>NC_081291.1:74765420-76015420 GCF_030435805.1 Mustela lutreola | reverse complement strand
GGAGATCCAGGACCATACAGTGATTTGCCATTTTGAGAATTTTAAAAGAAAGGAGAAAACAAGAAGAATCTCACTGTAAAAAACAACAACAACAACAAACTGTAGGTATAATGTATATTTCCAGAGAATTGTATTTAACTAAAGTTTTTATATACTTAGTTAAATTTGTTTACAGTGGTTTGTTACAATTAAACTGGATACTTACTTGCAAATTGTTGTAGCTTATAATGAACTCTTAAATATCCTGTTGATGTCTTCATGGACCTTATTTTCTTAGACAATGTATAAATAGGTAAATTGCTGATGTTAAGACTGTGTCGAGTTTGTAAACTTAACTTTTAAAATGCCAGATTCTTTTCTGAATTAAATGTTTCAAAATCTGGGGTAAGGTGTCTGATTTGAGAAAGGAGACCTACTTTCAAAGCCCAGGGTTGGGGGCTGTGGGAAATCTTTATCCTCACAAGGCTGCTTAGTGGTAGTATTGTCCAGACACCCTTGTCCACAGCCACCAGGCCAGGATAGTAGAAGAGACCCGTCTCCCCAAGGCCGGGGTGGGGGGGTCATCAGCGGCCACAATTCCCACATGCCAACCAGCTGGCCCAGAAGGCATCTAATGAGACGTGGCCTTGGAGCTCAGTAACAAGCTCCCCCTGAGTGATGCTGCCGAGTGCCCAGACTGATGGGCTGTGTGGTTATTGTTTCCTAATATATATTAAAATAAGTGTATAACCATTAAACCGATAAATACTTGCAGGTACCTTAAGGTACCTGCTGACCCCACAGTGACACGTGTACCGTACTTTGTGGAAAATACCTGACCAAGACGTCTCCAGTCTCCACAACTTACATTTTGTGGCCACACTGTTAGAGACTGTCAGATGACGGGAAGAACCCCAGGCAGCTAGGCAGGTGTGTGTTGAAGCAAGGTAGTTCTTGCTGGCACGGCAGTGTATCTTGGGTGATTTTTTTCAACGTTGGGCTTCTGTTGAAAAACAAAAAACCACAGAAACATTAGTATAGTTGACGACAGTGCAAAGTCTTAGTTGCTCGCTCTCTGTGGGCACAACTCCCATGGCCTCTACTCTCCCAGCGCCGTTTCTCTCCCCTGTCAGTTGTTTGGTGGGTCTTCCTGTTTAAGTTCTTCTCCCAGTTCTGTTTACCTCTATATAGGAGAGTTGAGATTGCTTCAGTGACTATACCCACCACAGACCAACCCACAGTTCTGGACCCAAATAGCTAGTGGGGAGGGGGGGCATCCGGCATAAGGTGAGTGTGGGGTCCCGATGGGTGGGAGTGGGTGGGTGTTGGGGGGATACAGGGGGCCACTCTGAGTCCAACGTGCAGATGACCTGGGCTGCAGTCCAAGGGAAGCTGCATCCCCAGCCATCACCAGGATACCCTCTCAACTTGCCTGATTTTGCAAGAAAAGCTGAAATCACTAGCCAGAATTGGTGGGCTCTGCCTCTCTGTTTCTCTCTCTCTCTCTCTCTCTCACTCACAAAGGCATATCCGTCTTCCATATACTTTGGGTGTTTTTAAGTATGTCACATTGCAACCAAAGCTCCACACAAGGCAGACAAACTGTAACCTCCAGATGTGCCTGTTTTTGGAAACTTCTGGAAACAGCCATCAAGAAAGAAGCCTGTGTTATGTCCTCCCTACCCGCTGTGGGGTGTGTGTGTGTGTGTGTGATTTCTATAATCATGGCCCCATTGATAGGCAGTAACTTCTGCAGTGAAAAGTTCCATAAACCACTTTGAAATGTTCTCCAAAGAGACCACAGCTATAGGTCTTTCTTGAACCAGTAGCACCAAGGAGATCGATTTCAAGAGAACAGTACTTGTTTGTGTCCATGCGGAGGCACTTGGTGTTTGTATTCGTGGTTTTTCAGGAGTTTGACCATTTGTGTGGTCCTGAACGTTTGCTACAAAAACAGAACAAAACCCAGAAATACACGATTTTTTAACTGAAAGGAAATTCTTATTTCCTCTTTTGAATACTGACTTTGTTCTTGAATTTTTAAGTGTGGGTTTTTAGACAAAATGATTCTCTGTTGTTCAGAGGAAGCTATAAGTTTTGAACTGCTTCAGTTTTTCTCCTGAGAAAGAAAAACAAACAGCCACATGCAATACAGCCAACATAACAAAAAGAATAGGTTTCTGGAGTTTGAAAAGTATTAGTGCAGGCACAGTATAAAATGTGCTCAAACTGTTCTCGGTCATCCATGCTCACCAGCTGCCCTCCCCAAACCATCATGTCCTCTTTGGTGGAGTTGGGTGGGTTTTGAGTTTGATGTATTTACTCACTTATGGCCAATCAGTGACACACTTTGGGCAATTAATCTCTCTCTATTGCAAGGTCCAACTCATAGCCCTCAAAGGATAAATATTTAGCCAATATTTGAAAACTATAAGAAAACCTAGAGACAGGACTGTTCAATATCAATTATTTTTGTACATTTGAAAGTTGCTGCTTTCACAGAAAAATTCCATCAAGCTATCAGCACACAAAAGCATTTAAATACATAAAGTGATCTCTGCATAGAGCACAGACACTCAGAAATACTAACGGAAGATACAGCCTTGGGTAGAAAATCAATTTAAAGTCTGTATTTCTATTCCCTAGACAATTATCATTTTAATTGTAAAGATGGATTTTTTGCAGAAAAAAATAATTCAGATGTATAAAGCTGGGACGTGTGAGCAGGCACATACCCTGTAGGACAACAACCTAAGAAGCATTTGCTCACTTGGCCTTACGTGGAATTTTTGGCAGTGTGCTGCTGCCAGCCTTGGGTTCCTGTGAAGGAAGGTAGGAGGACTATCCCCATGTGGCTGACTGAGAGTAATGGGCAAGATTAGAACAAATCTGCTTACAAGTTAGAGGGTAGGTAAACTTAGGTGTATGCTATACAGAAGAGGACCGGGCTTGAGGGAAAAAGCTTGGCAACCGACAGGTGATGACTTCAGAAACTGAGGAAGGTGGCCAACAAGAAAGTTGTTGACCGAAGAGACATTGCGTTGGGAAGGTATGTTTTGAGAAAACTTGAATGTCAATGACAGAGGGTTTTTTTTTTTCCCTAGAATATTCGGAGTAACTAAATACGGGAAGTAGTGAACCTCATCACTGCCTGGCCCACATCTCTTCTCCATCCTCTTATCGTCTTAGGTTTTTTTATTCAGTAAACACACACCCACTTATGCCCCAGCTTCTTGGCGGAAGCTGACTCCACCAGGACCCTGGAATGGGGGACGTGTGGCTCTAAGCTAATTGTACCCCCTGGCCACACCGATTGGTTCAGGGATGGGCATGTGACTCAGGGCTTTCTGAGGAAATGAGTAGGTGGGCAAATTGTTGGTAAATATTTTGTGAGCACAAGGGGGAGCCAGTCATAGGATGAAGGTGACTGGAAAGAAGGGCAATGGGATGGAAAGAAACTTCTTGGTTACATCACTGAACCACTGAATCCATGCTGTCAGACTCTGAGCTTTGCAATGACATGAGCAATTATACTCACTTTGCTTAAACTAATTCTTGTTACTTCCAACAGCAGGCACCCTAACCAATGCACAGGAGGACGTCCTGGCACATGGCTTTCAAGCAAATGTGTAACGCCTTGGTTCTGATGTACTTTCCAGTAGTCGCCACAGGCTCTAAGGAGATGACAGTAGTGATGGTGTAGGTCAATGTTAGTTCCAGTACTATTTAGCAGTAGAAAGGTAGAAAAAGGGAGCTCCTTGGGTGACACAGTGAGTTAAGCGTCTGACTATTGGTTTCGGCTGAGATCATGATCTCAGGGTCATGAGATTGAGCCCCAGGATGGGCTCCGTGCTCAGCGGAGATCTCCTTGGGATTCTCCCTCTCCCTCTGCCCCTCCCCACATGTGCCTAAGCTCTCTCTCGCTCTCAAATAAATAAATATTTAAAAGAAGGGTGGGGGGAGAAAAAGGAAGATTTGAGAATCTGCTTGAGAGACTGACTCAGGCCTTTCCAAAGCTGTTGTTTAAGGATGGTGATAACATGGAAAGATCCTAGGAAGAGGAACAGCAGGAGAATGGACACTCAAAGGAGTTTGACCTGACTTTGGTCATTGCAATATGAAGACCGCCTATGAAGGAAACATGAACAGTAGGACCTCCTATCATTTTAACTTATAATGAAAACTCTCCTTTGTTGCATCTCAAAGGCAATAGTCATCTAATTAGCCATCGAGAGATGGCTTCCTTCTCTGGAAGTAAGTTGGCCCTTAGTGCCAAAGAAACTAACCCAGTAAGAGTAAGGCTTAGTGGGAGCCTGGGTGGCTCCGTTGGTTAAGCATCTGCCTTTCGCTCAGGTCATGATCCCAGGGTCCTGGGATAGAGCCCTGTGTTGGGCTTCCTGCTTGATGGGAAGTCTGCTTCTCCCTCTTCCACTCCCCCTGCTTGTGCTCTCTTTCTCTCTGTCATTATTTATATTGACATTATATATTATCATTATATTTATTTTTAAAAAGGTGAAGTTAATTTTAAAAGAAAAATACTAGGGGGCCTTTTGAAATGTCCTGAGGCCCCTGTCCTCCTCTGCTATACTGCTGAGTGGTTTATTCCTGTCTTTCTCCCATCTGGTCTGCAATGTGTTGCATGGGCAAGGTAGTACATTTTCATCTCCATCTACCCTCTGGAGCTCAGCGTGTTGCGGGACCATAGTACATGTTCAGTAAATGCCGGCCACAGTGAAGATGCTGGGACATGACTGCAGAGTCCCAGAAGACCTCGAAGGATCCATAGGTTAGAAGACAAAGAGGCTGAGCGTGGCTGTGAAGCCGGGGCTGTCAATGTTAAGTGGATGGTTACTACCTGTCTTTGGTAATAAAGTAACTTACAAATACAAGGAATAATTTGATTTTCATGCTAATGTTTTCTACCAGAATCAGCATTCTTTCTGTGAAATTATCAGGGGCGGGGGATGGTGCTGGAGAAGAGGTGGGGGCAGGAGAGGGAAGAGGCTGGGCAAGTGAGTGCTCTGCGCATGCAGGGGGCCCAGCACTGAGTGGGCAGCCAGGGACCTCCCTGCAGGTGAAGAGCTGAATCTGTGGCTCCACCCATGGTGCCTGAAAACTAATGTCAGAAAGCGCTTAGTGATGAGAGCCACTGGCTGGTTAGGTTAGGGCGAGGTACCTGGGAAAACACACAACAAGCTGATTGGTTTCTGGAAGGCATAAATGACTAATTACCGAATAATCTCCAACCACTTAATGATACAGCCTGGGGTTGAACTCATGAACTTGCCAAATTAGACTCTTTGACCTACAGAAATTTCATATGAGTCAGCTTACAATTTTATACTTGATGAGTTGCTTTCATACAGGTGTCGGTTGTCCTCAGAACATCTGTGTCTTAGAGAAAGCAGGTGTCCACAGCCGCATTTATCTGATAAGGACAGTTGAGACTTCATTAGGTATCCGCGGTTTGTCCTAGGTTACGCCGCGAGTAATTGGAAGAGCCTGGGCTGACATCTTGCAGGCCTTCTTACCCTAGTCTGCAGCTCCCCCAGCCCAGCCACCTGAAAAAATCAGTAGTGGGAGGAAAAGAAGAAGGTGGAAACGGCACAGCGTGGGGGAATGAGGTGGTACAACATTCCCAGAAATCTCTTTAGCAATATGTATGTAGAGCCTTAAAAGTACTCTCTCCCTTGGATTTGGGCATGCTTCTCTTAAGAGCCTGAGGTTCATGCACAAAGATGTTAATCCTGGCTTTATGTATGGCAGGAAAAAAAAAAAAAACTACAGGGTGCCTGACTGGCTCAGTTGGTAGAGCGTGCAACTCTTGTTTGCAGGGTCGTGAGTTTGAGCTCTGCATGTGGCATACAGTTGTCTTAAAATAAAAACAAAAATTAAAAAGGCATTAGCCTAAAACCCTAACAGAAGAATGGTTAAATAAATAAGTCCATTGAATGAGCCTTTAGAAATGAATGCACTACAACCCACTCCCTCTCAAATTTATTCCAAACCAGAATTGATTAGCGCCATCATTAATGATTTAACTTTGTATTTTTAACACCCTTCGCAAGCTGTGCTGAACTGCGCTTGCTAAATTGGTTATTAAATTGAAGATCAGTTGTTAAAGGGCTGTCTTTCTAAAATTACATAATGGAGAAAAATAAGTCCTTTATGAACACACAAATCAATGCTGCGACTGAAAACTGGGGAATTTTTATTAGAGTGCATTGATAGTATCACTTGGAGTTGACAAAAGGCAGAGCAAACCAAATTATAAAGAGTGGTGGGATCATGGGGTGATTTTCATTTTCTTCGTTGTTTTGAATCTCTCCAAATTTTCTATAAGGAGCAGGAAATAGCAAATATTTTTCGATCGAGAACAAGAGCAGGCAGCGGTTTCAAGGGGGTTGGAAAAACCAGGATCCTCATGATTAGTGGGAGAATTAACATCTTCACCGCCTGGTTATGAAGGTGGACCCGTGGCCCCCAGACCAATTGCATGAAAACCATTCAGGGGACTATATGCATCGTCCATCTCCATTTGAAGGGAAGCAGAATCCTCTTTGGCCACCATGTCTCTCATTTATGAACGATTCCATGGAGAAAGTAGGATGCTCCCACCTGCTCCCACCTCTTCTCCCGTCCCCCTCCCCCTGATAACTTCATAGAAGGAATAGTGATTCTGGTAGAAAACATTAGCATGAAAAACAAACTATTCCTTGTATTTTTATGTTACTTTATTACCAAAGACAGGCGGTACCCATCCCCTTAACAAAGAGAAACGCTGACCTTCAGACAGTCTCACCTCTGGGCAGACCAGCAGCCAGACTCCCATGCCCTTACTCCAGAGGTCAAGCAAACAAAACCAGGAGCTTTGTGCAGACCCTCCACTACATAAGGAAATAAGGTGTCCTGCCCCTGCCCGACCATTCCTAAAATGCACAGATGCAAAGCATGGGGAACCTGCTCGTCTGTAAGTTACAGCCGTACGAAGGAGGCATGGCAAGCACATAGGAAATCAACAAAATGAGAGAAAACTCTCCCAGACCGGGCTTCACTGCCTGATGTGTGAAATGTCACTGTGTGCGCACTGGCCGACAGCAGACCTCACCTCGCCAATCATATTGGAGTAGACAAACATCAGTGGCTATCAGTCTGCTCAATGACAACCCACCATATGGTGGCTTTTCTAGAAACACGCTGTGCAGGAGGGGGAGAGAATGAGAAGCCACTTGTGCAGTTTCAAGCCAAATTCTCAAACAGCTGGGCCAGCAGGCGCTAGCAGTCGTTCTTGTCCCTCAGTTATGCACAGACCTCTCTTTTGGTTTTCTGTAGGACATGGGACAAGGCACCTGAATGGGATGAGGGTTATAAGCAAGTGGGCAATCATGAATCAAAGGCAGCCCTGAGGTTTTTGTTTTTTGGTTTTTGTGGGGGTTTTTTGGGTCTTTGCTTTTGTTTTGTTTTCTTTTGCTAGGTCCTGGCTTACAATGCTGTTTGCACCTGTTTGCCAGTGCCCTAACCTGCCAGCCCCAACCAGCTTTCATCCCAGCCTGTTTCACATTCCACTAACCTGTGCCAAATGTCCAAACAAGCATAATCTCATTTTGCAGTGTAGCCTCATAGCAGCCTTGGGAGGAAAGCTGCGTTGCCCTCCACTTTGCCGATACGGAGATTCATGCTCAGAGCGCTCCAAGGCGCCTAGACACCAAGGACAGCTACCTCTGAGTCCAATGCTCTTTCCGTGCTGCTCTTTTCTTGACTCTCTAGACATAGTTTCTCTCACTTTTTCCCCATTGCCAAGTAGAGGATGATTCTGTATGCACAACGAAGAATGCAGACGGGGCATGCGTGTTCAGACTTGATTTTGCTTGAATACAACAGTGAAACTGATCTGACCTGTTTAATGAGAATCACAATTATTCTTGGGCTGCCTAGCAATTAAACATAAATAAGTGGTAAATAGTTTGTCTACTATCAAATAGAAAAATAATAAAGATGCACTATTTTGTGCCGGGCATTGTGATTAGTGCTGGGGGTGTCAGGATAAAGGCCAAGAAAAGCCTGCGTACTTCAGAGGACTTGCTGTGTGCTCAGCATAGTGCCGAGAGTTTTCCATGCTTTAATTTATCGAATCTTCGTGGAAGGCATGGCAGGGTGTATTTTCAAAAGATGGCTTGGCAATGTCACCATACAACTTCCTAATCAAATGGTGGAGGTTATTTTACAAACTTCTAGAATCTGGGCAGGTCCTGTGAATTCATTAACCAGTAGAATATGGAGGAATCGATTATGTGCCAGTCCCAGGTGTAGCCTTTAATGGGCCTGGCATCGTCCTTGCCCTGCCTCCTGGAATGTTCACTGCAGTGTTCCCTCTCAGAACCCCGCTGTCGTGATCTGAGAAGCCCAAGCCATGTGGAGAGGCTACATGCAGGCACTTCATGTGACAGCCGTAGCTGAGCTCCCTGTCCACAGCCAGCATCAACTGTCAGACATGGGAGAGAAACTTCTAGAACATCCAGCACAATTGAGCCTTCACATGACTCAAGCTCTGACTCCCATCTGATTTCCACTGCATGAGACTCCAAGGGAGAATGGCACGGCTGAGCCAGGTCAAATCATGAGAACCATATGAGATAGTAATGAATGTTTTGTAAGTCCCTAACCTTTTTTTTTTTTTTTTAAGATTTTATTTATTTATTTGACAGACAGAGATCACAAGTAGGCAGAGAGAGAGAGGAGGAAGCAGGCTCCCCACTGAGCAGAGAGCCTGATGCAGGACTCGATCCCAGGATGCTGGGATCATGACCTGAGCCAAAGGCAGAGGCTTAACCCACTGAGCCACCCAGGCACCCCTGTAAGTCCCTAACCTTTTGGGTTGCTGGCTATGCTACAGGTGATAACTGGATTAGGAAGCATAGGTCCAAGTTTTCATCCTCATTTTACAGATAGGGAAACAGTGTCCCAGGGAGCCTCAAAAACTTCCCAAATTCACAGACTAGTAGGTGGCAGAGTTAGGATTCAAACCCAAGGCAGCATGACCTTGACTGCGAAGTTGCCACAAGTAATTTCTTCCCGCTAGGCTCTTGAGCTAAGCCTGAAGTGTGGTGCACAAAGACATTTGCAATGTACGTGCAGGACTGGGTGCACACACAGGAGGGGACCTGCCTGTCTTTGCCATGTCTCGCCACCTCTTCAGCCTCATCTAACATGATGGGGCTTCCCCTCCTTTGGACCCCCGTGCTCAAGCCTCAATAAACTTCATGTCCTCTGATACATCATGCCTCTGAGTATTTATCTGAACTCTCTTCTTCAGCTACCAGTGGCTGGTTAACGGCTCATTATCCTTTCGTGTGTGGTTAAGATGGCCCCTCCTCCAGAAAGCCTTCCCTGAGTTGACAATCACAGCTCCCTCTGTTACCTGACTCCATTCCCCCATACTGTTACTGGCTACAAACTCCCTGGGTAAGGGAATTCTTCTTCTATGAATTGTTCTGCCTGGCATGTGGAAGGGTCATGACACATGAGTCACAAATAACTAAGTAAATCTTCTTTCTCCCCCTCCTCCCCTTCCCAGTGAAATTTTCCCCCAGAAACTCTCAGTTACTCAGATTGTCTGACATCTTATTAGAGATCCAAGAAGTCTTTTATTTCACCCTTAGAAATGGTCTCTGATGCTTATGGTTAACGGAACCAGCAACCCACTGGGGGTCCCCCAGCCTCCAGGTGGTGGCGTCTTCTTGCTTAAATACACAAGGGCATAAGGAATAATTACTTTTGAATGTTTGGTGGGCCTCTCCAGTGCAACCTTTTGGACGTGGAATTTTCTTTATCTTTCTTTTTTCTTTTACTTTTAAGTAATCTGTATACCCAACATGGGGCTCAAACTCAAAGCCTGGAGATCAAAAGTTGCATGTTCTACCAACTGAGCCAGCCAGGCACCCCTTGAAATAATAATTTAAAAAAAAAAGATTTATTTATTTATTCGAGAGAGCATGTGTGTGCATGTGTGTGTGAGTGAGGGTAGAGGAGGAGAGAGAGACTCTTCACGCAGACTGCTGAGTTCAGAGCCTGACGGGCTCCTCGCCATGACCCATGAGATCACGACCTGGGCCCAAACCAAGAGTCAGACACTTACCTGATAGAGCCACTCAGACACTCCTGGAATAATAACTAAAAAAAAAAAAAAAAAAAAGTTTATTACTATGAGCCAAACACTATTGGAGGCGCTGTCCGTCTATATTATCCTATTCATGTCTCACGGTTGCCCTGGGGGTCAGTTCTGCTGTTGTTCCTCTTTACAGATGAGGAAATGGAAGCTCAGAGAGGTTGGGTAACTTGCCCAAGGACATATATTTACAAGGGATGGAACTGGGAGCCAAACTCAGGGGCTTTGGTCCCAAGTCCTGCCCCTCAGCCACACAGCCAGGTAGCAGGAACAAGAGTTCGGGGTCCCACCCAGAGCCAAGGACCAGGTTTCTTACTGGCCCACAATAATGGGCATACACTGCTCTCCATCCGCTGGGTTTCAGCCACTCTGTTCCACTGAACCCTCCTTCATCCCTCCCATGGCCCTCAGCCTCACAACTTCTGCCTCATCTCTTGGGGTCCTGTGACTTCTGCTGCCTCTCCTTGTCAACTGCTAATCCCTCCCAGTGCCTCCAAGTCAGACTTCTCAACACAGAGGCTCTGATGTGCTTCTGTTGGGCAAAACTCTCATGTCAGGCCACTCCAAATGCTGCTGGCCGACCCCATAATGGGCTGCTCCTGGCTCATGGGCCATCCTGGTCCAACTGGATGTTGCCAAGAGGTTAGGGACGTCTGATGTTCCTCAGAAGGGTCTGAAAGTCCAGTTGGGTCTCAGAGCCTAAGAAACTTCTAAAACTTCAACTCAAAAAGGACTTAAAAGGGAGGTGTTAGGGGCACATGGGTGACTCAGTGGGTTAAAGCCTCTGCCTTCGGCTCGGGTCATGATCCCAGGGTCCTGGGATCGACCCTCACATCGGGTTCTCTGCTCCGCGGGGCGCCTGCTTCCTCCTCTCTCTCTGCCTCTCTGCCTACTTGTGATCTCTGTCAAATAAATAAATAAAATATTATTATTATTATTATTATTTTTTTAAAAAGGGCTGGTATTTGAAGTATTCATGGACATGGATGTTTTTGCCTTCCTGTCTCAGGTTGGGCTGCCCTTACGAGATACCATAGACTGGGGGCCTTAAACAACGTACATTGATTCTTATCACAGTCTTGGAGGCTGGGAAGTCCATGGTAAAGGTGTTAGCCAATTCTGTTTCTGTTGAGAGCTCTTTTCCTAGCTTGCAGATAGCAGCCTTCTTGCTGTGTTTTCCCATGGCAGAGAGGGAAGGAAAGAACTCTCTGGTGTCTCTAATAAGGTCACTAATGCCATGGGTACTAATCCTCTCATGACCTCATCCAACCCTAATTACATCTCTAAGGCCCCATCTCCAAATACCAAAACACTGGAGGTTAGCACTTCAGTGTATGAATTTGTGGGCGCTGCCTTCAGTGTATAACACTGCCTAATATTCATTCCCCTTTCTGGGACCTGCACCCTGACTTTCCTCTTGGGAACCACCCCTTCCCTTCCCCACTCAGTTCCTGTGGTCCTGGAGAACCACCCACATGCAGCTTCTTGGGTAGGTAGAAATTGCCCTGTCCAATGAATGTATCTACCCCTTGGATATAATAATCATTATATTTAATAATCATTATATTTAAGAGAACCATGACCTATATTTGGACCAATCAGAGGGACTGCTATAGGTTGAATTATGCTACCCCCCCAAATTCATATGTTGAAATCCTAGCCCTTGATGTGATTGTATTTGGAGATGGGGCCTTATGAGAGATAGTTGAGGTTAAATGAGATCACAAGGGTGGTGCTCTAATCCCGTAGGATTGGTGTCCTTATAAGAAGAGGAAGAGACCCCAGACCTCCCCCCAACCCAACTCTTTGTCTCTCAACCCCAGTCCCTATGCACAGAGGGGTGAGGACATGTGAGGACCCAGTGAGAGGGTGAGCATCTACGATTCAGGAAGAGCGGCCTCGCCGGAAATCAGCTCTGATGGCCCCTCGATCTTGGACTTCCTGCCTCCAGAACCATAAGAACAGAAGTCCTGAGCATGCCTGATTTGAACTCCTGGTTCTGCCTGTGCCTGAACTAGGTCTCATGTCTGCATTACCACACTTACACAAGCCAATGAATTCTTTTTGCCTGAGTTTGGTTTCTGTCACTTGCAACCAAAAGCACTGTGACTGATACAGAGTCAACTCTCATTTTATTATGTTCTTTCAGAAACAGGCAAAACAAATCTATGATGACCAGAAAAGTCATCATAATTACATTGGTGTAAATGAGTTGTAGTCAGACAGTGCCACAATAATTGAAGCCTTGGAACCTATACTCCCTCGGGGCAGGTGAACAGAGAAGAACTTGGGAATTCTTGAATTCTCACCAGCTCCTTGGAGATCATGCATCTGTTTGGCTTTCTCCCAGGGTGTGAAATCTTTAAGTGGGGTTAGGGAGTCCTCTGCCTAAGCCCTTGCTCCTCCAAGGGACAGCCCTTCCCACCAAGAGGCATCACACTAGCGTAGAAATCTCCATATTCATGGTAGCAGGTCTGATCTATGGAGTCTTTTCTTGCACACCAGGCCGGCACATTTGCCAAGCACCTTGCTCAGGGTTTTTTTGTTTTGTTTTTAAGATTTTATTTATTTATTCGACAGAGAGATCACAAGTAGGCAGAGAGGCAGGCAGAGAGAGGGGGAAGCAGGCTCCCCGCTGAGTAGAGAGCAGCGAGCCCAATGCGAGGCTCGATCCCAGGATCCTGAGATCATGACCTGAGCCAAAGGCAGAGGCTTAACCCACTGAGCCACCCAGGTGCGCCTGGTGGCAGTCTTCTAATTGGACAGCGCAGGCAACCTGTAATTTCTGAGAGGCAGATTTTTTTGGTGATTTACAAATGAAGTTAGAAGTTTGGCCACAAGGAACACTCTGCTCAAAGGGTACGTTGGTAACATATCTGCCGGTGGTAACCCCCATTGGGCCTGTCTTCATTCAGAAAATAACCCAGAGGGGCTCAGTTCATGATCTTAGGTTCCTGAGATTAAAAGCCCTGTGTCAGGCTCTACACTCAGTGTGGAGTCTGCTTGTCCCTCTCCCTCTGTTCCTCCCCCTGTTCTCTCTCTCTCAAATAAATAAGTAACATCTTAAAAATAATAATCCAGAAGGGAAACAACCCAGTATGTTTCACAGCTTTTTTTTTTTTTAATTTTATTTATTTATTTGACAGATAGCGACCACAAGTAGGCAGAGGCAGGCATAGGGTGGGGAGTGAAGCAAGCTCCCTGCTGAGCAGAGAGCCTGATGTGGGCCTGGATCCCAGGACCCTGAGATCATGACCTGAGCTGAAGGCAGAAGCTTTAACCCACTGAGTCACCCAGGCGCCCCTGTTACACAGCTTCTAATGAAAGTAAACGTAGGCTCACCTTGTGACCCAGTAAGTCCGCTCACAGGTATTTACCTCAGAGAAATGAGAGCTTACCTCCACCAAAACGAACAAAACTTTCCAGAATGTTCACCACAGCTTTATTAGGTACAACAGGAAGATCTTAAATGCAGTGTTGAGTGAAAGCAGCCAGACACAAATGAGACTACTCGGTATTCCAAGTATAGCAAGTCCAGAAACAGGCAAAACAAATCTATAATGACAGGAAGCAGAATAGTGTGGTTGCCTCTTGCTTGGGGGCCAGGGGTGCCATGAGGGAAGGTAGATTGGGAAGAAGCACAAGGGATCTTTGGGGGGTATTGGCACTTTCTATTGATCTGGTGATGGTTACACAGGTGTGCATATAAAGGGAAAGTAGTGGAGCTGAACCCGGAGGGTTTGCGCGCTTCAGTGGGTATAAAGTACACTTGAGTCAAGGCCTCTCCCCACATGTCCGCAGCCACGCCCACACAAACCCCCGGAGGCCCAGACCCAGCTGGGGCCCGGCCCTGCCCGCTCCCGGGAAAGTGCCGGCCAGCCCCACTGTCCGACTGTGTCCCGCCAAGGCGGGGCCGCGGTCTCCCGCGCGGGTCCTAGACGCGTGCGCCCCGCCCCCACGGGCGCCCCGCGACCGCACGCCCGGGCCCGCTCCGCCCCGGCCCCGCCCCCGTCCCCGGCCCGCCCCGGCTCGCCCCGCCCCGGCTCGCCCCGCCCCGCTTATCTGGCCGGTCGGCCGGGGCCCGGGAGGTGGCCGGCGGGCGGGCAGGGGCCGCGCGATGTCGCACGGAGCCGGGCTCGTCCGCACCACGTGCAGCAGCGGTGGCGGCCCGGGGGCCGGCGCGGGACAGCCGAGCGCAAGGCCCTCGGAGGGGCGGCTGGACCCCGTCTACCCCCGCACGTACTCGGCCCTGCTGAAGGTGGCGCAGATGGTAAGAGAGGCCGGGGCGTGGGGCCGGGGTCTCGCGGAGAGGCGGGGCAGGAAGGGGAGCGGGCGGTGGCGCGCGGGGCGGCTGGAGCCGGGCGGAGCCCGCGGGAGCATCGCTCGGCGGGCGGGGCGGGGCACGGCGCCGCTACGGTCAAGTTCGGGGAGGGCTTCCTTCGGAAAGTTGGGTGCGCTGCCCCGGCCCTGGAACTCAGCCGCGACACCGCCCTCGCTCCCGCGGACGCAGGTCTCCAGGGCCCCAGGCTTTTTCCAGCCAGCCCTCTGCGGGGCCCGGCCCGCTTTCCGACAGAAAGCGCAGGCAAAAGTTGCTTTTCCTCTTCCTTCCTCTTCTTTGGGCCGCGCCGCTTCGAACCCGAATCTGGGGTGTTAGAGTCGCCAGGCGGGGCGCTGAGGCGGCGAAACCCGTCCTTCTCCCCCTCGAGGCCTCCTCTTTCCTCCCAACCGAAGAGAGCAGGGTTGCCCTGCTCTGGGCGCAGTTTCGCAGAGGAGAGGAAGTCCGAAGTTCTCAGTTCCCTGGTGGGGAAACGGAATGGGGATCCTCGGAGACAGCCGTCCTAGACCCCCGACCTCTCAAGTTCAAGGGAGGGTCCGGGTCTTAGGGGGCCGCTGGAAGGCAGAGGATCGATGGGGAAGCTCCGTTTTGAGGAGCCTGTGCACTAGTCCCCCTGCTAACTGTAGGGAGTATCCAACCCTGTATTTACTGTTTTTTCCTGTATATACATACTTACGGTAAAGTTTAATTTACCAGTTAGGCATAATAGGAGATTAACAATGACTAATAATAAAATAGAACAATTATAACTATATGCTGGAATAAAAAGTATGTAAATGTGGTCTCTCACTCTCAAAATGCCTTTTTGTACGAACTCACTCTTCTTGTGCTGATGTGAGATGAAAAAAATGCCTGACGGATGAGATAAAGCATTGTGACATAGCATTAAGCTGCTATTGATCTTCTGACGAATCAGCAGAGCAGAGGGTCATCTGCTCTGCTTAATGGTTAACTGTGGGTAATTTAGCAAAGCTGCAGATGGGCAGTGCTGGGGAGTCCTCATTTGGGAGAGCCAGAGTCACCCGAATGGGGAGTCACCTATTAAGCCTGGCAGGCTGCAGGTCTAAGCCCTGAGTAGGACAAGCGTGGTGCAGGTGGTGGCCTCCACCAGGGCTGACGTCATCTGGCCTGTTCTCTTGTTCCCCACTCTTTTCTTTCTCCCCATTTTTTTTCTTCTTTAAACACATGTTCATCTTAAACACCTTTCCCATTCGTCTGATGTGTATTGTGAAACTAGGTTGGGCTCTTGGTGAGTCCACTCATTGTAATGTTTGCAGTGAGAATGGTGGCGGGGGAGGTGGTAGTTTTGAAGAGGCCTGTGGAGAAAAGAAGGTGGACATAGGGACAAGGTTACGTAGCCAGAAGCCGGTGTTTCCTATGGCAGGCCAGTCCCAGGATGCTGGACACTGTGAAAGCTTGCCCATGAGTCCAACGCACTTTGTTCTTGTGTGTGTAAAAGGGGCTCTCATTTCCTGCTTAGGCCAGATCTGAAGGGAGGGGTGCTGAGTTCTCTTTTCTCTAAGAAGGGTGTCTAGATGGACCAAAAATTAGGAAGTGTTAGCTATGAACAACAACACATTGTGCTGAGGAGTGTTGGTTTTGAGCCGGGCATTTTTGGACTCACATTAAGACTGCTGATCAGCCAAATAGAGGGGACCAGCCTACCTCTTCATCCTTAAAAGGTGAGCGGGAATGAGACAGACCCTAATGGAGACTGGAAGACATGTCATGAATGAAATAATGAGTTTGGTGGCCAAAAATTAGGATCATAAGGACTACTTCTTCTGGTCTATGAGTTTCATGGACAAAGGTCATGGGTTTAAGAAGGCTCCATGTTGGTCCATGAGTTTGGTGGGTAAGGTTTGTGGAAAAGAGAAAGCTCCATTTCATTGAAAGTTCCTCCACTAGCCTCTTCGCCTGTGGCCCTTATGCTGGGTTGCAGGTGATAGTCACAGGGCCTGTTGTTCCATAGAAGGGAAAAAAGACCTAGGGAATTGCTTCTCCATTGTACCCCTTAAAATCATCTTCACGGGATTCTAATGCCTTCTTCTTCCCCTGAGGAGGCCCCTGTGATTGCAGCCTGGTTTGAGCTGACCCCTTGAAAGTGAACTTGTCCTTGCAGGGTAATCATATAGAGAGACTCTTCAGAGTTGTCTACTTGGGCCTCTTATCTAACTCTTTCCCATTCTCCTCCTCTTCCTCTTCTCCTGGGGCCTGCATGGACATTTGATATTCTTTCATCGTTTTCCTGGAAACATGTGCATAGCCAGGAATTAACCACATTGGGGAAGGGCAGATACAGCTAAAATGGCGCCACCAGTGGGCACTGTATCCATGGGTCTCTGATTTAGACCACCGCCATCTCATTTGCATCCTGAAAAGGCTGAACTGAATATCCTAGACTTCCCATTAAGTGTTTTCCTCATGGTCTAATCAGCAGACCTGTCAATATATTACCTTAAATAATTGAAAAGGCTGTTCCCTTTGAGAACAACTTCCTTTCCTTGCTTTGCATCTCTCCTGGGTCCACCAGTACCAGAAAATGAAGAGAGATAACAGAAAGAAAGTGAGTTTCTTAGTGAATGTTAGTACTTGTCACTTTAATGAAATTTTATAATCTTGTGGCTTCAGTAGTTTAGTTTCTTGGGTTTCCCTCTTTAGCCAAGAGACTGTCACACTTGGTGACCCTAAAGGAGCAGGTTTCTTTGTTGTTGTTAATAGCTCTTGTTTTTTGAACCCTATCATTGTTCTTTGTAAGGCACTAGGGAGGCATGCCTGGGTGGCTCAGTCGGTTAGGCATCTGCCTTCCGCTAACCCTAATCCTAACCTGAGCCGACGGCAGACTCCTAAACCGACAGAGCAACCCAGGCACCCTAAAAGACTACATATTCTATGATTTCACTAATTAACAGGTAAATTTCTAGAGACAAAGTTGGGTAGTGGTTGCTCAGGGCTGAGGAGTTTGGGAACAATGGGGAGTGGCTGCTAAGAGGTAGGTGGTTTCTTTTCGGATGAGGAAAATGTTCTAAAATGGATTGTGGTGATGGTTGCACAACCCTGTGAATATACTAAAAACCATCGGTTTGTACACTTTAAATGTGTGAATTGTATCTCCGTAAAGCGGCTAAAAGGAAATCTAGGGAAGAGTTTGGAGAGGGGACTCTGTGTGGTGGGTGTGGGAGCGCCACAACACAGGAAACTCCCCGGCCATCCTCCCCATCCACTACTAGACAGAGGAATGTCCCCTGCAGACCTCACAGAATCTGAGCCCAGGGGGGTGCCCTGAGGTCCAGAGGGGTCCAGATGGCCCTGTGTGTGACCTCGCCTGCATTCCTCATCAGTGCAGTTGTTCAGCAGACACTTATGAGTGCCATGTTCATCTTTGTTTCTGCGGGAGCAGGGGGCTGTGACAAAGCCCTTACCCTCAGGAAGTCTGTGGTTTCACCGAGGAGACAGAGGAGTCCCAAAATTGACTGGTGGGGGAGGTTAAAAAAAGAGTCTGGTTGCCTATACTAGGAAGGAAGGAGAGAGGTTTGAAACCTTCAAGAAGGTCACATCTGAGTTGAAACTTGAGAACTGAGTACAGGTTGGTGAGGTTGGAAGTGCACCTTTACCTCTGGAATGTCTTTATTCAGTATGTTTAAGTTGGAGATAAGGGATAGTTTGGGGGTGTTGGAGGAGAAGAGAATACAGCAGGACATGAGGAAGCACTTGGGCAGTCCTGATATCTAGAAGGAGGTGTCATCTCATTTCCTGGGTATCTTCTGTGTTCTCATGTGAGGCACATGGAAGACAGACCCTTTCTGCATGTGCAGAGAAACAGAGGCTGGTCCATATGGAGGGAAAATCAGATTGTGGTTTCACAAGCAGCAAATATGGAAACTTATATGTCCTCCAGAAGTTTCATTTATTTACTCAGCAAATATTTGAGCACCTGTTGTATGCTAGAACATGCTGAAAAGAAGAGTAAATAAGGCAGATCAGTCAAATAGGGGAGATAAACATTAATAAAACGATTATAAATCTGTAACTGTAAACTGGGACAGGAGCTCGGAAAAAGAAGTATTAAGTGTCATAGAGAATTAAATGGAGAGTCTGATCTGTCTGGGTGGTGAGGAAGGGCTTCTCTAAGGAAGGGATATTATATTGGAAGAATGAGGGAACGGCATTTCCTGATGAAGGAGAAACACAGTGACTCTGCAAGTCTGGAAAAAGGAGTATTGCTGTCGTTGGAGGGCAGGGGACAGAGGTGGAAGTGGTTTGGGTGAGACTGGAGAAAAATGCAAGGGCCAGACCCTTGGGGCCTGCAAGATCACCTTGAGGGTATGGTCCTTCATCTAAGAATACCAGGAAAGCATCCTGTCACCATCCACCCAAGTGGTGGTTTTCAAACCAGGGCTGTACCGCCCCCTAGAGGTTATTTTGGAACTTTATGGAAACTTGGTTGTGGCAGGGTTTAGGATCATATTATATATATACATTTTATTAATTTCGGGATAATAATGAGAGCATTGCCAATAATTAGTATCCTAAAGAGATGTTTTATCTGGAAGAAGCTTAAAGGAGCCTGCGCAGGCCAGGTGGAAGCTGAGTGGGGTTGTGAGTCAGGGGAGAGTACACTTAGTTTTCTGGCATGAGAGAGCATTCTAAATACCCTCCAGCAGGCCAGGGCGATTATGAGCTTCACTCTGAAAATTCACAGCCCAGTTCCCAAACAGAATTGGACTGTGGGGATGGGGGGCTGATCCCAGCATCTGGAGTAGCTGGGAATGGACTTATGCTTGGAGACTGACCCAGCATAACCCAGAATGGTCCACCCCTCTTTGTTCTACTTTATGTCTCTATAGCAGGGCAGCAGCAGCTGGGTTCCCAAATGCAGTCTGCACATCCCTGTCCTATTTCCTGGAAGGCAGAGGGTTAAAGGTGTTAAAGGCAGCAAAGAACCTCACTGCCAAGATTCTTTTACTCGTGGCCCAGTCCTAATCCAAGAACAATTTTCCATCAATAGCCAAACAAATAAAAATAATAAAACATAACAAGTTAGGAGCTTTATTCCCAATGACAGAAGTAATGCTTGTTCTTTGTAGAAATTTGGGGAAACATGCGGTACCTGGGTGGCTCGGTCGTTAAGTGTCTGCCTTCAGCTCAGGTCATGGTCCCAAGGTTCTGGGATCAAGCCCCCCATTGGGCTCCCTGCTCAGTGGGAGGCCTGTTTCTTGTTTCTCCCTCTTCCACTCCCCCTGCTTGTGTTTCCTCTCTTGCTCTCTCTCTCTCTCTCTGTCAAATAAATAAAATCTTAAAAAAAAAAAAAAAAAAAAGAAAGAAACTTGGGGAAACACAAAAAAAGCAGACTGTCTGTTTTCCAAGATTAGTCTTTAAAGTAAAATCTTATACCATTTCATAGTAGACATCTATAATTTGGGGTAGTTTCTTTTTCTTTCTTTCTTTCTTTTTTTTTTTTAAAGATCTTGCTTATTAGAGAGAGAGAGAGCACGAGCATGGGGGAGAGGCAGAAGGAGAGGGAGAAGCAGGGAGCCCCATGTGTGGCCTGATCCCAGAACCCTGGGATCATGACCTGAGCCGAAGGCAGACACGTAACCAACTGAGCTGCCCAAGGGCCCCTGTTTTGTTTCATATAGAAAATTAGAATGACATATATCTATTTTGTAAAATGCCTTTTTTGGGGGGAGGGGCTTAATATGCGATAGATGTTTTCTTGTGCCACTTAATGTTTGTCTGCCATTTGGTTTTTTACAGCATCACTGTAGCCAGTCATGGCTGTACCAAGGTCTGGGTGAACAGCCCCCTCCCCCTTGTTGTGGCCCAGAAATCTTCCAGTTCTGTCCATGTACAAACAAAGCCGCGGTGAACTTCTTGTAGAGAAGTCCTGGTATACACATCCCTAAATCCTTCCTCAGGATAAATGGCAGTGACCTTTCACAGAGATAGAGATGAAGTGTTTTGTGCCCTTTGGAGCCTGGTGACATTAAACTGATGTAAACGTTTTAATATCTGGAAATTAATGAGTGTCCCTTTATCATCCAGAAATTTCAAGGAGCCAGAGGTGATGGTAATAGTATTTGAAGTTGTAATAGTGTTTTTGGTGTCTGATGGTTTGGGAAAGGAACAATGCCATTGATGGGCTAGAAGATTCTGTAGTGCTCTTCAATGCACTTGAATCTGAGTAAAGACAACAGCATCTGCATAAATTTGAAGAGTGATGGTACCACAGCTTATTTATTCAGGTTGCAAAGCATGTGCGTTTCTGCACTACTGGCAAGAATTCCCCTCCAGGGCACCCCAAAAACTACCTGCCTCCAGATTGGAAGCCAGTGGCTGGAGAAGAGGAAGACACCAGATGGAGGGTCCCCTGGGCTACAGGGGCTGGGGGAGCACAAGTGGGTGCGTGTGTGGTCCCTCATGAGGCAGAAGGGAATCCCACGGGTGTTTGGGCATTACCGTGGGTATTAAAGACCCTCTAGGGCAATCCTGGGCCTCACTCGGGGACTCCCTGTGGGGGTCAGTATGTGTCGTCCAATTTCGGGATCAGGGAAGGGCTCCTCTCTGCTCCCTACCTCCCAGGCCCTCGCCCTCCCGCCATGCTCCCAGTGCTTCCTGCTCAGCGCCAGCGCCACTGGACCCTCCATCTGTTTCCTCCCCCTGTCTTCTGCCCTCCCGCGCCAGCCCAGGCGTGCTGCCCATGGAAGCCTCCCTCTGACCCGCCGCCTGCCACATGCTTGCCGCCTTTGTCACCAGTTTGGCTCGGCCGCTCCCTCGCCTGCTGCTCACTCTCTGGCATTCCTCACCGGGGCCTTAGCAACTCCTGGCATCCTGGCAACATCCTGGCGCAGAGCCGGCTAGTGGCTGGCTACTGCTGGCTGCTGGTGGCTGGGCAGCCCCAGGGACTTTTCGGAAAGAAAGGAGAATGGGAGGGATTCTCTCCCCACCCTATCCCAGCTCCCAGGCAGAAATCGCAATCAGAACCTAGAAGCTGCTCAGCCTTCTACAGAAAAAAGAAGTTCACCTGGTTTGTGTTTTAATCAGCACCGATCTGATTGGAACATGGCCCTTCCTTTCCCCAGAGCGGCCATACTTTTTTTTTTCCTTACTTCAGACAGGTAAAAGGATAGATGGGTTGACAGAGAAGGAGAAATTGTCTGTAAAGCACTTTCCACGTATTCCCCACGGAAAGGATTGCTGTGAAAGAGGGGAGGGGTATCATCCTGAGTTTTAAAGATGGAGAAGATACAGTTCCTTAAGAAGGGGATGGGAAGGAGGAAATAAAGGAGAAATGAATTACATCTTCCAGGTGCAGAGTAAATTGGAACTTTCTGGAAAGCATCGAGAATTACTAACTACCCTGTGACCGCAGCGTGGTTTTATTCACTTTGTTTTCTAGGTTTTCTTTATTCCCCTAAGACGGCGGCCGCAGTGCTAGTGATTGTGAAGAAGTCTTTTTCGAACTTTTCCTCTCAAGTGATAAAAGTGATACTTCAATAATAATCACAGAGTTGATCACTTACTGAGTTCTTGTTGGGCCAGGTGTTCTACACGTGTTACCTCATTTAATCCCCCCATGATAAGTCAGTTCTGTCGTTACCTGCATTTTATAGATGAGGAAACAGAGGCAGGGAGGTTTGGTAACTTGCCCGAAGTCACAGCTGTAAAGAATGAGGCTGGGTTTTGAACCAGCCAGCTTGTGTCAGATCTTGAGCTCATGAATGGACAATTTGGGGTCATTTCATTCTCTTTGCCAATACCCTATGAGTATTTTCCCATGTCATTAAGCCTTATTTGAAAATGATGGGATATGTGCCATTGGTTGTATCTTAACTGATCCCGTCGGCTCCGCGTTGGTGGATAGGCTGCGGCAGATCTGAAGGGAGGGGCTATGAGACTCGACAGCAGGTGCCAGTGGCAATTTCACCCTTTGCCAGAGATGAAATCAGCCAGAGTAGGGAAAACCCCTCACTGGGGTATTGAACAGTATGTGTATAGTATTTCAGAAAGCATATTAACATGTCACGCATAGGGCTGCTGGAACGCTTGAGAGGAAACCATCACTATTATCCTTGTTTGTAAATCACAAGTGCCTCCTGGAAGGGTTGGGACCAAAGAGGGGAGCTAAGGTTTGTGTATTTGCTGTAGTATGCCTGGCAATTTCCCATGCAGTTTCCCTTGGTTTCACCCTTTCAGTGACCCTAGATTATTTATCTTCCCCTTCTTTTGGTTGAATAGAGGCTGAGAGGTGTTGTAACTTGCCCAAGTTTCAAATATTCATTTAATTCTGGAGCCAGCATTTGAAGCCAGGTGTGGGCAAGGCCTAGTCTTTTGCCACTGTGGTATGCCATCCATTCAGGTAGGGTAAGCAGGCTCCCAGTCTAGTCCAGGGTGGCAGATGCACCCCAGGGTGACCCCCCGTGAGTCACAACCCTGTGTAATCCATCCTCTTGAGTGTGGATGGACCCTGGGACTTGCCTCTAGCTGACAGAATACAGCAGAGCTGACGGGATGCCATCCCCATGGCTATGTCATGTCATATGCCAAGGTGAATGGATGTTGCCGATGCAGTTCAAGTCCCAAATCTGTTGATTCTGAGTTAATCAAAACGAGATCGTTTCCAAGGGAGCCTGATTTACTCATGTGGAAGTCCTTAAAAGAAGTACTGGAAGGGGGGTTCACCTCGGTGGCTCAGTCAGTTAAGCGTCTGCCTTCGGCTTAGTTTATGATCCTTGAGTCCACACCAGGCTTTCTGTTCAGCCGAGAGCCTGCCTCTCCCTCTGCCTCTCCCTCTGCCCGCCACCCCCACCCCCTGCTCCTGCTTTCTCTCTATCTCAAATAAGTAAACAAAAATCTTTAAAAAGAAGAAGAAGAAGGTACTGGGTCCTTCTCAAGAAGGAGGTTCTCCTGCTGGCCCTGAGAAATCATCTGCTTTGGGAGTGGGGCAAGGGGCCAGGCAGAGGCCCATGTGGCAAGCATCTATGAGTTGTGTCTAGAAGCTGAGAGCAGCCCTCAGCTGATGGCCAGAAAAACAGACCTGAGTCCTACAGCTTAAGGAACTAAAATCTGCCATCAACCACGTGGCCTTGGAAGAGGGCCCCCAAGCCTCAGATAAAGCCCCAGGTTGGCCAATATCTTGCTGCAGCCTTGTGAGACCTAGTGCAGAAGACTCCCACCTGGGGCTCCGGGCCAGTGGAAGCGGTGACAGGATAAATAAATGTTCTAAGCTATTTAGTTTGTGGTCATTTGGTACACAGCTGTAGATAACTCCTGCACCCACAGAAGCCTCTCCTGTGTCTGCTCCTTGTCAGGGATGATGAGGCTACAGCAGTGCCATCCTTATAACAGTAATGACCATATTATTTTTATATGAGCTATGATCATACGTCACTGAATTCCTGGGCAGTGAATCTGTTGAGCCCTTGCTGTGGGCATTGTGCTGCCTGCTTGATCTGCAAGAACTCCACTTGTCGTTATAACATTTCTAGGAGGTGTCCATATTCCCATTTTACAGACGTGGGGGGAGGGGGCCTTCTCTGCAGCCTTTAGGCTTGTTAAAACTGCCTCCCCAGCAGTCCTCTTTTCTTCCATGGTCCCTTCCAGAGCTATTCTAAAAAATAAACTGATCCAAACAGAAGGTATGACTGTGTAATTTCTCAAATTATGTTTATTTTTTAAAAACAGATAACATGATCAGGGCGCCTAGTGGCTCAGTCAGTTAGGCGTCCAACTCTTGATCTCGGTTCAAGTCATGATCTCAGGGTCATGGGACTGAGCCTTGCATCAGGCTGCACACTCAGCTGGGAGTCTGCTTGAGATTCTCTCTGCCTCTGTCCCTCCCCTCACCAACTCACTCTCTTTCTCTCTCTCTCAAATAAGTACATCAGTCTTAAAAAAGAAATAGATAACAAGATCAAGATTTTAAAAGTATAAAAACTCCAGTTTCTACTCTCCCTCCCTGGAGGCCACCAGTGATACCAGTTTCTTGTATATCCTTCAGGAATTATTTTGTGCTTCTCTGTGTCTGTGTGTGTGTCTGTGCACACATGTGTGTCTCTTCTCTCACCCCCGATGGGAGCATACTTAAACTCGCTGTTCTGTACTTTTGTTACTTAGCTTTCCATTTTGGAGCTAATTCCACGTCCATTCATAAAGAGTTCTCATTCTCTGTAACAGCTGCATTGCCTTGCAGAGAATGGATTTACCATCATTTATTGAAGTAGTCCCCACTGACAGCACTTGGGTTATTTCCAATCTTTTGTTCGCTCAGTGCTGTGGCAGATAGCCTTGTACATAACACAGTGTGGTACATGTACGGGAATATCAGAAGGAGAAGTCCCTAAAATAGAATTCCTGGACCAAATGTGGCCCGTTCTTGGAAGTCTTTCGTCTGTCCCAAAAGTCAGCATAACAGACCTTACCTTGTGATCTTCTCCTTCAGGCCGTCAGGTGTCTTCCACATTTATTGACATTGGGAAAGACTGCTTAGTGTTTGGTGTTCAGAGTTCCACTTAGCATTAAGATATTAAGAACTGGGAAAGTTTAGGGAACAAGAAAATTGTGTGACCAGCATTTTTCTTAGAATTTCCCAACATTCATCACAGGGAGTGTTGAAGTCCGCTTCTGTAGAGTAGAGCTAGAGATGTTCTTGTGCATTTGGTTGGTTCTGAGGGAGGGAGGCAGGCAGAGGCAGGAGAAGGAGCCAGACAAAGATGGGTTTTATAAGTCTAAGCATCGGCCTGATGTTTCAGGGTTCTCTGGAAAGTGAGTGTACCTTGATGTTTCAGGGATCTCTGGAATGTGAGTGCACCCTAGAGATTCTCCTGTTTTGAGGCCGGGGAGCTGGGCCTTTGTACCCTTTATTGACTACAGACCTGGGGTGGTGGGGAGGAGGTTCATCTCTGAGCCAGACCACCGCCCCTGTCTGAGGGGGAATCATTAATGCATGTGGGCGGGGTTAGCAGCAGCGCCCCCTGCAGTGCCTGGGCAGTGGTGCACCGACCTGGTTAAACGGAGCCTTTGGAATTGCTTCGGTCATTCTGATCTCTTCTGAGGCTCTGAGCTGATGCAGTCTGTGGCCAGCTGACTGCAGACTGCTTCCACCTGCAAAACTGGCTTATCAGTATTCTTGCCCCAGGCCCCCTCTGGATCTGCAGTGCCAGGCTGCTCAGCCTTCCAGACTTCTGATGTTACTTTTTGAGGTCCACTTAAATAGTCCTGTTATTTTTTGTCATTTCCTATTTGAAACAAGAGGAGAGGAAAACAAATCAACGTGTACTGGATGAAAAATAAACTCAATAGGGAGCAGAAGTATTTCTGTAACCTTTTAGAAGGGAATGATAAGCAATGTCACTGCCATCATACTGTAGTTAACTTGATTATATCTGTTTTAACTCCTTGGAAAAACTTAAGAACAGAACCACAGGAATTTTTCCTGGAGAAAAGCAATCTGATTTCAGAGCTGGGGACTCTTTGACATACTGTTGTGAGTTTCACGTGGAAAAGGTAAAAGAGGCCCGTCTAACCTTTTATTGATGTGACCTGGTTTTACGAGGGTTCCTTAAATATTACCATTACTGAGCAGTACATCCTGTTTATTGACCGCCGCTTAAGTCAGAGGTAAAAAATCTCTGTCACATAACGTACATTCCCCTGGATCTAACGGGGTCTCCTTGCTGACCTACTCTCACAATTTGTGGTAACATCTGTCCCCCATTTAGAGATGTGATTGCTACTTCAACATACAGTTGCTTGCTGTGATTTAGGGATGAAAAATTACTTTCTAGTTTAGTGGGTTGAAAGACGGCCCCCAAAATATAGGTCTGCGTCCTTACCCTTGGAACCTATGAACATGACCTTTTTTGGAACAAGGGTATTTTCAGATGTAATGAAGTTCAGGGTCTTGAAATCATTTATCCAAATGTACCTGTGAGATCCCTAAGTCCAATGACAAGTGTTTTTAGAAGAGACACACAAAGGAGAAGGGGATGGGGACTTTTGGCTTTGAAACCCTCTCCTACCTTCCCCAGGTGTAATAGGAAACCAGCCCCCCATACTGGGCGGGCAAGCAGAGCTGAGGAAAGAGGCACATTTAATAAACAAAGGGAACTTAGATACAAGGCTTTTCTTGGGCAGCAGCAAGATGAGTCAATTCTGTACCTGCCCAACAAACCTTAAAAGTTTACACCAAGGCCTTAACTGGGTTCAGTCACATATATGGTCCAGATGTTCTCAACATTGCCTCACTGTCTCAAGGCTGTGTCCTTGGAGCAGCCTCTAGGAATGGGAAGGGTCAGTGGAACCCACATTCCAAGGACAGGGAAGGGGCAAGGAGCTCTGAGTGCCGAGGTCCAGCTTACAGGTCAACTCGTGGTCACATTGGTTTGATGACCTTCTCCAACAGTGACATGAAGATGTGACAGAGATTGCTGTGATGTGGCCATGAGCCCAAGGGTGCACGGCAGCCACCGGAGGCTGGAAGAAGCAATGAATGGATTCTCCCTAGAGTCCCCAGGGAGAACTAGGTCCTGCTGCCACCTTGGTTTAAGCCCGATGATACTGATTTCTGGGTCTGATTTACAGACTTGTGAAAGAATAAATTTCTGTTTTTCTAAGCCACCAAATTGATAGTAATTTTTTACAGCAACCACAGGAAACTAGTACAGCCAGTTCAAGACTTTCCACTGTGGTTAAATTCTAAAAATCCTTAGCAGCGTAGACTGTAGACTTTTACTATTTTCTCTGTGTAGAGGCATTGCTTGCTTCTAGGAACAGTGTTTCAGAGAAGAGATGGCCATCCCCTGACACTCTGGATGGCAATTCCATTTCAATCTTCTTTATTTTGGTACATCTTTTTCCTTAATAGCTTATTCAAAAAGAGAAGCAGTCCTTGAATTTCTGCTGAGAAAAGCAGGACCATAAAGATAGAGCAAACATGAAGAGAGCATTGGAGAGTCATTCTCAGATGCAGAGTAGAGACAAAAGATGAAAAGTACATTCCAAAGAACCGCTTTTGGCTTTCTTCGGGCATCGAATGAAATGTCCCCAATTCCCCCAAACCATTAGATTGCCAAGTAAATTTTATAGCATTCCAGTAGAACTTTTAAAGATAAGATATTGCAGCCCCAAAATATGTCGTCTTTTTTTTTTTTTTTTAAGATTTTATTTATTTATTTTACAGAGAGAGAGAGACTGTGAGAGAGGGAACACAAGCAGGGGGAGTGGGAGAGGGTGAGGCAGGCCTCCTGCCGAGCCCTATGTGGGACTCAATCCGGGACCCTGGGACCATGATCTGAACCAAAGGCAGATGCCTAACGACTGAGCCACACAGGTGCCCCCAAAATATATCTAAAGGTGATTGAGTTAGCCCTGCTTGTGAAATAGTTGCAATTTAAAAAAAAAAATGTCTGTAGGGGCTCGGTTGGTTAAGCATCTGCCTTTGGCTCAGGTCATGATTCGCGGGTTCTGGGATGGAGTCCCACATTGGGCTCCCTGCTCCGTGGGGAACCGACTTCTCCCTCTGCCTCTTCTGCGCCTCCTGCTTGTGTTCCCTCTCTCTTTCTCTCAAATAAAATAAAAATTTTAAAAATATATAAAAATTTAAAAAAAAATACTTGGAGATGTGCCCTGTGACTTAAGTCTCTAATTATAAATACGTTTATACTTTTAATTTATAAATAATTCCAGATTTACAGAAACTTTTCAGGAACAGTTCAAAGAATTCTCCATATATCCTTCCCTGCAGATTCTCAACTATTAACCTTTTAACACACTTGTCTAATAATCATTTTGCATATATATGTATATATTATTTTTTCCTTGAATCAGTTGAGAGTAAGCTGCAGACGTCATGCTCTTTTGTCCAGGAATACTCCAGTATGCATTTCCTACCAGCCCTATTATCTCTCCCACCAGCCTTATTTGGATTTCGCCAGTTGACCCACTGATGTCCTTTTTCTCCTCTAGGATCCCGTCCTGGATCACGAGTTATATTCATTTGTCCTGTGTCCTTAATCTCCTTCAAGCCTGACGAGTCCTTTTTGTTTTTCGTGACCTTGACATTTCCAAAGAATCCAGGACAGAGCCACTCCATCACTGGACATTAAAGTTACTTTGGAGGGCAGTGTTTTATAGCCACGGTTGATGCAAAGGAAGAAGGGGAAGAAAACACGTCTGGATCCTGACATACACCTTATCTCAATTTTTATGCTTACGAGACCCTTTTGTAAACTTCCTTTCTGAAGTTAGTTGTTTATATGGAGCTTAACTGCCTGTCCTAGTCAAAAAACAACAACGATGACAAAAAGACAAAAAAGAAAGACTTAGCTCACATGTCACATCCTTGGGACAATGGCTAAATTTTCCGAGGGCTCGTCACCTACCATTTCCCATTCTATGAACTTGACAGGAATGACCTCACTTAATCTTCCTGACCTTCCCCTATCATTTAGATACTACGGTTTTTCATATTTCATTGCAAGCATCGGAATTCACTGTAATTGTGCAGTCAGTTACTGTGGTACAGGGTTCAGTGTGGTGACAGATATTTAGCTGTTCACCCCAAGCTCACGCTCCCTCTTTTGCAGTGTGGGCTGGTTCCTGATGGACAGTTGTATAGGCAGACATTTCCTGCCGGCTGTGTCCCTGTGGCTCTGCTGCTAGTTCTCGCCAGTGGAATCCGAGTAGAAGAGGTATTTGTCGCTTCCTGCTGGAGGCTTTTAAGGGGCAGGATTCTCTCTCTACTCTTTCCTTTTCTGTCAGCTATACATGGAAGCTTCAAGGCCCTATTTCTCATATTTTACAGATCAGGAAACAGAAACAAATCTAAGGGTAGAGACTGCCTGCTTTCCTACTAGACCACTCCCTGCCCTGCCCGAGAGGCCTTCTCCAGTGCCCTCCTCTGAAGTCATCCCCCTAACACCACCCTAACCCCACCACCCTGTCATTTTCCCCAGTCTTGATTCCCTCACAACAGTTCTTTTTTTTTCTTTAAGATTTTATTTGAGAGAGAGAGAGATAGTGAGAGAGAGCAAGAGCAGGGGGAGAGGGAGAGAGCAGACTCTCCACTGAGCAAGGAGCCTGACGTGGGGCTCCATCTCAGGACCTGAGTGAAGGCAGATGCCCAACCGACTGAGCCACCCAGGTGCCCAGTTTTGTTTTGTTTTTAATGAGTGAAAGTATATTTTCTTGCCAAAGCCCCTGGTAATAGCCCTCCTTTCAAAAAAGTCAGCCCACGTGAAACCTGGATCTTCTCAGATGGTGTGGTAATGCCATGTGGGGAGGTGCCTGTGAGAGGCTGGGGGTGGGCCTCGCTCTGGGAAGGGCCCCTGTGCCAGGCCTTGAAGCACCGCGTGCCCACAGCACTAACGTCAGGCCAGGATGTTGGTGGGGGGGTCTCCCTGCGGAGGGAGGAAAGGATGAGGAAGATACAGATGAGACCCCAGTAGGGAGAGACTAGGATGCCCGGCCTGGAGTTTCTGGTAAAGTGACATTCGCTGCCCTGGCTGCTGGTGTGAGAGCACCTCTCTTTCCTATTTAGTTGACTTGACAAGTTTCCACTGACTCACACTGTGAAATCAGCGGGTTGCTGTGCCAGAGCAAACAGAGACAAGCCTAGGGATGAGGGAAGTGTCTGTCAGTGTGTCAAGCTGTCAGGACAGGATTCCGAATTTAACACGATGCTGACAGATGCTGAATAGTGGCATTACAGAATTGGAGTAAAGGCTAAACAAATCCAGTGCCAGATGTGGCGAGCTTGCTTTTGGATTTCTATTTCTGGCTCAGGCGCTAACCCTAGGGTGGGGTCCTGGTCGTGGCCCTTTGGCTGGCAGGGCGCTATTTCCTGGGACTTCATCAGACATGCCTGTTGTGAGGCTCCAGTGATGAACAGGGCAGGTCCATGTCTCCCCTGTGGGCACAAAATCCAGACCCTGAACAGGTGTCAGGTTTCATTACCTCTGAGGCACGGCTAAGAAAAAAAGAAAATGGTAATTCGATGATACTTCTCTTATTGGAATTTTTATTTTATGCTCATTGGAAGAGTTCTCTTACTTTTATTATTTATTTATTTATTTATTTATTTGAGGGAAGAGAGAGGGGAGGGGAGAGAAGGGGAGAGGAGGGGCAGAAGGAGAAGAAGAGGGAAAATCTTAAGTAGGCTCCATGCCCAGTGTGGAGTGTGATGGGAGGCGGGGTGCTTGATCTCAGGGAGCCGAAATCAGGAGTTGGACACTTCACTAACTGAACCAAAAGGCACCCCTTGAAGAGACTTAATTAAATCGGAGTTTTATATACTCTTAGGAAAACATAAAAAGAAAAACTGATGAAGGAAAATAAATTGCTTAAGATATTCCTTCAATCTTTTTTACCGTCAGAGCCCTCCTCTTCTAAATTCCTTTTTTTTTTTTTTTTAAAGTATTTTTACACACCCTGTTGTCCTTTGTGCCATCAAGAGTGAGAGCAGTGGAGCATTCCTTAGAAGAGTTCATAAAAGAGCTGAAAGCCGTTGGTGGTGGGCTCACAGGCTCTCTTTGACTCCCGCTCCGGCAATGATACCGAACACGCCTGATTCCCCATCCCGCCGTCTCAGCTCCACAAACCGTTGGTTCTCAGCGCTTTAAGGTGTGCGCCACTCGTGTCTCTGGAATGTTCTTCCATGCTGCTGACACCCTTCTGAAGTTTTGATGCCAGCATATGGCACAGGGCAGGGAAAGATAACTACTCCACAGCGACGGTCTGGTCGGCCAACGGCATTTGTAAGTTATAGCCCTGACTCCAGGGAAGTAAAAATGAGCAAGGTAGAGCATCTCTGAATGAGTCAGGTGTGGTTAGTGTCAGGGTGGTGAGTGTCATGGAGGCGGAAGGAGGGGATGCTGTGAGCACAGGTAACAGGGGTCCTCCCTAGTCCATAAGTCAGACTTGTCTAGGGAAGGAACCTCCCCTGAGTATGGGAAGGGGCAAGGCAAGAGAAGGCGGGAGTGTCTGGGAGGAGGGAACAGCCTTTGCAAAGGCCCAGCATTGGGAAGGAAGGTAGAGGGCTCGAAAGCTTCTTGGTCAGTTCACAAAATTGGCTTTTCGGTTGTGGTAGTATATGGAATTACTGCTAGCCACAGAAATTAAAAACAAAATTCACCCATTCCACAGACTCCAGAGATGATCTAGTTTGGTCCTTGTCTGAGTGTGTACATGAAGTTTGCGGAGCTGTAATCCTACTGATTATAATCATGGATTCTGCTTCCTCCTTTTTTTTAAATTAAAAAATTCCTTATTTACTAACATGTCTGTTGCTATAAAGTCTTTGTAATTGCGCATAATATGTACAGTCATTGAAATGGATATTCTTTAATTTACTTAACCATTCACTTTTGAACATGTGGGTTGTTTTTGAGCATTTAGCTACTATAAATGATATTACATTGAACATTTGCCGAGGTTGGCAAACTACAGCCCCCTGCATCCAAATCCAGCCTGCCACCTGTTTTTGTAAATAAAGTGTTTTTGGGACACAGCCAAACTCATTCACTTACATGTATTGCATATGGCTGCTTTTGCACTGTAGTGGCAGAGCTGAGTAGTTATAACAAAGATTGTATGGCCTTCAAAGCCTAAAATATTGACTTACTGGTCCTTTACAAAAAAATTTGTCAACCTCTGGGGGCGCCTGGGTGGCTCAGTCTGTTGAGCATCCAACTCTTGATTTCAGCTCAAGTCCTGATCTCAGGATCATGAGATGGAGCCCTGCGACAGGCTCCATGTTAAGCCTGGAGTCTGCTTAAGATTCTCTCCTTCTCCCTTTGCCCCTCCCCACTTGTCGCTAAAAAACAAAGAAATTGTCAACCTCTGTTGTTGTACAATACTAGAGCTTTCTTCTGGTTAGCATTCATTTTCTTAAGATAAATTGCAGGAGAGAGGATTTTTTGCTCAGAGGATATGTATGTTATTTTATTTAATTCAAAGTGATTTCTAATTTACAGCCTGTATATGATCCATTTAGATGGTGAAATGTCATGGAGACAAATAAGCCAGTTTATTGACCATTATATGTTCTAATAATTAGAAGGTATTATTAAAACAACTTTGGTCAATTTTGTTTGTATTCAGAATTTACTAATTTATACCTTCATTTTAAGCTTCTTTTCATTCCCAGTATTTCTTTGAGTTCTTTGCTGTAACAGTAGAACACTAGCTTCTATAACAAATAGACCCTCAGTTCCAGTGCTTTCACACAATAACCTTTCCTCTTCCTTGTTCCCTGGCTAGGCACCACTTCTTACCTACAGCTCTGTACTTTGGAAGGAGGAGTACAGATTTTGATATCACTTAGCCATCTCTGCTATAGTTGCTATTTTTTTTTAACATTTTAAATCATTTAAAAATATATAATATACATATCACATATAATATATACTCAATATATAATGTGTATTATGTATAATTATATATGTTCACATAGTTCAGTTTTTGACTTTGGATCAGGTCATGGTCCTAGGGTCATGAGATCCAGCCCTGCATCGGTCTCTGTGCTGAGTGAGGAGTCTGCTTGTGATTCTCTCTTTCTCTCTCTCTGTCAACCCCACCATTCCCCACTCCCATGCTCTCTCAACAAAGAATTCACAAAGTCTAAAAGGATAAATTGGGTAAAGTTTCTATACACCTCTCTTGGGCTGCCACAGTTCCCTGTGGCAACATTGTTTCCATAGTTCACTTATACACATTGTTGGTTATCTTGCTTTTAAAAGTTTTTATTATGGGAAATTTTCAGCATCAGCCTGCTAAGAATATTATAATGACCCCACTCTGACCCATCACGCAGCTAGAACAATTACCAGTACATTGCCAACCTTCTTTCATCTCTGTCTCTGATCTACCCCACAGATTATTTTGGAGTAAGTCCTAGACGCCATATTTCAGTATGCATTCTTTTTTAGTAACAAACACTTATATTAGATTACTATTGTTACAGCTTAAAAAACTAACTGTAATTCTTTAACATCATCAAATATCCAGTCTGTTCAGCTTTCTTCAATTGTGTGTTTAAACAAATGGTTTGTTGAAATGAAGATCCAAACAAAAACCACTTATTGTGTTTCCTTTATGTTTCTCAAGTTTCTTTTATGTGCTCATTTTTAAATTAAATTTTTTTGAGAGACAGAGAGGATGTGCAGGAGTGGTGGTGGGGCAGAGGGAGAGAGAGAATCCTAAGCAGGCCCCACACCCAGCATGTAGCCCAACATGGGACTTGATCTCAAGACCCTGAATCATTACCTGAGCCCAAATCAAGAGTCAGACACTTAACTGACTGAGCCACCCAGGCGCCCTCTCAAGTTTCTTTTAATCTGTGCATTCCTTTCCCTCCTTCTTTTTCCTTATAAATTTATTTCTTGGACACACCTACTCATTCATTCCTTTGGTTCATTCCCATTGAGTAGATGTGTCTGAGTGCATCCTTATGGTATCATTAAGAAGTTCTCCAGTCCTCCGTGTTTCCTGTAAATTGGCAGTTAGATTTAGAGGTTCATCAGACTCAAATTTGTTGCAAGACCACATCATGGGTGCTGATGTGTATTTCCATCAGGTAATACGTGATCTCTCTTTATCTCTATTTTCATGATTGTTAAAATGGATTGGTGGGCCTGTGTGTTGTCAGCCTGAGCCCTTCATTATAAGGTGGGCAAAAACTATAAGGTTTTTGTTTGGAACTTGATTTCAACAAACCAGTTGTTTGTTGCTTTTTGATATTTTTCACCTTGCTGTTTTGATTTTACAGTATATATACACACATATTAGAAGTCATGGCATGGGATTCTGTAATACATAATTACTTATTTGCTTCTTTCCTCATTTGGTATCTGCCCCACAATTGCCAGTTGGGGCATGAGACCTCTTCCAGAGTCTGTTTCCAGGAAACTCTCTCCACCCCCTCAATCCTAATGACCAACCTAAGCTTTTCGGATTAAATTTTTATTCTTAACTTTGCACGGACTTTGAAAGTTTGTACGTGCTTCTTGTTCTTCGTAATGATACTTCAGCACTGTGTTCATAGTTCCTATTTGGTGCAAATCCCTGCTCTTCCCTCCTCTTTGACATTTCTTACCAAGCTCCCTTCTGTCACCTTCTTCCTTTAGGAAGAGGGAAAGTACAAATTACTGAGATAATAAATACTCAAATCGCACAGACTGTCTGCCCCTGAACAGATGTCCACTTTTTTTTTTTTTTTAAGATTTTATTTATTTATTTGACAGACAGAGATCACAAGTAGGCAGAGAGGCAGGCAGAGAGAGAGGAAGGGAAGCAGGCTCCCTGCCGAGCAGAGAGCCTCATGTGGGGCTCAATCCCAGGACCCTGGGATCACGACCTGAGCCAAAGACAGAGGCCTTAACCCACTGAGCCACCGAGGCACCCCAAACAGATGTCCACTTTAAGTCAATATCCATCTCTGTTCCTTGGGGCCAAGGAGAAAGTTGAAGAAAAATAAAGGCCAAGCATTTCAGATAGAGCCCCTCCTCACTGGGGGGAAAAAGAAAGCTGATGAAGTGGTGGTTTCTATAGTTTCTCACTCACACACCGAAAGAGACTCCGAGAAGATTCAGTGAAGGAAGAGGCGGTGATAACCCAAGAATATTATGATACACAGCCTACAGCTTGTTCACCATACTAGAATGTTGCGTGGACCCAGTGAAGCTTTTATTTTGCACATAATACATGTAGAGCATGTAATTAGTACCCGGTGCTGTGCTCAGTGCTTTTTCAGTATTACCCCGGATGAGCTAACCTCTAAATGAGGTCGTTTGTCATCCCCACGTTCCAGATGGGAAAGCTGAGCCTCTGGCAGGTTATGTAGCTTTCCCGGGTCACACAGCTAGTGAAATCCCCACTGCTGGAGTGAGAGTCCGGTTTAGTCACCTAATCTCTTTGTGCCTAAGTTTCTTCATCTGTGAGATGGAGATGATGATATGACCTGGTTCCTAGGCTACTATCTAGATCCTGTATGAAGCATTTGAGCTCTGAGGAAATGTTAATTATTCTATTACCTCCTCTCAGTGCCTGGTGCGAGCTTTACCCCTTTCTCCAGAAATCAATGGCGTCTGTTCTTCATATTGATAGTAGTCCTGTTTCCTACAAGGTCTTCATCCTCTTTTCCCCTTTGCGTGTCCCCTTCTTATTTCTTGGACTCCGTGCTGGTCCTTTTGATGGGAAAGTTAGATTGGCCTAGGTCAGTGTCGGAATGAGGAGAGAACTCATTCCCCCTCGTTCGGGGTACGTGGAACTTTTATTCTGCCCTCAGTTTTCTGGTGTTGAATGTGTCCTATGTGCCAGGCTCTATTCTTGACCCAACAGAGGTATCGAGACAATCAAGAAAGAACATCAGCTGGGTAACCCCAAGTCAGTCATGTCGCTTTTCTTGATCAAAAATTTTTCTCCTGAGCAGTAGGAGGCAAATGTTCAAGATTCCCTGTTGTTCTCAGTGTTAGGCATATGGACGTGTGTGCTGGGTCAGAGTGTGAATCATTGGGTACCTTCAAGAACACCTGGGCCCTGGCGTGGGTGAGCTGTGGGTGTTGGGGACTCTGCCATTTCTACAGCAGGGGAGTTTCTGGAAGGTTTTTCTGTCGTGATCAATAAAATTCCAGGGCAGAGAAAAGGTCAGAGTTCTGAAAAAAAAGGGGGGCTATGGAAATGGCACAGTAAAGTCTTTACAAAGTGTAGTGAGGACTGGGGCCTCTGAATTTTTTCTTGTCCCCAGATCTCCCACTCTGTGGTTTGGCAGCATCATTGCACCATCTCCCTGCAGAATTTTTTTTTTTTTTTGCGGTGGTGGGGCGGGGGTGGGTGGAGTTTGGTAACAGCTCTGTTGAGATATAATTCACATACCATACCATTTAAGGTGTTCAACTCAATGGTTTTTAGTATAGTCACAGAATCTGTGCTGCCATCACCACAATTCATATCAGAACTTTTAGAAGAGTTTTGTCTTTCAACACATGCGTAGAGTCATGTCTCTGTCACCACAGAGTGATAGAGGACAGCCCCATCACCCTCCAGAATGCCTTTGTGCTGTCCCTTTTTAGTCAGTCCCTCTCCCCACATCATAACCCCTTTGCCTTTCCATGTAAATTTTAGAATCAGCTCATCAACATGTACCCGTAAAGCCTGCTGGGGTTTGGTTGGGATTTTGTTGAATCCGTATATGGATCTGGGGAGAATTGGCATGTTAGCAGTGTTGCATCTCCCAATCCATAAACAGGTTTTGCCTCTCCACTTATTTAGGTCTTCTCTGATTTCTTTTATCATTTTAGTAGTTTGAGCAGTCTCTAAAGTTAGATTTATACCTAATAAATACTTTTTATACTAAAAATACTAATAAATACCTTTTTTCCTTTTTTTTTTTTTTTTTTTGGTGTTCCCATAAATAGTCCTATGCGTTTTTAATATTCAGTTTCAGTTGTTCATTGCTAATGTAGGCAAACACGTTGACCTTGCAACCTGTGAGTGACATCGCTAAGCTCATGTATTAGTTCTTGGATCTTTTTATGGAGATTCTTTGAGATTTTCTACGTAGACAATTGTACTGTTTACAAATAAAGAAGTTTTATTTCTTCCTTTTCAATCTATATGTCGTTCATTTCTTTTTCTTGGCTTTAGTGCAGCTTCCAGAAGTATGCAGAATAGGAGTGGTGAGAGATGACAGTCTGTCCTTGTTTCCTATCTTAGGGGGAAAGAGGGCAGCCTCTCACCACTAAATCGGATGTTAGCTGTAGATTTTTGCAAACGTGCCCTTTATTGGGTCAGGGGACCTCCCTGCTATCCTTGTTTGCTGGAGTTTTTTTTATCATGAATGGGTATTGAATTTTGTCAAATACTTTTTTGGCATTAATTGATATGCATGTTTGGTTTTACATCTTTAGTCTGGTAATATGATGTATATACATTGATTCTCAAATGTTGAACCTGCCATGCCTTTCTGAAATGAAGTTGAGTCACTTGTTGTGACTCAACTTTGTATATTTATATTTTTTATACATTGTTGGATTTGAAAGGCTAATATTTTGTTGAGGGATTCTGATAGCCTAGAAAGAGTAAGCTGGCTAATGATTCAGCCCACTTCCAGTCTGTCCCTTCGAGACATTCACGTACTAATAGTCTGATGTGGGTTACTCAGAATTCTTTTCTCTCTTTCCTCATCCTGTGACAGCTTTTGTTCTAGGCTTTACCTGTTTCTCACTTCTGCCCACATGTTAAAACAAAAAACAAAACATGAGATTGTGGACCCAGTTCAGAAACAGGATTTAGGAAGAAGCATGGGAGCCTAGTAGCCAGATTCAAGCTGAGGGGCCTCCCCTTACTGTGGAGCTAAGTGCCTGCTGTGGTGACTGCCCTTGGAAGGCTGTGTTGGATTTATCCCTTCCCCTTAGCAGGTGCACAGGGGTGGGGCTTTGTTTACACCACACCCTCTGCTTCCTTTAAAGGCATCTGCACCAGGGCAGAAGCTGGGCTGCTTCCTGGGGGCTAAAAGGCCCTCTTTGTCTTGTCACCAGGCGGCTTTTGTGTTGGTGGGAGAGGACGCTCCGTGACTCTGCAGTCCGGTAAGGGGAAATGCAGGGAGTGGCTGGGTGCCAGCCTTCCTAGGTTATTTTTAATACGTGAAGGCCAAGCGAGTGGAGAACTTTCTGAAGGCAGGTCTTTGTTTTCCCCTGGCGTGCAGATGCGAGAGAAGTGAGAGAGCAGAGACATCGGAGAAGGGCCTGCTTGACACCTGCCTTCTGAAATGACTTCGCTGAACCTGGAGATGCAGGTCACAGTAGTCATGCCTTTGAGCTGGGGACAGCGTAGCTGCAGGAGGGAGGCGGGAAGGGCAAGGTGTCCCTTTTCTGGCCTGTTGGAAGGAGGTGGTTCCCCATGGGCACAAAGAGGCCTTTGTGCTCTCTAGAAGCCTAGGCAGCCAGAGGGCAGGCAGAAGAGGTCCTCTTTGGGGGGCTGCTCTCCCGAACGGGGTCAGAGAGCGGGGGTGGTGGGGGACAGCTAATGGCCTGCAGAATGGGTGAGGCCTGGCAGATTTTTCTTTAATCTGTGGCTCGTGTGTGAAAGAGTTTGGAATTGCCAGCTCTTTTTTTTTTTTCCCCCAGCTCATTTTGAGCATTTTGTCAACACTCGGAGGAATCTGAGGCAGCTACCTCCCTACCAAGCTAGCAAAGGGAGTTTCCTGTTGGAACCCACCAGCTGCATGGACGAGGTGGTGGGAGGGTAGGGGTCATGCAGTCTGGGTCCTCGAGGGCCACCTTCTCTCCCACCCATCGCCTCTGGCTGATGCTTTCAGTCCTCGTTGTCTTGCTGGAACTAACACAGCCTTCTAACTGACCTGAGTCTCTTCTCTCCCATCTCCAGCCCACTTACTGGATTAGGTGTCCAGAGATACAGTTTTGCCTGTGGCTCTTCTCTACTCAGTAACCTTCACTGGCTCCCCATTGCCCATCAATAGTGTCTACTTTTTGAGCCTGGCTCCTCCTCCTGCCACTCCTCCCTGCCAGCTTCATTCCCATCATGCCCCTTTACACGTGTGTGGGGTTTGCCCCAAATGGACAACTCACCTAGTCCCAAATATTCCCTGTGCCTTTGCATCCCTGGGCCTCCCTTTGTCATGTTCCCTCGGCTGGAATTCCCCATGTTTCCTTCACTGTATGTTCAAATCCTACCTCCTACAGAGTCCTTACAAGGGCCACGTCAGCCTCTCACAGAGGACGCCTGACCTTCTCCTTTTTCCAGACCCTTCCTCACAAACAGCACCTCTTGGACGGCATTTATCCCATTTTCTTTTAAGGTAGTTGTGTCTGGGTCTGAACATCCTCACCCTTTTGGAGAATCATTGTGTAAGAGCTACACTGCTAAGAGCTTCTCAAACATCCCATTTACTCTTCCCAAGAAAACCCTGAAAAGACTTCTAATACCTATTCTTTGTTGAATGTTTACTAGAGATGTTCCAAGCCGTTCTCAATATTTTGCCCAAATCGGCTCATTTAATCCTCCCATCTACTCTGTGTGGTAGATTTTATTATCCCCCTTTTAAAGATTTTATATATTTATTTGACAGAGAGCAAGCACTAGCAGACAGATAGGCAGGCAGAGAGAGAGGAGGGAGCAGGCTCCCTGCTGAGCAGAGAGCCCGATGTGGGGCTCGATCCCAGGACCCTGAGACCATGACCTGAGCCGAAGGCAGGAGCTTTAACCCACTGAGCCACCCAGGCACCCCAATTATCTGCCTTTTAAAGATGAGGAAACTGAGTCCCAGAATGGTTGACTGGCTCACTAATAATTGTGTTTGCTGAGTGACTATTGGACCTCTAGAGGTTGCCAGCCATGCTTTAGTGCTCCCACTTGGCTGTACTTACAGATTGAGCACCAGCCTTTGGCCAACACGCAGGACTCCCTTCTCTCCTCCTCACTGGGTCCCTTCTGATGATCAGACAGCCTTAACAATTGTGGTTTTCCATCAGTGACACATGCTTACAATCCCTTAATGGTCCTTGCATACTTGCCTTGTCGTTTTTTATCCCAGACTAATTTCTTCTTCCCCTGGCTGGCACTTTTTTGGCATGACACTGCCTGGGTTTTTAATCAAGGCCTCCCACGCCCACATTCTCAGATCCAACAGCCACTCACTTCTGGCATCAGGCCCAGGTCTGGATGCCAGGCCTCCTGCTGGGACTGGCCCCACAGCTTCTCCAAATATTTACTTCCCCAGGACACCCGCCAAAGTATGGGCCATGTAACTCATTCCCTGCATTACAGTTTCCTTAGGATTGTCTTGGGCAGAAGGGGAAACCAGCATAGCCTTGTATCCCTTGTGCTGAGCACAGGGCTGACACCGTGGTTGGTCCTTCCTAAATAATCACTGAATTAATAGCTTTATTCTTTCCCTTTTATTTTATTTTTAAAGATTGATTTATTTATTTGAGAGAGAGAGAGCACGCAAGCACAAGCAGGGAGGGGGGACAGAAAGAGAGAGGGAGAGAAACCCAAGCGGACTCCCTGCTGAGCATGGAACCCAATGCAGCGCTTGATCCTGCGACCCCGAGATTATAACCTGAGCTGAAATCAAGAGTCAGACACTCAACCAACTGAGCCACCCAGGCGCCCCTCTTCTTTCCGTTTTAAAAACCAGGGTTGCCTGACTGGGAAACCAGGGCTGTTTTGAAATCAGATGTGTGAATTAGCTTTTGCTGTCTGACAAATAGTCATAACCCTTTGGTGGCATATAACAACAGGTGTTTATTGCTCACATGACTGAGGTCGGCTGGGATTGGCCCTGCTCTTCGTGAACAAGGCTTGCTTCCACAGCTGGGGGTTGGCTTCTGTCATCTGATATGGGATATCACGGTCCCCATGTCTCCTGTCCTCTAGGCCCCTCAGGACAGTAGCTTGAGCAAAGAAAAGAGATGGGGGGGGGGGCACCTGGGTGGCTCAGTCAGTTAAGTACCTGCCGTCAGCTCAGGTCAGGAACTCTTGGGATCGAGCCCCACGTTTTCGGGCTCCCTGCTCAGTGGGGGCCCTGCTTCTCCCTCTCCCTCTGCTCCTCCCCCTGCTCATTCGCTCTCTCTCAAATAAAGAAATAAAATCTTTTTTCCAAAGTGGGGGATGGGAAGATAGCATGGCCACAGAACCCACGTTAGCCCGAATGAACTTGGTTGAACCTAAATCCCACGTGGGCAGCAGCACGCAGAGTGCACGTAGATACAGTTGGTGGTTGGCCTTGTAGCCAAATGAAGTCGTGCCGGAAGCACACGTAGACTCTTTGTCCTCCTCCTCCTCCCTCGTGGGTTCTGGGCGACAGGGTGCCCTAGACCAAGAGCTCTCCAGAGTTGCCTCTGAGCGTCACTGGCATGTTTCATTTACCTCAAGCAAGCCGGGGCCTCAAGGGGCAGCGGTGTTAGCTCGGGCAGAGCCTCTCGTCTGCAGATGACTGAGGATGAGCATGGACTCAGTGCCGCGGGGCAGGGGTGGGCTCCATGGAGCCGTTCTCGCGTCATCCCCCTGTGGTGATTCATTACACAGTACTTCACGGCGAGACTCTCAGGGTGACAGCTGCCTTCCGGCTGAGCCTGGCCTGAGAACATTCTGAGGGGATGTACTGAAGCCGGAGTCCCAGGTGCAGGTCACAGATGTTGGCTGTCTCTCATCTGGGCTCACCGCTGCCTTCTGGATGGAGCTCCACTTCCTTGTGCAAAGAATCAGAACCTGAAACCCAGAACAATTCATACGCTACTTTCAAAACAGACCAAGCGGGGGCCTCTTCTGTTTTCATCCACAGTCCAGCTGCCCTGTGGCATACGAAGTTACCTCAGAACTCGGTGGTGTAAGACAGCCACTTCTTCTCTGGAATTCTGTGGGGGCAGGAATTTGGGGCAGGGCCCAGTGAAGAGGCCTTGACTTTGCTCGGTAATGCCAGGGCCTGGGCTAAGAAGCCTTGAAAGCTGGGGCTGGGATGGGCTGCTGATGCTGGCTGGCAACGGGGCCCTTAGCTGGGGCTGTGGGCTGGACACAGCCACGCGTGGCCTCTCCAAGAGTCTGAGCCTCCTTGTAACATAGTAGCAAGGTTCCAGGTGTGAGCGTCTTTTAAAACAGAGGGCAGAAGGAAGTCAGTACTGAGATCTGTTTAACACCATATTTGAGGTGGCCACCAAGGCTGTTGAGATCGATGGAGGGGAAATAGATTCTGCTTCTTGGTGAGGAACAGCAAGGTTCTGGAAGAGTCTGTGGGACTGCAAATGCTGCTGTGGCCGTTTGGGGAGTCACAGTCAGTGACTGTGCATAGATAGAGTGTTGGGTGCTCTGTTTACACCTCGTTACTGAGGCGGAAGCTGCAGAGAGCTGGGTTAAGCCTTCCTTGCCAGTCCTCCCCACTGCACCGTCCTGTACCCCCACCCCAGACCACTGAGTCCTTGGGAAAACTTTACAAATCAGGGCTTTGCTGATGCATTCATCTGCTCAGTCTCACAGCTTGGGAAAAACATAAAAGAGGCAGGAAGCAATAATACTGTGATTAAGAAGCACATTCTGGAATGAAATGGAAAACCCGAATCCCACCTCTGTGCACACAGCTCTACAACCTGGGGCAGATGCCTCTTCCATGCCTCAGTTTTCTCATCTGTGGAATGGGGGTAATAGAATTTACCCCCATGCCTAATGAAATTAGCCATTCATGGAAATAATAAACCTGCACCCCACTCAGGTCCCAGCAAGGGCTATAAGCCCTGCCCCTGCCCCCTTCTGGTCCTGGAGAAGATTCTTTGGCAGTCACAGTCTTTTATTTTGTTAATCATCTCATCAGGGAATCTCTGAGAAACACTAACCCCTTCTACCAGTAAGACCGTGGCTACACAGAAGGGTCTTATCCAGCTGATTTTATCCAGTTTTCTAGGTCTTGTAATCATAAAAAAACAACAACAACAAATAGCATTTAATAGATTTTCTGTGTTTTCCCATTTCTGAATTAATATGTTGTATTGTCTTGGTTCTAAGATCCTACTGACTCTTATGCCCCAATAATGGGTCCGTTATTAAAGGAGCGAGACTGATACAAAGTGAAGGTCAAGCAAAGTTTTATTTCGCGCCAAGCATCAAGAATCTAACGGAACGTTCGGGGCCGCACCTCTTACAAGAGAGGGCGACCCTTCTCTGTTTCACAGACTAGCTTTTAAGGGCAAAGGCCATGCGGTCGGGCCTGGCCACGCACAGGTGGCCAGTGAGATTGTAACACACACAGGAAACTCCACAGTGATGATAGGTGACCAATTGAGTTACAATTTACCCTAGTAGACATTTGAACCAGCCTTTTACACCTTGATTGGGATTGGCGCCCAAAAGGCTCCCAAAGGGCGGGGCCTGTACTCCTTGGTAACCAGGGAGACAGTATGCAACCCCCCACTGATCGGATGTCTCCACCTGGCCTGACCCACCTTTGTATCTGGGCTTTGTTACCTGAAGCTGGTTTCCGGGACTTGTCTGCAAGTAAATCCCCTGGGGGAAGGGGAGCAGGGACAGTTTCTAAATAGGTCCTTACACTGACCAGAAGACCCTCCACTGATTTTAGAACCTAGAGGCCGTGGGGAGATCAGGAGCACTAATCTGTTGTAAATTAAGTTCCAATCTCAACAGCATCAGTGTGTGTGTGTGTGTGTGTGTGTGTGTTGCACATATACAAATCATAATTAAGGAAACACATTCTGTTCATTAGAATTTAGAAATATTGGAAAACACAAATGGGAAAATTAGAACCTCTTATGACACTTAAGAGCTAGGGAGACCCCACTGGCCAGCTGGTCTGGGGCATAAACTAGGATTATCCTGAACAAACTATAGAGTCTCCACACCGCTCATCTAAAACCCTGAGTTACGATGAGCCATGAACCACATGCTGGGGACTTGGCTTCCGTTTTTATCTCTTGGCATACAGGCAAGGGTATTTTCACATTGTGACCTTTTTTCACTTTGGGACCCTTTTTATATTTATTACTATGTTGGGAATATCTTCCCAAGTTATTAAAGCAAGATTGTTTAAAGTATGTTTACTGTAATTATGAAAGTAATACATTTCAACATAGACATCTTTTAAAAATATGAAAAAACACCCAGGGAATAAAAATCACCCATAATGCCATCACACCAGAATTTTCATAGTTAACATTTTGTCTGTGGTTGTGTCCGTTACATGTATTGTCTCTGGTTTTATTTGTGTGGTGTGCGGTGGGAGGAATTAAAGCTTTGTGCCTGACTTTGTTTTTCTTAGGTAGTTGAACATTTTCATTAATGGGTACATGGTATTTTATCATGAGGGTGAGCCATAATTTAATCAATGTACTATTGAATACTTAGGTTTTTAAGAAGGTCTCCACTTTCATAACACTGTGTTATTCTTCTAAATAAATCTTGACTTATACCCATAGTGTTTTGTTTTTTGTTTTTGTTTTTAATCCATGAGTGTTTTAATAGGATAATTTGGTGTTCAGTCCAGAGGTACATGTGGTAACTGATTTGATCCTCACAACGTCCTTACAAGGTTTATCCTCACTGGATGAGGAACTCGAGGCGAGGAAGAGTGAGTCCTGACAGCTAGAAAGTGGCCGCAGCCATTGAGCTGAGGCAGTCGGTCATACCATAGTCAAGCTGCCTGTCAGAAATAAGATTGGATTTACGTGGAATGGAACGGATGGCTGGAGTGTGTGCTCTCTACTCATATCTGTGGAAAGTCACCAATCTCTCTGACTATAGGAACAGCCACTGCTGGGAGCCTGACACTAAATCCAAGGAGGGACAAAGTACTTGGTGAGTGAGTTCTCTCACTGAGTGGTTCCCTTGCGAGATCCAGGGAGGCCCAGACCCTGCCTGGATCTGCAAGGAAGTTCCATCGTGTGAGGGGCACGAGCTTGGGAAGAGGATACGGTTGATGGGAGTAGGAGTAGGGAGTAGACAGTATGGCAGATGGGGGTGAGGTGCTGGGGGACGGAGAGGCCCCTTCATAGAGAATGCCTTATGGACAGTATAGAACTGTATGATATGGTAGCCACTAGCCATGTGTGGCTATTTGACTTTAAATCGATTAAGCATAAATTAAGAATTCAGTTCCTTGGTCTCACTAACAACATTCCTTTTTTTTTCTTTTTTAAGATTTTTTACTTGAGGGACAGAGAGAGCAATAGAGAGGGACAGAGGAAGAAGGAGAAAGAGACTCAGGCCGACTCCACACTGAGCATGGCACCCGACGCGGGGCTGGATCCCATGACCCTGAGATCACAACCTGGGCCGAAACAAAGAGTAGTGTCAACTCTGCCACCCAGGCGCCCCCCTCACCAGCCACATCGCCACTTGTGGCCATGGCCTACCACACTGCACAGCACAGGTAGAGAACTTCTCTGTCATCACAGAAAGTCCTGGTGGACATCGCTGGCCTAGAATCCTGCGTATGGCATCATGTGACCCTGGATCCAACTGGCTAAAGCAGAGACTGCTTTGTCAACAGGACATGAGGGAGGTCCCAGGCCTGCGTGGTGGCCTGGTTCTGGGCAGTGACTGGTGGACAGGGCTGCTCCCTGTGGAGAGTGTGGGATAAGAGGGGCTCAGTCCTGGAGCATGTGGCACGGTCTAGGGAGAAGGACACCCATGTGTAGACTGGGCCCTGAGCGATGAGGGCTGCCCACCAGCTCTTCCTGAGAGGCCTGTTCGGAGCGGCTCCCCTTGTCCTTAGGGCAAGCACCATCACCCAAGGGGACTTGGGGGATGGCATGCTCCCTGTAGCCTCAAGTCTGGCTGCGCTGCCTTGAGTTTTCCCTTTATTTCCTTATCTCGGCCCACAGGTAGGGGTGCTCCCTAGAGAAGAAGCAAAGATAAACCAGAGTTGAGAGAACTCTCCATTGGGAAAAGAGTTTGCAAGGGTTCTTAGCTTCTGGAGAGCAAGGATTTAGAAGCCAAAAGTGTTGGTAAGATTGGGGCGGAGGAAAGGTTTTAAAAGAATGAATCCGGGTTGTTATGGGGCAGCTGCCCTTTTAGGGAAGAAATAGGTCTCATCTTAGTATAAGGCTTCTCATTTCTTTTTTTGCTTACAAAGGCTCTTTGGCTTATAAAATCAAACCGTGGATTTCCAGACGTCTGAGCGCCTTGGATATACTTTTCGCACCCCACTGCCAAATTGATCAAAGCAGCTTGGCTGTTTTTCTGATCAATCATGGAAAAACATTGCTCCAGAATGTTCCTTGTATTCTTGGCAGAAGGCATGCTGTGTCCAGCCCACCTTGTACCAAGAACCATAGGCAGCAGCTGTCCACCTGGGGACAGCTGGTCACACCCCCATGCTCTCTGCCCCCGGGGTGATTGTTTGCCTCTGGAGGTGCTCTCTGCTCTGGTACTTGGTCTGGTGACCCCGTCACCTTCGGCTGGAATTGGGTTTATCTGAAGAAACCAAAACCCCTTGTCTGCTCTTGGATGAAGCCCCGTGGCATCAGTGTCCGGAACTGTTCATGACATGAGATTATTGATTTATTATTATAGTTTTACAGATAAAAGTAACAACTCCCTAACTCCCACAGGTGCCTTAATATAACAGAGATGACTGCAAATTTCAATTCCTTTCTCCCCCTTCATTATTCATTATCTCCCTGAGCTTTCGTTGTTGTTGTTTTTTTCATTCTTTATTATGGACAGTTTCAAACATCTATGAAAATAGAACAGCGCAGTGAGTGGTAGTGTTGCCCTCAGCCAGTGACCACAGCCACCAACCCTTAGCCAGTCCTCGTTGAACTATATCCTGACCCACTTAGTCCCCCCTATATTATTCTTTAACAGCTTTATCAAGGTATAATATACATCCCACAAAAGCTCCTGATTTCACGTGTGCAGTTCAGTGATTTTTAATGAACTTGATAGAGTTGTGCAGCCCCTCCCATAATCCAATTGTATTGGATTGGTGTATTTCCATCACCCCTGAAAGACCCCTTATGCCATTTGCTCCCATATTATTGGGAGGCAGACCTTCTACTGTGTGTTATCTTGTCCATTAATATTTAGCATGCATCCAAATTGCCGGGCATCCTAGTCACTTGTTATGGTGGCATCTGCTCGGGCTGTTCCTCTTCTGCTTAGGCCTAAAAGCAAAGCCCTGGCACCATGCTCCCTGTCCGCAAAACCCTGGAGAGCCTGGGGGGAAGTGATTACAGAGAAGAGGCCACACCCCCTGCCTGGCAGCTGTTTTTTTACCCCAGGAACGCCCTTGAGACTTTAGCTCACCCCCCCCCACCCCCCCGCCCCGTTTAGATCTCAGTTGACCACTGAAGGCCTGTGCACTTGGAGATCCAACAGGGACATAGTCATGGTCCCCCTCTGTGTGCCCCGGGGTCAGCTGCGTACACACTGAGGAACAGGGGAGCAGAGGTGGCCTCAGCTGGGATATGAGCTCAAGAGTCAGCTTGTCTCAAACTAGAGCATCGCTCCGGCGTGGCCTACAGCTGGCATGTGCGTATTCTACACACTTCCTGATGACCCCTGGCTTCTGGGTTTGACGCCTCTCCTTGTTCCAGGCTGCACAGGAAACCAGGGAGTGTCCTGGTCTCATTCCACGTGTCAAGGTGGGATCTCTCCAGAGTGATGCTTCTACTAACTTCCTCTACTCCCCTGTCCACCTCACCCCCCTCCCAGGTGCAGATGATGGGGAATGCCCCTCCTCCCCCAGTGCCTGGGACACAGACGGGTCTCGGACTGCGGTCAGCCATCTGTTCATTCACATACTCACCAAATATCCTTGAGGCACCCAGGTAGCATCTAGGGTTCCTGGCCCTGCGGAGACAGCTGAAGAGTGATCCAAACCCCCATCATCAAACCCCCATCATCGTGGGGCTTACATTCAGGGATGACAGCCAAAACTAATAATAATAAATAGGTAAAAGTAAACAGCTGCTAGGCCATGATAAGGGCTCTGGAGCAGAGTAATTGAATAAGTCGCATTTACAAATGATAAAATCTTTTTAGAATGCAGTATATGTTTAAGTATAAGCCAATCTTTGAAAAGAAAAAAAAAATAATACATATGTTCTTTAAACATACCTATGTGGAAAGAAATACTCCAAAAGGCGAGGGGTGGTGCTTATCTTTGAGAAACGGGATGAGAGGTGATTTTTATTTTCTTAAATAGACACTTGCATAATTAATTTTCTATCATCAACAGGTATTGATTATATAATTTGAGTAACTTCGGTTTAAATAGGAGACTTAATATGAACAGCATTCTTTTTTTTTTTTTTTTTTAAGATTTGATTTATTTATTTGAGAGAGAGAAAGCAAGACACAGAGCAGGAGCGGGGGGGGAGGGACATAGGGAGAAGAGGAATCCCCACTAGCAGGGAGCCTAAAGCAGGGCTCCATCCCAGAACCTTGGGGTCATGACCTGAGCCAAAAGCAGATGCTTAGCCAGCTAAGCCACCCAGGCACCCCATGATCACCATTCCTAACAGGCTGTTTCTGAGTTGGAGTCCCAGAGCCCTGCTTCCAGTGGGAGGGACACTGAGGCAGAGTAGGATTTCCCTTTTATCATGCAGAGTTCTAGGCCATGCTCTGTGCTTGCTTGCAGGGGGTTGGGACAAAGGGTTCAAGTCCATGCTGAAAACGGGCCAGGAGCTGAGAGAGGGACTGTGATGAGAACCAAGCAGGTCCTGGAGGCAGAGTAATGGCTAGTTAGATTCAGGGCCTGCAGCAACTCTGCCTGGCTTTGTGACTTGAAACAAGTTGCTTAACTCTCTGTGCTTCCTATTTCCTCGTCAAAAGGACAGTGATAATTGTACTGGGACTGTTGTGAGGGTGAACTTGTTTAACAGTTGTAGAGCACTTAGCCCAGGGCCTAGACAGAGGAAGAGTAAGAGCTTAGAAATGGTAGCACTTGTCATTTGCGGAGCAAGTCAAGGAGGGCAGTGTGACATCACAGACTGTGACAAGAGAAATATGGCAGGAAGGAAATTCACGTGAGAAACATAAAAGCTGTGGGGACTGGACACCCCCGCTGGCCATGCTCTGTGTCCTCTCTTTGCGAGCCCCCATTTTCCCCTTCTCCTTCCCCCCAGAAGGTTTGTCCCTTCTCCCTTCCTGCCCCCACTTCCACCAATCTCACGGAGGGCCAGCTGCCGAGCAAGAGTGTAATTAAGTGTAATTAAGTTCCTTAAAAAAACCTTAGAGGGGGCGCTTGGGTGGCTCAGTCATTCTGGCATCTGCCTTCGGCTCAGGTCATGATCCCAGGGTCCTGGGATCGAGCCCTGCATTGGGCTCTCTGCTCAGCGGGAAGCCTGCTTCTCCCTCTCCCACTCCCCCTGCTTGTGTTCTCTCTTTCTCTCTCTGTGTCAAATAAATAAATAAATCTTAAAAAAAAAAAAAAAAAAGAGGAAGGAAAGGTGGGCTGTGCTTCCCTACCCCCATCACCGCCTTCTCAAATGCCCCTACAGGACTTCTCCTGCTTGCTGACTTGGGAGCAGACACAGTGACCTGGGGGGGGGCGGGGGGGACACGTGCTAGCTCAAGCCACCGAGGCATGGCAACCCGTCCTTCTGGAATAGGCTCACTCTTTACAGAGTCTTGGGAGGCAGACCTGGATTTGCTTCCTGGCTCCACCATCTACCATCTGTGGCAACTGACCCGCCCCTGGCCCGGAATGGGCATGGTGCGACCTCAATATGGACGGGGGCAGGGCCAGGGTGACATGAGTTAGCATCCTACCAGCTGGCACCTAGTAGGTGTTCAGTAGGAGGGGGTGCCTGTCACTGCTGTGGCTTCCTCACGCCGGAGGGCTCCCAGTTCACTCCCTGGGCCTCCATGCCTCCTGCCCGGCCTCTGCCAGCACTTCTTTCGTCCCTCAGGGGTTTCCATGGCACTTAGCCTGAGACCTGTTCAAGCTCTATCATACATTATTATATTATATATTATTCTTTTTATTAAAGATTTTATTTCTTTGAGAGAAACAGAGAGAGAGAGCGCGCATAATCAGGACAGAGGGAGAAGGAGAAACTGACTCTGTGCTCAGCAGGAAGCCTGCCATGGGGCTGGATCCCAGGACCCTGAGATCAGGACCTGAGCTGAAGGCAGAGGCTTAACCCACTGAGCCACTCAGGTGCCCCAAGTTCTTCAAAATTTCTTGTGATCTTTGGAAAACCCTGTACTTTTCCTTCTGAAAAGTTTATAATGAATTTGTGATGGCGTAAATGTGGGTGTTTATCTGTCTCTTCCTTTAGATTGTAAGCTCCAGGAGAGCAGGGACTGTCTGTTACCTTGACAATGATTCTGTCAATAGTGCCTAGCACAAAGGAGGTAGGAAATCATTTTTGAATTGTATCAACAGAAAGGAGTGTAAGTCAAAACAAACAAACAAAAAACACCCCACCCCAGCCATTCCTCTCTGTCCCGTTCACTTTGCTGAGACACATTCACTAGCCAGTGATGAGATGCAGCTCCCAGGGCTCTGGCCATGGCTGCCATGGCAACGGGATGCTGCAGGTGCTGGGGAGCATGCGCTGCAGCGGGCAGGCACAGGTCCAAGCCGGCGTGTACTCACTAGCTGGGGGATTGGTGCAAAGCTGCTTCCTGTCTCTGTAGCTCAGCCTCCTTTCTGGGAACCCGCATTATAAAATGGGTGAGTAGTTGTAAAGCACTTCGAGCTCAGTGCACCATGCGTGGTCAGCATTAGGTATTGCCTCTGGGGAGCCATGCCATTAGGCTCTTCTCTTCCTGGTTGAATCATTCCATCCCCTGTGGCGTCTCCACATTGTCTCAGCTGCCCCTGGTCCTCCCTGATGACCCATTTCTCAGGGAGGTGACCACCCCCGGCCCTGTCCTTCCACTTTCATTCCTAGACAAAGCCGCGGGGCCTCCCCTAGTAACAGCAGGAGCAAGAGGCAGAGGACGTTGCTCTTGTTCTTGAAATTCAGTCAGCCACAACAGAGACCAGAAAATAGGGTCAGATACTGAAAGAAAAACGACGTAGAGAAACTGACTTGGAAACCAAACAAAAAATGGTTTCAGTTTGCTTCAGTATAAGCACCAAACCATCAAGGTTGCTCCCTAATAAATGTCAGTTGTGCTTCTCTGAACCTTTCTCATACGAGGATAGTTTGTGACACATTGAGTGTTCTATCTCAGTAGGCTAAGTGTGATCTGATGACCTTTGCCAGCGAAGGGCAGGGGTGACATGGGTGACATGATGCTTGCCTAGATTGCCATCCAGGCTCTGTGGTGGAAAATCGATTAGGGACAAGGGGAGCATGGCCTGGCCTGAATAACAAGCAGAGAATGTTCTGGCTCCATCAGGAACGAGGTGTCTGGAAACCTTTACACCCCATTCTCTGGGAGAGCCTGAATGCCAGAGCCCCCGGGGTAGTTAATGAGCCCATTCAGCCAACTTGGAAAGGTGTTTGAGAGTGCCTCCAAAAGTCATTCATTTTTTCTGCATGCCAGGCATTGTGCTAGGTTCCCAAGTGAAGTTTAATGAAAAAGCACAATTCTCTTCTCAAAGCACTTGAGGCCATTAAGGGAGGGAGACATGCTTTTGTGTGTTTTTTGGTTTTTGGGTTTTAGTGCAATAGAGTGTTGTGGAGGATGACAGGATGACCCCAGAAATCATTCATTCACCTGATGCTGAATTCAATACCTATCATGTTCAGGGCACTCTGCTGGGAGCAGAGTCCTTAGAGGAGTTGGGAGAAGGATAGTGAACAAGGTAACCAACAAGAAAATACACATTTAACCAACAAACAAGGAGATACAGTATCAATCACAAGGGTTCCATCAGAGCAAATACTGGGACCCTGAGGGGCAGCAAGTGAGGCACCCTGGGGGCCCAGTGTGTCTGCAGGTGAAATGTCAGACACAAAACCCAGAAGCTATAAAAAATGACACATGGATTTGACTGCATAAAAAACTTTAATTTCAGTAAAACAAAAAGACTAAAAATAAAGGCGATGGAAAGACTATATTTGCAATCTCTTTAATAGGAGATTAATCTGATTAATAGATTAATTAGAATATTTTCAAATCCATAATAAAAATATAAACAAGAGAAAAATAGGCTGAAAATACGAACAGGCAGTTACCAATAAACTTACAAAAAGGTATTCAACCCACTAGTAATCAGGAAGATGAAGATTAAATAACAAGATACCATTTCCTTTTTTTGTAAATGCTGATAGTAACCTGTGTGGGGAAGCTCCTCTTTTTCTGGATTGCATTTTGGCAGCAAACATCAAAATCTTCAATGAGAATATGCTTTCAGTTAGTCATTTTGATGAAGTCTTAGAATTTAAGTGAGGTTCGGTGGGGTGAGGTCCGGAGCTGATGACCAAGAAAGAATTCTTGAGACATCTTTGGTGCAAAATGGTGGTTTATTAAGCATGGGGACAGGACCTGTGGGCAGGAAGAGCTGCTGCCTCCCGGTTGTGAGGAGTGGTCCATTATATACTTGTAACTTGGGAGGGGGTCAGGGGTAGCGTAAGTCTCTAAGGAATTTTGGAAGCAAGGTTTCCAGGACCTTGACGGGCTAGCTGTTGTTGGGAAAAGGTCATTTATTACCATCTAATAAAACCTTAGTCATGAGACCCTTCAGATATGTATCTCGGTGGGCCATATGCTTGGGGATGATTGCCAGCACATATCTTGGAGGGTTTAGAGATAAAGGAAGTTTCCAAAGGAATTTTTATATAAGTAGACCCACAGGGTCCTGGTTGGGGGTGGGGAGCCGTCAGGCTAGGATTTCCTTTTGCTCTTAGCAAAGTATTAAGGTGGAAGCAGATGAATCCCTGGAGGAATGTCACTCTGCCTGTTTTAAGGACTTGTCAGTGGGCTCTAGATAGTAAGGAAATTTAATAACTTTTCTTCTGCCTGTTTTCTACGTCAGTTTCACTTCGGAGAGCCTTTCAGAAATGTTCATACATACATAAAGAGGCATGTCCAAGGATATTCTTTTGCAGGGTTGTGTATATTAGTAAAAAACGGGGGATTAGACAAATACCCCTTAGCAAAAGGTTGTTTAAGGTAGCGGTTCTTTGCCTTCGACAACCTTTGCCAACATCTGAAGACATTTGTGGTTCTTGCACCTAGGGAAGGGCTCTGGGCTCTGCCTCGTGGGTGGAGACCGGGATCCTGCTAACCATCCTCCCGGATAGCCGCCACCAAAAAGAACTACCCAACCCCACATGCCAGTAGTACTGAGGTTGAGAAACGCTGGGTCAAATAAAGCCTCAGCCAACTGAAAGCAAAGGGTAAATCTGTACCATTAAAGATCTCCAAGTTGTGTCCTTAAAAAAAGGATGCGCTTTTTTTTTTTTTAACAGCTTAGTGTATTTTTTTTTAATAATCAAGAAAAGAAAATAGCAAATTTGAAAAACCGCTAAATAATCAGTTGTCCCTTGAGGCGGCCAGTTTCTTATGTGTCCTTCCGGAAATAGTCCCAGCCTGGACAAGCGTATTTGGTTTTTAATAAGCTGCAGGTCCTTTGCTACATAGTCAGTCAGAACCCAGTACACTAATTAGAGGCCTGCTTGAGACCTCCATCTGAGGACCCCTGACATCATGTTCTTTGGATTATTCCCCCTCCCTTGTGCTTTTGATGGCATTTTTTATTCATGGATACAGAACAGAACTGTATGCTGGGGTATGGGGGGGGGGTGGGAAGGAGCCTGCACCTAGAGCCTGATATCGGTGAGAGAGACGGGGATCCAGAGGAAGTAAGCTGGGGAGGGTTCTCTTGCACGTGGGTGTTAATGAGGTTCCCCAAGGGCTGTTTGGCGGTGATGGCCAGCGGGGGCTTTAACGGTAAGGTGGGGGGAAATTTCTGCCCACCGCACGGCAGAATTCAGAAGTTAGAAGCATATCAAATTCTTCTTCCTGCCTGCCCACGGCCAAGCGAAGTCATTTATGAGCCCGCCTGCATCTACAAATGCACTTTGCAATCACTGACTCACCCCATCTCTGACTTTTTGAACAAGACTGGCTTTCATCTCCTAGGCTTTTCCAGAAAAGCCTCGTACAGTTGGGTCTGAGACCTTTTGATGCTGGCTTTCATCAGCTACTTTTCTTTCTCCTGCCTGTCTCCCTCACTGAAACATTATTCCAAGGTCAGGGCAAAAACCCCCATGAGAAGGTGGGGTTGGGTGACCTGCCTGCATCCATCCCGGGGTTCTTGAAATATAAGGTGTCTGGTGCCATCTTCAGTCAGATGCCGGAATGCTCAGTGGACCAGACTTGGCAGGTGCATGGGAAGATCAAACCTGCTTGAGGGAGTGTTTGAGGGCACAGACTGCAGGCTGCAGGTGGTTTCTTTCTTGAGGGACCCCCACCCAGGCTGAGAACCCAAACAAGCTGCCTGGCGCCTGGCTGGGGAGACCAGGATGTTTTAGTTGCAGAATTCTGGCGGAGGAACATTCCTCTGGTGATGTCACCCTGCCTCATCTGTGCAATTTAAGCCCACTGCTGCTTCCAAAAAAATCATCTCTTCCCGCTAGTAAGAACTCCGATAGAATGAAGTCAGAAACAACACAGTTTGGGGGTAAAGGGGGTGGTTTCAATGTGAGATGATTCCAGCGATTCTGAACAGTACCACAGCAGGGGTGTGAGACCCTGACTCTGGGTGGAGGGGACTCATAGCATTCCTTTTAAACCCCCGGACATGTGTGCTAGAGATTTTATTTGCAACTTTCATGGCAGTTTGATATAAAAGAACAAACCTTTATGAGGGGAGCTAGAGGGCCCCTAGGGAAACAAGTTAGTCCGTTGGATGGATCACATTTAAGTTACTCTGAACAGAACCACAAGTGCCTTCCATTCCACTGTGTTTTTTATTTGCTTTTCTAACTGAAAACAAGAGGTCTGAGGGGGCCCTGGTTACAGCGAGGGGGGCGTGGTAGGGGGAAGCCATACCCCAGGGCCTTTTCTCCACGATGGTTTGGCTTGCTCATTCTTCTGCACCTTTCTGGCTGCCCCCAGAGTATTGATCTAGATGACTCAGGGGTCTCCAGCATTTGCAGAGGTTACTTGCTGGCCTAGAAGAGTTCCGAAAAGTTGAGATGTCAGTTAAAAAAAAAAAATTTTTTTTTTTTTTTTTAAGGTGCGCTGGCCAAGATGCTGGCCATTTAAAGTAGGAATGGGTGAATTATTGGACAAAAAGAAAGATTTAGTTGCATGCATTAGTGTATGCCATCTGTGGTCTAAATGAGATTTTCCAAAATTGGGATTCTTTGAAGAAGAGCAAGTGGTAGGTGGCTTTAGGCCAATCGAACTGAATTCTGGATGTCTTCCTTCAGGAGAATGTTTTCCAGGCGGATCTGAGATAGTTTTGTGGTAGAGCAGTAACATCCTTGCTGCTACAAGGTCCTCAGCCCTGGGAACTCAGAGGGGAAGACCTGCACAGACCCCCCTATTCACTGGGAAACTCCCACATCTCTGTGTCACCATGAGAAAGAGGTGACTGTCACAGATGAAGAGTTGTACAGATTAGTCTTTGCATTAAATTAGACACAAATTTGCTTCTCCCCCTAGGAATGGCCTTGCATAATCCTGAGTTCTCTGCATTTTAAGGTGGGCCCTGAAGGCCCCCCTTTCTGAGAGGGGTGTCAGCAGGAGGTGGGGAGACCCATAGACATGGGGACTGATGAGCAGCCCTGGTGATCATGCCCAGTGCTGGGTGAAGCAAACCTCCCCTTGGAGCTTTAAAACAACCTCAGGGCATGAATCATATTATATTAGCAAGCCTGGCTGGCTTGAGAGGAACCGAAAAAATGAAAATACTCACGTTGCTCATTAGCAACGGGGACTAGGCAAATGTCGAGGGTCCCTTTGTGTCAGAGTCCCTCCGCTGTTCGGATCCGGCAAGCAGAGCACTCCTCGCACCCGCCTTCATCTTCCACGAGACTCTCTTCTCGCCCTTGTGCCTGTTCTGAGGAGTTTACCAGAATGGATTAAGGGTCTTCAGAAAACAGAGTATGTTTCACACTAACCCTTTCAACCGGTATTAGCTCCATTGTATGATTCAATGCTTGTGATAGACTCACATTTTCTTTTTTTAAAGATTTTATCTTATTGAGAGAGGGAGAGTGAGAGAGAGAGAGAGCATGAGTAGGGTGAAGGTCAGAGGGAGAAGCAGACTCCCACTGAGCAGGAAGCTCGATGTGGGGTTTGATCCCAGGACTCTGGGATCATGACCTGAGCTGAAGGCAGATGCTTAGCCCAATGAGCCTCCTGGGCGCCCCGACATTCACATCTTCTACAGCAGGTTTCTGCTGGGCCACATTTGAGACCAGATGGTTCTTTGTTGTGGGGACTGTCCTATGCATTTGGGGGTGTGCAGTAGCATCCCTGGCATCTACCCACTAAATGCCCACAGAAACCTCCCATAGTGGTGACAACCAAACGAGGCACTGCCGAGTGTCCCATAGGACACAAAGTCTCTCTGTCGCACATCTTTGCTCACTGTTCTGTAGGAAAGCAGCAGTAAAAAATCAGCTTTATCCAAAATTAAGTGTACTTTTAAAATTGGTCCCAAGGTTTTTTATACATTTACCCCTGTGTGTGTTAGTGGTTTGTTCCCTACATGGGAACAAAAATGGGATTTTACTCTTTTTGAGCGGCCCTCACAAAAACTTAGAATCTTCTCTCTCCTCTTCCATTCTGCTCTCCCATGGCATTCATTTGTTGCTAATAATCTACCAGACCTCTTAATTCATTAATTTATTAATTCTGCCCAGTCATTCATTTGCAACAATATACTGGGTGAGCTCTCACCACATGCCCAGTGATGAGCAGGCAAGCCTTGAATAACCAGGATTCCTTTGTGTTTCATAACATGTCCTCCTTCCTCGGCTTGCGTGTGAGGAGGGCTTATATTCTTGGAAGGCAAAACTAGCTGACACGGAGGAACGGGTCCCTGGAGTCAGACAGACTTGGGTTTTGAATCCCACCTCCACCGCTGATGAGCTGGGTAGTCTTGGACTAATTACTGAACTGGTGTACCTCAGTTTCCCAAATATGAACATGGGGGTGATATCCTCTCCCTGGCAGATTTCTGTGAGGCCTCCAGGAGATCATGTACATCGGGCATCAGTAAATGGTAGCTTACCCTCCGCTAGCTGATAACTTGTGACATAGGAATCGCCACCTTTGTGGGTCAGAAACCGTCCAATATTGGCAACTTCCTACAGGTCCACCTAATAGGGAAATAAATGGAATGATTCTGCTTGGTTATTTTCCTGCGTTCCTGCCCTCTGTCTGATGCAAACATAATGCACTTCAGCCTTAAAAGCACGCGCTCTGGGAACTTGGCCCTTTCCGGCCTCACGGCTAGTTTGTCAGGAAATCACCAGAAGTGCCGCAGTTCCTCGGCGGGCTGCTGTTGCTGGTTCCGTGGGCGTCCGTCGTGGGCGGGCCTGTGTCTGACGTGTCTGTATCTCTGTCCCAGGTCACGCTGCTGATCGCCTTCATCTGCGTGAGGAGCTCTGTGTGGTACAGCTACAGTGCCTACAGCTACTTCCAAGTGGTCACCATCTGCAACTTGATAATGATCCTCGTCTTTTATCTGGTGCACCTGTTCCGCCTCTACCGCTTGCTCACGTGCATCAGCTGGCCCCTGTCGGTAAGGGGGTGGCCTGGCCCCATTCTGGGCTCCCAGAGGTCAGGTTAGGAGCTGGGGCCCTGAGAGCTGACGGAGTCTGTCCCATCCGCCCTTCCCCCACAGCCGCCAGCATCATCTCTTCCTGCAGCAGCCCTGAACTGCTCACCGTCTGGCAGGCAGCGTCTGGCGGGCATCGCTGCCCATGTCCCGCTGGTTTCTTCCAGGGACAAGAAGGCTGTGCATGCGCTTTCTCAAGGGACAGAAAAGGGGACATCTGTGTGCATGAGGTGGGAGGAGGAAGCTGATAAAGGCCATGAGTGGTCATACTGTTATGACAAGATTTTTCATTTAAATGGGACAGTAGAGTCCGAGGAAAGATTTCAGAAGTTTCCAGGATGTTTTTCTTCCCACTCTATTATTTATTTAAATAGCCTGATAGACATGTAGTTCGCATGCCATCTGATTGCCCATTTAAAGTGTATAATTCAGCGGATTTTAGCATACTCCCAGAGTTGTGCAAGCATCACCACAGTCAATTTTAGAACATTTTCCTCGCCTCAGAAAGAAACCCCATCGCCTTTAGCCAACACTCCCACCTCTCAGCTTCTCCAGCCTGAAAGCAACCACTGATCTACTTTCTGTCTTGTGGATCTTCTTCTTCTAGGTATTTCCTGTAAGTGGAATCACATGTGTGCTCTTCTGTGACTGGCTTCTTACACTTAGCAGTGTAAGATAAGCATGGCTTATCTCTGTCATAGTGTAGGCCAGTACTTCGTTTGTTTCATAGCCAAGTCATAGTCCATTGGAAGGACAGACCATGTCTTGTTTATTCATTCATCATGGATGGACATTTGGGTCATTTCTACCTTTTGGCTGTTATGACTAACACTGATGTGAACATTCATGTTTACAAGTCTTTGGTGTGGACATGTTTTCATTTTGCTTGGGAGGATACCTGAGAGTAGAACTGTGGGACCCCATGCTAACTATGTCTCATCTTTGAAGAGCGGCTGGACTCTTTTCCACAGTGGCTAACCAGTTGACATTTCCATCGGCAGTGTATGAGGGTTCTAAGTGGCTCCACAGCCTTCTCAACACTCATTATTTTCTGACCTTCTGATTTTAGTCATGCTAGCGAATGTGGAGTGGTAGCTCATGGTTTTGATTTGTATTTCTCTAATGACTGTTGATGTCAGTCATCTTTTGAAGAGCTTCTTGGCCATTTGTGAATTTTCTTCAGAGACAAGTCTATACAGATCCTTTGGCTGGTTTTGGATTTGGTTGTCATTTTATTTCTTAATTCTCAGAGTCCTTTGTATATTTTAGTCCCTTATCAGATAAATGATTGGGAGACATTTTCTCCCATTCTGTTGGTTGTTTTTCATTTTCTTGATAGTGTCCGTTAAAGCACAAGTTTTTAATCTCGATGAGATCTAATGTAACCGCTTTTCTTTTTTTGGTATATAAAAAAGTGGGTATAAAATCTAAAAAACCATTGCCAAATCCAAGATCATGAAGGTGTGCCTCTATGTTTTCTTCTCATAGTTTGTTACATTTAGATATTCTGTCTGTTTTGAATTAATTTTCACGTCTAGTGTGAGAAAAGGATTCAACTTCATTCTTTTGGAGGTAAAAATTATCCAGTTGTCCCAGCGCCATCTGTTGGGAAGACTGTTCTTTCCCCATTGAATTGTCTTGGCATCCTTGCTGAAAATTAGTTGATCGTAAACACATGGATTTACTCTGGACTCTCGCTTTGATCTTACCCCACTGTCTCGATTGCTGTAGGTTTGTGGCCAGTTTTGAAATTAGGAATTGTGAATCTTCCATGTTTTTAGGATTGTTTTGGATTTTTGAAATTCCATATGAATTTTAGAATCAGCTTTTTAGTTTCTTTCTTTTTTTTTTTAAGATTTTATTTATTTGACAGAGAGACAGGGAGAAAGGGAACATAAGCAGGGGGAGCGAGAGAGGGAGAAGCAGGCTTCCTGCTGAGCAGAGAGAGGGGATATAGGGCTCCATCCCAGGACCCTGAGATCATGACCTGAGCCAAAGGCAGAGACTTAACCTACTGAGCCAACCAGGTGCTCCAGCTTTTTAGTTTCTGCAAAGAAGTCAGTGTGATTCTAATACAAATCATTGAATCTATAGATTGATTTGATATTGCCATCTTAACAATATTAAGTCTTGTGACCTAGGACCATGGAATTTTTCCCCATTTATTTAGATATTTGATTTCTTTCAACAACGTTTTGTAGTTTTCAGAGTATAAATTTTGTGCTTTTTGGGGGAGGGGAGCTTAAATTTGTTCCTAGGTATCTTATTCTTTTTGATGATATTTCAAATGTAATTATTTTCTTCATTTCATTCTGGGATTGTTCATTGCAAGTGGGTAGAAATACAAGAGATTTTTGTATATTGATCTTATATCGTTAGCCTTGCTGAACTCATTTTAGATCTAACAGATTGTTAATGGATTCCTTAGGATTTTATATAAGATTATGCCATTTATGAATAGAGATAGTTTCATATTCCCTTCCAATCTGGATACCTTTTATTTTATTTTCTTGTCTTACTGCAAGAAATCAGATGAATACCGAAGTGGCAAGACCACACCATCGTTTCTTGTTCTTGATCTTAGGAGGAAAGCATTCCATCATAACATCGTTAAATGTGGTGTTATGGATTTTTGTAGGTGTCCTTTATCAGAGTGAAGAAGTTAACTTCCAGTCCTACTTTGTTGAATGTGTTTGTTTATTTATTTATTTAGTATTTTATTTATTTATTTATTTGACAGAGAAAGAGACGAAGAGAGAGGGAATACAAGCAGGGGGAGTAGGAGAGGGAGAAGAAGCAGGCTTCCCGCTGAGTAGTGAGCCCGATGTGGGGCTCTATCCCAGGACCCTGGGATCATGACCTGAGCCGAAGGCAGACGCTTAACTACTGAGCCACCCAGGCACCCCTGTTTTTATCATGAAAATGTTTTTATAATGAAAAGGTGTTAGATTTTATCAGATGCTTTTTCCTCATTGAAATAATCATTTGAGGGTTTTCCCCTTAATATTCTATTAATATGGTATGTTACGTTGATTTTCATATGTGGATCACACATTTGCATTCCTAGGATAAATTCTTTTTGGTCATGATTATATAATTCAGTTTATATGTAGCTATAGGATTTGGTTTGCTAGTGTATTGTTGAGGATTTTTATATTTGTATTCATAAGAGATACTGGTCTGTGGTTTTCTTGTGATGTCTTTGTCTGGTTTTGTTATCAGGATAATACTGGTCTCATAGAGTAATTTTGGATGTGTTACCATCTCTTATATTTTTTAGAAGAGTTTATGAAGAATTGGTATTAATTCTTCTTTAAATGCTTGGTAGAATTTTGCAGTGAAGGCATCTGAGCCTGGGTTTTTCCTGTGGGTAATTTATTATTATTATTAACTCAAACTTGACTTGTTATAGATCTGTTCAGATTGTTTCTTTCTGCCTGAGTCATTTTCAGTAGTCTGTCTTTACAGGAATATGCCTATTTCATCTAAGTTTTCTAATTGACTGGTATATAATGTTCATGGTATTCCTTTAAAATCCTTTTTACCGGGGCGCCTGGGTGGCTCAGTGAGTTAAGCCACTGCCTTCGGCTCAGGTCATGATCTCAGGGTCCTGGGATCGAGTCCCACATCGGGCTCTCTGCTCAGCGGGGAGCCTGCTTCCCTCTCTCTCTCTGCCTGCCTCTCCATCTACTTGTGATTTCTCTCTGTCAAATAAATAAATAAAATCTTTAAAAAAAAAAAAAATCCTTTTTACCTCTCTGTAAGATCCATAGTGATGTCCCCTCTTTCATTTCTGATTCTGGTCATTTGAATATGGTCATCTATTCTCTCTCTTTTTTTTCTTGATCAGTCTAGCTAAAGGTTTGGCTGTTTTGTAGATCAACAAAGATCATGTCAAAGAACCAGTGTTGGTGTCACTAGTTTTCCCTATTGTTCTTCTGTTCCCTATATCATAATTTCTGCTTCAGTCCTTTTTTTCCCCTTCTTGCTTTTAGGTTTAGTTTGCTCTTGTTTTTCCAGTGTCTTAAGGTGAAGATTAGGTTTTTAATTTGAAAACTTTCTTCCTTTTAAATGTAGGTATGCACAGCTATACATTTCTTTCTGAGCACTGCTTTAGTTGCATCCCATAATTTTTATTATATTATGTCTTCCTCTTCATTCATCTCCAGGTACTTTCTAATTTCCCTTGTGATTCTGCATTTGATTGACCCAGTAGTTAGGAATGTGTTCATTTCTACGTATTCGTGGGCTTCCCAAAATTCTTTCTGCTCTTGCTTTCTAATTTCATTTTGTTGTAGTTGAATAACATACTTCATATTATTTTAATCCTTCACATTTGTTGAGGTTTATGGTTTAGCATATAGTGTCTCCTGGAGAATATCTTAACATGCATTTGAGAAGAATGTATGTTCTGTTGTTGGGTAGAGTGTTTTATCGATGTCTGTTAGGTCTAGTTGTCTTACAGCATTGAGTCTTCTGTTTCCTTCTTGGTCTTCTCCCTCATTGTTCCACACATCATTGAAAGAGGGGTACTGAAGTCTCCAGCTGTTATTTTTGAATTACCTGTTCCTCCCTTCATTTTGCTGAGTTTTTGCTTCATGTATCTTGTTGCTTTGTTACTAGGTGAATACCTGTTTGTGATTGTTCGGTTTTCCTGATAGATTGCCGTTTTTGTCCTTGTAGAATATCCCTCTTTATCTCTGGTAACATTTTTGTTTTAAAATTTTTGCCTGATACTAGTAGAACGACTCCAGCTTTCTTTTGGTTGCTGTTTGAATGACCTTCCTTTTCCTTCTTTCTGCTTTCAGTCTATTTGTATCTTTGAGTATAAAGTGTTTCTCCAACAGACAGCATGTAGTTGGTTTTTAAAAAACAACAACAACAACAGCAACACCCAGTGTGAAGCCCAACGTGGGGCCCGAACTCATGACTGTGATATCGAGACCCAAGCTGAGACACTTAACTGAGTCACCCAGGCACCCCTGTTACCTTCTTAAAGAACCAATCTGACAACCTCCACTTCTTGATTGGATTGCTGAATTGTTCACATTCAATATTATTACCTACTGTGTTATTTTGAGAGACACTTCTTTTGTGCTCCAAAGTTATGAGGCCCCTTTCAAAGTTATGGCACCTTTCTGCTTCTTTTGAGAACAAAAGAATGATGATGAGGACTGGTGATAATGAAGCAGCTGGAGGAGAGATTCCCGCAGGAGAGAAAAGGGCTGGGGGCAGGAATGGGGGAGTATGTGTTGGAAGGTAAGCTCAGCCCCACATTTTTGATGGGATACTGTGGAGGCATTTTCGATTTAGCAGTCTCTCAAGTCAGTTTTCTCTACCCCGTGTCGTATTCCTTTCTTCGTTTGAGAATCTTGGAGGTAGGGAACTTCAGTTACTAATCTGCTCTTCAGTCAAAATCTCTGTGGTCTACCTTCTGATAGTCCTTTCTAGTCACTAAAGGAGAAATAGGGGTCTTTGATTTTGCACAGCTTTCAGATGAGCTGCAGCTTAAAAGTGGAATGCTTTTCCAAATTTTTTTTTTTTTAAGATTTTATTTATTAATTTGACAGAGAGAAATCACAAGCAGATGGAGAGGCAGGCAGAGAGAGAGAGATAGAGGGAAGCAGGCTCCCCGCTGAGCAGAGAGCCCGATGCGGGCCTCGATCCCAGGACCCTGAGATCATGACCTGAGCCGAAGGCAGTGGCTTAACCCACTGAGCCACCCAGGCGCCCCACTTTTCCAAAATTTAATACGTGCCTGCCCTGGGCAGAACTTTGCGAAGAACTAATTTCTGGATCCTCATGGAAGACAACTAAAAACGAATATGCTCCAGATCCAGAGGGAGTCCTCTTGTGGCCCTAAGCCCCAGTTCTCCTCTGATCTGGTCTTTAATGGGGAGGAAGAAGGAAGAAGGTGGAAGCCTTACCCTGCTGCTGAATGACCAAGGTTCAGCCTCATTCATGGCCTGTGGGGATGCTGTTTTGAGCCCGGGGGGTGAATGGGGTGCAGATGGATGGAAGCAGAGGCGGAATCTGCCCAGCTAACACACTCAGCAGTGTGGCCTGAGGGCAGATTTCTGGAGAACAGAGAAGAGAGAAGATGAAATGAGGACAAAGCGAGGAGGCTTATTAGGGGCCAGAAAGTCAGCTCTCCCCAGCCCCACAAGCACTTCACAGAAGGCCCCTGACCTCACTCCTAGCTCTGACTCTAAGTCTGAGGGGACCAGCTTCTCAAGTCCATACCTAAAACTGTTCCCAGCGCGGGCGGCACTCCAGGCAGCCAGCAAAGCCAGCATGTCGTTAGCCCAGACCTTTCTCTGAAGCAGGGAGAGGTACACACCTCTTGAAGGGGCTTTGCTTCTCAGAGCTGGCATTTTCCTTTAAACTCCATAGCCTGGGAGTTGTGAGAAGCTGTTTGCTTTCAGTAGCTTTGGCTGGAGGTCAGGGTACTGTCTACAGAGTGCTCTCAGGAGTGGAGCAGACCTTAGTGGATATCTCTCCTCACACGACAAGTGTCCTTTCTCTCTGTCATCTCTCTGGCTGCCTGCCCAGCTCCTTTTCTGTCTTGCGGGGCCTCATCGTGGCCAGCCTTCCGTGTCTGCTCCCTGTGAGCTAACTGCTCCTGTCAGGATGCCATGAGGAGAAGAGGTGATATTACTCCCTCCCCTCTGTTCCTCTCTTCTGTACCCAGTTGTCCCTGAGAGCCAGGAGTAGACCTCCCGACCCACTGCTTTGCTTTGTTTTTGTCCCCAGGAACTTCTGCACTATTTGATCGGTACCCTCCTCCTCCTGATCGCCTCCATTGTGGCAGCCTCTAAGAGTTACAGCCAGAGCGGGCTGGTAGCTGGAGCGGTAAGGATGGTCTCAGGGAACCTTCACGAATGAATTCACTTCTAGAGCATTTTCTTCCTGATGGGCAGTGAGGGGATTGTTTCCTGGGGACTTTCTTCCCCAGAAAAGTACTCATCAGAACCCACCTAGCTAACAGCAGCCTCGAAAGAGCCGGGCCCACAGCAAAGGGTCTCAGCAGATGGCTGGTCAGGGTTCCTGGCACAATCAAATGGCCCCAGTGGCCTGGCCCTCCCTCTGCCAGCCACTTCTTACATCAGGGGGCCATTCGGGTCATTTGTTGATGGCAGCCTCAGAGCTGTGCAAAGATCCCAAGGCCTCTTTGGGGCCCAGGGGAAGAGCACGTGTGATCCATCAGTGATACCTGCCATGAGTCCTAGCTTTGCTGGTCCTTACTTGTAACAGTATTCAGGTCAAGAAACAACACTCCTAGACCTTTCAGAGGTGAAAACTAATCCATCTGGTAGTCTGAATAGAAGCATAGAAATGTTCAAAAATACAGTAATGTGGGAGCATTATTTACCACACCGACGCAAATATATGTATGTATGTGTATATGTATTTATTTTTAAAAGGCTTATAGATTCCTGTTAGCTGATTTCTGATTCAGCTAATCCGTTACAGTTGGGTGGCCTGATTTGCCTCACTATTGAGCAGATTAAATTTTTTAAATGAGGTTTTTTTTTTAGAGAGGGAGGGAGAGAGAGCAGGTGCATGTGAAGGCAGGGGAGGCGCAGAGGAAGAGAGAGAGAATCTTAAGCAGGCTCCATGTCGGCACGGGGCTCCCTCTCACAACTCTGAGGTCATGACCTGAGCCAGAATCAAGTCGGATGCTTAACTGACTGAGCCACCCAGGCACCTTTAATTTTTTAAATGAATTTTAAGAAAAGCTTTATGGGACAATCGCTCTTTCATTTACATGTTAGCAAAAGTCTCCAGACTTTGGGCTGGGAGTGGGTTAAATGCCTGGAATTCCACTCAGGGGTGGGGTCTGTCCTCCAAAGGTGGGCACAGGCAGCACATTGATAGAGGGGGCCACCAAGCCTCTGAACACTCATCGGCTTAAGTACCCCACACCCCCCAGTCCCCAATGAGAGGGGTGGGTACCACCCCAGCTTCCCACCCGCCCCAGGACAGGCAGGCAGTTGGGGGAGACACAGAGGAGACTGGTGCATGGGGAGTTTCCTGCTGGGTTTTATGATTCAGGTTGCCCCAACCGCATTTGTTAGCCCTGGAATCCCAGTAAGCCCAATTTATCATACACCATCTTAGTAAATAGGATAAAGCCTTGGCCATGGGGAAGCCAGAATAAATTAAAAGATACAGTCCTTGCTTATAAGAAAAGGGTCATCCAGTGTAGAGTCAAAGTCAAGGCCCATGAAACAATGAGCAAAGAAGGCATGGTCATCCAGAAGAGCGTGATGTAGCGATATAGTAAACTGTTCAATTATGCAGTGCAGACAGTAGGAGCCTGGGATGGCAGCTCATGTGCTAATTGTGCAGAACAGACCATGAGGGGCCAGGACAGGCTCCAGTAGGCTAATTATGTGCTGTAGACAATCGGTACAAAAGGAGCCAAGGAAAGGGGCCTGGGGGAGGGGAAGGCGGGTGTGGGCCGGTGGGGAGAGGGGGCAGCTGCTTCTGTAAACCAGCAGCTGGGCTTGAAAAGCGAACCAGGGCCTTGGAGACTGTGCCCTTGGTCTCTGGCTGCTCCCGGGCTCTTCCTGCTGCACATCAGCTCATTGTGGCCACGTCACCAGCCTGAAGCCATTGGTGAGTCCGGGAACACCCGGGCTACAGTCGACCTAGGCTCTGGAGCCAGGTTCCTAGGGCCCACGTCCCATGTCCGGCCCTCACTGGCTCGCGGCCCTGGGCAAAGGAGTTGACTTGCGGTCCCTCCATGTCTTCAGCTGCAGATGAGGGAGACGGGAAGTAACAGCAGCCTCCACCTAGCAAAGTGGTATGAGTAGAAGGGAACAGCACCCCTGATGGGCTTAGAACATGGGCACAGTAAATTAGAGCTATTGGTCGGTAAATTAGAGCTACTGCAGGTGTTCACAGGTGAGGAAATGGCTTCAGGCTTCGAAGGGCCAGACAGACACCAGAGGGTGCACCTGCTTCTCTCTGGACCATCGGAGGAGCCCTGCCCTGAGGCCCTTTTCCTCTCTGGGGGCCCTGTTCCTCCTCTTTAAATGAAGCTGGACTGGGCTGGGTCAGCTTTCCTAGGTCAGCGAGGTTAGCCACTTCAGCACAACGGGGAGCCTCAGAAAGGGAAGGAGCGCTGCCTCAACTGATTTTAGTCTACTATTGTTGAAGTATGTGCAAACATAAAACCGTGTATCAAGGCCTCAGATTCTGACTATTAGTACACAGCTATACAGCAAGACGGAACAGAAAGCCGTTATGAATGAAATGCAACCCTGCCCCATCAGTAAAGTCCATTTGAACGTTAGAAATGTAAAAACCCCAACTGAAATGTACAGTTCCACCTTTTCCTCTTTCGCTAACCCAGTAACTGTCTTGTGCAGTGTCTTGGCCTTAGCTCAGTTGTAAATACAAACCCGAACGTGGGCCCTGAAGTTGCCTGGAGTGAGGAGGGCCAGGAGGTGGAGGCCAGAGCCTGAGGGCCAGTCCTGAGCCAGGGCCCTGCTGGGGGAGGCCTGGGGACCGGCCCTGCACCTGAGCAAGGCCCAGGTGTCAAGTCACTCAATTCCCCAGGCTCCCTCTGGGCCACAGCTGGTACAGGAATGAGAAACATAAAGGACAGCCTGAGTGATTGGCCCTGGGCCTTGGAACTTCCTTTCCTCCCTGTCCTGTGCAGATCTTTGGTTTCGTGGCCACATTCCTCTGCCTGGCGAGTATCTGGATGTCCTACAAGATCTCATGTGTGACCCAGTCAACAGGTGAGTTCCGCTTGTCCAAACACAGGCCATCTCTGAAAGTTCCCTCTGCTGGGGAACGGGAGGACAGCCTGTTGTGGAGTTCGGTCAGCAACAGTGCTGACCAAACTCCACAACAGGGAAGGGCCCCACTGAAGGGGAGGCCTAGAGGCATGGGGCCTAGTTGGAAAGGTGGAACCCAAGACCCTCTGCCCTTGCCTCATTTCCACACCCGGGATACCCTCACATGTCCGCCTCTAATGCTGAAGCATTTTCTTTAAATCATTCCTAATGACAAAAGTGAAGTGCAGAGAATTTACAAAGTGCACATAAAGAAAAAAAAATTTCATGAAAACCATCTGTTATCACATGACCCAGGAAGAGCAGCTGCTGGGTGTCTGTCCTTCCAGTATTTCCTTTCTCTGGATGGAGGGATGGATGGGCGGATGTAAAGATACATAGATAGGTATAAAGATCTATAGATATATATGTTGCTTTTATTAAAGGATCAGACTTCTTGTGTTACTGTAACGTGCTCTTGTTCTCCTACTTAACTGCCTATCAGGCATTTTCCCCACATGGTTGAGGATTTATCTCCAACATGGTTTTTTTTTTTTTAAAGAGTTTATTTATGAATTCATTCATTCATTCACTTTTAAGATTTTATTTTTTTAGTTTTTTTTTTAAGTTTTTTTTTTAAGATTTTATTTATTTGACAGAGATCACAAGCAGGCAGAGAGGCAGGCAGAGAGAGAGAAGTGGAAGCAGGCTCCCTGCTGAGCAGAGAGCCCCATGCAGTGCTCGATCCCAGGACCCTGAGATCATGACCTGAGCCGAAGGCAGAGGCTTTAACTCACTGAGCTACCCAGGCACCCCGTTTTTGTTTAGATTTTGACAGATCACAAGTAGGTAGAGAGGCAGGCGGGGCGGGGGTGGAGGAGCAGGCTCCCTGCTGAGCAGAGCGCCCAGTGCAAGGGTCAATCCCAGGACTCTGAGATCATGACCTGAGCGAAGGCAGAGGATTAACCCGTTGAGCCACCCAGGTGCCCCAAGATTTTATTTTATTTATTTATTTATTTATTTTTTATTTTTTTAAAGATTTTATTTGTCAGAGACAGAGGGAGAGCGAGCGAGCGAGCACAGGCAGACAGAAAGGCAGGCAGAGGCAGAGGGAGAAGCAGGCTCTCTGCCGAGCAAGGAGCCTGATGTGGGACTCGATCCCAGGATCCTGGGATCATGACCTGAGCCGAAGGCAGCTGCTTAACCAACTGAGCCACCCAGGCGTCCCCCAAGATTTTATTTTTAAGTGACCTCTGTACCCAACGTGCGACTCGAACTCACAACCCTGAGATCAAGAGTCACATGCTCCACTGACTGAGCCAGCCAAGTCCCCTCTTCTCCCTCACTTTTAATGGCTGCATGGTGTGGCACTGACCCCACTGCACGTCTGTGTCATAGTTTGTCTCCTACTTGGGGTCATTATGTTTCATTTGTTTTTTTTTTAACTCTTTGCTACTAAGCAGTGTTGTAAAGAACATCCTTGTAAATATAGCCCCATACTCATCCCTGATACTCTCTTTAGAATACATTCCTAGAAGTAACACTGCTGAGAACTTGAGCCAACAATTTTCATTAGTTCCCTTCTCTACTCCAGCCTTCCTTCCTCTGTTCTTGTTTCCTTTAAAAGAATACACTGCAGGGCACCTGGGCGGCTCAGTGGGTTAAAGCCTCTGCCTTCGGCTCAGGTCATGATCCCAGGGTCCTGGGATTGAGCCCCGCATAGGGCTTTCTCAGAGAGCCTGCTTCCCTTCCTCTCTCTCTGCCTACTTGTGATCTCTGTCAAATAAATAAATAAATAAATCTTAAAAAAATATATACACTACAAAATAGCAGAGCATGTACCGTCTGGGGGTTGAGCTGCCCCGCAGAGGGCTTATTTCATCAGAGCTTCCATTTCCTTCCAGAAGCTGCTGACAAAAAGTTAACAGGACGCTGAGGGCAGGGACCCAGGCACAAAAGACCACAGGCTGTAGGATCCCATTGATGGGAAATGTGTTGAATAGACTCATCCCAAGAGGCAGAAAGTAGATGGCGGGGAGGGCATGGGGTGGGGGGTGACCAGGGGCTAGGGGACGGGATGGCAGATGGGCAGGGGGCCTCTTGGAAGTGACGAGACATTTTCATATTGTGACAGTGAGTTCTGGTGCCGTCCTGTGAATATGTGTACACTTAGAAGTGTACAATTTAGACGGGTGGGTTATATGGTACCTGGAGTATATCTCCGTTAAGCTGTTTAAGGAAAAATGAAGGATGAAAAGTAAAGAAGAGTGTTTCTAGGTAACAGCTGAAGGTGATACGTGTGTAAATACTGGCAGAAACATAGGGCTTAAAGTTTGGGAAGGAATGGGGCACCTGGGTGGCTCATTGGGTTAAGCCATTGCCTTCGGCTCAGGTCATGATCCCAGAGTCCTGGGATCGAGTCCCGAATCGGGCTCTCTGCTCAGCGAGGAGCCTGCTTCCTCCTCTCTCTCTCTGCCTGCCTCTCTGCCTACTTGTGATCTCTCTCTGTCAAATAAATAAATACATTCTTTTTTTTTTTTTTAAAGATTTTATTTATTTATTTGACAGAGAACACAAGTAGGCAGAGAGGCAGGCAGAGAGAGAGAGAAGCAGGCTCTGCACTGAGCAGAGAGCCCGATGCGGGGCTCGATCCCAGAACCCTGGGATCATGACCTGGGCTGAAGGCAGAGGCTTTAACCCACTAAGCCACCCAGGCGCCCCATAAATAAATAAATTCTTAAAAAAATTTTTTTGGGGGGATGGAAGAACCAAAAGAAGGAGCTAAAGCAGTTCAAGTCCCTCTGAGGATATGCCTAGGCGGAGAGGGGTAGCAGGAAGGGAAATCCTCCCCGCACTACTAATTTTTTTCTCTTTAAGAAGTGTATTCAGAAAGACTAAAATCACTCCTAGGGCAGTTGGTGCTGGGTGGGGGAGGAAGTGCACTGAGCCCAGCTTGGGCTCGGCCCCCTGCTGTGTGGCTTCTCTGTGGGCCCTGCCCGGCCAGCCCTCTAACTTTGTCATTTCCTTCCCAAGATGCAGCTGTGTGACGCCACCCCAGGCTGGCCCCGCTGGAGGCCCTGCAGACAGGAGGGTCAGTGGGCCAGCCCCCATGAAGGGCTTCTGACCCTGAGCTCCTGTGCCAAAGCCCCATCCACGTAGGAGGGTGTCCTGGGCTCCAGAGCCACGCTGAGCCTCTTTCCAGTCCTTGGAGAATAGTCCTCCCCGCCTGGGAATGAAGACCAGCCTCCAGGGAGATCTGGTCTCTCCCTCCTGTCGCCTCAGGGACCGATGACCCCACTTAACTCACGAGGGAGGGGTTTCTGGAAACGCCTGCCTAAATCTGCTTCTGCTTCACATTCCTCAGGGGGAGTGAAGCCGCCTTAAGTCCCCTTATAGAAACCAAGCCATCTCCTAATTTATCTAGCTTGGGAAGTCCCTCTGGGAGAGACCCTCTTTCTTAAGTGAGGCACATCTGCAGAAGCAGTCTGCGGTCAGCCTGTCCCGAGATCAGAGATCCTGGCTCCTTTCGGGCCTCAGCCTTAATTCCCATTGTGTGTTTGTCTGTGTGTGTTTTGTGTGTGTTTTGTGTGTGTGTGTGTCTGTGTAGGGGTGTGTGTGTGTTTTGTAATAAAATAATTGACTTGGCCAATTGCACAAGGATTTCTCATTAACTGAGGCTGTCAACCAGGAGTAGAGTGATGGGGCCCACAGAACTCATGGGGAAGCCTGGGGGCCCCACCCGTGTGTGTGCACACCACCCCCTCCCTGGGGAAGGAGAACAGCAGAGGCAGATTTGCATATTTTCAGAGTAAATTGGTGGTGAAGGGTGGAAGCCAGTACTGTTCACACACAAACAGAAAGCAGTATTCAAGAGCCACGCAAGCAGCCCTTTAAAAAGAAAAAATAAGGTAGGAGATTCTGGAACATAGTACAACATGAAGAACCTCAAAGTCATGATACTGAGTGAAATAAGCAGACATCTAAGGACTAGAACCGTCTGATGCCATTTACAGGAGGTTCCTAGAGAAGTTACAAGTCAGAGACAGAAAGAATTGTGGCCAGGGACTGAGAGCAGGGACCGGGGAGTTCATGTTTAATGGGCACAGTGCCATTTGGGAAGAATGAAATGTTCTGGAGATGGATGGTGGCGGCGGCTGCCCAACAACATGATGCTACTGCACCCCTAAAAATGGTTAAACTGGTAAGTTTTATGTATCTTTTACCAAAATTAAAAAACAAAAATGCAATACGAGGCCTTCTGTCTAGGCACCTCAGCAGCTGGGAGAGCTACCTGGGGCATGGAGGAAGACAGAGCCCCGGGTGCCGCCCAGCCCATGCTGGCAGCACGGCCCGTGCCATGTGCTAACCGCTGCCGGAGAGCCAAGGCTGCAGGATGTGGGTGTGAGACTGATCAGCCCAGGCAGGGGTGGTGCTATGTGTAACCCAGACTCCACCACCAGCTCCCCAGCTCCCAGTGGGAAGTGACCCACTGGGCAGGAAAGATGCGAGAGGAGGGAAGACTGGGCCCTGGAGGGAGGACAGGGAGTCAGGCCAACCTGAGCCCCCAGAGAAGCATGTTGGCACCTGTGGCTCGAGGGGGCACTGGGAGACAAGGCCGAAGCTGGTCTGCCCACAGCCTCTGCCATAGAAAGCCAGCTCCCTGGCAAGCAGAGCCTCCTTGGGCCTGCCTTACAAGCCTTGAGGAGGGAGGGAGGGAGGGAGGGAGGGAGGAAGATGGAGGGTGGTGCTCTCTCTCGGGGAAGCCTCTGCCACCCACAAGAAAAACTTGCTTGGAGAGGCCCTCTGAGACAGATGTGGTGTGGTTCTCTCCAGCCGGCTGCTCTGGGCTACAGTAAAATGCCTCGCACCTTCCCTGAACAGACGGGCAGTGGAGCAGGGACCCAGGGAGGAAGCTGAGTGGGAAGCCAGGCTGGCGAAAGGGCTGGGATTTGAGGCCAGATCTGGCCCTCTCCTGGGCCTGGCCTGTGACCACCGTGCCCAGGGGGCCTCAGGAATGGCCAGGGTAGAGCTGGCCTAGGCCAGCTGGCTTCGTCCACAGACAGTTGGCTGTGGTGTCTGCAGACAGGCCCAGAGAAGGAAACAAGTGTGCTCCCGAGGGAGGTCCTGGCCTGACACACTCCTTGTGCTTGCAGCCTTGTGCTAGAAGCTTCCCTTCCAGACACATTTACCTGTTCAGCCCTCCAGCCAGGATGCTCAGATGACCCAGAGCTGGCCCATTCCCTGTGCCACCATCTCCCACCCAGGCCACCTCCCCAGCATGAAAAGCTAACTTTGTTGTCATGGAAACACAAGGGTCTTTGGGCCCTCTCCACAGCAACCAGCACTTTGAAAATTCTGTGAGCCCTCAGGGGTGCTTCAGGCGGCTCATGGAGGTCTGATTTTATGTGCAGAAAATGTTAACCCCTTAAACCACACACTCTCCGTTCTCAGTAACAAACACTGACACTAGAACCCCTCAACCCTCCTGCCGCCCCTTGGGCAGCCTCAGGGGACCCTGGCCTTGCGCCCTTAAGGAGGAAGATGCCAAGTGTGTGAGTCAAGTGTCTCCGAACCTGCTGTGTTCTGGATGGAACCAGAATTTCTCTGTCCCTGCACAGCCAAGACAAAGCAGGGGAATGAATCCAGAGAAGAGGTCTTACATGCCAAACTGGGGACTTTTCATATTAGTCCCGTTCTTACAGTATATATTACTATAAATCGGTTATTTATACTAATAGCCTATTTCCTGTTTTATATAGTGGAGTTTCCACATGGTTTAGATTGAGAAGGGGGATTTCAGTTTAAAAGACAAAACAAAACAAAAAAACCCCAACGTTCCCAACCCCCTGAGAGGAAGGGAGCTGCCAGGCTCCGGGACCCTGGCCAGAGCAATCAGCCCCAGCCCGGGGAAGGGGACCCCGAGGGGCCTCCTCTTGAAGGCCACCGGGAGGGGAACTGGAGCCTGTGGACCTTGTAAGGTGAATGAGGCGACTGGCGGCTCGCTGGGGTTTTACCGTCGTGTTTTCCGTATATGAGGATTACGCAAACGAGAAAGACCGGGGTTAACTCCACGCTGAGTTGTGCAAAAAAGGAAATGCCGCGGTATCGAGTGCGCCCCTTGGCTCGGTTCTGAGGGGCGCTAACAGCCGGAATAACGGTCCCGCTGAATACCCATCTGACCCAAACTGAAAGGCCGCACTGCCCAGGGAAGGGGGTGTGCACGTGGAGGGGACGGCAGCCCCAAGTGCCCTAGAGAAGTGCAAGTCTGGATTTTCAGGCTAAACATTTCCTGGGTTCTAAAGGCTGCCAAACGAACTTTCAAAATGACGCGCTTCAGGCCGAACCACACCCGTGCGGAGGCTTCGCGCAGCCCGCGGGCCCTCGGTTTGCGCCCCTGCGGGGTCCGGGGAAGGAGGGTGCCGGGCAGCAGGAAGTCAGGGCTGAGGCCGGCGCGCGTCCGGGCTTCGCGGGCCGGCACCTGCTTCCTCCCGAAACCTGTGGGGCGGGGGCCCTCCCCGAGGTCCCCTGCCAGCAGGCGCCCCCGCTGGTGCCCTGCCACCCCTCTCGCAGCTGGCCCTAACTTTCCTTTGACGAAAACAAAACCCCGCGGCCCCGCAGGTGGCCGCCGGGCGCGTCCTCAACGAGTAGCGCGCGCCCTCTTGTGGCAGCGGGGCGCAGCGCAACGTTTAACCTTGAACTGTGACTGCAAAACTTTCCGTTTCCTCACCCCTCCCCATCTCCTTCCAGCATAACCTGCAGACTCTTCCATTCACGTCTTTGCTTTACTTATTCTGTAGCTCTATTGCAGTTATATGGATTGCCTAGAAAGTGCATATAACTACAGTAGTTATTTGTAATTACATGAAACGGTCACCACGCCCTCTATAATCTTTTGGGACTTCATTCTCTTACTGTTATGTTACAGTAACAGACACCCCTTTCCCTCCTTTACGCAACACTTTACATCCTCCGGGCCTCACGTATGTCTTGATACAAGCCATCGCCATAGTGCCAGTCCTGCAAGGGCTGTGACCAACTTCATGCCATCATAAGCACACAGCTGTGCTCCAGACCTCCACTGATGCCTGCCGGACTCTTATGTGGGAGCTTTCCTGTGGGCGTTGCCAGGGACCCCAGCCAGCACCCACACATGTATAACCCGCAAGTGCTGGACAGTGCCTACCCTACCCTACCCGCTGGGGCGCAGGTGTCAGGGGATACATCTGTTCTCCTTTCCCAGGATGTTAGGGTACGGTGTCAACCACCCCTCAATTAGACAGAGAACACTCTCAATAATGCAAGTCACACAGCGAGGTTTATTTCCAGCTAGCTGGGGTTCAAGTATCCACCCGGCGCAGTGGGTTTCAACAAGGACCCCGAGCACTCAAAGCCAGGGGTTTATATAGCATTTTCAAGGCACTTCCTCATAGCTACATACATCTCCTGCACCCCAATTTGACAGTTTAACTTTGTTTAACTTTTTGCCACTCTGGTGTCACCCTGGCAGTTAAGTGAGATTTAGGGTTAGAAGAATTTTCACCTTAATTACATTTCCTTCTGCCTCAGCCTCCTACAGTTTTATGGTGGGGAGGGCGACCTTTGGCCTCGAGGTACTGAGCCATTGAAAAGATGACCTTTCTGTTGTAAAGCACTAACTTTTTCCCTCAACATTTTTTCCCTGTGGCGCCATCACCTAACCGCCCTGGTGGTATATGCAGTGTTGGCCCGTTAGGGATACTCAGTAAAATGGCTTCCCGGCCTTCAGGATGCCCATTCTTTTGCTAACCCACTCTTACAGTACAAGGTGCCAGCTTTTGCTTTGCCAAGATGGCTGTACTTATGTCAGGGCTGGACTCGAGGTGGGTACAGCCTTGTTTTTCTTGGCCTTAACACCTGGAGCTGGTTTCTGGGACTTGTTTTTAAGTCCCCGGGGGAAGGGGAGCAGGGACAGTAAAACAGGTCCTTACAAGGACAAACTTCTGAGACAGGTTTTACATCACTTCTCCAAGATCACTTCTCCAAGACAGTTCCGTGGGACCAAGGCAAGAATCACATAGGGGCGGCCAGCTCGGTAAGGCATCCTTCTGCTGGCTCTCTCCTTCCCAGCTTCACTCCTGCCAACATGGGGTGGTTTGTTCATTGGGCTGGATATGTGGGCACAAGCAGGAATTACGAGGGCGCGGCATGAATAGCCTTACTCCGGTGTGGCCTTGGAAGACAAGGTGAGGGGAAAGAACTCCAATGGTCAAAGCACTGTGCAGTGCTTCTCATCATTCACTTGGGTGCAAGTGGCCTAACAATGAAAAACAGAGCCCTGGCAAGAGGTGAATGGCCAGGGATCTGGAGAGAAAGACCAGGAAGGCCTTGGGGTGGGCGGGGCAGAACGCCACCAAAATTCTCAAACAGGCAAATCATTTGAACAAGATGTGGATTTCCTATGAAATAAAAATCCTGGGTAATGAGGCCACTGAGCGCCAGGGAAAAAAAGCAGCCCCCGGGGGTTGAGGGAGGGGTGGGGGAAGCTTTGCACATGTCCATTGTTTTATGATTAAGAGTCAAGGGAAGACAGAATGAGACGAAGTAGGACTGGCTGGGGGCTGTGAGGGTGCACAGGCCAACAGAAGTGAAAACCTGGGGCGGATTTCACAGCTCCTGTAGAGCAAAGACCTCAATCTGAGCTGATCCCAATCCGACTGCACTGATTAGCCATGGGACAAGGAGGGACAAGAATCAGGTATGGGATGGGGTCTCCAGGTTGTACCCCACTCTGCAGGAAGCCCCAAATATTCCTCAACTTATTAGATACTGGCTGTAGTTTTGTGGTTTTGTGGGGCACTTTGTTTTTTGGTCTGGACTCTGCTCGGGGCTCTTTTGCAAGAACCTGCTCACAGGACACACTCATGGCGACCTCTGTTGGTAGCTCATCTAAGGGTCAGTCAGAGGCTGAGCCCAGAACGGTGTTTACCCATATAGCTTGCCAAGCATGATGATGGAAAACTTTGTGCCTTTTCCTGGAAGAAGAAAAAGTACACTGTCTTCTCGCACAAGGTTTCATATAGCCAGGGGTGCTGTGTGAAGCTTCCGAGCTTCCTTTCAATGGGACACCCAGGCCAGCCAATGGAAGGTGGCTTCAATGGAAGCCAGACCGTGGAAGCTTAAAGAACACGGTCCTGTCCATTTCCACAGTATGTGACATAATCATAGTGAATGAATGGATTGCTACCTATCATACCTGGCTCTTGGTTTGCAGCCATTGCCGGCATTGCTAATACTTGATTTTCAGATCTCCTTAGGGGTGGGGGCAGGGGCATGGAGTGGGGGAATGTGCCTTCCCCCCACAGCACCCAGCAGTACACTTGGGTTGCTCCAAATTCTCCGGTGACAGAGCCTCTGTGCATGGGACACTGCTAGAATGATGTGAACTCCCTGTGGTTATGCATTTCCATAAAGGCTCCACAGAGAAAACTGCTCTTGCTGCATTACATGCCACCCAAGCCCAGCTGCTGAAAGCCGGATGGGCCCTAAATGAGGACAAAATCCAAGTGACCTGCCTTTCAAGTGATCATCTTGGAAGCTGTATCACAGCTCATGGAGCTGTTTCACAATCAAGTTAGGACAAACTGGACCTGGGTGGCTGAGTCAGTTAAACGTCTGCCTTTGGCTAAGGTCATGATCCCACGTTTCTAGGATTGAGTCCCAAGTTGGGCTCCTTGCTCAGCGGGGAGCCTGCTTCTCCCTCTGGCTCTTGTGAATAAATGAGAAAAATCTTAAAAAAAAAAAAAAGGAATTTTGTAGTAGCCACCAACCACAAAAGAAGTGGCCCTGCACCAAAACTGGCTGCTTTGCATATTAGCTATTGGAGACAGTACGTCTCAAGCCTGGGGATATTCCTACAGCCTCCGCCCCAAGTCAGCAGATAGGCCTGTTTGAGGGAGGGCCCCAACAAGGAAATCTTAGGGGTGATTCAGGTAATGCCATACCCTAAAGCCTCTGTGTCCCTCAGACGTCAAGGAACTACCGGTGTCTGATGGATCGCACAGCTGACTGGCCTCTGGCAATGGAAACTCCTGGGATTCTGGGCCTGTGAGCCCTGGAAGTTGAGGGTTTTCTCTTGCTGCCGTGAGGCAATCGCTAGCATCCAGGGCCCTAAACCAAACCATTTCCAACTTGACATTCTCATCTGGCACCTCTGAGCTAGATTCCAGATGGGACAAGAACCAGAAAGTCCTTTCCTGAGAAGAAAATAGATCTTCTGACGAAGGGCCAGACCCTGAGCTTTTAACCGTCTTCACTAAGAGGTGTTTGCCCTAATGAACTGCTAGTGTAAGGAAGGTCCCACCTAGCAAATAAGCCAGCTGGCAAGAATCCGTGATGAAACAGCCCACCCACCGCCAAGGCAAGCAGGTCCTGTGCAACGCTATAGGCGGGTCACGGCCCATAGCCGTGGACAACCTGTGCAATGGGCTGAACTCATGGGACTTCTAGCCAGAGTGCATCTCCCTGAGATCCAGTGAACAACATCCATATGCTGGCTCCTGGGCTGTCACTGACGGCTTAGCTGTATGTTTGGGTGTTTGGGCCACCCAGGCCTGGAGTAGTGACGACATAATCCAGTGAGTGTGCCCCCCACCCCGTAATTACAGGCACAATGTTTATGTTATACCCATGGTTACGTGAAGCAACCACATCTAGAGAAAAGCACTGAGATGAACACAGGGGAGGCGAGGGAGGTGTTAAAACAGGATGAAGTAAAAACTGCTAGGCCATGACAGTGCACTAGACAGGAAGGACTGATGGGCATCACTTCTAAGGTCTTTGTACTGGTTCAGGAGGTGAGGAGGAGTACCGATGACCGTTGTTAATATCTGACGTTGTTTAGAACGTCAGATATGCGTGCTACAAGTGTGAAGAGCATTACTGAAGAATTTTAGCTAATAAACGTGGCAGGAGTGATAGTCACCATTTTGCAACTTCTGATAACAGATGTAGAGAAAGGTCAAGGGATGGAAACTTTGAACGAATAAAGTTGATGGGATCAATGTCAGGCCCCCAACCATGAAGGATACAGTGAGTGCAGGCTTGATTGAGAGCCTGGTAAAGTCCACACCATCACCCACAAGAAAACCTTGACAAAAGAAAAAGACTAATCTGATTTTAAGCAAGCCTTTAGAGTGATCTTTTAGTTTAGAGGAAACATGAGAAGGGAGAGGAACAGGTTAAAGGACGGAAGGACAGGGATGCCTGGGTGGCTCAGTTGGTTAAACAACTGCCTTCAGCTCAGGTCATGATCTCAGGGTCCCAGGATCAAGCCCCACATTGGGCTCCCAGCTCAGAGGGGAGTCTGCTTCTCCCTCTTCCTTTTCCCCTCCCCCACTCATGCTCTCTCTCATTCTCTCTCGCTCTCTCAAATAAATAAAATATTTTTTAAAATGCCACAAAGACACAAATAAATCCAGGATATCAGACATCCTACAAGAAGCCACAAATTCTCAGAGGTAACAAGAGATGCCAGCAACAGTGCTGGATAACAATCTATCACAATCCCATTCCACTATTCTAATCAGAATATGTAATTTTTATTTTTTATTATTTTTTAAAAAGATTTTATTTATTTATTTGACAGAGAGAGATCACAAGTAGGCAGAGAGGCAGGCAGAGAGAGAGGAAGGGAAGCAGGCCCCTTGCTGAGCAGAGAGCTTGATGTGGGACTCGATCCCAGGACCCTGAGATCATGACTGAGCTGAAGGCAGAGGCCTTAACCCACTGAGCCACCCAAGCGCCTGGAGAATACGTAATTTTTAAAATAAAGATCCCATTCTGGAAACCTGCAGAAATCAAGTACCTAGGACACATCTGACAAAAGATGTGCTGGGACCTTCATGAAGAAAACCATGAGACTTGACTGAAAAACAATAAAGATCCAAATCAGTGGAGATTCTAGGTTTGTGATGAAGTTTATCATAAATCATTTCCCCCCAAATTAATCTACAAATTCACTGCAGTTCCAAGAAAAAAATAATGAGGGATTTTTATGGAACTTGTCAAATCTAGCTTAAAATTTTATACAATAAAATACCTCTGTAACCTTTCTCTCAATGTTACTGCAAACCTGTATTTTTTTTTTTAAGGATTTTATTTATTTATTTGACAGACAGATTACAAGTAGGCAGAGAGGCAGGCAGAGAGAGAGGAGGAAGCAGGTTCCCCGCCGAGCAGAGAGCCAGATGTGGGGCTCGATCCCAGGACCCTGGGACCGTGACCTGAGCCGAAGGCAGAGGCTTTAACCCACTGAGCCACCCAGGCGCCCCACCTGTAAGTATTTTTTTTTTTTTTTTAAAGATTTTATTTATTTATTTGACAGACGGAGATCACAAGTAGGCAGAGAGGCAGGCAGAGAGAGAGAGAGGAGGAAGCAGGCTCCCTGCTGAGCAGAGAGCCCGATGCGGGACTCGATCCCAGGACCCTGAGATCATGACCTGAGCCGAAGGCAGCGGCTTAACCCACTGAGCCACCCAGGCACCCTGTAAGTATTTTTTAAAAGCCTTTAAAACAGGGGCATCTGGATGGCTCAGTTGGTTAAGCATCTCAAGTCATGATCCTGGGGTCCCGGGATCAAGCTTCACATTGGGCTCCCTCCTCAGTGGGGAGCCTGCTTCTCCCTCTCCCTCTGCCCCCACCCAACCCCTCATGCTCTCTAATAAGAAAATAAAATCTTTTTTAAAAGGTGCCAAGAATAGAACAATTTTAATCTTGTCCTATTAGATATTAACACTTTATCAGGTACAGAAAAATAGCCCAAGAAAGCCAGCCCTGGACCCACACAGATACATAAACCTTGTAAATGACAGAGGGAACACTGTCTCTTAGAGAAGGAAAGAGTCACTTGCTAACACGAGAAATCAGATAGCATGTGGTACTCACACCGTACACAGAAACCAAGGTACATTCAAGTACTAAATATAAAATGAAAATCTTTAAGATTTTATTTATTTGAGAGAGAGAGAGAGAGAGCACAAGCAGGCAGACGGGGCGGGGGTGATGGGAAGCAGGCTCCCCACTGAGCAGAGAGCCTGAGGTGGGGCTCAATCCCAGGACCCTGAGATCATGACCTGAGCCGAAGGCAGTTGCTTAACCCACTGAGCCTCCCAGGTGCCCCTAAAATGCAAATCTTTAAACATCTTAGAAAGCAGAGAACATCTCTCACCTTGAGGTAGCAAGCATCAATAAGCAAAGACACAAAGTTAAAATATATAGACTTTGAGATTTATTTCCAAGGCTTATTACTAACAAAGTATAACATCCATAACATGTCAAGAGTTCTCAAATGAGTTAAAAAAAAAAAAAAAAAAACCAAAACCCAAAAACGACTTCAATGTGAAAGAAAGGCAAAGGAGGGGCGCCTGGGTGGCTCAGTGGGTTAAAGCCTCTGCCTTCGGCTCAGGTCATGATCCTAGGGTCCTGGGATCGAGCCCCACATTGGGCTCTCTGCTCAGCATGGAGCCTGCTTCCCCATCTCTCTCCACCTGCCTCTCTGCCGGCTTGTGATCTCTGTCAAATAAATGGATAAAATCTTAAAAAAAAAAAAAAAAGAAAGAAAGAAAGAAAGAAAGGCAAAGGATATGAATGAACAACCTTTGATGTGGGGAAGCCATAAAGGTCAACAACCAAATGAGAAGATGATCAGGCTCACCAGCAGAAAGGAGAGTATACAATCAAATGAGAGACCACCTCTTCAGCCAAACTAAAACTAGTGCAAGACAAGAATAAGGAAACAAACATCCCTGTACGCTGCTGAGAAGTCTCCACTTTGGAGACCATTTGGAAATATTTAGCCTTGTTGGAATTGCACCCACCCTGTGACCTAACAGTTTTATTTCTAAGTACACACTCTATATATAACTCTTGTACACGTGCATGAGATGCTCCAATATGTTCACTGCAAACCACACCAGAAGTTGAAACGGTCAAAAACAAACCACACCAGAAGTCTTCTATCCACAGAGGAGAGGTAAGTAAATTGTGGCATATCTGTTCAATGGAATACCAAGTAGTAGTTAAAGTGAATGAGTTAGAGCTGCATGTATCAGATGAATTTCAGAATTGAAGAAAGCCATCTGTAAAAGGATAAATACAGCCTAGATACCATGCTGTACATTGCTTACGGGTACATCTCTATACAGAGCACAGACCACAAAGCAGGAAAAACAGCCACCAAATTCAAGGTAGTGTTTGCCTTTGGAAAAGTAAAAAGAGCAAAATTCGAGGTGGTGGTACTTCACAAGAGAAACTTCATTTTCTGTTTTAAATAAGGCCCTTTCAAGAAAATCTGGTAAAAAGTTGGGCTCTAAAGCTCGGTGGTGTCTACAACAGGATATGATCTTTTGTACTTCTAGTGCTTGACATATTTCAATAATTAACAGTAGCCAAATGCAAAGATCTCAGGAAAAGAACAGTATTTTCCTTATTTTATTAAACCAATTTTTTTATGGTACCATTACTTATACAATTATAATTTAAACATCAAAATCATTAGTTTTTCTATGACACATTGTTTTGGGGGTAGTCAGGCCTGTGAAACTTTCTTAAATGGGAATATTATTTCCCTTAGCTGGGGCCTGATCCTCAATTGGCCTATGACAGACACTGTTGAATCCCAGGACAGTAGCCCTTCTCCGGCTATAAAACCAATCTGTTCCAGTAACAGAAGACTATGCTCCAAAGGGTGTTCCCACCTAAGGTGAGGAATTTGGACTACTTTAGGCCATTTCTTCAGTAATGCCATTCTGCACGTAAGTGATTTAGAAAGAGGCATTTAAAGTCTTCTAGTAAAAGACAAGTAGGTGAAGTCTACTGAGCGGCTTCTGGGAAGAAGGAACTCCTTAGGAACAGAGAAATACACAATCTCTTCTCTTCGGGCCTTTGGATATAGTCGTGCAAGTGGGTGATGTCTGGACATGTTGCCTCCATCTTGCTACACCAAAGATGGTTAATCCTAAGGATAAAAACTCACAGCAGAAGATGGATGGGCAGAAAAACACGGAGAGAGTCTGGGCGCTTCATAGTACCACTGAGCCACCAAACTCTGACCATCACAGAACCACCTCACCCAGGCTTCTTATGAAAGGTATTTTCCTTACTGGTTAAGACCTGTTTAAATTGGGTTTTCTGCTCCTCACCATTGACTGCACATCAATACACATTGTTCTTTATCAAAACAAAACACAAAACTCTGAAGAATGTACAAATTCCAGTGAGTTCTCGATGACTATAAAGATCTTGTTCTTTTTGTCCAGACTGGAGGCAGGAATTCTGCAAATGATACAAATAGTTGTAGCTTTATCAGAACCAGCCTAGTTGTTTCACACGTTCCCAGTCACTGGACTGTCTGAAAAAGAATGTGCCTATTTTGTTTTTAGCACTGTTTAGCCACATCGAGAAATGGGATGGGAGAGCCCCAATGTGCTTCTTTACAAGTATTTCAAGGTGTTCACTCCATAACATTCCTCTATGGCTCCCTAAAAATACTGTTTGAAGGTGTGTTCTGTCTTGGCAACAAGAGGAGCAGCCCCTAGGTAGGAAGAGGGCTTGTTTCTTTTCTGCCTGTGCCCCATACCTGGGTAGACCCACAGTTCAGTGTCCTACACAGGGACTTACCACATTTTTGGAGCCAATTCCTAGAATTCTGGAGAAAGGTCTCATCTCAGCATCAGGCTTCCTTTTTTTTTTCCTGAAAGATTTTATTTATTTATTTGAGGTGGGGGGGGCGGGGAGAGAGAGAGAGGGAGAGCAGGGGTGGGGGAACTCAAAGGGAGAAGCAGACTCCCCACTGAGCAGAGAACCCGATGTTAGGCTGGATCCCAGGACTCTGGGATCAGGGCCTGAACTGAAGGCAGCCTCCTAACTGACTGAGCCACCCAGGCACCTTGAGCATCAGGATTCTGAAATAATGAAACAACTACAGAGTCAGACAATAAAATGGATTTATTTAAAAAGACTAAAAAATTTGACATTGAGAGAGATGATAAAAAAAAGACGCACAGGATTTAAATTGATAAATACAAAAGCAATTGGCCATAAACAATGTAAAAATACATTTCCCAGTCCCCAAACAGAACATAATTTAAGTACAATTATAAAATTTTTATACTGTATGTTCATTTCCCTTATAATTTTTAAAAACCACTCTAAACAGTTTATTTGTATAAAATATAACAAATTAAGTCTAATATGGCTGTTAATAAAAAATTGTGTTAAACTTCAGTTTATTGAGTGTGCCCTATTTTGGACATAGAAGGGGTTTTGGTCCCAAGTTCTCCTTGAAAACTTTTTATTTTCCACATGGTCTTTTTCCTCTCATTCCTTCTATAGAAGAGGGAGGCTAATCCGTCACGGGTCCCATAACCACCACTATGAAGAATAGTTCTAGAGTGACCAAAAATACTAGTGAATATATGATCTTTCTGAAAAGGGAAGGATTAAGTGGCAGCTATGAGGCCCACTTGTGCCCCAATCAAATAAATGGAAACAAAGCCTCAGAGCAAGCAGAGCTGAAGCTCAATGTCAACGCGCTCCATGTGTGAGGCCGGCGGGGACATGTCCATCAACCTCAACTAAGTCTGTGCGTGGGGATGGGGGGGCAAAGGTAGCCCAGACCACTTGCTGTGAAACCCAGCTGGGTCTAGATGGTATTTCAAATGACAGTGGTACAGTTAGATGGGAAATTCCAGAACCTGCTGACCAGAATTGGGTTGTCTTTGCACTGCTCTTCATTCTTGCAGACCAGACCCAGGCTATTTCTCCTCTCTTGGATGCCATGCCCAGAAAAACAACAGCATCAGTGATTGGTTTCGTTGCCTCCCAGGGAGGCAGTGGTGATTACACCATCAGCACCAGCTGGCACCCACGCTCTGGTAAAGGGCTAAGGTCCTGAGTCAGTGAAGACAGAGCAGAGGCTGTGTCTGGCCATAATGATGAATTCTGACCACCACATTCACCACCTTGACTAACACACAAATGAGAAATTTAAAAAGGGCAGGGCCACTAAATTGTCTCACTGGAAACATGATTCCACTCCTTCCTATAGAAAACCCAGGCCGACTAGCCCAGGAGACCTCCACCAAAGTCTTGAAGAACACCAGCTGCATGGCTCACTGCCTGAACTCTAGAGTCCGGAGTCAAAAATCCAAGAAGAGGACAAGACAGGTCTATTCTGAGAACCACTTGGTCAGAAAGGTCTGATCTTGAGCGCCTTGTCTGGTGGTCTCTAAGACAGCCTGCCAGCAGAGACAATTCTCCCAAATGATCAGAACTAGTTATGAAGTGTCTCTTGAGAATGGGTTGACTACTGCCTTACACCATCATTAGTATTCACCAGGCCGGGATTTGCTAGATCCTCACTTCCTTAAGAAGGGCTCCCCCAAACAGAAGTTAGAGTAATGCCCAATGTGGGAACAAGAACCCGAAAGATCCTGCTACATATACTATGCAATTAAAAGGGCCCCAAATTGTGGACCACCTAAAGACCACCACCATCAAGCAAGAGTCAGAGCTAGACACTCACCTCTGTCAGATGATGAAGCAGCATACGGACCATGGGGATAAGAAGACAGAACAAGGAGAATCTCGAATAGATGAAAAATCAAAGGCTGGGGTCTTAAAGAGGGAAGCCTTCAAGGAAAACACTTACTGGGACTTCCAGAGCTGTACTGGCTTCGGTAGAAATGACCGTATGCCAGTAAGGGAAGGGACCAATTCTGAACTCCTAGTGTGAACTTATCTCTTCAGACAGTGGTAAGTGCTTGAAGACTGTTTTTATAATTCCTTTCACTGTATGGTGCAAAAAGTCTATCTTCCTTATCTTTGGTCCTTAGCCATGAGAGTTACTTCCATTTCTTCTAAGTGTTTTATAATGGTTGTTGGTTCTTTTTTTGGTGGTGGTGGTGGTGGGGTTGTTTTGTTTTTGCTTATCACCAACCACCAAAGTGCAGTATAAACGTGGGGTTTCTGATGTTGTTGCTTTTATATATACAAAATACCAACACCTCCTATATAGTTTCTATTAGGCTATAAAAGGTCTCAGAAAGAGTTAATATTATCCTAAAATGTTAAACAATTTTAAGACTGACATACAGTAAAGCCTGGGTATTACATTTTTAAGGGGGAAAAAAAAAATCCCTAGTCCAATATTTTAAATAGTGATCTCTTAAATATACATTAAGTTGTATCTGATCATCAAAAAAAAAAAAAAAAAAAAAAAAAAACCCACCACAACAACAAAAAACAAACAAACAAAAAAAACCTAAAAAACTCCTGGCTAAACAAATTAATTTGAAAATAAAACAATTTCTAAATGGATAAATTTAATTATGCTGGCTGTACAGTCTTAATTTGAAAGCTAGGCCTAGTTAACAATGACAGAATAAATTAGAATCAGTTGAGCTATGAGATTTAAAGAAACTGTCCTCACGTTCAAAACAAAAAAGCAGAACCATTTCATGTGACAGAAGTTTTAACTGTTATTTAAAAAGAAATTTTTTTTTTAAACCCCCAAACACTGACCTAATTTGCGGTGACTGACACATAGGCCAAAGTTAATAAAACTGCCTTCCTGCCCTTCCCCTTGGTCTCCAAAAGAAGTGGTTTAACAATTACACAAATTCTAGATGAGCTTCGGCCAGGGCTCAGGCGGCACGCAGTCAATACCTTATGTAACACCCGGTCCCCAAAGTCCTTAAGCATTAAGTGGTTCTGTGAGGGCCCCTGCGCTCCTGGCAGCCTCTGGTTTCCTCATCTGGGACTCCTGTCGTCTCTCGAAGAGCATAATGACAAAGTCAGACAGGAACATAATACTTGCTAGAAATCCAAACACCTGAGGTGAAGAAAGAGCAAGGGTTTATGTGACAGATTTTGGAATATAATCTCCCATTTCCTACTTGGCTCTGGGAGTGTTTTATACAAACAAGACGATTCACCAATTTTATCCACATTTACTTTTTAAGATTTAAGAGAGCGTGCACAGAGAGAGAGAGAGAGACCAAGAACACACATGCACAGCGAAGAGAGCACTAGAGTGAGTGAGAACAAGGCCGGGGCAGGGAGGGATAGAGAGCACTAGTAGAGGGAGGGTTAGAGGGAGAAGGAGAAGCAGACTCCCTGCTAAGCAGGAAGCCTGACAGAGGACTCAATTCCAGGACCCCAGGATCATGACCTGAGCTGAAGGCAGATGTCTAACCAACTGAGCCACCCAGGCATCCCTATCTTATACACATTATTCTTAATCCTAGTAATAAAGGAATTTTTAAGGGCATCAAAAAGACAGATGTTATAAAAAGAAATTCTAGAATAATGGCTATTAGTTGAAGTTTCGCAAAATAGAGATGTCCTGTCTTACATGTGCATGTGTATGTGTGGGGTGCCAACCTATGATACTAAGTTTAACAGAGGAAAAACAAAATCCTATAAAATGATACAAAACACAAGATTATTAGCCATGGTTAGCCTGACCCCAGAGGAGGGAAGCGAACTATGTGAGTAGGGAGCTGAGCACAGGTGAAAATGGCAAGAAGTAATCACTATCCAGTGTCTGATCAACAGAAACTCTATTTTTAAGATACGTCTAGGTTACATTACCTAAAAACCATTTTCCAGTTAACTGTCACACTGTAATGACACAGCAACATGACACTACAACCTACTCCCTCTTCCTTAAATCACTTCCTCATTGTACTCTTCTAACATATGATCAAACCTTCTGAGAGTTCCGTCAAGACGGGATCTACACTAGCAAAACTCTTAAAGAAATGGGGCAAAGAACTGCTCTGTAAAAAGGAAAAATGGATGCAGGTGATGGCTAAAGTCCCTTCCACCTCTAACACCCCATCTCTCCATGATTTTTATTATTGTTTTTTGGTTTTATTCCTATTCCAGTTAGTTAACATACAGTGTAATATTAGTTTCAGGTGTACGACACAGTGACTCAGCACTTCTGTATGTCACACTGTGCTCATCTCAAGTCACTCCTTCGTCCCCATCACCCATTCACCCATCCCCTCACCCACCTCCCCTCTGGTAACCAGCACTTTGCTCTCGATTTTTTTTTTAAGATTTTATTTGACACAGAGAGCAGAGGAGGAAAGAGCAAGCACAAGCAGAGGGAGCAGCAGCAGAGGGAGAAGCAGGATCCCCGCTGACCTGGGAGCCCGATGTGGAACTTGATCCCAGGACCCTGGGATCAGGACCTGAGCCGAAGGTAGACGCTTAACCGACTGAGCCACCCAGGAGCCCCTGTTCTAGATTTTTAACATTTTGCTGTCTTCTGCTCCAGTGTCTTAACCCTTTACTCCCAACCCCTCTCTCCTAAAGAATATGCATTCTGCCTCATGCCACTGTGAAGCAAACTCCGCTCCAAATTCACTAATTCACCCAAACACCCCAACACGTCTGTCCAACCTACAATTAATTACCAATCCCACATCTCCAAACCCAAGTCACTTCTCCCCTCTGGAGTCTTCATTTTGGCTTGATGGCATCTTGGTATCTATCCCCTTATTTGCCCGACGAACATATTACATAATTTAAGGACAGACCAGATGTCATTGTGTCTGTGAAGCCATCCCTGATCCCCTTGAGAGCTTTGGGCCATGCAGGACATCCAGAGAAATGATCGTCCAGATCTTTTGCTCACATACTTCAATTTCTTTTTTTTAATGGCTTCCCTCACTCATTCTAGTCTGCAAATTTTTTCATAATTTAAACAGTTGCAAAAGGTAATTTCCAGCGTATTATACTGAGTTCTTAAACTACCATTACTCTTAAATATATGCAATGAAATCGAAATACTGTGATAATCTAACACATCACCTGATTGTAACACACAAATAAGCTGTTTTAATAGCTCAGAATTTCATGCCATGCTCTCTTTCCCCCTTCAACTCAATTTTCCTCAATTCTGTTTCATTTTTTCCAAGGATTTTATTTTATTTTTTGAAGATTTATTTATTTTAGGGATGCCTGGGTGGCTCAAGTTGGTTAAGCCACTACCTTCAGCTCAGGTCATGATCCCAGGGTCCTGGGACCGAGTTCCTCCTTGAGCTCCTTGCTCAGCGGGGAGTCTGCTTCTCCCTCTCCCTCTGCCTCTGCCTGCTTGTGCTCACTCTCTCTCTCTCTGACCAAAAAAAAATTATTTATTTTCGACATAGAGAGGGAGAGAGGGAGCAAGCTGGGGGAGCAGCAGAGGGAGAGAATCTCAAGTAGACTCCCCACTGAGCTCGGAGCCCAAGGTAAGGGCTCAATCTTACAACCCTGAGCCAAAACCAAGAGTCAACTACTCATCCAACTGAGTCAACCAGGGGCCCCACTCCAATGATTTTCTAGTAATATATATCCACACTGCAAAACTGATCACTCTTACCATACTCCTCCACAATAAAAATATGTATATAAACTGAAATTAACCATAACAGTCTATTAAAACTGATTTTCTCTTCATGTACCCATTGGTTCATGTGCCCATGCAGAAACACTCCTTGTGGCTGGAATGAGTCAAGGTTCAGCATTAATTTAGTTTGTTTTGTTTTACACTTGCTTTACATGTGTGCTTCGTAAACAGCACTCCTGTGAACAGGTAGATAGAACCATGCAAGGCTCTGAACTCCTGCAGAGTTGTTCTGTAATTAAAAATAGTTTTAATGATCTATTTAGCTGACAAGTCAATTAATTATAACTTCACTTTCGCCATGAGACAAGGATTAACTGGAACCCAGCTGATTTGTAAGAGGATTTGTTACACAGCTATCAGTTACTCACGTTCATAAGACCAGCACCAATTCGGGTGCATGATCCCTGATTTGTCATTCCCAAATCCAAAAACCCACAAAAGTGAAGTTTTCATAATTTACTGGGCTCAAAAGTGGCATGAGGTAAAACTACTTAGAGTCTTTATCCTTTTTACTGTGAATATTCATCCTTCAGAAATATTAATATGTTGGATTACAGGGTGCTGCCCCAGGTCCTCTGAAGGTCTGAAGGTGTCATATAATATGTGCAGGATTACCTTTTGAAAAACCATAATATACTGAACTCCTAAAAAAAAAAAAATTGCTCCTCCCCTAAGGTTTCCAGATAAAGACATTTATTTATCTATCTTTTATTATAAAGACTGAACCTTTGGATCATTTCTCTCATGTATTCTCTACACCGTGAACAGGGCCTGGCATGTAGGTGTATTTTTAATGGACTGCAAAGTAGAAAAATATAGGATAACGAAGTCAATTCTACCACTTCCATTAGCAGTGACATGTTCATAAGTGGAGTAAATGGATTTTTATTCTAGATTCTAAAGACGGGTTCTTAGGTTGCTAGGGCTATTGTATTTATTTGCACTTAGGTCCTCTATTCAAAATTACGCTAAAAAATAAGTTACAAGACAAACTACTCTCCCATACTGTATCACTTGGCAAGTACTTTCCAAGTTCCGTATTTCTAAGGAAACAAAACTAAGCAAGGATTCGAAATATGAGATACTCACAGTTGCAGCGATCTCAGCTTTGGTCCTATCATGTGTGGAAACGAAAATGATGGATGCCAACAAAAACACAAATCCTGTTCCCGCAGTAAGATAAAAATCCTGTAATGTGCATAAAGAACATAGTTAGGTTGACAGAAACAAATGCTTTTGTTTTTTATTTTTAAAAAACTTCAGCAACACAGTATTTTTTGTGTCTATTTTCACATAGCCCAAACCTACATACTTCAGCTTCTAACTTTTCCATCAGTCTGGCATTCACTAACACCCCCCACCAACCCCGGCCATAAAGGAACACTATCCATACTTTGGACATGGCGTATTCAAAGCACATCACAAGATAATCTTTTAATTATTTTTATTTATTTATTTATTTTAAAGATTTTATTTATTTATTTGACAGAGAGAGAGAGATCACAAGTAGGCAGAGAGGCAGGCAGAGAAGGAGAGGGGGAAGCAGGCTCCCTGCTGAGCAGAGACGCCCCCCCCCCCCCATGCGGGGCTCGATCCCAGGATCCTGAGATCATGACCTGAGCCGAAGGCAGAGGCTTAATCCACTGAGCCACCCAGGTGCCCCACAAGATAATCTTTTAATAAGAGCAGTTCCCCCAAAGGTCGTGTGTGTTTGTGTTTTTCTCAAGGACATACTGATATTATCAAAGTCAAAGGTTTATTAAATCCATCTTACTTCCAGCCAAAAAACCCAAAAGGCAGAAACAAAAAATTTTTCTTCCCTTTCAAAGTCCAGATGGTCCCTGACTTAAAATGGTTCCACCACTTAGGATTTTTAACTTTAAATGGTGTAATTACACGTTCAGGAGAAACTGTGCTCTAAACTGTGAATCTTGATGCTGTCTCAAGCTAACATGGTATGGGACGATCCTCCATCGTGATGCTACACGGCGGCAGTGGCTCCTGGCCACCCACCAGTCACAAGGGTAAACAACAGGTATGCTGACAACTCTTCTGTACCCACACGGCTGGCCAGGCTGTTGGCCATTTTCAGTATAGTACCCAATTACATGAGTCCATACTTTAATATCGAACAGCCTTTGGGCAATGATTTTGCCCAACTGGATGCTAATTTAAGTGTTCTGAGCACACTGAAGGTAGGTCAGGCTAAGCTATGATGTTCAGGGGGCCAAGTGCATTAAATGCACTTTGACTCATTTTTCAATTAACGACAGGTTTATTGGGATATAACCCCACTGTAAGTTGGGAAGATCTGTATTCTATGTTAGGAAGGCCTCTCTGAGGGTACTTCAGTGCCTGCAAAGCACTCTAGAAAAGAGAATCAGAACCACCACCTGTCATTAACTACATAAAATTATGCCAATAGTATGTTTTCTAGATACTTAAGCTTTCTGCAGTAACATACTGCTTTCACTTGTTCCAAGTGAGTGACCCAAAATGAGCTTGTAAGTTGAATTTATCTACTCTATCAAAGCTTCCTTATCTCCTCATGATGCAGCTCATGACATGAAATTCTCCCTAGGTTTCCAAGGGTTTTCTCAGGTATAATCTTATAAGGCTCCTCACAGATGCCTATTGAAACCAGTGCTTGACATGCACACTTGACTCAGGAGAAACTGGTAAAAATGATGGCCATTCCAAAGGGTTTTAAGTCTGATACTTTCGGAGTTTTCTGAGGTGCAGTCTCCTAAATCTAATATCAATAAGGCATCCAATACAGAATTCCTATATGTCAACTGTGCATTTAAGATTAAAAAAAAATTAAGAGATTTTCTCTTTGCTTCTAAAAGAGGTGGTTTTTCTGCACTACTCTGCTTTTCCTATTTCTTTGAATATTATTTCAAATCTGTGACATACAAATAAAACTACATTTACTGATATCTGGAGAACATTTAAGGAGGCATTAAACAAGACAACCATTCTGAGGCAGAAGAACGTGGTATTAGGGCACTTGGGTGGCTCAGTGGGTTAAAGCCTCTGTCTTCGGCTCAGGTCATGATCCCAGAGTCCTGGGATTGAGCCCTGAGATCCCGCTGAGAGGGCTCCTCTGCTCAGCGGGAGCCTGCATCCACCTCTCTCTCTCTGCCTGCCTCTCTGCCTACTTGTGATCTCTGCCTGTCAAATAAATAAATACAACTCTTAAAAAAAAAGAAGAAGAAGAAGAAGAAGAAGAAAGTGGTGAAGAAGAAACATGGATTCTAGAATCAGACTATTTGAGTTCAAATCCCAGTTATACTACTACTTGGCTCTATGACTTTGAATGAATTCATTATTTAACATCTGTGTGCCTTAGTTTCTTCATCTACAAAGTGGGAGTAATAACAGTTCTTCTTCAGAGGTTATTCTAAAGATTAGAGTTAATCAGTAGAAAAGGCTTAGATCAGTGCCAGGCACACAGTAAATGTCCTGTTAGTGTTGGGTGTTGTTACTCTTAACAGAACCTGAGCCTCAACAGCATGGAAGAGAAAAGATCCCACCCTTCAGATTCCCCCTTATTTTCCCCCACCCCCCAGACACTACCACCACCACCACCACATTCTCAAAACATTTTCTGTAAAACAGAAAACTTCTCTGATATTAGAAAGTATTTAGGTACATTAACGGAGCAAGAGTAAAAGTGATTTTTAAAAGTTTTAAACAAACATGAAATCCTTATAATGTTAGGTGAAACGTACAACATATAGGGCTATGTCTCTTAATCACCTATGAACAGAAAAAAAAGACCCAAAAGAGATATAGTAAAATATTTATAAAAGCTGTTTTAGAATGAAATGACTGATTTATTTTCCCCTCTAACATTTTAATATCAGTACTTACTTAAAAATAACTTTTTAAAAAATAACTTTCAAATGCTCCTTTGATATAATAAATGCTTCTCATTGTTTAGTTAGACCATTAAACTGGAAAATATTTTAATCTTGTTTCTTATCAAAAAGATCAATGTTGTATCAATGTACCAAAGGGTATACAGAACAAAGTACATCTTTTAGGTTTATATTAATATATGACCCAATGCTTACTTCCCATTAGTTTAAAAAATTAACAGAATCTTACTGGTTTGTATTGCTCATTATCCCTTGTTCTTAACAGTTAAAAATTCAACCTCATTTGTATCTTTTCCCTCAGAGAGATGAATGGCAACCCTGACACATACAATTCTTCAGAAACCACTATTATTAGCTCCAGTGCTACTGAGGAAGGAAACATCTCCATTCTTAAGTACAGTAAACATGTGAATCATCTCATGTGTCATCTCACAAATCCACACTCTACTCAAATAAAAATGTGCGCCAGCAGATGGTCTTCAGAAAGTTACGCAACACTGATCCTGTGAAAATAAAATTCTCGTGTGCACTTTCATTAAAAGGGAAATTTCTGAACAATGAATTCAACAAGTGCCTTAATTCACTTACTGGTAACTTCTTTCATAACAACAACAACAACAAAAAATCAAAACAAAATAGGTAGCATCATGTGGTACTTTCTCTGAAAAGCTCCAGAAATATATCACATTAGCTCATCACTCTCTCTCACGTCTAACATAATGCCTGGTGTAGAGCAGGAACACAATGGACAACTATAGAACCCATGAGGGATGCTCTGAAATGTGAGAAATCGAAATGACAAAAATCCTAATCTTTAAAAAATGCCTAGTGTGAATGAGACTAAACCACCAATCATTGTAAACTCCTGACCTCATCTGTCGCTCCCTTTCTGATTTTACTTTCCCCCTCTCCCACCCCCTTGCTTGGCAGGAAAAATGGAGTTGCTCAGGGGCAGAGCTGGTACCATGGGGAGCGTCTTCTCATGCTGAGTTTTAAAAGCAACACTCGTCTGAGTGACAAAACTACACAAGATTCCAAAAGAGCCATGTTCTTCGTCAAGGGGTTCTATTTTCTTCACGCTTACCGACTGCTTGACTTTGGGAGTATCGACTTGGTCGTAAACGGGAGTGCAGTACACAATGAGGATGAGGAGACTCAGAAGAAAGGCACTGCAGCTTACGAATTCAAAAAAGTAAAGTCCTCCACACAGTGTGCACTGTGACACGACTTCCTCGCAGATAAAGGCCAGCAGGGACAGCAACTACAAAAGAAGCAAAGCGGTTTACTCAAGTGTTCTCCACAGAAACCCGTATTCAGAAAACTCATCTGTTTACTCAACTCTGTGAAGTGGAGACTGCAGCAAACGAGATTACTGGCTGGACCTGATCCCCACCGAACTTCACAGTCCGGCTGCCTTGAAGGGAATCCAGGGACACGAATAATTAACTACCAAGTGCTAAAAGCTAGACTTGGGGGAAATACAGGGTGTTGCTGTAAAAGCACACAGAAGGGACCCTCTGCTTGCGGGTCAGAAAGGCTTCCTGAAGGAAAGCGGAGACTTGATGGGAAAGGAGGGTCAGTTGCGGGGGTTGGGGGGGTAGGCAGGTGGGGCACCTTTGTGAAGGACAGGGAAGGAAGCTCCAGGCAGAGAAGGAGCAGACGCAAACCTGGTGGCAAGAGCACCTGGCACCCTCCCACCGCAAGGCACGCACAGATCCCACCACCTCCACTGAATGGACAGAACAAGTTCAGTGAACCTGGTTCAGGTACCCAGCGTGAAGGAAGGGGACGGCAGCACAAAAACATTGAGACGAGGGCACCTGGGTGGCCCAATGGGTTAAGCCTCTGCCTCGGGCTCAGGTCATGATCCCAGGCTCCTGGGATCAAGCCCCGCATCGGGCTCTCTGCTCCGCAGGGAGCACGTTTCCTCCTCCCTCTGCAGGCCTCTCTGCCTACTTGTGATCTCTCTCTCTGTCAAATAAATAAATAAAATCTTAAAAAAAAAAAAAAACAAAAAACAAAAAACCAAAATCGATGTGACAAAACTAGAGGCATAAGTGGAGGCTGGATCTAAATGTCCTTGATTTCTAGTTTTAAAAAGTCTGGATTCTAGGAGTTTTAAAGCAAATGGGTGACACGTTCAGGCTTATGCTTTCAGTGGTTCTCGCTGGCTATGGCATGAAGAAGGGGCTGGGGAAGGGCCAATCTTGGGGCAGATGTCCTGTCGGAAAGCTGATGGAAGAAACCAGGGGAAGACAGTGAGCTGCGTAGTGATAATGGAGAACAGCTCCTGCAATCACTGGGAGAGGCAAGAGGTGACAGAAGCCCTTATCAGCATGGGTACAAATAATGGAGGAAAAAAGATAACAGACTTGAACACCTTAACTTAAAGCAAAAAGGCATTTTATTCACCAATATTTTGAAACAGGGCTTTTCTCGGACTTTGAGCCTACTAACTGGAATTCCACTTCCACATCATGTTTTCTGCATTAACCACTTTCTTCATCTATTATTATCACTTGCAGACTAATGCTTAGTTGAAGTGGAGCAAGACCTGGACACTTGAGAAGCAGAATGCAGAATCCTTCTAGATTTTGACTAATTCTACTAGCCCTTTACGGTTATCTCACTCTTACTTAATTCCACAGAAAATACTGTAGTAATTTATTTTTCAGACTTTCCAAAGCATTCAATTTAGTTTTCACAAAAACAATTCCTTTTCCCACTCAATTTCAGTCTGTGTAATATTTAATTAAATGTTTGACCATAAAGAGTATAGTTGGTAGTAGTGGGAATAACCCAAGTCAACTAATGGCAGAGGCAAGAGTGCTCAAGACACGCGTGGGTCAGAAAGCCATGCACTGAATGGACAATGGTACTGAATGGACAATGGTAAAGTCCAGCGAATCTGGAAACTCAATTAAATGCAAGTGGGATTTAGTAGCACTCCCATTGTTGTATATAAGGTGTTAATATACTGAGGACTACACTGCAGAAAAAAAGAGTCAGGATTTTTTTGCCCCCCCCCCCCTTTAAGAGGCAAGCATGCTGGAAAGAGAATACATTCTGTTTTAAAGGTGCTGTGTGTGAGGGGTTTGTGAAAGAGTTAAGGGAGGTGTCTAGGAGGCAAAAGGATATAAGGTCTGTGGCTCGGGGGAGCGGTCTAGGGTGGAGATGAATACATGGGCATCAGCCAGTGAGATCACCCAGAATGAGGAAAGCCAACTTTATCCAGAAATCTGAGCTAACCCAAGATCCAAGGGATGTGCAGAGGGGGTAAAACCAGCAAAGGACAGTTAGGAGCAGCAGTCCAAAGAGGTAGCAGAGCAAGGAGAAAGTGTTTTTACAAAGAGAAAGTAAGCACGGGTAATGAATGGTACTTAGAAGTCAGGTAAGAACAACACTGAAACACTGACATCAGACTGAGCTACAAGGCGGCTGCTGGTGGCAACAGCAAGCCCATTGCAGTGTAGTCAACCAGGGAGGCTGAGATTATAGGACACATGGTGGGAAGTGAGAGGAAGACAAAGCAGTGGGATAGAGCCAGAAGAGTCAAAAGGGATAGCCTAACAAGAGCGGCCAGATAGGGGAGTAGTGGACAAGGTCAAAGGGAAGGGAATTTCAATACGGGAGAGAACTTAAATACTTAGGCAGAAACCAATAAGGTGGGTGGGCCTAAAGACAACGAAGAAAAGAGGCTCTCTATAGATAGGATTCAAAGCCCAGATTTGGGGCTTAACTCTTCTCTAGAAATAGGAAGGAAGAGAAAGAAGAGAGGTTCACTTGGGCAATATGTGTGGTTTTGTGAAAGCCAAGGGAGTTTCCTTCAAGCATTAAGACCATCAAAATGACTGGTAACCTAAATCAAAGCCTATTGGGAAATGCCATTTTGCCCCTCAGACCAGTAGAAACAACCAGATATATTAATAGCAACAAGAGTGCTACCAAAATCAGCAGATATGTTGCATATTATAAAAATGTTATCTTACAAAGTATTTTCATTTTTTAAAGATTTTTACTTATTTATTTAGAGCATTGAGAAAGCAAGCATGAGTTGGGGAGTACAATGGGAGAGAGAGAGAGAGAACCTCAAGTAGACTCCCCACTGAATGTGGAGCCTGACTCGGGGCTCAATCCCACGACCCTGAGATCATGACCTGAGTTGAAACCAAGACACAGAACACTTAACCAACCGGGCCACCCAGGCTACAAAATATTTCCATCAAACAGTAGTCAGTGGTACACCATTCTGGAAAACAACTGAGCGGTTTCTTAAAAACTAAACACCCAGTCACTGTATGGCCCAGCAACTGCATTCCCACATTCTGCATGTGACCAGGAAAAATGAAAATTTATGTCTGTGCAAAAACCGATACATGAAAGTTCATTACAGTTTTATTAATAATGGCTCTGGAAACTGGACACCAAGCACATGTTTTTCTTTGGTTAAGCAAACCATGATATATCCTACCATGGACTACTACTTAGCAATAAAAAGGAACAAACTTCACACATGCAACAACTTAGATGAATCTCCAAACTATGCAGTGAAAAAAATCCAAAACTCAAAGGTTACATACTACAGGATTTCATTTATTTATGTTTTTAATGATTTCTTTATTTATTTCAGAGGGGCTGGGGGAAAGAGAGAGAGAGAATCCCAAGCACTCTCTATGTTTGGGGTGAAGCCCAACTCAGGGTTCAATCTCATAACCCCGAGATCATGACCTGAGCTGAAACCAAGAGTCAGTGGCTTAACTGACTGCTTCACTGAGCACCCACTCCTTGTCACACACACACACACACACACACACACACACACCCGCCCGGTTCCATTTATACAGCATTCTTGAAGTAACAAATTACAAAGCTGGAGAACTAATTAGTGTGGCCAGGGGAGAGGGGAAAGGTGTGGCCATAAAGGGGTGGAGGGAATCCTGTGGTGACTAGACAGTTCTGGAACAGTTGTGGTAGTGACTCTAGGAAGCTACACAGGTCACACACACATGCACACAAAGTGCAGAGGCCCTCCCTGTATGTTTTGTTTTACAAGTTCCTGTGAATCTATAAATATTTCAAAATAAAAAGTTCAAAAGCAATGGTCAAACCTAAATTGGTATGAAGGTCTCTAAGGGATTTTCTCCCCCTCCAACTGCCAATACATAATTTCCTATATACACACAACTGAAAAGAATCTATACAGGGATGAAAACAGAGCCTTTATTATGATTTCCTACAAGTTAGTAAAACATAAAATAGTCCAGCATATCCCAAATACCCACCTTCAGACAGATGTTAGGTTAGGTAAGGTGTTCCCAATTATTACACCATAGGATAAAAAGTGACACACCAATACAAATCTCAGAAAGTCATTGTGTAAACTTACTTCCTTAGTCTCCTGTAATTATAATTACAGTCATAATTACATGACTCTTGTAAAATAAAATACTAAATGTCTAATATTCCATGTGTTTTATTCTTGCTTCTGTGTTAAATCTTACCCAACTTTTAGGAGTTTCTCTATGACAAATTTGACAAATTTGACAATTTTATATACCTCAGGTATATAAAAGTCAATTAATTGTGAGAAGATGTCAACCTAAGACTCTATCTGGGGTCTGAGACAAGTTGCTCAAGAGCCATTCATATCACAATAATTAGGTTATCAGGAATGCTCATCTGCGTAAGCCATATGACAATACCATCTTTTCTGCAGAGATAGAGACTGCTTGTCTATTCTCAGTAAGAAAGGGCAGGACCCAGCTCAGCCAGCAGCAGTAGGTGCCTTCCTTACCACTCCTGTTCCAAACTTATTAACAGGAGTTAAGCCTCAGGGCAGTATTAAGAGGCAGATTCTGCCTGGACATCCTGAGAGATTAAAGGGGTACAATATCAAGTTTGGACATTTACTGGCTCCTATTCCCAGTTAAAGGCCAAGAAATCAGCACTACAAATTATATTCAGTATGAAGTTTTCTCCTGACTCCCCATCTGTCTGATATTCCAAACCTTCCTATATAATCTCCGACAGTACTCTATAGTATCTTTATGTTGTATACCTGCAACGAACAAGTGTCAATTCTACCTCAATTACAAAAGATTTTTTGAAGAAGTGCATTTTGAGTATTATTATCCAACACCGTAAAATGTATAGGCACATTAATGATAGAGCAACAAGATCAGTGTACAAGAAATAAGAAAACAGGGGCGCCTGGGTGGCTCAGTTGGTTAAGCGACTGCCTTCGGCTCAGATCATGATCCTGGAGTCCTGGGATCGAGTCCTGCATCGGGCTCCCTGCTCTGCTTCTCCCTCTCCCTCTGACCTCTCCTCTCACACTCTCTCTGACTCTCTCTCAAATAAATAAAGTCTTTAAAAAAAAAAAAAAAAGAAATAAGAAAACAATACACCTCCTAATTGACCATCCCTTATATGCAGATTCAGGAAATCTCAGGAAAATGCTTGGATTCTCAGGGACTAATAGTAGCTAGACAAGGATAAATGGAAGAGCCAGATTCAACCAGGGCCAAGAGACACATGGGATCTGGATAGGCAGAGAACATTTCAGGTGGAGGATGAAAAAGAAGAGATTCATGAAGGCAAGAATTTGCATGGTAAGACCCAGAGGGATAATGAGGTGACTGACCTGAGTGGGGAGTGATGATGAAAATGTTTAAGGAGCTGGGTGTGGCTACGTGATGATCAGGCCGGGGAGCAAGGGCTTTCGGATGAAAGCAACAGGGATTACCGGCCTGGTTTAGCTGGTTAGAAGACAGGAGGAACAGAGGACTGGGTGGGGCCTGAAAGACTATCGCAGTTCAGGATTAGGAGGGGAAAGAGCAGCTCACACCTGACAAGCAAGAAATGGGGGTCTAACACTTTGTAAGAAAACTCCTCAATAAACAAGTGAACATACTCCATATCCCTGATTTAAACAATGACGGGGTGAGGTGGTGGTGGCATCGCTGATTTTAATCGTATTTCCTAATTTATATATATTTTTTGGTAAACAAACACTTTTTGTATTAAAAAATTTTTTAAAAATGTACTGTGAAAGTTAAGGGAAGGAATAATTTCAAGAAATGGATAGTCACCAGCATTAAATACCAAAGTGGTTAAGGATAAGAGAGGTAAGGTCACTCGGTAAGGAAATCATGATGAATGTTAAAAGTTGAAAGGCTCAATTATTATTTTCTGGTACATAATTTTACTCTCAGTAACATGAAGACGTCACATTAAATACGGCTTACTGACTATTAAGAACCTAACAACATTATTGTCAATGTGACTGCTTCTAATGACAAAAAATCTTACCCAAACAGAACTATGGGAACTGTCAAGCCTTTGGAGCTGGGAGGTCCTTGGAGGGCAGTCTCCCACCCTTTTGTCTACAGGTGATGGAGTGAATCTCTGACAGCGAGGTTCCATGCTGGCCAGGCACAACCCAAAACCCAGGTCTCCTGACTCCCATTCTTGCGCTTGTCCCCCCACCCCCCACCCCCGCCAACCTGATCCCCCGCCCCACTGAAATGCTGTTTATTAAGCTCACTTTACAACTATGTATGTTCGTGTGGGTTTTCCCTTAAAACTGGATTTTGGAAGTTACAATCAGATTAATGTGCATTTCCCCTTTTGCTGTTAAATTTTACATTAAAACCAATGTGCTAGGGTCAACACATTTGGGAAATCTTCGTGACTAAAATGCGGCTTACTCACAGTTCTGGTGATTTAAACATTCAGATAGTGACTACCCTGTGTCTCTCTTCATTTCAGTTTCACTACCCCTTCTGAAACGTCAGTCTTCCTTAAAATTAACAGTCGTTATAGTAAACATGAAGTCTCCATCATTGATCTTTAAGAGTCTACTATTAAAACATTTCTTACAAAAAGAACTTTCAAATGTTTGCCATTCATTATAAGGCCTCACTATAACATTAATTTGTGAATTAATGAACTTATGACCAAAGCCTACAGTCCTATGTAAAGTCCAAGTAAACAAATCTGTCAGCCTGAAGTTAGGTTAGGCCTCGCTTGCCTTGGGCAAATATTTACTCTCACAAAGGTTCAAGGATATAATTTGCTGACCTTATGGATCTTCCTCAAGGTTAAAAATAGAGCACTACCATTTAGTACAGATCAATTTTCACACTGAAATAATGAAGAAAGCATGAATACAAGAGAAATTACTTCTCAGTGTCTTGTTTCTTGGCACTTTAAATCACTGGTGATTGCCCGTCTGAAGAGTCATTATAACTACAGTAAGTTGCAGCCATCAGGACATTCAACTGGTACCATAAACACAATGTCAGCTTGTTGCAGAGAGAATATTACACATATTCAAATCATTCCACCAGCTTACTAGCAAGGAACTAGGTTGCCCAATGTCAATTTTCCCCTGAAAATAAAAACTCCCTCAAAAATAACAATAAAAACTTGACAATATGTGTATGTGTGCATAACGACCAATCTAAGGACAAAATAAACTGAAAAAGAAATAAACTGCATAAACTTAGGACTGCAAGGACTCCTGGCATTGCATTTCCAGCCGAGTATTTCTTCTTCAGCTCTGGAAGGGCAGATAGTAGTTATGGGTTGCTTAAGTTTTAGACAAGCCTTTGACGAAATTAAGGTTTTATCTGAATGGTAGCAGACACAGCTATAGAATTCCAAGAGCACAAACCTCAAGAGCTGGTTATACTCCTTATCTCTAACCTCTCCTGTTTGTAGGCTCCACTCTCGACCTGCTTGGTGTTCAGCTCTGTACCGGCACACCCCACAGAGACTCAGAGATTTGTAAAAACCTTAAATGGTGAAAAGAACCTTGGAAATCCAACTCCATCTCTTTGGACTCTTAAGAATTTCCTAAGCCCAGAGAGTCTGCTTTTTAAGTTTGAGAGTAAGGTTCCTTTTCCTTTTGGAGTTTTGAGGCTCTAATAAGATTTATGGGTCTAGAATAACATACCCAGACATGGAAATGCACCATATTTTGGGTAAAATGTCACAGGGCTTGCACGTTCCTAGTTTAAGTACCTCCTCTTCTGACTATGGGTTTCTTCATTACAGGTGTTTCCTTACTGGAGCTCTGCAAATCTACTTAATTAAAAAAAAAAAAAAAAGTTATCTAAAGTAAAACAATCTAAAGGCAGAATGTGACTTAAGGCAAAGAAGACTGTGCCTATTGCCCCAGGCTAGACGACAGCTTTAATTTAATTTCATTATAACTTCCTTGGAACTTCCTGGGTAACTCCATAATATACACTCTTGTAAAGAGATAGAGGCCATCACTCAAAGCAGAAATGAAAAGACAACAATCAAAATCAAAAGCAATAATAAAATATTTTTTAAAATCTATATTAAAGAAAGTATTCTTTTTAAATATTTTATTTAAAATAAATTTTTTTAAGATTTATTTATTTATTTATTTGACAGACAGAGATCTCAAGTAGGCAGAGCAGCAGGCAGACAGAGGGTGGCGGAAGCAGGCTCCCTGCTGAGCAGAGAGCCTGATGTGGGGCTCAATCCCAGGACCCTGAGATCATGACCTGAGCTGAAGGCAGAGGCTTTAACCTACTGAGCCACCCAGGCACCCCAAGAAAGTATTCTTATAACATTACAAATCCCCCATAAGTAAATAAACGCATACCTATTTAACTGTACTTCGCTTTACTGTATTTCACAGGTGATTACATTCTTCAAATCGAAGGTCTGTGGCAACACTGAGCCAAGCAAGTCTACTGGTACCATTTTTCCAAAAGCATTTGCTCACTTCATGTCTCTGTGTCACATTTCAGTAATTCTTGCAATATTTCAAACATCTGCATTATTATATTTGCTATGATGATGTGATCAGTGATTACAATTCACTGAAAGCTCAGAAAATGGTTGGAAATTTTTTTTTTTGGTGATAAAATATTTTAAATTAAGGACAGCCTGGGTGGCTTGGTTTGTTGACCATCTGACTTGATATCAACTCAGGTCATAATCTTGGGGTCCTGGGATTAAGCCCCTTGCTGGGCTCTGAGCTCAGTGCAGAGTCTGCTTGTCCCTCTCCCTCCTCTCCTTCCGCTGTTTGTGTTCTCTCTCTCAAATAAATAAATAAAACCTTAAAAAAAAATTTAAAAGTCATTTTAAATTATGGCATGTATATATATATTTTTAGACATAATACTATTTTTGAACAGTTAACAAACCATAGTATAGTGCAAACATAACTTTTATATGCACTGGAAAACCAAAACATTCACTAGACTGGCTTTACTGTGATACTCGCTTTACTGTGGTGGTCTGGAACCCAACATGCAGGGACTCCGAGATAAGCCTATAAATGGATTTCAAGAAGAGACATTAGTTTTTATTCTTTCTCTCCTTCTCCTTATGATGGGGAACAAGCAGGAACAACCAACCCTTGTAAGGCAAATTCATCTCCTTTTCTCCCATTCAAGTAAAAAGTCTATCACCAAAATTTCTGGTTGTAGGTCTAGTCCAGGGATAGGAACGACAGTCTATTAAACTGTAAATAAGGTAATGAAAAATTTTACTTCAGCTGTGCCATTTCTAATTAGAAAGGAAAAACAGACAACTGAAAATTAGATTTAACAGGCAGGACACCAATACTGATGATGTCTGTAGGGCAGCAAGAATACTTCAGATATAGATACTAACCTTTTCTGTTCTAAAAAGTTCTTCTATTGGTGTAGATACATTTCAGCTTCACTACAGAGGAGCATCACTGGTATCTCAAAGTCCTGTTAAGGCGCACCTGGATGGCTCAGTTGGTTAAGTGGCTGTCTCCGGCTCAGGTCATGATCCCAGGCTCCTGGGATCAAGCCCGGCATCAGGCTCCAGCCCCGCATCGGGCTTCCTGCTTGGTGGGAAGCCTACTCCTCCCTCTCCCTCTGCCTGCTGCTCTGCCCACTTGTGTTATCTCTCCAACTCTCAAATAAATAAAATCTTAAATAAAAAAATAAAAGTCCTGTTAGAACTGACAAGAGAACAGAAAGAAGTATCTCTGGGTATAAGGAGCACATGATACAAAGGAACAATGCAGAAGGGAGCCTTCGATGCCTGTTAATAACTGAAAGGCTACCAGAGAGGAACTCCCTAAAAACAGGCTGGAGAAATCCAGACGCTCTCAGTTCCCTAGGCCACACTTTCAGCTGCCTCCAAGTGATATCCAAACTATTCCCACATGTGATCATTTGACAACCAGAAAGAAGTGCCTGTTTTCTGAGAGCATTTTTTTAAAAATTTAATAAAAGTAGGTCATCTGAGTTCTAAGAATGTAAGTTCTGGTTATTGGAGTTCTAAGAATTTAAGCTCTTCCCAAGGAAACCAACTGGCTATTTTTACTTGAGAGGACTAAAGGCAAAACAAAACAAAACAAAACCCTAAAAAACAAAAACCAAAAAACACCAAGCAAAATCAACTTAGGAACACTCTAGGCAGTCTGACTTTTCCTCTGGCAGAAAATATTCGTCGTTGCTTAAAACAGAACATAGTGTGTCCGTATGTGTATAACTGGAGTTAAAATCCAAAGATGTTTGATATTTTCACTATGAGGTTTAAGGTACCTTTACTGCCTAAAGTGAACTAAAACTCAGTGAGATTCAGAGAGGGGTAAACCATGCCCTCCTTTTGCCACCTGCGCGCAAATACAAGCTGTCCTTTCACTGTGTACTTCGTATACGCATACTGCTCATTCAGAAACAATTCACTGGAAACACCCATCTCAATGCCGTGCGCAGTAACGAAGACTTCGCCCAACAAATTAAACTGCCCCCCCCCCACGGGCTCGTACCAGGAAAACCACAAGAACCAGGAAAGATAAACAAAAGGCACTTGGAAGTCTAAATACAGGCACTTTGGTCGATAATGCAGCCTAACAGCTGGGAGAGGAGACGGAGGTCGTAACAGAGGATGGAGTGAAAGAAGTCTAAGCGGCTGACTAGGCTTTCCGACGCATTTCCTGGACCCGCGCAACACGCTCGGGGGCCCAGGTCGTCACCGGGAACCCAGTGGGGGTGAGACTGGGGTGGAGAGGCTGCCCCACGGCGGGAGGTAACGCCCCCCTTTCCAGCCGAGAGAGAAGGAACTGGGGGTGTGGAAACCGCCGCTTCCTGAACAAGCAGGTCGAGAAGCACCAGCTCGGCAGCCTCCCACGCCCGCAGGCCGGCGGCTCCGAGGCCAGACCCCTTACCCCCGAGTCCGGCTCGCCCACCCCGGCCGCGGACTTACCAGCTGCAAGGCTTTGAGCGCGAGCCGACGCATCGGAAGCCGGCCCAGGGAGAAGTAGGCGGCGAGGCCGCTCCGGGCGCCCCTAGCCGGGCCCGGGTCCTCCTCCGTGGTGGGGCCATACACCGCTCCATTCTCCATCGCCCGGGAACGCGGTGGCCGCAGAGGTGTCGCCGCGGACTTGACCGACTCCAGAAGGACCACCAGCAGGGCCGTCACTTCCTGGGTCTCCGCCCACGCTTCCGCCCCGCCCCGCCCCGCCTCGCCCCGCCCCGCCTCCGCTCTAGCCCCACCCCCAACCCCTGCGTCTGCGTCTGCGCCTTAGTCACTCGTCCAACGTACTGAAGTTCTTGGGGGGAAACCTTCGCGCAAAGAGAACGGCATGTCCTGAGGACCGAGTTAGGAAGGAGAGAAGAGGAAGTTGGAGTTGTAGGCGGAGGCCACATCATGTAGGGGCCTTGTAGAGCAAGGAAAGAAATGTGGTTTCATTTTGAGTGCAGGGCGTTGTCTGAAAGGACTTTCAGGATTGCTCCCTCCTGCATCTCTCTGAATTCCTTTCAGGCTTGTCAAAACCATTTAGTTTACTTGTCTCTTACTTGTGCACCAACTTCCGCAGTAATATATGTTAATTTTGTCTCAACTTAAGGAAATTCATATTTTTATATTTTAGCAACTGAAGGTGACTGGGTTCCATGTCAGGCACACATATTCTCTCCTCAACAGTGTAATGTAGGTACTATCATTACTTTCATTTTACAGATGAACACACTGAGGCCAAGAGGGGGAATATATCCAAGGGCAGGCGGTTAGGGGTAGCTGGAATGCAGACCTCCACAGTCCGCCTCAACCTTGTTGCTAACATGGACTCAGCAAACCTCAGCCTCTAACCCATCTCACCGTCAGAGCTTCAAAATCCATGCAAGAGGGGAGGGGCCACTGCTGCCGCCTACTTCCATATTTAATCTAGTCTCCTCCCTGGTCCCAAATCTCCCTTTCTTCCTCTGGTAACAGAACAAAAGCCCCCATTCACAGGAATAGAGACAAGGAGATACTACTCTGCCGCGGCTGTCCATACGGCCAGTCCAAATCAGCCCTCTGTCTTTGATTAAATGCCTTATAAATGTCCTGCCAAGCAGCCACTGATTGTGTTCAATGAGATGAGACCATCGTGTTTTCACCAGGGCTACAAGGACTCACAGCCCTGTTATTCTTCCAGTTGCCATCATCCCAAATCAGACATTACCGAAGTCTGAAATTTACTTTGAAAATCACTCAAGGGGCGCCTGGGTGGCTCAGTGGTTTGGGCTGCTGCCTTCGGCTCGGGTCATGATCTCAGGGTCCTGGGATCGAGCCCCGCATTGGGCTCCCTGCTCCGCAGGAAGCCTGCTTCTCTCTCTCTCTCTCTCTCTCTCTGCCTGCCTCTCTGCCTACTTGTGATCTCTGTCTGTCAAATAAATAAATAAAATCTTAAAAAAAAAAAAAAGAAAATCACTCAAAAAAAGAAAGAAAGAAAAAAAGGTGGAAGAGCAGAGAGAAGGATAAAAGAATAAACCTGTGACAAAGTAACCACAGTAACATGTTAAGGAGGTAGTATATGCGTGACTACTGGGGTCGTTTCTTAATTCAACTCTTCTGTGTTTGAACATTTTCAAGATAAATTATTGAGGGGAAGTTATATTTAAAAATTTTGATGGAGGAGAGAAGATGGACAGGTTCTCCCAGCCCTCTCAGTCTATTTAAGGTGCACTATGCTCTAGGGGGTCTCTACTTCTTGAATTTAGAAGAGGATAAGAATTTAGCTCATGATTCACAAACTTTGGGATGCGTAAGAATCCCAAACTGGGATTTTTAGCTGGGAAGTTAACTAAAAACAGAGATTCTTGGAGATCTGCCCCCAAAGCTTCTGAATTTGGGTGGGTCTTGGGAACATACTTTTGTAACAAACTCTCCAGAGGATACTGGTGAGAAATCCAAGCATACAAAGGAACACTATTTTATGATGTGATAAGAACGAAAGCCATTACGCAGAGGACAGCAGATGTACCATAACTTCTTTTGTCCTGATTGATTTAGGGGTGCCCAAATCAGTTAGATTAAGGCACGAATATCCCTCCTAGTTAAAAAATTGTTGTTACAATAACAACTGTGCATCGCTTAAGTTTTCTTGATAAAAATATCAAATAAAGAGTTTAGGGCTTCATGAACAGACACTTGAATTAGGGACCCCATTTGATGGGTGCATCCAGTAGGAAAACTGTCATGTTTGGTCATGGATAAACAACACTGAACAGTTAAATGCTGAGATTTGCCACAGCAAAATGAGAAATCTTATTTATGGAGAAAAGATCTACCAAAGAGAAAAAAAGAAAGGCTCATTTAAGTTTTGAAGAATATTCTTTTTTCTCCTTCAATATTATATAGTTAGTATTTCTTTTTTAAGATTTTATTTTTATTTTTTTTTATTTTTTTATTTTTTTTTATTTGACAGAGAGAGATCACAAGAAGGCAGAGAGGCAGGCAGAGAGAGAGGAAGGGAAGCAGGCTCCCTGCTGAGCAGAGAGCCCGATGCGGGACTCGATCCCAGGACCCTGAGATCGTGACCTGAGCCGAAGGCAGCGGCCCAACCCACTGAGCCACCCAGGCGCCCCTATAGTTAGTGTTTCTTAAATGAGACAGAGGAAACATTCACAAAAAGAGATGGTCTGGGAAAATACACTTTGATGAGATTTTAGACATTCAAAAAATAATTTGGTGCTACTTTTGTCCGTTGAGATTTTGATTTTTCAGCCATGCCTACTCGAAAACTTTTATTGGCTTTCTTATCTATATTAGCACAGTTAGGCAATAATGTGGATACAAAGTCGAATCATAGATGAAGTCCTACAATAAGGCCGCAGAAACCTCCCTAAAAGACCATGTCATGAAATAGAAAGTGATATGTGCTACAAAAGAGATACAAATTAAAAGTGCTGGGAAAGAGCAAAGAGAAATCACTTGTAGCTAAAGGATCAGCCTGCTGGAATTTCAAGCTGGGGGTTAAAGGATACTTACCCTTGGACATGCCAAAAACAGGACAGAGGATACTTACTGTAGGCAGAGAGGCAATAGGAAAGAAGCCAAAGAAAGTATACACAGGCACAGAGATGGAAGGAAGGAAGGACAGAGAGGAGTTACAGAAGACAATATGTAGGAGGTAAAATCAGTGAGACTTGGAGACTGGTTTGTTTGAGGAGGAAGGAGGCATTAACCCTTGTCATTGTCAAAGTATAAATTTCGAAGAATTAAAAAGATGACTGTCATATAAGTATATAGCGAGCATGTTTCAGAGGTTAAATTTATTAGTAAAGCAATCAGGAGAAAGTAAAACTGGTCCAGAGGAGGATACAAGAGATGGTGGTATGTGTGTATATCTGTGTATATATATTATATGGATGTATGTATAGTGTTTAAAAATACATAGTGAAAGGGAAAAAATGCAGGAATATGGTTGCTAGGTTAGACTCAAAATTGACTAACCTCTACAAGGACAATAAAATTGTTGCCTTTGTGATTAACTCTAGCTGAGATAAATCATTTCACCTCTATCAGACAAAAATCATTTGTAGCTTATCAATCTTCTGTAATTAACACCTAACTTCACAGACTCTGGGCCCAACTGAGTAATAAATAGTAAGTCACATCAAATTATCTTTCAACCGACAATGACCCGAAAGAGGGTTTGGTAGATGATTTGCTGCTAGTCCAGGGGTTGGCAAACTTTTTCTCTAAAGGGCCAGATAGTAAGTCTTTCGGATTATGAAGGACATTTAAGTCTCTGTCGCAGACATATAAGTCTCTGTTGCAGCCACTCACCTCGATCTTGCTGTTGTAGAGTAAAAATAAATGCCATAATGCTGTCATATTTCAATAAAACTTCATGAAAACAGGCATTGAGCTGGATTTGGCTCATAGTTTGCCAGCCCTGTTCCTGTTCATTATTTCTCAAACTTGAGTGATCATCATAATCACTGGAGGGCTTGTTAAACCCCAGACTTCTGTGCCCCACCTCCACAATTTTTGCCTCAGTAGATCTTGAGTAGAACCTCAAACTTTACATTTCTAACAAGCTCCCAGGTGATGCCTGATGCTGCTGGGCTAAGACCATACTTTGACACTATTCTAGTAGGACATAGGAAAGGGCAATCAATAATCCTTTTGCCTTACTTCCAGGTTTTGGATCATTTGTCTCAACAAAAGGCAGATGAAAAACTCAGATTAGGATGGAGGTTTCAGTGCCAGAGGGCATCACGTGGAGTTCCTGGTAAATTGTTTCAAACTTGGATCTGGAGCATTGGAAGAGATAAGGCATTTGGGGGGACACACAGAGAACTGACAGAACCATACGAATGTTAAGGGGAAGCACCTATAGAAAGGAGAGGATTTAGGCTGAAGTTTTGGAGGGAGTGGGAGAGAAGGTGAGGAGGCAGAGAAATAAAGAGGTATTTATTGCCAGCATGAGAACACAGGAAGTGGTGCTGTGGAAGGCAAAGCAACAGTCTTACCTTTTCCTTGCTAACGTTTCCAAACACCGCAGAGTGGACAAGAATGCCAGATATGCAAAGAAAAGTTTGGATCAGAGATCTTCTTGGGATGATAGTTTATCAAGTTCCTCTCCGGACAAACTAGAATAGAGAGGAAAAGACATCAACATGTTCAATCTCCACATTTCATTTATACCAGCAGAGGGCTGCAAGGGCAAAGGAATGCTAATAATGCTTTTTGATCTAGGGTTTCTGCTCTCTGCAGGGAGTTAATTCCACAGTGGTATTTGGCCTGTGGGGCAAGGAGGACACCATGGGTCGCTTAGCGCCCTTGCTCTCATTATCAGTTGGGTATTTATTATTATTATTATTTATTTATTTAAGAGAGAGAGGGAGAGAGAGAGAGATCACAGGCAGGGGGAGGGGTAGAGGGAGAAGCAGGCTTCTGCGATCCTGGGATCCTGACCTGAGCCAAAGGCAGATGCTTAATAACTGAGCCACCCCAATGCCCCATCAGTTGAGTATTTTACTACAGGACAATCTGATTAGTTGGGGGACAGATGTGATGGAGAAGGGTAGACGCTTCTGATTGGGAAGAAAGAAGGTGGGGGCCAGGTTGGGATTTGGATTACGGGGAGTCCCTGTCATCAAAAGGCCACCCTTAACACAAGACTTTCCCTCATGGCTCATAGAGTCATTAAAGATTATAGAAAACCGTGTTAGAGGTTTGTTGTTGTTTTTAAAAAAATAATTGTTTATTTTAGAGACAGAGAGACAATGTGAGAGGGAAGGGGCAGAGAGGAAGGGGACAAGCAGACTCTCCAATGAACGTGGAGCCCAACGTGGGGCTCAGTCCTATGCCCCTGAGATCATGACCTAAGTAAGCCAAAATCAGGAGTCAGATGCTTCACCAGCTGCGCCACCCAGACACGTCCCCGTCTTAGAGATTTTTCCTCATCGTTGAATAAATATTTTTTGAAAATGTGAAAAATTAACAAAGATCTCAAAGGAAAATCATACAAAAGGGTATCCTTAGAGAAATGCTGCTCAGCCTTTATACCTTCCATTTCATTTCACACAACCACCCGCCCCAGGTCACAACTTCTGACTGTTTCTGGCGATCTTTCCTGTGTCTCTTTGGTGGAAAGAGACAGATACCATCTTGGAAGTTGCTCCCTATCAGTTCATGGAAATCAGCTTCACATTTTTTTCTGAATAATTGCATAGTACTCCATTGTGTGGCTGTGCTACAGTTTATTCATCCAATTTCCTGTGTACGGGCATTTAGGTTGCTTCCAATATTTTACAATTACAAATAATGCTGCACTGAGTATCTGTGTGAATACTACGTTTGTACTGTCAGATAGGAAAGTTTAGGGTAAGTTCCGTGATTGCTGAGTTTGAGGGGGTCGTTTCTTTAAATACTGCAAATGTCCCTCACTTTGAGAGGTAGTTTTGCACTCCCAGGAGCTGTGAGTGAATACATCTATTTCCGCATCCCCTCTCCAATCAAGCGTTGTCAGGCTTTTGAATTTTTTTCATTCTGATGAGAAGAAATAATATTTCAATGTAGTTTTGATTTGCATTTCTTCCTAAGGAAAGTTAAACATATTTGTCTATGTTCAAGGGCTGTTTTTATATTATTTTTTACTTGTCTGTTCATGTCCTTTACCTATTTACTTACATTCTAAAGGGGTTTTGGCTCCCCACTTCTATTTTAAGAGTTCTTCGTGTAATTAGGAATATTAGCTCTTTATCGGTGGTATATTACGAATATTTTCTCTCTACATTTTTATTTGCCTTTTGGCTTGGCTTATGGTGCTTTTTGTCATCATGTGTTCTTCAATCATTTTTATGTACTTGAATTTAATTTTTTTTTATTACCTGTGGATTGAATTAAAGTTAGAAAGCCTTTTCCCACTCAGATGCAAAAGCGTTTCATTTTTTATTTTCTTTTAGTACTTGTATGGTTGCATATTTTATATCTAGGTCTGATACATTTGGAATTTATTCTTGTGACTGATGTTAGGCATAGATCTAATTTCTTCTTTACAAAGAGCTAGCAGTTGATATATGTATATACAATACATATATTGGATATATGTATATACAATATATGTATAGTATATAAATATATGTATAAAATATATATATTTTTTTGTAAAACAAGCACACAAAGTAGCAACTGCCTTGCAACTGCTTGTCAGAAGAGGTCTGATTACACTAATACATTTAGGGTAATATCTAAAAATGCTTGCTTGAGTCATTTATGCATGGGACTAATGTTTATGATATTTATATAAATTAAAACGCCTTCCCCTGTGGCAATAAAAACTTAAATGTGTGTGACCCCTCACAGTTTACATAGCACTTCTACAAGCTCCCTCTTTTTTATCCTCACTTGTGACCCTACACCTGGACACGTTGTGCTGGCCACCATGCAGATGATGAAACTAAGGCTGCAGGACAACAGAGGCCTCTTCCACAGTCATGTGACTAGTAAATGCAGGTAGCCCAGCTCTTCTGGCTCTTTCCACAGTGTCCTGGCACTGCAAGTCTTGTACGTGAAGGTTCTCATGGAGGTGGTTGCTAAGATGCTTGGGTATCTCGCAGGGCAGGGCTGAAGTAAGTCTATTAGACTTGAAGGTTGCGTGTGCTCCTCCAAATGTCAAGGAGTGCTAGAGCAGCGAGAGACGTGGTCATCACCTGCCGTCTACAGTCCTTTCTATGTGAGCCAGACTCTAGGAGACAGCAGAGTGCATACACACAAAACACAGAAGAATACAAGTCTCACTCAGCCAACGGTGGCAAAGTTGCAGCGTTCCAGACAGAAAACATTTCAATAGAAGATGCTGGAAGAGTCACATTCTACAGTGTGTCAACCAAAACTTTGGAATGAAAGCCTTGTTTTAAATTCTAAGCCAACACAGGGCAAAATCAAAAGAGTAATTTGACTTTGGATTATAACAACAGTTCTCAATGTGGTCAGCGGACGCCGCCCCCCAGAGGTCTTGAGACCTTTGCAAAGTTTTTGGAAGGTCAAAACTATCCTCATAAGACTACTAAGAGGTCATTTGGCTTTTTCACTGTGTGGACAGTCGTTTGCACTGCTGGTCGAATAAAGCTACTGAGTTCTTCCAAGTATTGACATGTCTTACAGAATATCAAACAAATCACATTTTTAGTAATATTACTGATCTCTTTAGAAAAGTTTAAGAGATGAGGTGCCTGTATGGTTTAATCAGTTAAGTGTCTGCCTTCAGCTCAGGTCATGACCCCAGGGTCCTGGGATAGAGCCCCCCAATAGATAGAGGGTTAGGGTTAGGGTTAGGGTTAGAGGGTTAGGGTTAGGGTTAGGGTTAGGGTTAGACAGATCGATGCATTACACTGCCACTGACCTTTATAAAACTACAATTTCTTGAGTTTTAGAAACAAAATCTACAATTATAAGAGCTATTAAGATACTCCTACCCTATATATATATTTGTGAGGCTGCATTTTCTTCACAGAATTCAACCAAACAACATGAGATCAGATGTAATACAGCAGATAATAGAATCTAGGTGTCTTCTAGTAAGCTAGACATTAAAAAAAATTGTAAAAACGTAAAACCAATGACACTCAATACATTTGTTTTGTAAAAGTTATTTTCTATAAAAAATGTTATTTTTTTAAAAAATATTTTATTTATCTATTTGAGAGAGAAAGAGAGAGCATAAGCAGGGGGAGGGGCAGAGGGAGATGGAGACACAGGCTCTCCACTGAGCAGAGAGCCCAATGCAGGACTTGATCCCAGCACCCTGGGATCATGGACCTGAGACCAAGGCAGACGCTAAACCATCTGAGCCACCCAGTCAGCCCTAAAAAAGGTTATTTAATATCTAATAGCCTTACTATTTCATTTAAAAATTTTCAGCTTTTATAATACATCAAAAATAGATATATATGGCCCATACTTTTATGTTTTAATATGACCCACATAATTAATTCTTTGGAGTCTCCTTATTAACTACAAGTGTAAAGGAGTCCCATGACAAAAAATTGGAGAATCATGGTATTTGAATTTTAGAAAAAAATCTTAACCTAAGAGAAGACAGGAAAGAATTGTTGCCAGCTAATTCTAAAGAGATTTTGGTGATACAATGGTATTGAGATACCACTCTGCCCCAAATGTGTTAGTGTGTATGTATATGTGTATATATGTCTCTATGTAGCCATAGTTTTAGAAAATGGAGAGTAACAACTATTTCTCAAAGTATGATCATATCCCTCTATTCTCTAGTTATATGATTGAGAAGTATTTTTAAAAATATTCTTGAATCCATGTACTTCTTCACATTAATAACTTTGTATTTTTTATTGTATGCATGAATCATAATTTTTCCCAAGATTCCCTAAAATAATGATGATCATAGGAGAAGTCTTACACATTCAGCAAGAATTCCCTGACATCGACTGCCATCCTATTTCAGCACAGGGAACAATTGTTTGGTACAGACATTAATAAGGTGCTACATGAAGGAGGAATTCCCATATTCTGACATTTTGCAGACTGAAAAAGTAATTTCTCTAAAAAATGAAGCCCAAATAAGAAAACTGTAATGGATATTACCATTTGGGCTATTGTTAAGTTCCACAAAGGGCCTTATAAATTGATGTCAGATAGTTTTAAAGAAACAAATTGACAAGATTTACACCAATCTTTAACAAACTCTTTACAAAGAATACAAAAAGAGAAGACTTCCCAACTTGATTTATGAGGTCAACATAATCTTGATATCAAACACTGACAAAAACATGATGAGAAATAAAAATTACATGCCAATCTTTCTTAGGCGCATAATGTAAAATCCTAATAAAATGTTAGCAACTCAAATCCAGCAATATAATAAAACTAATACATCAAGATCAAGTTTGATTTATTTCAGAAATACAAAGTTGGCTTCATATTCTTAAAAGGTAATGTCAATGATATCATTAACAGGGAAAAAAAAGAAAATGAGTATCTCCATAAAGAAAAAAACAGTTTATAAAATTCAACACTCATTCATGATAAAACTCATGATATAAAGTAACTAGGAAAGAAGAGAACTTTCTTTGCTAGAGTATCTACAAAACGCATGCAGCAAAAACACTCAACAGTGGAACAGTAAAAGCTTTCACTCTGAGATGGGGAACAAGATAAAGATGCTTCCTCTCATTGGTTCTGTAGTATTCTGTACTGTGTACAGGTGTCATAAAGCAAGACAACATTAAAAAGAAGGAAATAAAACTTGCTATCTGCAGGTAACATAACTCTATGTAGAAAAATCCATAAAAAATTTCACATGAACTATTACACTAATAAAGGGATTTGAATAAGGTTTCTGGATAATATGATAAAGATGTATTTCTATACACCAGCAACAAATAAAATGAAATTTTAAAAGGATTTCATTTGTGACAGCATCAAAAAATTCACTGGAAAAAATAATCTACCGACAGGAGGTGCAGGATGATACATTGAAAAATATAAATATTGCTAGAGAGAATCTACGTAAGTGGCAGGATAGTCCTATACATAGTTTGGAAGATGTTTTAAAGATGAAAAATGAACCTCAAATTAATCTATAAACTCAAAGCAATCTCAATCAAAATGCAGAGTGTGTGTGTGTGTGTGTGTGTGTATGGACAAGTTAATTCCAAAGTTTATATTGAAATGCAAAGAGTCAAGAATAGCAAAAGCAATCTTAAGGAAAAACAGTATTGGAGGACTTGATTACCAGATAGAGGACAGAGATTGAGAGTGTAGTATTGGTATATTATAGGCAAACTGGCAAATAGAATGGAAAGTCAAGAAACAGAATTATATATAAATTGACAAATTATGACAAGGGGGCACTGCAGTGGGGTGAAAAAGGATGATTTTTTTCCAATACTGGTACTGAATTAATTGACTACCCATGGTAAAGAAAAAAAAAAATCTTGTTCCCTACTTCATACCATGCATAAAATCAATCCCAGGATTATAGAAAAGTAAAATAAATCCTTTAGAAAAAAAAATCATAGACTATCATCACCTTGAAGGCAGGCAAAGATTTTCTTTAAAATAGGTCATAAAAGCAAAAACAATAAAGAAAAGCTGACAAATGAAACATTAAAATCAATAACTCCTATTCATCAAAAGATACCAATTAAGAGGGTAAAAAGGCAAACCACAAAATGAGATGATATTTACAATACATATTTGACCAGGATTAGCATCCTGAATATGTAAAGAGTAAGTCAGTAAGAAAAAGTCAGATAGTTTCCCCCTCACCTTCCTCCCACCCTTCTCCCCAACCCCCTCCCAAAAAAAAGAAAAAATAAAAAGGACAAGACTTCAAAGACTCTTGAACAGGTACTTTACAAAAAAGGGGATCTATACGGCCAATAAACATGAAATATGTTTAACTTCATTAGTTATCAAGGAAATACAATTAAAACCACTACAATATCCTACTGTATACCTGCCAGCATGTCTCAAACTAAAGAAAGACTACTAATCTACTTTCTGCCTCAATGGATTTGCCCATTCTGGACATTTTGAATAAATGGAATCCTATATCATGACTTTATTGACTAGTTTCTTTCACTTAACATGTTTTCAAGGCTTATCCATGTTATAACATGTATCAATACTTCATTCCTTTTTATGGCTGAAAAATTTTCCATTGTAGCATATGCCACATTTTGTTTATCCATTTTCCTGTTGGTAGATGATTGGGTTGTTTATATCTTGTCGCTATTAGGAGTAATGCTGCTATAACCATTTGTATATGAGTTTCTGTGAGGACATATGTTCTCATTCTCTGGGGTACTTATCTAGGAGTGGCACTGCTGGGTTGTATGGTAATACAACATGTTTATTCTTAGGACATGTATACTCTTGTATATTCTTAGGAGGAACACCACATTGCTATCCAAAGTGGTTGCCATTTTACATTTTACATTCCCACCAGCAATGCTGAGGTTCTAATTTCTCCACATCTTGTCAACATTCTTTGCCAACATTCATTTTTTATTTAGATTGTGAAGTGGTATCCCATTGTGGTTTGGTTTGCATTTCCCCAGCTGCAAATGAGAATAAGCATCTTTCCTGTGCTTGTCATTTGTGTATCTTATTTTTTTTTTTTTTTTTTTTTTTTTTTTTTTTTAGAAATGTCTATTCAAATTCTTTGACCATTTTAAGTTTAGGTTCCTTGAGTTGTAAGAATTCTTTGCATAATCTGGATACTAGACTTATTAGATATATCATTTACAAATATCTTCTCCCAGGAATGGAAATTCTTATACCTTTTTGGAAAAACTGGCATTATCTACTAAAGCTGAGTATACACATAGTCTTTGGACCTAGCAATCCACATCTACGTACATATGCAATAGAAATTAGAACATATTTCCCACCAGACACATCTGAGTGTTCATAACAGCACAATTCATAATAGCATTGGAAAAGCTGAAAGCTGCTAACACCCTGTAGGGAGGCTTAATGATGATCCTACAAAGATGTCCATATCCTAATCCCTGGGGACCTAGGACCCTTGTTTGGCAAAGGGACTTTGCAGATGTATTTAGGATTTTGAGGAGAAATGAGACTTCCAGTTTCCAAGCCAGCAAGGAAGGAGTTTGAAAGTCATCTCTCTACTCTAACAAGCAAAAGGCTGAAGTTAAAAATCTACTCTTTTTAGATTTGTCAGAGAAGTGAGGTCCCAGGGCCAACCCTTGTCCCCTGAATTAGAGATTGGCAAGTGGACATAGAATAACAACTTGCTTAACTAGAAACTCCCAAGCAGAAACCTCTGAGGGTGAGAGTTCTGGGGTAAGAAAGTCTAAACGGTAATTGACAAGTTGCTGGAGACTAACAGCAGTCAAGTCTGTGAGTTAAAAACCCCCAGTCACAGGGGGTTCCCCACGCTTTTGTGAGTTTTACCTCCACGAGCTCTACCAGGATGTCAAAGGGAAAAATGAGAAAAATCCCCTGGTGTTCCCCATCTAGCCATCTTGTCCACCTCAGGTGTAAGGCCTTGGGGGTGGAAATGCGGCCTGGGAAGGACTTGTGAAGTTCACAGCCCAGGGGTGCAGGTTCACTGACACCTAACCACAGGACTAGGGAATGCTTCTTCTCCCCCCAACACCTGACCACCTCATTACTAACGGTCTATTCACTGGAGTAGTTTTTACCCAGTGTATCATGTCCAGCTGTCAACAGAAAATTACAAAGCATAGTAAAAGGCAAAAAGTATTTTGAAGAGACAGAAGCAGCATGAGAATCAGATTCACATATGGCAAAAATGATGAATTATCAGGTCATGAATTTAAAACAACTATGATTAATATGCTAAGGGCTCTAACAGAAAAAGTAGGCAACATGCAAGAATACACAGGTAATAATAAGCAAACAGATGTAAATTCTAAGGAAGAATAAAAAACAAAGGTAGAGTTAAAAAAAAAAAAACTATAACAGAAATGAAAAGTACTTTCCATGGGCTAATTAGTTGACATGATATAGATGCGGAAAGAATCTCTGGGTGACAATATATGTTAATAGAAACTTCCAATACTAAAAAGCAAATAGAAAAAAGACTGGAGGGGGAGAGGGGCAAGGAACAGAATATCCTAAAACTGTGGGACTACAAAGATGTAACATATATATAATGGAATTACGAGAAGAAAGGAACAGAAAAATATTTGAAGCAATAATGACTAAGAATTTCCCCCAAATTAATGTCAAGACACTAAACCACAAATCCAGAAAGTTTACAGAACACAAAGGATAAATTCCAAAAAACTACACCTAGGCATAACATAGCAAACCGCATAAAATCAAAGACAAAAAACTTTGAAAGAAGCCAAAGGGGAAAAAAAACCCACCTACGAAGGAAGGGGCAAAGATAAGAATGACGCCCAATTTCTCTTCAGAAACCATGCTATGCTAGCAAGGAGAGTGAAGTGTTGAGGGAGCTTACATTGGATTGCTCAGGTGGGCCCAAGTTAATCACAGGGTTGCTGACACGAGGGAGGCAGCAGGTTCAGAGTGAGAAGCCATGTGGCGGACGCACCCAGCTGAAGATGCTATGCGGTTGGCCTTGAAGATGGAGAAGGGGCCAGGAACCCAAGGAATGCAAGCAGCCTCTAGAAGCTGGAAAGGAAGGAAACGGATGCTCCTTGGAGCCTCCAAATGAAATCAGCACTGCTGACACTTTAACTTCAGCCCAATAAGACTGATTTTGGACTTCTGACCCCCAGAATGGTAAGATCATAAATTTGTATGGTTTTAAGCCACTAAATTGTGGTAACTTGTTACAGCAACAATACGAAACTAATATACACCCATCAATAGCATAATGGATAAATTATAGCATATTTGCATGGTGGAGTATTATGAGGCAATGAAGACGAATAATTATTATTGCTACATGCATTTGTTGATGTGTTGGAGAACTAAAATTGGAAAGACTTGCACCAAAAGAATATAACTCTAAGATCCCATTTGTATAAAGCTTAAAAATAAATAAAACTTATCTATGTGGAAGTTGGGGCATTGGTCACTTGGTGGGTTAGGCAGGGGTGCTGATGAGGAGGGCACATAGTAAGCATATAGGATGCCAGTAATGTCTGTCTTGATCTTGGTGCTGATTAGTGATCTTTCAAACCATGTAACCTGTAATCTGTATACTTTTCTCTAATGTATACTTCAATAAAAAGTGCTTAAAAACAAAAAGATTTAAGTAGTTTAAAAACAAATTCTTGCAAAAAATAGGGGAAAAATTGGTTTAAGATTTAAACATGGTAAACACAAGGTTGCAGATTAGTTAAAACTGAATACCCTATAAAGTGAATAATTACAGTTCTTTCCGCTAATGACTCAATTAATTCCAAGGATTTTCTAGTACATCTCCAATGTCACACAGAAAAGAATGAGTTGGCCTAGACACGCAAACACAGCAGACATACCAAAGTATACCATGATGCCTAGTCAGTGATTTTCTTTCATTAGTCTCCCTTATTTCATCAAGCACTACTTCAAAATAATCTCTTTACAACACCATGACTGCAGAACCCTTTCCAGACTAAAGATTCTATCAGTGGCACTTTTCGTCTCCTATTTCCTCAAGCAAAAATGCTTTTACAAATTCATTTTTCCATGCCTGTGAACAACCTAAGTTTTTCCCATCTTGAAACAAATTATTATCCTCTCATGTATTTTTAGCATTTACACTCAACTATTAGGAGCCAAATACTGTCTAAAAGTAAAGATTTTAAAGTTTTAATGAAAGGATTATGTTAGATAGTAGAGGTATTTTCCTCAAACATTTTGCTGAAGAAAAAAATCTTTGGAGTATTTATTTTAAAGTAATAACGAAGGCCAATGTAAAGGGCAATAGCCATTTGTTCAATAAAGTTAAATGTGCATGTGTTCTCTAGTTGAATTTCAGTAAGAAGTCAAATTGTTCTTATGAAGGTTCTAAAACAAGCATTTAAAAACAGTACTGAAAATTCAGGTGGAACTACCAGCAGGTGTTCTTACCTGTGAGAAAGGACCTATGTGTCAGTGCATCTGCCAAGCTTTTAAATCAGTTTCTGCCCAATAAATAATGATAAAAGGCTACATTTTATCTACTAGAAATGCTAACATAAGATCCTGTAGTTCAAGACATGCTTGTGGGGAAGATGTGCTGATCAAGGTAAACTCCCAATTTAAGGAAACTTATAGGATAGTGAATCTCATGTATTCACTTGTCTCTTACAAAGATCAGAATACTTAATATAATCCTATTAAATCTAACATCTCAACATGCTAATGAATCTTAATCATTGTCCAATAAATACAAATTATGTGTAAGAGAATGCAGCAAGTTATTTGAACCTGAATGCAGAGAATAAATACTTTATTAACTGATTACAGTTGAAAGTCACAAACAAAAAAGGGGTATATTAAGGCAGAGCCATATATATATCTATACCTATATGTTGATATAGATATAGATAGACAAATCCAAAGACTGTTACCTCTTTACATTTTAATAACCTCTGCATTTTTCTTTTATCCATTTAGGCAGTGTGCTTTCTTTTCTTCTCAGTTAAAGAAATGAATCTTGGCCAGTATTTCAAAATCAAATTTTGATGACAAATTACAGGATTGTGGGTTGAGACAATGACTAGTGTATAAAATGCTATCTGATAGTTTTCTCAGCATATTTCATGTGTGGTGTTATATTTACGTTGGTGTGGAAAATCTGACAACTGATCATCTTCTCTTTTCCAGCAAAACTAACACAATTTTTCAAATGATTTTAACAGTCTTAACTAAAACAAGTTTGGACTTCCAAGTCAGTCAAATGCCCAAAGCATATTATTTTCTGCCTTTCCTAAACCCTCTTATGTTTTAAATAGCCCGTAGAGTATGATCACATGGCTATATTTCTGACCTATAAATTTTGAGTTTTTCAAAATCCAAAATTATTTCCTTATGCAAAGTGGCAATGCAAACAGCAATCCTACGTAGTGTAGAATAATTTTTCTTCTGTATAGCTTCCTTTTATAAAAATGGGCAACCACAAAAAAAAAAGAAAGAAAGAAATTTAGTCCATCTGAAAAAGCACTCCAGTTCCCTAATTCCACTTTTGAAGGAGAAGGCAGAGGCCAGTTTACATTATCCCAGAAAACTGAATAAATGGCTTTATTTGGTATCTTCAAGAAGCTTCTCCTTCTGTAGGAGACATAGGTGTTGTAGGAGAAACTGTAACTGGTTTGCGTGCAATTCTGTCTAGTTCTGCGTGAACATCTGACAGGACAGGCTTCTGGCCTACATTGAAGGAAAAGAAACAAGATTTAGATAGAAGTCAAAGTGTCTTTTACACCAATGTCTCTTCATTTAAAAGCTGCCAACAGTTTCATTAACTTTATCTAGCATACTAAGTTATATAGACATCCTTAATTTAAAAATAAATCCTACAAAAAAAATAAATCCCCTCATTTTACATTATTGGGTCTGTTACTAAATGGAAGTAAAACTAGCACCTATCACTTAATCTCATAAAGATATTTGTAAAAAAGGCATAGGACAGTAAGAACAGTAAAACAGAAAACAGCAGCAAAATTTTGCAATGTAGAGAGAGTAGAATTTTGCAATGTAGAATGAGCAGTAACCATATCTGCAGTCTTGGGAAAGCTTCATCTTCTGCACTGGCAGTGGGAAAAGCCAAGAAGTAATTGTTTATACCCAGAAAACTGTAAAAGGTTCCAAAAATGGTGGCTGCACAATGGTATTTGTGGAAAGGGTGGCAAGAAGATGGGATTAAAAAGGGAAATGGGTTAAAAGGTCTGTTTAAAGGGTAGTTACACAAGCAACAAAAGAAAAATAGACTGAACTTCATAAAAATTAAACACTTTAGTGCTTCAGAGGACACTATCAAGAGGTGAAAGGATAACCAACACAAGGGGAGAAAACATCTGCAAATCCTTTTTCTGATCAAGATCTAGGACACAGAATATATAAAGAACACTTAAAATTCAACAATAAAAAGACAAATAACCCAACTTAAAAATGGACAAAGGACCTGAGTAGACATTTCTCCAAAGATCTACAAATGGTCAACTAACAGAGGAAAGATTCTCAACATCATTAGCTATCAAGGATATGCAAATCAAAATCACAACGAGACTTTACAGTCACTAGGATGGCTCTATTCAAAAAGATGGACAAAAACAAATGTTGGAGAGGATGTGGAGAGATTGGTACCCTCATTCTCTCTTGCTGGAAATATAAAATGCTGCAGTGTTTTGCAAAAAACTTTAAATATAGAGTTACCGTATGACCCAACGATTCCTCTCTGGGTATATACCCAAGAAAAATGAAAACATAAAACATGGCATTTGTCAAACATCTGTCAAAAGCATATGTTCACAGTGGTTCTATTTATAATGGCAAAAATGGAAACAATTTAAATGCCCATCAACTAATGTGGCATATTTATACAATGGAATTTTATTCAGTAAGAAGGAGGAATAATGATACGTGCTACAACGTGGATGGACCTTGAAAACACTAAAGAAGGCATATGCTATATGATTCCATTTATATGAAATCTCCAGACAGGCAAATCCACAAAGACAGAAAGAAGATCAGTGGTTGCCTAGGACTAAGGGATTCCAAGGGGAAAAGTTACTGCCAATAGGCCAGAGGTTTGTTTTTGAGGAGATTAAAATGTTTCAAAATTAGATTATAATGGTTTGCATACCTCTGGTAAATATACTATAATACTGGATTATATACTTTATTTTTTAAAATATTTCTTGAGCATCCTTTTTAAGAAACCATTTTTTTTTTTTAAGATTTTATTTATTTGATGCAGAGAGAGTGTGCACAAACAGGGGGAGTGGCAGGCAGAGAGAGAGAGGGAGAAGCAAGCTCCCCACCAAGCAGGGAGCCTGATGCAGGGGCTCCATCCCAGGGCCTTTTGGATCATGACCTGAGATCATGACCTGAGCCAAAGGCAGATGCTTAACTGACTGAACCACCCAGGTGCCCCTAAATTGTATATTTTAAATGAGAGAACTTCATGGTATGTAAATTATATCTTGATAAAGCTATTTAAAAAAAAGCTCTAGGAACATTACCGGATTTCTTGGCAGATGGTGGTAAACCACTGCTTCCACCTCCAGCCCCACCTCCAGGGCTACCACTGCCCACACCTGGGCCTCCTGGAGAGCCAGTCTTTTTACTCAGCAAACTATTGAAGAAATTTGCCAGGACACCTTCACTTGTAGCTCCAGCTATTAAAAAAAACCCAAAACCGAAAAACTTTCACTCAAAACATTAGATTCTTCTATAAATTATTATTATAGTAATCACACCCAGAAAGCAATTAATACTTAAAGTTTAAGAGCTGTGTATTCCAAATTCAAGTCTAGTTTAATCTTTTGACCCTGGGTAACTTAACTCTAAACTATTCACGTTTAAAAGAAAGTATGAGTAAACTTTAAGAGTATAAGATAATTATTAAAAAATTAGAATGTTATTTTTAAAAAACCAAAAGCATTTAGAACCGATGTTAGATGCTATTATATCTCCCTTTTGAAAAAGGTTCTTCAAAAATGTAATTGTTGAGAAATGTTTGCTTCAAGTATTACAAAAAGCTACCTAATCCTGTATGAAAACCTGTAGAAGTTCCAAGAGAGCAATGGGTAAAGGATAACAAGGAACAATTCACAGAAGAGAAATACCAGGGACAAAGCTCTTACTGGTATTTAGAGAATGCTATTAGGTCGTGGCAAAATTGCAATGCTCAATGTAGATGACTTGTAAAATGAATAAGCCATTTGAAACATATTATCAAAAGGCACAAAAATGGCCTGGCCCTACAGCCTATGTCATCCTCAAGTTCAACATGAGACACCTTTGTATGTTCCAGGCCCTAACACTTGGGACTTCGTTGGAATAAATGTTTGTCTGGAACGAAGGGAGAACCGACTGGGGAGGGTCCTGGGTGACCTGGGTCCTGACCTCTCTGGTCAGCCTGTGCCACCTCTGGCCACAAAAGTTGGGTCAGGGTGGCTGCAGCAGAATCAGGCTATCTAGCACCTAGCAGGGTGCCTTTGTACCTCAGATGTTTTAGGTGTGAGGTGTTTTCAGTGAACCAAAGTTCTGATACCTTGTTTACATGTTTGTTTTTACGGCACTTCAATCAATGTGGCTTTAACCAAAAAATAAAGTGTCCCAGAAGGAAGCCTTAAAAAAAAAAAAAAAAAAAAAAATTCCCACTTATGGCAATTATTCCTACTGAAATAGCTATTATGCACATAGTTTTTTTCTTTATGTTAACTGCAGTTAACCTATTAACAGATGAATTTCTTCAATGACCTACCTCAGGAGAAGGTTAAATATAACATAAAACTTTCATAAAGCTTAAACCATAGATATGATATATTAAGGCTATACTATAAAACTTTGGTTTGAAGTCTGATTAACTATGAGATTATACTGACAGAGATATAGGTTAGAAGCTATTGCACAAAACAAAAACAGCTATGGAAAAAAGGTGGGAAGCTAGGTAGATTTCCTTTTAGGGTGAAACGTATTGTATTGTTTTCTTTAGAAAAGAGAGAAATGTACCTTTCATGTTTGGATCAATTTTTTTTGACCCTGCAGGGATGGGTGACACACTGGCAACATTGGATGACACGGATCGGTTTGGTGTTCGAGGGGAGCCTCCTGGGACTCTCGGTGAGGCATCCTATGTAAAAATAGGGAAGCCATAATTATCAAAATAGGAAACTTCCAACTTCACCAAAGTTATTATAAAAAGAAATTAGTTTTTAACTGCCCGCCACCCGTTCTACCGGTACATTTACTCTGAAAGCCATTGCTAAAAAACGTTTAGCAATTGTGTCCTCATTATCAGAAAATACCAGAGACCCATCACATTTTAGAATACAAATTCCCCTTACATGGGAAAAGGATATATTGATAATGGGGTGTGATTACAAGTATAAGCATGGGAGTCAGAGCTGAGTTCCAATCTGGACTTGCATCCTACTAGCTGTAAAAACTCAGGCGAACCATAAGGTCCTCCACAGACTCCATATCCCCACCTGCAGAATGGGGCTGGGAGTACCTGTCTCACAGGGCTGTTGTAAGGATAAGGAAATAACAGATAAATGGTTCCACACAGTAACTTGTGCATGACAAATAAGGCAAAATGGATCTTTTGGATTTAAATATTCTAATAAAGGAGTGAAGTTTACTCTTTAAGATGTCACAAATCCCAAAGAATTTTTAATTCTTCTATCAAAGCACACCCATAGGAGGCATGTATATGAATAAGAAAAAAAGGAACTCAACCAATAATGTATGGCACTTTAATAATTTTGTCAAAATCTGTAATACTGACCACAGGCCTTCCAGCTGCAGTTGGTGGCTGCTTTGCTAAAAGGGACTGAAAAACACACAAGAGTTCTAAGGTTAGACACTTATAGCATGTACTACTGTATTTTGAAAAGTATGTAGGAATGGTTTACCCATTAACCACTCTAAATCTGCTTCTGATATAATTTCATACCTGTAACTTCATAAGAAACACTTGATCATCTTCTGCCACAATTTCCTTCTCATGGACAAACTGAAATGAGCAACATATAAATCATCAAGTCTAATATAGTATGCTAAAACCATTAATAACATACTTTCTAGACTAATTATTTTTTAAAAAATTCAATACAAACATTACATATATTTACACGAGTGAGCTGCCCGACCCAAGCCCCTATGCAAAGCTGTCCAATGACCATCTGCAATAGTATAAATGTTTGATAGCTGTGCTGTCTAATACTCTAGCCACCAGTCACCTGTAGCTATTGCACATTTGAAATGTGGCTACTACTGGGCACCTGGGTGGCTCAGTAGGTTAAGCATCTGAGTCCTGACTTCAGCCCAGGTAGTGATCTTGGGCTCGGGAGTCTGCATTGAGCATGGAACCTGCTTCAGATTTTCTCTCTCCCTCTCTCTCTGCCCTCCCCCCACCTTGTGTCCTTGCTCTCAAAAAAAGGAAAGGAAAAGGAAAAAGAAAAAGTAAAAGAAATGTGGCTACTGTGAATCAGGTAGTGAAAATTTAATATTATTTAGTTTTACTTAATATGTATTTAAAAGCCATATGTATTTAAAAGTTCCAGTAGCTGCGGAACTGGACAACACAACCTTAAAGTCAATAGGTATATTAATCAGGCCTATGTCAACCAACAGTTAGGTGTTTTAAAAGGGCCAATAATATCCCAGGTGAGTGAAAAGTGACTTGCGCCTGGTTTCTCTGAAATAAAAATAAAATGGCTCTTCTACCTGCTGAATAATTAGGCAAAAAGAAGCAGCAACCATCTCTCGCTTCTACTATTTCTGTACAATATATGCTATGGGTCTATTTCCCACCAGCAGCCAGAGTAATCCTTTGAAAAGGTCAAGCAGATTATATGACTCCTGTGCTCAAACTCCCCCTCCACTCGCTTTCCATCCCACTCAGAATGGAATTCAAAATCCTGACTCAGCTGAATGAGAAGGCCCCCCCAGAAGATCTTAACTCTGCCTTCCATCTCCTATCAGTCTGGCCCTCCTTTTCACTTTTTTCCAGCCTCTTTGTCCTCCTCCTACATTCCTGCCTCAGGGCATGTGCACTTTCTGCTCCCTCAGCAGGCAACACTCTCCCCTCTAATCAGAGCCATTCCCTAACCACTCCTAGAACAGCACCCCTCCGAGCCCCTGCTCCCCACCCCCCACAACAGGCCTTTGGAGCCACAGCACTTATCTGCACTTGAGCAGTGGCATGTGCACTGATTTACTATTGCATCATTGTCCTATTTAGCACCCTGTGCATAAACAGTGGCTCAGGAGGTATGAGTGGGATGAATAAAAAACAACTTACAGCACCATTCTGTTGGTAAAAGAGAATGGGAAAACTGTTGCTTTTTTTTTTCTTGATGTGTTTATTTCTTTTAACAGACATTCAAACCAAACACCATGCCAACTGAGTTTTCATTTGTCATTAATAATCTTATTTCTAATTACCCACAAACAGAAGACAGATGCTCAGTTTCAATGTTTGTATTTTTTTTTCAATGTTTGGATTAAGTAAGAATCTTATTAAATGTTAACTCAAAATTATTTTTTCTAAAGTATGTCCACTTAAATGTCACTGCCAAGTACTGCATGTAAATACTTCTGTTTATACAACTTTTGAGAAACATCTGTAACATCTAACTATAGAATATGATGTATTACTTAACATGGAATCAAAATACATGAAAGAAGAGTACTTTCTGGAAGCAGATTTAAAGACACAGAATGACATCTAATAGTTAAGACTAAACTGGAAGCTCCTGGATAGCTGTGGGCTAACCTGGATAACTAGCGACTATGGAGAAGATTCCCGATCTGCCTCAACAGATAGAGGCTGGTAAGATTATTCTACCAATGTTTTTTGGCTTTTGGCTGAGTTCTAGGATAGGAAGTTCACAGCGTCAACCTACTCAAACTCTTCAAGATCCACATATTCACTACCAATTCATTATTTCCATTAGAATATGGAATCCACCCTAGTATTTTCTCATATAAATATGCCAAAGGCTAAGGAAGAATTCAGTAACTGAACAGCTGGTTTATATTTCGATAACACAGATTTTTATTTTGAATTGACATTAGAAACACCCAAATTATACGTAGAAAACCGGTGGTAGGAAAGAACCCTCCCCCTTACTTTTCCAACTATAATCTTAGAATTATGGACTCCCCCCTCAGTTTAAAAGGCCAAATACTGAGACTATATATACTAAAACTGTTACCTTTCGGACAGGTGGCTTAGTTATAATGTCTTCAAAATTATCTTCTGCCTTTAATGTCTGAAAATTTTCATGTAATATTCCTATTTTCTTATCATTATCCCACCCTGCTGGACTGGAAAGAAACACATATTATAAATCTCAAGCATTTATATAGTCATTCCTTCATTAAATCCACGATCATATTAAATGAAACAAATCTGACCAATTATGAAGACCTAATCAGCTTTTCGGGTACCTGGCTCAGTTGGTTAAGCATCTGCCTTCTGCTCAGCTCATGATCCTAGTGTCCCAGGATGGAGCTTCACATCAGGCTCCCTTTTCTCAGCAGGGAGTCTGCTTCTCCCTCTCCCTTTGCCCCTTCCTCATCCACTCCTGCTCTCTCTCGCTATATCAAATAAATAAAATCTTAAAAACAAAACAAAATGAATCAGCTTATAATTATAATTTACTAATTTCTACATAAAAGGTTCTTAATCTTCCTGATTTAAAAAATGCACAGTTATGGGACGCCTGGGTGGCTCGGCTGGTTGGGCAGCTGCCTTCGGCTCAGGTCATGATCCCAGCGTCCTGGGATGGAGTCCCACATCGGGCTCCTTGCTCAGCAGAGAGCCTGCTTCTCCCTCTGCCTCTGCCTGCCATTCTGTCTGCCTGAGCTCGCTCTTTCTCCCTCTCTCTCTCTCTCTGATAAATAAAAAAAATAATAAATAAAAAATGCACAGTTATAGGGGTTCTTGGGGTGTGTGTGTCTGGTTTATTATTACCTCTCAATGTATTCACATAACTTTTTGAAAGAATGTCTAGATTATACATTGGGTCCTTTATCAAAACCAATCAAAAAGTAAGTAAATACACAGATATATGCACTCAACAATTCAGCTATATATAATAGGAAGGGAATCCAAAAGGGGCTCAAGCCAGCAATAAATCTAACAGGCAAAGATTAACAGATCATGGCAGGTTATAAATAAAACAGTCTAGAAGAGAGTCTCACCTTTTCATCATGCAAAGATCTATTGGTCTTACCTCAAAACCAAAAATGAGAATTCACCACCAAACTGCAGCAATAACAACACATGATTAAATATACACTGAAGGGGATACTTACATAAACACTGCATCTTTTTCCACAACAACAGCAGGAATCTTATAGGGAAATCCATACAGTTTCTGAACAATATATTTATATACTAAATCTATATTTTTGTTTTCTTTTACTGAAGTGTAAATAAGCGCTGCACCATCTGAATAACACCGTTAAGGCAACTTTTAGACAAATCCCATGAAGAGGTACCATAAAGTTCTGTGTTCTCAGCTTAACAGTTACATGCATAGTAGTTTCAAAAATAATTCTGAAAGGTACATTATAGGTAGTCAAGAATTTCAAAGTATAAAATACATATAAGCTAAAATGCAAATAAAACAATCTTTACATTATCAACTTCATTTAGGAGGGCAAAAGTCTCATTAAGCCAAGAAAGTAAAAGTAAATTTAACAATACACTGCTACTGGGGCACCTGGGTGGCTTAGTGGGTTAAAGCCTCTGCCTTCGGCTCAGGTCATGATCCCAGGGTCCTGGGATCGAGCCCCACATTGGGCTCTCTGCTCTTCGGGAGCCTGCTTTCTCCTCTCTCTCTCTGCCAACTTGTGATCTCTGTGTCAAATAAAAAAATGAAATCTTAAAAACAAAACAAAACAAAAAAACCCCACTGCTTCTACGTCTCCATTTAAAGCCCAAGACATGACTGGCTTTGTTTTTAACCTTCCTAAACTTCATGAGGGAGGGATATTATTTATCAACAACTATTTTGCTTACATTTAAAAAAAAAAAAGGTGTATACTAGTATCTCTTGTGGTTTTCACTAGCCCTGGGAATTAGAACTTTAGGACCAAAGCTCTGGAGACCTCTCTGAAAAGAGATAAATCAACAGGTACCATCAGGACACTTTCAGGCATGATTCAAGGCAAAAGTTGATTTATGACCAAAACTTGAGTCCTTCACCGCAGGATATATTAATTAAAGCAGACCCTACCAAACGGTATGGCAGATCCAAAGATCAAGAGAGGCCTGTGGAAAAGGGGCCAATGATATGGTCGGAGTGGCTATCAGAAATTCTATGGCCACTGCTAAGGACCACACTCTAGCATTGCTTACTGTGTCCTGAGATAATAACTTAGACCAAAGGGAAATGTTGGGAATGGTCAAACTTCTACTTCTGAAGTGGGATACTCATATTTACTGGCGCATGAACCGAGGCTTATGAATCTAAAAGTGGTATTGCTAATTACGACTTCTCATAAAACTTGATAGAAACAAACATCATCATCTTAATAAGTAAAAGCTTAATTATGTCAACTTTTCATTAATGAGTGATTTTTTCTCATGAGAACCAGCTTATGATGCAGCTGAAAAATTTGCACTGTAATTAGCACTGAAAAAAAGCTTAGAAATAAAGATGATTTTGAACTGCTGCTTTCACACATGTGTGCACGTGTCTATCTTGAAGTGACTTCTCGTTTGTATTCTTTTAAAATCAATGGGCTCTCCTAAAGGTCTGTAATTATTTTAGCAGAGTCTCCTCCTGATTACATTTCTGTATGCACATTTTCAAGAGGATTAAATAAATGTTTAAAGAGACTACTCCCAAATCTGCTAATCTTCAAAGATAACAAAAAGTCTATAGACCTCTACTTCAATTACTCCCACTTTTTGTCTTCTTTTTAAAGTCTCTTATGTAGACAAATGCCCTTCAATTCAACCCAAGTCAACTATTATGTGACAGGAAAAAAGAAAGGGCTAGGGCTACAGAGAGGACAAAGTACTGAGGGGAAAAGGGGAAAGGGAAACTACCAGTGTCAAGTGATCTTATTCATTATCCAGCTAGGCTTCTTGTAAGTGGTCCTTAAATTAAATGTCCATTAATGAAAATGAAAATGAAAAACTAAAGACTCTATAAACATGTATATATCACTTATGATTCCTGTCTACTCCTAATGTCATCATTTCTTCACTTTTCAGACACAAAAGCTTTGGTCAGGAATGCAACCACAGACTCTCTGGTCCCAGAGGGGTGGGAGAGAACAGCTCTCCTCAGTGCACTCAAGCTGTGGCAGTTTTCAATAGCAAATTATCTTAAAAGCATTCATGTACAACACTCATTTTATCCTTCTTTTAGCTGTGAATGTTATTCAGTGGCTTCTCGAATCTGTGCAACCTAGACAAGATTCCTTATAACTGGTTTTCTAACCTTGTGATCATCAAAATCACCCAGAAAGCTTTTTATTTTTTATTTTTTATTTTTATTTTTTTTTTTTTTACCCAGAAAGCTTTTTAAAAGTAGAGATTCTTCAGTCTCACCTTGAAATGTTCCAATTCAGCAAGGCTTAGCTGGGCACAGCCAGATTTTGAGACCATTGCATTAGACTATATATAGAGATGGTAACACACTGAACATATTAAAAATGGGAACACACAAACCTAAGTATTGATCTCGCCCCCAAACACTACTCCCGATAAATGAATACTACTATCAAAATGTTTACAATGCCAACTCATTAGAACCTTCCACAAAAGACTGATAATTGGTAATTATTTTTCTTAGGCATAATCCTTTAAAACACAGCAAATTAAAGTTACATATTTCAGTACTTACTTTTATAGCTCAAAATACTCAGATATAAATGATTTGGGAGCTAAACTGAAATTTCTAACCAGAGCAGGAGGAAAAAAGCTTACAGAATTTCTAAAGTCCATCCATTTAATTCCCTTAATTAAAAAAAGCAAATAAACAGGTAAAGTACATTGCACTGATCAACCAGGAAAAGGATACATTGTAAACAAAACTTCCGGATATGCGACTGAATAAAATCAAAATGTTCATCTCTGTAGTCATGTTCTTTCTCCAATACACTAATGGCATCACACTGTTGAGTTAAAATAATTTTTAAAAAGTCATTAACTTTAATCAAAGTTAAATATAATGATGTAATAAACAGTTTTGGGTAGGGGAGCATCACAAAGCTACCACTCCAAAATGGTGACCGAATATGAGAATATCAGAATATCGATTACTCCTATCTGTCTAGATTCTTTTAGCTAGAGTCAAGACTAAGAATAATTTTCTTTAAAATGTATTAATGTCCATGCTCTATTGGATGCTGAAAATACCAAAGACAAAGTTCCGGTATAAAGGAATAAAGAGTAACGGGACAAGCAGATGGTTGCTCACACCTGCTGACTCAACTCCTTTTGACTTAAACAGTTTTTAAGTTCTAAACTCTATTCCAGTTCTATAAAACACTGTATATCTGGGAGTCTGCACCTTTACCTATTTCCTCTTTGCTCCTCTGTGTATCTGGTAACTCTGAACTGACCTTCAAATCTTTTCAGCTCTTTTGTTCACTGTGATTACAATCTTACCAACAGCAAAAAAAGGGGGAATGACAGGCTATTTTTGAACTGTCACCTGTACAGTCAATGAGATGATTCTGAATTCGGCTTGCTACACTAAAATGTTACAAAAAATAAACATGATGTCCAAATTACTTCACCAAAACCCTTTGGAACTGAAGGTATGAAACTGAAAAATAACCACTTAATAATAATGTTCACTATACCTAATATTGGTTTGGGGGTCAAATCTGATATGCTTTTTTTTGTTATGCATATATACATCATACAACAGAGTCTCTTTGTAATCACGAAATTGTCCATTTTACAGAACACAGAGTAATTGCTTCAAATTACTAAAGATATTTATCATAATTATATTGTTGACTTTTGATACTTTTGGTGGAACACATTTAAATGAAGTAAGAGATTTGGACCTAAGGACAAGAAGACATTTAGTCTCTGAATCTCAATTTCGAGTCTTTAAGGAGAGTTGAACTGCCATTATTTCTCTGTCCTGAGATACCTCTCCCATCCCCTTACACATTTTAAAAGCTCTTAAGCTACTACAAAATTGACGATTGTCTTAGAGTCTGTGAAGTACAACAGATAATCTCTTTTGGTTTAAAAATCTTATGAATCTGACTCATTTGATACTAATTCAGGTCCCTTTAAGCTTAACATTTTTCCTTTGAAAATAAGAGTTTTGTTTTGTCTTTTTTTTTTTTTTTACAAGAGACAAGTTGTGTAAAACAAGAAAAGTATCTGCCAACAAACAGCTCTTTGTCAAACAAAATAAAATAAACCACACACAAAAGGATTCTAGTGTGAGAGTTTAAAAACCTTTTTACAGTAGAGGGCATCTAGGTGGCTCAGTGGGTTAAGCCTCTGCCTTCAGCTCAGGTCATGATTTCAGGGTCCTGGGATTGAGCCCCCGCATCCCCCCCCACTCTCTGCTCAGCAGGGAGCCTGCTTCCCCCCTCTCTCTGCCTGCCTTTGCCTACTTGTGATCTCTCTCTCTCTGTCAAATAAATAAATAAAATCTTTTTTTTTTTTTAAGGATTTTATTTATTTATTTGACACTCAGAGATCCCAGAGAAGCAGGCAGAGAGAGAGGAGGAGGCAGGCTCCCCGCTGAGCAGAGAGCCCGATGCGGGGCTCCATCCCAGGACCCTGGGATCATGACCTGAGCCGAAGGCAGAGGCTTTAACCTACTGAGCCACCCAGGTGCCCCTAAATAAATAAAATCTTAAAACAAAACAAAACCTTTTTGCAGAAAAGGTATAAGTAACAATTAACTACACCACAATCACTATTTGAAATGCAGATACCAGATTTTGATTTTATTATTTTAAATGCTATCCCCGTTTCTTTGTTATTGATAATTTACAACCGTAAAGTTTAAAAAAAAAACTTAAGCTAGATTAATTTTTTTTAATCATTGTTATTCCAAAGATGAGTAAGTGCCATACCTCCCTTCAATTATGTGCAAATTTTTATGTTATGGAAAACATTAATAATTTTATATCTCAAAAGGTTTATATGTTCTGTCATTTCCTTAATATTCTATGATTTACAAACAATAAAGACATACTACTTAGGACCAAATGGGAAGAAGATGAACTTGAAGCAGAAGTTATTTTTAAAGGGAATTTGGTTTTATGAAAAAAGTGTATATAATGTTGGAACTAAATTAGCAGGATTTGGCAACAGCAATACTATCAGAACCTCTTTAGTAAATAAAAAGCCCTTGATAAATACATAACAACTTTACATAATGAGTACTAGTAGGTGTTTAAGTCTATTTTATCTTAAGTATATAATCTGCTGATATTAGGATATTAGTGTATCACAATTTAATGTAGAACGTGTTTTATAAAAATCAATACTGAAGTTCTCACCTTACCTGTAGTATTTCTACTCAACTGACTGACAATGAAGTCTAACTGAAATTAGGAATATGAAATTCAATCATGAACAGAGTATCTGAAGTAATGTTTTCCTTCAAAGAAACTATGATTAAGATCACAAATCCAACATGTCATTATCATTCAATTTTTTAAACTATTATTTCTATTTGTTAAGAAAAATTATCTAGGAAAGCTAGTTTGTCAACTCCAAAAGGAGGCTGGAAAACAAAACAGTTGGTCATCCTTGGTTAATACCAGTAGTAGAATCTCTAGGAAGGAAGCTAACCTTTGTGCAAACTACTAGTACTGGGATGCCCAAGTTATGTGTAAGTGTGTCCGCACCCAGAGGTAAAACCACACTGTCGTCTTTGTCTTCCTGTGACCCAGTATTTCTTCTCTGAGGAGAGGCTGGAAAATCTTCTCCCGGCTCTACATATTCTTGGAAGTCTCTAATCACTGAAAATCAAAGTAAATAATTGAATACATAGTTTAGAAATTGCTCTATTTGAGCAGGTACCTTTTTTGCCATAATCTAAGTATGTATTTTAATGAGACTTTATACTTAGTCTTATGTAAGAGAAGAAACAAAAACGGTTTGAGAAATCTGTTTCAAAGACAGGACAGAAACACTAGACCCACATTAATTATGAGGAGGCAGACTACAACACTAAGTGGCTTCAAAGAGTGGGGTTCAATGTAAGCCCAGTTCTGTCTGTGCAAATTACTTTGGGAAAGTCACATCTGGCTTTGCTTTTCTACATTCTCTAATTTACAAAGGGGACTAAGAGGATAAAAAATAGGTGTGTGTGTGTGTGTGTGTGTGTGTGGCAGGAGGAGGGGTAGGGGGGAGTGTTCCACAATTTAAAAGTTAGACGTAGGGGTGCCTGGGTGGCTCAGTCAGTTAAGCATCTGCCTTCAGCTCAGGTCATGACCCTGGGGTCCTGGATGGAGCCCCACATTGGGCTCCCTGCTTAGGGGAGCCTGCTTCTCCCTCTCCCTTTGCCCCTCCCCCTGCTTGTGCTCTCTTGTTCTCTCTCAAATAAATACATAAAATCATAAATGAACAAATGAATGAATAAATGAATGAATGTCCGACCTACATGACTTTCTAACATTACTTTCCTTTCTCTAAACCCTTTATTCAGGTCTTCTCCTTTTTACTGAGGTGCAAACCTGGGTCAAATTCACTGTAATCCTGGTAAGAATTAATGAGGTATAACCAATGCTAATAAATTTTTAGAACTCATTTGCAAGTCTGTCAAAACCTTCACTTTACAAAAACAGTATATGTATATTTCCGACTACTCACACTTTTGTTCCATTTCTTTCATTTCTTCAGGAGGAATTTTCAATTTGTCAATATGTTCTCTCACAACACTTGCCCATTTCTGTAGAGAATCCAAAGCAGTCCAAGGCTTTGACATATCCACAACTAGCATAACTAGAGTGTCCTTCAGAGAAATGGCATCCAGTGAAAATTTAAGGAGGCCCTTGTGATACAGGTCTCCATCTAAGATCCATACATTACATCTTGTTTGATCTACAATAGACAAAAGAAAGTTACCAAGGCAACAGGATTATTTCATTATTCAACTAACAATACTACTTAGTATCTTAGGGCACCTCCACAGGAGAGGTCTCCTTTGACAAGCTTCGACTATTTAGGTAGGTCATATCTATCAACTTAGTAAAGCCCTAACAAACATTCAGGACAATGATTTAACTGCCAATACAGAACACCAGCAGCCTCTACTGCTGATTTCTCAAACCCAAATCACGGACACGAATTACATGTTTCTATTCTTACTATCACAAACTCTCTCTCTCTTCTTATCAGCAGAGATACCCATGCATATTCAGGATATTATACATAAAAATGAGAAGGCAAGTGATGTATACAAGAAAAAATGGCTGATCAGATTGAAAAAAATCTGGGGAGTATGACATTTTTGTGTCAAAAATGAAAAGGCGAAAAGGGAGTGAACAAAAGAACCCTAGGATACTATTATTTTACTATCTGAGGGGGAAATGAACTGAAAAATTGAGATTCTTCAAGGATAGCAAGAAAGCTAGTCTATACACCAGAATACCTTAAGATGTTAAAAAATATCACTATATGAATTCCAATCCCAAAACAATAAAAGTATGTTCACATTTTTATTTAACTATTCACTGACTAGCATGACAGACTAGGACTCCTAATGAAAAATGACACACTAAGAAAAGTCAGACTAATATGAGCAGCAGTACATCTCAATAAATGACACTCACCTTCCCTGTCTTCATCATGAACATTTAAGTACAAATATTCCAAGCCTCTTCCTTTCTTGTACTCTTCTATTCCCTGAATTTTTCTTATTAAGCTTGTTTTCCCAGCTCCATCTTCACCTGTAAAAGAAGACGAGTCTTTTAAATTATAATATAGATTATTTAAAGATGCTTTCTAGGGGCACCTGGGTGGCTCAGTAGGTTAAAGCCTCTGCCTCCGGCTCAGGTCATGAGCCCAGGGTCCTGGGATGGAGCCCCGCATCAGGCTCTCTGCTCAGCAGGGAGCCTGCTCCCCCACCCCACCCCGCACCTCTGCCTACTTGTGATCTCTGTCTAATACATAAAATCTTAAAAATAAATAAATAAATAAAGAGGCTTTCTAGTGTCAAGTGAAAAATCCAACTAGAACTAACCTCAACCAAAAGGATAATTTGATGGACGACATCTAGGTAATTACACTTAAGATGCAGACTTCACCTCCAAGATGCTTTGTCCCTGCTTCTCTACCCTTCTTATTAAGTCTGGTTCTATCCTATTACAAATGGCTTCCTCTGTGGGTATTTCAGAAAGTTCAACTCTTAGGTCATCCCAGTTTAATATACAAGGGACAAAAAACTCTTCCTACTGACTGACTTTCAGTCTTAAGAATCTCAGGTAAAGACTTTTAACTGGCCCAGTTTGGGTTACGTACCCACCCACGGGCCACACTCATGGAGGATGGACGGTATATCAAAACTGACCAGAGCAGGTAATTGTGGCTGTAGCCTCACCAAAACCATAAAGTCATAAGAAATATTAGTAAAGGAGAGGGGTGGGGGTAGCAAATTGAACAAGGACAAGGGTAGAAGGAATGCAGAACAGACAAAAATAAAATGTAGACTTAGAAAATATTAATCGCAAAAATAGAAGAAACAAGTGTTTGACAAAGATGTGGACAAAAAGGAACCCTCCTGTACTGTTGGTGGGAATGCAAACTGGTACAGCCACTGTGGAAAACAGTATGGAGGTTCCTCACAAAGTTAAAAGTGGAACTACCTTACTGTCCAATCATCACACTACTGCATATTTACCCAAAAATACAAAACCACTAATTCAAAGGAATACAGACATCCCTATGTTAACTTCAGCATTATTTCCAATATCCAAACTATGGAAGGAGCCCAAGTATCCATCAGTAGATGAATGGATAAAGAAGAGGTGGTTTATGTATACAATGGAATACTATTCAGCCATAAAAGAACAAAATCTTGGCATGTGCAACAGCATGGTTGAAGCTAGAGAGTATAATGCTAAGCAAAGTCAGTCAGAGAAGACCTACACGTATGATTTCATGCCTATGTAGAATTTTGAAACCAAACAAGCAAAGGGAAAAAAACAGAGAGAAAAACCAAGAAACAGATTTTTTAAAAAAGATTTTATTTATTTATTTGACAGAAAGAGATCACAAGAAGGCAGAGAGGCAGGCAGAGAGAGAGGGGGAAGCAGGCTCCCCGCTGAGTAGAGAGCCCGGATGCGGGACTCTGAGATCATTACCTGAGCTGAAGGCAGTGGCTTAACCCACTGAGCCACCCAGGTGCTCCAAGAAACAGATTCTTAACTATAGAGAACAAAGAGATGATTACCAGAGGGGAGGTGGGGAGGATGGGTGAAATAGATGAAGGGGATTAAGAGTACACATTTATTGTGATGAGCACTGAGTAATGTATAGAATTGCTGAATCACTCTATATTGTATACCTGAAACTACTGTAACACTGTATGTTAACTATATTGGAATCAAAATAAAAAACTTGGGGCTCCGGGGTGGCTCAGTCAATTAAGCATCTGATTAGATTCCATCTCAGGTCTTGATCTCAGGGTTGTGAGTTCAAGCCACAAGTTGGGCTCCACACCCACTGTGGAGGCTACTTAAAAAAAATTTTTTTAATTAAATTAAATAAAAACTTGAAAGAAAAAAATGGGGAGATGAGTGTGGGAATGGGGTAAACAGGTGATGGGCACGAAGGAGGGCACATGTTGTGATAAGCACTGGGCGTTATATGTACATGATGAATTGCTAAATTCTACTCCTGAAATGGAGTAGAATATACATATACAATAACATATGCATATATAGTATATGTTACCTAACTTGAATTTAAATAAAATCTTGGATGGAAAAAAAAAGAAAAAAACCCTTGCATCTTTATTAATACCTGAGATAAGAGGTATTTCCTAGAAATGGTAGGTAACAAATGAGATTTTGTCTGCAGAATATGTCTTCATCAGCTTTTTCAGATGTTTTATGAAACAGGTCTATTTTCAGACATTTGCATTTGCCATCAAGACAAATCACATCAGAATTCATTTAGGTGTAAAAAAAGTGACAGCCATAGAAACTGGTCATTTTAATGGAGGCTTAAGACTTATGAAAAAGAAGAAATGGACTTAAAATATGTGTAAAATATGCATGTTCAATTTTCAACCAACTGTAACTTCCAAATGTTGAAGTTGAAGTGGAGAGAAGAGTGAGTAGTGGATAGAAGTTTTGCTACCAGAAAATTGTGTTTCAGTTAGCAAAGTGCTTCTTCAGACATCTTGAGAATCTTCTCTTTGCCAAGCACTGTAAGATGTCAGAATATTCTTGAGAATAAGATATTCTTCTGGTTTTACCTTTGACTTTCTCCTGAGTGCAAACAAGAGTCACACTCTTGAGAAGGTTGACTTGGACTCTCTTGTGAGACCTGATTATTGCCATGTTCCCACAGTCTTTGTGACTAGACTGGTCTTAATTTTCTCATCTCTAAGTAGAGAGGATTTCATTAGATTTCCCTACAGCCTGTGTGTGTCTATGAAATGTTTTTTATTCTCAATGTGAATACTTCCACCTTGTTACCAAAGTGACAAATTTTGAAATTGCAGGGTGTGTGTGTGGGGGGGAGCCTCAAACTACCATATTTACCATATTACATTTATTTGACAGTATACTCTTTTTAAAAAGTAATGTTTTAAGCTTTATCTTAAAATGGATCTCGAAGGTGCTAAGTATTAAGAGGCACAACTACCATCGTTTAAAATTTCAGAAGAGAAGAAATTATTAGAGGCAGAATCAAGAGAACAGGAACATAAACACCTGTTCCTCAGAGGCAACCCACAGAGAAGAATGCATTAAATTATTTTCCTTTTTTTCTGAAAATAGCAATGATCCCTAGAAGCAGAAATACCTTTCTCTTTTATGAGTCATAATGTAAAAATAATAAACAGTATTATTTTAATGGCCTCTAAAATAGCAGCACTGTTGCATACTGGAAAGTGTGCTTTGAACTTAAATTTATATCAATTTAGATCCTGGCCCTGTCATTTCCCACCTATGAAACTCTGAATAAGATACTTATCTTTGGCAGTTCTGAGCTCCAGTATTCAACATCTGCCAAATAGGAGATAATCACCATTCCCCATTACAGTCATGGTTATGTTAGAATTACTGCTGCTTAAATGAATGCAGCAGGCTCTCTGGAAATCTCTGCTGCTCCTGCTAGAGAGATGGAAATGGAAGCCAACAGTTCCATCTGACTAGAATGTGGGCAAAAGGGAGTAGTTACGGTCCTTTGCTTTTTGTTATATAGAAACACACTGACAGACTTGAAGTTGTATCCTTTTGCTGCACTAACTTCTTCAGCTTTTGTATTTCAAACCCATTAATACATAGTCAAGTTTAAAAATACTCCCAAAGTGGATAAGGGAACAAAATTTATATCCTTCACTCAGGGATTTGTGAAACTCATTAATATTCTGGCAGCATTTTTGTTGTCTGAGACCAGATGTCTCAGTGGCTGCCCTGTAAGAGGCTTAAGAATGTACATTTCACTATGAAAGTGCAGAGTTAACAGAGTTAACAGGTACTGCAGTCACAGGTACTTTCTGGGTACTGGGGATACAGCAGTAAGCAAAACACAAAAAAAGCCTGTTCTGCTAGAGCTTCTGAGGGTAGGGGGTAACTAAGTAAAATACATACTATGTTAGTAGTTCAATGGAGAAAAATAATATGAGAAGGAACAGGAATGCAAGGGAGGTTGTGATTTTAAATGAGGTGATTAGCAACAGCCTACCCAAGTAAGTGGTATTTGAAAGACGACAGAAGTTTGGGCAACACAGGATTCTAAAGAGAGTATATTTTAGGTAGAGGGAACATGCAATACAGAAAGTCTAAGGTTGGAATCTTACATGAATCATCATATAAGTGAGTATCTGGGGGAAAGACAACAAGAGAATGATACTGTCTTTGTGTATATTGAAACATGAGGTATTCATGGAACATGCACATAGTGACAAGCAGAAGGCAGCTCGGGAAAGGCTGAGGCTCAAAGGAAATCTGTGGGTCACTGAAGCTGTGTGTGGAGTTGCTCCTGGAATTACATTCAGAGTGAGAAGAGCAGAAGGCTGAGAAAGGAACCCTGGGGAACACAAACTTGGGGCAGGAATGGAAGAGCAGCCTGCAAGGAAGACTCGGGACCAGCCGCCTCAGAGGTCAGTGGTAGAGTAGGGGAGGGCAATGTTACGGAAGCAATGGCAAGGGAGAGCCTTCTCTGACTTCTATGTCTTCCTCATCTCTCTGCCAGCTCCCAACCAAGTGTGCCTGGAATACAGCTGTCCCCACCACTAGCTAATACCTTAGTTCAGGCCTACCTTATTTCTGCTAGGACACCATTAATACCTAGTAACCTAAGTTTTCCTAATCCTAAACTTATTCTTGTCAGTCAGTCTTCCACACTTTCGCCACAGCAGTCTTTCTAAAATACCTAAACACTGCCAGGGGCTCCCGGTCACCTTCAGGATAGTCTGACCTTCCCACCTGGCATAAGATGCCCTTCACGAGTTGGCATGCCGTACTTGTTCTCACTTTCTGACTCCTTTTCCCCCCTCATGTCCTGAAGTTCATGCATTCAAATTAACTGTCCTTTGTAGAAGGACACTTCTTTGCCTCCAGGCCTCTGTGTATGCTTTCCTTGCTGCCTAGAATGACTAACTATCCGTGGCTCATTAAACACCATGAGGTTTGCCTAAAGTATTACCTACCGTCTCTACAAAGCCCTTTCTGACTTCCAGGCAAAACCAGGATATTCCCTTAGGGCTGGCTTCCTGATTTGTTGCATATCTCCAGTGTAGTCCTAATGACAATATCTTGAAATTATCTTTTGCTTGTTTTCCCTCTCCAGTTTATAAGCCTCTTAGAGGACAATGATTTGAATATAAAGATCCTTGTACTTCTAGTGTTTAGTGTAGTAAATGTCAAATGCAATGGTTCTTAAATTGTGGTACCTGCACTAGCAGCAGCAGCAGCAACACTGGCTACTTGTTAAAAATGCAGATTTGTGGACTCTACCCCAGAAGTACAGGAGAAGGCCTAGCCATGTGTGTTTAATAAGCCCCTCAGAGGCGTGCCTGGGTGGCTCAGTGGGTTAAAGCCTCTGCTTTCCGCTAAGGTCATGATCCCAGGGTCTTGGGATCACGCCCCGCGTTGGGCTCTCTGCTCAGTGGGGAGCCTGCTTCCTCCTCTCTCTTTGCCTGCTTCTCCGTGTACTTGTGATCTCTGTCAAATAAATAAATAAATAAATAAGCTTAAAAAAAAAAAAAAAAAAGCCCCGCGGATGAGTGTGGCATATTTGAGAACCATCAGTCCAGTGAAATGAATGATGGACATTTACTTAGAGAAATAAATTCTGGTCTCCTAAGTAGGGGAGAACTCCTCAACTTCAGCTCTTAGAAAAAGGAAACAGCCATCCTCTACTGATGGCTACAAGAACTTGAAATACAGCATACGTAGTTAGAATTGACTATGTTTTTGATGTCATGAATTTGGGCTCAAAATCCAAAAAAATGTGGAGCTTGAAACTTGAAATATAGCATACGTAGTTAGGATTGACTGTATTTTTGATGTCATGAATTTGGGCTCAAAATCCAAAAAAAAATTTGGAGCATATGAATTTAAGCCTTTACAATTAGAATTAGATAAACTAAAAGGAAGATACAAACTTGTTAAAAAACCATTCCATAATTTTTTTTCTTTAAAATTCAATTAGCCAACATATATGACATCAATTAGTTTCAGGTGTAGACTTCAACAATTTATCAGTTGCCTACAACACCCAGTGCTTATCACATCACATGCCCTCCTTAATGCCCATCACCCTGTTATCCCATCTTCTCTCTCACCTTCCCTCCAGCAACCTTAAGTTTGTTTCCTAGAGTTAAGAGTCTCTCATGGTTTGTCTCCCTTTCTGATTACTCCCCCATTCAATTTTTCCTCCCTTCTCCTATGATGCTCTACACTGAAGAACCACTCCACAGTATCACCACTAGAGATAATCAAATCAGTGACTATTTCTAGGTGATATTATTATGGTTTGGGTCTTTTGCTTATGCTTATCTATAAGTATACATTTTAAAATTCAGAAACCTTTATATTTAAGTCATTTGAAATATTAAAAAGAAATTGAAATAAATCCATCTGATTTTGACCCTTTTTAAGGTATCTTTTCATTTTCTAACATCTAAAGTAGGAATTAAAGAGAAAAGATAAATCCTGGGTTAAATAAAATCAAGTTTTATCGGTTACCACCTATTTTTATGGATGCATAGGTACTTTAGAAAATCAGATATTTTATTGATTTCACGAATCAATTTAAAAGCTTCTATTACAAGTCTGGGCACTAAGTTTTTGCCTATAATATGTAATACTGTTTCTGCGGGATAATCAGTTTTCAGCTGGTGTCAATTTAATCTAGAGAATTCTTTTCAGGAAAGTAGTCTGTCATAAGCGACACTTGGATTTTTTACTTTCTAGTTATAGAATAAACTTGGGATTTTTAAAATTAATAAACCTTGGGGTTTTTAATTCTTTTTTATTTTTTAAAGAGAGAGCATACATGTGCAAGTGGTGGGGAAGGCAGAGAGAGAGGAAGAGAGAGGGAATTGTAAGCAGACTCCATGCTTAGCACAGAGCCCAATGCAGGACTTGATCTCACAACTCTGAGATCATGATCTAAGCAGAAAACAAGAGTCAGACACTCAAACAACTGAGTCTCTAAGTGCCCCCAATCAACTGTTTTTTAGAGGAGTTTTAGGTTCACAGCAAAATTGGGCGAGAAATTCTCTGAATTTTTTAATATCCTGTCCCCACATCTATACAACGTCTCCCACCCTTGATACAGTAGTACATTTATTACAGTGAACTGACACTAACATGTCATTATCACCTGAAGTCCACTGTTTATATGAGGGTTCATTCTTGGTGTTGTACACTATATGGGTTTTGACAGATGTATAATGACATGTATTCTGCCATTACAGTATCATACAAAATAGTTTCACTGCCCTAAAAATCCTCTGCTTTGCCTATTCAGACTTTTTAAAAGAAAGTTTTTATAGATCGCCTCACATGGTGATTTAAATTATTTTTAATATGTCCAGTGCTCCTGCATACTGAGATGACTAGATAGAAATGATTTAAATTCTTTTTGTTTATAGTTCTTGAACAACTACTTGAAAACATTATAAATTAAATGCCATAAAAATTATAGGATTGATAAAATTCAAATCACAATAAATATAACAAATGATATTTTGCTAAAATTAAATGCCAGTGCTGGGTTTAAGAGTAGAAACATATATTTTTCACTAGTTAACTTTATTATTTCTATTTTAAGCATGATGGATCATCATGGGAATAATCATTGTCATTATCATAGATATTACTATCTTCAACCCAATCTGTTATTTTGTTGGTCCATTTTAATAGTACACTGCAAAAATAGCACTGAAAAAGAAGTACTTATTTAATGACGAGTTCTTTATTGCCTGTTTAAGGTGATACTTACTGCTATGATATGTTAGAAAATGGTTCATAAAAAGAACCACTCTGGCCAATACGACTGAATAGAGTACTGCTCTGAGATACTTTCTTTGGAGTTTGACAGATCCATGTGTCCTCTCTCTGTTCTGTCTGCCTTACTTGGTCTCAGCTTGTCACCAACAGAACTGTAAGCACCTATGCAGAAGGGAGTACTGCAATCTTGTGGCAAGATGCTCATTCAGAAAAGATCCAAGACATTTATAATTTTTTTGAAGTTTAACATGAAAATGAAAACAATTTTTAAATTTTCAGAGAACTCATGAATATTTTCCAGGAATAAGTCCTTATATCTAAGAAACTCAACTTTACTATAAATACTATTAACAAGATATTGCTAATAACTAAAGTTCATGAGATAATAATATGTAGTATTTAAACAGATTTTTAATATTAAAAAAATCCTTACCAAAACATGAATAGCTAGCCTAGTTTTAAAGTTTTTAAACTTGTACCAACATTTTTTTTTTTTAAGACTGTTATTTATTTGAGAGAGAGGGAGAATGTGTGTGGGTAAGCACACCAGCAGGGGCTAGGGGCAGAGAGAGAAGCTGCCTCCTCTCTGAGGGAGCCCAGTGGAGGGCTCCATCCCAGGACACTGATCCCAGGACTCCAGGATCATGACCTGAGCTGAAGACAGATGCTTAACTACTGAGCCACCCAGGTGCTCTGTAACTAGTGCCAAGTTTAAATCACATAATTTCTTGCTATTTGTATTTTCTATTAAGTTCTTTATTTTAATTTCAATATAGTTAACATACAGAACTATTATTAGTTTCAGGTGTACAATAGAGTGATTCAACAATTTTTACATCACTCAGTACTCATCACAATAAATGTGAACTCTTAATCCCCTTCATCTATTTCACTCATTCTCTCCATCTCCCCTCTGGTAATCACCTCTTTGTTCTCTATAGTTAAGAATATGTTTCTTGGTTTGTCTGTTTTTTCCCTTTGCTTGTTTGGTTTCTAAAATTCCACATAGGAATGAAATCATATGGTATTTGTCATTCTCTAACTGACTTATTTTTGATCCATCCTATTGCAAATGCCAAGATTTCATTCTTTTCTGGCTGAATAATATTCAGTGTGTGTGTGTATGCGTATCTTCTTTATCCATTTATCTATTGATGGGCTCCTTCCATAGTTTGGCTATTGGAAATAATGCTGCAATAAATGTAGGGGTGTCTGTATGCCTCTAAATTAGTGCTTTTTTTAGTATTAGTATTAGTAGTATCAGTATTAGTAAAAATACTAAAAAATTAGTATTTTGGGGTAAATACACAGTAGTGTGATGATTGGACAGTAAGGTAGTTCCACTTTTAACTTTGTGAGGAACCTCCATACTGTTTTCCACAGTGGCTGTACCAGTTTGCATTCCCACCAACAGTACAGGAGGGTTCCTTTTTGTCCACATCCTTGTTAACACTTGTTTCTTACATTGTTGATTTTAGCCATTCTAACAGGTGTGAGGTGATATATCTCATTGTAGTTTTGATTTGCATTTCCCTGATGATCAGTCATACGTCTGTTTGACCATTTGTCTGACTTCTTTGGAGAAATGTCTGTTTATGTCTTCTGGCCTTTTTTTGGGGGGGGAGGTCCTCTGCCCACTTTTCAACTGGATTATTCTTTTTGGGGGGGGTGTTGAGTTGTATCAATTCTTTATGTATTTTGGATACTAACCTTTATCAGATATGTCATTTGCAAATATCTTCTCCCATTCAGTAGGTTGCCTTTTAGTTTTGTTGATTATTTCTTTCACTGTGCAGAAACTTTTTATTTTGAGGTAATCCCAAACGTTTATATTTACTTTTACTTCCCTTGCATCAGGGAATATATCTAGAAAAATGTTGCTATGACTGATGTCAGAGATATTACTGCCTGTGCTCTCTTCTCAGATTTTTAGGGTTTCAGGTCTCACATTTAGGTCTTTAATTCATTTTGAATTTATTTTTGTGTTTGGTTTAAGAAACTGGTCCGGTTTCATTCTTTTGGATGTTGCTTTACAGTTTCCCCAACACCATTTGTTAAGAGAGACTGTCTTCTTTCTCACTGCATATTCTTTCCTGCTTCATCAAAGATTAAGTGACTATACAGTTGAAAGTTAATTTCTGGGTATCCCATTCTGTTCCGTTGATCTATATGTCTATTTTTGTTCCAGTGCCATTTTAGAAACAAACAAGCTGTCTTGATGATGTCAGCTTTGTAATATAACTTAAGTCTGGAATTGTGACACCTCCAGTGTTTTCTTTTTCAGGATTGCTTTGGCTCTTTAGGGTCTTTTGTGGTTCCATACAAATTTTAGGATGTTTATTCTAGTTCTGTGAAAAATGCTATTGGTATTACAAAGATGTAATTGTAGATGTAATTGTTCTACTGTTATATACATCTTCTAATCAGATTATTTGCTAGACAATTTTTTTCTCTTTTTATGTCTTTAGGCACTTAACCCATGGCCTCTGCTTGGTTCTCCTCTCACTATACAAGCATACTCAAAACTGAACATCCACTAAATTCGCACCACACACCAATACGTTGCTCACGCTGCAGCTAAGTGATCTTCCTTACGCCACTTCTCCCTCTTAAAACCCTTCAGGGTATGCTAGTTAACGATATACAAAAGCTGAAGTATTTCCAGGGAAGTAAACTAGCATCAGCAACTTACTTTGTAATGCATAAAAAAAGGGGTGGAACAGTGAGCCGCTCATGTGATAAAACAAATACAGTTAAGTTTAATGGTAGAATCAACGTTTGAGTATATGAGTATTCACTGTAAAATTGCTTTAACATGTTTGGCAGTTTCATAAGATGTCAGGACAAACCATCAGGGTCTTTCTGCTGCTCCTGCACAATAAAGCTCAATGTTCCTTCCAAAAGCCACCTCATTTTTCTGCCCCTCTCCCACCATACCCCACAACCCACATGCTAGGCTCCAGCCATGCACAACTTCTTGCAGAGCACTAGAGTGGGTGCTCTCTCCCAACTCTGAGTCTTCGCACATGCTGTCATTTCTTTCTGGGATATTCTTCCCTTCTTCTCACACGTGGGATAACCACAGCTTATCCTGGTCTCAGTTGAGTTTGCTCTAGGAAAGCTCTAGGAAGCGTTCTTTTCCTCTGTAAGTCTGGTTAAGCACTGTCCCTCACACTCCCAACAACACACTGCACACTGAAGACACTTCAGTGTCATGTGTCAGGTCATTTACTGGTTGCCTTCGGCACAGTGTAAGTCTGCCAAGTCTGTCCTGCTTCATTTAACAAATATTCTTTGGGCAAGTTCTCTTAACAGTAAGCAGGATATAAAGTCCTAGCTTTTAAGTTACTTACAGATAAGAAATTATCCTATTCTTAACAGAAGAATAGGATATTCTTCTATTTGTTTTGCTCAGCAAAAACAAAAACCATGTCGTCTTAATCTTTTGGGGCTGTTATAACAAAACACCATAGGCTAGATTGCTTTTAAACAACAGAATTTATTTTTCACAGTTCTGGAGGCTGGGAAGTTCATAATGAAGGCCTTGGCAGATCTGATGTCTAATGAGGACTTGGAAAAGCTCGGACTAAGTTGTCAGTACTCAGCTGCCTTGCCACAGCCAAGATGAGCTATGTTTGACAATATTAGAAAGTCCATCATGAACCCCTTCTCTTTATTCAATTATGCAGTTAGAAGGGCTGGAAAATATTAAAATGGAGGATACCTATACTTGGCATTGATAGACATTTAAAAACCATCTTTATTGGCCAAACCATTCAGGAAACAGAAGTCACTAAATTCCAAGTTATTTTTGGAAAACAAAACAGAACCTAATAGCTTGAAAACTAAAATAAAACAAATGAAAAATAGCTATATACATACTTAATTCTAAGCAATTAATACACTTTTAAAGTGGCAAGCAGGGCAATGGGGCTTATTTGGCTTTAAACCCAAAGTAATCTACAGACTCAATGCAATCCATATCAAAATTCCTGTGGCATTTTTCACAGAAATAGAACAAACAATCGTAAAATGTGTATGGAACCACTGAAGACCCTGGATACATCAAAGCAATCTTGAGAAAGAAGAACAAAGCTAGAGGGATCATGCACCCTGATTTCAAATTCCATTACAAGCTACAGTCATTAAAACAGTATGTATTGGCATAAAAACAGATACATACATCAATGGAACAGAACAGAGAGCTCAAAAATAAACCCAAGCATATATGTTAACTAATTTATGACAAAGGAGCCAAGAATATACAATGGGTAAGGGGACAGTCTCCTCAATAAATGATGTTGGGGAAAATTAGACAGCCAGATGCAAAATGACACTAGACCACTATCTTACGCCACACACAGAAATTAAGTCAAAATGGACTGAAGACTTTAACATCAGATCTGAAATCATAAAGCTCCTAGAAGTAAACACACGTGGTAAGCTGCCTGACATAGGTCTTGACGATGATTTTTTAAAATCTGACTGCAAAAGCAAAAGCAACAAAAGCAAAAACAAACAAGTGGGACTACATCAAACTAGAAAGCTTCTGCACCACAAAGGAAACCATCAACAAAATAAAAAGGCAGCCTACTGAATGGAAAAAAATATTTGCAAGTTGTATCTCTAGATAAGGAGTTAAAATGCAAAATACATAAAGAATTCATACAATTCAACTAGCAAAAAATGGAACAATACAATTAAGAAATGGGCAGAAGACATGAACAAACATTTCTCCCAGGACAAAGATGCCAAACAGGCACATGAAAAGATGCTCAGTATCACTAATCATTAGGGAAATGCAAATCAAAACCATAGTGAAATATCACCTCACATTTGCTAGAATGGCTAGTATCAAAAAGACAAGAAAAAACAAACGTCAGAGAAGCTATGAAAAAAAAGGGAACCTCTGTGCCCTGTTGGGGAGTGTAAATTGGTGCCGCCATTGATGAAAACAGTATAAGGTTTCCCCCAAAATTAAAAGTTTTTTTTTTAAAGATTTTATTTATTTATTTGACAGAGAGAGATGACAAGCAGGCAGAGAGGCAGGCAGAGAGAGAGGAGGAAGCAGGCTTCCTGCTGAGCAGAAAGCCCGATGCGGGGCTTGATCCCAGGACCCTGAGATCATGACCAGAGCCGAAGGCAGAGGCCCCAACCCACTGAGCCACCCAGGCGCCCCAAAATTAAAAGTTTTGATCATATTTTTACCATATGAAACCACAACTCCATTTTGGGGTACTTATTAAAAAAAATGAAAACGCTAACTTAAAGACACATGTACCCTCATGTTGACTGCAGCATTATTTCTTATTAATAGCCCAGATAAGAAAACATCCTAAGTGTCCAATTATGAATGGATAAAGATGTGAGATACACATTATTCAGCCATAAGAAAGAATGAAATCTTGCCATTTGTGACAACATAGATGGACTTTGAGGGCACTATGCTAAGTGAAATAAGTCAAAGACAAATTATCTCTCTTATGTGGGGAATCTAAAAAAACAAAAAAGCTCTAGCTTAGAGATACAGAGAACAGACTGGAGATTATGGGGGACGGGAGGATGTGTGAAGCATGTCAAAGAGTTAAAAAAAAAAAAAGAAAGAAAAAGAAAGAAAGAAAGAATTTGATGCCAAATAAATAAAGGAAAGGTGCAAAGACAAAAAAAAAACAAACAAAAAAAAACAAAACAAAAACCCAAAACAGAAATATGGGAATATTTGGGTGACTTTTATGACACTAGGGGCATTAAGCACAACAATCAATGATATAAACTATTAAAATCACATAAATACTTATTAGAATCACTTAGAATGAGATCTTAAAATTCTGCTATGTTATCAAAGCCACAAAGGGGGCGCCTGGGTGGCTCAGTCGGTTAAGCATCTGCCTTCAGCTCAGGTAATGATCTTGGGGGTCCCGGGCTCAAGCCCCACATTGAGCTCCCTGCTCAGCGGGGGGCCTACTTTTCCTTCTTCCTCTGTGCTCTCTCTCGCTTTTGCTCTCTCTTTTTTTTTTTTTTTTTTAGATTTTATTTATTTATTTGACAGAGAGAAATCACAAGTAGATGGATAGGCAGGCAGAGAGAGAGAGAGAGAGGGAAGCAGGCTCCCTGCCGAGCAGAGAGCCCGATGCGGGACTCGATCCCAGGACCCTGAGATCATGACCTGAGCCGAAGGCAGCGGCTTAACCCACTGAGCCACCCAGGCGCCCCAGCTTTTGCTCTCTTTTAAAATAAATAAAAATCTTAAAAAAAAAAAAACCAACAAAACATAAAGAACCATGGAGAACACGGAGAAAAATAAACAAACGAAAAACTGTCTCTAATAACCAAACCATTCAAGAAACAAAAATCACTAAATTCCAAGTTATTTTTGGAAAAAACACAGAACCTGATGGTTTGAACAGTAAAATAAAAGAAAAATAACTACAGAAATACTTTATTCTCTGCAATTAATACATTTTTAAAGTGGCAAGCAGGGCAATGAGGCCTGTGTGACTTCCAAAAATGTTCAAAGAATTCATCTACCCGTCACGTACAAACTGTAAGAAAGCTTTATCTTCAGTTCCTCTGCCTTCAGCTGGCAGTGAAACAGACATCCTAGCTTTAAGTGTGCCAGCCAAACAGTTAATGATCTGTAAACATACACTTATACAAGTACTGAGAGTTCCCATTTAAACAGACAAAGCTGAAAGTCCTCCTATAAAGAACACTTTAATGATGATGCTAAAGTTATTCTTTAAACATTTTATCTAAATTTTCATTTTATATTAGATTTTTTAAAAGAGGGCATATTTTACAGATGTTTTTAAAACAAACTGAAATATTTCATTAGATCAAATTATATTCTAACAGGACTAGTTTTATGTCCTCATTCAAGTGCCAGGAAACTTTTTATGCAAAGGACTAAAGAGTAAATATTTTAGGCTTTGCAGTTCACATAAGGTCTCTATCAGATATTCATCTTTGAATGATGATTCAAATGATGGGTGAAGGGTATCAAAAAGTAAAATTTTGGGGCGCCTGGGTGGCTCAGTGGTTTGGGCTGCTGCCTTCGGCTCGGGTCATGATCTCAGGGTCCTGGGATCGAGTCTGCTCCGCAGGAAGCCTGCTTCCCTCTCTCTCTCTCTCTCTCTCTGCCTGCCTCTCTGCCTACTTGTGATCTCGGTCTGTCAAATAAATAAATAAAATCTTAAAAAAAAAAAAAAGTAAAATTTTAAAAAAGAAAGTATTTGATGCTAAATACATAAATGAAAGGAGAAAAGACAAAACCCTCCGAGAAATATAGGAATATTTGTGTGACTTTATGATACTAAGGGGCATTAAGTACAACAATAATTGATAAAAACCACTAAAATCACATAAACACTTCTTAGAATCACTTAGAATGGGATCTTAAAATTCTCCTAAGTTATTAAAGCCACAAAGGGGGCACCTGGGTGGCTCACTCGTTAAGTGTCTGCCTCTGGGTCAGGTCATGATCCTAGGGTCCTGGGATCCAGCCCCATGTCTCCCTCTCCCACTCCCCCTGCTTGTGTTCCCTCTTATACTTTGTCTCTTTCTGTCAAATAAATAAAATCTTAAAAAAAAAAAAAAATCACCTTTGATCTTTTTTTTTTTTTTTTAACCCTCAAATCTTTAAAGATAGAAACAAAACAATTCTTGGCTTGCTGGACGTACAAAAACAGTCTACAGGCCAAACACTGTCCTAATGGATGGACCAAAGGAGGAAAGACTTGTTGATTAGATTACAGTGAAATTCCCCACAGCAAATAAGCCCATATCCCAAATTATGTCTGGGTGCTATTCAAATAAGTCACTCTCTGTAAACCAAGTATAAAATCCACGCACTTAAAAGAACTTCAGTTTTATTTTAATTTTTTAAAAGATTTTATTTTATTTTTTTAAAAATATTTTTATTTATTTATTTGACAGAGAGAGATCACAAGTAGGCAGAGAGGCAGGCAGAGAGAGAGAGGGGAGGAAGCATGCTCCCCGCTGAGCAGAGAGCCCGATGCGGAACTTGATCCCAGGACCCTGAGATCATGACCTGAGCCAAAGGCAGCGGCTTAACCCACTGAGCCACCCAGGCGCCCAAAATATTTTATTTTTAAATAATCTCTGCATCTAATGTGGGACTTGAACCTACAACCCTGAGACCAAGAGTCACATGCTCTACTAATTGAGCCAACCAGGTACCCCCAAAGAACTTCAGTTTTAGCATGAAACAATAACCATCGATTCTTACTTCTTTTTTGCACAAATTTAACAGAATTGATTACAAAAGAAAGTCTGTAAACTCTACCAAAACAGTATAGGGATAAAGGTGTGCTTGTGATACTGTTTTATCACCCCAACAGATCTCTAATTTAACACCAGAGGTCATGTTCATAAACTTTACAATGACAATTTAATTAACAGATTTAGAAATAGGAAGATTCAGAAGATGTGATTTCTAACTGTAACAATATCACAATTAGTGTGTAAACCTCGACAAGTCCAGTATTTCCATTTGCTCCCCATCTTCTCAGTAGGGGGGGTAAAAGCAGACAAAACTTATGGTGATGGACTTAAAGTTCTGTAACTATTACCAATTCATTACTTCTTGGTCAGTGATACAACAAAAACAAAATTCTTTTATAAGACATCAACAGTGTTTTAAAAAGATAATACAAAAACAAGAATCAAAGGCATCAAGGTGGCTCAGTCACTTAAGCATTTGCCTTCAGCTGAGGACATGATCCCAGGGTCCTGGGATCCAGCCCTGAATCAGGCTCCCCACTCAGCTGGGAGCCTATTTCTCCCTCTCCTCCCCACTTGTGCTCTTTCTCGCTATCTCTGTTGCTCTCTCTCACCCTCTCAAATAAAATCTAAACCCCCCCCCCCACACCCAAAAACCAAGAATCACATGAAAATGAGCAAAGAAAAACACTTAAGTACTCATAATACATTAATAATAGCTATCTTGAACACCTCCAGTGTATGCCGCTGTTAGAAATGTTTTACAAACATTATCTCCTATAATCCATATGATAATTCTAAAGGTAAATAGCATAATCTGAAAGATTAAGCAATTTGCTAAAGAAGGGTCAGGATTAGAATCCAGCAATACTACTCAACACTGTAAACACTGCCATTGTACTTGGAGCAGCTTCTAGTCTTCAATGGTGATAAACAGGGGGGACAAAAGGAAAATTAAGCGGTATTCTGCCTCCCTTTTCTCCCAGGTTCCTTTCCTGTGGTGGTGGAAGGCTGAGACACTGTGCTCTTCTTGTGCACAGGTTTGTGTGCCTGGTATCTGCTATCTATGGAGAGCTTTGATTCACATCTCCATAGCTATAGTGGATTCATTACTGCCTACAGTATCATGATAATCATGGCTAGAATAGAAAGAATTCTAGCCTTCCATGTTCCTTCTTTATCCAAGTGAGGGATCAACATTGTGAAGCTGACATTTTTTATTTGGCCTGGCATGATGTAAAAGAAATCACCCTAGGGCGCCTGGGTGGCTCAGTGGGTTAAGCCTCTGCCTTCAGCCCAGGTCATGATCCCAGGGTCCTGGAATTGAGTCCCACATCAGGCTCTCTGCTTGCTGGGGGGCCTGCTTCCTCCTCTCTTTCTCTCTGCCTGCCTCTTTGCGTACTTGTGATCTCTGTCTGTCAAATAAATGGATAAAATCTTTAAAAAAAAAAAAAAAAAAAAAGAAAAAGAAAAAGAAAAAGAAATCATCCTATTTTATCTGAAAGCTGTGGTGATAAGAGACATGAAGGGTCTTCACTGGAATCTTTTGGGCTCATACCTGCTATGTGGCCTCCCACAGGTTATCTGGATGACCCAGGCAGGGTGCGAGCTTTTGGTCTGCTCTCCATCTCACAAAGAGCATCTCCTCCCTTGCCTCAGCAGGCAAGAACAGGGAGAGGCTGTTAATCAGCTGCAGCAACTGCACCCAGTGGTTCTAAGTAAACATGTATGCATGGCTGTTCCAGACTACATTCCTCTAATGTTGGGGACCTGCTATGCACCTGCATAGCAGAAAGTCAGACAAACTCAATTTTGAATCCCAGCTCAGTTGTGTAACCTGGGGCTCAAAACGCTCTTCTATAAAAGAGTGAACATGTTATATAATAAAGCAATAGGCATTTAACACGGATGTTCCCATCCCATCTGTTGGCCAAAGCTCTACCTTTGAATATCATCATTCAGTAATCCACATTAAAAAACAGAATTCATCCTTTATCATTGCCCTCACCTGCTCAGACTAATTAGACATGAACTGAAAACCACTGAATTTAATTCAATAAAGATCTATCACAGCCAATAAATGCTAATCTCAATGGTTATTAACAGTTCCTAGGCTCCTGTAAGTCACACTAAATAGTTTTTAATCAATAAATATATGTATTCTATAGTCCAAATGTCATTAAATTATAGGATGCCAATTTTTAACCTATCTACCAAATAGGTAAAGATTAAAGCGAATAATCCTTAGTGTTAGTAATGGTGCTAGGTAAACAAGTACTCCCATATACTGACGGAAGGAATGTAAAATGGCATAACTTTCCCAAGACTGTTTGGTAATATATAAAAAGATACATACTTTTGAGCCAGCCATTCAACTTCTAGGAACTTATCCCAAAGATACTATTGGAAAAGTGGAAAATTAGATACAACCGTAATAATCTGTCTACCCATCAATTATAATTATGGCATAACCATATATATTATTCAGTCACTAAAAGGAAGGAACCCATATCTACTGTCTTCAAAAAACAAAACAAAACCCGATTAAGTTAAAAAAAAAATCTGATTTCAAAATAGTATATAAGGTATAAGCCAATTTGTTTAAAAAACAAATACAGGGATGCCTGGGTGGCTCAGTCTGCTAAGCGTCTGCCTCCAGCTCATGATCCCAGGGTTCTGGGATCAAGTCCTGGCACCAGGGTCCTCGCTCAGCAGGGAGTCATCTTCTCCCCTTGGTGCTCAACAGAGATAGCAAGAAAGAGCACAAGTGGGAAGGAGAGGGAGAAGCAGGCTCCCAGCTGAGCAGGGAGCCTGATTCAGGGCTGGATCCCAAAACCCTGGGATCATGACCACAGATGAAGGCAGACGCTTCTCCTCCCACCTTGCCGCTCCCCCAGCGTGTGCTCTCTCTCTCTGACAAATAAATAAAATCTTAAAAAAAAAAAAAGCCCAGACCTTTTTAAAAAAATTAAAAAAAAAAAAAAAACAAATATAGACACATAGAAAAAAATGAACACTGCTATATCTAGTTGGTGGGATCATGTGTTATTTTTCATTATCTTATCTTCATAATATTTTCTCTCTGATAAGAAACATGTATTACTTTACAATTTAAAATAGTGACTTCCAATTCTGAGAGGAAAGTGCTTTAAGACATAATTTCTTTTAGTTCTTTTAATCCCAGTAAGTATGAAAGAATCTCTATTAACAGATCAGTAGGTTGTAATTCACCCACAACCCCACAGCTTCAGGGGAAGGTAGGAAGGGCAGACTCTCAGATCTGGTGCCTGTAGGTCAGGATCCCACCATATCTGAGCTGCCCTGGCCTTTCCACTAGGTTTTTAGCTACTGCAACAAGCTCCCTTCGTCTGCAGCCCACAGTGTTCTCCCATCTAACTTAGCAAAATTTCACTCAGATATCACCTTTTCCGCAAAATTTTATGTGACCTATTTAGCAATCATTTCATACTGACATATATGATTTTACTACTTTAAGTTTAGATGGCAGGGATGGAATCTTATTTAACTCTGTTTTCCACAGATGGAAATGCTTTCCAGCAAAGCATTTTATGCGCAGCATGTTCTAATAAATGTTTCATGAGTAAATGAATAAAGAGATAATCTGTAAGGCCTTCCTAACAGCTACTCCCTGATTTTATAAGTAAAATGAGGCCCCCCAAATTAGTCCATGATCACCCACTTGCTGAGTCCTTTTTTTCCTATCTCAAAGCTGTGCCCTTGTTCACTCGTGCTTGAGCTGATCTCTCAGCACTGGAAGAAACATATGAACTCCACTTAACACCTCTTAAACCTATGTTCAGACTATACCTCTAGTTGGAATAACAATGATACTTTAAATGAAAGCTCATCATCATTCATTCTGCACCAAACATCATACTCCATGACCCAGAAAACTCTATTAACTGGCATCTGTGCTTATTGATAAAACTGATGCCCATAATACCCTAAAGCAAGAGTCCACAAACCAGCACACAAAACTGTGTGCTGCCTGTTTTTGTAAATAGTTTTGTTAAACACTGCCACACCCATTCATCTATGTATTGTCTATGGCTGCTTGGGAGCTTCAAGGGCAGAGTTGAGTTATTTAAGACAGAGACCATATAGCTCACAAAGCCTAAATTATTTACTATCTGGCCATTTACTTAATAGGTCACTGACTGACCACTGTAAAATACCACTGTCACTGGAGTCTTAAAACACTCTATACATGGTTTATTTTTGACAGTGGTAGCACCTAACAAGCATTGAATAATTTTGTTAGTTCTTTGAAAACTACCAATCCAATATCACCCATATCCATATCCAATATGTGGTAGTATTCTCTTCCTTGTAGCATATCCCATAACAAATTACTTCAGAAAACAGCATTAACATACTTCAACTGATCAAAATCTGTAACTTCCATAAGTCATGGAACCTTGATGATCTTTAATCCCAGCTCCTCATAAGTTAATGGTTTCAGAGTGGACAGTCTCATTATTTTCAGTCGCTCCTCACATGAAGTTACTTCTGTGAACAGATCTTGAGTTTCGCTATGTATCTTTAGGTTTCCTACCAATAATTCAAGCTTAAAAGAAGCTAGTTTTACTCCTGAGTAAGAAAGACTATTTCAAACACACTGCCTAAAGATGCTCAGCATTTTGTGGGGCTTTGCTGGCTGTACACAATCCTGGACTAGTGCCTTCAGGGAAAAATAGAAGGCTCTAAATTTCCTCCCTGGGTACAGTCAAACAGCCCACATCTGTAAGGAAATACTTTCTTAATTTCAGTCTAACTGCAATATATCCTCAAAATAGTTCTTTAAAAATATTTAATAACCCACAAGCTTTAAAACTTGAATTAAAGAATGTGGGATCAGACAAGCCTTCAGAAATCACTAAATCCAAATATCTTAATTTACAGACGAGAAAGATGAGGCTTACATGATTTACCAAAGGGCCAACTAGTTTTCATTAATTTATGTTGACCCCAAATCAGAAAGTTATACTGATGTTCTATTTATAAGCCAGGTCCTGTGCTGGAAGCTAAGATTATATATGAATCTTAGTACTAATGAATTAATTTAATTAATTCAATGGGATTTTTTGCAATGAAATAGATACATCTCGAGAATCAGACAAAATTCCTTAATATAAACTGCAAACACATTATTTCTCCTACAAAGAGGGCTCTCGTTTCCTTTAGGGAGACAGTTCAGTATATAGGTTAAGAATACTGGCTTTCTCTGCCTTCGGTTCAGGTCATGATCCCAAGGGTCCTTAGATGAGTCCCACATCGGGCTCTCTGCTCAGCAGGGAGACTCCTTCCCTTTCTCTCTCTCTGCCTACTTGTGATCTCTGTCAAATAAATAAATAAAATCTTAAAAATAAAAAAAAAGAATACTGGCTTTGGGGTACCTGGGTGGCTCACTTGGTTAAGCAACTGCAGTTGGCTCATGTCATGATCCCGGAGTTTGGGATCAAGTCCTGCATCGGGCTCCCTGCTCAGCGAGAGCTTCTCCCTCTGACCTTCTCCCCTCTCATGCTCTATCTCTCAAATAAATAAATAAATAAAATCTTAAAAAAAAAAGAATCCTGTCTCTGGAGGTAGGCTATACAGTTTAGATTCCTGATTTTCACTCTTTCTAGCTGTGTAACCCTACAGCAATTTACTCAACAGCTCTGTGTTTGTTTCCTGATCTTTAAGGGGATAATCAAATGCTGTACATAATCCTTACACAGCTAGTACATGTAAGTGCTCTATAAATGTTAGGTACTGTTATTTTCCTTAGGGAGTTTCCTTAACAAAACAGAGGAAAAGTAACTAAGATGTGGAGAAAGTGCCCTTTAAAAAGCAGCAATTAAAATATAATTACAATCATTGAGGTAAAAGTTGATTAAATAAAAAGGGTAAAGAAAAAAATAGTTCTTCAAAGGGCACTTGGTAAGTTAAATCCTACTTAAAATACGTGCATGAGAAGTTTTGCCTTTAATATTAAAAACAAACTTGACTGAAGCCCATTCTCAAAATCTTTCAAGAGAGAAAATGGTTAAGCACTAATGTCATAGTGTTTCTGCATTTCATGACAGGTCAGGCCTAGGTAGATTAAATGATTGCTTAAACACGAATGCCACGGCCACAGTGATGTCCCTCAATAAGCTGCATCCTAGAATCCAACAAATATTTGGATTTTAGTTTAAAATAATTACTAGTATTTTTACTCAAAGATAGTCTTTTAAAAAAGTTACACAGTAGGAAGAATGTGTGGCCCTCCCTTCCTTGCAAGGAAAGCCATGCCAGAGTCAGGAACACATGGTCTTAACAGCTGTGTGACCTTGGAAAACTCACTTAACAGGTCTTTAAAATTCATTATCTCATCCATAAATTGGTACTAACATCTACCTCTCAGATTTGGAGGTGGTGAAAGAAGGGGCACAGCAGAGAAGATACACTAAGATTTACATGAAAATGCTTTGAGAATGGCCCATACAGTATACAGTACTGGTCCTCATCCTCTTCTCACTCCCATAGGGAGTGGGAGGGGAGGCCATGTAGCAAGCTAAGGTTAAACTGCAATTTGTTTTGGGGAACATAAGCAAGCTTTGATCACTGTCCTATTTTAGGTTGTTTCTGGAAATGTAAAACCTTACTGCAGCCTCAGATTTTGTTTTTTAAATACAGGACTCCAGAGATCACCGTAATTCATGAAATACACATTAAGGCCAAGCATCCTCCTGCTTAGTACCCTCAAACTCGTAACAAAGAAAACCACAATACCTATTTATGTATTTCTTCCCTCCACCAGCACAGACTAAATGTTGCTGTAACATGTGATGGTAAAACGTCTTTAAGCAATCTTTAGAGATGTTTTTAAAAAATTAACCCTATTTATGTAATCAGTGTAAAAATCTGTTTTTCTAAAGCTGAAAAGGACTTTGATGAATATCCCAACAGTACTCAAAGAAAAAATTTTAATTTCAAGCTTGTATAATTTTATACTAGATGGAGCCTTACAAACTATCAGGCTCTGAAGAAGGGAATTTAGTCTGTTCTAAGTATGGAAGGACAGAAGTGTCTGGGGTCTCTAAGTATACTCAGTCACATACAGGGATCCAGTATCAAGCAGGTTAAAAAAAAGGGTTAACAAACAATAACAAAAAAAGCCTGGTACAACCTCAGCACATCAGGGACATCAAAAATGAATAAACTGCCACTTTTGTTTCACTACAAACAGAATCCTCTAAGTAACATCTAATGCATAGAAGTAATTGGGAGGAACTTACAAAATGAAAAGAAAGTTCAAGAATCTTAACCTTGTAACAGTAGTATTTGAAAAGAAGTCTTACTGAACTTAGAGTCATTAAAAAAACCCACTTCAATGAGGTCACATTAAGTCCATTTTAGTTTAGCAGCTAACAGTAATTTGTTTAAATTAGTAAACTTATTTTCTGGGATTTTTTTTTTTTTAATTTGGACCCTAATCCATCTCTGCCCTATAAGTATCACTAATGTGGACACTAATTCAATTTTCAAAAAGAGAATTCTGATAAAAGATTTTCTAATTCAGTTAAGAGAAATCCATCACAAAAAGTCACCGTGCTGTTATCACTTCATAAGCATTATTTCATCAATCCTCCCCATAACTCTAGGAGGAAGACATTATTGTTTCTACAATATCCACTTTGAAGATGAAGAAACCAAGGTTTACAGATATCAAGGAACTTGTTTAAGATCATAGGGCTGTGAGTGAACACAGGTTAATAAGCAGTAGGTAGTTTTAATCATATTAAAAACGAGGTAAAAACTAATTTTTCAACTAGCTCCATGTAGTAATGAACATCAATCAAGAATCCTATATATTCTAGATTGGCAGCAATTCAGGAAAAAAAAGTAATTTGTCTCTATCTAAACATTTTTATTAAAATAGACCCTGTCATGTAGCATTTGACTTCTTTGTTTCCTTTCCTGTTTTTAGATGTACAGAAAAACAGTCTTGAGACACCAATATCAAAGTTTTAAAATTTAACCATCATTTTATAAGCAATCGTCAATATCTGGCACTTAAAGAATAAGAAATGTCTTCTGCAAATGACTCAGGAGCTAAGCCTGAGAAAATGTGAATCTGTGATTTATTCTCCCTCAATGTCCAATACGCCCACCCTAAGAAATCAGTAAAGAGAGACAAAATACATAACTTCCAGGGAGCAGAGGAGCTACAGAACAAGAATGAGACATTAGACCATTTCTCCTTATTAAAATTATTTGGCTGAAGGGACTGGACTAGTAAGGTGTTCTACTGCCCTTTACAAATTTCAGAATTATAAGTGACAGTTAAAAAGGCATTGGCAACACGAGGCCATTGTACCCAAAAAAGCTGAATCAAGTAAGAACATTTATCACGATTACCAGGTCTCAATTTCTAGCTTCTCTGTCAATTACAGAGTCAGCTATTAAATATTAATAAGTATGCCATTTGCACTGGAGCCCTTGCAAAGAGCCTCCTGCTAGCAATTTTTGTTATGAAAGAGAAACCATCCTTTTTTTCGAGGTAATTCCCAAGCCTCTAGAATCCGTCAGATGGGCTACCGCGTTTGTCCTTCCCATGCGAGACTGTCAGGGCCACCTCCACATCCACATCCAGGGGAGGAAGGGCTCTGGGGAGGGCGGGTCCCCGCAGGTACCGGGGCCTGGGTCCCCGTTCGCCTTCTCCCCCAGCTGTCAGCGACAGGTCCGGCGGCGGGGCGGGGCCAGGCTCGCCTGTCCGCACAAAGCGAGCGAGCGGGCGGGCGGACCCCGACCCGGGCCCGGGTGGGGGCCGGGCGGGGCGGAGCGAGGCAGAGGACACTTACCCAGCAGCAGTACGTTCTTCCCCGCTGGGAGCTTGGAGCGCGAGCGGGTGGAGACCTCGCTGAGGATGCAGGACCTAGCAGGGAGCAAAGGCGCACGCTGAGGCCGGGGACCGCGGCCCCACCGCGGGAGGGACGGACTCGGCCTTGGCGCGCTTGGGCGGGGGCTGCCGAGAACGCAGTGGCCTCGGCACGGGATCCCGAGGTGTCCGCAGGGCCGGGAGTGTCAGCGGGGACCCAGGGAAGGGTGGGGTCGTTACCAAAGGTTCTGCCCGTCCTCGTCGTCGCCCGCTGCGGCGCCGCCGTTGCCCGACGTTAGCTCGTTAGCCAAGGGGCCCCCAGTGTAAGTCGAGGCTAATCCCGGCGGAGAGGAACCGAAGGACCCGACTCGCCCCACAGCCGCCATCTTGGTCGGGAATCACACCACTCCCGGCAAAGCTGAATGAGGGAAGCGGCGGCGGTGGCGGCGGTGGCGGCGGCGGCGGCGACGGCGGCGACGGCGGGAACCCGGATATGGAGCATTCGGCACACGGGAGCGGGGCGGGGCCTGCGGGGGCGGAGCCGCGGGCTCTGCGGGCACAGACCGAACGAGGGAGGACGCACCGCGCGTGCGCTGCAGTCTGTCGAACGCGCGTAAGGAATGCGCGTGCGCGGGCTGCCTCGCCGGTGGTTGTGCTACTTCCCGGCTTATACAGGTCTCAGCGTGCAGAGGAGTCTCCTGCCGCCCCACCCGCAGCCCTGGCTGCAGCAGAGCGGGTTGGGGTGTGTCAGGTGAACAGTGCTCCCTCCCACTCTTCAGTCAGGTCTACGAACCCCGCAGCTAGCGTGGAATTCCTGCACTGTCATTACCCGCCCCCCCCCCATTCAGGCTGAGCGGCGGTCACCCGCCTATACCCGCACTTCCCCTGCGCCAAGAGGGAAATGGGCTGCCCCGCCGTCAAAGAGGCTTTGTGCAGCCGGAGTCCAGAGTGTAACCCGGGTCCCGGAGTTCTGGGCTCTCTACTTTGCATTCTCACGTGGTGCCGTGTTCCTCAGTCTTGGCCCCATATCTGAAGCAGGTTCCCCCCGGCCACTAAGAGCTGCGTGACAGTAAAAGGCTTGACGGGGCGCTTTAATAGGAGCCTCGATGTTTTCGAGTGAGATGCCCCGCGTGAGAATTGACAAGACCCGCTAGGTGAGTCATCCATACAGCCAGTCAACAGACGTTTTACTCAGCACTTACTATGGCAGGCGCAGTTGGCACTGGGCATACACAGATGCAAAGAACCTAAAGTAGCCCTAAAATAACTCCCCTTCTGTCAAAACTTGATGGTGTGGCCCTTTGTACATCATTGCTGTCATATTTGAAGATTGCTTGCTAATATGTGATCTGATCGTTGTTGTTAGGCGAGTGGGAAAATCCACAGCTAAAGACTGTCTTAGTTACAGGTTAACAGTGCTGTTAGTAGCCTAGGGTTTTGGAGGCAAATCTGAGTTGAGATTCAACTCTATCAGCAATCATAGGCCATTTTCTTCACCTCTCCCGAGTCTCAGTGTTCTTACCTGTAAGACGGGGATAAAAGGACCTAGGATTTTTATGGAGATTAAATGGGATGATTCATGTAAAATGGCTTAGAACAGTGACTGACAAATCTTGAATGCTTGATACATGTTTATTTTTAATGACTAATGTTTTCCTTTATGGTTCAAACCATTTACATCTCACCAACCCCTGGAGCTGATAGGCCTAATGAATTCCTGCAGTTAAAGCTCTTCATTTTTTGTTAGTTTGTTTAATATGATTAGGAAAGGAACCAGAATCTAGTCTTGGGATCCCAGGCTTTCTATGGTGACAAGCAGGACAAGGACTTCTGGGGGAACCTGAGTGTTTTAAGTCACTGATGTAAAGGAGGGCTGTTTACTGCACTGGGCCTCTCTGAGAGTTGGTTCACTTTCTGTACTTTACTCCTTCAGTCATCTTTTGTTGTCAGGTCATTGTTTCCCCCAATTTTATTGTAACAGAGTTGTTAGTTCTGTATCATATTTACTTAACCTGGGAAGTATTAACTTTATAATGGTTTCAGGCTTCTAATGCTCCATGACTTCTAGATGCCCAACTACCCACTTATACCGAGGTCAAAGTTGTATTCTGCGTAGTTTTATAATATCCCTATCCAGTGTTGTTCCATTAAGATGGCTAATAAGAGTGGTCATTTATGAGTACCTCGTATACTCCAGGCACATGTGTTATGGTTTTCAATCCTCATACTTTGTAAAGAATTGGCAAAATTAAGTAATTTACCCCACAGGTAGGAGGTAGATACATTGATATTTTGACTTTCTAACCCGTTAAATGGCCTATGCCAAATTACATTAGAATAAATGTCCTGGCAATTCTTGTTGCTGTTATGATAAATATCTTCTACAGAAATCTCTACGTAACAAAAATAGGGAAACTTGAAGGAAGTCTATAAAAGGGAAGAATCCAGCAGTCCCTTGGGATTTTTGTTAGATAAGTGCTATTTACAATTGAGTTATTTCCTATACTATGATTACTTTTCTTTCTTCCCCAACTTTTTCTTACATCCAAAATTAATAATTCTCTTGGTTTTTCATTTGCTTAGATTTCTAGGCTTAACTGTAATTTAGTCTCGGATTCTTGTCCTAATGGTTTAAAAGTTTTCATTAGGTATTTGGACAACTTCATCATAAACACATTTTTTTTTAAAGATTTTATTTATTTACTTGAGAGAGAGAGACCGTGAGAGAGAGCATGAACGAGGAGAAGGGCAGAGAGAGAAGCAGACTCCCCATGGAGCTGGGAGTCCGATGCGGGACTCGATCCCGGGACTCCAGGATCATGACCTGAGCTGAAGGCAGTTGTCCAACCAACTGAGCCACCCAGGCGTCCCATTAAACACATTTTTTTTTAAACCTTTTTTTTTTTTTTTTTTTAATTTATTTGACAAACAGAGATCACAAGTAGGCAGAGAGGCAGGCAGAGAGAGAGGAAGGAAAGCAGGCTCCCTGCTGAGCAGAAAGCCTGATGCAGGGCTTGATCCCAGGACTCTGGGATCATGACCTGAGCCAAAAGCAGAGGGTTTAACCCACTGAGCTACCAGGCACCCCTCTTAAACACATTTTTAAGAACTATCTAAGCTGCTTCAATTTGAATTGGTTGTTCTGTGTGCCTAATACGGAGCTGTCATCATGGGATCTTCTCTCACCATTGTTTCGGGGGAATTCCTTTGCCTCATTCTCTTCTCTTATCTTATTTTTTTTTTTTTAAAGATTTTATTTATTTATTTATTTGACAGAGATCACAAGCAGGCAGAGAGAAAGAGGAGGAAGCAGGCTCCCCGCTGAGCAGAGAGCCTGACGCGGGGCTCGATCCCAGGACTCTGGGATCATGACCTGAGCCAAAGGCAGAGGCTTTAACCCACTGAGCCACCCAGGTGCCCCCTCTTCTCTTATCTTATAGGCAAACTTCCCCCCAAGAGTTTGGTGAGGAAAGATGTATGGATACATTTTTTGAGATATCCAGCCAGGATCTGCCAGGGAAAAAATGGCATTCTTGAGGTGGTGCTAGATGAAAGCTCAACAAAGGAACTATTTATAAAGGTGTGGACAGTATTAAGATGGGGCTAGGAGGAGCAGGAAGATTTAGGCTTGAAGGAAAAAGAGGAAGAGTGTTTACTAGAATCCAGAGAGAGCTGCAGTTGTAGGAAAGAATTTCTCAATAAGGTCTGTGAATTCAGTAAAGAAACACAGCACTGACTTCTCTCTTTCTGACCCCTCATATCTTGCCAGTTGGCCATGTTGGCCAAACCCAACCAGAAGCTGGAGGACAAGAGAATTCAAGTGAAGCAATACATGCAGGTCTACGTCCCAGAGCACAAAGAAGGATAAAGAAGGGTGGAAGGTAGATCTGGAGGGACAAACAAATGATATCCAGCACACCTTGTGTGTTTGAAAATGCTCTTAGTTTATACTCACTTAATGATAGTTTGGCTTAGTATAGAATTCTTTTGTTGCAAATTACCTTCCCTTAGGTTTTTTAAAGGCCTTGACGCCTTATCTGCTAGATTCTAATATTGCCACTGAGAAGTTCAAAGACATTCTCATTCCTAATCTTTTGTTATATGTTCCTCTTTTCCGCTCTTTGGAGGCCTCTAGAACTTCCACAGATTTTCACTAACACATTCACTCCAATTTCCACTGTCTATACTCTCATACCAATTTTCTTCCCAATTATCACAGGATAATAATCTATACTCCTAAAGTAAAGCAGTCTCTCCACTTACATGCTAGATTCCATCCTTCTCCTCAACTCTAGGACATTGCTCCAACAATTCTCCCCGCCTTTCTTTATATAATCATTTATTGATTTCCACTGGATCATTTCCATTAACATACCAACATGCTGGTCTCCCATTTTTTAAAAAAAGGAAAGTGGGGTGCCTGGGTGGCTCAGTGGGTTAAGCCTCTGCCTTCAGCTCAGGTCATGGTCTCAGGGTCCTGGGATCGAGCCCCACGTCGGGCTCCCTGCTCAGTGGGGAGCCTGCTTCCCCCCTCTCTCTGCCTGCCTCTCTGCCTGCTTGTGATCTCTGTCTGTCAAATAAATAAATAAAATCTTTAAAAAAAGGAAAAGAAGTCTCTTTCAACTCTACTTCTTCACCAGCTACTGCTTCATTTCTTCCGTCTCTTTAACAGCAAAACTCTTTAAAATAGTTGTCTTTATTTGGTGTCTTCAATTCTTCCTCCCCCTTGCCCTTATAACCCACTTCAGTTAGACTTTTACCTGTCTGACTCCACAGAGACTACTTTTATACTTGTGATCAATAACCTCTTTTTTGCTAAATCCAGTGTTAAATTCTCCATCCTTGTCTTTCTTAACCTATCAGCAGCACATGGTACAATTGGTCACTCCTTGTGGGTATCTATCTTCCTATGGCTTCCAGGTTACCATGTTCTCCTAGTTCTTTCCCTGCCTCACCACCTGCTCCTTCTTAATCTTCACCATTTCCTCATTTTCCTTACCACCTAATGTTGAAGGACTGCAGGGCTATATCTTTGTTCCTCTTATCCATCTATACTCCCTTGGTAATCTCATCCAGTCTCATTACTTTAAATCCCAAATGTATGATAAAAACTCCCAGATTTACCTCTGGAGCCCAGAGCTCCATGTGGAACTCTAAGTTGATATATCCAATTGCTTATTCCACATCTCCACTTGGAGTGGTGTCTAATAACATGTTTCAAACTCACCATGTTCCAAGCTGAACTTCTGACCTTCCCAAGAAAAGACTCATCAACCCAAGACCTTCCTGGTGGGTAGCAACTCCTTTTTGCCTGAGTCATTCTTGACTTCTCTATTTTTCTCACACCCCACATTGAATCCATTAGGAATCCTGTATTCTCTACCTTCCAAATATACCCACAATCTGACTTCTTATCACTCATCCACTGATGCCACCTTGGGCCAAGCTATTGTCTTTGCCTAAATTCCTTTAAAAAGCTCTTTGACATGGCAGGTAGAGGAATCCTTTAAAAATATAAGCCAGTCTCTGCTCAGCAGGGAGCCTGCTTCCCTTCCTCTCTCTGCCTACTTGTGATCTATCTGTCAAATAAATAAATAAAATCTTAATATATATATATATATATATATATATATATATATATATATATATATATATATATATATATATATATGCCAGGTCAATACTTAGGGGCACCTGGGTGGCTCAGTCAGTGTAAGCGACTGCCTGGGATCGAGCCCCGCACTGGACTCCCTGCCCAGCAGGGAATCTGCTTCTCTCTCCCTCTGCCCTTCCCTACCCTGTGCTCGTGCTCTCTCTCAAATAAATAAATAAAATCTTTAAAAAATTGTTTATGTATGTATACATATGCACATATACCCATATATGCACATATATATAATCCAGATTTTGCCACTCCTCTACTCAAAGTCCTGTAGTGAGTCCTTTTTTTAATCAGAGTAGAAGCCAGTGTCTTTACAATGATCCATAAAGCTGGCCCTGACTTTCTCTTTAAACTCTTTTGCTCCATTCCCTCCATCGATTTTTCACATCTAGGCACAATGGCCCCACTGCTGTTCCTTAAACTGTTTATCCCTTTGCTTTAGCTGTTTCCTCTGCCTTGAAGGATGCAAGGAGCTGCCCAATCCAGTATCTTCCCCCAGACAGCCACTTGGCTGACTCCCACTCCTCCTACAAGTCTCTGCTCAGATCTCAGCTTCTCCGTGAGGTCTGTCCTGACTTACCCATGTAACACAACAACTTGAACCTTCATACCTGCAATTTCAGATTCTTCTTACCTTGCTTGCCTTTCTGTTTACCATATAACACTACCTTCTAGGATAGTATAACATTTGCTTATTATTATCTCCTAACATAATATCGAATTTACTTATTTATCAGAACTGTAAGGACTTCATTAATGAACTATAAGCACATTGTGCCTACAATATAGTAGACAATCAGTAAAGAGTTGTTGAAAGTATGAATAAATGAACAGATTTACTCCTTGTCACCAGGGTTCTAAAATTTCAGGATGATGATGATGTATATGTGTGATATGTGTGTGTGTGTGAAGAGGGTACAAAAAATTCTTTACTCCAATACTTGAAAGCAGGACCTCTCTTTTGCAATATTTTAATCATTTTTTTTAAAGATTTTATTTATTTATTTGACAGAGAGAAACCACAAGTAGATGGAGAGGCAGGCAGAGAGAGAGAGAGGGAAGCAGGCTCCCCGCTGAGCAGAGAGCCCGATGCGGGACCCGATCCCAGGACCCTGAGATCATGACCTGAGCCGAAGGCAGCGGCTTAACCCACTGAGCCACCCAGGCACCCCTTTAATCATTTTTTGATACAACTCTTAAAATGTTAAAGCATTCTCTTGCTTTAACGGGTTATGTGAGTACAGATTGCCTTTTCTTGGAGGCTCTGGACTTTTGTTAAATTCATCAATAACAGTACCCTGTATTTATTTGAGGAAGTCCTTCAATCTTACTGGGAATTCCCTGAGGCGTACCACAGATGTCTTTAGTCTGATTTCTTTTTTTTTTTCTCTAAAGATTTTATTTATTTATTTGTCAGAGAGAGAGGGGAGCGAGAGTGAGCACAAGCAGACAGAGTGGTAGGCAGAGGCAGAGGGAGAAGCAGGCTCCCCGCTGAGCAAGGAGCCCGATGTGGGACTCGATCCCAGGACGCTGGGATCATGATCTGAGCCGAAGGCAGCCACTTAACCAGCTGAGCCACCCAGTGTCCCTTTAGTCTGATTTCTAATTCAGCTGAGCCCTGGGGCCTGGAAGTGGGAAATGGAACAGGAGCCAGAAGAAAGACAGCTCCTTCCTTCTCCATCTTTCTGTCTCCTGGGAGCTACGTGCCTCTCTTCTCTTGGTCGACCGTCATCTCCTGCTCACTCATCAACTTCTTTTTTTTTTTTTTTTTTTTTTTTTAAAGATTTTATTTATTTATTTGACAGACAGAGAACACAAGTAGACAGAGGCAGTCAGATAGAGAGGAAGGGAAGCAGGCCCCCTGCTGAGCAGAGAGCCCGATGCGGGACTCGATCCCAGGAACCTGAGATCATGACCTGAGCCGAAGGCAGCGGCTTAACCCACTGAGCCACCCAGGCGCCCCACTCATCAACTTCTTAAAGGCCACGGTTGGATATTCTTCATTTTACGAAAAGGGGTAATTTGGCAGGCCCAAGAGCTCTGAAGAAAACCAGTTTGGGAGGAGAGCCTTCTGTTGGCTGAGGTGAGACAATACAGGCCACTTCCTCTTTTTGTTGGGGATGCCTTCCTCTGTTTTTGAGAACTGGGACAAGGCAGCTACCCCTTGAGCTGCTTCCTGTTGTACTAACTCCCACAGGCTACCTCCAACAGATTTTCAAATAAGACCTGCTTCACCCACTGTGCCAAATCCTGGCAATCACAGTTGATATAAATGCCATCTGAAAAGCCAAAATAAAAAAAGAAGAGAGAAAGAGAAAGAAAGAAAAGAAAAGAAAAAAAGGAAAAATAATTAAGCAAGGTGAGTGGACCCTTGACATTTCACTCTTTGAGCAACTTGAATAATAAAAGTGTTGGAAAGAACTTCAGTGATTAAATAGTTCCCACAAACTACTCAATATATGTTTTTTGTTGTTGTTTGGTTTTTGGTTGCCCTTTTTTTTTTTTTTTTTTTTTGGTAATAGAATGGTAATGTTAGAATTGGCAGATTCCTTGCTTACTAACTCTGCCAGCAGCAGATCCAGGGATTCAATTACAGTGAAAACAAATGCCCAGTGTTGCTTATTTTTGCTGTCCTTCAAGTCATATATATCTCATTCTAAGTACCTACATAGAATGAATGAAATAAAGGCTATCTAATTCATTTTTCAGTCACCAGTCCCTTGAATTACAGACCTAACCTCTCTCCTACTACTTACCTAGGCTTTTTATCAGGTCAGTCCTCACAGAACTTCCTATCTTAAACAAAGAAGTGGGGCAAATAAATACTCAACAAGAGGAATAGACTTTCTCAGTGTTTTTGCTTTTCCTTCATAGAAAACACTAAGAAGAGAATCTCTTCTATTTCTAGGTCTAAAAAGATTTTTTCTTCATTTGCTTAGAAATGTCTCATTGAAAAAGAATACCTCCTGAATATTTTTAAAATTCTAGGATAGGATAATAGTTAGAATTACCTTCTCATTTCAGAATCAGCTCCTAACCACAGTATCTGTATTCATTCCTGGAAAATGGGTGATGAATGAAAGGGGAACAGCATATAAATCATGTTCACCGATAGTGCAATGCACAGGGAAAATAACAAGATTTATCTTTTAGGCTATAAGAATGTTTCTTCTTCATCTAAGTGTTGTAATTATCTGCTTATACATTTTTAAAATAGAATAGATAGGGTTTTTAGAATGTTTAGCTGTCATTGTTGTTTTAATCTGTTCTTTACCACTGAGAAGACAAAAGAAAGGTTCACTGATTATACTTAGTTGGATATTTATTACATAGATTTTTGGAGACTCTCATTTCCTTGTAATTAAATTCTCTGAAGTCCAAGTCCATTACCTTTTTTTTTCTTTAAAGATTTTATTTATTTGAGAGAGAGAGAGAGAATACTAGCAGGGATGAGGCACAGGGCAAGGGAGAAGCAGATTCCTTGCTAAGCAGGAAGCCTTACGTGGGGCTCTATCCCAGGACCCTGGTATTATTAACTGGCTAAGCCACCTAAGTGCCCCCAAAGTCCATACCTTTTTTCAAAAAAATAGTAATTTTAATGTCACTTACTTCTTAGATTTCCAGTGTTACTCTGCCACTCTCTTTCCTAAAAAAGAAGATAACTATTAACTGATTTTATAGATCAAGATCTGCAAACATTAGATCACAAAGGTCATTAAGTTTTTCTGCTTTGGGTGCTCTATATGAGGCAAAATGGAAAAAAATTTGAAATTCCCTGGTATTTTTAGAAATGTGCTATCTTTTATAACTGCAGGTGATATCATATTCATAACAACTTAGTCTGCTTTCATCTAGAGCTACTTATGGTCTCATTGCCTTTACTAAAAGTAAGCCTAGAATTGTAACCCATTATATTGTGCACCAACAAAAGCGTTATATATGTCTTTTTTTCCCCACATGGCAGAGGATGAAAGAGTTGCTCAGTGGGAGATTTCTTTTAGGCAAAACGAATCAGTTATTTGACAGTATATAGGATCAAAGAGTTGTTTATCTGAAGATGTTTAAGGAGAATCTAATGATCCTAAGCTTTTTACTAGTAGAAAACATGGAGTTGCCTAGTAATGTAAAAATGAAATCAGGAAGCAGAATGTCCTTCTGATCCTTTCTCAGTAAATATCATTCAACTTCATCTTACATTTCAGTTCATCCATTGGTAGATGAGCAATAGCCAGATAACCCACTGAAATTTACACCTTGATGTGTGTGTGTGTGTGTGTGTGTGTGTGTGTGTATGCACACAAATATATATTTTTTTCATATACTAGCTCTAGTCTAAGAAGTGTATGATCTCACAATACCATATTGAGTCTGACATTTAGGACTCTATCCATACCATCAAACCTAAGTAGTGGATTAAACAATGTCTGTTATAAATGAAGTGATATAGACAGCTAATTTGCATCATTTAGATGAAATAAAACATTTGGACTTAGTGTTTGGAGTGAGGCAGATGGAGTAATGGGTCACAGTCAAGGCTCCAGAATCTGACCAACCTGAGTTCACATCTCTTCCTGTGTGACCTTGAAGTTGTTTAAACTTTGAAGCCTCAGTTTGCTCAACTCTAATAGAATTGTCATGAGGAGTAAACACAATCTGACAAACAGTGAGGACTCCATAAATGTTCGTGAGAATATTTACTCTTATTTGAGATATAAGGTGTTTTATAGAACAGAGTTTTTCTGTTCAAATGGTTTAAATGTTCCCTAATTCCCCAGGAACCTTGTTAAAATGCAGATTCTGGTTTAATAAGCCCAGGGTGGGTCCCATGAGCCTGCATCTCTAACAAGCTTTCAGGTTGGTATCCTTATTGCTGTATCACAAACCAAGGGTATGCAGGAAAAAGAACACAGGTTTTGGATTTATCCATCCATGGACTGGAATCCTGGCTCCACACATGGTAGCAATATGACCTTGGCAAGGTCAAGCTTCCTTATTTCTGAGATGGAAAGAATAATATTACTAATTAAATCAGTTTTCATTTAAATACAAAATGATGTATTCACACAATATGCAAGATATTGTAGGTGCTTCACAAATCTAAATTCAGTTCATATGAAATGCTTTAGTGGTCCCTCTAGTATGGGAGACCAATAGTTTCCCTCCTGAAAGAGCTGAAAATTCCAATTGTCTTTGAAAACTTAATTAAAATTCTATTACTATAAAATCAAACATTGACATTGTTTTAAAGCTTGTCATTACATGGCAAGCAAGTCAATTCATACCAGATGTTGTGGAAACAGATTGGGAAAATGCCCTAGGCAAGTAGTGGGCCTAAAGTCACAGTGGATAGAATTTCTGCAAGTGTAGGTAACTGAGAAAAGAATCTAGCTCATGAAGCATTGCATCTTACTAGTATGACTTTTACTTTTTTTTAAGTATGGAAAATTAAAAACACATATCACAACAGAGAGGTTTAATGAAACCCACATACGCATTACTAAGCTTCAATAATTACCAGCACATGGCCAGTCTTTTAGTTTGACTCTTACCGTCTTTCTCCATCTCTGAGTTGTTTTAAAGCATCTCCAAAATATGGCATTATGACATCCATAAATATTTCAACATATATCTTTAAAGATCTATTTTTTTGGTTACCTGGGTGGCTCAATTGGTTAAGCCACTGCCTTTGGCTCAGGTTATGATCCCAGAGTCTTGAGATTGAGTCCCATATTGGGCTTCCTCTGCTCTGCAAGGAGCCTGCTACTCCCTCTCCCTCTGCCTGCCACTTCCCCTGCTTGTGCGCTCTCTCTCTTTCTTTCTCTGTCAAACAATAAATAAAATCTAAAAAAAAAAAAAAAAAAAAAGATGGGTTTATTTGAGGGGTGGAGGGGCAGAAGGAGAGGAAGAGAATTTTAAGCAGACTCCCTGCTTATGGCAGAGCCCAGTTAAGGGCTGGAGCTCATGATCCTGAGATCATGACCTGAACCAAAATCAAGATCATGACCTCAACCAACTGAGCCAGGCGCCCCTCAATATATATCTTTAAAAATAAGGATCCTGGAGCACCTGGGTGGCTCAGTGGGTTAAAGCCTCTGCTTTCGGCTCCGGTCATGATCTCAGGGTCCAGGGATGGAGCTCCGCATCAGGCTCTCTGCTCAGTAGGGAGCCTGCTTCTCCCTCTCTCTCTGCCTGCCTCTCTGCCTACTTGTGATCTCTGTTTGTCAAATAAATAAATAAAATTCTTTAAAAAAAAAAATAAGGATCCTTTTTCTTAAAAAGAAAACCCCTATAATACCATTATAATAATTACTTCAAACAAAAATGCAACTATTGAATTTATATTTAAATTGCCATAAAATTTTTACTATAGGCAATAAGAAATGTGTGTTAAAGCGAATTCAAAATAGCTCAACACTTAAGAACAAAGTAAATACACTTGTTCCCTAACAAACAAAAGAGGCAGAAAAATAATTGTCTCATCTACAGGACTGACCTTCTCAGCATCCCTCTTCTCAGGGCTCCCTCTGGGTCCTAAATGCCAATTCTAGGTGTGGATTTCTGGTCCACATTGTCATTACATGGCAAGCAATAAAATACAGATTTTCTGTATCCTGAGGCTTCCCCACTTAATTCTTTCTAGCTGAGGAGAGAGTGACTGCTTCTCACTTTAGCCAGGAGCAGGGCACTCCTGACAAGCTGATCTGAGGTCTAGGCTCTCAACAGAAAATGTTAGAGCTGGAAGGGATTTCACAGTTCAGCCATTAGATAAGAAAACGGATAGGAGTGTTAAGGGACTAAACCTTGCAAAATTCAGCTGAATTATTGCACATCTAATCTGACCTTTCTGTGATGATAAAATTTCCATTAAGGAGTTTGATCCTTATTTTACAACATTTGGTTAGTCCCTCTGATTTCCTGCTAAGGTCCAAAATTTCTTTTTTGGTTTGTACATTCAAAAATATACATGATTAGGGCGCCTGGGTGGCTCAGTGGGTTAAGCCGCTGCCTTCGGCTCAGGTCATGATCTCAGGGTCCTGGGATCGGGTCCCGCATCAGGCTCTCTGCTCAGTGGGGAGCCTGCTTCCTCCTCTCTCTCTGCCTGCCTCTCTGCCTACTTGTGATCTCTCTCTGTCAAATAAATAAATAAAATCTTTAAAAAAAAATATATATACATGATTAGAGTAAAAGTTATTAAAAAAGATGTAAGGCTTTTCAGTGTTATCTCACCGAAGTCTTCCTTGAACTCATGAAATTTCCATTTAATTTCTAATTATATTTCAAGTATATACATATCAAAAAATATATTGACATTAATATGCATTCATAATATACACATTATATAAAATTAATGTAATGACATCACAGAAAGTTTCCCCTCTTAGAATTTTCTTTTATTGAATATATTTGACGTATAACATAGATATAAGGTGTATGATCTTCTTAGAATTTTTTAAAGAAAGCCCACTCTACTGGCATACTTTTCCAATTCTTTCTTCGTTAGAGTTAGTCTTTGTCTTAAAAATAGGTGAACTTCATTCTCATGCAGATGTCTTCATACAGTCAATTGTTTTGTGTGTTTTAAATTTTTACATGAATTATATACTACACGTACATTTTGCAAATTGCTTTTTTCATTCAGTATTATATTTCCAAGATTGAGCCATGTAATATATAGATGGGTTTTGAATTGTTCATTTTAATTGCTATATAGAAGAATATGAATAAGCCACAGTTTATTAATTAACTAATTAATTAATTTGCTGACATTAATTCCATGAATGAATGAATGAATGAATTCACTGTCTCTCTGAGGAGCAGTTAGGTTGTTCTATTAGGTGCTATCAATAGGTGCTGTATAGTTTTTGCAAATAGGCCAAATGGCATCTTTGTAAATATATGCTGATTCATTTATTATTTATTAGAATAATAATAAGTTAAGGTTATGTAATTGTTGGTTATATATGTGTGGACATACTGTTGATTTTTTTATTAACAAATAATGTATTATTTGCTTCAGGGGTACAGGTCTGTGAATCATCAGTCTTATATACTTCATAGCACTCACCTTAGCACATACTCTCCCCAGTGTCCCTCACCCAGCCACCCTCACCACCCAGCAACCCTCAGTTTGTTTCCTGAGATTAAGAAGCTCTTATGCTATTGATCTTTATATATTGATCCTATATCCACCAATTTAGTGCTAACTCTTACTCGAATAACTTATCTATAAGTAGATTTTCCTGTGGAGAATCAGATTTTCTTAGCTCACTATTTTCCTTAACGTTTTTTACTGAACAAGATAGAGATTTTTTTGGTTTATCAGAATTCGAGGGGAAAGAGCTGTTGAAAGCTAGAGAAACATTTGGGTTGGTGGGGCTGTTTCCCATGGGAAAAACAGCCAAAGCTGGGGGACTACTCACAAAAAGCTCCCTCATGGAGGGTGGAAGATTTTTTGAAAGGAGTGTGACCTGCAGAATTTGTTGGGGCCTCATGAGATGATAGATGGCTGTGTAATCTGTGAGGTGATCCTTTCCTCTGTGTCTTAACAGATTTTTAGTAAAAATGAAAATAATCACATGTTTGGTCTCATTGATATTTTTGCAGGAACTTCTGAAAATGTGATGCAGGGACAGTAGGTCTGAAGCTGCCTTGTAACCACTGGAGCAAGGACTCAAACAAGCATGAGGAGGTGGAGCCTGAAATCCTGGGGAGGGACTGCTCAGCCTCCAAAAGGAGAACCTAAGCCAAGTTTCCTCATCTTTTTAGGGTAGGAAAGCTCCAAGTGGTATTTGGATTTTCAGTGACAGTACCTGAACTGTGTGTTCCCCACACACTGTCAAAAGACAGGGTTCATGTACCTTCCCCCTCAGATTTCTTCTTTCAAGTTTTGAGTTTGCTGCTTTTATGGCTTTCATTGAAATTAGAGTGTTTGTGATCTGTGGAGCATGAGAAAAAAATGTCACCCTCAAATTATCTCCTTAATGGCTTGTCATAAGGGCAGAATTCCATCATTAGATTGATTTCCTCAGGGCCCTCTATTCATGTAATGAATTATGGCCTTCTATTAGCTGGGAAGTAATAAACTAGTATTAGATAACAAATTAATGTTAATATATATTAGTTTATCCATTTAACTCATCTCTATGGGAAAAGGAGAAGACAACAAGGGAAGAGCGTGGAGCCTAAGGGCAAACCACCTGAGTTAACTTCTCTTCTTCCACTTATTAACTCTGTTATTTAAGGCTATTCCTTAACTGCTGTGTGCCTCAGTTTATTAATCTATGAAATGGAGATATTAATAGTACTTACCACATAGGGTGGCTGTGAAAATTGAATGAGTTCAATTTTGTCAAGCACTTAGAACAGTGCCTGCCACATATAAAGTACTATTTATTATTAGCTTTAATTATTACAATCATCAGAGAGAAAGCAAAACCCTAAAGGAATGTCCCAAAGGACAGGAATAATGAGACAGGGAAAAACTACCTACAGTGTATGACTAAAATTAAACAGTTCAGGGCAATGAAGGGAGGGGGCATCTAGAGTAACACTGGGGGCTCTGAAGAAGAGGTACCAAATAGAAATGTTTTATCTTTTAAAGCTTTACACAGAACAATGTCTAGATTTTACCTGTTTCCAACTAAGGGAGAAAAAGATCAGAAGTACATTTCACTTGCATTGACTCATTTAAAGAATTTGACCAAAAAATAAAACACAGAAAGAACAAAAATCTTAAATAGCATAGCCAATTGTGCCTGATAATCTGAACACGAAGATACGCCCCTGAACAAGAGAGAAGTGACTGATCTCCCAGTCTGTCTTGGTCCTTGCCTCTCAAGGCACTGAAGCACATGTGCACATCTCTTCCCACCTCGGTGTTCAGTGATACTACATCAGTAGCTTGAAACTGGCTGTGTACCAGCAAGTGCTACAAATGGGGATGATTTCATTTTTATTTTATTTTTTTAAAAAGATTTTATTTCTGTATTTGAGAGAGAGAACAAGCAGAGAGGAGGGGCAGAGGGAGAGAGAGAGAGAGAAAGAGACACAGACTCCCTGCTGAGCAGGAAGCCCCATGCGCAGGGCTTGATCTTAGGACCCACAGATCACCACCTGAACTGAGGGCAGATGCTTAACTGACTGAGCCACCCAGGCCCCCAGGGGATGCTTTATTTTAGCCAGCTGACTGACCAGCAAGCACACCACTGCTTAACTTGCCTCTTGTAAGGGAGATATCTGGCCACACTGAAGATGCTTCTGGTCTCTGAAGGTATGGATTTCTTTTCCTACAGTGTGAAGCCCAATTGCAAGTTAGTTTCCTCATCTGGTGTTTGGTTGAAGAAACAGCTGGATGTTCCTATACTACAAGAAAAGCTGGCTGATTTGTATCTATATCTCTGTAGAGCAATATTTATGACTAAAGCTATGTAGTGAATGATTTTAGGCATTTTTTTTCAAATTTAAACTCAAGGTACTTCAAAGGTAATCGTGTGGGCCCCTGGGTGGCACAGTCAGCTAAGCTTCTGCCTTCAGCTCAGGTTATGATCCCAGGGTCCTGGGATCAAGTCTTGCATTGGGGCTCCCTGCTCAGTGGGGAGTCTTTTTCTCTCTCTATCCCTCCTCCTGGATCATGCTCTCTTTCTCTTTCTTTCTTTTTTTTTTTTTTTTTAAAGATTTTTTATTTATTTACTTGAGAGAGAGACAGTGAGAGAGAGCATGAACGAGGAGAAGGTCAGAGAGAGAAGCAGACTCCCCATGGAGCTGGGAGCCCAATGCGGGACTCGATCCCGGGACTCCAGGATCATGACCTGAGCCGAAGGCAGTCATCCAACCAACTGAGCCACCCAGGCGTCCCTTTTTTTTTTTTTTTTTTAAGATTTTTTATTTATTTTCTCTTTCTCTTTCTTGCATGTGCAAAAATAAATAAATAAAATCTTAAAAACAAAGCAAAACACAATAAGAAAGGTAATCATGTGCTGATTTAAAACCATAGCTGTGTGCAAGCGGTGGCTTCTAAAGGGACTAATTCTCGTATTAATATGCATGTCCCAGATCAGCCAGTGATTCATTTTGGTGTTAATCAGTGCAAGTCTGGGCCAGATTTAGGTAGCAACCAGAGCTGCATCTTGAGACACTAAATCAAGCATACTTCTTTATTTTGGCCAAAACATTGCTATGATAACATGATCTACTCAGAATTTACCAAAACTCATGGGGATGTTTTTGGAGGAGCATTCACTTTCCTGGAGGTAAGGAGTTTTGTGGCATAATCTAGGCCCTGTATCTAACTCTAGGATCTAAAATAAATTATTTCATTTCTCTGGGCTTTGGAATCTTCATCTGAGGGATGAATTGTGTAATAACAGATAATCTCATATCCCTTCCAGCTCAGGAAGAAAGGAAAAATTAAACCAGCTTATAGCCAGTGGTATATAGTATACAGTGTATGTAAATATGCAAAGTCTATATGGTGTGATTGAAGAGGATACTTTCTGCCACTTCCCCAATATATCTCCTGCACTTATCTTCTGGTCCCATTGAGTCCCTGCATAGGATTAGAGTACATGGCACTGTGACAAGGAAATTGATGAAATAACTATTTCTTCCTACCTTTGTGTCTTGGGGCACATTACTTAACCTCTCTCAGTCTTAGTTTCCTCATCTATAAATGTGTGGATTGAATGCCTTCTTCCAGAGCTGCTGAGGATTAAGTAAAACTAAGTATGTGAACGGGCTTTGTGAGATAGAAAGCATAAAACAAATAATAGCTTCACTGCAGTTTGGAAGATAAGATATCAAAATTACAGTGAAATCCTCCTGGATTAATAATAAGAATAGAATGGTAGTTCTGTCTAGAACACTAAGGTATATAAAAAAATCAATTAACTCTTTATAACCCAGAAAACAATTAATAAATACAGGGGTTCTTAAGAGGCAGAAGAGTGGATTTTTCAGTCTGTAATGGTTATCTGGAAGGGGACCAGGTAGCCACCTGGCGATCCTCCTCGACTGGCACCCTCACAGCCCTGCCCTCAACTTTCCGTCACCAGATCATTTCTCAGGGTCACACAGGAAAGTCACATTGTCAGAGCTCAGACAGACTGGTGTATAATGCAGAATCTCATTGTATAACTTACAAGGAGAGGTCAAATTGCTGAGGGACTAGACATTTGCCTTTTTTTTTTCTTTTTTGGTCAGCAAGTTCTAGACCTTTATACAAATAACAGCAGCATATAACAGAAAATCCCAAAGTACAGTGGCTTAAACAAGATAGAGTTTCTCTTTCCTATAAAAGAAGTCTGCACAGAGGCAGCTCCAGGCTGAGATAGTGGTTTCAGTGTGTCATCTGGGATATAAGCTTTTATCTTTTTATTCTGCCATCCTCAGCCTGTGCTTCCCATGCTTGAGATCACCTCATGTCCCAAATGACTGCTGATGGCCCATTGTAATATCCATGTGCCAACAACAGTTAGGAGGAAAGAAGCAAGAATGAAATACCACCTGTTTTTTAGACTTACCATTAGGCCCATAAACATTTCCACTTGCCTGTCATTGGTGAGAATCTAGTCTCATAGCCTTCTGTAACTACAAGGGCAGTTGGTAAATGTAGTCTTTTAGGAAGGTACATTGTTTCCTCCAAATAAAACTGAGGTTATTTTTATTAAAGAGACAAGGAAGAGGATGTTGGGGTTGGCATTTCACTGCAGCAGTGATTATAATCATAAGGTGGCTGAATGAATGAGCAGAGAGGCTGGATGTATGATTTGTGATTTAAGGTGCTAACGTTTAAGGCTGGACTTCTCAAACTTCACTGTGAACTAGGAACACCAGGGTTCTTGTTAAAAGTCAGATTCTTATGCAGAATATCAGAGATCAGGATGGAAAGTCTGCATTTCTAATTAGCTCCCAGATGATGCTGGTCTATGGACAACACTTTGGGTAGAAGAGCCTAAAACATCATTCCTAAAATTGTTGGTGTTTTCTCTAACAATTGGAGGACAATGGCTGATGCAACCAGAGTATTACATAGGGATTCATCAGCTAGGGGTGACTTTGGTGTCCAGATTTGGAGCAAGAACTGGCTAAAGCTGAATGCACAGTTTGCTTGAAGTGAACCTCCTACAGCAACATTTGCATCCAGAGCATCTGCCCTCTAAGCAGACAGGCTGAAATTCCCTAAAGGAAAGAGCTGAGGAAGATGGAGGAGTGAGAGCTGTTGGGGAGAAGTGGGCATGCTGGATGTCATGATCTTGACTCAGAGTTCAGCTTATTATCTATTGCCTGCCTAAGAGAACAGACCACGGATCAACTGAAGCAGGAATTTAGTTTCGCACTGCCTTGGGAAGGGTCTATGGAGGTCCCCTGGGTAGGGTCAAGGCCACCAAAATGAATAGCCACATTTCGCCGCCCACGGGAAAGATCAAAACTACAACATCAAATATCCCTTGCTCTACCTTTCTCCTACTTAGCCCAAACAGACTTCTCCAGATTACATAAGGTAGTTCTTTTTGTTGTATGTGAGGGCCCATATTTCCATCAACTGCCTATTATTACTTGTTAAGCCAATGCAACAAAGCTAGAAAATGTGAGACATCAGGAATGGTTCTATATTTTAAACTCCTGGTAAAATTTTTTTGTGTGGGAAGAAAAGTCAAAAGAGAATTGTAAAAACTCTACTCCTTATCTTAATTATTTATTTTTAATAAAGTTAGAATCTTGACATACATAGTTAACCCTTGAACAACACAAGGGTTAGGGGCACTGACCCCCCCCCCCACACACACAGTTGAAAAACCGTGTATAACTTTTGACTCCCCAAAAACTTAATAATAGCCTACCATTGATAGGAGGCCTTACCAATAACATAACAGATGATTAACACATATTTTGTATGTTATGTGTGTTTTATATATTCATACAAACAAGTAAACTAGAGAACAGAAAGGGTTAAGAAAATCTTAAGATAAAGTACATTTACTTTAATGTAAATAATCACCATATGAGTGGACCTGCACAGTTCAAACCTATGTCAACTGTGTTCAAAATGCAATGAATGGACTATATAAGATCAAAAGACAAAATTTGAGGCCCCTTGTGACTGTGAGGCCAAAGCCAGTGGTCCTCGTTGCTCCCTGTGATAAGCCTGGGGCTTTGGGACCAGATACTCACCCTCGCTCCCCATTCCCAGTGTGCTTAGGTAGGCTCTGTGGCATCAGTTACTAATTGTCTATTGGATATCCAGTACTCTCTTCTTCCTCACTAACAAAATTGCAGTTTTGCCTGATGATCATCATACCAGTTAAAACATGTAGCCTCCCAGTCTTACTTACACTTGGGAAAGGCCATATGACCCACTCCTGGCTGATAGGATTAGACAGAAGTCTGCTGGGTGGGGTTTCAGGAACATTATTATTTTAATGATAGAAAGCGAGAGACTCTTCTGGCATGTGGATTTTGCCCCTCTTGCTTCCTTCTTTGAATACTGATGTGCTGCCTGGAGGTATAATAGTCATTTTGCCATCAAGAGTATAAAAGTCAAATGCCAAGGTTGGAAGGGCAGAAAGATGCAATAGATCTGGGTTCCTAATAGCGTTGTGGATTTGTCATATTAGGCTTGAACTACCCTCCTTTGGACTTCCTGATATTTGAGAAACATAATTCCTTATTTGGGACTTACTCTTTGAGCTCCACTTTTTCTTCTCCACTCTATATTCTCCCCACCCCCCCACCTTCCCCAGTGTTGGTATACTATAAGATCAGTCCTGATGAAAACATATGAAGGCAGACATGACTGAGGAATTGTAACCAAAAGGCAAGAGAGGAGCCACGGATTCTAACAATGGTGATGAGTCTTAGGCTGGTTGCCCTTATAAGGGTGGCTTGATTAGTAAACTCAAGATGCTCTGGACAAGTAGTCTAGAGAAGCACTTCTCACACTTTAACATACAAATAAATCACCAAGGGATCTGGTTAAAATGCAGTGTTCAGTTCAGCAGGTTGTTGGGACAAGTAAGGTGCCCTGGGCCCTGAGTGCCCCTTTCATGTCTTCTTGCTGGGTATGCTAAAAATGCAAGGGCCTTGGCTCTTTATTACCAGGGCCATTTCTTAGGGTTGTTTTTGCAGCGAGGGAGAAGATAACATCCCTCCGGAACCCCCCAAAAGAACAAAAAGCAGGTTTGCTTACTGCTCATTTTAAAAGCAGTGAATTCCCTAAGCTAAGTGTTTCTCAGCTTTGATGCAAACACTGTCCCTGGGCCTCCCCATGTCTCCCCCATGGGACCTGGAGGGGCGAGGGGAGCCAATGCAAACCAACAGCATGCTCATGCCTCTTGCTATGCTGTAATAAAATCCTTCGACTCAGGAGTCTTGTGTCCTCTGTTAGTTTTTATGAGACACTAACAAACTCATTTATTAGCTTGAGAGTAGGGTAAAACCGCCAGTCCTTCACAGACCTTAGTATGACTTTTGGGTGGGACCCGAAAGTCTGCCTTTCTGATAAGCTAACGGGTACTTCTGTTGCCACTAGTCTACCCACTACACTTTGCATAGTAATAATCTTGAGATTTCAAGTCAGCAAGCTACTTTACAGGTTTTTTTTTTTTTTTTTTAAAGATTTTATTTATTTTTCAGAGAGGGAGAGAATGCAAGTACAAGGGGAAGAGGCAGTCAGAGGGAGAAGCAGGCTCCCTGGTGAGCAGAGAGCCCAATGCAGCACTCGATCCCAGGACCCTGGGATCATGACCTGAGCTGAAGGCAGACACTTAGTCAACTGAGCCACCCAGGCATCTGCTACTTTACAGTTCTCAGACAGACCTTCCTCACCTACAAAATAAGATGAGTTTGACGATCTCTTCCCATTCTAACTCAGTGATTCCAGGTCCCAGTTACCATCAGCAGTTGGGGCCTCTTCTCATTCATTCCTTCCTTCCATCATTGTCTTTATCCATTATTTGCAAGGCACCAGGAAGAAGAAGGATGAGCAATTTCTCTGCTCACAGAGTTGGGCAATGAGCAGTAGAAGCTGCCTCAGAGATACATATATGGATAATACCAAATAAGTCAGTTGCCTCTTTGAACTATCATTCTTAGGTTGAATGTCCATACAATTTATTCCAAACCAGGACACTTTTGAGAGCTAAAAGGGGATGCTATTAGTTACACTAATAATAAAAGTTACACTAATAGTTACACTTGGATGACAAGTGTAAATTTGCTCAGTCCTAGGTCATCATATTCTCAGGGACTCAGAAAGCTGTAGTTCTATCCAGATTTTCTTTTTTATTTTTCTTTTTTCAATTAAAATGAACATTTATCAAGCCCATATTAAATGCCCCCCCCTCCAATCTGTGTACAATTCCCTTCACCCTGCTGTTTCTTCTCATTTGGGTACATTGTATGTCCACTAATTTTTTACAGTTATGCAGCCTATAATTATACAGTCCTATAATGTATAGCATCCTTATTCAGAAGATCAGAATCTTTTTAGAAAGTGATGGATAGGGCACCTGGGTGGCTCAGTGGGTTAAGCCGCTGCCTTCGGCTCAGGTCATGATCTCAGGGTCCTGGGATCGAGTCCCGCATCGGGCTCTCTGCTCAGCAGGGAGCCTGCTTCCTCCTCTCTCTCTCTCTCTGCCTGCCTCTATGCCTACTTGTGATCTCTCTCTGTCAAATAAATAAATAAAATCTTTAAAAAAAAAAAAAAAGAAAGTGATGGATAGCAGAGTGACGGTCACAGCTAGTGGCAATGTGTTTCATTTTATTTTTTATTTTTTTTTAAAGACTTTATTTATTTATTTGACAGACAGACATCACAAATAGGCAGAGAGGCAGGCAGAGAGAGTGAGAGGAGGAAGCAGGCTCCCCGATGAGCAGAGAGCCTGATGTGGGGCTTGATCCCAGGACCCTGAGAGCATGACCTGAGAGCCGAAGGCAGAGGCTTAACCCACCGAGTCACCCAGGCGCCCCAATGTGTTTCATTTTAAAGTTTTTTTCTTTCTTTGTTTTGAGAGAGACAGAGAGTGAATGAGAGAGGACAAGCCAGGAGGAGAGGCAGAGGGAGAAACAGACTCACCTCTGAGCTGGGAGCCCAGTGTGGGGCTTAATCCCATGACTCTGGGATCATGACCTGAGCCAAAGGCAGATTCTTAACCAACTGAGCCACCCAGGTGCCCTGGCAATGTGTTTCATTTTAAACAAGTATTGAGGGACGCCTGGGTGGCTCAGTTGGTTAAGCAGCTGCCTTCGGCTCAGGTCATGATCCCGGCGTCCTGGGATCGAGTCCCACATCGGGCTCCTTGCTCCGCAGGGAGCCTGCTTCTCCCTCTGACTCTGCCTTCCACTCTGTCTGCCTGTGCTTGCTCTCGCTCGCTCTCTCTCTGACAAATAAATAAATAAAATCTTTAAAAAAAAAAATTAAAAAAAAAAAATAAAAAAAAATAAAAAAAAAATAAACAAGTATTGAGAAGAACTCATTACTTTCCATGGAGATTCTGGACTGGTCTGGTGCTCCAGTCATGATAAACATCAGTGACAGCTGCATATTTGTCACTCAGAAATTGAATTGGAATCAACCATGGCCTCTGGCTTCTTCCGCAAAGCTGAGTGTGTTTGATTCCCTATCAGTAAACATTTTGAAAGCCTGTGTGTTCTCTACATACCTGTCAGGGATTGACTCTAGACCAGTGGTAAACTCCAGGTCAGTGGTCAATTCTAGGTCAGCAGTCAGTTCCAGACATGGTGTGGAGAAATTCCCAGCTAGGAAGAACTAGTCAGGTTCTGAAATGTCTTCAGTGCTTCAGGGAACCAGTCAGGAAGAACCAATCAGGGCCTTCTGGAGCATGGTGCAAGTGGGGAGTGCAGGAGGCTCCCCAACTCAAGGAGGGAGGTAGGCAGGCCCTTCTGTGATCCAGACTTTCTAATCCTCTCTTCCCTCTTCACCCCTCTCCTTCCCTCCTGTTAGATCCTTAAATGTCCTGTTGCATTACCCTGAAAGCCCCTCACAGAAGAGTGAGTTGCTCTGCCCAGTTGAAGATAGCACCAAGTCATTACATAATCCCTCTCAACGCTCAGAACTCTGAGCAGCTTCCCTGGAGGTGGGTGGAAATAACCCACCATTTCAGTTTTTATAACCCATGCAGGAGTGAGACTGTTATTTTTAGGGCACAGTAATTTAAAAGCTCTTGCTGGCCTGGGGGGAAATGTCTTCAGTGCTCCAGGGAAACGAAGTGGGTTCTGTTTTTTTCTTTTGCAGCCTGTGTCCAGGATGAGTTCTTTCTTTATAGTAAAAGGAAACAGTGTGCTGCTGGCTGGCACCTCGGGTGCTAACCATAGCCAACTTAGAGACCCTCAAATTGTTGGAATTCAGGGCAGCCTTCTGCTTTATGGCCTATGCAGTAGATAAACTTAGTATCCTTAATTCCACTTTGGTTTTAGGGGGAGGGATCAGGATGATGTCTTTTGTTCCAAATGACCCATTGTCAGGTACCTAAAGGGTGAATTTTCCTTAGTTTGGTTTCCCCCAAAAGCAAACCCTGAGGCAAGGGTGCAAATAGTTTATTCAGGGAGAAGGAAAGGGTGGAGAGCCAATAAGACAGATGTTAATCAGCAGTTTTCTGTCAGCAACTGGGGCTTGATCCTGCCCAGGCCTATCCGAGAGTGTGCTGGGATGTTCCTACAAATTGTCCCGCTGAGTGAAAGAATGGGGGTATTTATACATTTATCCCTCAGTGTCTTGGTTTGCTCCAGTGTATTAGCTCTCGGACACTTCAGGCCTGTCCTAGAGTGGCCCCAACAACGCCCACTCCCCAAGGTCAGAAAATGTCCCCAAACAGAGGGACATGAGCAGTCCTTTAGGGAGGCAAAGGACATTGGGGTGGGGCACTGACAGACTCTGCCACAAGAGTCAGAGTCCTATTCATAAATGGGCTGCGTGTTCCTTACTTAAAAGACAGTACAGTCTTTTGAAAACCCACATTTGCCTTGCAGGATCTGTTTGCCTTTAAAGTAAAGTAGCAGAAAATCCAGCCATAGCTATCGCTGTGAAGCAAATGCAAATTGGCACTGAAGCCTTCACCATTTGCAGTTCCCAACCCCCTTCTACAACTGTACCCAGAGCAAAGGAGGTCACCCTCTCCCTGTAGAGTCAGCACAAGTCTGGGCAGATGACACTCAGCTGAAAACGGAGACAGCAGCATTTGCAAGACATCGGAAGGAATGGGGCCTCAGACTCCCTCATCTATATGTAGACAATGCAGGTAACATTTTTAAATACCTATGATGGTCATGACAGTTAAATCCAGTGAGGAATGGATGCCCAGCAGAGTACCAGTGCCCATATTAGAGCTCTTGCAGATAAAGAAGAAGGCTCAAATATGTTGTTTTAATTCTTTTGAAAAGAGAACACTTTTTTCTTCTTCTTGTTCATAAGAATAATATATACTTCTGGTAATGGCAGAAAACTTAGAAAATACAGGAAAAGGTAAGGAAGAGAAAAACCTACAGTAATTCCATGTTCCTCTCTTTACAAATATGTAAACAAAATGGATTAACTTAGAAGTATGTAATTACAATACAGATCTTTTATAATATAATCATATATTGGAACCATGATTTGGTATCCATTTTTCATATAGTGTATCATGGGCTGTATGATTCTGCATGTCACTGACAATTCTTCAAAATGTTTCTGTCACCTGTGGGGCGCCTGGGTGGCTCAGCGGGTTAAGCCGCTGCCTTCGGCTCAGGTCATGATCTCAGGGTCCTGGGATCGAGTCCTGCATCGGGCTCTCTGCTCACCGGGGAGCCTGCTTCCTCCTCTCTCTCTCTGCCTGCTTCTCTGCCTACTTGTGATCTCTCTCTGTCAAATAAATAAATAAATAAATAATAAAATCTTTAAAAAAAAAAAAAAAGAAAAGCCTCTGCCTTCGGCTTGGGCATGATCCTAGGGTCCTGGAATTGAGCCCCACATTGGGCTCTCTGCTCATCAGGGAGCTTGCTTCCCCTCTCTCTCTGCCTGCCTCTCTGCCTACTTGTGATTTCTGTCTGTCAAATAAATAAATAAAATCTTTAAAAGAAAAGAAAAAGTGTTTCTGTCACCTGAATCATATTCCATCACCTGGATATACTATAAACTGTTTTGCCATTCTTCTATGAATTTGTGGTGAACACCTTCGTACTGACCACTTGACCTTTGGGTATTTCATTGAGGTATTCTCTCAGGTGTGGGATTGCAGAGTCAAATGACAATGAGACCAGAAGTCTGAGGACAGAGTTGAGGGGAAGCCTCCTAACCGGGAAATCTGTGACATACGAAGATGGCTCTCCTTGGCTGTGGAGTTGCAGACCAGGCCTGCCAACATACAGATCAGAGTCCTTAGGCTTGCAAGAACCCTAGAGATAACCTCTGCCCACACCCTCTTTGTTGTTTTTCAGATAAGGAAACTGAGTCGCAAAGATTTGCCAGATTTGACCAGGCCATCAGACTCCAGACTTGGGCTGTTTTTAGAAATTAAATTACATCATGGCACTGAAAATGGAATGGCCAGACGGCTAGCTGCCCAGCCAGAAGTGAGGCTATGTTCTTCTGGTGCTTGGGAATCTGAAAGAGCACCGCCTTCCCCATCAGCTGATTACACATAATAGGATAAAATATCTCTTCCTACACTTGGAAGAAGCACAAGGGTTGGTGAAGTGCCTAGGAACAAAAATAAACCAGAAGGTGCATAGTCCATTGAATCAGGACAAGTCAATGAAAGCTACACTGGGAAAGGCAAAGCACTTTGGAGAGAGCAGATAATTCTTTTCTTGTTTGCAGAATGGATACTGGGGCTCCAGTAATGAAGTAGATCACAGACATTGGCAGAGTGCCGCTCATATTCTCTCAGCACACAGCATTCTCAGATATGTCATCCACTTCCTACTGCATGCACCTGAGAAGTTTTCCCTGAGGGCTTTCCCTAGCTAAAGGAGCCTTGTTCAGGGCTGTCTGGACAGGCAGCCTTGAAGTGCAAGAAGATACCTTCTGAAGCAATGCTCAACCAGTGACCTATGGGAGACAGTGTCTAAATATCCCTGTTTACTTGTCCCTTGGGTAGCACATCTTTATACCATCTTACCAGGTCCTCAGTGGAATTAGGTCCCAGATGCCTATGGCAGTGACCTGCTTATTATCACATTCTGTACTGAGTTCCCTTTCCTGCCCTCTCTCCCTTTCCTAGTCCCCTCCCAGTCTGGCATCACCCCCAACTCAAATCCTTGTATCAGTGTCTGCTTCTAGGGGAACCCAACCTAAGGCAATGCAGACCTTTCAGAATTAGTTGTAGGAAATGCTAAAAAGGGAAACTTCAGTTAGTGGAGTAGACATAAACTGACACAAATGTTAGAATTAGCAGAAAGGACATTAAATCATTATTATCACTGTATTTTATGTTTTCAAAAAAATGGAAGAAAAATTGAACATACTAAGATGAGACATGGAAGATACTCTAAAGTCCAATAGAACTTCTAGAAATAGAAGCACCCCAAGATACATATGGGTGATGGATGCAGTGGAGAAGGAACCCAGGGTAAGAGGCAGAGGCCAAATTATTATAGTTAGGATTAAATTCAGATATATAAAACAGGGTGTGTGTGTGGGGGGGGTAATTAGCAGTACCTTAAACAAGAGAGAAGCTTATTCTTGTCTCATGTAAAAGAATTCTGGAACTAGGCAGTGCGTAGCTGAAAGGGCAGCTCCACTCTGTCATCAGGGACTCAGCCTCCTCTCCAGCAGTACTATTTGTGATAGCTTTCAGCTTCAAAGTCATCTCATAGGTGGTAGCTAGAGTTGCCAAGGTGGCAGCTAGAGCTCCAGCCATTACGTCTATATTCCAGGCAGCACACAGAAGGAAGAACAGAAGAGCAAAAAGGGACCCTTCTTAGCAGGTTAATTCCATTTTAGCAGTGTGTCTGGAAATCCCACTGAACTCTACCACTTAGATCTCATTGCTTAGAACTTCTTCATGTGGCAGGCCCTCGCTGCAAGGCTTAAAAATATACTGTCTTGGGGTGCCTGGATGGCTCAGTCAGTTAAGTATCTGACTTCGGCTCAGGTCATGATCTTAGGGTCCTGGGAATGAGCCCCCCACTCAACGGGAAGTCTGTGTCTTCCTCTCCTGCTACCCCTCCCTCCATTCATGCTCTCTCTTTCTTTCTCAAATAAATAATCTTTAAAAATAAAGGAACAAACTGTCTTAGCCAAATACATTGTTAAAATCAGAGTTGTGTTACTAAGTAGGGAGGGGAGAATGTTTGTTGGGTCAGGTGACCAGCAATCTCTACCTTACAAAGAAAGATTCAAGGGTTAGAGATGTTTGGTGTGAAGGCAGGAATGAGAAGAACAGAAAACAAGGGTTAGTTGATTTTATGTTTTTGGAATAACTGAACCAATTAGATCTCTACTTTGCATCTACCTCACACATGCAGAGCACAGGCAATCCAGACAAAAACAAAAACAATTTTTTAAAAAAGCTCTGCATCAGTTATCACGACTGCATGACAAACTGCTCCAGATTTTAGTGGCTGAAAATAGAAAAATTGTTTATTTTGCACAATTTTATGGGTTGGCTGGCCTCTCACCTAGAATCACATATGCTGCTGCAGTCAACTGGCAGCTTCCTTGGGTCTGGAGCATCTAAGATGGCCTGGGGCCTTAGTTCTGACTCATCTGAGCCCCTCTCCCCATGGTCTGTCCTCATTCAGTCATCCAGCTCAGTCTTTCTTACATTGTGGTAGGAACATTCTAAGACAAGGAAGGAAGAAGCTGCAAGGCCGCTTGTGGCCAAGGCTCCAGAACTTGCATATTGTCACTTCTCCTGCATTTCATTAGCCAAAGCAAGTCACAGGCCAGACCAGATTTAAGATGTGAGAAATAGACTTCGCCTTTGATGGGTTGCTACAAAGCTGTTGTTAAAGGGGCATGGACACAGGGAGATGTGATTCACTGGGAACCATACTATTAACAATCTACCATAGACTCTCTAAAGAAACTAAATGAACTGCTTGGAGGGCTCCAGGAATGAAGTGTTCCCCTTTCTGGGATCTTTGGCTCTTATAACCTCAAACTTACTCCCTTTTTGTTAATTCTAAAGAAAAGTCTGCTCATAAATAAGCCCTGGCCACCTAAACAGAACTCTCAGTTGAGAGAGAGGCCAAAAGAAAGAGACCAATACATACACTACCAGAGAATATCAGTATAAACTATCTTGAAAAAAATCTATCTAGTCTTTTAATCTTAGGTATGTACAGTTAACAAAGGACTATCAAAAATACTAAGAATGTTTGAATTATGAAAAAGAAATACCAAATCAAAGGAAAAATTAACCGCAGAGGACATGGAGATAAATCAGAGAACAGAAGGAGGCATGATCAAATACATAACCAAACAAAAAAAACTTAGAGGACTTCAAAGAGATTTGAGAAGCTATTACATTTATAAAACAAAAACAGAATACTGTGGGTGGGAGGAAACAGGAGCACAAGAAAAGAAACATAATGGCAGTTTAAAAAATCAATAGAGAGCTTGGGGGGGGAAAGGAAGTCACCTAGGAAATAGGTGATTTTGCTTTGAGCAAAATCAAAGAAATGGAAAACAGAAAAGATGGTGAACATAGAAAGCCACTCTACAAGGTTTAATCTCTAAATAATAGGAGGTCAGTGAAGGGAGAATTTGGAAACCAAAGGAAGGAAGTTATTAAAGAAATATGGAACAACATTTTCTATAGCAGTCTGTAGTTTGAAAGAAACTTTTGAGTGCCTGGTATAATACGTGTTTTAAAAAGACCGAAGTCTAGAGTGAACCATTAGAATATCATGGATTAAGAGAACCTACAAGTTTCCTAGGAGAATAAGAAACAGCAGGTAATCAATGAAGGAACAAGATTAAGACATCAAACTTATCAGACATGAAAGAGCTTAGAAATTTTGTCTCTCAAGTATCCTTTCTGCAGAAGGAAGATGTGATAAGTATGACACAGTAGAACTCCCCAAGGAGTGCTGTAAAAAGGTATTCTAGCATATCAACTGTTTAACTAGCCTAAATACAGTCAGTTCACATTAGACAAAAACTCAGTGGGCTTTCACAGAATTTTTTTTTAAGATTTTTATTTATTTATTTGACAGAGAGAGAGAGAGAGATCGATCACAGGTGGGCAGAGAGAGAGAGAGAGGGGAAGCAGGCTCCCCGCCAAGCAGAGATCCTGATGGGGGACTCCATTCCAGGACCCTGAGATCATGATCTGAGCCAAGGGTAGAGGCTTAACCCACTGAGCCACCCAGGCACCCCAACACAAGAATGTTTTTAAGAAGCATGAAATAAATTTCAGACAATAGGGAAAAGGAATAAGAAGCTAAATAATATTAATCATGTGGTGAAAAAAGCACGTTTCTTTTTTCAATAGCAAAAAACCAACCAATTCGAAACACTAGAAAATAACTATACAAATGAAGCAAAGGAAAATGTGGTATACTTTTGAGGCAGGGATAGTTTAAGTGTAGCAGACTTAGTGACTTGCATTAATGGCCCTATTAATAATGACTATCCTGTATCCACCTCTTCTGTACACTCCCTACCAACACCCCAACTCTGCCATAGGACTCGACTTAGCTCATAGTGGTACAGTAGCAAATGATCCAAGAAGAAACATGAAAAGTTATTACATGTTTTAGCTCTCTCTCTTGAAGCCCTGCCACCACCATGAGAACAAACCCAGGTTAACCTGTTAGAAAGATATCAAAAATACATAGAAGAAAACTAAAGTCATCAAAGCCAAGGCAGTTCTAGACCAGCCAGCTCCTACCCTAATCCAGCAACTAAACGTAGCCACGGCAGTGAGTCCATTAGAGATTGACCAAGTCCAGTCAGATGAGCAGAACCACTTAACTGACCTATACTCTCATAAGAAATATCGGATCATTATTGTTTTAAAGGACTAAGTTTAGGAGTGATTTGTTATGCAGCAATAGCTAACTAATTCATAAATAAAAGAGTATTTATTTGACTTAGATGCTAAGAATACTCTTCAAGTGATAAAGAGAGCATGACATTGGCCCTGTTGTCAACAAACAGGGATGGGTGAATTTGTATCCATCCCACTTGACTCAGCCAGCAGCAATATTTATATCATCACAAGAATGTAAACTTTGTTTCTTAGATTTCAACATTTAGGAGTAACTTAAAACCCAGAAGACTTCATTATGGTTACAGAAGAGAATGTAACTTTTATTGATCTAAGAAATGTAAAGGAGAGCTGAAAACAAGTGGGAGGAGAAAGAAGGGTTGGAGAACAAAGGGGAGTAAGAATAGTAGTCCCAATATGTTCATCTTACTTGATAGAAGGAAGAACTATTGATAGATGTTTATGGAACAAAAACCAGAGGCTTAAGTATATTATTTAAAATTGCAAAATTAGGGACATCTGAGTGGCTCAGTGGGTTAAGCGTCTGCCTTCCTCTCAGGTTATGGTTTCAGTGTCCTGGGATTGAGGTCTGCATCGGGATCTCTGCTCAGCAGAGAGCCTGCTTTCCCCTCTCTCTCTCTGCCTGCCTCCCCGCCTACTTGTGATTTCTCTCTTTCTCTCTGTCAAATAAATAAATTAAATCTTTAAAAATAAATAAATAAATAAATAAATAAATAAAAATTGCAAGAGTAATCGGTGATGAGGAAGAGGTAGAAAAGCTGAACTAAATTAACACTACCTCTTTTCTGTTCTTCTAGCATGAGAAGTTGATTTTTTAAATTGAGGTATAAAATACATACAGGGAGAAGCGCCTGGGTGTCTCTGTTGGTTAACTGTCTGCCTTTGGCTCAGGTCGTGATCCCGGCGTCCTGGGATCGAGTCCTGTGTTGGGCTCCGTGTTCAGCAGCAAGCCTGTTTCTCCCTCTGCTTCTCACCCTGCTTGTGTTCTCTCTCTCTTTTAATTTTTAATTTTTTAAAAGTAAACTCTATGCCCAGCTTGGGACTTGAACTCACAACCCTGAGATCAAGAGTCACATGCTCCACTGACTAAGCTAGCCAGACATCCCCAGTGACTCTCATTCTTCACTTAGGTCATTTTTACTTCCTGTTTCCTCTACCTGGACTACTTTGCTTCCAGATTTTTGCAAGGCTGACCTCTCACCATTCAAGAATCAGCTGTCAGAGGCTTAAGGGAGGGCCTGGGGGCTGGAACACTTGGGAACTGACTGGTCACCCCTCTATCTTCTTGTGGTTATAGGGCATCTCTCTGTGGTTCCATTCTGTGTGCTAGTTTGAGCTTCCTCACAGCATGGCAATTTCAGAGCAGCTGGATTCTTTTCTATGGCAACTGAAAGTTTCAAGAGAGTATTCTGGCAAATCGGAAATTTTATCACCTTTTATGATCTAGCCTTGGAAATCACAAGTATTGTTTCTGCTGATGTATTGTGGAAGTCACCAATCCACCCAGATTTAAAGGTCAGGAAAATATACTCTACTTCTTGATAAGTGAATGGTAAGATTCTAGATGAGCATGTGGGATGGAAGATTGTAGCCAATTTTTGTAAAATATACTCAACCATACTGCCCCATACTTTATGTGGTTTTCTTCATAGTACTTTTTATTATTGGATATTATTTCTTTGCTTTTGATCAACCACCTCCCTTTACTAGAATATGTGCCATAAAAGGGCTGCATCTGAATGGTACTGGCACATAGTAGGTATTCAGTGCATTTGTTCAGTAAAATAATAAGACTTTTGTAATAGGGAACCTATAGATGCCTCAGGTTAATAAACCAAGTTATGGAAATATAAGCACATTATGTAAGGATGTGGACCTAACCACTCAAAGAACTAGAACAGAAATCATTAAAGGAATTACCTGTGTGGTGCAAGATGGGGAGAAGAAGTGGAAATGGAGAGTGAAGAGCTTTCCTATAGCACTTGGGGGGGGGATTAAAATCCATGTACTTTTATCTCTTTGATAATTAAGGCTTTGAAAAAAATTAAATGGAAAACAATCATTGTAGAAAATATGGAAGAACTGGAAGAGAGCAAAAAACTAACTTATGAGGCTTTTTTTGTGATACCACTACCCAGAGAAAGCTTTTATGAACATTTTGATCTATTACCTTGTTGTTGAAAATAGGCACTTCTGAGTCTTGCCTTTTAATCTTCCTTGCATTAATTCCACTGTGAGGATTGCTCTGGGGCAGAAATACTGCCTGGCAAAGGTATGAGACCTAAAGATTCTGTTACTTCTTGTTTCCGCTACTTAGAGGTCTGCATAATTATGCCCTTTGTCTTTTTTCTTTCCACCCCTGGCAATTGTCTTGTACCCACTCTTTCCCTGTCCATCTTTCTCTCTTGCTCAAGGACTTCATAAATTTGTCACGGTCTCCATCTCCTCAGCCACAGGACAGAGGTGTGTCTTGGTTACCTATTGATACATAACAGACTACTCAAAACTTAGGGACTTAACCACCATTTTTATCACTTTGCACAGTTCTATTGGTCAGCAGTTTGAACAAAGCAAAGCCCTGTCATCTCTGTTCCACAGGATGTCTGCTGGGGCATAGTGTCCATCATGTCTGATGGCTCCTCTAGGATCACTGTCCAGAGTGGGGGGTGAGTGCCGTTGGGAAAGGTTTAATTGGGATCATATGACTGGGGCTTTACCTTAACCCTGGCTGCTGGGTGCCTAGCTTCTCCATGCGGTGTCAGAGCTTTTCCCTCTCCACGGGTTCTCTCCAGGGGCATAGTCAGCCCTCTTGCGTGGCAGCTCAGGGATCCCAGGAACCTGGACCTGGAACTCTACCTGCATTCTTTTGGCTAAAGCAAGTCACAGGCCCAGTCCAGATTCAAGCGGAAGGGAACACACAGGCATGAATACCAGGAGGCATGGGTCACTAGGGCCACCAATGTAACAGATTGCCAGTGAATCAGATGGATGTGAATTCAAATCCTGTCTCCTTGGCTTGCTAATTATATTTCTTGGCCCGATTTCTTTCTGTTTTGTTGTTGTTGTTTGTTTGTTTGTTTTTGAAGATGAAAACATTTATTGAATTTAAACATCATCTATAAAGTCAAGTGGGTACAATCATTGCATGGTGTTTCATAGAAAGGACCTGAGCATTAGAAAGAAGTGCAGAGCGGTAGTGGGGTCGTGTTTGTCACCAAGGCTACAGCACTCATAATGAACATAATTCAGGTTGTTCGTGACCACCAGTTACATTTACTTGTGCCTGTGGGCTTTGTCCTTGGATGTTATCTAGACAAAGAATGATGAAAAGCTAACTGCCTCTGGAACAAGAGTGTATTGTTTAAGAGGGAATTGAGATGCAGTGAAGGAGTCACCTGGAAGTAAAGGCTGTGACTGAATTCTGGAATATTCACATTTTAAAAACGAGGAGAGAAATAAAAACTCATTCATAAAAACAAAACAAAACAAAACAAAAACAGATGTGCAAACTGTAAACCTGATGGACCCAGGGAAAAATGAGCTCCTGGTAACCTGAAGACACCTTTGGGAGGGTTTTAGGTTTCCAAAGATCCAGAAGTTGGAGCCAATGGTATTTCGATCTGAAAAAAAAAAAAAAAAATCAGCAAAAAAATAGATATTGTTGTATGGTTCTAATAGTGAAGAATTTCTTCTCTCTCTCCATCTTGAGTTACTTTCTCTTATTTACCAACCTCTTCACTCTACTTCAAGTTTACTTGCTCTTTTCTTGTCTCCCTAATTTCCTCTGCCTAGTAACCCTTTATTTTGTCCAAACCCTGGAGCCTCAAGAAGCCCTTCCCATTCATTGGTTCATTTGCTTTGTTTTTCAGATTCTACATGTATGTGAAATCGCACTGTACTTGTCTTTCTCTGTCTGACTTATTTCACTTAGGTCCACCCTCCCCTATAGAAGAGAAGTCCCTTTAAGCATAGTCACCATAACTGGTTACCACCCATACTGGAGAAACAGAACTCAGATCCCACAAGAGGCTCTAGAAACACAGACCTTCCTCCTGGCCTCCTTTCTTGTTGCTTTAACTAGGAGTCTCCTCCCCAAGGACTGTTTGAGTCTTCTTTGTCCTGAGATTTGTAAGCAAATGACCTTTAACCCAGTGAGACTCTCCTCCATCAATCCCCACTAATCTTCTTAGGTGTTAATATTTAGCATTACCTTGTACTCTTCAGGTGCTAGGAAATGCAGCTGCCAACAGCCTTATCAGCAAAACCTGATGAAACACTTCCCCTTGCTTCTTTCCTGTTCTTGTTTGATGGAGATTTCTGCTCTGGCAAGGGGTCAGTAGAAGTGACATCCCTTTCTCAGTGAAAGGAACACACTGCAAAAGGTTTGATGAAAGGCATAGAAGCTGTTTCTCGGAGTTGCTCTCTGCCACAGAATAATTAGTCTGTTATTAAAGGCCTGTAATGAAGGTACCAGGAAGGTGATCTGTTCTCTTCCAACTTTAGAGAGTGGATTCTGGCTTAGTAGGTCTGGGGTGGAGCCTGAGTTTCAGCATGTGTAAGATGCTTCCAGAAGATACTGGGCTGATATGCTGATCTGGAGACCATACTTAGCAAGGAAATGCTACTAAGTCTTAAGGAAGGTGAGGGACAGGCTATGAACATCTTTCTGCCGCGCAGAGGGGCAGCAAACAACTCTCAGTTTTTCCAGGCATTTCCTTGTAGCAAAAGAACCTGGGCTTTGGGGACAGACAAAGAAAGCTCTATTCTAATCTTGGCTTTCCACCCACTGGGTGGTCATGGGCAAGTCACTTAGCCTCTCTGAGACTTAGTTTCCTCTTTGGTAAAACAGAGAGTGGAGGCAACGCGTGCCTTACTAAGTTGCCCAGGAGACTTTGCGACACAATGGGTATGATGGTCTTGCAGAATGCCTGGCGCATTTAGACCCTCTGTAAATGGTGCCATGTCTCACTATTGCAAAGATGGAACCGAGAGACCTGAACCAGAGCCTGCTATCTTCTGCTTTCCTATATTCAAGGTGAGGACTTGGCTTTGTTTTCAAGGGCCCAAAGTTAATAAACAGCAGTTTAGTGGGTGTGCTCCCCATGTTCAGACAGTTGCTCTGCTTTGATGGATACACTTGAGTCACCCTAGGGCAAAATGAAGTAATGCTTTGGAATTGTGATGAGAAGGCCTCTTTCTTATTAGATGTCACACCCTCAGATGTTAAGGTATCTTTCATAGACTTTTCTGTTAAGTTCCTGTGGCAACTTTGTCACAGTCAAGTGACAGAAAATGAAAATATTTCATAGTTCCTATGGGTTCAAGTTCATTTTCTTGCCCCATACACACAAAAATCATTTTCTCTGGGTCCATGTGCTCCATTCCTAAGCCTCTGGCTTGCTCAGACTTCCTAGTTAAGCAACAAAACCTGCAAATCTTTTAAAGATCTGTTTCCTGGAACTTTCATATAACTTCAAAATAACGACAGACTGGGTCTGCTGACAAGCAGGAAGTAGAACTCAACTTTTCCCCACCGTGTGTTTTTGCCTGTTTTGACTGCTGCTGTTGGCACCTACATGTTGTCTGACTGTTACTGATGACTCAGCAGAAGCCACCAGGAGCAAAACCAGTTGTTTTGTGCCCGAGAACAGCCTCTTGCTGGCTTGATTCTCTGGCAATGATGATGACAACCTGATTTCTGGAGGTGAAACTTCTGGTTTTCTCTCTCCAGATGTAAGTAGCAACAACTTAGACTTCTCTTTACTTCAAAGACTAGTTCATGTTAGCAGAGTGAAAAAGAATGTATCTTGAGCACAGTCATTTTCTCTAAGTTCCTAAGCTGCAGTTGCTACAATTTTTGACTTAAGAGATCAAAATGGGGTATTGAGAGGTATAGACTATAGAGTGAACAAAGGAAGAAAATAAATGGAGTAACACTGAATAGTGACTTGAGGAAATCAGAGATGCTGCCCAAATGGTTTACTTCAGTAGCAGTGAGTACATGTTCACCAAGGTGACAGAGATTTCAGATTTTTAACTTTAAAGCTTTTTAACACTAATCAGTGTTTAAACTATGTTACATTTAAGAAACAAAGGTAGGCCATGAGATAGGCTAATTATTTGGAGGAAAACTTGATGAAGAAAAAGTATGAACACAAGCAGGAGGCATTTAAATTTGTTTTTAAAATTTTAAAAAAATTTATTAAAAAATGTATTTATTTCTTTATTTGAGAGAGAGTATTAGAGGGGGAAGGTCAGAGGGAGAAGCAGACTCCCTGTTGAACGGGGAGCCTGATGCGGGACTCAGTCCCAGGGGTCTGGGATCATGACCTGAGCAGAAGATAGTCACTTAACCAGCTGAGCCACCCTGGCACCCTTTAATTTTTAAATTTTTATTTTCTTATTTTTAAAAGATTTTATTTATTCATTTGAGAGAGAACAAGCAGGGTGGGTAGCAGAGGGAGAGGGAGAAGCAGGCTCCCCACTCAGCAGAGAGCCCAACGCCTGGCTCAGTCCCAGGACTCTGAAATTGTGACCTGAGCTGATGGCCAACACTTAACCAGCTGAGCCCCATGGCTCCTCACACATACTCATCTGATCTGGTGAAATTTTCTACTTTCCAAATTTTCCATTTTCCTGTATATTTACATGTACATAAAGTACTCTTCTCTTTCCTACAGAAATAATAATAAAATAGAGACCTGTATATAGAGGCAGCAAATATGTATGAGGTTAGTACCTAACCCATGCTGCACTATGCTAAGTGCTGAAGGTGACACACAAGACAAACAAACTGCGCTTGTTCCAGATGGTAATATAAGCTATTTGGTAAGAATTTTCCAGTTACTTTTTTAAATCAAAAGCTACTCTAGCAAATGTAAGCAAAAATGGTGATGTATTGGAAAGCTACTCCTGGAAGAGTTCAACATTCAAGCCCTGGATGGGACAAGAATAGGTATTCACGGAACTTCCCCTTAAGGGGATAATGCCATGATGGGACTCCACCCCAACAAATACCAACCCTCTGTCCCTCAGTTCCAGTTTTAAGTTTCTAGGGGAGAGAACTTGCTTAGCCCAGCTTGGATTTAACCATGATTTAATCAATCACAGCCAGAATGGAAGGCTCATGTGGCTCAAACATGACCCAGGAGGATCTCCCCTATATATTAAGTTTATCTGAAAACTAAGAGGGTTTATGAATGCAGGAGACACTCTGGTTAGTTTTTATGTTATATAACCCTAACACTTAAATAGGCTCAGGGTAAATATTCAAAATACTTAACTACTGCCCTGGCCCAGGCAATGATTATGCAGAGCAAATGCTGGTCATAGCCCAGGAACAGGGTCCAGGAGGACCCCTACTGGATCAAGCATTAACCCTGCAGTTAGTAGATCATTGGGAGATGTGTGGCATCCTATGGGAGGGGCTAGGACATTAAAAAAGGGGGGATTTGGGGAATTATCCTAGAAGGTCAGGTGCCCTAGAGCAGACTTTGAGATGTGTATTCATGTAGAAGTGATTTATTAAGGAAATGTTTCCAGGGAAGACCATTTAGAAAATGAATGAAGCAGGACAGGGAAGTGGGGGGAGGCCAAACAAGGATGCTGTATTAGGGTTTTCTAGAAACACAGAATCAGTATCTATAGACAGATAAATAGATATATGACGTTAGAAACACAGAATCAATATCTATATCTGAAGTTAGAAATTTGTTATAAGGAATTGGTTCACATGACTTTGGAGGCTGAAAAGTACTGTGATATGCTGTCTGTAAGCTGAAGATCCAGAAAAGCCAGTGGTATAGTTCTAGTCCACGTCCAAAGACCTGAGAACCAGAAAACTAGCTGATAACAGTATAACAGTAGAAGTTCACAGTCGCCTAAGGCATAAGTTTCCTTAACTATAAAATTAAAGATTTGAGGTAGGTGATTTTACCTCCAGTCTTCCATTGATACTTTCTCCCCTAATAACGAAGAATTGTGCTCATTATGGCTAGATTGTACCTAGATTTTGAGATTCAATGGTAAATAATACATGTAGTGGACACTTGGGTTTTTTTTTTTGTGTTTGTTTGTTTGTTTCTAGAATCAATTCTTTCCTATTCATTAATCATTGTTTGAAGGAATTCCCCATATGTGGTATGGGTAGAAAATAGTGGCAGCTTCCCAAAGGGCCCAACTTCCCCTTCCCCATCAGGCCCAGTACAGGCCCAGCACTGTTTACTGACTACACTCTTCTACATATGGCCTCCACCTGGGTTCCTGATGCTTAGTCTTCCCACCCCCACCGCCAGAGGCCCTGAGACTGCACCTTTGCCATGCCTAGCCATGCAGACTTGATTCCCTGACACCCTCTCCTACATTCTTTTTCTGTTTAGTTAGTTTCCACTGTTCACAACCAAGAACCCTGAGAGAAAAAATAGGCTCACACTATAAATAATATATTTCATAACTCTAAAAGGCCTTAGGTAATAGGCCATTGTAATGGCACAGACAGTAGATCCTACTATTTCATTCCTATATCAGGGAGGTCAAGAGTTGTTGACATGTCACTCTCCATCTCTAGAAAGGGTGCACCTTTAAGGCTAGGACTATGGACTTTGCTGCTTGGGTAGACTCATATCTAGCAGAAAACCTTGCACAAATTAGGCTTATAGTAATAAGAAAATGAGTAAAAAGTAGCATATCATAGTACAGACAAAAAGAAAATGGAAAATTAGTATTGAATTTTTTCTAAAACTCAATTCTGCGATTTTATACACAAGTCCTTGAACAGACAATTGTATCACTGGAGGGATTGTTTCCAAATATTGATAAAAACACTCTTCCACGTGCCTGTGTCTGTCTAGCTCTTTATCCAACAATAGCTTGTTTCCTTATGTGCGGGGACCCTGTTTCTAGACATAAAGCTGTTTCCAAGGATGTTTTAGGTGATGTTTACGTGCAATTTTTTCTTTTTTTTCTTATGGATAAAACATGTTACTGACTGTAAGATCAGAATCTGAAGCAAGTAGAAATCAGTATCTTGAGTAGTCTTCCACTCATCCCTACTCTCACCAGGATCCAACAAAACCATCCCAAACAGATGAAAGTCTATTGGCACACAATTCTGAAGGCACACAGCAAAGAAATTGTGAAACAAATAAACAAACATACAAATAGTCAAGCAATGGAACATGTGTGCCAAGAGGGAGAGAGGTTTCTGCTTATACTTTTTTAAAATCATGAAGATAAATTTATTATGGTCCCAATATATCTTGAGTCAGAAATTCAAGTACCTGATTATTCTATAACCTCAAAATGGCAGCATCCTTGGAGAGACAGTTGCCTGGCAACTCAGACCAGAAGGTTGTCTTCAGATTCCTCTGGAATCATGTGTGTCTATTTTGGTTTTTCTGTTGAGCTCATTTCCTTCCTATAATCCAAAACTCGAACAATTTTGGGAGAAAATTCCATTCATAAGAAAAACTTTTCATCCAGAAGATATTTTTGTTAAGGAGTACAGCTGTTTCCATACCATTGAATTCCTCTATTTTCAGGATTGTTGTTTGAACATATAAGAAAAGAAATGGGAAAAAATGCATAAACATATAAGAAAAGGAAAAATGTCAACAGAGGGGAGGTTTCAGATTAAGGTATGTGTTTATTTGGATCTTGAAAGCCAGATAATGGCTTACTAAGACAAGAGGCTAATTCAGCATCTCACACAGGATCAAAGTATAATTTACCCAGTTGAGAAATGCTTTGTTTACGCCTTCTTCTTTCTTGAAGCCAGGAGAGTTGTCCAGGTAGGCTGTTACTCACCAAGCTCAGAAGCCCTGTGTCTGCCCTCTTCTGAATCAGTGGTTCTGTCCCAGATCCATTTTCACTCTGTGCTTAGATGAAGGACAGTAAGAATCACATTACTTATCATTCTTTTGGTAATAAGCAAGAGAGCCTGGGTGAGAGACTTTATATAAGAGGGACATCACTGGAAGGATTTGAAGCACTCACAAAAGCCTAGCCAAGTAGCTTGAAAATGGGCAGGAACCAAGGCTTTTGACGCTAAAAGGCCCAGAAAGGTTGAGAAGGAGAAGCAGGCTAGCAGAAGTCTGTAATGGAATAAATGAACCTCAAAGAACTATTCTATCTTTGTATTACTCACTTAAGATTCATAATGCCAGGACAGAATGTCAAGTTGGCTGAATTTAGGTCACATGCCTGGGCCTGCTATACCAAAGCAGTGAGAGGAGGGATTTAATGGAAAGGAACTTCACAAGCTCCTTTAGCTTCCATGACGGCAGAGCACATACCCAGATTTGGTCCCATCAAGACTGTTCAAAAGGTGTGGGAGATCATTTCCCAAAGGAAACTCTTGTGCCGTTAGGAAGGGAGAATGCATGCTGAGAAGCCAAAAAATGTCTGATGTTCACCATCATCTTTGATTGGGTTTTTAGAAACAGCAATTGAGGCTGAATGCTTATTTAAGAGACACACTGAAATTCTGCTTTCAGGAGACACTTGGAAGAAAATAAGGGAAGCAAGATAGAGCAGGGGAAGTGGCTAAACAAAGATGAGATTTCAGTTGAAGTCTAACTTAAACCTGACTCCCTGAAGAGTTTTGGAGTGTGAATGACACCACAGAGTTGTCCTCTTTGAGGCAAGGGGGCTTGGCTTTTGTATCCCTGTATCAGTCACTGGCTGCACGATGCATGGAGATGAGATATAGCCTCCCAGGCATTTCTCAGTAAGGTGGCTCTCATTGACCAAGAATAGTTCTCCAGGGAAGGGCATATTGAAGCCATTAGCCCCAACACTACAATAGCTGAGGTTGAGGCACCAGCACAGTACAAGGGATCAGGGCAGGACACCAGCAAGGTCAACTACTACTATAGTAATACAGGCAAGACATTTGGATTTGCTTTGCTAAGTCCATGGCTTCTCATCTGTAGACTGGCACAAGCATCCTGGGACTACCACTGATTCTGAGACAGGTCAGATGAAAGGGATTGATTATTTATTGTGTGCCTGTCTCACTAGGGAAAATAGTGTAATTAACAAATACCAACAGACAGTGTAAGAAGAGGTAAAATTTCTTTAAAAGGAAAAGCTAGGGAAACTTGTGAATATATTCAAGAATATATATAAGGAAAGAAGATTATGAGGAGGTCACTAAAAAGAAAAAAAGAAAATGGATAGATTTTCTAATGCATTTAGAGAAAGTAGAGTAGTGAGGGAAGTAGCTATCAAATAGAGTTTGATCCCCATCTTCCATAATGGAAAGGTGTGCTGGTAATTGACCAGCTGGTAATTTGCTTTCTAGTTCATACACTGCCTTCTCCTCTTGGGCTCCTATTGCAAGGGCTATGCTTCCCAGACCTGGATGACTGGCTTCTGGCTAAGTTCAGCCAATGGCAGTGCCAGGGGATTGGAGGGTAAGAGACAAGGAGAAGCCAGGATATTTCTCTTCCCCATTCTCCCTGCTTTGGGCAACATCTCTGGTAGTAGCTCCTTCTCCTCTATGTCCTCAGTTTCCTCTGAACATTTCCTGGTAGTACTAGGCCATCCTACTGGGTTTATTGCTTCCTGTGATGGCCTTTGTTAGCATTGCCTTCTCACACTGACCCACTGGCTCTGGAAGTCACAGTGGCTTTCTGCAGTTGCGGATCCTAGTGTTGCCTCCCCTTCCCCCAGTTCTTTCCAGTTCTTTCAGTCTAAGTTTTCTTGTCAACTTGAACACTATTGATACTGTGCGCTGGATGATTCTTTGTTTCAGGGGCTGCCCTGTGTGTTTTAAGATAATTAGCAGCATCCATGGACTGACTCTGCCCACTAGATACCAGGAGCCTCTACCCAGCTGTGACGATAATGTCTCCAGACATTGTTAGAACATTGCCAAATGTTTCCTGGGGGGTGGAATCACCCCAAATTGGGAATGACAATTCCAATCCCTTTATAGCTGCATCACGTTTTCTTTACTAAGTAATCTGATGAGGGTTTTATTTTTCTAACTTGAAACTAACTGATTCAGAAAGCTATAAATGGTGTCTAAATTTGATAAATATTAATGTAATAAACACATTGTTTAGAAATAGGCAACTAATAAGGCAACTAATGAAGAGTAAACAAAAGTATTGAATGCAGTTGGTTCTAGATAGTAGGATTGGAAAGCAAGGAGTGGTGATTCTGAACTCTTTAATATAATTTTATTTTTAAGATTTATGCATGTATATAGCCAATTAAAAGTAATACAGGAAAAGAGAACATGGAAGACTCAGCCATTCTATTATCACATAGAAATTTCCAGAGAGAGGCTTAAATTCTTATTTTCACAAGAGAAGAAAGAAGTGCTTATTCTGATTTTTTGTTTCTAATTTCATCTCAACCATTTTCTCTTATATTTTACCCAGAGGTAAGTATGGCAGTCACCTAAGCTTAAATCATATATACGTTTTTTCAAGGTAACTCCAGGCTGCCTCCTCTGTAATGGTTCTGGGTGGAGAACTGGCTTACCTAGTTTTAATTATGTAGTAGTCAGAGAAGGCAGGAAAAACACTATTGTAAAGATTTTATGAACACTGAAATAACATTAGAGTCTTTAGATCCTAATGGACGGTCTCCCTCTAAAAATAGGAGTGGGAGAAGAGGAGGCTGTTTCAGACTTTGCTGTGCTGATGTGTGTCTGTGCTCCTTGTTTTACTAGCATATCTTTTTGCAGTCTCCATCCACCCACATCTCCCACACACTGTAATCTCCTCCTCCACCTCCAGCTCATCCTCACCTAACCCCCACCTTGCAACTGAAAAAAAGTTTTAGGATTGAATTCTTGATTTACTTGATTGACTAGTCATGATTGTGTTCCAATTATTTTGGAAATGCATCATTCTGATAGACGACCATGTAAAAGAAGACAGTTTTCAACCCTCTAAAACATAAAAAGATGGAAACATATATATGTGTATGTCCATATGTATATACATGATATACACACACAAATGTGATATATATGCATTTTTATATCTACATTTATGTATTACATTCATATATGTATGTTTTAGTACATACATTAATATTACTATACATTTATTTACATGTAAATAGCTTTTTTCTCACATAAGATAATAAATACTAATAAGTAAAAATATTTTAAAAAGTAAAAGCAACTAATATTCCTACAATCCAATGGTAGGTACCATCTGGGTCAGAATTAATTTCAGCTGCAATTATTAGGAGGAAAATATTAAAAGTAATAGACAGAAAAATATTTACTTAATATATTTGGAAACAGGCTGTCGAGAGCTTGTATGGTGGCTCCAAAATCATCACGAGGCATCTATTTACAGCTCTCCACTGCACCATTCTTAGGGTATGGTCCTCATTCTCAGGGACCAAGATAGCTGCCAGAGCTCTAAACCTAATATTCATACTCCAGGGAATATGGATAAGGGAATAGGAAGGGAACAAAGGGCACAGCACAGCTCCCCCCCCCCCCACTCCCCGGATTTATTTATCAGGAAGAGAGCAGCAAGGAGAGGCAGAGTGACAGGAAGAGAGAAGCTTCAGTAGACTTCTGTGTTGAGTGTGGAGCCCAATGCAGAGCTTGATTCCAGGACCCTGAGATCACAACCTGAGCCAAAACCAAGAGCCAAAGGCTCAACCACCCAGGTGCCGGGGCAGCTGTCTTTTTTTTTTTTTTTTTAAGATTTTGCTTATTTATTTGACAAACAGAGATCACAAGTAGGCAGAGAGGCTGGCAGAGAGAGGAGGAAGCAGACTACCCACGGAGCAGAGAGCCTGTTGCGGGGCTCTATCCCAGGACCCTGGGATCATGACCTGAGTTGAAGGCAGAGGCTTTAACCCACTGAGCCACCCAGGCGCCCCAGCAACAGCTGTCTTTTAAGTTGGTTTCCTCAGAAGTTACCACACAATACCTTTTATAACTCATTGGCCAAAATTTAGTCACACTAAATGTTGTGATTTAAATCACAATATTTACTGGAAAAGATAGGGAATACAGAACTTTTAGCTAGGCATTAGAGTGACATTAGTGGGAATGGCAAAATAAAGATTTCCAAAAATCCATTCCTCCATAAATGTAATGAGAACATAGGCAAAAATTGCTAAAATCTTTTTTGGAATGCTGGATATAAATCAAAGACTTGCAGTAATCCAAGAAACATTTATCCAAGAAAAGTTAGTGAATCATGGTAAGAACAATGACTTTGTGGCATTTTAACTTACCCTATTTACATTTCCCTTTTCCTACATGAAGAAATAAAGATCACTGGTAAAGGCAACACAAAGCTAAATATAAAAGATTATAAATGGGTGCTCCTGGGTGGCTCAGTTGGTTAAGACTGCCGTCAGCTCAGGTCATGATCCTGGAGTCTTGTTGAGTCCCACCTCAGGCTCCCAGCTCCACAGGGAGTCTGTTTCTCCCTCTGACCTTCTCGCTCATGCTCTCTCTCACTGTCTCTCTCTCTCTTAAATAAATAAATAAATAAATAAATATTTAAAAATATATTTAAAAAAGACTATAAATGTAACTTTTGTTTGAAATCCTTTTCTTTTCCCATCTGATTTAAAAGACAATTGCATAAAGCAATATTTATAAATATGTCATTGGGCATATAATGTATAACAAAGTACTTTGTATGTCAATAATAGCACAAAGGAGGAGGGAAGGAATGAATTTATATTGGAGAAAAGTTTCTATATACTATTGAAATTAAGTTTGTACTAGTAAAACTAGATTATTAGATGTTTAGATGTTGATTGTAGTCTCCAAGGCAATCACTAATAGAACAACAAATATATATATAATATTTATTATATAAATATAGAATATATAAATATTATATTATATAATAATATTATATTTATTATATAAATAGATATATATTTTTAAAAGTACAAGGGAATAAAAATGGTACAGTAAAAACATTTAGCACAAGATAAAGCAATAGGAAAAATAAAAATACATGAGACAAATCAGAAAGCAATGGTAAAATGACAGACACAAATTCTATCTTACTAATAATTTTATTACATGTAAATGGTTTAAACACTCCATCAAAGGCAGAGATTAGCAGAATAGTTTAAAAAAAGATCCAAATATGTTGTATTTACAAGAGACAATTTAGATTCAAAGACTCAAATAGGTTTAAAGCAAAAGGATGGGAAAAGATATACCATGCAAAGAGTAACCAAAAGAAAGCTACAATGGCTAACTAGTCTCAACCAAAATGGGCTTTAAGATAAAAATTGTTACTAGAAACAAGGAAGGACATTTCCTAAAGATCAAAGAATCAATCCCTCAATATGTAGTGATTATAAATATGTATTCACCTCATAACAGGGCCAAAAATTTAAATGAATGAAAAACTGACAGAATTGAAGGGGGAAAACAGACAATTCAACAATAAGGTGTTGATGTCTCAACACCTTACTTTCAATAATGAATAAAACAACTAGACAGAAGATCAACAAGAAAAAAGAAGACTTAAGGTCAGAAAAAAAAGTAAAAGACTTTAACAACACTATAAACCAACTAGACCTAATAGACATCTATAGAACACTCTGTCCAGCAACAACAGAATACACATTCTTCTCAAGTGCACATGCACCATTCTCTAGGATAGAACATATATTAGGCCATAAAACACATCTCAATAAATTTTAAAGGATTGACATCATACAAAGTATCATCTCCAACTATAACGGAATGAAATTAAATCCAATAACAGAAGAACTTGTGGAATTCACAAATATGTGGAAATTTAAAAACATAAAGAAGAAATCACTGGTGAAATTAGAAAATACTTTGAGATGAGTGAAAATGAAAACAGTATTTTAAAACTTATATGACTCAAGTAAAGCAGTGTTCAAAGGGAAATTTATAGTTGTAAATGCCTACATTTTCAAACAGGAATGATAACAAATCTGTTGCTTATCCTTTTATCTTATGAAACTAGAAAAAGAAGAGCAAATTAAACCCAAAGCAATCAGAAGGAGGGAAATAATAAGAATTAAAATAGAAATAATATAGAATTGAAAAATAATATAAAATAGAAAAATAGAATAGAAAAATAAAAAATAGAAAAATAGAATAGAAAAATAATATAGACAATCACCAAACCTAAACTTTGTTTTTTTGAGAAGACCGACAAAATTGACAGTTCTTTAGCTAGACTGAGAAAAAAAGAAGACTCAGATTACTAAAATCAGAAATAAAAGAGAGGACATTACTACAGACCTAACATAAATAAAAAGTACTGGAAATTCTGTGGGCAATTGTATCCAACAAATTAGATAGCCTAGATGAATTGGAAAAGTTCCTGGAAAGACACAAACTACTGAAACTAGCTCTAGAAGAAATAGAAAATCTGAGTAGAACTCTAATAATAAAGTTCTATTGGGACTGAAATAGTAATTTGGGCACCAGTGTGCCAAGCTAAACAACAGGGTTCCTATTACTAAGGAAGAAGAAGAAGAGAAAGATTGCAGGGAATTCCCAACACTCTCTGCCACAGCCACTATTAACACTTGGGTAGACTCAGAATAACATATATGTAATTTATCACATGGACCATTAGGCAATTAGGTTTATTGTAAATTAAAAGCATAATTAAAAGCATAACATTTCAAAGAAAATACAACTAACTCACCAAGTTTACTGTCTTGCCAAGTTGGTAATTTGTGTATATAGAGAAAATTAGTTGGTTTTTTTTTTTAACCTTCTTTTTCCAGCAGGGTCATGTGAATGCTGTCTCTGAAAAAGCTCACACATAGCTCCAGTTACCAAATCTGGGCTGATTTCCCTAGAACTTATTCTTTTTTTAAAATTTTTAAATTTTTATTAACATATAATGTATTATTAGCCCAGTGGGTATAGGTCTGTGAATCGCCAGGTTTATACACTTCACAGCACTCACCATAGCACATACCTTTTCCAATGTCTGTAACCCAACCACCCTTTCCCTACCCACCTCCCTCTGGCAACCCTCAGTTTTGTGAGATTAAGTCTCTTATGGTATGTCTCCCTCCTGATCCCATCTTGTTTCATTTATTCCTTCTCTACCCCCCAAACCCCCCACTTTGCCTCTCAACTTCCTCATATCAGGGAGATCATATGATAATTATCTTTTTCTGATTGACTTATTTTGCTCAGCATAATACCCTCTAGTTCCATCCATGTCATCGCAAATGGCAAGATTTCTTTTGATGACTACATAGTATTCCATTGTGTGTGTGTGTGTGTGTGTGTGTGTGTGTGTGTGTGTGTGTACACACATGTATATATACTACATCTTCTCTATAAGCATTCAGGTACATGTGAATTTTTGAATCACTACATTTGTATCTTTAGGGTAAATACCCAGTAGTATGATTGCTGGGTTGTAGGGTAGCTCTATTTTCAACTTTTTGAGGAACCTCCATGCTGTTTTCCAGAGTGGCTGTACCACCTTGCATTCCCACCAACAGTATAGGAAATTCCCCTTTCTCCGCATCCTTGCCAACATCTGTCATTTCCTGACTTGTTAATTTCAGCCATTCTGACTGGTGTGAGGTGGTATCTCATTGTGGTTTTGATTTGTAGTTCCCTGATGCCGAGTGATGTGGAGCACTTTTTCATGTGTCTTTTGGCCATCTGGATGTCTTCTTTGCAGAAATGTCTGTTCATGTCCTCTGCCCATTTCTTGATTGGATTACTTGTTCCTTGGGTGTTGAGTTTGATAAGTTCTTTATAGATTTTGGATACTAGCCCTTTATCAGATATGTCATTTGCAAGTATCTTCTCCCATTCTGTCAGTTGTCTTTTGGTTTTGTTGACTGTTTCCTTTGCTGTGCAGAAGTTTTTGATCTTGATGAAGTCCCAATAGTTCATTTTTTCCCTTGCTTCCCTTGCATTTGGTGATGTTCCTAGGAAGAAGTTGCTGTGGCTGAGGTTGAAGAGGTTGCTGCCTGTCTTCTCCTCAAGGATTTTGATGGATTTCTTTCTCACATTGAGGTCTTTCATCCATTTGGAGTCTATTTTTGTGTGTGGTGTAAGGAAATGGTCCAGTTTCATTTTTCTGCATGTGGCTGTCCAATTTTCCCAACACCATTTGTTGAAGAGACTGTCTTTTCTCCATTGGACATTTTTTCCTGCTTTGTCAAAGATTAGTTGACCATAGAGTTGAGGGTCTGTTTCTGGGCTCTCAATTCTGTTCCACTGATCTATGTGTCTGTTTGTGTGCCAGTACCATACTGTCTTGATGATGACAGTTTTGTAATAGAGCTTGAAGTCTGGAATTGTGATGCCACCAACTTTGGCTTTCTTTTTCAACATTCCTCTGGCTAATCATGGTCTTTTCTGGTTCCATGTAAATTTTAGGATTATTTGTTCCATTTCTTTGAAAAAAAAAAAAAAGGATGGGATTTTGAAAGGGATTGCATTAAATATGTAGATTGCTTTAGGTAGCATAGACATTTTCACAATATTTGTTCTTCCAATCCATGAGCTTGGAACATTTTTCCATTTCTTTGTGTCTTCCTCCATTTCTTTCATGAGTACTTTATAGTTTTCTGAGTATAGATTCTTTGCTTCTTTGGTTAGGTTTATTCCTAGGTATCTTATGGTTTTGGGTGAAATTATAAATGGGATCAACTCCTTATTTTCTCTTTCTTCTGTCTTGTTGGTGTATAGAAATGTAACTGATTTCTGTGCATTGATTTTATGTCCTGACACTTTACTGAATTCCTGTATGAGTTCTAGCAGATTTGGAGTGGAGTCTTTTGAGTTTTCCACATAAAGTATCATATCATCTGCAAAGAGTGATAGTTTGACTTCTTCTTTGCCAATTTGGATGCCTTTAATTTCTTTTTGTTGTCTGATTGCTGAGGCTAGGACTTCTAGTACTATGTTGAATAGTGGTGGTGATAGTGGACATCCCTGCCGTGTTCCTGACCTTAGTGGAAAAGCTCTCAGTTTTTCTCCATTGAGAATGATATTTGCGGTGGATTTTTCATAAATGGCTTTGATAATATTGAGGTATGTACCCTCTGTCCCTACACTTTGAAGAGTTTTGATCAAGAAAGGATGCTGTACTTTGTCAAGTGCTTTTTCAGCATCTATTGAGAGTATCATATGGTTCTTGTTCTTTCTTTTATTAATGTGTTGTATCACATTGATTGATTTGCGGATGTTGAACCAATCTTGCAGCCCTGGAATAAATCCCACTTTGTCGTGGCGAATAATTCTTTTAATGTACTGTTGGATCCTATTGGCTAGTATTTTGGTGAGAATTTTCACATCTGTGTTCATCAAGGATATTGGCCATTAGTTCTCTTTTTTGATGGGATCCTTGTCTGGTTTTGGGATCAAGGAGATGCTGGCCTCATAAAATGAGTTCGGAAGTTTCCTTCTATTTCTATTTTTTGGAACAGTTTCAGGAGAATAGGAATTAATTCTTCTTTAAGTGTTGGTAGAATTCCCCTGGGGAGCCATCCCCTGGTTGTTTGTTGGGAGATTTTTGATGACTGCTTCAACCTCCTTACTGGTTATGGGTCTGTTCACGTTTTCTATTTCATCTGGCTCTGTTGTGGTAGTTTATAAGTCTCTAGGAATGCATCCATTTCTTCCAAATTGTCAAATTTGCTGACGTATAGTTGTTTATAAAATGTTCTTATAATTGTTTGTATTTCTTTGGTGTTGGTTGTGATCTCTCCTCTTTCATTCATGATTTTATTTATTTGGGTCCTTTCTCTTTTCTTTTTGATAAGTCTGGCCAGGGGTTTATCAATCTTATTAATTCTTTCAAAGAATGAACTCCTAGTTTCGTTGATCTGTTCTACTGTTCTTTTGGTTTCTATTTCATTGATTTCTGCTCTGATCTTTATTATTTCTCTTCTCCTGCTGGGTTTAGGCTTTCTTTGTTGTTCCTTACTCCTTTAGGAGTAAGGTTGGGTTGTGTATTTGAGACCTTTCTTGTTTCTTGAGAAAGGCTTGTATCACTATATATTTTCCTTTCAGGACTGCCTTTGCTGTTTCCCACAGATTTTGAACCATTGTGTTTTCATTATCATTTGTTTCCATGAATTTTTTCAATTCTTCTTTAATTTCCTGGTTGACCTATTCATTCTTTAGTCTCCAGGTATTTGGGTTCTTTCCAAATATCCTCTTGTGGTTGAGTTCTAGCTTCAGAGAATTGTGGTCTGAAAATATGCAGGGAATGATCCCAACCTTTTGGTACTGGTTGAGACCTGATTTGTGACCCAGGATGTGATCTATTCTGGAGAATGTTCCATGTGTACTAGAGAAGACTGTGTATTCTGCTGCTTTGGGATTGAATGTTCTGAATATATCTGTGAGGTCCATTTGGTCCAGTGTGTTATTTAAGGCCTTTATTTCCTTGTTGATCTTTTGCTTGGATGATCTGTCCATTTCAGTGAGGGGGGTGTTAAAGTCTCCTACTATTATTGTATTATTGTCGATGTGTTTTTTGATTTTGTTTTTAATTAGTTTATGTAGTTGGCTGCTCCCATGATAGGGGCATAGATGTTTAGAATTGTTAGATCTTTTTGTTGGATAGACCTTTTAGGTATGATATAGAGTCCTTCCTCATCTCTTATTATAATCTTTGGCTTAAAATCGAATTGATCTGATATAAGGATTGCCGCCCCAGCTTTCTTTTGATGTCCATTAGCATGGTAAATTGTTTTCACCCCCGCACTTTAAATCTGGAGGTGTCTTTGGTTCTAAAATGAGTTTCTTATAGACAGCATATTGATGGGTTTTGTTTTTTTATCCATCCTGATACCCTGTGTCTTTTGACAGGGGCATTTAGCCCATTTACATTCAGGGTAACTATTGAGAGATATGAATTTAGTGCCATTGTATTGCCTATAAGGTGAGTGTTACTGTATATTGTCTCTGTTCCTGTCTACTACTTCTGGCTCTCTCTTTGTTTAGAGGACCCCTTTCAATATTTCCTATAGAGCTGGTTTGGTGTTTACAAACTCTTTTAGTTTTTGTTTGTCCTGGAAGCTTTTAATCTCTCCTATTTTCAATGATAGCCTAGCTGGATATAGTATTCTTGGCTGCATGTTTTTCTCATTTAGTGCTCTGAATATATCATGCCAATTCTTTCTGGCCTGCCAGGTCTCTGTGGATAAGTCTGCTGCCAATCTAATATTTTTACCATTGTATGTTACAGACTTCTTGTCCCGGGCTGCTTTCAGGATTTCTCTTTGTCAGTAAGACTTTTAAGTTTTACTATTAGATGACAGGGTGTGGACCTATTTTTATTGATTTTCAGTGGGTTCTCTGTGCCTCTTGGGTTTTGATGCTTGTTCCCTTTGCCGTATTAGGAAAATTCTCTGCAATAATTGCTCCAATATGTTTTCTGCGCCCCCCCCCTTTCTTCTTCTTCTGGAATCCCAATTATTCTAATATTGTTTCATCTTATGATATCATTTATCTCTTGAATTCTCCCCTCGTGGTCCAGTAGTTGTTTCTCTTTTGCTCAGCTTCTTTATTCTCCATCATTTGGTCTTATATATCACTAATCCTCTCTTCTGCCTCATTTATCCTAGCAGTAAGAGCCTCTGTTTTTTATTGTACTGCATTAATAGCTTTTTAAATTTTAGTTTGGTTAGATATTAGTTCTTTTATTTCTCCAGAAAGGGCTTTTATTTCAGACAGGGTTTCTCAAATATCTTCCATGCCTTTTTCGAACCCAGCTAGCACCTTGCGAAACCTCATTCTGAACTCTAGATCTAATCAATACAGACGGGTCTACCAACGTCCGTATTGATTAGGTCCCTAGCCTTTGGTACTGCCTCTTGTTCTTTTTTTTTGTGGTAAGTTTTTCCACCTTGACATTTTATCCAGATAAGAATATATGAATGGAAGAATAAAATACCAAAACAGTGGCAAAGACCCCAGAAAAATGTGCGTTAACCAAATTGGAAGAGACCTCAAATTGTGGGGAGAAGAAAGGGGGTAAAAAATAGTTCAAAAAATTAAAAAAAAAAGAAAGAAAAAGAAAAAACATATACATTAGACTGGTGACTAGAACAGAGCCACCCACTTGATTTTGGGAGTATTTTAGTCTCTTAGAAAAAACTACCTCCCAAAATTTTAAAGAAAGAAACACACACACACACACACACACACACATACACACACACACACATACACACAAGGGTAAACACGATGAAGGGATGGAATATGACTATACATATGAAAAATTTTTAAAAATTCTAAAAAAGGAGTTGATAAGTTAGTTGGGAAAAGAAAGAAAAAGAAACTGGAGAGAATTTGCTCAGGCTGGGGACTAGAACAAACCCTGTGCTAGATTTAAGGTTTATTTTGATCTATGAGAGGAAGTTGTATCCAAAGTTTTCTAGAATAAAAAACCCTATGTGTATACAAAAGATAAAGTTAGATACAATGAAGGATAAAATATAACTATAATAATAAAGGTTCAAAAAGATTTTTTTAAAGAAAGGTATTGTTAAGATAAACTAGTTAGAAAATGTTAAAAGAGGAAGGAGTAAAAGTTAAAAAATTAGAATAAGAAAAAAATTTTTAAAAGTTTAATTAACTTTGTAAGACTAAAGAATCATGGGGAGAAAGCCATGAATTCCATACTTTGCTTTCCACTCCTCTGGAGTTCCACGTTCTCCTTGGTAAGTGAGCTTGGTCTTGGCTGGATTTCTTGCTGATCTTCTGGGAGAGGGGCCTGTTGTAGTGATTCTCAAGTGTCTTTGCTGGAGGCAGAACTGTGCTGCCCTTGCCAGGGGCTGAGCTAAGTAATCTGCTCAGGTTCGCTTGGGAGCTTTTGTTCCCTGAACACTTTCTGTAGAGCCCTGGAGGGTGGGAATGAAAATGGTGGCCTCCCAATCTCCAATCCAGAGTAGCTAAGAGCTCAGGGCCCCTCTCCTCAGTGCACCCTCAGAAAAAAAGCGCTCAATCACTCCTGTCTCCCTGGTCTCTGGCCGTGCTCTGAGCTCACCTGGCCTGTGACTGAGCATTTCTGTCTCTGGCACACAGCCCCATTTGGAGTCTCCAAACCCAGCAGATCCCTGCTGCTCTTCCTGGAACCCCCGATCTGCCACTAGTGGAGTCCCTGCTCAAAGAGCAGTGATCTGACTGTTCCACAGATCACAGTTTAAGGTAACCCCAAGTTGAGAGCTAACTCCTCGGCTCTGTCTCTGTAGCCAGCTTCCCTGCTCTGATACCTGTGAGCTCTGCAATACTCAGACACCCCCCCATCCTTCTGTGACCCCACAAGACCTGAGACCACGCTGTCCCTGCGAGGTCTCCACCCCCACTTAGCCTCTGGAGCTATGTCCCTCTGTGGAGCAGAGTTCTAAAAGTTCTGATTTTGTGCTCTGTTGCTCCGCCACTTGCTGGGAGCCTGCCCCTCCCCTTTGCGGTCTATCTTCCCGTCACTTCGGATTCACTACTTCGGATTCACTACTACCTTTCAGAAAGTGGTCAATTATCTGTTTCTAGAATTGCTGCTCTTCTTCTCTTTGATCTCCTTTTGAATTTGTAGGTGTTTGGAATGATTTGATAACTATCTAGCTGAACTCCTGCTACCTGTTGTCATATCAGCTTGCTACTCCTCCACCATCTTCCACAATGTTTAGAACTTGTTCTTCAGCCTAAATCTTTCTCTTAGCTCCAGAGCCTTATACCCAATGATCTCCTAAACATCCACTTGGATATTCTGCATGTACTTCCAACCCAACATATATAAAACTAAACTCACTAAGTGTAGACTTTCTGTTTAAAGGATTGCCTTTCTGAGATATGACTAAGGCTACTAACTCCCTCCATGTGTTGTAGATCAAAGATAATGCATATAGTTATTATGTCTAATGATGTGAAATGACCAAACTTGTAGGACAAAAATTTGAGTACCTGCCATTTTTCATGGCTCCACTTGATATATCACACTGTAGGTTATAGCATTTATTTTATTTTACTTATTTTATTTTATTTTGTTAAAGACTTTATTTATTTATTTGAGAGACAGAGAGAGTGTGAGAGAGAGCAAGAGAAAACAGGATGGAGAGGTAGAGGGAGAAGCAGACTCCCTGTTGAGCAGGGAGCCTGATGCAGGACTCAATCCCAGGACACTTAGATCATGACCTGAGCTGAAATTGCTGAATCATATGATAATTCTATGATTAATTTTTTTGAGGAATTACCAGGCTGTTTTCCACAGCAGCTGTACCATTTTACATTTTCACCATTAGTGCACAAGTGTTCCAATTTCTCTCTATCCTCACCACTTGCTATCTGTGTTTTGTTTTGCTTTTTATAATGGCTATCCTAATGGGTGTGAAGTGGCATGATATTTCAGTTTTGATTTTCATTTTCCTAATGATTAATACTATTGAACATTTTTTCATGAGCTTATTGGTTATATATCTTCTTTAGAGAAATGTTTATTTGAGTCCTTTGACCATTTTAAAATCAGGATTTCAGAATACCTGAGTGGCTCAATAAGTTAAGCAGCTGCCTTCAGCTCAGGTCATGATCCCAGGTTTATAGGATCGAGTCCCTCATTGGGCTCCTTGCTCTGTAGGGAGTCATTTATCCCTCTGCCTGCCTCTCCCCCTGCATATGCTTGCTCTCTCTGCACCCTCTCTCTGTCAAATAAACAAACAAATAAATAAAATCTTTAAAAGAAAGAAAGAAATTGTAAACAAAAAGAAAAAATTAAAAATAAATAAATAAAATCAGAATTTTATGTTGCTCAGTTGTAGGGTTTCTTCATATATTCTGGATACTAATCTACTATGAAATATTGATTTACAAATATTTTCTCCCATTCAGTTAGGTTTCCTTTTCACTCTGTTGACAGTGTCCTTTGATATATGAAGATTTTAATTTAATGAAGTCCATTTTATCTATTTTTTTACTTTTGTTGTTTATGATTTTGATGTTATATCCAATTGTCATGAAGCCTTTCCACTATGTTTTCTTCTAAGAGTTTCATAGTTTTAGCCCTTACATTTAGATCTTTGATCCATTTTGACTTAATTAAGGTAAAGACCTAGCTTCATTCTTTTGCATGTAGATATCCAGTTTTCCTCTTCTACCTTTTTTTTAAACTGTGAATTAGAATACAATTTATTAAGAGTTCTTACAAATTTCTGAAAAGAAAGTATTGAAGATATTTAAAAGTTAAAAATTATATAAGGCACTGTATCACTTGGGTTTAGAATTTGGCCACATTTTACAGAAAATTCAGATAGGAGTGGCTTAAACATCAAAGTCCAGAGCTAAGTAGTTCCAGGTTGGTGTGGCAATTCTGTGGTCGCAAAAAGTCCAGGCTTCTCCTCACCTTCCTTCCTGCTGTCCTTAGTGCTGGCTGATATGTCAAAACTACCTTTTTGTTTTAACATTTTTCCTTAACTCTGGCTTATTTGGAAATGACTTTCTTTTCTTTCTTTTTAATTTTTTTAAAAAATGATTTTTTAAAATTTATTTATCAGAAAGAGAGAACACAGGCAGGGGAACAACAGGCAGAGGGAGAAGCAAACTTCCCTGAACAGGGAGCCCCATCTGGGACTTGATCTTAAGACCCCAGGATCATGACACCTAACCAACTGAGCCACCCGAGCATCTCTGGAAATGATTTTCAAGTTTAATATTGATTAAAGGTCTGAGCTAATTTTATTTTTAAGTTGCTAATCCACTTCCAAAGCAATATCTTTTTCTCGATTATCATTTTGTAGTACTTTTTTTTTTAAGATTTTTTATTTATTTATTTGACAGAGGGAGATCACAAGTAGGCAGAGAGGCAGGCAGAGAGAGAGGAAGGGAAGCAGGCCCCCTGCTGAACAGAGAGCCCGATGTGGGACTCGATCCCATGACCCTGGGATCATGACCTGGGCCAAAGGCAGTGGCTTAACCCACTGAGCCATCCAGGTGCCCTCCATTTTGTAGTACTTTTATGAATATATAATTCACCTACCATATAATTCACATACTTAAGGTGTACAATTCATTAGTTTTGAGTATATTCACAAAGTTATGTGACAATTACCACAATTTTGGAACATTTTCTTTTTTTTAAGATTTTATTTATTTATTTGACACACAGAGAGAGATCACAAGTAGGCAGAGAGGCAGGCAAAGAGAGGAGGAAGCAGGCTCCCTGCTGAGCAGAGAGCCTGATGTGGGGCTCAATCCTAGGACCCTGAGATCATGACCTGGGCCAAAGGCAGAGGCCTTATCACACAGAGCCACCCAGGCACCCCTTGGAACATTTTCATTACCCCCAGAACAAACCCACATCTTCTGAGAAACTAAATCTGGTCAGCTCAACATCCATACCTTTTAATGAAGGCACCAAGGCATCTCCTTCTATTTAACCCAACTGGAGGTGCAACCCTAAGAATCTTGAGTTATAGGTATCAGGAAACTCTTTATCTCTCAACTACCCAGCCTCAACCAACTGCTGATCTACTTTTTGTTTCCATAGATTTGTGTATTCTGGACATTTCATGTAAGAATCACACAATAAGTGGTTTTTTGATAACTGATTTCTTCTACTTAGCATAATGTTTTCAAGGTTCACCCATGTGGTAGTATGCATTAGTATTATATTTATTTTATTCCTTCTTTAGACAAATAATACTCCATTATATATACATGGCACATTTTATTTATCTATCCATTAGTTGATGGATATTTGGGTTATTATGAATAATGTTGCTATGAACATTTGTGTACAAATTTTTATGTGAACATAAGTTTTTAGTTTATTTGTAATTCCAGGAGTGGAATTACTGGGTCAAAAAGTTGTATTTAACATTTTGACGGACTGCCAGACTGTTTTCTAAACAGGTTGCACCATTTACATTTCCACCAACAGTGTTATGATTTTATCCACATCCTTGCCAATACACATCCTTTTTATTATAGACTTCCTAGTGGGTGTGAGATGGTATTTCATAGTGGTTTTGATTTTCCTGATGGACACTGGTGATGAGCATCTTTGTATGTATTTATTGGTCATTTGTATATCTTCCTTACCCAGTTAACTGTATGTCTTTTTTTTTTTTTTTTTAATCAGGCCTGCTTACCTATTCTATTCCATTTGGCTGCCCATTCTTTCATCAGAGCCACACATTTCTCTCTTTATTTTACATGTTTTAGTTTCTAATAGGACTACTCTCTGAACTTTGCCCTTCCTCCATTTGCTTCTTCTGAATGATCTTGGGTATTCTCTCTTATCAGTTTATTGGGAAGAACTTTAGAAATTTACACATTGTTACACATGTTAACAAAATAGAGACACCTTGGTTTGCAACCATTCTTTCTATATTTGTTACAGTATTATGATGCAGTTCATATGCATTCTAAACATCCAGTAATGGTTTACACTGGAAGTGGTATGCATGTAATTTGTGATTTTAATGAAATATTATTGCAATATCTTTAGAAAAGCAGTTGACACATGTGAAAGTATTAACTTGAGTCAGTTGATGCCAGGGGATAAATGCTTCATTTGTAGTAAGAGGTTTCATCATAATATTTTTCCTAGCTGTCCCTTAGCATAGGTAATTGCTTACTATGCTAGTCTCTTTGCATAAATTTCAATTTTCCAGCATTTGATTAATCTTGACAGTTGGGATTCTCCATGGAAACGGTGGAGCAAGATGCTATACCTTCCAAAAAAAAAACCAAAACAAAACATAAAAATAATGCTCTTACTTGTTGCCTGGCAACAGTAGTCTTTGTTTTTATTCACAGGAAGATTTATTTTTGCTGATTGGTGCAACTTTGGCAGGGAAAGATAGGAGAAAATAGTTCTCTCCACATTCAAAAATTGATAGGGCAGCTTAATCTTTTTCTTTATTAAAGACCCAAGTGCATAAAACAGCATATAGAGCATAGATAGAAGAGTATAGAGCATATAAAATGTAAAGGCAGAGTGAACACAATCAGAGAGGACCCTTCATTATGGATCTCTGATGACAAAGGGTTTTTGATTAAGGGGTATGCTAGACAAAACTGTTGTGATTCTCAAGCAGTATGAGTTCAAACTGCATTTATAAGGTTCAAGGGTAGATCTCAGTCTAAATGTCATTCCATCCTGGTTGGTCCCTGTGATAGGTGGTACATTTTTACCCAGGACTCTTTCTTCCTTTTCCACCTTTGCCATGGTTTACTGCAGATAAAGGGAAGTTCTCTAGCTCATTCGCTTTTGACTTGGTCTGTAGAATGTGTGTGGATGTAACATATGCCATATCCAACCATTCACATGTCTGTATGTGATTTTGTGAGATTTGGTTCAACCTTCTGCATTTCTGGCAAGTAGCCATCGCCCCTGCAGCCTGGCTGCTGAAAGGGAATCAAGTAGAGCAGATCAGAATCTAAGACCAAGGGGAGCCTGGCCAACCCACTTGCAGCACACAGACCAGTGAGAGAAAAACAAATGTCTGTTGTTATGAATCCCTGACTCTTGGGGGCGGTTTGTTATATAACATTATTGCAGCAAAACCTGACCAATAGAATCACTGAGAAACTAATTGTTCTTAATGCCTACCATGAGCAGTCACATAGACTCAAGAATTTGCACTCCAGATTCCAGTGAGGTAGCCTCCCTCTTTCCAGTCACCAATCAGACGGAACGAAGTCTGTTTAAGAGATGAGCAAGCTTATCTTGAAGACGCTAAGGATGTTCTGGAAGGTGAGAGATCTATTTTTTCAATCTGTATTTCTAAACTAGGAACAGATATTCTAGGAATACTATTAGTGGAAAAAAACAATTTACAGAACAACTTGGATGTTCTTAATTTAGGAAAATTTCAGGCATGCACTGTGGCAGCTCCAGAATTTCCATATAGAATTTCTAGGTATGTGAGCTGAATGACAACCTGATTGGAAGGGAGTTGGGGTGAACAAAAAGGCTTGACACTGCATTTGTATAGCACTTTCATATGACTGAAGAAACTCCCAACTGGCTGCATTAAAGAACTTGTTGGAGGGAAGCTGATGAAGAGTATATGTGAATTCTAAAGCTCCACACTCCCATGCCTTCCCTGGCCCATACAGTGCCTATATTAAGTATATCTATAAATACACAGAGAGAGGGCGGGAAGGACATATACCAAAATGTAAATGGAAGTTATAAATGAAAGTAGAATCTTGGGGAATCTTTTTCTTCTTCTTTTTATTTTTCTGTATTGTTTGAATCTTTTGCACTGAACCTATATTATTTCCCAAAAAATATAATGAAGTTATTTTTCACAAGGAAAAGAATCCTATGACCTCTACTTTCCCCCATACCTCATTTTAATCATCTCAGTGATGTCTCAGATCCCCAGATTTTGGTTCTTCCACTATGGTATACCTGTCTTTAGCTCCAGTCCTTCTCTGAAAACAACCAATTGTAATAAAAGAAACAACACAAATATGGAAATGGAGCCCTGGCCTGAGGGTAGGGATTCCATGCCAACCCACAATTTCTTTGTAGGACTTCAGCCTCCACACCTGAGAAGGAAGGGCTGGACTAATGCCTGAGGAGCCAAAGAGAGACAGAGAAGAGAAGCAGGTGCGCTGGGGTGGTGGGATCTGTTCTGGACTGGCAAACACCAGCCCAGCCTAGAGGAGGCCACTGCAGGTCCAGACTTGCCAGATCTTCCAATTTATTGAGAGGCTGGAAATTAGTTTTTTTCTAGGAAATCTTCTGATTTTTGAGGGAATGTTTGCAAATAAATTTTGAAACATTCTGTGAACTCCTTATAGGATACATTGACCTCATCTAAGAATCCATCTGGTGGCTGGTAAGCGGATGCTGGGTCAGATGCTCTTTCAGACTCCTTGTTTCACTTGCCTAGAGTGCTAGGTGGCACCTAGTGACAGGGACTGTTACAGTTCCCGAGAAGGCCCTTGTGGAAAAGGACAACTTTTAAAAAATTAAACAGATCGGTTAAGATGTCATTTATTTGTATCCCAAATGTGTATCTTACTAAATGGCCTCTCAGATATAATTGAAATATGCCAAAACATGATTTACTCACTGCTCATTGGAAATACAGGATTAGGAAAAGTGAAGAACATTTATTGTCAACTGCATTCTAAGCTATGTTCTGTTCTAAAGTATTATTTTATTTAATCCTCATGATAATCCTATGGATTAAGTATGATTACTACATTGTTTTTATCAGATGGGGAACCTGAAGCCCAGAGAGACTGTGTAATTTATACAAAATAATATGGCTAATTTATGGTGGAGCTGGGTTTCCACCCCCAGCAGCCTTAATCAAGAAGGTATGCTCTTAAAAGAATTACTCGAAAATGAAATTGGGCTCTTTCCCTAAGTCCTTGGAAGAATGCAGAACGGTCCCAATTCTGAAGCAAGAAGTCATGGTTAGAATTTCATAAAACTCAGCTTTTTACTAAAGAAAATCCCCCAAACCCCCAAACCCCCCAATCTGGCTATCAGAACTAACTTGAAACTTGAACTATGTAAGATCTTCTGGATTCTGAACTGAATAGCAAAAATATCTAAAATTTGTAAAGTTTCCCTAAGTATTTCAACTTTATTGTAATATACATTAATAAAAGGCTTATAGGGGTAGGGAGGGATAGGGCCCAAGTGCTCCATTGGATGTGCTCTTATTTCTTTAACTTTAAAATCCCTCTCAAGGACTCTTCCCCTTCAGCTGTTGTCCCAATTCACTGCCTCCCCTTTACAGAAGGGTGTGGAATCAATTCCTCTCCCTTCATTCTCTCTTAGACTCTGTCTTAAGCCCATAGATTATTACTCCCACCACATTGCCTTTGTCAGGGTCACAATGACCTCCGCATTGTCAGCCCAATGGCCATTCTTAGTCTTTATCTTTCTTGACCTGTCAGCAACATTGGATCCAGTTGATTACTACCTCCTGGAAACACCTGTTTCACTTGGCTTCTGTGACTCCACAGTATCCAGGCCCTGCCCCTCAGTCCCCCACCAAGCATCCTGTGGTTCTCTCCCTAGTACTTTGCTTATTCTTCCTCATCTCCCAAACCTTGTAACAATAGAGGGCTCCAGGGCTTGGATCTTGAACCGCCCCTCTTTTCTACACTCACTCTAACTCTCACAGCAAACTCATCCCCTCTCATAGCTTTCCATACCACTGTCTGCTGATGACTCTTCAACTATCTCTAGCTGAGACCTCTCTCCTGAGCTCCAGAGCTTTGTGCCCAACTGCCCCTGGACATCTGTATTTGAGACCGATAGTGCATTTCAGTCTTATCAAGTTCAAATGGAGCTCCTTCCTTCTATTCCAAATCTACTTAGGCTTCCATCTTTCACCTCTTGGTCCTTGGTTTGGCATCTTCCTTGTCTCTTGTCTTTCTCTCATATGGCCACCATTCCCAGCCAGTCTGTCAGGAAATCCTGCTGGCTCTGCACTCAAAGCATGTCCTTCTACAACAATTTCTAACCATTTGTGCAGTTATCATCCTGCCCTAAGTCCCTATAATCTGTTACCTGGGTTATTTAAATAGCCTTCTTTCTGGTTTCATTACTTTCATTCTTGCCTCTTAAAATCTATTCTCATCATGAAAGCCAGAGTGATCACGTTAAAGTCACCCTTCTGCTCAAATCCCTTGACTTCCCATTTCTCTGAGTGAAAGCCTCTTGGTGCCCAGGAGGCTCTGTATCATCTGGGCCCCCCTATCCCTCTTCCTTCATCTCCCAGTACTCTCCCATGCACACAATCCTCTCCAGACATGGTCTTTGCTATATTCCTAAAACATGCCAGTGTGGTTACATGCTAGGGCCTTTGCAGCCGCCACTTGAAATCTGTGTCCTCTACTTGAAATGATTTCTCCCAGATATCCTGATGGCCCAGTTCCTTTTCTTCTTCAAGATTTTACTCAACTGTCACCTTCCCAAGGAGGCCTAACCTGCCCACCCCACTAAAATCACAGTCTCTCCTGTGCTCCTTGCTCAACTTTTTTTCTCATGGAAATTTTTTACCTCTACCATACTGTAGAATTAGTGTATTTATTACATTTACTGTTTATTTTCTCTCCTCCTACCTAGAAAGCAAGTTCTGTGAGGGCAGAGATTTTTGTCTATTCTATTCTCTAATGTGTTCACACAATCAGGACAGTACTTTCATAGTCAAGAGGATGTGCATTAGGACTTTTGACATGATAGTGAATTGTACTGTTATATTGTTTGGGATTATTTTGTGTAAAATTATTATATTTATTAATTGCAAAAACATTAAATACTTTACAAAATATATCTTACAATATTTGTTACCCTGTTTGGGCATTTTAAAGATTTATTTATTTGAGAGAGAGCAAGGGAGGGGGGCAGAGGGAGAGGGAGAGTGAGAATACCAAGCAGACTCTGTACGGAGTGTGGAGCCCAACATGGGGCTCAATCTCAGGACCCTGGGATCATGACCTGAGCCAAAATCAAGAGCCAGATGCTTAGCTGACTGTGCTGCCCATGTGCCCCATGTTTGAGCATTTAAGAAATATGTATCTATATATCTCTTCAAAAAATGGCGGCCTGGGTCTTTCTGGGTCTCCAAAGGACTCTCAAGGATTCTTTTTTTTTAAAATTTATTTTTAAAATTTATTTTCAGTGTTCCAGAATTCATTGTTTATGCACCACACCCAGGGTTCCATGAAATACATGCTCTCCATAATACCCACCACCAGGCTCACCCAACCTTCCAACCCCTGCCCCTTCAAAACCCTCAGATTGTTTTTCAGAGTCCACAGTCTCTCATGGTTTGTCTCCCTCTCCAATATCCCCCAACTCCCTTCTCCTCTCCATCTCCCCATGTCCTCCCTATTATTTCTTATGTTCCACAAATAAGTGAAACCATATGATAATTGACTCTCTCTGCTTGAGTTATTTCACTGAGCATAATCTCTTCCAGTCCTGTCCATGTTGATACAAAAGTTGGGTATTCATCCTTTCTGATGGAGGCATAATACTCCATAGTGTATATGGATCACATTTGCCTTATCCATTCATCCGTTGAAGGGTATCTTGGTTCTTTCCACAGTTTGGTGACTGTGGCCATTGCTGCTATGAACATTGGGGTACAGATGGCCCTTCTTTTCACTACATCTGTATCTTTGGGGTAAATACCCAGTAGTGCAATTGCAGGGCCATAGGGAAGCTCTATTTTTAATTTCTTAAGGAATCTCCACACTGTTCTTCAAAGCAGCTGCACCAATGTGCATTACCACCAACAGTGTAAGAGGGTTCACCTTTCTCCACATCCTCTCCAACACACGTTGTTTACTGTCTTGTTAATTCTGGCCATTCTAACTGCTGTAAGGTGGTATCTCAATGTGGTTTTGATTTGAATCTCCCTGATGGCTAGTGATGATGAAAATTTTCCCAATCTGGTGAATGGAACCAGCGTTCGTGTCCTAGAAGCAGAAAGGTCTTCCCCCAGATCATAGAATCTAGAAAGACATCAAGACACCTGATTATGAAAATGATGAATCATAATTTTAGACAGGAGCTTTTGAAAGGAGCTAGGGGGAAGAGACTCCTTACGTACAGAGGAAAGCCCATCAGAATAACATCAGACCTGTCCACAGAAACCTGGCAAGCCAGAAAGGGCTGGCAAGATGTATTCAGGGCACTAAATGAGAATAACATGGAGCCAAGAATGCTTTATCCAGCAAGACTGACATTCAAAATGGATGGAGAAATAAAGAGCTTCCAAGACTGGAATAAAGAGCTTCCAAGACCATTTCCAAGGTTTAAAAGAGTATGTGACCACCAAGCCGACACTACAAGAAATATTAAGGGGGGTTCTATAAAAGAGGGAAAAAAACCCAAGAATATCACTGAACAGAAATTTATGGAGACAATCTATAGAAACAAAGACTTCACAGGTAACACAATGTCAATAAAAACGTATCTCTTAATAATCACTCTAACATGAATGGCCTAAATGCACCCATAAAATGGCACAGAGTTGCAGATTGGATAAAACGATAGGACCCATCCATATGTTGTCTACAAGAGACCCATTTCAAACCTAAGGATACATCCAGACTGAAAGTGAAGGGATGGAGAAGCATCTCTCATGCCAATGGACCTCAAAAGAAGGTTGGGGTAGCGATTCTCGTATCAGATAAATTAGATTTTAAACTAAAGACTGTAGTCAGAGATACAGAAGGACACTACATCATTCTTAAAGGGTCTACCCACCAAGAAGATCTAACAATTGTAAATATTTATACCCCCAGTATGGGAGCAGCCAACTACATAAGAAAACTGTTAATCAAGATAAAGAGTCATATTGATATGAATACATTAATAGTAGGAGATCTTAACATGCCACTTGCAGTAATAGACAGATCATCCAAGCAGAAAATCAATAAAGAAACAAGAGCATTGACACATTGGACCAGATGGACCTCATAGATATAAACAGAACATTCCACCCTAAAACAACAGAATACTCATTCTTCTTGAGTGCACTTAGAACCTTCTCCAGAATAGACCACACACTGGGTCACAAATCAGGTCTCAACCAATACCAAAAGATTGAAATTATTCCTTGCATATTCTCAGATCACAATGCTTTGAAACTGAAGCTCAACCACAAGAAAAAATTTGGAAGGAATTCAAATACCTGGAAGCTAAAGACCACCTTGCTTAAGAATGCTTGGATCAACCAGGAAATCAAAGAAGAACTTAAACAATTCATGGAAACCAATGAGAATGAAGACACTTCAGTCCAAACCCTATGGGATACAGCAAAGGTGGTCCTAAGGGGGAAAGATCTCAAGAATTCTTGTGAAAAACAATTATTTTCTTGTGAGCCAAGTTTTTGTCCATTATAGCATTTTAGTTTCCTCAGCTTCACTTCAACCAAAGGTATTGTTATTGCCAGAGAACCCAGGATAGTGTTAAAGTTATTTAATATGCTTTTGACCATTTGGATTGTACACCATGTATCTGAATTATCTGTTCAAAAAATAAATAGTAATTGTAAAAGTTTTACTTCCCCCTTTGAATTCTTAGTAATCTTCAAAGTTAACAAAGTAAGAATGGTTGATGCTAATAAAATTGGTCACTTGATTCCTGGTAGACTTATTAACAATGCTGGATAGCTTCTTTGAAAACATAGCTTCATGGAGAAATTAAATCTAAATATATGAGAGAAAACCTAAGTCATAAGAATGACTTTTAAAAATCTTTTAATCAAAGTATGAGGGCACATATTATAAATGTTTACAGTTCAGTGAATCTTCATAAACTAAAGTCACTCACATAACCAGCATCCAGATCAAGAAACAAGATTTATAGCACCCCAGAAAGACTTCTTCACACTCCCAGTTACTACATCCCCCAATATACCCACTCTCCTAACTTCTAACTGAATAGTTTTACCTGGTTTTATATTTTATATAGAGAGAATCATATAGTATATGCTGTTTCATTTTTTATTTATTTTGCTCGGCATTATGTTTGAGAAATTCACCCATTTTGTTGTCTGTAGTTATAGGCTGTGAATTTTCATTACTTTATGGGATCCCATGGCATGACTATACCATGATTCATTTATCTGTTTGTCTGTTGATAAACAGTTGAACAGTTTTCAATTTTATACTGTTACAAAGAGTCTTTTTATGAATATTCTAGTTCACATATATTATGGATTGAATGGTATCCTCTAAAAAGATACGTGAGGTACTAACCCCTGGTTCCTGTGAATGTGACTCTGTTTGGAAACAAAGTCTTTGCAGGTGTAATGTTAAGATGAGGTCATACTTGATTAAAGTGTTAAGAAGTGGAGAAGAGGGACGCCTGGGTGGCTCAGTTGGTTGGACGACTGCCTTCGGCTCAGGTCATGATCCTGGAGTCCTGGGATCGAGTCCCGCATCAGGCTCCCAGCTCCATGGGGAGTCTGCTTCTCTCTCTGACCTTCTCCTCGCTCATGCTCTCTCTCACTGTCTCTCTCTCAAATAAATAAATAAAATATTAAAAAAAAAAAAAAAGAAGTGGAGAAGAGACACAAGCCAGAGCACAAAGGGAGAAGATGGCACATAAGGCAGAGATTAGGGTAACACATCCATGAGCCTAGGGAAGCTAAGGATTACCCACCAACACCAGAAGCTAAAAGACAGGGAAGAGATTGTGCCTCACGGCCCTCAGAAGGAAGCAACCCTGTCTACACCTTGATTTTGGACATCTAGTTTCCAGAACTGTGATAGAATAGATTTCTGTTCTTTTAAGCCACCTGGTTTGTGGCACTTTTCCCCCAGAACCCCTAGGAAATGAATACAATATCTTTTGGGGAATTTAGGCTAAACGGTTACCAAGGAATGATTTTATCCTCACACCAGTAATGTATGAGAATGGTGGGAGTGAGGGCTCCACATCTTCACCAGCACTTGGCATCATCAGTCTTTTTATTTCAACCCTTCTCATGAATGTTTAGTAGCATCACATTGTGGTCTTCAGATCTTTAGCCCTGTCCTTGACCTTGCAAAACCAAATTTATTAAGACATAGTGAACATTGATTACTGAGTATCTCAAAAAAATATTTTTATTTGATGCATTCTCTTGTACAGGAAGTAGGAAAAAAATTAAATGTTAAATGGACAGCAAAACCACATTTTGAACTGCCTAATATTCCTCTGCCACAGGTTCAGAGAGAAAAAAAGAATCCAAGTAAACAAATCACAGATTCAATTAGTAGATACAAGTGAGAATCAATTATGCTGGCTGGAATTATCATTATCACTTGAATCTTAGCAGGATAAGATATTAACTTCTAGATAGTAGCTATATCAGGGTATCATGGTAGTACTAGTCATTTCAGTGACCAAAAAAAAAAAAAAAAAAAAAAAAACAAAAAAACAAACCCACATAAAAGCAAAAGTATTGGGGAGATTTCTGGCTTTAAAAATACCTGGGGCACAAACTGCAGCATCTCCCCCCCACCCTCAGTTCTTTCTTCTTGCTTGTCTATAATCTCAGAAAAGCTCTACCAAGTCATGATAAACATGGCAACTTCTGGGATCACAAAGCAATGGAGAAAGAGTGGTCTTGGAAAAACTGGCTTGCATTTTAAAGAGAAATAAAATTGGATCCCTCCATAATACTGAGACAGGGAAACTGAAGGGACTCCATGAAAAGAAAAAAAAATTTTTTTCTTTGCTCTTTTTCCTGCTTCTATTCCTGCTAGAACCTACACCCCTGCCTTATACATGCCTTAGTTTATGTCCCCCTTAAAAAGGTCAAGGAGTTAATGATTTCTTTGGAGTCTTCTAGAGCAATAGACACCATCTAAGGAGCGGCAGGGCGGGGTGGTCATGAATGTTCTCTGAGACTTCTAACTCCAAATGCCTTGAACACCAAGACCCCTGGCTCTAGGCATAAGTGACTTATGGAGGGCACCTGAACACTCATCCTTGTTCAGCCAGTTGCTGGATGCCAGAGAGGACACGTGCACAAGATTACTGTCTTTAGTAAAAACTCCAGACCTCCCAGGGTGCATGGGCGGCTCATTGGTTGAGTGGCTCAGCTCACAATCCCGGGAATCCTGGAATAGAGCCCCAAGTCAGGCTCCCTGCTCAGTGGGGAGTCTGCTTCTCCCTCTCCCTCTGCACCCCCCACCCCTACTCATGCTCTCTTTCTCTTGCTCACTCTCATAAATAAATAAATAAATAAACAAAATCTTAAAAAGAAACAAACAACTCCAGACACCCAAGCAAAGATGAGACTCATTCTCCATTTCATTTTTTTTTTCAAAGATTTTTATTTATTTATTTGATAGACAGAGAGAGATCACAAGTAGGCAGAGAGACAGGCAGAGAGAGGGGGGAAGCAGGCTCTCCGCTGAGCAGAGAGCCCGATGTGGGGCTCGATCCCAGGATCCCGAGATCATGACCTGAGCCGAAGGCAGAGGCTTAAACCACTGAGCCACCCACGCGCCCCTCCATTTCATTTTTGAGTCTCCCAGATGCTCCCTCTGTATCTGGGCTCTCTATATCTTCAGTTAATTGCCCTCTCACTTCCTGCTGGCTTGCATTTGCACTAAGCCAACGACCCTCTTGATTGTTGGTTCTGCAGGACCCCCTCTGCGTCCTTGGACTTGCCTGCCTGCATCAATATCACATACACAGGGGGGCTCCAGATAGATGTGAAAATCAATATATACAGTTAAAATGAAAAAATGTGGGAGACAGTCCATGTTGAGAAGGGCTTCAGTGGAACTCAGAAGTACACACCATAGGAAAAAATGTTGATACAACTGATTACGTTCAGTGAAGGGGTAAAAAGCAGGAGGACGCAGGGCAGTTAAAGCAAGGTGCTGTGAGGTTACACTCACTCATAGCAGGTTTCTGTAGCAACTGCTGGAAGAGCGGATGGGTCAGGAGAGAGAACACAGGGCAGAAGGGCAGGGCAGCTGCTGCCTATGGTTGCCAGATTTAGCAAATGAAGTTGAGCTTGTTTTCATCTGAGAGAATGTACTCAGAGCTGTGGACTTCTAAAGCTTTTATTTGCAAAGAAGGCACCAGGAGCCTTTTCCACCCTCTGGGTGCACAAGCCTTCAGAGAAAAAGCAATGATGGGTGATGTTTGCTTGGAGACCCCAGCTTACACAAGCTCCATAAGCAGTCAGAGAGTTCCAGGACACCAAGACCCTGTAGGAAGTTCATTTCCACAAACCAAGGCAGAAGTGCCTGCTGACTGTGGTTAACAAGAAAATTCAACAAAGTGAATTTTAAAGATCCAATTGGCTTTATTCACTGATTTGGGAATCAGGCGGCACCCCATCTAGCAAATAGGCGCTCTTAAGGAGCTATACAAAATGAACGGCTTTCATGGGCAGAAGAGGTGGGAGGAGAACATCATTAGAGAAGAGTGGATTGTTTACGGCAAGGTCACCTTCCGTTAGGGGACAACAGTCTTCCCTCGGGGACATTGTCTCACTAGCGCTGGCCAGGTAATTTTGATTGGTCATTTAACATTCCACTCCTAGAAGAGACTGAAGCTGTTGTTGATTTGGGCAGTAGGTCTCAGTTTGGTGGCTTGCGTTTAGCATGAGTGACTCCACTGGGGCCTATTATCTCCTTTTTAATACATCTATGATGCTCTAACTAGTGATGCTGGGATTTCTGAATATTAAAAGCCAACCTGTTGATGAAAAGTGTGAACTTGCCTGAGTTGGAATTGGGTTCTCCTCTTACCAGCTACAGTCTCTCTCTCTCTCTCTTTTTTTTTTTTTTTAAAGATTTTATTCATTTGACAGAGAGAGATCACAAGTAGGCAGAGAGGCAGGCAGAGAGAGAGGAGGAAACAGGCTTCCCGCTGAGCAGAGGGACCGATGCGGGGCTTGATCCCAGGACCCTGGGATCATGACCCAAGCTGAAGGCAGAGGCTTTAACCCACTGAGCCACCCAGGTGCCCCGCTACAGTCTCTTTTTGCCCAAGATGTCTCAACTGTAAAACAAAGAGTGTAATACAACCTACATCATAAGGCTTTGGAGGCGAGTCGTGAGTTAATGTTGTGAAGTATTTAAACAGTGCCTGGCACTTAGTGAAAACTATAAAACATATTGGCCATTATTATCAAGGCCACTTGGGATGTCTGGGTTAACCCAGATCTATCTTACATCTACTAACAGCGCATGCCTTGGGTAAGGGTCTGGTTTCCTGTGTGCCCCGCAGTCAAGTCCGGCTACCCTCCTTGGATGGGAGGAAACACTATGAGCTTCTAGTTCCTGAGAATTTATCAAAGCTAAAAGCTGTTGTCTTTTCAAAATTCCCCAGGGGCCAACATGTAAAAATGCTGTTATTTGTGGAGGCCAAGAATTAATATTGCTTTTTTTTTTTTTAAATGGAGAAGCTGAAGCACCAAGGAGTGATGATAAATAATGAAACTCACACCACTGGTTCCTGGGAGGTGAGATTTAAACCCAGGCATTTTGGGCTTCTCCTCTTTCTTCTGCTGGCATTCTGTTGCCTGTGGGCCTTTGGTTTTTAATTGGCAACACCTGGAGCTACAACCACCCCCCTCCCAAAGCCCACAGGGATGAAGCTATATGGATGGAAATAGTGGGCGGGGGTATGAAGTTTTAGGCTTAAACACTCAGCCTGGCAATTTCTTAATCTTCCTCCTAAAAACACATTGTGACAGCGATTACCCTCCTTCCTCCAGTTAAGACTGCTCGATAATAATGATAATAAAAACAAACGTGACAGAATGCTTACTAGGTGCCAACCTTGTACCAAGTGCCTCACATGTAGTATCTCATTTAATCAGCTATACACTCAGTGGGGTCCCGTTATCACCCACACTCCCATTTTTCAGATGAGGAAACTGAGGCTTCAGAGGACAGAAATGAAGGTGGCTAGGAAGTTGCTGAAAGATCAGAGGAGCCCCATCACTTGCTCCTGTAGCATTTTATTTCCAGGAAGCCTCCTAAGCTGCTCCCTTCGCCATGAGTCTGCACTCACCATCACAAAGACCACAATAAAAGGAAACCAAACGATGGGCTTAATAAAGATATCAAACACATAATTTAACATTTCCAAAGCTGTACTTGTTCTAATCTGTGCCAGAGTGGGAAGGAAGAAACAGTGTTAACCTTCATTAGTCAGTCCTCCCCCACCAGCCTGATTCAGCCCCATAAACAATAGATATAATTACACCGAACAATTGGGTGTTTATTTCCATGTCTAGACACAGAGCTCACATTTAAAAACAAAAGAGAACAGAAAAGAGAGAGCATCCTGCTGCTTTTTAATTCTTTGTGTCAAACTTTTCCTCAGCCCGGATGCTTCTCTCCTGATCAAGACTTTTTGAAAAAGTCTTTTTTTTTTTTTTTTTTTTTTTGAGAGGAACTAGCATTAGGAGTAAGACAATAATGTATTTAAAGAGCCTCTACTATGAGTAGAAACAAGTCACTTATAAACTGTAGAGGATTTAGAAAACCATGCATGGATGCTAAAACTAGTGAGTGAAAGTTTGAAGAGGAATAGGTTATTTACAGAGTATCAGAGTTGTCCCTGCAAATTAGATTGTAATTGTAAAGGAGAATAGTAACTTGACTGCGGCAAGACCTGGCAGACGCTAACTTTATCATGTGTTGCAAGTCAACATCACCGATATTGGGACAAACCCATGTCAGGAAAAACCCATCAGGTGCCTCCTGAAACGATGCAGTGAGGGAAAAAACGTCATTTCTCCCCAGATGCATAATCTAATCATGAAGAAACTTCAGATAAACTCAGCTGGAGGGGGGGGGCACGTTTTACAAAATAACTGATCTCTATTCTTCAAAAGTGTCAATGTCATGAAAGACAAAGACTGAAGAACTTTAAAGAAGTGAAAGAACTTTAAAGAAGAGTGAAGTACAATGGAGTGGTTTTTTTTTTTTTTTTAAAGATTTTATTTATTTATTTGACAGCCAGAGATCACAAGTAGGCAGAGTGGCAGGCAGAGACAGAGAGGAGGAAGCAGGCTCCCTGTGGAGCAGAGAGCCCGATGTGGGGCTCAATCCCAGGACCCTGAGATCATGACCTGAGCTGAAGGCAGAGGCTTTAACCCACTGAGCCACCCAGGAGCCCCTGGAGTGGTTTTTAACACATTTACAAGCGTGCACAGCCTTCACCACTATCTGATTCCAGAACATCTTCATCAAAAGAAGAAACTCTCACACCCCTTAGCTGTCACTCCCAATTCCCCCACATCCCAGCCAGCGCTTGGCAACCACTGATCTACATCTATGGATTTGCTGTTCAGGACATTTCATATGAACAGAATTATACAAAAGGTGGTCTTTTGTGACTGGCTTCTTTCACTTAGCATGTTTTCAAGGCTTATCCATGTTGTCGTGGGTATCAGTATCATTACATTGTGTGGATAATCACATATTGTTTATCTGTTCATCACTTGACAGACATGTATGTTTTTTCCATGTTTGGGCTATTATGAAGAATGCTTCTGTGAACATTTATATTTAAGTATTGGCTGGAAATTGTGTTTTCAGTTCTCTTGGGTATATATCTAGGAGGTGCAACTGTTAGGTCATATGGTAACTCAGTTTTTGAGGAACTGCCAAACTGGTTTTAAAAGTGGCTACCCCATTTTACATTTCCACTCCAAATGTAGATTCCAGTTTCTCCACATCTTCGCCAACATTTGTCTTGTCCATCTTTTTATGATAGCCATCCTAGTGGGTGAGAAGTGTTATCCCATTAGGGTTTGGATTTGTCTCTCTCTAATGATTAATGTGTTTGTAGGGGATTTGAATATCTTTGGAGAAATTTCTGTTCAGATGCTTTGTCATTTCTGAATTGAGTTGCCTTGTTATTGTTGTTTTATTGTTGAAATGTAAACAGTTCTTTTTAGAAGTTCTTAGAACTTTATACTAGACCTTTCCCAGATAAATGATTGCAAATATTTTGTACCATTCTGGGAGTGGTCTTTTCATTTTCTTGATAGTGTCTTTCCACGCATGAAAACTTTTAGTTTTGATGAAGTTAAATGTATGTGGTTTTTTTTCTTAGCTGTTGTGCTTTAAGTGTCATTTCTAAGAAATGACTCAGTTGGTTAAGCATCTGTCTTCAGCTCAGGTCATGATCCCAGGGTCCTGGGATCAAGCCCCACATCAGGCTCCCTGCTCAATAGGGAGCCTGCTTCTCCCTCTCCCACTCCCCTGCTTGTCACCCTCTCTCTCTTTGTCAAATAAATCTTAAAAAAAGAAAGAAAGAAAGAAAGAAATCATTGTCTAATCCAAGGTCCCAAAGATTTATGCCTACATTTTCACCTAAGAGTTTTATAGTTTTAACCTCTTTGGATTTTTTAAGGCAAAATTATACCATATCTGAGTGCTCTGCTCCAACGCCCTGCCCATAAAGAAGCCAGTTTTGAGTGTGCTAATAAAACACAATACAGCAAACCCAGCCTGTGGTACAACCCACCCACCCACACCCATCATGATCATGATCATGATGAGCAGAGAGCCCGACGCGGGGCTCGATCCCAAGACCCTGAGATCATGACCTGAGCCAAGGCAGAGGCCTTATCCCACTGAGCCACCCAGGTGCCCCACCATTGGTACTTTTGACATAACACTCAAACATTATATCTATGTACATATACATGTACAAAAATATACATATGGTGACATAATAAAAAAATAAATATTTAGACTCTGCCTTTGGTTCCTGACACAGAGCTCCTAAAAGTGGTGTAATTTCCTGAGTGATGGGGTGACCGGAGTGTCTTTTACAGAGCTCTTTATTCTCCTAGCATTTCTTTCTTTTTTTTTTTTAAGATTTTATTTATCTATTTGACAGAGGGAGACGGTGAGAGAGGGAACACAAGCAGTGGGAGTGGAGAGGGAAAAGCAAGTCTCCCACGGAGCAGAGAGACTGATGTGGGGCTCCATTCAAGGACCCAGGGATCATAATCTGAGCCAAAGGCAGGCACCCAACGACTGAACCACCCAGGTGCCCCTCTCCTAGCATTTCTTGATAGGGGAGACTTTTGTATTAATGGGGCATTGTGTGGTGGGCTCCTAGATAGCTTCAGGATGGGGGCGGGTCACTAGAAAGACCAAGCCATGATTCAAAGCTTGGAACTTTCAGCCCTACTACCTCTATCCTTTCCAGAGTATAGAGTGCATACTCTATACATTTTCTTATCTCTCTTTTTTGTGTGTATTTTCATGTTTTATCTATCACTTCATAGCCCTTCTGGAAATCTTTCTCATTCCTTTTTACAGCCACATAGCACTCCATCATGTGGATTTATCATGCCTTCTCTTCTACACATTGGGTGGTTTCTCATCTTTTGTTCTGCAATGAGTAGCTTCATGCATACGTCTATTCACATTTTTGCCAAAGTATTTTGAGATAGATTCACATCAATCAGGCCTCTGTGATGAAGTCTCCATAAAAATCCCTAAACTATAGGGGTTGGAGGGCTTCCAGTTTGCAGAATACATCCACATGAGAGGAGGGTGGTACACCCCCAAATGAGGACAAGACATTCCTGCACTCAAGACCCTTCCGGATCTCGTCCTTTGTGTGCCTTCCTCTGGCTGTTCATCTGTACACTTTACATCTTTTACAATAAACTGGTAAACATAATCAATGTTCTCTTGCATTTTGTGACCCATTACAGTGAATTAGCAAGCCTTAGGGGTTGGGACTGTGTCAACCCCTGACTTTGTAGCCAACTGGGACAGAAGGTAGACAGCCTGGAAACCTATCACTTGTGACCAATATTTGAAGTGAGTCTTAAGTATGGATAGTAAGTAGCAGAATGGAATTAAATTAAAACATGCCAAGTTGTAATCTGAAGACTTTGAAAATTCATTGATGCGGGGGGAAAACCCTCACATATTTGCTGTCAGAAATGTAGTAAGTAGAGAAACAGTTTTTTCTAATGTGTCAGTACATAGTCAAAGATATCTGTATATGTCAGTATATTATAGTCAAATCTAGCAAAATATAAGGCTCCCTCACTTCAGACTGCTAAAATTACAGAGAAAGAGCACCTCTCTGCTGGGGACACCTTGCTGATAGCACAGAAACATGGAGTACATGTGGTTCACTTAGAGACAATGGGAGGAACAGGCTGCCTGGAAGGAAGCCTATTGAGAAGAAATAATCAAAACATAGAGAAAATCCTCAATCACATCTTTTAAAAAATTTTTTTAAATTAATGTATAATGTGTTATTAGCCCCAGGAGCACAGGTTTGTGAATCACCAGCTTTATACACTTCATAGCATTTACCACAGCACATACCTTCCCCAATGTCCATAACCCAACCACCCTTTCCCTACCCGCCTCCCCCCGGCAACCCTTAGTTTGTGAGATTAAGAGTGTCTTATGGTTTGTCTCCCTCTGGATCCCATCTTGCTTCATTTATTCTATTCCTACCCCACAAACCCTCCATCTTGCCTCTCAGCTTCCTCATATCAGGGAGATCATATGATAATTGTCTTTCTCTGATTGACTTATTTTGCTCAGCATTATACCCTCTAGTTCCATCCACATTGTCACAAATGGCAAGATTTCATTTCTTTTCATGGCTGCATAGTATTCCATTGTATATATATACCACATCTTCTCTATCCATTATCTGTTGATGGACATCTAAGTTCTTTTCACAGTTTGGCTATGGTGGACATTGCTGCTATAAACATTCGAGTGCATGTGCCGCTTCGGATCACTACATTTGTATCTTTAGGGTAAATACCCAATAGTATGATTGCTGGGTCATAAGGTAGCTCTATTTTCAACTTTTTGAGGAACCTCCATGCTGTTTTCCAGAGTGACTGTACCAGCTTGCATTCCCAACCAACAGTGTAGGAGATTCCCCTTTCTCCACATCCTCGCCAGCATCTGTCATTTCCTGACTTGTTAATTTTAGCCATTCTGACTGGTGTGAGGTGGTATCTCATTGTGGTTTTGATTTGTAGTTCCCTGATGCCTAGTGATGTGGGGCACTTTTTCATGTGTCTTTTGGCTGTCTGGATGTCTTTGCAGAAATGTCTGTTCATGTCCTCTGCCCATTTCTTGATTGGATTACTTGTTCTTTGGGTGCTGAGTTTGATAAGTTCTTTATAGATTTTGGATACTAACCTTTCATCTGATATGCCATTTTCAAATATCTTCTCCCATTTTGTCAGTGTCTTTTGGTTTTCATGACTGTTTGCTTTGCAGTGCAGAAGCTTTTGATCTTATGAAGTCCCAATAGTTCATTTTTGCCCTTGCTTCTCTTGCCTTTGGCGATGTTCCTAGGAAGAAGTTGCTGCAGCTGAGGTCGAAGAGGCTGCTGCCTGCATTCTCCTCAAGGATTTTGATGGGTTCCTTTCTCACATTGTGGTCCTTCATCCACTTGGAGTTTATTTTTGTGTGTGGTGTACAGAAATGGTCCAGTTTCATTTTTCTGCATGTGGCTGTCCAATTTTCTCAACACCATTTGTTGAAGAGACTGTCTTTTCTCCATTGGACATTCTTTCCTGCTTTGTTGAAGATAAGTTGACCATAGAGTTGAGGTTCTATTTCTGGGCTCTCAATTCTGTTCCACTGATCCATGTGTCTGTTTGTGTGCCAGTACCATAATGTCTTGATGATGACAGCTTTGTAATAGAGCTTGAAGTCTGGAATTGTGATGCCACCAACTTTGGCTTTCTTTTTCAATATTCCTCTGGCTATTCAAGGTCTTTTCTGGTTCCATATACATTTTAGGATTATTTGTTCCATTTCTTTGAAAAAAATGGATGGGATTTTGATAGGGATTGCATTAAATGTGTAGATTGCTTTAGGTAACATAGACATTTTCACAATATTTGTTCTTCCAATCCATGAGCTTGGAACATTCTTCCATTTCTTTGTGTCTTCCTCCATTTCTTTCATGAGTACTTTATAGTTTTCTGAGTATAGATTCTTTGCCTCTTTGGTTAGGTTTATTCCTAGGTATCTTATGGTTTGGGGTGCAATTATAAATGGGATCAACTCCTTAATTTCTCTTTCTTCTGTATTGTTGTTGGTGTAGAGAAATGCATCTGATTTCTGTGCATTGATTTTATGTCCTGACACTTTACTGAATTCCTGTATGAGTTCTAGCAGATTTGGAGTGGAGTCTTTTGGGTTTTCCACATAAAGTATCATATCATCTGCAAAGAGTGATAGTTTGACGACTTCTTTGCCAATTTGGATGCATTTAATTTCCTTTTGTTGTCTGATTGCTGAGGCTAGGACTTCTAGTACTATGTTGAATAGCGGTGGTGATAGTGGACATCCCTGTCATGTTCCTGACCTTAGCGGAAAAGCTCTCAGTTTTTCTCCACTGAGAATGATATTCGCTGTGAGTTTTTCATAGATGGTTTGATAATATTGAGGTATGTACCCTCCATCCCTACACTTTGAAGAGTTTTTTTTTTTAATATTTATTTGACAGAGAGAAATCACAAGTAGGCAGAGAGGCAGGGAGAGAGAGAGAGAGGAAAGCAGGCTGTCTGCTCAGCAGAGAGCCCTATGCGGGACTCGATCCCAGGACCCTGGGATCATGACCTGAGCCAAAGGCAGTGGCTTACCCCACTGAGCCACCCAGGCGCCCCTGAAGAGTTTTGATCAGGAAAGGATGCTGTACTTTGTCAAATGCTTTTTCAGCATCTATTGAGAGTATCATATGGTTCTTGTTTTTTCTTTTATTAATGTATTGTTTCACATTGATTGATTTGCGGATGTTAAACCAACCTTGCAATCCTGGGATAAATCCCACTTGGTCGTGGTGAATAATCCTTTTAATGTACTGTTGGATCCCATTGGCTAGTATTTTGGTGAGAATTTTTGCATCTGTGTTCATCAAGGATATTGGTCTATAGTTCTCTTTTTTGATGGGATCTTTGTCTGGCTCAACCACATCTTTTGAGAAACTAAATCTGGTCAGCTCAACCTCTACACCTTTTAATCAATGGCACCAAGACATCTCTTTTTGCTTAAGCCAACCAGAGGTGCAACCCTAAGAATATTGAATAATAAGGTATCAAGAAAACCTTTGGCCATGCAAGATTATGTCAGAGACATTCCAGGTACAACTCCAGAAAAAAAGCACAATAAAGCAACTATCCTAATTAAAAATGTCCAATGGCCTATTTGGTTTCCCAGTAGAGATAAGAAGTTTATTTTGTAATATATTATGTGTTTTAAGTATGCAATGTCATTGTTTAAAAAAAAACAACAACAGGGTAGATACCTTAATTAAATGCTTTATTCCTTGAAAAAAGGCAACTATAACTGAACTTCCAGCTCTAATATCACTGAGGACACATCATATTACAAATACAATATTAACAAAAAAATTAGAAATGTTGCAAATTAGCCAGAGTGTTACAAGAAACACAAAGTGAGCCATGCTTCTAGAAACATGGTGCAGACTTGATAGACATACATCAGACCCAAAACATAGTTGTAGAAAACAATATCTCAGGATAGACAATAGGATTGGAGAAACCAGAATGGCAGAGCGAGGGCTCTGAAGCAGAAGTTCAAGGTCCCTGAGTTCTCATAGTCATATATGTATTTGCTGTCAGCTGTGCTGGTAGGGTCTTTTCCCGAGCTGCTGGTGCAGGTGCCATGTTTACACTGGAACGGTGGGTCCCAAGACACGACTCCTTAGAGTTTTAGAGAGGAGTGTGTGATTGATAGTACCAAGCAGAGCCCTGTACTGGGTGTACTGGTCCTGTGGTGACCCACTCCCCCAAGTTTTGAGGTGCTCCCAATCCCCACCATCATACGAATGAGGTTAATTTCAACAGGTAGAAGGAGGCTGAAGTTTCCATACTTGCTGAGCTCCTCTGCCCTGCGTCGGGCATCAGTTACATGTTCGATGGCCAGAAAAGCCACAGGGTCTGAGGGAGAGGAAGAGGTGTATTGTATTTTTGTCAGGAATGTCCTGAGTGCGGTGGGCTGTTAAATTATCATCTATATGCAGTAGTCCAGTTTCCTTTTCCAGACTTAGCTCTTTTGGATCTTGTCCTAAGATGTCCCCAAAGACAGTGGGGGAGACTTTCGAATCCCTGGGATAAAACAGTCCAACAGTATAGTTGTTTATGATTGGACCCAGGGTCTTCCCACTCCAAGGCAGATAATTCTTGAGATGTAGATTTAATGGGATACAGAAAAAGGCATATTTTAAATCTAGCATAGTGTAATATGTCTCATTAATTGGCAAATTGGCAGATAGGATCTATAGATTGGGTCCTACAGGATGTATGTCTTAAACATCCTCATTAACAGCTCAGAGGTCTGAACAAATCTGTATTCCTCACTCTCTGGCTTTTTAAATGGGTAAAATTGGGGTGTTGCGTGGAGACCTAATTGGCCTGATGAACCCTTGCTCAAAGAGCTTATTTGTTACCAGGAGGATTCCTTCTACAGCTTCTGTTTTTGCGGTTATTGCTTGACCCACAGCCAGTGATCTAGCTGCTTTATTTCTACCTTCACGGGCATGGTGCTGACCATACTTCCCACTCATCCTTGCATCCAGTCCTCTCAATTAACTTGGTTTAAAACACTTTGTGGAATTTCATTTCCTTTAGGTATTGGCATATCTTGTACTTGGGGACTTGGATTTCTATAGTGTCCTGTTCCCAACTGATTGAGGCCCCCTGATTTGGATAAAATGTCTCATTCTAAGAGAGGAACAGGGAAGGCACTCTGTACTAATGGAAAAGAGAGCTTTAGTAACTTGGACCCTATTCACAGGTCAAAGACTCCAGAAACCTTTTGGTCTCTCCTTTTCCTGAGACTCCTTTTAGGTTACATTTTCTGTAGAAAGGCTACACTTTTGGGTGTTCAATACGCAGAAAGTGGCTCCAGTATCAAGCATAAATTGAACCTCCTTTCCTCCCACTGCCAAAGTTTCCCTGAGCTCCTCATGGGAGGTGAGGATCTGATTATCTGAGACAATGGAGGAGCCCCGTGGTCCTGCATCTCATCTTAAGTGAGGGGCAACTGGAATGACTTGGTTGTGTTTATCCCCTTCCTTTTTTGGGGGTGATTTGGGAAATCCCATTTCCAGTGCCCCTTTTGCTTACAGCCTGTGCATTAGCTAGATCCTAACTTTGTGGGCTCTCTCCTCATACCATTGGGGGAGGGCAGGGACACTCACCCACAGTGCCTTCTTTTCCTCCCCTGGGCTACCACGTGTGGATGGGAGACCTCCATAACCTCTCTGTTATTGAACACCCTGAAGCCCACCTCTATAAGCTGAGTGGAGTTAGTGTCAGGACCCATGGCAAATTTTTGAAGTTTCAGATGGTTATCTGGAGCACTTCAAGATATGAATTTGGTATTGAGGACCACTTACCTATCTTGGGCCTTGGGATTCCAACTTGTATTCCATTTCAGGCAATCCTGCAGCCTTTCTAAGAAAGTTGATGGCTTTTCGTCAGTCCTCTCCAAATCTCCCTTCATTTGGACCAGTTCATAGGAGGTCTACTTACTTCTTGCATAGCTTTCAAAAGCAGACTCCAGAAATGCCCTGACTTTTCCTTCCCTTCTAAAGAGTTAGGATCCCATTCAGGGTTGGTCCCTGGTACTGTCTCCTCACTTGGTCTTCTAGAACCTGACTTGGGATCATACTCCTTATTAGCCTCTTCTCTGGCTTTTGTAAATGCGGCAGACTTTTCTTCTGCCATTAGGAGGGGAGTTAGCAAAGCCTGGATGTCTGAGCAAGTTGGATTATGTGTAGAAAAGATGCCCTGCATTAGGTTCAAAACCTCAACCAGGTGAGCCCACAGCCCTTTGATGCCTCCCAGTTGTGTAAGTCTGAAGTTGTAAACCAGACATGCATATTGATGAGATGTCCACCACCAGCAGGTACTTGCCTTCATGGAAATATTCCAGCCCCAGGTTTCAGATTAGTGCCATCTGGCAAGGGAGGGTAAAGGGATTCAAGAGAAATCAGAGACCTGTTGGTGTGTGTGTGTGTGTGTGTGGATTAATAAAGGATTAGGAGTTGGTACAGATGGGGCCAGAGGAGCTGGGCCTGAGTATCAGAGGAGTAAGTTGGGGACCCCTTAGAACTTGTGACTGACTTAAAGGTGGGGGAAAGGGTTAGGTTTTCTCTAGCTTACAGTAGTTCTTCTTCATCAGATGGACCCTTTAATATTGGAAGCATTTGGGGGGTTTTAGATTCAACCTTCATTTTACATATGTGACATTTCCTCTGTAGACCCTTTTTTTCTGATATAGTGTCATAAAACTTTGAATGTAACACTTCCCATTTCTGTGTTCTCTACAAAACAAGTCCAATTGTAATATGGTATTAAAATTCAAATCTTCACTCTCCAGCCATTTTTCTTCATCTTCTAGGATATATTGTGGCCAGGCTATGTCTGGCTTTTAGGTTAAGAAAGAAGGGAGCTTGCTTTTAGATTAAGGGGGAAAGCCTTCCAGGTATGGAGGATACAGTCCCATGGGCTCTTCTTGGGGATGAACTTGTCCTCACCTCCATATTCTGGATTTTTCCTTAGGTTCTCCTTCCAACTACCTCCCCCTCTCCCCAAGAGGTTTACAGCAGTCCAGTGCTTTCACTGCCAAAGTCAGGTTTGATTCCCAGTCAAGGAACAAGGTAGCCAGGATGGGGATTCAGATGGAGCAAAAAGCCACACAATTTAGTGAACAAAAACACACCACACAGACATTAGATCAGCCAGATCAGAGATGCCTTGCAACCTCCCAGACCCTAAGCACCAGATGCCAGAACTCGTGTCCAGCGTCCCTGACAAATAGAACAATCCACCTTCGGGTCAGTCTCAGATAGATGGCTCCCTTTTTGCTGGGCTGGAATATGCGATCCCCTGAGTGGCCAGGTCATGCAATCTTTTGCTGCCTCCTTCACCCTGGGATTTCTTTGCCGGCTTACTCAGACTTGTGAAACAATTTGAATTAACATCTACTAGCTGTGCCTCAGACCTGGTGCTAGTCACTTCTGTGGAGATCCTTCCTTCTGAGAAAAAGCCTCCGTGGAGCCGAGGATTCTGCGGTGAAGACAGAACACTTGGTGCCTGTAAACCCACTAGGGGGTGGGTTTACAGGCACCAAGAAGGGAGAGTCCACCGAGGAATCAGTCCCAGTCCTGGCAGCATGAACAGGTTAGCCTGCCGCTGCCCACTGCTCTGTTCTTTGGAAATCAGGTAACCAGAGGATGGAGTCTCAGAAGGATGAGTGTCCCATCCGGGTTGCCAAATCTGTGACCGAAATAAAGCGTACAGTTGCTCCTTGGTAAATTGCAGATACGGACTACACCAGATGAAGTTGTTACACACAGGAAACTTTATTCGCAGCAAATAAGGACATCACCAGGAATCACTTCCCAAGCCAGGACTCTCTAAACAGGGATGAACCGGATTCTGTTAATCCGGGGTTTGGGATGAAGTCTCATCATTATATGTAAAAGGCGAGCATAGGTTTGTGCATATGCGCATAGAAAACATACTTATATACGCATCGTGTGTTAGGTTAAGGAGGCTTATGTTCCTCCCAGGGCGGGGATCCTAAAATTATAATGAAGTGGACATGAAGGTCCGGCTCTTTATGGATCAATTGTGCAGGCGCCCCCTGGTGGTTGAGCTCGAATTCGTCTAGGCCAGTTGGAGCTTATTTCTTTCTCTATTCCAGAAAGACATTAGTTTCTAAAAGATGAAATTGATAGTGTGGCCTAAGTGTAGGGGGCCCTGCCAGTGACATTGTCTGCCTCAATTTAAGCTCCAAATTACAAAAATGTGCATATTTCCTTCAAAGACAGGACTGGCGGATGCTGGCCAGGTGGGTTTGGCTGGGGTATATACAATCCAGTAAGAGGATCCTGGGACTCCTGGTTGCTGGAGGAGCTCGGGACGCCTGCAGACAGCGAGTTCAAATAGGTACTGAGGTTGGCCAATCTGCAGCTGCCACCTCAGAGTGATTTTCTGGGGTGGGCCCCTTCCCCACTGCAGCCGATGTAGCTGGTGCCTGGCTGTGGCATCAGACCCTTGGACTTCCCCGGGTTGCTCAGGTCAGGCCAAGGGCAAGAAGTGCGCATGCACGTGTAACGAAGCTTAGGGATCCCGGGACCTAGGACAGGGCTGTCGTCCTGAGATGCTGGGTCTGAGAGGCTCTTGGGGGGGTAAACCTTAGAAATAAAAAAAGAAAGGAAGGAAGGAAGGAAGGAAGGAAGGAAGGAAGGAAGGAAGGAAGGAAAAAGAAAGAGAGAGAGAAAGGAAGGAAGGAAATAGCCAATCATTTTACCAGCAAAATATATTTATTTGAGAATTGCAAAGAAGTTGCCATTTGGGACAAGCAAACTATGCAAACCACAGGCAACTCTGAAGAGATCAAGGGAAGGTCAGCTTTTATTAGGTTTCAAGAAGAAGTTGAGGGTTGTTTTGATGCAAAGTTTATTGGAGAAGAATAAGAGTTCAAGGTTATAATGACTTCTCATTGGCTGAAAGCCATGGTTAGCTGGTTGCTGCTGGGGCTGGGAGAGATCTTTTTCTTAAAGGCGGGAGGTACAATTCCTATGGGAAAAGTGTCCTCCCTTGTCCTTCAGCTGAGTACAGGAGAGCTACCCCTTCAGGGCTTCCTGACTCCATTTTTCTGAGGGTTCCTTGACCCATTTTCACACTTGCCCCATTTGATCAAAAGACTTCCTCAAAACCATCGCTGATCCAGAGTAGGTTTTGTGCATTTAGTGGTTTTGTCCTGGTTGTCACGTCCCCCGCTGGTGGGAAAGTGCGATGACTGGGAACCACTGAGGCCACATTTGAATAATGAGGAAGGGAAGGCGGGAGAACTCTCAGGCATCTTCCACCTAAAGTCTCTCTCTCTCTTTTTATTTATCTATGTGAAAGCATGAGCATGAGTCAGGCCGGGCAAGGGATGGAGGAAGAAGGAGAAGCAGGATTCCCATGAGCAGGGAGTCCGATGCGGAGTTCAATCCCAGGGGCCTGGGATCATGACCTGAGCCAAAGGCAGACACTTACCCAACTGAGCCACATGGGTGTCCCTAAAGTCTGTGTCTTATTGAGGTTGTAAGTATTAGAGATCATCTTGAAGCCATTTTGAACCAGCATCATCCTATTTGGTACATCAGCTCTGCAGGGATCTGGCAGACAAGAGGTACAAAGTTTTAAAAGATTATACAAAATAATACAAAAAGCAGAATGATGACCCAGTTTGCATAGTAGTCCTAAACTAAGAGCCCAAAGCTGAAGGTAGGCAGCTAAATAGATCAAGGCTCACAGGTGAGGTGGAATTCTTTGTAGTCAAAGTGCTTATTCTCTGATGTTGTGCAGGTCAGTATTTACTTCCCCAGGGGAAGTTACCCATGTGCCGCAGGCGGCATTCCCTACTGCACAAACGCCTCCCGGTTCGGCCAGGAGATGGTCAGGGGCTACGCAATTATCCAGAATTACTGTAGCCAGTGAGGCAAGTGATCGTTGCTGGGCTGCTAGCGCTTTGGTTGGGGAGTTAGCTCTCTTTTTTTTTTTTTTTTTTTAAAGATTTTATTTATTTATTTGTCAGAGAGAGAGAGAGTGAGAGCGAGCACAGGCAGACAGAGTGGAAGGCAGAGGCAGAGGGAGAAGCAGGCTCCCTGCAGAGCAAGGAGCCCGATGCGGGACTCGATCCCAGGACGCTGGGATCATGACCTGAGCCGAAGGCAGCTGCTTAACCAACTGAGCCACCCAGGCGTCCCGGGAGTTAGCTCTCTTAATGTTGGAGAGAGATTTCCGATCTTGCCTTTGTTGCATTTACTCCAATCCATGAGAGAAGGTCTCTGCTTAGGGAGGAAAACCAGAGTCATACATGCCTCATGGAGGCTCAATGGAGTGGACCAGTCGGGAGCTTCTGTCGGGGGCTTCTGACTTGTTATGCATGTTAAGAGGGACAGTGAAATGTTCCAGTAAGCACTGCCCTTCGGTTGGCCAGCTGTCAACATTTGTGTGCCCCCGGGAAATGCTGCCAGCTGTCAACATTTGTGTGCCCCCGGGAAATGCTGCCAGCTGTCAACATTTGTGTGCCCCCCGGGAAATGCTGTCCACCCCAAATGCAAATGAAAGCAAATGGAGCCTGGAGGACTCCAGGTAAGATTACTGATAGATTCATTAGCAGAATGTCCTGATGGACCCTTTCAAGTTATGGGTCAGAGGCACTGAGGTGACCTTCTAGAATGCAGAGATTATCCCTTCCTAAAGGGGTCTTTTCTGAAAACCTCACAAAGGAGTATAGACCTGTTTGTCTTTCCTTTCGGTACAGGGAAACAGATTATATTTTGTTATATTATATTAAGGAAAAGGAGGGGGACAGAGCGAGGGAAGAAGGATTGACAGAGGTGGAGGTGTTTAGCTGAGCTGGGGGAAAAGTTGAAACAAGCATGGGAACTCCTGGTTGCAACAACCAAAACCCACTAGGTAACCTCCAGAGGCTTGCAGGTAAATCAGCAGTGGCACTGGGGACTAAAGAGAAAATAACAACAGATAAGGCCAAGGGACCTCTGACATCATAAACAGACTGGAGTGCCAGGTGACAGATCCAACATTCAGAGAGGTTTCTTTCTTTTGCACCAGACAGAGAAACGTGGAGAAGAGTACTGTGTTTTCAAGAGAAAGACGGGGGAAAAAACCAAAGTGAGAAACAGCAGTGCCTGGCCAGGCAGTCTTGGGAAAGCTATCTCTTTCCATTGTCATTGGCTTCAGTTTCTGGAAATCTTTCCTTTGAGGTCACCGACTGGTGTGCAGGTCCAGTCGGGTTCGGTGCTTTCTTTAGATATGACAAGTGAATCCAAGGGTCTGTTCCTTGAAGTGTGGTGGCATAAATGTTGGTTAAGAGTAGCTGAGACGGGTCTTTCCAATGGAGTTGAAGAAAGTCTTTCTGGAGTTGTCTTTTCCGGTAGCTGACGTCTCTGGGTCATAAGGTGTGAAGTTGAAGGTCTTCATCTCCTGGGAGCGGCTGTGAGGCAACTGCTCGAAGCAAAGCATGGTTATTTTAACAAGCAAGTAGGCCTGTAAAGTATTGAGGTGTATCTCCTGTTATCAGCCGTGGGTCAAAGAAGCAGAGTCCAGGTGCTGTGGGAGTTCTGTTACAAGGAGAACAGATTTTTTTTTTTTTAGATTTTATTGGTTTGACAGAGACACAGCAAGAGAGGGAACACAAACAGGGGTGGAGGGAAAGGGAGAAGCAGGCTTCCCACAGAGCAGGGATCCAGATGCATGGCTCGAATCCAGGACCCTGGGTGGGATCATAACCTGAGCCAAAGGCAGACACTTGACGACTGAGCCACCCAGGCGCCCCAGGTGAAAGATTCTTATTGAAATGATGCAAATACATACATTGTCATGAAAAGTGCAGAAGAGTTTCAGAGTTCCAGAGGGATTAGGTAGGGAGAAAAAGGTAAGTGTCTCATTCTTTATTGTAAAAGTCCGAGTTTCCAAATTGCCCTAAGTTACAGATAGTTCAAAGGAGAGGTGAATAGCAGTCCTTTAACCCTGGGAAACAGAATACAAAAGCAGCTTACCATTACAGCTTCAGAAATTTTCATGAGTTCAGTGTTATGATCTTCAGTTGATCAAAACCTGTGTTCTAGAGTACTTGTCAAAGTCTTCCTCAGGAATCTCTTTGAAGATGAAACACTTGAAACAACTATTTGTCGCTGACAAATACTTGCAAATAGCAATGGTTAGAGATCTGAGGGGAGTTCTTATGTCATTGATGAAGAAATTTGGCTATTTTTGTGACACACATCTCAAGAAAACTAGAGTTATGACTGATAACACTATATGAGGACATTGAAAATTTTGGAATTTAATTCCCAAAACACTATATGCATCTATAAATACCACATAAAGAAGACTTAGTGTTCTTTATTTTAAAGATTTATTTGTTTCAGGGGGAGAGACAGAGACAGAGTGCACACCTGAGTGGAGGGAGGGGCAGAGGGAGACATTTCAAGCAGACTCCCCGCTGAGCATGAATCGGACACAGGCCGGATCCCATGATCCAGGAGATGATGACCAGAGCCAAAACAAAGAGAGAGACGCTCAACCGACTGCGCCACCAAGATGCCCCTTTTTAAAATTTTTTTTTTTTAAGATTTATTTATTTGAAAAAGAGAGAAAGAGAGGAGGCTTAATATTCTTATTTAACAATGCTGCCCATGTAATATATCAAATAATGTTCATTACTGTAACATCTCCCCTTTTATATTCTCCAATTTACTTTCAGGTCAAAAAGACTATTTTAGAATTTGATTTTGGGAAGTTCGTCAAAAATATCAAAAGGTTTTGGACACTTAACCAAACAGGATCACATTTTGAAACAATATTTACTTGTCTATTTGATCAAAGTGACAATAAAAGATTTCAAAAGCAAATACAATGGGTTGTTATATCGTTGTAGGTAAACTTAGCTCTCTTAATGTCCAGAGGACTTCGTTTACTTGAGTAATCAAAGACCTGATGATAAAGATTAACGTGGAGTACAAAAAATTATTTTGATAGAACACAAAATATTTGCTTTCTAATTAGATTACTTTAAAAGGTAAAACCTTTACAACTTTTTATTAAAAAAACAAACCCAGTAGTCCAAGAAAACTTTGTCTTTTTAACAGATAAATAATTTTTAGTTTTACATAAGTACATTATTGGTAGTAAGGCTTAATTCCTTAGAATAACAATTTAATTTTTAGCCAACTTGACCATATATAAAATTCCTTTCATGTGATTCTTTTTCTATAAAACTTCCACAACTTTTTATGTCTATTAGGTTTGTCCTAGCTTTCTCCTTATTCTGGAACAATGAATTTGCTTTAGGATAAAATTATCTTTTTTCCTTTCTCTCCCTCCCAAACAGACACACACACACACACACACACACACACACACACACACAATGATGTCCTTCATGTCATGTCTTATCCAATCCTATTTTCCCTACTTTTCATATATAACCATCTTCTTTGATCCTTATTATTTCTAGTAGTTCTTTGTTTTTTAAAGTTTTATTTATTTATTAGAGAGAGAGAGTGGGCATGTGCAAGGAGGGGCAGAGGGAGAGGGAAAAGAGACTCCCCACTAAGCTGGGAGCTGGATGTGGGGCTTCATCCCAGGACTATGAGACCATGACTTGAACTGAAGGCAACCGCTTAACCAACTGAGCCACCCAGGCATCCCTCTAGCCGTTTTGTTAAAAACTTTTTTTGCTGACAGTTTCAACTTGATCAGTTTAAATGTTTTTTTCTAAATTTCAAGAACTTATACAGCTTATCTAGAAATGATGTCCAGTAGTTGTTACCGAGTAATTACAAATTTACTCTTAGAAAATAGCTTAATTGCTTATGCATTATCTTACGTTAATAGAAATTTTTATATAGTTAAAAAAAAAAAAAGCGCAGGCTTTTTGGAAGTGACAGTTTGAGATTCACTGGTGTCTGTGGTCTCATCCTGACGGTGCTCTGTTAGAACGGGGATGATAGAACAGGCAAGGACGACAGGATCCCCACATTGTTGCTGAAGAGGCTTCTCTAAGTTACGTAGGCAGAAGAAAGATTTGAAAAATGGGACAACTTCTAAACCGGCGGCAGAGCTATAAATAGTGGGGAAGCTGCCAACAGAACTCCCAGCTTTGTAAGTTGTTGTAAGAAATGGGGGAAGTGCCTTTAAACAAAGATTGCTGCCTGGCTGCAAATCTGAAAAGACAGGGCAACAAAGTATGAGGCTCACAGCCTGATGACCTCACAGACCCCTTGTGACTCAACTTCGGGGATGTAAGAGCAGGGCTTTCGAACATGTTGGGTCGTTCCATAGTGAGAAATGTGTCTATTTTACGGTCTAGCACATTCCTATATAAAGAAAACCATCTAAATAACTGAAATAGGGGCGCCTGGGTAGCTCAGTCGGTTGGACATCTGACTATTGGTTTTGGCTCCCAGGTCATGATCTCAAGGTCGTGGGATTGAGCCCCGTCTGGGACTCCGCACTCAGTGGGGAGTCTGCTTGAGAATTCTCTCTCCCTCTGTCCCTCCCCACTTCCTGTTGCCCCCACACTCACTTGCTCTCCCTCTCGCTCTTTAAAATAAAGAAATAAATATTTAAGTACCTGAACTAAAAGTTTAATAAACCGTATGTATTTCCTATATTCAGTATATGCCACGAATATATTCTGTGTTGCACTTTATGGAATTATATATAATCAATGATATTTATAAATTATAGATAAAATTGAAGATACATTTTCCATTTATCTGCATGGATATACATAATAATACATATATTTCCCACTTAAATAAATTAATCATAATTCATCAATGGCCTGTTTGAAAATGAAGAGGTTGGGGCGCCTGGGTGGCTCAGTCATTAACTGTCTGCCTTCAGCTCAGGTCATAATCCCAGGGTCCTTGTATTGAGCCCTGCACTGGGCTCCCTGCTCAGTGGGGAGCCTGCTTCTCCCTCTCCCACTCCCTCTGCTTGTAATCCTTCTCTCATTGTCTCTCTCTCTTTGTCAAATAAATAAATAACATCTTAAAAAACAACAACGAGACGTTATAATAGACTCTTCCATAGGAGGAGAAAGCTCTCATGGGAACACTGTTGCTTCTCGCCTTCCGAGGGGCATCTGCAGCATTGCTGGCGTTTCCTCAGTACGAATGCACACAGCACAGTTAATTTATGCTTATTACGGTGTGTTCTTTTTGTTGTTCCTTATGTATCCTCAGCTCTTCTTCTGATATTATGCAATATTTGTCATCATGGTTTTTCAGTGAAAAGTAGGAAACAGGAAATTTTGCACAATCGTAGGTTAGCATCCTGCAGTAGATGAGAAAATCTGTAAATATATTTCCATTTTTTCAAGGTGACATAAAACATGTTTATTAATAGACTCATATTTCTTGTGTCTCTGTAAAAATTAAAGAGCCAAGAGTATAGGTAGTATAGATACTTATGTTTAGCATTTAATGTTTACCTTATTTGGAAATGACTTAGCTATTCAATAAATATCTATCGTTCACTTTAACTTAGTATAATATTTGATCTTATTAACATTTATTGACATTATTTGCTTTCAGCAAATATACTTGGATAAGGCACTAAACAGCTAACCATCATCTTAAATTATTTCTCTTATTGACAAATTCTGTAATAGAAAGATTGCATGAATTTATTTGATTAGTGACCCAGGTAGAAGAAGTTGTTTATCTGCATTATATTTAATCCGGAACTCTGAGTAAGTACCTATTTTTCTTAAACCAACAAATTTAAAGTAGTGTTTATTGATCAGAGATTATCTCAGATCGTATGAACTGAGAAAACATTTGGGTTCACTGCTATATTTCTGAGATGATATTTGACTTATGTAAACACTTAATTTTATTCAAGGCAATGAAATAGAGCTCTGTACTTTAATTTTGGTAGTACTGATACCCGGGTTGGCTAGGAAGCAGTGAGCTAGCTCCATGCGCTCTCTGAGTACCAGCTCCTCTGTGCTCACAGGCCTTGGAGCTGTTGGGGGATCTTCTCTGGATCCCGCTTCTCAGACATCATTTAATATCAACATTAAAGACACAATAGCCAATGATTTTACGAGCAAAATTAATTTCTTCGGGAATACCCAAGGAACTGCAATTCAGGACAAGCAAATTCTGACAAGCCACAGGCAGGTATGAAGCGACAAAGGGAAAGTCAGCTTTTATTAGGATTTAGGAGGAAACAGGGGAGGATTGTTTAAACAGAAGTTCACTGAAGAAGAGTCTTAGATTATGGCAGGTTTTCAGTGGCTATAAGAGCTTATTGCTGTGGCTGGGACAGATCTTCCTTCTTTTTCTTAAAAGCCAGAGATAAAAATCCTATGAGAAAAGCACCCTCCCTTAACAAAAATTTCCTTCTTTCTCTTTGTTGGTTACACGGGATGCAAGGGGTGGTACTTGCATGGGAGCGCCTCCTTCAGGGCTTCCAAACTCTTTAAAATTGTTGTAGTTGTTTTTCTTTAAAGATTTTATCCATTTATCCAGATATCACAAGTAGGCAGAGAGGCAGGCAGAGAGGCAGGCAGGCAGAGAGAGAGGAGGAAGCAGGCTCCCCGCCGAGCAGAGAGGCCGATGTGGGGCTCAATCCCAGAACCCGGAGATCATGACCCGAGCTGAAGGCCCAACCCTCTGAGCCACCCAGGCGCTCCTGTAGTTGTTTTAGATTATATTTATTTGAGGTGGGGGAGTAGCAGAGGGGGAGGGAGAGGGAGAAAGAATCTGAAGCACACAACACACTGAGCCCCACACGGGGCTCCATCCCACGTCCTGGAGATCATGACCTGAGCAGAAAGCAAGAGTCAGACTTAAACAGCTGAGCCACCAGGTGCCCCTCCAGACTCCATTTAAAATGAGATGTCCTTTACTCGTTTTCATATGATGAGATTTTTGCATACTCAAAAGCTCTGACTCACCCAGCAGACAAATTCCTTCTCAACGAAGAGCTTGAGGTGATGCATCTGCCTCAGCAGGGCTTCATCTGAGAAGAAAGCCTTGGGAGGTCGGTTGGCTAAAGAAGCCCCAGAACTCCTCGGGCAGCAAGTCCAGATGGGGAATGGCTGTCCCCCACTGGCAGCTGCCACCTCGGGATGATGCTCAGGGGTTGTCCCCTCCACACTCCATTTAGCAGTTTCTTAGGGCCTGGCCCCAGCTGAGCAGCCAGGTGGTCCCAGGTTCCCTCAAGCTGGCTGAAGTGTTTTGAATGGAGCATGCGCTGGCAGTAGTTTCAGGTGGCCAGGAAATGAAATGAACAAGAGTTGGGAGAGGCCAGCTCTCAGGAATGGAATGATGGGGGTCCACAACAGTTGCCTAATTCCAAGATTTACCCTACACAAATGGGTTTATTCCTTCTGAAGGCAAAGCTGGACAAATTTGCGCTTTGTTGCCTGGGACTGGCCTGGTCTAGGCTGACTGACAGGGCATGTTCCAATAAGAGATACCAGGAACTTCAATTACTGATAAATCCGGGACTCCATTAGGCAGCCTATCTACATAGAGACTGACTGTGGCTAGCTTAAAGTGGACACCTCAGAAAGATTTTCAAGGTGGACTTTCTACCCAACCTCCCCCCTGCCCCAACTGCAAAGGTATTAATGGTGTTTTGGAATGGCCTGAGTTCCACAGACCTGCAGGGTGCTGGTAGCCAAGGCCTGGCTGACACAGTATGCTCTGCACGTGGGTAAATCCACAGGCTAGGGAAGCCAGAGATCTGGAACAGGGCAAGTGTCAGGACAGGCTGGGTCATGGGTAGGGCCACTGTAGGTCCAAAGGGAGCTGCCTAATTCCAAGCCCTATTCTACAAAAAGAACATAGGGGGCTAAGGGGCAGGGGATGCAAATGGGCCTCATTGGCTGTTTTGAATTAAAATTACTTAAATAGCTTGTGCAAGACAACTCTCTGACCTCCCTTTGTCTCCAAGAAGCAGGAAATAAATCTCCCATGTGGAAGGCACCCTCCCTGTGCCAGGAAGTGAGGAGTCACCCTTATCGCCAGAGAGAGGGAATTCAGTCAAGAAAGCCATAGAAACCAATCTTGTTACTTTTGCTAGTTTACTTCTCCAGCCCAAATTCTGTTAGATTTCCTCACTACTTGAGGCTTCCAAACATAAGTTTTCTTTGGTCTGTCAGACTCCTCACAGGTTGTTTCTTTTCTAAAATGTGAAAAAGCTGCTTGCCTTTTGTTTTCAAAGTTAACATTAGGCCTCCATTCACAATAATTAAATTTTGTGTTTTGTCTTCTGTTAATCTGTTTCATATCACTTTAATTCTCAGACCAGCTAGAAGAACCTTGACTAACAGAGGCAAATTTTTCCTCCCCAGCAGTTGGAATAAGCAGCAGGATAAACTTTACTGACTGGACACTGCTGCATCTGAGAAATCCTGTGACATCCGACAAAAGCCGGCACAAAGTAAGAATCTTCACCCCACTTAACACCCCACTCCCCCCAGATCTCTTCCTGCAGGTCTAATAGAAGCAAGAATGGTGAGAGTTGTTTTGGCTCCAAATTTGTAACAGTAAGAGAAACTAATTTGTGGAACTGGTTCCTCGAGCTTAGCAACTCCAGTAAATTTGATAAAGTACTCTAGGCTCTACTGGTCCTGTTCGACCCAGAGACACTCACATTTTCTTTGTCATTGTCTTTTGGGTTGTTTGTCATAAAAAGGAATTACCACATGGGAAGGGCACAGGCATAGGCCGTATTGGCCTGCTGTTGGAGCTGGCCTCACAGACTGGTAAGTTAGTAGTTCTCATCACACTGGACTCTATAACATTTTGCCATGTAGCATTTTATCTTGTTCTATGTCCCACGAGCTTGGCTTTGTGAACAGTAAAACACTCTCTTTGGTGTCCACCATTGGCAGAATGCACTTGCTGGGTGCACCTTGGTGACCTGTAAAGTAAACTAAAAGGACAAGGGTTCAAGTACATGCAGTTACAAGCAAAACTCTCTGTATCCAGCCATGCCACCTCGCAGGAGTTTCTCATAAGAGGCCCCAGGCCAAAAGGACAATAATCTCTTAGTTGCTTATTAGTGCTAGAAAAGTGTTATTTCATCAGCCCATGTGGCAGGAGCCACGGATTAAAACTGAAGACATTCCATGCTTTTTTGTGAGAACACAGAAACTGTTTTCTCTAAACCAACCTTAACATGTGTCCAATAGAGGCTGTTGCTTTTCGGACTATTTTGGGGAGTGATTTTGGAAATGAGGGCTATAAAAGAATCCTTCCCAGATGGCATATTTTGATCATTCTCTAGGCCCAAAATTGCTGGGGTGGCAGCTTGAAGTCAGCCGTGGGCCTTCCTCATCTCCCTAGGCTGCCTCACCTAGTCTCATTTGGACCAGTTGACCAGGTCCCAGCTGGCGTCTCGTACTGGAGGTGAGCCCCACTTGCCACCCAGGCCAGTCTTGCCAAGGCAGTCCACACTCTTCCACTTCTTTCAGCCCATGGGAAGACGGACGGAGCAAGGGTACATTAGCCCTTGGAAGTGGGCAGCGTCTTTTACGATCCACATACAGATCCCACCACGGGGCTTCTCCACTCATCTGCCAGAGTCCAGGTCCTGGGCTCCCCTGAACCTGCCAGGCCGGTGCAAGTCTGTGTGTACCTCGGCAGCCCCCCTTCGGTCTCCCGGGCCCTCCAGGACCTGGTGGACCCCCAGCAGCTCCCAAAACACCTGCATAGTCTCCGCAAGACAAAACCCACCCCCGAATTTCCCTCTGCCCCACAACTATAATAAGCTGCCACAGTCGGCCTCCGTGCAGACTAGCTCCCCCATAGGGTCCCTGGCTCCTAGAGCAACCAGGATCTCCAGGTGTCACCTGCCTCAGGAAGCCTGGTCCCCTCACCCAGGTCCCACCCTGGCAAGGCAGTCCTCCTTCCTCCTGCCTGGCCTTCAAGGGTAACATAAGCACACTGGTGTCAAACAAGGTTTGAAACTGGACAGACGCCGGCTCCCTGTGGAGCCCTGGCTCCTGGCACCCCACCTTACCCTACAGCTGCCCTGTGCCAGCTCCCAGGTTCCCTGGCTCCCCTGACCTACTGCCAAAGGCCAGAGCCCTGTCCACACCCGGTTCTGCAGGCTTCCGCCGGCAGGGGGCGCCAAAGGCCTCCGAGCAAGGGCCGGGTGGTGGTGGGGAGGCAGGACCCCCAACCGGATTGCTTGGACTCAGGGCACAGGAAGCCCACTGAAGCAGGTGAAATGGACAACAGGTAGTTTCCCTTTGACTCGGCTGACTCATGGGTGTCCCAGCTCTTCCAGCCATCAGAGCTCCCAGGTGTGTGCTATTCCAGGGGCCCTTCCGCCCCCCCCCCCCCCAGCCCCCAGCCACAAGCCAATGGGTCCCACCCTGGCAAGGGAGTCTGGGCTCTCCCAGCTGAGAGTCTGAGTCTCTCCCAGCTCTGGCCTCAGGGGGGACACGCGCCCTCCTGAACTGCAGTGTTTGGACTCGGGCACGTGACTTGTACCACACAGCCTGCTCCCTTGACTGGGTCTCACTGCATCATTGTCCTATGGCAGGTCTCTCACCTGATCCATGTGCTGGGTCTCTCCCTATGCCATCAGCCTGCCTGGGCCAGCTGGGGTCCTCCAGGCCACTGGAGCTCGGGTGGGTCCAGGACCATGTTATCACCTGCGGGGATGTGACAGCCCAACTACCCCCAAAATCCTACTGGGATGACAGCTTGAATTTGTCCATGGGCACACCCCATCTGTAGACTGTCAGATTCTCTGACCAGGTCCCATGCTTACTGGTTACCCAGGGTCCCAGATGGCTTCCCTTGCTGGAGGTGAGCCCCAGTAGCCACCTAGGCTGGTCTTGGCAAGGCAGTCCATACTCCTCCGTCTCTATGTACCTGTAGGGGAAATGGGGCATGTGTGGTTATAATTTAAATTAGGCAGCTGTTTATTTTCCCCAGTTGTCTTCTGCTGAACTGTCCTCTGCAGACTTTGTTAGTTTTTTCATGGCTTCGTGTCCACATATTTCCCACTTATCCTTGGCAATATATGCATTGCTTTTCATATAGGGTCTCAGGTTCTGGGTTAACATGTGATGTTACTGGAAAAGGCATATGTGAGTTACATGGGAAGTTCATAATTGGCAAGATACCTCCTGCCTGATTTTTTTTTTTTTTTTGAGTTGCTTTCTTTTAAACAGTCATCATAGTGTGAGGAGGCCCAAGTACCTGTCTTTTCTGACATCCCTGGCTCTGTGCCCATTTACTGTCTGGCATCACTCATCTGAAATTAAGTACTTAGTCTTCAACTGTTTTCAAAACATGGCTATCTTGTTACCCCAGTCTTTAGGCCCTCCCAGCCCTCCCAGCTCAGGTCCTAGATATCTTGGATTTGGTATGTTGTGTCTGGTTTTCTTACACACTGAATCCATTGTCATAGGAAAATGAGTATTGTTTTGGGTGCCTGGGTGGCTCAGTTGGTTAGGCGTCTGCCCTCAGCTCAGGTCATGATCCCAGGGTTCTGGTCTCAAGTTCCGCATTGGGCTTCTTGCTCAGGAGGGAGCCTGCTTCTCCCTCTGCCTGCTGCTCTCCCTGCTTGTGGTTTCCCTCTCTCCCTCTGACAAATAAATAAAAGCTTTTTAAAATAAATGAGTATTGTTTTATGTCACTATGTTTGAGGCAGTCTGTAATGCAACAGTAGCAATTGGAAGGAATACTGACTGGTCAGTTTGCTCATTTGATGCTATTTGACCCTGTCCTTGTTCAGACTGTTTCTGTGGCCTGGGCCCTCTTCAGACAGTTATCCTGACACCTCTGTGAGCAGGATTTTCCCCCAGAGAGACTAGCTCTTCTCTCTTACTATCCTGTTTCTCCTGCTCCCAACCATTGATAAAGTATATTTCATTTTAGATTTTGAGTCTAAGCTTCCACTTCTACTGCAGATGAATAATCCATTCCACTGGTTGAAGAATGACCAATGACCAAGGTGCACAGAAAACAGGAATGACAATGAAAGAAAAGGGAGCAACAAGGGATTTATATTAAGTCTTCCAAACAAACTGCCCCCTGGACAACTTCCCTGACCTTTGTACCTATCTCAGGGCTGATACCCAGAGCGGGCGGTTACGACCCCACTTTGCTCGGTCTCAACGTGTCAGAGAATCTGTTTTTTGTTGGACTCTCCCAAAAGGAGACCCTGAGATTAGGATTTGGGCATAAAGAGTTTACTTGGAAAACCATCCCCCAAAAGCATTGTGAAATAGTCCAAGAAAAGAGGAAAGCCAATAGAGAAGATGATCGGATTTTCAGTGGGTACCAGCACTGTGCATAAGTGGGGTAGGTCCTGCCGGGCACCCTCTAAGAAACTGTGCAGAGCCCACTTCCCAAGTGCCCCACCAAGAGGTTGGGAAACTGAGATACTTATGCACCAACTCTTTCTCCTTACTATTGGTAGTTTGCCTGTGGTCAGTGACCCCCTGGAACTTCACTTCTGGTCTGCCCCCCACGCAGACCACACCGTCCTGCAGCCAGAGAATGCCTAGACAGTGGGGTGGGAGCCTCTCAGCATGCCCAAGAACTGTCCGCCCTCCTTTCGGGTGGGCTGAGGAGGCAGGGGCAGGGCACAATCTCACCACGCCCTTGCCTCTACTTAGGAGTTACAGCTTCTGGATTCTTGTGGCTTTTTTTTTTTTTTTTTAAATAAAGGGTCCATTGACACATCCTTTTTTCCTCTTTGGTAGCCATCATCATTCTACACTATTCTATAGTGCCTCTTGGGGATTTATGAAGTTTATTTCTGAATGGACGAGCATCGCAGCCTCCTGTCCTCACCACCACAGCCAAGTTGGTAGGGGATATAGAAAAGCAAACACAGGGGTGCTCCCAGGCCTCGGCAGACATGGTCACTGGACCATCCATCCTTTATTCCTGCTTCCTAAAGTTGCTATAAGAAAGTACCACAATCAGCGTGGCTTAAAACAACAGAAATTTATTTCAAAGCTATGGAAGATGGAATTCCAAAATCAAGATAATAGTAGGGTTTATTTCTTCTGAAGACACTGAGGGACAATCTGCTCCATGCCTCTCTTCTGGTTTCTGGAATGGCTGGCAATCTGTGGTGTTTCCCAGGCATATAGTCGGAGCACTTGAACCTCTGTGACCTTCTTCACCTGGACTTCCTCCCTGTGTGTCTGTGTGTGTTTCCCAGGCATATAGTCGGAGCACTTGAACCTCTGTGACCTTCTTCACCTGGACTTCCTCCCTGTGTGTCTGTGTGTGTTTCCCAGGCATATAGTCGGAGCACTTGAACCTCTGTGACCTTCTTCACCTGGACTTCCTCCCTGTGTGTCTGTGTCTCTGTATCCAAATCTCTTTCTCCATTCTCTTTTAAAGATAGTGGCCATTGGATTTAGGGCTAACTCTAATCCATTATGGCTTCATTTTAACTCAGTTACATCTTAATAATTTCCAAATAATTTTGCATTCCCTAGCATTGGGTGTTAAGACTTCAACATATCTTTTGGGGAGACATGATTAAACCCACTACAATCTCTTAGAGGAGTTCATGTCAGCTGTGTTGAGTTCTTGAGGTTGAACCCCCCTGCTCCTTTCTCTTTTGCTAACCCTGTGGATCAAATTATCCGTACCAGTTAGAGTGCAGTTAGGAAAGCAGCCGAGTACTTAAGTATGGGTTTTAAAGAGATATTTTATTTGTAGGGGATTTGTTGATCAGAGAAAGGATGGAGCGAGAAGCCAAATGGATTGGTGATATAACCCAGAGTGTATCAATAGCAGGAAGCTGTCCACCTTGGGCTGGAAGCAAGTGGAGCCCAGAAGCTGGGTGGCTCCAGGGAAGGTTATCTGGCCAAAGTTGGAGCCATGAGGAATGTCAGTCACTGCTGAAAAGTCCACCTGAGACCGAGAGGGAGAAGGAAGTATTTTCTCCTCCTGCGCCCTTGTCTTCTACCCACTGAGACTGGTTTGAAGCCTGAGAGCAAGAGGGTCTGGAAGATGTGGCCAGCAGGGGAGATACAGAGAAGGTGGAAGGAGGAAGGGCACACAGACCAAGGACCAGCACAACCATTAGCTGGCAGAACAATTGCCTCCTGCTTTTCTTTAAAAATCAAACTTTTTATTTTTATTTTGCGATAATAGATTTTGATGCAGTTGTGAGAAGTTGCACAGAGGGATCCCATGGACGCTTCACCCAGTTTCTCCCAGTGGAACAATCGTCCACTATCACACTATCATAACCTATGAATCATGGTGCAGCTACTGTGGACAATTCTGTCCATTCCAATTGCAGTCTATTGCATTCCTATTTCATGTCCAGTTCCACTTTTAGCCAGTGGGAGACCCTCAAGTTGACACCTAGGTGCCTTTGATAAGATTCCATTAATATTTGACAGCTTCTTCCTTTTCTAGCACAACCACATGTTCGAGGGTCATGTGGTGCCTTTTTTGCTTTGTTGTGCCCAAATTCCGAGACCCCCCCCCCCAAAGACGACCACCAGAGTCCAGAGTCAAAGCCAAACAGCAAGCGTCGTTTATTACGAGTTCGAACCCGGACCTCCGCGCGCTCGTTGCCAGTGACGCTAAGAGGTCCTGAGCTCAGGATCACAGCACTTTTTATACTCTATTTTGGGGAAGCAGGGACTTAGCATACATCATAGTATCTTGTAACAAATCACTACATACCGCGGGAAAATAAAAAAGGAACTCTATAATATGACTGGAGCGCTACAGAGCAGGAAAAGGCTAGGAACAGATTATTGGTTAAGTCAAAGGGCTGTCATTCTTCAAACTGCTTGGTTGGCACCGCTAGGGTATGTGTCACCTCAGGATTGGCTGGGGTCTCACTGTCAAGCCACGGGATGCCAGATGGTTATTATCTCCCGTACCCAAAGCTGGGTGGGGGTCCAGGGGCAGTCACTTTGTCACATCCAATTCTGGGTGGGGGTTTCCCTGGCACCAGATGGCTGTTATCTCTCGGCCCAGAGCCTGGTGGGGGTCTGGGAGTGGCCACTCTGCTAGGTTCGATTCTGGGCGGGGGTTGTGTGGTTACAGAGGGCCTTTAGAAAGTTTGCTGGTAATTTTCCATCTCCTCATGGGTTAGCAAGCGAAGGTACAGAGCAGAAATAGCGGTTATGGTTATAATTTAGGCATCTCAGCTTCAGGTGTGGATTCAGCCATTTCTCAAGGAGCCCCAATTTCTTTGAGCGGGAAATGGTATTAGAGACTAAAATTCATTGCTACTAGACATTTTCAGCAAACAGCTGGGAAAAACTTCTTTTTAGAAAGAAACATAAGAAATAATAAGTTATTGATATTTCCTATTTAAATGTAAGATTATAGGATTTTTCCATTATTTCTTTGAATGTATCTCTTTCTTCTCATGCCCTCCTAGTTTTTTTCTGTACCCTCCCCCCACTTTGGTTTTATACACCCAAGACCTAAACCCCTAGTAGGTTCAGATTTATCTCTTACGTCCCTTATTTTACTTTCCCATCTGAACACCTTCCAGCTCTGAAATGAGGAGTCTGATATTTCCCCCATTAGAACTAACATTGTGGAAATAAGATGGACTAGTAGGGACATGGTGAAAATCTTCCCAACTCAGGACAGCTCAAGGTCCTATGAGCAATTGGATTCCTTAACACCAACCATTTCCAGGCAAACACTCCCCAGCCTTTCCAGGAAGTTACTCCTGACAGACACACCTCCCCAGGGAATTCACAAGCAACACAATTAAATGAGTATGCTAGTTAAGAGCTGATCACCAGCGATTCTATCTCTGAAAGTCTCCTGAGACAAAGCTGAGTGTTTTTCCATTCTTTCTTTAAAAAAAAAAAAAAAAATCTGATCCAGACTGAATTATGTTCCATGGCAACTTGCACCAGTGAAGTTGTCATGGTTACAGGTGAACCTGAAAGTGAGCTGTGACAGCCTGGGCTCTGAGTTCCCTGAGCTACAGGTCTTAAAGACACATCCATTTGTCTTCTTCTCCAGGCTAGAAACATAGTGAGAATTAGTGAAATTTCCCAGCAAGGTGTAGCCTGCAGACGTATGCATGTTAAGGAAAGGCATAGCCATGGGCCTCTTCATATAAATGTTTCCCTCCATCAGCCAGAGCAGTGTCCAAGGACACATCACACCATTTCCCCATGCTTTCTTCTGCCCACGCATGAGGAACCAGGGAGAATCACCACGTGCCTGCAACTCTCCAAATGAAGAAACCATGAGCCATTCCCAGGAATTCTCGTTAGATGAAAGATAAGAAATAATATCTTCCTTGGTTGTAAGGAGAAATTGTCCTCTAACAATGTCCTGTGCTGCTCTGTGGAGGGTAGACTGGAGGAAAGAAATCAAGGGAAAAGCCAAAAATCTCAGGTAAGAGCTACTGGACCAGCAATTCCTCTCCGTACCACCCATCTGTCGCTTGTGGTATCAGCTGAAAGAAACCAGAGTGAACCTGAGAGAAACCAGAGTGGAAACCCAGCAGAGGCCATCCAACCTTTTTTCGATTACCTATGTTAGTGGTCTCCTCTAGCAGCACATTAGAATCACCTGGGAACGTTGGCAGGGAAAATGACACTCGTGATCCCACCCCAAAACAGTTAAATTGATATTTGGGGGTAGGGCCCAGATATGGGTATTTTAGAATGTACAACTCCAGAGGCTGACAACCACTGCGCTGGACCACAGGTCCTCAGACGTAAGTGTGCATCAGAATCATCCACTGGGCTGGGTAAAAAAATTAGATTGCTGTTGATCACCGCTTTAGATTCAGTAACTCTGGGATGGCCCCCAAGGACTCAGGTGGTACTGATGTTCCTGGTCAGGGACACATCATCAAGAATCCCTGCTACAGAAAAATACTTCCAGCATCTGGTACCTTTCCCCTTGGCCTTGCCTTGTTCCTCATCTTCCACTGTTTCTGTGGTTACAAGCTCCTGATCACTGGCTTATCCCTGGACCCAACAATCATTTGACTTCTCCATTTTCCCCCTCACTGCAACCTCCTGGAAGTGTTTTTTTTTTTTTTTTTTTTTTTTAAAGATTTTATTTATTTTATTTGACAGAGATCACCAGTAGGCAGAGAGGCAGGCAGAGAGAGAGAGAGAGAGAGGAGGAAGCAGGCTCCCCGCTGAGCAGAGAGCCCGATGCGGGACTCGATCCCAGGACCCTGAGATCATGACCCGAGCCGAAGGCAGCGGCTTAACCCACTGAGCCACCCAGGCGCCCCTGGAAGTGGTTTTATATTCATCCTCCTCCTGCCCCTTCCTCTAGTCTTACCTCACCAGCCCCCCCCACCTGCCCACCCCGCCGCCAGCCTCAGGGGTCCCAATCTGTCAACAGCCCCCATGACCAGAGTTTCCATCGGGGTTGGATGGCTTCCTGTCAAGGGAAGAAGGTTACAGCTGGGGAGGGGGCCTTAAATGGATGTTCACATCAGGAGTCTTTATCTTGTCACAGTGTTACAACACCCTCAGATCTTTCTGGTTATACTATTCCCATGAGATGAAAGCATTTGAAAACTGTACAAGCCATTTCTAGGGTCTTAAGATGTGTCATTTTCCAGACTTATGAATCAAATCCACTTCCATCTATCTTGAACCTCAATTTTCTGACCCATAAGATAAGGGGATTAGACTAAATCATTGCTAGAGTTTCTTTAACTTTAACCTCTATAAAATAATAATTTCTCTAATATCTGAAAGAGTGAGCAATTAGGTCCCATTACTGGCAAAATTAGATTCAGCCCAATGGAATCCAATACATTAAGTAAAAGCATGTACCCATGGAAACAAAGAAAATCATAAGCTTATTAAAAATAGAACATTTTAATTTAAAAATGTCTGCATTAATCTTTAAGACACTTAAAGGAAGATGATTTGGGCCAAGGCAGATGAGTCAGCAACCTCAGAGATTCTTGTGAGAATTGCTGTCATTTCCCGAAGACTCCTCTTATCGAGACACGCTCATGACCTACTAGCAAGTGAAAAAGGGAGGTCACAAAACAGTGTGTACAGTAGGGCTTCACCTTGCATGCTGACATATTCACACAGAGAAAACAGTTTGGAAAGAGATAAAACAAAAGGTGAACTCAAATTAAGGGTAATTTAAATTGCATTGTTTCAGCTTATACTGGTTTTCAGTTTTGCCTGCAGTGAACACGTTATGGCTTCAATAAAGGAAATACAAAAACTTTCACAAAAAACCTTTTACTTCCAAACTTGCACATCCAAAGGAGTATAAGACTCATGGAAGGAGTCTGGGTCACAGATGTGAACTTATCAGCAGAGCTCCCGCATAAGCACATTGGGTTTCCTAGGGACCTGTGTCCAAGCTGTTCTTGCCTGCCCAGACCTCTGCCAACTGCATCTGAAGTCATCAATTTGAAATCTTTCTCTTTTTTTAAGTTTTTATTTATTTATTTGACAGAGATCACAAGTAGGCAGAGAGGCAGGTGGGGGCTATTGGGGGAAGAAGGCTCCCTGCTGAGCAGAGAGCCCGATGTGGGGCTCAATCCCAGGACCTGAGATTATGACCCGAGACGACGAAGGCAGAGACTTAATGCACTGAGCCACCCAGGTGCCCCGAAATCTTTCTTTTTTAAAATAGTGCTTTTAGTGCTCAAATTTCCCTCTAAGAATTATGTTAGTGACATCTCACAAATTTAGTATGTTGAGTTTTGGATTTCGTTCACTTAATATTTTCTGATTTTCTTTTTGATCCATGAGTTACTTAGAAGGACCTTATTTAGTTTCAAAAAATTGGGGGACTTTCTAGGTATGTTTCCATCATTGATTTTTGATTTAATTGCCCAGAGAACCTACTTTTAATTTGAATCCTTTTAGGTTTATTGAATCGTGTTTTATGTACCATAAGATTGTTTTGGTAAGTGCTCCATGTGCACTTGAAAAAGATTAAACTTATACTATAGTTGGGCAGGGTATTTGAAAAATATCAATTAGGTCAGGTTGGTAGGGTTATTTAAGTCTTCCGTATCTTTACGGATTTTCTGTCCACTTGTCTTATTAATTATTCAGATAGAGGTTTGTGATCTCTCTGCCCTGTGTGAGCTCTGGGCACTCTCTCCTCTAATCCTTTCACATGTTTTTTTCTTTGACCTCTGAGTTTCCTCATACGCCAATCAATACTCAACTGAAAACTTGAGAGGGACCTTATGCAGTGTTCTAGGAACCACACCCCCATCTCTGACTGAGATCCCTCTTTTCTAGTCCTCTGTCCTTTGAACTCTCGCTGCCCTGGCTTCCCAAGTCTTCCAGCCCCGTCTTCTCAACTCAGCTCTCTGCCTGGTTTCCCTCCCCGTGCACTGCGGCCTAGAAGCTCTCCCTATGCAGTAAGCTGGGGTAACTGTAAACTCATTTGTTTTCTTTCTCTCAGGGATCACTCTGCTTTACTGACTGATGTCCAATGTCTTAAAAACACTTGTTTCATGTGCTTTGTCCAATCATATTTCAGGCTGAAGAATAAATCAAGTTCCTGTTACTCTGTTTTGGCCAGAAGAGAAATGCTACCATTAACTCTTCTTCCACTCTTACCCACTCTGACCCATTCTCTGCCCAACAGCTATCTTTTCTTCCAAAAAAAAAAAAAAATCTTTTAAAAATGTTAACTCACTTCCTAGCTTAACATTCTTCTATGGGTTCCATTGCTCTTAGAACCCAAAACCTTAAGTATACTTCCAAGGACTGTACACTCTACTTCATGCTTACCTCTTTAACCTTATTTAGCCCCAAATCTTCCTCTTGCTCTCTGAACTCCAATGTCATGACGATGGCCCCTGGTTCCCCAGGGCCTTTGCTCATACTATTTCTTCTCTCTTCCCATATCCCCCGAAGCCCTACTTATGTATCTTCCACATCTTCCTCAAACAAGCCCACCATAATTCCTTAAACTAGAGTATGTTTTCCTGCCATCATCTTTCAGAGTTCTCAGTTTTTTTCTTGCACCTTATATGCTCACTGGCTTTATTATATACTGTCATGCTTATTTACTTAACATTGGACTTCTTTGCTAGATTTTAGGCTCCAGAAGATCACAGGTAGTGTCTGTGTTGTTCTCCAGTGCAGCAACAGTATCTGGCTTAGGGCTTCATACAGAGTGATGAATGGTGGATAAAGGAGGGAAACCAGAGCAGAGTCTGTGGTGCTGACTCATATTCCCCTAGTTCCCCCTAATTCCTTTGCACAATAAAGGATTCCTAAAAAAAAGTATCTGGGCTTCTCCATCTGATGGCTTTCTGCACAGGTGTGGGGCAGAAGATGAGACTCTTGGAAATAGTTCCTGCCGGGGCATCTGGATGGCTCAGTTGGTTAATCCTCCCAACTCTTGATTTTAGCTCAGATCATGATCTCAGGGTTGTGGGATCGAGCCTAGCACCGGGCTCTGTGCTCAGCACTGTTTGTCCCTCTCCTCCTCTGCACCCAGCACCCCCATCATGCACTCTCTATTTCTAATAAATAAATAAAATCATTTTTAAAAAGGAAAAAAGAGAAATACCTCCTGCCACAGTGGATAAGAGCTGGAGCTTGAAATCCTCTGTTTCTCCCCAATTTGGGGACTATAACTCTGAGGAATGTTCTATGCAGTCCCCAGATTTCCCCAGTGTGACTGAGCCACTGTTTCTCAATTTGCCCTATATTGGCTTTTTTCCCTTCCCTGTCTTACTTTTCCATTCTCTGGTGGGAACTACCTGGGACCACCTCTGAAATAAATGGCTTGCCCTCAGATTCTTGTTTTGGAGATACCCAGTTTAAGAGAACGATACGATAAATGGGAGTCACAGACAGGTGACAGATCCCTGTAGGTACAGATGAACTGAGTGGTGTTTGTGCAGCATTTTGTGTGTTAATTAGGCTTTGGAGTCCTGGAAATGGGGGAGGATTATGGAGGAAATGCTATGTGCAGACCTTCAAAGGGCAGGTATGGAAAGTGAGCAATCTGTATGGGACTTCCATCCCTCCCCCAGGGAAGGGATGACTCTTCTGCTCTAACAAGCTGTTTTTGGTTTAAGAATTTCCTCCCTCCTCTTCAGGAATAATATTCTTCTTCTGAGCTGGTGAATCTTAATGTGCCAGTGAAATCATTTGTACTTTAGGTCACGTCGCCCAAGTCAGCCTTATTATTATTTCTGCTTTTACAAAATGTCTCTGCCATAAGCCAGGATCAAAGAACAAAATACAGGACACAGCAAGTTCAAGAGTGTGGCTTCCTCCAGCACTCCTCAAAGTCAGGCCAAGGGCTGGCAATTTTCCAGTGACTAGCAAAGGGGTTATGACAGTCTGATGAGAGTAGGACCAACAGGAGATGTCTTTTTCTTCTAGAATCATCTAGAATGTCTGTCAGATGATTGCCTCCATTCAGCTTGGCTGTGAACCAGGTAGACTCAATCAGACGAGAAGAGTTTTTCCAAAATAAAGGAAGCAAAGCCAGCAAGCCTTCAGTCTTGTCTTTGATAATGTAATTAGGCCCAAATGCCTTCTCTGAAGTTATATAGGCTGAAAATATACATTGAAGATCCCTCAAAATACTGATAAATACCCCCAAATGATATATTGCAAGCAGGGTTTGCTGAATGAAGGAAGCTGTTGAAGCAACAGTATTTCCCCTGTGAAGTAGAAGCCCAGGGCTTCCTCTTGACTTCAGTGGGCACCGCTGTCCCACACAACATCTGGGGGAATGTCAACTGGCCCACAGCTGGGCCTCCACAAACTAATACCCACAAACTAATACCCTCATAGTGGTACCTAGCAGATTGTTTAGGCTGTGTGAAAAAATAGGTCTCGTTGGGCAACTAAATAACGAAGTACACATTATTATCTCCTAAGCTCATTTAGGGCATCATGGAAGGCAGGGACATTATCCATCTTGCTAACTCTCAGAGGTTTCACCTGGATGCAATGCATTCTCTAGTCATGTTGCCTCTGGACAAGAGACCAAAAGCTGGTGAAGGCTGATGGAAATACATGGCAGAAACCAAGTCAGGGACTACAGACAACTCTGGGGTCTTGTGAAGGGGTGGCTGTTCAGAGGTTTCAACAGATAGAGTTGATGCTGAGTGAAGTTCTTATTCTAACAGAATGAAAAGACATTCTGGAAGAAGTGGGATGGGCTATAGGGAGAAAAAAATGTCCAGATCAGTATTTTCATTAATGGATCTTCCCCCCATCCCAGCCTTTTTGCCTGATCTTCTTAAGCACCGTGAGTTGCAGATCCTCCCCCCACAAACCTTGAAGGGCCAACTGGAAACTACTGATTAGTAGTTAACACACACTGAACACCTACTATGTGACAGATACTGTGCTAATAACTTCAGCCTTATTCTATTCATTTTCACATTGCCATGTAATAAGACAGAGAAAAGGGTCTTAAAAACCTGCCAGTAGAATTCCTCTTACAAAAGGGACTATCTTTTGGAAAGCAACTACATGAGGTGCTAGGTGAAGGTAGCAGACCACAGACTGAAGACCACACTCCTCAGCCAACATCTCCTTCAGCATTGCTCCAGGCCCCTTCTCCCACAGGGTCCACACTGGCTATAGAGAATTATAAATGCCATCTCCCACATGCTTAGGAGCTAGGGATCCATGTGGGACCTGGGGCCCATCAAAAAAACCTTGGAAAAAGGAAAGGCAGCCCATGAGGTTGTACCCCTGCATGGGGAAATGGCAGCAGAGGAGTGTGGTTCTCTGTGGCTGGCCAAGACATTGGTAGGTTCTGGCTCATGGCAGGCAGCATGATCCTGGAGGTGAGGACGCAGCAGTTCCCTTGGCCATTCAGTTCTCAGACACGGTGGTTGTGGGCATTGCTCCTTGGAGCCCAGTTCAGAGTCTCCATCATCCCAGTAAATCTGTGAGTCATCCAATATCCTTTAACAAATCCCATTCTGGGGGTGTCTGGGTGGCTCAGTCGGTTAAGTGTCTGCCTTTGGCTCAGGTCATGATCCCAGGGTCCTGGGATCAAGTCCCCTGTGTCAGGCTCCCTGCTCTGCTGGGAGTTTGCTTCTCCCTCTCCCTCTGCCTGCTGCTCCCTGTGCTTGTGCTCTCTCCCTTTCTCTAAAATAAATAAAATCTTAAAAATCAATCAATCAATCAATCAATCAATCCCATTCTGCCAAAGCCAGCCAGAGTGGATTTCAAAGTCTGCAACCAAGAACCTTTCTTTTTAAAAAGTTTTTATTTTAATTCGAAGGTGGTTAACACACAGTGTGATATTACTTTCGGGTTACAGTACGGTGATTCAACACTTTGGTGTTCATTACAAGTGCCCTCTCCCTCCCCTCTGGTAATCATCAATTTGTTCTCTATGATGAAGAGTCTGTTACTAGGAACACTTCTGATACAGGACAGAAGTTGTGACCTCCAGGTCCTGGGTGCTAACCAGTGCTGAGGCTTCAGAGAGGAGCAGTGACTCCCTTGATTAAGGCAAAGAGAAGAAATGACTGCTTAGAAGTCCAGGGCAGGGGTGGAGGAGGAGGAGAAAAGGAAGAGGGGAGGGGAGAAGAGGCAGGTGGACTGGCGGCAACTGGGGCAGGAGAGGAAAAGCCAAGAGAGGCCCCTGGTGGTTGCAGTCCAAGATCATCTTCTTTGGGTATTGTTTGGATGTGGTGTGTGGCACGTCCTCTTTTATTCTTTTTTTCTTTTTTAAAGATTGATTGATTTTAGAGAGAGAGAGAGAGTGCGTGAGCAAGTGCGGTTGGGGCAGAGGGAAACAGAGAGAGCAACTTCAGCAGACTCAGTCGTGAGCAAGGCGTCCCTCTATCACAGGACCCGAACATCGTGACCTGAGCACAAAACAAGAATCAGAGGCTCAACCGACTATGCCACCCATGTGCCCTGGTGCATCCTCACTCCTAGTCCTGCTTCTTCAGGAAAGTCCATTCCTCTGTTATGCTTACAAATGCTTTACGTGAGGTGTTATGAGGAGCACTAGGGAAGGGGTGAAATTCCTAGTTTGGACTGACGCAGGAGGGCGTGAGTCCCTCGGTCACATAACAAGCCGATGTTCATGGTTGGGCCTGTCTGATTTCAAAGCCTGAATACCAGCCATTGCCTTCCAACAACTTCACCCATAAACAGCTGCCAGATCGCCACCAAGCTGAATGAGAGCACCAGGAGGGAGCACAGGGTAAACACCAAGCCAGCGATGCTCCCTGAGAAGAAGAGCCCCTGTGCCCAGCAGTCCCCACAGGGGGCTCCGCAGAGTTGAAGATTCTCTCCGAGCTGGTTTCCCTGGCCTTCGAGCACACTCTGATATGGCTCTCTGATCTCCTGTCTCATTTTCTCTTGCTCCTCAGGTGAGGGGTCTCTCCTGGTTCTTCCAGAATCTACCAGCAACATTACGGCCCCAGGCATACCCTTGGCTGTGTTCTTTGCTTCCTAGAGCCCTTTGAAGGCAGCTTTTTAATCTTTTGTGAATTTAAAGGCTGGGAAAGGAGAGAAAGTACCTTTCGGTCCTTTTCCAGTATCCTATCTTTATGGATTACTTCTTTATGGACCATTTATAACCATAAAGGAAGCCTTACCCTAACTGGATGAAGCAAAAAAGAAAAAAAAGGAGGAAATTGATTGGTTCATGTTTCTGAAAAGCTCAGGACTTGGAGCTTCAAGTCTGGCCCAGGTGGTCAGACCTGGAAAGACTTACTTTCTTTCATTTTTTCCCTCATTTCTTTGCTCCCTCCTTTTTGTCTCCAGTAGCGTCCCCCTAAGGTACCTTTTGCCATATCCAGGCTTTCCCCCTTAATGACCTCAGAGGAAAGGGCTTCTCTTTCCCAGGAGATACAGCCCAAGTCCTGGAAATGAGGCTCTGTGCTCACTTCTGAACCCAGTCCTGTGGTCAAGGAGTAGACTGTTAGGATTGGTTCATGTGAGTGCCGCCCTTGGCACCCAGGACAAAGCCAGCCGACTGGAACCCCATGAACTGAGTTTCCAGAAGGATATTTTTCCATAAGAACTCCAAGGAGCATATTCAGAGAGAGAGTGGATGCTAGGTGGGCTAAAACAAGAAATGCTCACTGTTCTGTCTTTACTGCCCTCTCCACACCCAGTCTTCTCTTCTCCCTTACCACATATCCTGTTCAAACCATTGCTCCAGTGTTCTGTTGGAGTCTCTCTAAATGCTTGCAGCCTTTCTCCGCAGAACTCTCCAGGCCATAGCTCTGCTGGGGACAATCCAGGGTTTGCTGGCCAGACCTACCCAGCCTTCCCTCATTTTTATCCCCAGTGTTGCGCACAGTGCCTGACACAAGATATGGTGTTCGGACAGTGTCCATGGTAGGGAAGCGGAGAGGGCAGCAAGCAATTTTGCATAGTTGGAGTGGACCCAGAAAAACCCCACAGTGTTGTCCCCGATACCGCCAGGAGAAAAGCCCCCAGATTCGTCTGACAGAACCATCTGTGTGGGAATTTCACTTGGCTCTGCTTCTTCGAAGTTGTTCAAATTCCTCACCGTAATACATGCCAAAAGATTTCCAAACCATCCCTGCTTCCTTGTAAAGTGTATCCGTCAGCTGAAAAAGAGTCCAGAGCCAGGCCCTAGGGTAGGTGGAGGGAGAGGTCAGAGTGGGTTCTGTCTGAGAGTCAGGTGAAAAGGTAAGGTGGAAAGATGTCCCAGGGGGTGATGTTCTCCCCCACCTGCTGAGGCCTTGGAGGTTCCCATGGAGAGAGGAGGGTGGGGGAAGCACGAGTAATTTTCAGCATGTGTGTTCCCTGCCCCTATGCATAGCGTAGTATGGATTGATAATACTTTATAGGAAGACTCTCCAATGAAAATGTCCAGCCTACAGTGGCTGTTTGAACAGTCGGGGCTATAACAATGACCATTCCTGTCCTCCCGTCCTTCCCTCCTACTGTATCGATAGTATCCCACGTTGAGCCCCTCTTCTTCAAATGCCTCTTTAGTTTGGAGAAAATACAAAGCTGTAGTTAGATGATAACTCGGGCCTTATCTCCTTGTAGATGGAGCTGTTCTCATGCAAATCTCCATCAACTCTTTCCAAGGGTCTTTCAGGTTTTTGCTCAGAAGGAGCCTTTGGTGAAGGGAGCCACCAGGCAAGCCCTTTGCCTTAAGCTACTACTGCTGTGTCTTTACATTTGGGCAGGGCCTCTTCAAGACTCAGCCCAAGTTTCTGGAGGACTGAGCACCCCCATTCATGAAATGCCCACCAGCTGCCCCTCTGAGTGTGGAGTGTGACACTAAGGGATGACTGCTCTCGGTGGAGTAACCGTGATGGCCTCCAAGTGTCTGAGATGATCTCCAAAAAGCAGACCCAGAAGAGTTGCACCCCAAGTGCCCCTGCACCTCCCTCGATCTCAGCTTCCTCCTCTGAAGATGAAGAGCGGACTCAACTGTCTTCAAGAGTCTTGGATGTTAAGAGTCGCCTTCTGAGCCTTGCTTCCCCTGCTTCCTCTACCCAGAAGAGCACAAAAGAAAGACAGTTATTTACAGACACTGAAACAACCCTTTTTAGTCTCAGAGATGATCTGCCTACCCTCTTACTTTCTGTGAAGTGGTTACATTGGGGCATTGCAGGGAGACATCTTTGCTCATCTCCCCACTTTTGTTCCTTGGCTTTAGAGACCCCCGCCCACACTCCTGCTCCCTGTCTCTACCCACTTCCTCCTTGGGAATTGGATGGGTCAGAGCCTGACATTTCCTGAGGCACTGCATTCAGTGAAATGCATTTCCATGAATTGCTTCCTGCTGCAAGTAACTGCTTGTAGTGTGTAAGCATATGCTTGTATGTGAGAACACATCTCCAGGATAAATTACTAGCAGGGGGATTTGAGTCAAGAGGTAATTGCATTTAAATTTTTTTTTAAAGATTTTATTTATTTATTTGACAGAGAGATTACAAGTAGGCAGAGAGGCAGGCAGAGAGAGAGAGGAGGAAGCAGGCTCCCTGCTGAGCAGAGAGCCCGATGCGGGACTCGATCCCAGGACCCTGAGATCATGACCTGAGCCGAAGGCAGCGGCTTAACCCACTGAGCCACCCAGGCGCCCCTGCATTTAAATTTTTTAAAAAGATTTTTTATTTGTTTAAGAGAGAAAGAGACAGTGAGAGAGAGAGAGAGAGAGAGAGAGAACACAAGCAGAGGGAGTAGGAGAGGGAGAAGAAACTTCCCACCAAGCAGGGAACCTGATGCGGGCTTGATCCCAGAACCCTGGGATCATGACTTGAGCCGAAGGCAAACGCTTAATGATTGAACCACCCAGGCACTCTTGCATTTAAATTTTTAATTTTTGATAACTATTTTTAAATTGTCCTCCAAAAAGCTTGAACTTCATGGCAGAGGGTGTTAGTAATCTACCCAATATTCATTATTCCCTTACTCTCTCAATAATGAAAAAGCTTCATTTCTGCAACTCCCTGGCAGATATGGGTGGCCAACAAGACATAAGTGGAAGTTCTGAGTGAGACTTCCAGGAAATTTCCAGTCCTTCCTCCACTTCCTACATGGGTCTCTGTTGTATGGCAAGCGCTGCAGCAGCCTTATTGTGACCTGGAGGATGAAAGCCATGCACTAAGGAGAGGGGAGCAGGAAGGCCAGTTAAGTCTGGGCCATTGAAAGTCCTCTTAGAGCTTTCAAACAGCTCTGGGCTATTTCTCAGACAGGAGCAAACAAAGTCCTAATTGATCTAAGCTACCTCAGGCAGCCTTCTTTTATTTTTTTTCTTTATTAATTTTTAATTTTTAATTTTTTATAAACATATATTTTTATCCCCAGGGGTACAGGTCTGTGAATCGCCAGGTTTACACACTTCACAGCACTCACCAAAGCACATATCCTCCCCAATGTCCATAACCCCACCCCCCTTCTACCAACCCCCCTCCCCCCAGCAACCCTCAGTTTGTTTTGTGAGATTAAGAGTCACTTATAGTTTGTCTCCCTCCCAATCCCATCTTGACAGGCAGCCTTTTGATGCTAATAGTCCAACACAGTCCTCCATTCACACTAATCCACATTCTCACCAATAGCACCTTTCCCCTAATATTCTCATCAGCATTACATATCACAAAGTATCTTATGGTTTTTAGCATTTATTTTTTATTGAGGTATAACTGACATATAGCATTCATGTGTACATGATTCGATGTTTATAGATATTATGAAACAATCATAATAAGTCTAGTTAATATCCATCATTATGCATAGCTACAGAATTTTTTCTTGCAATGAGAACTTTTGAGATCTGCTCTCTTAGCCACTTTCAATATGTAATACGGTATTATGAACTATAGTCAATGTGCTGTACATTACATACAGTGACTTATTTATTTTATAACTGGAAGTCTGTGCCTTTTGGACTCCACTCATTTGCCCACTCCCTACTCCCAGCCTCCGGCAACCACCAACCTGTTCTCTGTACCTATGATTTATTTTTTTAGATATGATTTTTACCTCCGTAGATATGAGATCATACAGTATTTGCCTTTCTCTTTATAACCTACTTTACTTGGCCATTGTACTCCATTTTTGACCATCAATGTTTCCCATGGAATTATCCTCCAAGAAATTCAAGATGTGAGGCTGCAGAAAGTGAAACAAATACTGAACTGGAGATTTCAGAAGCAGCTGCATTCAGGAGGTAGTTGCATCTATTTGAGTAAGAGAACCAACAGAGATAGAGAAGCAAGGGACAGAACATGGTCCTGCAGGGTCTGGGGAGCCCAGGTCAGTGTTTTCCATGATATATTTCCCAGGTATGTGTACCATATGCACTATTTTTTTTTTTTCGCTGTAACTTGAGCACTTCCACTAAAGGATGTGCCTTACTTTTCTCTCACATTTAGAGTGAAATCATCTTCCACAAGCCTGCATAGGCAGGACAAGCCAAATAATGGTCCCTGGCAGGAGAAAAGGAAAAGGACAGTGTTGGGGTGATGAGATAAGGAATGGGGTGACTTTGAATTATGTAAGTTTTAATCCTTCCTCCAAAAATTAAGGTTTGTTAAAGACAATGCGATCATTTAAGCTTCAGTTTCAGGAAATGAATGTGTCTTTTATAACTATCCTTTTCCCTAGGTAGCATTTAGTTATCTATACAAGCCAATGCACAGTGGGGAAAGCCCTGATGACATCTCCTGCTTATGCTGGCTCTGAGTGCTCACCACAGGAGGAAAAAGGGAGCACCCCCATGGCAAACAGACATGGTAAGCGCAAATGTTAGCAAAACTGCCTATCACACCAACAGGAAGATGGACAAATATAACCTTGAATTAAAAACAGACAATAAAGTCTTACAGACATTAAAGTTTCTTAACAACAATTATTAAGTTTTAGAAAGCATATTTTTAAAGCCCTTCTAAACTTCATTCTGTTGCCATATCTGGAGAAGGCAGCCCTGGACTGATGGCAGGCCAGAAGGGCTCTCATTCTCTGCCTCTTCTCTCAACTCAGCTCTTCTGGGCCTTGCCTCATTTTCTGGTCTGGGCACAGAGGTCACTGAGATTATCTGGCTTCCTGTTTCTCCATTTGAGTTGAGTCTGAGGATTCCTTTTGAAGATGCTAATAAATGCATAGGGTTCTTTCTTTCTTTTTTTTTAAGATTCTATTCATTTACTTGACAGCAAAAGATACAGCAAGAGAGGGAACACAAGCAGAGGTAGTAGGAGAGAAAACAGGCTTCCCGCTGACCAGGGAGCCCAATGTGGGGCTCAATCCTGGGACTCTGGGATCATGACCTGAGCCGAAGGCAGACACTTAACGCCTGAGCCACCCAGGTGCCCCAAGTGCATAGGTTTCAAACCAAGTAGTTATACTAGGTTTCTGGAGGACCGGCCTGAATGAGGACAGCGGAAGCAAGGTTAGAAGAGGGTGGGGGTAAGGAGGATAACCACTGCAGGAATTTATACAACTTGAGGAGAAAAGAGAGGGAGCAGAAGAGGTGAAAGTGGTCTGGGAGAGAATAGAAAGGTTGGTATGGAGTTGCCTCAAGCTAGGTTTCATCTTTCCATTTGCTAGCTCCATGGCCTAGGACAAGATACTTAATGAACACTTCCAAGCTGCAGAGTTTCTAGGCACAGGGCTTGGTGCATACTTTGTTTAGGAATTCCTTGTTTTAAGGAATTGGCCCTGAGGAAACAGTCCTTACACCTCATGTGGAATTTAAGAAAACAAATGAACAAAGGTAAAAAGAGGGAGAACAAGAGAGACAAACCAAGAAACAGACCCTTAACTATAGAGAACAAGTATGGTCACTAGAAGGCAGGTGGGTGGGAGGGATGGGTAAAAGATGTGTCGGGGATTAAAGAGTACACGCATCATGATGAGTTCTGAGTAACTATAGAATTGTCAAATCATTATATTGTACACTTGAAATTAACATAACACTGTATGTTAACTACACTGGGATTAAAATTTTTAAAAAATGGGTGGAGGACCTCAATAGACATTTTTGCAAAGAAGACATATAGGTGGTCCACAGATACACGGAAAGATGTTCAAAATCACTAATCATCAGGGAAATGCAAATCAAAATCATAGTGAGGTGTCACCTAACACCAGTCTGAGTGGCCAGTGTCAAAAAGACAAGAAACAACAAGTGCTGGTGATGATGTGGAGAAAAAGAAATACTTGTTAGAAATGTAGAAATGTAATTGATGCAACTACTGTGGAAAACAGTGTGAAGACTCCTCAAAACAATTAAAAATAGAAAAACTGTATAATTCAATAATTCTACTACTGGGTATTTGCCCAAAGAAAATGAAAACACTAATTCAAAAAGATACATGTACTCGTGTTTATTGCAGAAATAAATAAATATATATATATATATAATAGTCAAGGTATGGAAGTAACCCAAATATGCACATCCGGGGATGAATGGATAAAGATATGTCATAAATACACACACACACACACAAAATCACACACATAATATACATATACATATATATGAGAGATTTATATATATGTAGTATTGTTCAACCTATATATCTATTTTACATACATACATTACACACACACACACACACAGAATATTACTCAGCCATAAAAAAAGAACGAGATCTTACCATTTATGACAACATGGATGGATCTGGAGGGTACTATGCTAGGTGAAATACGTCAGAGAAAGAAAGGCAAATGCCATATGATTTCTCTTACATGTAGAATCTAAAAAGAAAACAAGTGAACAAACAAACAACAGACTCTTAAATACAGAGGTCAACGTGATGGTTGCCAGAGGGGAGATGGGGGAGAGGGTGATGGACAAAATAGATAAACAGGATTAAGAGGTAAAAATTTCCAGTTATAAATTAAGTCATGAAGATGAAAAGTACAGCATGGGGAATATAGTTCATAATGTTGTAATAACATTGTATGGTGATAGATAGTGATTACACTTATTGTGAAAATAAAAGGCATCCATAATCTTACCACACAGGGTCTATGCTAAATATCCTTTCTATGCACAAATATACTCTTTTTAGAAAGGGATTATATTGACTATTTTGGTATTTTTCTCATTAAATGATAGTAGTGTGAGCGCCTGAGTGGCTCAGTCAGTTAGGCAACTGCCTTCAGCTCAGGTTATGATTCCAGAGTCCTGGGATGGAGCCCCACTTCAGGCTCCCTGCTCAGCAGGGGAGTCTTCTTCTCCCCTCCCCCTGCTCATGCTCTCTCTTTCATTCACTCTCTCCCTTTCAAATAAACAAATAAAATCTTTAGAAAACATAAATGATATAGTGTGAAAAATCTTTCACAGCATTAAGTATTATTTTGCAACATCCTTTTAGTGATTTTTTTAGATGGTCCATGGCTTTATTTAACCAATTCTGTATGGCTAAGGAATTAAGAAGTTTCCCTGTTTTTGTTTGTTTCTTCTTTTGAGCATTTTTATTTTGGAATAATTATAGATTCACAGGAAGATGCAAAGATGGTACATAGAAGTCATCCTGTTTCCCTTGATGGTATATCTTTCATGATTATAGTAATAGTACATTATCAAAACCAGGTATTTGACACTGGTATAAATTGGTGCATAGTTCTCTATCCTCGCAACACATGTAGGTTCATGTAACCACCACCACATACAAGATACAGAACTATTGCATCCCCTCAAAGGTCTTCAGCTTGCTACCCTTGTACGGTCTACATGCCACTGTCCTCTCCACCCCATCCTGAACTCCTGACAATCACTAATCTATTCTTCATCTCCATAGTTTTGTCATTTCAAGAACGTTAAGTAAATGGAATTATAGCATGTAACCTTTTGTGACTGACTTCTTTTCACTTCTTGTAATGATTTGGATACCCACCCAAGTTGTTGAATATATCATTCCTTTTCATTGTATTCTATGATATGGATATGCTATTCATCCATTCATCTTGTTTAACCATTTACCTATTGAGGGACTTTTTTTCCTTTCAGGTTTTGGGGTACTACAAATAAAACATCTATGAACAATGGATTCAAGTTTCTGTGTGGACAGGAGTTTTCATTTCTCTGGGATAAATACCAAGGAGAGCAATTGTTGAGTCATATGGCAAGTGTGAGTTTAGTTTTTAAGAAACTATCAAACTATTTTCACCAGCAATGTATGAGATCCAGTTCTTTGTATGCTAACCATGGTATTGTCATTATTTTTAAATTTATTCTCATAGGGGTGTAGTAGTATCTAATTTGCATTTTCTAATGGCTAGTGATGTCGAACATCTTTTCATGTGTTTGTTTTTTATGTATATATATGCCTTTCAGTAAAATATCTGTTCATATCTTGCCAATTTTGAAATCTATGGCCCAGGATATAGTTTTTTTAAATGCATATACTCTGGGTGTTCAAAAAGAATGTGTATTCTGTTGTTGTTTAGTGGAGTGTTGTGTAAATGTTGATTAGTTCCAATGGATTTTGCTGTTTTTGAGGCATTTCTTTTATTTAAGATTTATTTATTTGTTTTGGTGGGGTGGGGTAGAGGGAGAGGGAGAGAGAAACTTCAGCAGTCTCCTTGCTGGGCATAGAGCCTGACACAGGGTTCGATTTCATGACCCCGAGATCAGGACCTGAGCTGAAACTAAGAGTCAGTCCCTTAACCAACTGTCACAAAGTTGTTGAGTTTTTCTATATCCTTGCTGACTTTCTGTTTAGTTTTTCTGTCAATTTTTGACAGAAGAATGTTGAATTTTCCACCTAACATTGCAGATTTGTCTATGTCTGCCTTTAGTTCTATCAGTATTTGATCCATTTACTTTAAGGCTATGTTATTGGTACATTCACATTTAGGATTACTGTGTCTTTTTAGTGAATTGATCCTTTTGTGGTTACATAATACACCCTTTTTCTCCCTAGTAATTTTTCTTTTTCTTGATATACTTTATCCGAAATTAATATAGCCACTCCAGCCTTTTATTATTATTACAAACAACACTGTTCAGCCTTTGTACTCCTCTACAATTATGAGAATTTCTTGGTTAAAAGTCTGCTTGTTTTTTAAAAAGACTTTAGTTATCTTTTTATTTTAGAGAGAGAGCGCGTGTATAAGTGTGTATAAGCAAGTGGTGGGGCTGGAGGGAAGACTGGAGGGAGTGGTAGAGGGAGGGGGAAAGTACCTCAAGCTGAGTGTGGAGCCTCACAGGGTGCTTGAACTTAAGACCGTGAGATCATGATATGAGTCAAAACCAAAAGTCCTACACTTAACTGAGCCACCCAGTGATCCCCAAAGTCTGCGTGTCTTTAAAGGCTTTTGACTGTATCGTCAAATTGCCCTGCATAAATTTACTAAGTTTTACTGCCTAAACACTGAGCATTATCATTTAAAATAATTATAAATGAAAGACAAGGTTTAACCAATTACAACAGAAATGTCTCATAAACTGCAAACCACTGATGAAAGAAATTGAAGATGACACAAATAAATGGAAAAACATTCCATGTTCGTGGATTGGAAGAACAAATGTTGTTAAAATGTCTCTGCTGCCCAAAGCAGTCTACACATTTAATGCAATCCCTATCAAAATACCACCAGTGCTTTTCACAGAGCTGGAACAAACCACCCTAAAATTTATATGAAACCAGAAAAGACCCTGAATAGCCAAAGTAATGTTGAAAAAGAAAACCAAAGCTGAAGGTGTCACAATTCTTGACTTCAAGCTGTGTTACAGCTTGAAGTAATTGTAAGTGTTAATTGTTAAGACACTATGGTACTGGTACAAAAACAGACACACAGATCAATGGAGTAAAATAGAAAACCCAGAAACAAACCCCCAACTATATGGCCAACTCATCTTCGACAAAGCAGGAAAGAATATCCAGTGGCGGGGGGAAACAGTCTCTTCAACAAATGGTGTTGGGAAACCTGGACAGCAACATGCAAAAGAATGAAACTTGACCGCTTTTTTTTTTTTTTTTAAGATTATTTGTTTATTTATTTATTTATTTATTAGACACAGAGAGAGAGACCACAAGTAGGCAGAGAGGCAGACAGAGAGGGGGGAAAACAGGCTCCCTGCTGAGCAGAGAGCCTCATGCGGGACTTGATCCCAGGACCTGAGATCATGACCTGAGTCGAAGGCAGAGGCTTAACTCGCTGAGCCACCCAGGTGCCCCAGACCACTTTCTTACATCATGCACAAAAATAAGTTCAAAATGGTTGAAAGACCTAAATGCGAGATAGGAAACCATCAAAGTCCTAGAGAAGAACACAAGCAGGAACCTCTTTGACATCAGCCAAAGCAATTTTTTACTAGATATGTCTCCTGAGGCAAGGGAAACAAAAGCAAAAATAAACTATTGAGACTTCGTCAAAATAACAAGCTTCTGCCAGCAAAGGAAACAAGAAAATTAAAAGGCAACCTATAGAATGGGAGAAGTTATTTGCAAATGACACAACTGATAAAGGATTAGTATCCTAAATACATAAAAAACTTATACAACTCAGCACCCAAAATATAAATAATCCAATTTAAAAATGGACAGAAGACATGAATAGACATCTTCCCTAAGAAGACATACAGATGGCTAAAAGACGCATGAAAAGATGCTCAACATCACTTATCATCTGGGGAATACAAATCAAAACTACAATGAGGTATCACCTAACAGCAGTTAGAATGGCTAAAATTAACAACAGAAAACAGCAGGTGTTGGCAAGGATGCAGAGAAAGGGGAAACCCTCTTACACTGTTGGTGGGAATGCAAACTGACAGAGCTACTCTGGAAAACTGTGTGGAGGTTCCTCAAAAAGTTGAAAATAGAATTGCCCTAGGATCCAGCAACTGCACTACTAGGTATTTACCCAAAGGATAAAAAAAAAATACTGATTGGAAGGGATACATACACCCTAATGTTTATTTATAGCAAGTTTAACAATAGCCAAATTATGTTTGAAAAAACCCAAATATCCATCAACTACTGATGAATGGATAAAGAAGATGTGGTGTGTGTGTGTGTGTGTGTGTGTGTGTGTGTAGATATATCTATCTATACAGTGAAATGTTTCTCAGCCATAACAAAGAAGGAAATCTTGTCTTTTGCAATGATGTGGTTGGAACTAGAAACTATTATGCTAAGCAAAGTAAGTCAGTCAGAGAAAGACAAATACCAAATGATTTCACTCATATGTGGAATTTAAGAAAGAAAACAGATGAACATGGAGGCAAAAAAGGAAAACCAAGAAACAGAACTATAAAGAATAAACTGAGCAGTACTCAGGGGTTGAGTGGGGAGATGGGTTAAATAGGTGTCAGGTATCAAGGAGGACACTTGTGATGAGCACTGGGTGTTGTATGTAAGTGATGTATCCCTAAATTCTACTCCTGAAGCTGTATTACACTGTATATTATTACACTGTATATTAACTAACTAGAATTTAAATAAAAATTTGGAGAAAGAAAAAAAGAAATGTCTCATAACTCAGTGGGGATGCAGGTAGTAATGGTTGGTGAACATATTTAAATGAGTTAAATTCTCCTTTATCCTAGTAAAAAGCCATGAGGTCTAAAATTTATAAATCCAGAAATAGGGTCATATGTGTATTTCAGAGTGGGCGGTACTCATGCAGCAGCCATAAGAGCTGGGAATGCTTGCCCCTTTTAGGAAGGTCTGAGCCGTATGGGATGGGATGGGGAACTGGATATGGCTTTTGTATTTATAGATATTTTTAAAAACATGTGGTGTATTTTGATTTTGTAAATGATATCTGTTGGTTTAACTTGAATTTACATTTATTATCAGGACTCCTATAATTGTAAAAATCTAACACCAAGTAAACTGTGACTCTCACGGGAGGAGACTACAACTTCCAGGATTCCGTGGGCTGAAGAGGTGGGGTGTTTTCGGAGACAAACTACAATTCCCAGAATCCCACTAGCCAAGGGGGTGGTTCTGGCCTAGGGTTGGGGCAGCTGAGTCCGCAAGCGTGCGCTCTTGAAAGGCTGCCGCGCCGGGCTCGCCAGCCGAGCTGGCGCACGGCGGGCATCCGCGAGCCCTGCGGCCGCGGACGGGACGGCGCCTCGGGACCTGCACTCCATGCCTGGGCCTCCCGGTCTTGTAGCGGGAACAGGGGGAGGCGGCGGCAGCTGTTTGGGCCAAAGCCGGGTCCGCCGAGGGCCCACCTGGACGCTTGAGCACAGCGGAGCCTGGCCTGCGGGCTGCAGGTGAGACGCGCGCTGGGGTTAGCCGGGGCTCCGCGACACCCCTGGGCTTGGAGTTGAGGGATCGGCCCCGGACCTCCCGCGGGAGGGATCAGCGGGAGCGCCGAGCCCTGGGGTAAAGAGGAGCCCAGGGAAGTTTGCAGAACCAAGAAGTGACAGATGATGCGGAGTGACAGAGGCGCGGGATGGGGGCGGGGGTGAGGATCGGTGGACCCTCGGGGTCCCGCTGCCGCGGGTCCGGGCGGCGCCCCGCAGGCACGCCCGTTGAATCCCTTAGCTCTTGGCTGGCACTGGCAGCAGGTCCTCACGCCCTTCAGCTTGGGAATGGAATAGCACGACTGGCTGGGAGCCAGCGACGTGCGCGGAGGGGCTTGGGCCTCTGGAGCTCCCTTGGAAGGCAGTACCTGTGCAGGCCTGCGGCTGATTCCTGGGCTCTTTGGGGTGATAAGCGCCCGGTGATAAGAGCCTGCCACGGCTTGCTTGACAGTGCCAGGGTAACCTTTGGAGGGACCCACTTGGACTCCTGCCCCCTTGCATGCGGGTAGACCCCATCTCCTGGTCACTGATGAGAATCCTCTGCTAAGATCTAGGGTCCTCAGGCCAGAGCCCTGCACCTGGTGGTGGGCGGCTAGGGTCTGCTTACTTACTCTCAGAGAGTACTCTCGGGGGAAGCAAGGCCCAGCACAGGAAAGGTTACAGGGTGAGCTTGATAGGACTTAGTGGCTAAGAACACAGACAGAATAGAGTTTATTCACCAAATGTTTACTGTTACATGTGCTGGGCATTCAAATCCTGGCTCTCATTTATTAGTTTGAGCTTAAGTGCCCTTGAGCAAGTTACTTATCCTTTCTGAGCCTCTGTTTCTTCCTCTGCAAAATTGGAATGAAAAGTACCTTCATGACAGGCTTGCTGTGACAATTACATGAGATAATGCTGTGCAAGTTCTCTCAGTCCAGTGTTGGTACACAGTGGTTGTGCAGCAGATGGTAGCACTTGTGGTTGCTGAGATAGCAAATGTTAGAGGTGAGGCTGGAACCCAGGTCCGTCTTTGTACTGGAACTAGCTGCTCTCTCTGCCTCTCATGGATCTTGGAGATCTTCCAGTTTATCCTTTTCACATTACAGAGGAAGCATCTGAGTCCCAGTTAGTGCTAGAGCCAGAAAAGGACATGGGTCCCGTTTTCCCCAGGGATGGCCAGCCTTGGGCCCCAGGAGGGTGAGGAGAAAAGCACAGAGTGGAGATCTTCAGCAAAGAGGAGGATGGGGTGCTGGTGACAGAGTTCCCCCAGACCACCCTGTGGCCACGCTCGCATCCTGGTGGCCTGGAAGTGTCAGTGACACAGCAGCTGCAGCAGTGTTCAAAGTTTCCTTCTGGTTGGCGAGTTCTTGCTCTGAGCCAGGCTTTAGAAAATATTGAGCAACAAACAAAGGCTTCTAGTGCATATGGAGTTAATTGGAAAATTAAATTACCAAATGTTCCATTCCCCAAGGGTCTGCGGCAGTCTTTGGTTGTCAGTGGATACTTTCCCCCAGGACCTGCCTAACACCTGATAGGTGTTTTTATTTTTTATTTTTTTTTTAAGATTTTATTTATTTATTTGACAGAGATCACAAGTAGGGAGAGAGAGGGGGAAGCAGGCTCCTTGCTGAGCAGAGAGCCTGATGCGGGGCTTGATCCCAGGACCCTGAGATCATGACCTGAGCCGAAGGCAGAGGCTTAACCCACTGAGCCACCCAGGTGCCCCTGATAGGTGTTTTTAAATTGGGTAAAATAATGAACATGAAAGGCATAGCCCACAAATGTCAGCATAGGCTTTGGAGTGAGACGTGGGTTCGAATCCCAACCCCACCACTTCACAGCTGTGTGATGTTGGGAAATTCACTTAACAACAATGCATGTACTTCCTCAAATGTGGGATGAAATCGATAGCACTTATTTTAGATTTGTAGGAGGGAATAAATGAGGTTGTTCATCTAAAGCACTTAGTGTGTTTCTGGCATAGAGTAAGAGCCACTGAATGGGCGGTAGAGCGTTATAATAATAATAATACTATAAATACTATAGGCATTGTTTTGCCTATAAAGTAGGTATAATTGTATTGGTTTTTCACGCCAGGAAAAGGAGACTAACTAGCAAGGGTTAAGAATTAGCCCAGCCAGCCACAGAAAGACAAATAATACATGCTATCACTTATGAGTTGAATCTAAAATAGCCGGACTCATAGAAGCAGAGAATGGAATGGTGGTTGCCAGGGACTGGGATGAGGCGGAACAGGGAGGCATTAGTCAAGGCTATAAAGTTTCAGGTATACAAGACGACTAAGTCCCAGAGACCTACTGTATAGCTTAGTGCTTGTGGTTAACATGACTGTACTATTATACTCTAAAATTTGCTAAGATGGTAGGTCTTATGTTCAATATTTTTATCACAAAAAAATAATAAGAGGGTGGGAGGAAACTTTTGGAGGTGATGGACAGGTTTATGGCATAGATTATTGCGATGGCTTCACAGGTGTATACCTGCTTCTGAACATCAAGTTTTACAGGTTAATTATGTACAACTTTTTGTCTGTCAAAAAGAAGAAGAAGGAGGAGGAGGAGAAGGAGAATTGGTCTAGGATCATGCAGCTGCTAAGTGATGGGACAGGAGCTCACTTCTGGCCTTTCAGCTGGAGAACCAGTGCCATTTACTTCTCTGCAGCCTGTGGTCCTCCCAGTTCTTGAGGCCTGGCTGTGAACGGAGGGGTGGGGCCGGGCCGGGCAGCCAGAGGGCAGCCTCCAGCATTGCAGCAGGGGGTCTTCAAGGTGGGGACCCTACAGTCTGGCTGCTTGTGCTTCCTCTCCATGCCTGAGGTTGGATGAGGCTGGAGGCCACATCCAGTGAGTGAGCCTGGGGGATGAGGTGTTAGGAAGTAGTGTGGCCCTGTGGCCCCTGGACCGCAGGGCTGGTGAAGGACGCCATCTGCGTGAGGCCTGGAGAGCCTGATTCTGAGAAGAAGTGATCTTGTTTAAGGGCCCGGAAGAGTTCTTCTCTGGGCCTGATCTTTGCCTTTGCGAGGAGGGCCACCCAAGAGCCATGGGTGTGAGGACAAGGAGCTCTGGACTGAGAACACCTGCTGTTTTAATCTTGGCAGCCTTTGAGAGCTCAGCTGCCCTGGCCGCTGCCTCTCTCAACCTCTTTTATAAAGTAAAGAGATGGAGCAGATCATTTCTAAGGGCTCTTTCAGTTCTAAAAATAGAAGGTTTTGTCACTTTAAATTAGTGGATTAACCCTCTCAGCCCAGCAACGGGGCAGGTGGGATAATTATCACCCCCCTGTGTTACCCAGACTTTCCTTGGGGCAAGAGAATGGCCACAGCTCCCTTGAGCTGCCTGCCAGCACGGGTGTCTCTGCCTGGCCCAGTGGGGAGGAATTACACAAGGAAGCAGTGGGTTGCTAAGTTACAGTGGTGGGCCTGTGGGTCTGCGTTTCCGCAGTCATCTACACCTGCTCTGCCCTTGAGTGACAAAAACTCATTGCCTTGACGTCTGCCTTGCTCCTCTGTCACTCACTCTACTGCCGAGTCTGAAGCACGGTGAATAAGACCCCTGGTAGTCAGACATGGGTTTGTATCCTGGGGCCCCTGCTTGAGCTCTAAGACCTGGAGCAAGCATCTTAATCTCACTAAACTTTGTGGTTTTTTTCATATTAAAAGAAAACAAAGCTAATTCTAGTACCTACATTGGAGGGCTTTTGTGAGCCTTCACGGAAAAGGGGCAGGAAAGGGGCTTAGGATGGTGCCTGTTACACAGGAGGTGCTCAATAAAGGAAGCTGGTGGTAGCATTAACTGCCACCCCCTGCCCAGAAGCCAACATCCTCTTTTCCTGAGCTAGCCAGGACACTGATGGATCCTTCTATTTTTGTCTGGCTTCCCATGTCCTCACTGCTGCCTGTTTAGGGCCTGACCTCTGTCAGAGAATCAGACCTTTCACTGCCATTGGTAGCCTACCATCAGTACGATCTTAATGCTAAGAGTTGTCTCTTTTCTCCATTTTGAAAGCATAACACAGGGCCCCTTCCAGGCTGGACACTGAGTACGCAGCCTTGAGCCAAGCGTCAGGGAGAGGTTGGAGCCTTTGGTCTGCTGAATTGCCTCTATTACCATTATTATTGCAATGATCAGAAAGGCCTGTGTCCAATTATTTTCAAAGGAAAGGGAAAAAAGAAATAAACAAGAGATTAAAAAAAAAAAAAGCCCTTTAGAAACTGAGGCAGATAGAAGGGTGCTGCCAATTCGAAGCAGTTTTCAGCTCCTGGAGCAGCCAAATATTATTAGAACCCCATGGCCTTAGTGCTCCCTCCTTTCTAGGACCCCCTCCACTCCAACAGTGCTGGACGCAGGTGTCCATGGTGCTGCCACACCCTCAGGCACAGAGCTGGGCAGCTGGACGAGAGGCTGCCAGCCACGGTGGCTCATCTTCTGTGGCTGGTCACCAGCACTGGGTGCAGGGTCCACTTCTGGGGGGCTCTGGCCAGCTCCAGACCTAGGCCCTGAAAAGCCATTCATTAGAGCCTTGGGGTCTAAGAAGACATAAATGCTCTGGGAGTTCTAGGCCTAGGTCAGGAGGCATGAACTCCCACACTCACTGGAGCTAAGAGCGCATGGGGCGAGCGAAGTGGGGCATTGGCCCTGGGACTTGGAGGCCAGATGCCCAGATGAAAGCTCAAGCTGAGGAAGTCCTGGCAGGAAAGTGGCCTGGTGCTACCTCCTCATCTCAGCCAGCTCTGGCTGCCATACCAACGTGCCGCCACTGGGGTGACAAGCAGCAGACATTTATGTCTCCTGGGTCTGGAGGACAGAAATCCGAGCTCGAGGTGCTGGCAGGTGTGGATTCTCCTGAGGCCCCTCGTCTTGGTTTGCAGATGGCTGCCTTCTCACTGTGCTTTGTCACGCTTTTTGTGGCTGAGTCACTATGTGCTCTGTGCCCCACACCAGCTGGGTCCTAAAATCTGGTGCCCAATGTAGAGAAGGCAGAGAACAATAAAGGCGGTGATAATTGCATCCGCTGAGTTTCTGTGCCCTGGCAGGCCAAGGAGATGAGGGCCAAATGGTGTCTGGGCTGTTGGCATAGGCAGTGTTGACATGCTCGGTGTTCAAATCCTGACTTCACTCCACACAGCCTGAGGCCCTTGGGACTCATGTACTTAGCTCCACCTTGCCTCTGTGTCCTGACGTGCAGATGGGGAATACGTGACAGTGCTAGGCTAGCCCCTTAGGGTTGGCGTAAGGATGAAATGAGGAGATGTACAACAGTTTCTAGTACACTGCCGACATACGGTCTTGAAGGTAGCCATGGCTGAAGTGGTTAATTTCATGCTGGGGACTGGCTGCTTGGAGGCTCTCTTCCCAGGGGAAGGGAGGCAAGTCATTAGGAAGACTGAGCGAACCTGGGAGGGATGGTGAATGTACCCCAAAGCCATTGGGGGGTTCAGTCCCTTTAGGAATGATTTGGGGCTGTATGGCTGGCCTGGTACCTGTGTGTCATTCATTATTAATTTGAGGAACCCTGTTGAAATGTGCTTCTGGCAGCTGATGTGTTTTGAGGTCTATTCAGGTACTTTCCATGTATTACCCCATTCTCACAGCACCCTATGGAGGTTATTATTCCCATTTCACAGATAAGGGCATTGAGGCTTGAGGTGTTAAAATGGCTTCATACCTAGGGTCTGAAGGAAGGTGAGTGTGAGCCGGGTGGCCCAGGAAGAATTCTTGGCCACGACCATCAGGGAAGAGGGTTGAAATCTCCGCAGTGGTCTTGTGTGCCCCCATGCCTACACTTAGCCCAGATCGGATGCGCTGACGTGGGTGGGAGATCAGCTAGGCCTTTCTGGCTTCCCAAGCAGATCCTCCTGTTACTCACCTGACAGCGCTCTTCCTCTCGGGAGCCCTTCCGGCAAGACCAGTGAAGGCAGGGATTTTTAGGTAAGGTTAAGTGACCGTGCATTGGGATGGTGCAGGGAGTGATCAGACGAGGAGTTGGGTTGGCTGGACCCAGGAAGGGCTGTGGTGTGCACACAGTGCATCCCAGGCTTCCCCGACATTTCTGGGCTGGGAGGAGGTCATCCTGCGGTGACACCCCACCCCAGCCCCGACAAGGAAGCACACACACGCCCTTCTGCCGCAGCAGTTGTGGCCCATCGGGTTTGAACAACAGTCTCTTGATCCCCCTCGGCCACAGTGGGGGCCTTGAGGACATTTTTTTTTTTTTTTTCAAGTTTGTGTCTTTTGCACATACCTTAATTTGGGCTGATGCAAAGCCTCACTCCCCCATTCTCTTCCTGTCCTCTTAAGACTTGGGACTGAGGTTCATGAGTAAATATACATACGACTGACGGAGATGCATACAGATCATCTCTCCCCCACAGTACCTGGTACCTTTGCTCAGGCGGAGTCAGTGGGAAGCTAAGGAGGGCCAGGGTGCCCCCGTGCGGGGGTGGGGCTAGGGGACAGGCGGGGTGGGATCGGCGGTGGCAGCCCTCTTGCTTGGTCAGTGACTCTGCCCTATTGGTCGTTAACTAAGTTCCACGTCATGCCTGTCCACGTCTAAGCAAAGCCTGTTTTTTGGTGTGTGTGTGTTTTTTTTTTTAAAGATTTTTATTTATTTATTTATTTGACAGAGAGAGATCACAAGTAGGCAGAGAGGCAGGCAGAGAGAGAGGGAAGCAGGCTCACTGCTGAGCAGAGATCCCAATGCAGGGCTTGATCCCAGGACCCTGAGATCATGACCCCAGCCGAAGGCAGCTGCTTAACCCACTGAGCCACCCAGGTGCCCCACAAAGCCTGTTTTTGAGAGAATGAAGGAAGGAGTCTAAGAGCCTCCACCAAGAATGACTCCAGGGCACAGCTTTCCAGGGACCCAGGCCTCGGCAGATGTTTCCAGGAGGAGTTTCCTTTGGGGATCTCTTCAGAGCTTGGGTCAGCCAGAAGATGGGAGCTCGGGGCCAGTGCCTCTGTCCCTATGTTGTCCCAGAGCCTTGTTCTGCGTGAACATGTGCAACCTTCCCTGCCTTCTCTTCCTGCTCCTTACTCCTCCTGGGGGGCCCACTGCACCCAACCAGGCTTTGGCTGGGGCAGAGTGATTGATAGGTAATTTGAGACAAGGGTGGTCTGTCCATAATACCCTCCTCGGGGCCTCCCTGCCAGGGAGTAGGCTTGCTGGAAGCAGCGGGATGCAGGCTATTGGTGCCGAACCTTCAGAGTCCAACAGGGACTGCCTTGTCCGCGTAACAAGTTTATTTCCAAAGAACACAGATTAACAATCAGGCTCCGGCCACACAAGTGGAAAAGGTGCCACAGAGGTAATTTCTGTTGAGGAGTAGAATCAAGGTTTGGGTCGGCCTTTGGTTTGTTCCAGCAGCCTTGTGCCTTGTGTGGAAAAGTTGTATCCTCTCAGACAGCAGACAGGACTCAGGAGACTCTGGGGCACTAGAACGACCCGTCTCTTCTTCTAGGAAGATAAGCTTAAAGAGAAGTTGGCTTGTGTTGGGGTGCCCGTTTGCATGGGCAGTGGATTTTTCTTCTGCATGGTCTTTATTATATGTCTGGAGGTCAGAGCGGTGTATATTTGATAGTTGGCAGTCATCTGGGAATCCGTTTCAAGTGCAGGTAGGGTGTTGGAACTGGAGGCACACCACGGGATGTCTGGCTGGGGATCCCGGGGTGATGGAGAAGCCTCGTCGTGTTTACTCAGGGCAGGAATGAGAGGGGTCATGGGCAGCGATGGTTTTTCCAAGTTTCATTTTCTCAGCTTTCTAAAAGAAAAACAAGCACACAAGGCCCGAGGTTGTTGGGTCCTTCAAGTGCATGGAGAGGCACTAAACAGTGGGTCAGACCTCAGGACTGGACACAGCCGTCCTGTCAGCCACAGAGGCCGCAGTCCTGCAGAAGGCAGCAGCTTGGTTGAGTGTTTCTTCTAGTCTCCCAGGCCAGGAATGGCGACCTGAGTTCTCCTTCAACACCCCCATCTCCCTACCACTGCCCTGCTGTCACCAAGACTGGTGGCCTCTCCAGGAGCACTGAAAATTGGCCTGGAGAAAGGGGACATCATGGGATCCGTTGTCCAGGAAGCAACGTGGCCCAATTATTCTTCACCATTTTGAACTTCCTCCTAGAGTTCATTATCCAGAAACATTTTGAAACGGTGATGGAAAAGGCCGCTTTCATCTTCTTCAGTGCTAGTGGTCTGATTAATGAGCTCTTTGCCTCCATCCGTATCTTTTGAAAACTCTTCTGAACATTTTGCCTGATCCTTGAGCTCTGCTGTCTTACACAGCTGCTGCAGTGCAGTTGGGGGTCAGGGGAAGGGGGAGTACGGGAAATAGACTGAAAGGACTTTATAATAACCATTGGTTGCCCAAGTACCTGTTGGCTTTTTCCTGCTGCACTTTGGCTACTTCACGGCAAGGGAAAATGCAAGGTGGTTTTTCACCTGTCTCCATGTGGCAAAATACAGTTATGACCGTGTTAGTTCACTTTCCTCCAGAAGTAAATCCTGAGATAGAGATGCAAGTACAGGAGATTATTAGCACTCCTTCCTAACAGACATGATTAAGGGACTGAAGAACTGAGACCAGAGACGGGGAGGAGGGGACATGCAACAGGCCAGTGCCCACTCCAGGCAGTCACCCCATCTGTTAGGGAGCTCGGGAGCCAGTGTAGAACATGCCTCAGAACTCTCCAACCTGGACAGCATGGGAATGGGGTATTCATTCATTCATTCATTCACTCATTTACTCACACACTTATATTTCAATATCAGGAGAGTGAACTTGCAGTGTTGTAAGTGATTCAGCTGTTCCATGGGAGGGGTAACTGTTCCCACCCGGCGTTGGTTCAGGCTGCCTGGCTGGTACATGGTAAAGTTAGAAACCCAGGCGGTCCCTCCTCTGGGCCCCATGCTCCAACCACCACACAATTTCTAGCGAAATGCTCTATCCCCAGAAAAATTCCATTCCCATTTTCCCCCTTGGAAGGCAACTTGAGAGCCTCAAGGGCCCTGTGAGCCAGTCTGTATCTGTCCTGCTTTCTGTCTGCATTCTTCTGGCTGTCCTGGGTTGGTAACTTAGCATCTAACTAGAAACAGTGCCCCACCCCCCAACTCCCCAGGCTCAGGCTCAAAGGCTGGCCTCTGTCTGGTTGCCTAGTTGCCCCACAGTGCCCCAGCCCCATGTTTCCTGGTTCCCGTAAGCTTGGCTCCAGCTCCCCACCCCCAACCCCAGCTCTACTCCGAGCCTGCCTGGAGATTGGCTACTGCACACACAGTCCCCCAGGTCCAGAGGAGAGGCCTGGCCCCTTCCTGCTGTGGCCCTATACCACACCCTCACCTGCCTGCTGCCAAGCTTACATTCCAGCACAGGGAGGCCTAGGAGAGGGGCAGGTGGGAGAATGCTCATCAGAGAGGTGCCCACTGAGGTCAGAGGTTGGTTTTTCCTCTCCCTTTTGCTCATTTCCCTGCAGGTCTTGCTTTTTGATGTCCCCGGGGTGTGGCTGTTGTAGCTTTAGCTGCTGCTGGAAGCATTTCTGTCTGTGATGGGAGCAGAACACGCGTCTGCTCAGGCCCTGCTCGTCTGCCTCTCCTCTCTCTGGGGACAGCCATTTATCTTATATTGTCTAAATATTCATTTATTACTCAGCTGCTCTCTGGAACTCTGCCATTTGTAAATAGGGATTTGTTTGCTTCTTTATCCTTAACCTTTTGACTTTTTGTTATGGAAAACGTTAAACAGACACAAGAAAGGATCTTAGAAAGGCCCCCATCACCATTTTTCACAGTGATCTATTTGCTACTGTCTTGTTGCATCTGTTTCCATCCTTTTTTTGCTGAAGTATCTTTATCTTATTATTTATTTATTTATTTAAAGTAGGCTCCGTGCCTAACATAATGCGGGGCTTGAACGCACGACCCCAAGATCAAGCGTTGCACGCTCTTCTGACTGCGCCAGCCAGGAGCCCCTTTGCTAGAGTATCTTAGGACAAACGACGTATGTGTCATTTTACCTATAACCACTCTTAATCTCTTCTTTCTTCTTTCTTATCTAAATTTTTTAAAGATTTTACATATCTGAGAGAGGGCGCAAGAGAGTATGAGCAGGGTTGAGTAGGGTTGGCAGGGGAAAAGCAGGGGGAGAGGGAGAAGCAGACTCCCTGCTGAGCAGAGAGCTCAACGCAGGGCTCCATCCCAGGACCCCCAGATCAGGTCATGACCTGAGCTGAAATTAAGAGTCAGACACTTAACTGAGCTGTTCAGGCTCCCGTTATCTATTTTGTTGTGACTTTTTATTTTGAAATAATTTGAGACTTACTGAAAAGTTACCATAAATGCTTCACTCAGCTTCCCCTGATGTTAAATCTTACATAACCACAGTGCCATGATCAAAAGCGGGAAATTAACACAGCACCACTACCTAAACCGCAGGCCTTACTCAGATTCTGCCAGTTATGCACTGATATTCTTTTCTGGGTCCAAATTGCCACATTATGTTTCGTTGTTGTGTCTCCTTAGACTTCTTCAGTCTGGGACAGCTTCTCAGTCATTCCTGGTCTTCCGCAACCTTAACTCTTGAAGAGTCCTGGTCAGGTAATTTGTAGAATGTCCTTCTATTTGGGTTTAATGTTTTCTCTACTAGCTTATCTATACACTGTATTCAGAGCTAGCAGGGGAGCTAGACACCTTTTCCCCTTTTGGACATACAGACTAAGGTAGTGTATTTCAGGTAAGAAAATCACAGAAGTCAGGTGCCCTTCTTAGGGCACCATATCAAGGGGTACATGGTGCCAGGAAATTGTTCCCGGTGATATTAACATCAGTTACTTGGTTGAGGGGCTGTCTGCCAGGCCTCTGTATCATGAAGTTTTATCCTTTCTTTTTTCTTTCTTTCTTTTTTTTTTGGTACCATAAACTTTCTGTTTTTGCCTTTGTAACAGATATGTATCTCCCAGGGAGATTGTCAAGAGGATGCAAATATCCTATCTCTCAAACTTCCACCCACTAATTTTAGCATCCAGTAGTGGATCTTGCCTGAGACCATTATTACTGTGATGCTTGCCAAACGGTGATTTTCTATTTCCATCATTGCTTCTGCATGTATTAATTGGAGTTCTACTGTAAGAAAGATCTGTTCCTTCTTCCTTATTTATTCATATCAATATTGACTCATGCATGCTTATTTTATTCTGTGGGTTTTAATCCATAACTATTGCTTTTTAATTTCATTACATTGTCCCAAATTTAGCTCCTTCAGGTTAGATCCTGAGCCTTCTTGATATGTCCTCATCACTTTTTGAGAACTTACAATCTGGTAGTACAAGATGTTCCCAACAACTCTTATATTTTCCCTGCCTGAGCTGTAGAAACAGTGATTTTTCCACAGAGCCCTGGTTCCTGAGAGGGGCCAGTGTTAGAAAGCAAGACCTTTATACCAGGTATGCTGTCCCTGCTCCCAGGTGCTCCCATGGGTCAGAACTAGGAGCTGTATGTATGTGTGTGCACCCCTCACTTCCCCAGCCCTCACAGCTCTTCCTCCTGCTCACACTTTTCCTGTCATGTCAGCCTGGGTCCTTCCTCAGTTCCCTGGCCCAGATCTGAGCTAAGGTCTCCAAGTAGCCTCCCCAGCTTCCCAGTGAGACACGCTGCCCTTCTGGCCTCTCCTGACCTTGAGGATAAATGAACTCTTCCCTCTCCACCACCCCGGGACTTCTTTCTGTGTCTTTTTGTTTCTCGTCAGAACCTGCAGCTGTGGTCATGTCACGCTCAGGACGCAGGTGTTCCCTTCTGAGCAGTCTTGTATTGTCCGTACACGGTTGTGGTAAGGATAGTTGGCGTCCGTGGTGGAACCATGGGACATGGTCAGAATTGGTCAGGTATCAGTAATGTACTGTGATTCAACCTAATAGTGAAGTAGTTCTTCGCTGGGGCTGCCTGGAGAATTCCAAGGGGTGGAGGTGGGGGGAGCATATGTTTTTGTAAACATATATGCAGCCATATGATTTTACATATGCAGATATAGATACAAAATACCAACCTCAGAAGGTAAATGTTGATGAAATCTTTCAATCTTGGGGGTGGAGCTTGCAGAAAATTTCTTATGAATGCGGCATGCTTGGGGAAGGAGATGTTGGGCTTTACAGGTTGGTATGGAAAATGAAAGAGTTTCTCTTTTTTATCAGTGGGCCCTTAGGTTTGAAAAGACAGGGAAACACTGATGTTTAAGCACTTTTCTTGGCTGTAAGTTCTGGGCTTGCAAAGACCTTCCCCTGGAGATTAACAGGGCTGATGGGAACACAGGCAAACCCCAGCCAGGAAGGCAGCCACCTGCAGCCTCTCCTCTCATTCCGGAGCAGAAGTTCTCTGCTCTTGTTCTGTGAAGGCCTAGAAGACCTGCGTGAAGGACATGGGGTTCATGGGCTCTCAGGATAGCTGTGACTTTATCCTCTTCTCTGCAGGCCAAGAAGACCCAATGGGACCAGGTGAGGGGGCGTTCTGTTAAAGGACTAGCTTTATTTCACATAAGTCATCTGCAGACTTCGGGACTTGACTTGCGATAAGGAACATGCTCCTTGTACCACTTCATGCAGAGCTCCCTCTCTGGGGAACCCCTTCTTCTCTCCCACAGGAGTGGAGAGACACCGAGGCTGAGAGCTTGTCACTGGGTTTTCTACCTCTGTTCTCCCCCCATTTCCACGCTACTCTGCTCAGAGACCTTCAGTAGCTCCCCTTTGCCTAGAGGTTAGAGTTCAGATTTCTTGACCCAGCATCAAGGCCATTGACATTCGGGCCTTAGCTGATTTCTCCAAGTCTCTCTTCTGCTTTTCCTCTGTGTGAACCATCTACCTAACCAGACCAGACTGTGTGGTCTCCTGCATCTTTGGATGCCCCCTCCCCACCACCTTCTTTCTTTCTACTCTGCAGATGACATTTCTGGTTCCTCTGAAAGCTCAAGGGAATGGCCAAACCAGAAGGATTCATTTCTTCCTCAGAAGAAGCCTGCAGGGCTCACCAGAGCCCCACGTACTGCCTATGCTGTGACACTAAGGTTACCTTAGTCCACATTCCCTACCCCATGGAACCCATGTGGAAAGTTGTAGCTCCACTTGGGCCCACAATGAATACGCTTGTTTTCTAATTGCTAATACAAGAGTTTCTTGGAGGGCTTTGTTTACCAGAGTCAGAAGGGTTGTGGGGAAACTGATGCCAAATAGCCCCACTACATTAGAGCAGAGCTCAGAAGCAGAAGGCACAGGCCAGAACCCCATGCGTTTGCTTCCTGCACAACAGCCTATAAAGACGTTCTCCTCAGGTTTTCTTGGTTTGGAGAAACCAAAACTGAGCTCGATAATCAGGAAAGCTCACAGCCGGAAGTCCAGGCATGTAGGGCTCCGAGACATCAGTGGGGTCCTTTGTCTCTCTCCTCCATCATACTGTCCTTGGCATCCTGGCTTCACCGTCCAGCTGGTCAGCAGATGGCTGGCGGCAGCCCTGGGATAGCTCCTCCTTTCCTCTCCGGTGGGTGGGAACATGGACTGTGACTCCTCCCCCTTTGCTCTGTTCAGTTCTACTCTGGCAGTGGCCTCCCCTGGGCCAGTAACTGGCTCCAGAAGCATGCTCTCTGGTTGTGGGAGGTCGATCTTGGCTTTGTTTGCACCTGGTGGGTATCAAGGAAAGGGCTGGCTCCTGGCCAAACCTGGAATTTTATTAGGCAGGGTAAAGGGGCGGGAAGCCTGGGTAGAAACAACGTCCCCTCTGTCACTTATTAATACATTTGACTTGGGAGCCCAAGGAGCAGAGCTGGTGACCCGTCTGGCCCAAGGTACCAACAGGTGACAGCATATCTTGTCTTGGTCTCCATCTTTGGGAGGAATCTTCTTAGATTTAAAATGCTTTGTTTCAAATGACTGTAATGAAAAGTGACAGATTCCGCCTCGGCGGCGGTTAGCTTTTGCTTCAGGTCAGATGAAGGCAGCCAAGTATGTCCAGAAGGTTTTAAAATACCAGACCTTATCGTGCATCCCCGTGGCCCTTCATTAACCATCTGATGCCCCAATTTTTTTTTTCTTTTCCCCTCTGCTAGACACTCATTAGTTTGAACCTAATCGTGCGCAGTTGCACGCAGTTGCAGAAGTAGTCGGCTCTCAGTATTCATGAGGTTCAACTGACACCTGATTTCTGACCCACTCCACCACCCTGTGTAGTGGGGGCTGCACATTTACCTTTGCTGACAGGGAACCTGCCTTCAGAAAGGCCACACGGTCAAGTCAGGGAGCTGGGGTTTGAACCCGAGTCTTCTGGCCTTTTCCTTAAACTTTCCTAGACAGCGCACATCCTCTCCCAGGAACTACCAACCACCAGTAATGCAGCGGGCACTCAGAGCCAGGTTGGTCTGGGGAGTGATGTGAGATCTGGTGATCGGGTGTCTCCAGAAGAGCAAACCAGTCGGTCAGACATATGCGAGTAAGGTGGAGTTGGTGCCCTAAGTCCAAGGCGTGTGGACTACCTGTCTCCCTGTTCTAGGGAGAGTTAGCAGAAGGTGTGGCAGCGTTGGCAAGGGGAGGACTCCACAGGAGTTTCCTTGGGCAGAGGAGGCTGCAGGGGATGTTGTGGGCCTACCCTCCTGAGCAGAGCTGTGCCCAAGGGGCTTCAGAGCAGCTCATCCATATCAGATATGGCCCGGCCCTAGAGGGAGGCGGCGGGGTAGAGATGCGGAGAGGCTGGGCTGCACAAGGAGGGTCTACCTTCATTAGACCCTGAGCTCAGAAGCTGCCCAGCCAGGCCTGCACTTGCCCAGTGGCTCTCCCCAGCCTGTCTTCAGGAGGCAGCGCTCACCAGCTCATTAGCACGCCTCCATTTTTAATCCTGGCTGTGTTACAGACTTGCTGGGTGATTTGGGGCAAATTCTTCACCTCTCTAAAATGAGGAGTTGCTTAGTGGTTGTTAACCTGACTAACAGTGGAATTCCTTTCTGCGAGTGAAGAACCCCATTTTTAAATACACTTTTGTGGCACTCCTATGAGTTTCCTAGGGCTGCTGTAGCACATTTAACCCTAGATGTGGAGGCTTAAAAGGCCAGAAATTTATTCTTGCACAATTCTGGAGGCTAGAAGTCTAAGATAAAGATATTGACAGGGCCAGGCCTCTCTGAAAACTCTGGGAAAGAATCCTTTCTTGCTTCTTCTTAGTGTCTGGTGGCTCCTGGTAATCCCGAGCAGTCTTTGGTTTATAGCTACATCATTTGAGTCTCTTGTCTTTGCCCTCATGTGGCCATCTTCTCCGTTCCTCAGTGTCTTTTTCTGCCTCTTACAGGGACACTTTCATTAGATTTAGAGCCTCATTTAGATTACAATCTCGTCTCAAAAACCTTAACTAATTATATGCATAAAGACCCTATTTCCATATAACATCATATTCTGAGGCTCTGGGTAGACATGAATTTGGGGGGCATTATTCAACCCACTATAGTTACCCCTAAATATAAGAAATTAAAGGGACTTGATTTTGTTTGGAGGTAAATGGAGGCCCAAGACCCTGGCCTCATGTCCTTGTTGCCTACCGCCAGCCTTGGCAGCCTCCAAGAATCAGGTCTGCAAGCTACTAGGCACCCAAGGTTCCAGGAAGCCCTAGTTCACCATATCCCATGGTGATGAGACTTTGGACTTAGAATTTTGAATTGATGCTGGAATGAGTTAAGACTTTGGGGGCTGTGGGGACTCATGGCCTGGTTCTTTGGTTAAGAGTCTCTTCTTGGTTTTTCTCAAATGTGGCTGTACCCCAGAATTACCTGGGAGCTTGGTAAAAAAGCTGATACCAATGAGTCTTTGGGTTCTGGTCAAAATGGAGGGGAATATCCCTATCCAGGCACCATGCACTAAAACACAGGACTAAAAACACAGGACATTAGGTATAAAACATGAGAAGACTGAAAGGTAGAAAGAAGAATGTGGAACAACACAATGGTCTGTTCCTTGCGTTTTCTTTTTGCTTCCTGTGTATCCTAGACTGTATGCTAAAGAAACCAACCCAGAAATGTCAGTGAGCATAGACCAGAAAAAACCCCAGGGAAAGCTCACTGTCACTCATCAAAGGACTGGAAAAGGAGCAGCCTTACAATACCTTTTTGACAATAGTACCATTTTCCTGTAAAACACCAGGGAAAACTGCTTCTCCCCTCCCTTCCAGCTTCAGTAAAGGCTGAATAGACAGACATCCATCCTTGCTTTGCAGTAACCAACCAGGTACCTCCCATCTTTAGCAAAGCACCCCCACCCCCCCACCATGGGGCTGAATGAGAAGCATGGACTTTTACCACAACCCAAAGGTAAAAAGATCCCTTTTTACCCCCTTCCCTGCCACCACGGTCCCCTTGAGGTTTCACCGGAGCCTAGACTTGGACCCCCACCCAGTGGTGATGAGACACCCCTACTGAGGCCAGCTGAGGAGTCTAGATTTCCACCCCTTCTCAGTGGTTATGCCGCATCTCTCACTTTCCCTGCCAGAGTGCTGCTGCTGGAGGCCAAGCAAGGGAGCGTGGATTTCCCCCTACCCAACGATAGAGTCAGCACTCTCCCTTCCCCACCAGCATGGTTCTTGCAAAAACCAGCTGAAATGGAAAACCTAATATAAGCTCCAGGATAAGTCTCAGCAAAGAAAGAGAAGATAGAAGGAACTAAATGGAGATTTGAGAATTGAAGAATGTAGTAACCAAAACAAACAAACAAACAAACAAACAAACAAAAAATCACTGGTGGGCCCAGGAGAAGAATGGAGATGACAGAAGAAAGAAGCAGTAAACATGAAAACAAACAGTAGAAATTATCCAGTTTAAACCGTGAAGAGAAAATAGACTGGGAAAACAAATTGAACGGAGCCTTAGACATCTCTAGGACAATACTTTTTTAAAATTTAGCATTCGTGGACCTGGAGGCCTGATGACCAGGCTTCTGAAAAGTAGACAAAAGAACTCTCTTCAGGGCCACGTTCACGTACAGTAGATTCCTCCTCAGACACATGGTGGCCGGAGGGAGGCTGCCCAGCCTAAGCGTTTGTGTGCTGAGAGAAAGCACTGTCACGCCGAAGTTCTCTCCCAGTGAAAATATTCTGTAGGAAAGAAGGTGAAATCAAGACATTTTCTTCACCTGAAGGAACACCGAGAGAATTTGCTCTCAGCAAATTTCCCTAAAATGATGACCAAAGGAAGTTCACCAGAGAAGTGATAACAGAAGAAAACAGAAGAAAACCTGGAACATCAGGGACAAAGAAAGAACAGGAAGAGTAAAAATGTGGGTAAATATAATGAACTCTCCTTTCCCTCTTGAGGAGATTACACTTGACAGTTGAAACAAAAATTAGAGCACTGTCTGACGTGGATTTTGATGCATGTAGAGGAAACATTGAAGATAATTATATTATAAGGGAGGAGGGTGAAAGAGCCCAGATGGAGATCAGGTTTCTGTCCTCAGTCAAGAGGTAGACTGTCACTACCAGTAGACACTGCTAAGTTGCATATACATTGTATGGTGCTTAAAGAAACCACTAAAACCTCTGCACCGAGAAATACACTCAGAAACACTGTACCTAAAAATGGAATTCAGATAATCTGCAAGAAGAAGGGAAAATGAAACAAGGAACAAAAGATGCAGATGCCTAAGCCATACTCCAGACCTCCTACTGAGTCAGAACCTATAGGATTCCTGCCTGCCAGTATCTGGTTTTAGCAAGGGCCTCTGGGGATTTCAGGAACCAGCCAGGTTTGAGAATCTGTGGTCTAGACCAGTTTTTACTTTTGTTTTTGTTTTAGAGAGAGTGAGTTGAGCACGTGTGTGGGGGTAGGGGGGCAGCTGGGAGGAGCAGGGGGAGAGGGAGAATCTTCTTCATGCTCAGCTTGGAGCCCAATGCGGGACTTGACCTCATGACCCCTTATGACCTGAGTTGAAATCAAGAGTCAGATGCTTAACTGACTAAGCCACCCAGGCACCCCTAGACCTTTTTTAAAAAAATTTTTAAATATATTTTTTATTAACATGTAATGTATTATAGCCCCTATAATAATGTATTATTATAGGTCTGTGAATGGCCAGGTTTACACACTTCACTCAGCATAGCACACACCCTCCCTGATGTCCATAATCCAACCACCCTCTCCCTCCCCGCCCCCGCAACCCTCAGTTTGTTTTGTGAGATTAAGAGTCTCTTATGGTTTGTCTCCCTCCCGACCTCATCTTGTTCCATTTATTCCTTTCCTATCCCCCCAACCCCCCACGTTGCCTCTCAACTTCCTCATACCAGGGAGATCATGTGATAATTTAGACCTTTATTTTTTTTTAACAGCAAATTGCCAACCCTTTTGGTTGTAAATTCAATTAAGAGGAACATGCCCCCCCCCCCACCTTTTTAGAACAAACTTAATATACTGGACTAGAAAAGGAAACACTGGAGTATATTATAGCTGGTCAGAGTAATTCTTCGTGAACTTTTGGGGGTGCAGTATAACGTGTACGTATGTATGAATGTGTGCATCCTGAACCGTTAGATGAGGGCCGCTGGAAGAGATGGTACCCCCAGGAATGGCCTTCAGCTAGTGCCGGAGAGGAATAGGAAGGCGAATAGCCCGGCCTCTTCAGAATAGTGACCTGTCATTAATGTGCCTGTATTGGTGTCACTCCTCCCTCCCACTCTCCTACAGGGATTTCTTTGGATAATGTCTCAAACTATTTTGGCTCAAATCCTTGTCTCCGATCCTGCTTCTGAGGGAAACTAGTCTAAGCCCCTGTCTCTTTCTGGGCAGGATTGCACTTTTGATTTTTGTGATTGCAGGGAGAGAGAAGTTACAAGACCCCAAGAGTCCAACTCGCCCCAGGGGAATAAAGGGGTGGTTCCAGTCCCACCCCAGGGCAGTGCTGGCCAGTCACCAGGGGTTCCCTGGGCAGCTTCTATGAGGGCACAGGGTGAGACACCTCAAATCTGAGCAGTCCTGGGCCTCAGAGCAAGAATGTTAGCTTTCCTGCTAGTGCAGGAAAATGGAGCAAATGCCACCAGCCCAGCCAGGCCTCTCTGCAGGCCTGCGTGTCAGTGGTGCCGTCCAGATACAGTTCCTTCACTGGACCAGGCATGGGGCAAATATCTACCCTTCCTTTCATGGGAATCTAAAAGATAGCAGGCATGATTTCCAAACAGTAGCTTTAAGTAAGAGCAGATGATCCCCCACATCCCCTGGGCATATGTGCCATGGGTCCTAAGAAGGGGACACTGGGCTCCTGGTGTACAGCTTGGCCTCTGTGCTCATGTAAGGAAGAGTCCTTACCTCACAGGACCAGGAATGCCAGGCCCCTGGAGGAGACCCTCCCTGTGGCTCTGGTCACAGATGCTCCATTGGTTAGCTCTTCCCGTAGTAGCAGTGCCTCATACCAAACAGCCACAGGATTTCAGTGACATCCAACAGTGAGCACTCACCCAGCCCAGCTGTTTGCATGTCAGGGTCACTGGCCAACCAGGGGTCAGCTGGGTTAGACTGGGCTTGGCTGCAGTAGCTCCGCACTGCACTCCTGTCGCTCCTCCTGGAACCAGGAAGTTAGGCTGCGCACATTCTCCCCTCAGCAACGTCCTCGGTGTGAAGGAGGCCGGGCCAGTCACACAAGCTCTCTTCAAGCATCTGATCTTGTTTTCCCTGCTGACATTTCACTGGCCAAAGCAAGTGATGTGGTCAAGTCCCAAGGCAGGGCGCAGAGATGTATACCGCCCCCATGGGAGCGGTGGGGAAGGGAGGGCGAGAATAAGCAGGGACGGTACGGGCACCGCGCCCGACAGGAACCCAACGTGGCTGCGGACGGACAGATGGACAGATGGGGCCAACATCTTTCCCTTTCCTTGTCTCCCACAGGCTTGTGCTGGCGCTAGGGGCGCCCGCGGGGATGGGTAGAGCCCGCCAGGCCAGTGGCGCCGCCCGGGGGCTGTGCTGGCGGTAGGGCCCCACCGCGGCGTTAGGATGCACCTGTCAGCCGTGTTCAACGCGCTCCTGGTGTCGGTGCTGGCGGCGGTGCTGTGGAAGCACGTGCGGCTGCGCGAGCATGCGGCGGCACTGGAGGAGGAGCTGGCCGCCGGCCGCCCCGCCCCGGAGCCCGCCCCCGCGCCCAGGATCGACTACCCCAAGGCCCTGCAGCTCCTGGCCGAGGGCGGCACGCAGATGGTGTGCAGCGGCCGCACGCACACCGACCGTGTGTGCCGCTTCAAGTGGCTCTGCTACTCCAACGAGGCCGAGGAGTTCATCTTCTTCCACGGCAACGCCTCGGTCATGCTGCCCAACCTGGGCTCCCGGCGCTTCCAGCCGGCGCTGCTCGACCTGTCCACCGTGGAGGACCACAACACCCAGTACTTCAACTTCGTGGAGCTGCCGGTCGCCGCCCTGCGCTTCATGCCCAAGCCCGTGTTCGTGCCCGACGTGGCCCTCATCGCCAACCGCTTCAACCCCGACAACCTGATGCACGTCTTCCACGACGACCTACTACCCCTCTTCTACACCCTGAGGCAGTTCCCAGGGCTGGCGCACGAGGCGCGGCTCTTCTTCATGGAGGGCTGGAGCGAGGGCGCTCACTTTGACCTGTACAGGCTGCTCAGTCCTAAGCAGCCGCTCCTGCGGGCGCAGCTGAAGGCGCTGGGCCGGCTGCTGTGCTTCTCCCACGCGTTCGTGGGTCTCTCTAAGATCACCACCTGGTACCAGTACGGCTTCGTCCAGCCCCAGGGCCCCAAGGCTAACATCCTTGTGTCTGGTAATGAGATCCGGCAGTTTGCCCGGTTCATGATGGAAAAGCTGAACGTGAGCCACGCGGGGGCTCCCCTGGGCGAAGAGTACATTTTGGTTTTCAGCCGCACCCAGAACAGACTCATCCTGAATGAGGCAGAGCTGCTGCTGGCGCTGGCCCAGGAGTTCCAGATGAAGACGGTGACGGTGTCCCTAGAGGACCATGCCTTCGCTGACGTTGTGCGGCTGGTCAGCAACGCCTCCATGCTGGTCAGCATGCACGGGGCCCAGCTGGTCACTGCCCTCTTCCTGCCCCGCGGGGCAACCGTGGTCGAGCTCTTCCCCTATGCGGTCAATCCGGACCACTACACCCCCTATAAGACGCTGGCCACGCTGCCTGGCATGGACCTCCAGTACATAGCCTGGCGGAACACGATGCTAGAGAACACGGTCACGCACCCCGAGCGGCCCTGGGATCAGGGGGGCATCACCCACCTGGACCGGGCTGAGCAGGCCCGTATCCTCCAGAGCCGTGAGGTCCCGCGGCATCTCTGTTGCCGGAACCCCGAGTGGCTCTTCCGCATCTACCAGGACACCAAGGTAGATATCCCGTCCCTCATCCAAACTGTGCGGCGTGTGGTGAAGGGCCGGCCTGGGCCGCGGAAACAGAAGTGGACCGTCAGCCTCTACCCAGGCAAGGTTCGGGAGGCGCGGTGCCAGGCGTCTGTGCAGGGTGCCTCCGAGGCCCGCCTCACTGTCTCCTGGCAGATCCCCTGGAACCTCAAGTACCTGAAGGTGAGGGAGGTGAAGTATGAGGTGTGGCTCCAGGAGCAGGGGGAGAACACTTACGTGCCTTATATCCTGGCCCTGCAGAACCACACCTTCACCGAGAACATCAAGCCCTTCACGACCTACCTGGTGTGGGTCCGCTGCATCTTCAACAAGATCCTCCTAGGACCCTTTGCAGATGTGCTGGTGTGCAACACGTAGCGAGCGTTCTGTGGCCAGGCGGTGGTTGGGGGGCGGGGATGGCTCCCCTGGCACAGTGTCCTGGGGCCCACTGGTGCTCTGCGGTGGCTTCTGGGGGTTATTTATTTATCGAGCAGGTCTGCCCCAGGCATGTGCCTCCGCGTCTTCTTACTGGGTCTAGAGTGTGACATTCCCAGCACGTTTTGCACTGGTTAGTGGGACCCTCCCAACCCCCTTCTCCTGTCCTGAGCCTCCGTGCCCTGGAGAAGGTCCTCAGTGGGAGGAGAAAGAAGGAAAGTGAAAATCCGAAGGAGCCTCTGGCTGGGAGATCCTGCTGTACCCTAGTGAATCTCTCTGGTTGATATCCAAATGTCTGGAAACTGTGAGTAAATCATGTGGTTGCCTGGGTGGGTCGTTCATCAGCTTCCATCATCATGAAATTCACCTGTAGCACAGTGAAGGTGTGTTTGGAACATTCATTAAATGATTATAAACGTCTTGGTCAAGTCTTTTTTTTTTAAATATTTTATTTATTTATGTTTAGAGAGAGAGCGAGAGAGCAAGAGAGAGCATGAGCAGGGATCCCGATGCTGGACTCAATCCCAGGACCCTGGGATCATGACCGGAGTGGAAGGTCGATGCTTAACCGACTGACCTATCTAGGCACACCTTGGGCAAGTCTTTTTATTATTGGGTAGTTGGAAGCAGGGCTGGTAGTCGGTGCCCGTGTGCTCTTTCATTCTAGCTATCAACCGAGGAGATGTGGCAATGGGCAAGTGGCGAGGACCGCGAAGTGGGACAGTCTGGTTGCATTGCGTCTTGCAACTTGCCAGGTGAATGTCACATTTCCAATCTAAGTGGGGTCCAAGTCTGGAAGCCTAGGATCGGGTCTTCGGTGAAGAAGAGCACTTCCCACCAGGGGGCGCTCTTACGCTAAAGAGGACATCCAGCCAAGACCACGGTGGACCAAACTGGGCATCCAGTTCGCTTAAGACAGAGGGCAGGAAATTCAGCAAGATAGCATGGAGCACTTTTCTTCAGCAGGAGGATTCTCACGACAGCCCAGGGGCCGTTCTCCCCCTGTTCTGCGAATTGCTGCTCGAGGGTGAGGAGGAAAGACCGAGGGTGAGGAGGAAAGACCTCTGTCAGTACTTGGGGCCACCAGCTTAGATACCCATGGGAGCCATTGTCTTCCAAACAATAGACACGGTTCCCAGCCTACCCCCCCCCAACCCCCCCAACCCCCCACCCCCCTCCACCTCCCGACACTGTGCTCGGTGGAGCCTGCTGCTCTGGTGCCTGACCAGACACTAGTACCCACAGAGCGCTTCCAGTGTGGACATAGCTCATCTGTTGTAGGTCATTTGTATTGTTAGCTTTGCTGAATGGCACACCTGTCATTCCACTGTTCTCTGGCTTCTGCAGAAACAGCTAGAACGTTAATCCAAGATCAGCAGGGACCCTTCTCCAAGTCTGACTCCTGGGAAGGAGAGCAGGAAAGGCGGTCCAGGAGGGAGAGCCACTGGCTGTAGCTCAGCTGGAAGGTTGTCGCACCAAGCTAGACAGTTCTCAAGCTGAAGTGGTCTGTTAGATGAGTAGTGGGTCCCTGACCAGGGCAGTCTGGGAAGAATGGCCTCGGTGCCTGTCGGTAGTGGATTCAGAGCAGGAGAACTGAGTGGCATGTTTTCGTGGTCACCAGGGGCCTCTGTGACCTTCCCTTTACCCAGAATATCTTTGTCCCTAACTGGACTCTCCATCGACCGCCTTCTCAGACTGCCACATTGATGCACATGTGAAGATTCAGTTCAGTTGGAAGTCTCTAACACTGAGATGTGAGGGTAAAACTACTTGGAAACCCCTTGGTGGTTTTTGCTAAGGCTGAACACAGCTGCCCTGGGTCTTAGTGATTCCACTGCTAAATGTATACCCCAGAGAAAGGAGTACCAATGCCATCGAAAGACATGTATCAAATACAGCTCTAAATAGCCAGAAGAGAAACCAGACCAGTTTCCAACAATAGGTATATTCATGCAAAAGACACACACTTTTTTTTTAAGATTTTATTTTTTTTAGAGAGCATGAAATAGTTGGGGGGGAGGAAGATGGGAGAGAGAAAAAATCCCAAGCAGACTCTGTGCTGAGCGCAGAGTCCCACACGGGGCTCAATCTCATGATCCTGAAAGCATGACCTGAGCTGAAAGCAAGAGTCAGATGCTTAATCAGCTGAGCCACCCAGGCGCCCCAAGACACAACAATTTAAAAAAAAAAGGAATGAAATATGGGTACACACAACTGTAAATCTCACAGAGTATTAAATATATACCGAGTGACAATATATACTGTACGATTCCATTTACACGAAGCGCTGGAATAAGTAAACCAACCTATGGCGGGAGACGTCCGAATCGCTCCTGGGAGGGATGGAGACTGAGCTGGACAGGAAGGAACTTGGGCCGGGGATGTCTTGATCTGGCTGGTGGTTGCACAGCGACCCTCCATGTCACAGGCATTCGCTTACACTTGAGATCAGTGCCCTTTATGTACGTCACTATTGACCTCAGTTAAACAGAAACAAAAACTCGCCCAAGGGGCAACTCTTCTGGAAAGCAGTGTGTGTCTTCTCCAGCTCCCTAGTCATGAGGCCTGCCGCATCCCCCAAACCCCAGCTCTGCTGCCCTGTCGTGTTGTGGAAGGTACTGTGCTCCCACAAGGGATTGCCCACCGGCTAGAGGCTCAACGTGGTTATTTGTGTGTGCGGACCCTGATGCCGAGGAGCTCCGCGAATGGTTTGTTCCATGAAACAATGGATCTCTGCCTGTGGCCATATTGCTTTTGCAAATTTGTGATCCTTTGAAATTTTGTCCTGTTTTTTTTGGTTTTGTTTTGTTTTTGCCTCTTAACGTCATAACATGAATGCTTTACCGTGTCACTGAAAATTATTTTTTGAAAACAAGATTCTAGCTGACTGTAAAACGTTCCACTGCATGGGCTCACAAAGAAGTTGCTACCCTTTCCCCAGGTCATAGCATTTGTTAAGGGGCAGGAACCTGGATCCATAACCAGCAGCCCAGCTCAGGCCCTTTGACACCTGTTTCTGCTTTTGCTGCTGCTTTGTTACCATGTTTCTTCTATTGATGTTTAGTTAATTTCTAGTGACTTGCACAGATCTTCACTATACAGTCTCATGGGTTTCACACATACATACTTCTTTGTACCCCACACCCTTGCAAGGTGTACATTATTGCTATTATCCCCATATTTGCAGGTTTTTGCCCTTTGGAAATTTAGCAGGCAAGAATTATTTTTTGTTATCATAGAGGGGTTACAAGAGCTGCATTTAATATTAAGGGTATGCCATTTTGTTGATACTCTTTGTTTTAAATATTGTCCTCACACAGCTGCATCAAAGAATCACGGGGACGATGATGGCAGGAGAGCCCGGGAGCTGGGATCTAGGGTGCCCAGGAGCATCTCCGACAGAAGCGCATCCCAATAGACAGTGGAAACCTCTGCACCCCATGAGTCAGCTCTGAGAGTACCTCATTGGCCGTGGGTGGGGGGGCAGTGGGCCAGTGCAAGGCCTGGGAAGGGAGCACACACGGAACCCCCAGTCCAAAGCAAACCCCTCAGAGGTGTCCCTCAGCCCTCGGCTGTGTAGCCTCTGTCCACCCTGCTTGGCCATCCCTGTGTGGTCAGGCGCTCCGGGAGTACTGCCCCCACCCCAGGCGCTACCCAACAGCGTGTACTCCTGAGCTGATGGGGGCCCTCCTCCATCTGGGCCCCCACCCTCCAGCACAGGAGGGCAGTGTCAGGTCTGCAAATAGTCCTCCTCAGATGTGGGGAGGGTGGAAGGGAGGCAGTGGCATGCTGCCTTCCTCTTTGCAGGGGTGTGGCCCTGCGCTCTCCCAGCCCAGTGTGGAAGACGGTGACAGCCTGGCCAGGTCACTCTGGTCAGCGCCAGAGGCAGAGCCCAGGGCTGCCTCCCCATGCAGAAAGGCACTGTGGGGTCTCCCTCAGGAGTCCTGCTGGCTGTGGGAACTCCAGGGCCCTTACAAAAAGAAGTTTCATGTCTCAGAGAAAACCTTGTGAAGCCACACAGTGTATTAGAATTTGAGACACTCCTGTTCTGTTTGGAGAATAAAAAGCACAAAAAGATGTAGTTGCTTTCTGGCCACTTACATCTAGTGGAAATAATCCAATAATCTCTTTTGGAATGTTGTACTGTTGGGACTTCCCAGGTTCAGGTAGGGCAGCCTTTTTCTAGGATTGCTAAGCTTTAGAAAAACACTCCAACTTGAATTTCATGTAGCAGGTTTTTGGGTGCTGTATTTGCTGTATTGCTGTAATCTCGTGCTATGTTTGGCAACACTACCTTTTTCCCACTAGGGGAAAATGTGAGGTGGGGAGGTTTGTTGTATAACCACGAAGTTAATAATCCCTCGTACTCCCATTTTCCCAGTGGAAATGCAGAGGCGCTGGTGGGAGGAAGGCCTCACTCCTGCCTCAGCTACAATAAGAAATAGGAACGATACCAAATGCCTGAAAAGATACAGGGAAACCAGTTCACTCATCTACATTGCTGAGAAGAGTGAAATGTTAGCCTGGGAATAGTTGGGCAGTTTCTTAAGAAATTAAACATATTACCATGAAACTGTACTCCTGGGCATTTGCCCCAGAAAAAAAAAAAAAAAAGAATATTCTGTTCACACAAAAACAAGTACGAGAATGTTCAGAGCAGCTTTCATTGTATTAGCCAAAAATGAGAAATGACCCAGATGTCCTTCAGTAAACAGTAAACAAACTGTGGTCTCTCTGGACCATGGGGTACTAACTAATAAAAAGGAACAGTAATAAATAAGGAACAGACTATTGGTAAAAGCAACAATTTGGCTGGATCTCAGGGGCATTGTGCGGAGGGAAGAGAAAAAAGTAACTCTCAAAAATTTACATGCTGTGCAATTCCATTTAGATACCATTCTCAAAATGATAAAAATTGTAGAGATGGAGACCAGATGTGCGGCTGCCGCGGATGAGGGTGGGAGTGAGTGAAGGGGTGGGTGTGTCGGGAGGGGTGGCAGGAAGGAAAGCATCCCTGTGCTGGGGCAGTTCTGTGTCTTGATTGCCGTGGGGGTTAATGAACCCATGGGTGCTCAAATGAGACACAGTACACCAAGGTCAAGTTCATGGTTTTGGAACTGTACTGTAATTACGGAAGGTGCAACCACTGGAGGAAACTGGATGAAGAGTACACAGGACCTCCCAGTACTGTCTTTGCAACTACTATGAATTCATAATTATGTCATAATGAAAAGTTGAGAAAAAAAAATAATCCTTGGGAGGATGCGAGGTCTGGGCTCCAGGCTTACAATGTGTCACAGTCACTGTCATAGTTCCTGCCACTGTTACAACCACCATGACAGAGCTGGTAACTTTGAGAATAGCTGAGAGGTGCAAGACGTCCTACACATCACTCCTTCCAACAGACCCTTGAGTGCACCTAAATAATGGAATCTAATTTGTGTACTGAGCCCAGCTGGGCCTCGAGGGAGTCTGGGTAATGGCAGCTGCAGCTTTCCTGCTTGGGTCCTGCAGGAAGCCTTCGTAGGGTAGGTGGGCGGAAGTCAGATGACCCCACACCAATCCCGCACCCACCCCAACACCCACCAGGACTAGGCATGTCTTTGTAGGGCGCCAGAGCTTCCAGGTATGCAGGGCAGGGAAGGAATGCCTCCAGTTCTTCCCAGCACGAGAGTCCGCGAGGTGCCTGGGGTCCCACCGGCCCTGCGTGTGTTTTCCACGAAGGCAGCTGTCACCAGAACAAGGCAATCTGATGCACAGAAAGCAGTCACCGCTGGATCTGCCTTATGCACTAGCCTCAAGGGTCATGCTCAGCGTCCCTCCCCCAGGCACATGGAGGGGAGGCCCTTGCTGCCTGGTGTGATGCAGGGTCTGTAGAAATGATCCTTTGGCAAATGATCCTTCACTGGGGGGACAGACACACAAGAAACTTGACAAAAATCCCTATTCTCACACCCATCAGCCGGAAATGAGTTACTTCACTCATCTTGTCTCCTGGGCCTCCCACCAGCTGGTGCCCTTGTCCTGTACTTCCTCCACAGCCTGCACTGGAAACCCTCCAGAGATCACCCTACCTCTGCCTGCCCTCTGGGGTGGGGTGTGCTGCTCCTGACGGCTGCCCCTCAGAAAGCCAGATGCTCCTGAGAAATCTTCCAGTAGGAGCTAAGTTGTGCTGTGGAACTGTAGACACTAACAGAAGCATTCCTCAGATCATACCTCACGTGGGCTGCCTTCTCTATTAACAAGCCTGGTTCACCCTGGAGGCCTGGCTCCTCCCAGGCCCGCTGCAACCCTGTGATCAAAGCCCACCACCTCTGCGGCTCAATGCCCAGGGCTTCCCTGTCTGTGTCTCCTGGCTGGGTGCTGACTCCTCCCCACTGAGGCCTCCCCGAGTGGACCTGCCATCCAGCATGCCCTAGCCCATCACCTGCCATGTCCCCGGACTGACCCACGACCCCCCATGCTATTTTCCTACCGAACTCAGCCTCTGCTGTTGTTTGAACTGCATGGAATCTCACCTTCTACCTCGAGATGCCTTCCGCTCTGGTCTGCTTCCTTGGAGGTTCAGTGACTCCTCTCCTCGGTTGGACAATGCCAGGGGTGGCAGAGGTCACCCCACCTCTTGCCCCAAAGGCCTCCAGCCCCTATAATACCCCAATGCCCTGCCAGACCCCACTCCCCAAAAAGGCATCCCCTGAGCCGTGCTAACCAGAACCCTAGGTGGCCCAGGAGTGGCAGTGCGGGAAGTGCCTTGCGGGAGCTGGCGGGTGAGCCTCAGAGGTTTGGGGGGGGGGGGGCTGCCCACTCATCTGAAGGGCTTGGCTGAGGGGGAACTGTCTCGAAATATTCACAGAGGTCTCGCCTCCTGCATCTCCTTGTGCTGCCCCCCACACCATCAGGCAGAGCTCTTGTGAGCCCCTCTTGCCCACATGCTGCCCCCAATCTTCCTATATCCTCAGCCATGGGGACCTTGCTCACCCAGCAGAACGCCAGGACACATGCTCGATGGCCTGACAACATTATCTCCAAACATCTGGGACACGTGGCCACCACAACGTGCCGCACACACGGACTCTTTCCAAATTCTATATTCTGTGTGGAACATCTGAACGAATGAAGAAGGAAGGATGCTATAGTGGGGGAGGGGGCAGGGGCTCTGGAGTTAAAGGGGCCTGGGTTCAAATCCAAGCTCCACTAGCTACCTGCTCTGTGACCTTGGGCAAGTGACTCAACCTCTCTGGGCCTCTGTTTCCTGTTCAGTTGAATGGGAGCAGTAATGCCTTCCTCCTGGAGTTACTCCAAAGGTTTGCGATGAGGAACACAGTAAAGCTCGAGGCACAGTGTGGGCCACCTTCTGCATTCACCTCATGCGAGGTGGTGCTCCCCAGGATCAGGGCAGCTGTACAGCCTCAGGCAATGCCCTCCCTCCCCAGTTGACATTCTTTACCTGTAGAGTGACAATCATGCAGCTGGGATTTTCATATGACATTCACAAAATCACCTGTAGAAACCCTCAGCACCATGCCTGATTTGTAATAAGTTATTACAGATCTGGAATTCCATAGCCAAACCTTGGAGGCCAGAAGTCATTCCGAATTCTGGATTTTTCAGCTATAGAGAGGTAACATGGTACCTATTTGTGTTTTATGCTACACTCTCGGTGGAATCTGAGGTTACAAAACACGATGACCAAGCACAGTGGTATTTCTAAGGTATAGGAATAGTGTGTGAATATTCAAGCTGAGCGGGACATGAGTTTTGGCTCTGGACATAGGAAAAGGATTTTGATTTTCAGGGCTTGGGAATCCCCAAGGAATTGGGAATTGCATTTAGAGAGCTGTGAACCTCTGTTACTATCACCAGCAGCTCCCCTTTGGGGGAACACCTTCATTCTCCTTGGAACAACCCTTCTGGAATGAAGTATAAAGAAACAGGGTTGGGCCTGGGATAGGTGACTGGGATGGCCTTACCAGACCCTGTGGCCAGCTGGTTTCTCAAGGACTGCTGTGCAGGTGGGCAGACGCCCCCACACCGCAGACCCCTCATGGCTCTCACCTCCCGAAGCCTTAGCTGTTTGCTTCGCTGGGCACATCCTTCTTATTCCAGAGGCAAGGGCTGGGGGAGGCAGAGGGCATGCAGGACGCCCTGTGGCTGAGAGTATTTTCTGGAAAGGATGCAAAGTGGCAGAAGCCTCAGGTTCGTAGGAAAGATACAGTTCAGAGCCTCAACCAACATTAAGGAGCAAAGAGCAATGGTTAGGGAGCCAGATGCCTGTGACCATGCTTGGCCCAGGGGTTGAAGTGTGCATCTTCATATTCCAGGCAATCGGCCCCGCCTCATCAGTGGCGCTGAATCCAAAAAGACTAGAGGAGACGCTGTCCCAGTGATCGGGCAGGGCAGGGGAGCCCTTTCGTGATGATTATGGGCTCAAGACAAGTCCTGCCTGGGTTCAAATTCTGACCCTTCCAACTCTGAGCTGGGTACCCTTGAACAAATTCCTTAACCCTTCTGTGCCTCATCTGTACAGCGGAGGTGCTAATAATCACACGTACCCATCGGCAAACCACGGTCACAGTGCCTGGTGCACAGTCATTGCCCAGGAAATGTTACTAGTCATTACGGCTGGTGCCCAATAAACCTTTGTCTTTTGCCAGCTATGAAGTGGCCCCAGCCAGATCTGAAACCAGAGCTCCCTCATTCAAGTCCAGTCCTCTGAAAATCAAAAAAGAAGAAAACCGTAAGGGCGCCTACATTTCAAAAGGTCTTCAGAGGCAGAAGGGTGGGAGGGCAGGACTACCCATGGAGGAACAGCCCCTCGAAGAGACCTGCGCCCCGACCAGAGCCACTCTTGGCTGAGAAGCAGCCCGGGAGGTATGAGGCCCAGCCCTGGAGTTCAGAGGAGGCAGGCGAACTAGGCTTGGAGCCTCCCTCGACCCTCTAACACCCCCAAGGGAGGAAGAGCCCTGTGCTGAGGGCTGCGCTGGAGACAGGTCTCTGCTGAGTGGGCTGAGCAGAGCTCTGGACCCTGTGTGCCCGCCGTGCCCTGGGTGGTCGATGTGCACTGGGCAAGCCGGGCAGGGCCACACACTGTTTATAGGTTTGCCTTTTTGTGCTGAGCACACCTCTTCACATCAGGACACAGAAGGGCTTGCTGGCAGCTTCGGGCCTTGCCTACTGACAAGCTTCTGGCTCAGTGTCTTTAGAGGGAAACTTCACACGCGCACACACATGCGCGCACATGCGTCCACCCTCCATATGCATGTGGGAGGCACAATTTTATAGTATCTGGAGCAGTTATTAGAACATTCTTGAACATATTTATTGGCGCAAGGGAGTAAACAGCCAGAGCCAAAAAGGCTGAAAGGAAGGCGGTAAGATGGAACCCCCCCACCCTGCACCACCTTCACCATCCCGAGCAGGTGGGACATCTGGGACACCCACGGTATCCCCTGGTTTCTTCAGGTTTTTCCAATTTGTCTTCAGGTTGGGGGAACCCAAGAGAACGTGGCCACGAGGATGGAAGCTCATCCGGTCAGGGGGTGCTGCCAGCGGGACAAGAGCCTTGCCTGGGCAGCGGGGAAGCTCACGGGGCCTCGTCCCTGAAGAGCGTCAGGTTATGTTTCCGGATGTGCTCCAGCAGCACCTGGCCTCGCCGCTCCAGGGTCTGGAGTACCTGCTTCAGCCCCTGCCTCCCACCCTGACTCTCCCAGAACACGGGGTCCATCCGCAGGGACAGGAGCAGCAGCTTCTGCAGACATCCTGAGGCAAGAACCTGCACGGCCGACTCAGGAAACCTGGAGGCAGGTGTCCCGGGCCAGGACAGACAGGAAAAGCAAAAGTGATCTCAGAAAATGTCCGGGACCAGTGAAGCCAGTTGGCCAGGAATTGCATGGCTGGCCAGCCTGGCACAGGTGTCCTGCAGAATGCCTGGGGCCCACCTGCTGACTCGTCCTCAGAGAACCCTTTTACCAAATCTGCTGTGAAAACAGGCAGGGGACAGGGCTTCTGGAGGGGTCCCCCATTCCACAGAGAAGCTGGGGAAACCAGCTCTGCTATCCCATGTGAATACCAGCTGCTGTGCTTGGCAAGTGCCAAGAGAAGCCCGAAGAAGGCTGAGCTGCCTGCAGTGAGTGAGCAGGGAAGGCGGGCTCCTCCTCTGGGACCAAGGAGGCCCTCTGGAAATGGGGGTGCCTGCTGACTGTGTCCTCCCAGCTCCCCACCTCCTCCTGGGGCTCAGATCCAGCAGCTTTTGTCTAATAAGCTGCAGAGCACTCAGGACCATGGGTCAAGGTCCCACAGTCCACAACAGGGCTATTGGGCCTCCGCCTCCAAACTTCCAACCAATCCCACAGACCCTCACCCAGTGATGCCCTCCAGCAGCCGGAAGTTCAGCTTGTCCTCGGGATGCTGAAGGTTGCCAGCATTATCGATGTAGACCAGATGGGATGGATCACTGCCTCGGACCTCAGGGAAGAAGACAGACAGGGACAGGGGTGGGTGAGGTTGCAGCCTAGCTGGTACCCATGGCTTCTGTCAGTGTTCAGGGTCTTGGGGGCCCCTGAACTGACAATCCCACAATGCACCCTGCTACCTGCCCGGAAGGTTCCCCTGCACTGAGCTGTAATCTGACTTTATGGTAGTGCTGTGCTCAGTGATTCCAGGCACCGTCTCAGTGAACCCTCCCAGCAATCTTAGAAGGAAGCCTTTAGCATCAGCTCTATTTTACAGAATCAGGGGCACAGAGAAGTTAAGTAATTTGCGCACAGTCACACAGCTAAGTAGCTGGTTAGGTCCAACCTGGACCAGTAGTGCGAAGACACACCCTGAGAAACTGCAAGGCAGAGGGACTGACTCCTTCTCTGGTAGCTGAGGGGGTGAGGAGCACGGGTGAGAACCGGCAGGTGCTGAGGGAGCCCACCATCAGGTTGTGGCTTCAGGGCATATTGCGTATGCGCATGCTCACACACCCTCACCCATTCTGGGCCACTGGTGGCTGCTCTGTGCCTGCGTGTTCCCCTGAGTGTCACCAAGGACGCACACACCTTCCAGCCTTGGGCGCCATACTCCCTCTATCCCCAGAGAGGAGTTTAGTGACTCCTACTCCCTTTGAAAACTAAAACCAGCAAAAGGGAATACCTTAGCACTTTAAAAAATATGGTGTGGCTCGGAATGAGAGGCCCGGTCTTCCCTTCTCCCACCCTCATCTGCCCCATTCTTAGACATTCTCCAGGATTCCATGGTATTTTCCCATAATTCTCCCTATCACCCTCGCCTTAACTTACGAACTTTTGCCTCCAGGACCCTAGCTTTCCCTCCCTCTGTCTCTTCCCCCTCGCCCCTCTCTGTACATCAGGGATCATCTATTTTTTGAAGCCTGATGACTCCTTCCTCCAAAATCTGCTGTCCTAGGGGATCTGTGAAATGGCTGCCTCCCGGAGTGTGGATGATAGTTATAAAAGCCTTACTTCTCCCCGTGTGAGTGCCTTTTACCAGGGAAGAGGGGAGCGGGCTCTAAGGACAGAAGTTGGAGACTTCCTACCACCCAGCGGTTTCATGAGGCAGCCCAAGCCTCCGGCTGGTGTGGCCTGCCTGATGCTCAGCCAGGACACCATGCTGACAACCCTCCACAAACAACTGGCCAGGGGAAGACATCGAGGACAAAAGATAGAGTAGCCCTTCCTTAGGGTGGCCCCTTGCTCCTTGGGCAGAAGTGGCTGCTCTGCCATTCCTGTCCCTGTCTCTGACGGCCTTGGCACACTACTTCCCACCCTGGGCTCTACTCTTCACAGGAGGCAGCCCAGGGTTCCTCAGATTGTCACGAGCCTGTGAGCTGTAGAGTGAGCCTGTCACTGCCACTGCCCAGCCCTGCGGCCTTGGAACCTGCCCTCCCTTTTCAATGCCACAGATCCTACGATGGCTGGGATGGCGGGGGGCAGCTCTCCAGACACACAGTTCCCACACCTGCTTCCAGGGGCCCTCGGATTCCCCTGTAGTCTCTCAAGGGGATGGTGGAGTGGTCCCATCTCAACCGTATTGGCGAAGGCCCACTGGGGTCAGTTTTATATATGGTGGCTTCCCAGAAACATTGTTCAGACAAAGGCTCCTGCTGCTGAAAAGAGCAGTGTTGGGAACGTCCTGTGTCATGTGATCTCTGCAACTCAGGAGCCGAATCTTCCAAAGGAGACAGGAAGACAGGAGTCAGGGTGACAGGGGGTGTACCAGGATGTGGACCAACCGCAGCTCCTCTGGGTTCCGGCATTTCTCTCGGAGCCTCTCTTCCACACAGGGGTCCGACGGCTCAGGCTCAAAGCCGCAGCAGTAGCGGTCTAGGCGGTCGTGTACCTGCGAGGACACCCAGCATGTGAGGGGTGCGGTTCAGGGTCTGCCTGCCCCACGGGCCCAGCACTCAGGTGGCCTGGCCCAGGGGACCTTGTGCTGGGGGCAGTCTTTGGTGGCTGTCAGTGCCGGTCAGCCCATTGCTGGCCCCTGGCCAGAGAGGGAGCTTCTGCTCTGCTCCTCCAGCCAGCTCGCCCTGCACCCCAGGAGCTGCTGGCTCACGCCTCAGGCCAGCACGGCTTTCCACCGAACCCTGGCCTGAGGCCACTGGGCTTCCCAGCACTGACCATCCCTGTACTGGGGGAAATCCTCATGGGACTCCACTCCTTGTTTAAGCAGCCAGTGCTGCAGCAGGGCTCCCTCCCTTCCATGGAGCTAAACGTGCTTTAATGACCATCCAGACAGCTCTGGAGTGGACACCTCTCCCACCCTGCGGGGAGGCCGGAATCAAATCAAGGGGGGAGGAGGGCATTCCCCTCACAGGCTTGCTTGGTTTCCACTGGATGCCTCGAGTGGGAATTCTCAAGCATGATGTGGGGTCAATTCCAAGGAGCTCTGCCTCCCACCCCCTACGTACACACGTGTAAATGACATTTCAGAGTGTCACAGGATTCTCATAATAGTCCCACTCACCTGCTTCCAGGAGTTCTCTTCAGAAGGAATGAGTTGCAGCCTGCAAGTCAGGAATTAAACAGAAACAGGGATCCGCCCCCGCCCTGACCTACTTGAAGAAGTTATCTGCCATGGGCAGCAAGCGCAAAGGGGGTCCAGAACGGAGAGGCCTAAAAAGAGAAGTGGCGGAGTCCTCTTGGGTGGGAGAGGCAGGGTCTGGCTGTAGGGAGAGAGACAGGAAAGGGGGAGGTGAAGGGGGAGGTGGTGTGGAAAAGGTTGGGGTGTGCTAGGAAGTGGATGAGAGAGAGGGTGAGGTTGGGGACAGCAGGGAGTGCCTGTCACAGGGTGGGTGCACTGGAGGAGATGCACCTTTTTTCCTCATAGGGAGGAAATTCCGTTTGATACAATACCTTGAGGAGTGCTAAGGACAGAAGGTGAGATCTCCAGAGGTCTGGGTGTGGGAGGACTTGCTTTGCTTGGGGCAAGAGGAAAAATCCATTTGTTGCTGTGGGAGGGGGAGGAGAGAGAGGAGAGGAAGAGAGAAGTGAAGCAGGGAGCAGCAGGAGGCTGAGGGTGTGAGATGTGCCCTCCCTGATCCCTCCTCCCCCCCAGCCAAGTGTCCACCCTTGTGAAATGCTTGCTGGCCTTGGGGAAAGGGCTAAGCTCTGAGTTCAGGTCTAGTGTGGGGTAAATCGAGGCAGGCGAAGCAGCAGTCAGCTTCCTGGGATTTGCCCAAATCCTAGGAAGGTCTACCAGATCCTCCTGCGTTGTGGGGCCCGGGGTTTGAGTGATCTTAAGTGCCCAGGTAGTGTCAGGGTCACAGGAGAGGGAGGACTCCGGGACCCCCCAAGGAGGATGATGAATCACACAGGAGCTAACTCTCAGGATGCGAAGGAAATGCAATTCCTGAGAGAGCCTGGTGTGTGCAAGACCCAGCAGTAAGACCCAGATCCCACCTTTGCAGAATGGCTGGTCTAGTTCAAGAAGCCTGGGAACACCCCTGGAGAGGCAGGTGCCAGCCTGGGAATCTAGAAATCAGCTCCAGGTAACATACTCTGGTTGGGGCAACTGTCCAGGCCAAAGGCACAGAGGAGACAGAGTCAGGGTGGAGGTGAGTGAGAGGGAGAGGGAAGCAGGAAGCCAGAGGGCAGCAATCGGGTGATGAACCCCACAGAGAGAGAGTTTGCTTCCTCTCTCAGTCCTCGGGAACCTTCTGTGATTCTGCTCTCCCACATCGTTCAGCTCTTGGGGGAATCTGGGGCACCTGCCTCCCCCGTGGTGGTGGTGACGGTGCAGGACAGTCACAGGTTTACAGCAAATGCAGGGGCCATTTTAATCTGACACAGCAATGACAGGGTCTCCCTCCGAGGTGATGATGATGTGGTCTAGTAAGAAACTTATTTGGTCACAGTCTCCTGATCCTGGTGCAGAGCTCCTAAAACCTTTGGAATTTCCTGAGAGATTCATAAAGAGCCCCTTTGAACACATCTGTGTTTATGCTGATGAGATGATGCAGGGGAACCCCAGATAACTTCAGAACGGGAGCTGGTCACTAGAAAGACAAGTGAAGAGAGGATAGGAACATTTAGCCCCATACTCCAACCCCCAGGAAGAGTAGAAGAGCTGGAGATGGGGTTATAAAAACTTGAACAATGAGATTTGGAGCACTTCCAACCCAGAAGTGGTTGGAAGTGCTCCATGAGTCAGGAGGGTAGCCCATCCCAGCTCCACAGGGACATAAAGCTCCTGGGCATGGGACCCTTCTGGACTCACCCAATATACCTCTTCATCAGGTCGTTCATTTGTATCCTTTATAATAAACATGTAAACGTAAGTAAAGTGTATTCCTGAGCTCTGTTGTGCCATTCTATCAAACTATCCAACCTGGGGCAGAGGGCTGTCATGAGAACCCTCATGGTTTATAGCCAGTTGGTCAGAATTGTGGGTAGCCCAGGACTTTTGACTGGGACCTGAAGTGGGACAATCTTGTAGGACTGAGCCCCTTAGCTTGTCTGGGATCTGACACGGACTCCAGGTGGACAGTGTCAGAATTGAATTGCATTGTGGGACACCAGTTGGTGGTGGAGAATTGGTGTCAAAACAAAACATTAGGGCACCTGGGTGGCTCAGGTCATGATCCCAGGGTCCTGAGATCGAGTCCCACATCGGGCTCTCTTCTCAGCGGGGAGGCTGCTTTCCTTCCACTCTCTCTGCCTGCCTCTCTGCCTACTTGTGATCTCTGTCTGTCAAATAAATAAATAAAATCTTTAAAAACAACAACAATAACAACAAAAAAACCACAAAACATCATTCTGGTGACCACCACCATGAAAACCACCATCCATCCCCAGCTCCTTCACTCTTCACTGCAGATGTGCTAGGGAGATGCTATGAGCCCATTTTACATATGAGGACACTGACCCCGGACATACCCAAGGTCATAAATGTAAAAGTCATGTAGCTAGGATTTGAGCCAAGGTCTGCCTGGCTCGAAGGCTAGCTCTTGGCACTATCCTGCCCTGCCTCCCTGAAAATCAGGAAATGGGAGCCGGTTACAGAGGTCAAATGAGGTCTCCATCATTACTCTTCATAAGATTAATTAATTAATATGGTCTCACCCTTGCTAATTAAGGCTACAGAAGAGCTTTCAAAACTATGAAGGAGGAAGGGGAAGAATGAGAAAACACAGAGCCTGTCATCCTCCATGACAGCAACTGAGGCAGCCGCCGACATGGTGGGGTTCGGACAGCCCATGTCTCTCATCTGTGATCACTGGGGGTGACCAACCCAGGCCAGCACTACCATCCTGCCTCCCTCTGCCCACTGGCACAGCCACCCCTCTCCACAAATGGGGCAGAGGGGGGACAGTCTGTCACCTGAAAGGCAGTACTCCTCAAAGCTACCCCCCAGTCCACTGGCTCAGCTCTGGCCAGTCAAAGGTCTTGCTTTGTTTCCATATCCCTGGACAGGAAAACTCACGTATGTTCTGAAAAAATGCAGAATCAATCTCCTCCAACACAAACAACATAGCTATGGTTCAATCAATGTCACAAAACTAGACGTCCAGGAATGAGAGCGTTAGAGTCCCAACTGCTGTCTCAAAACATGTTCTGTTCTGCAATAGTTCAGCATGGAGAAGTCGCACGTCGGGGCCTAGACCAGTCACCCAAACAGGCTGAGGGCAATTCTGTGAGGGCCCATTAGGGAGTATTTCTAGGGGCGGTGGGCCAAAGACACCCACAGGCGCTGCTCAGAGGACTGGTTCAGTCTGTCCAGGGTGGCATGAAGTGAGCCCATTAACAAGACCCCTGACATGGGCCATCACTGCTTTGGCTGCCTGGGCTTCGGATAACGACAGCCACAAGTCACAGAAAAACTTAATTCAAAATGTTTTTAACCATAAGGAAAATTAAGATCTTCAGTGGCAGCAATCAGCCCCAAGATCGGGCAGGCTAGAGGTACGGCTGCTCCTTATTGTCGTGGTCAGGACTCTTCCTGCTTTCCACTCCCCACCCACGAGGTTAACATCACAGTGTTGTCTCTGGAAGCCTGCAGGTGGCTGCTGTGGGCATGTGCTTCCTTGTTCAAGTCCAGAGAGAAGGAGAGGACAAATGAGAGAAACAGAGACAGAGTGACAGACAGAAGCGAAAGGAACCTCTCTTCCAACAACCTTCCCTTTAACCTGACTGGACCAAATTGGGTCACACACATCCCTGGACCAAGGGTGGCTAGTGGAAGATGGCGATGCACTGATCCCCAGACCTGGGAATGGGCAGAAGGTGAATCACATTAGGGCTCTGTGTGAAAGTCTACTTTATCTGCAGTGTCCTCACTCAGGCTACTAATAAATGCATTGACCAGGACAGGGCTGAGGATAGAGCCCTGCAGCTTGCCTCCAGACCACCCCACCTCCCAGGTAGCTTTAAAGCCATTTGAAGCCTGTATCATGTTCCCTTATGCTGTGTTCTCACTATAGGACCTGAGGAAGTTATTTAAACTCGATACTCCTCAGTTTTCTCGTCAACAAAATGGGGGAAGCACGGACCTGCCCTGAGGCTCACATCCAATAATGATACCTGTGAGGCAGGGGGTGGTTGTTGAGGAAGAGCCTTCTGTTGTGTCTGTCCTAGGAGGACAGGCCCAAAGACCTCCAGGGATCTCAGGGGTCTCCCCCAACCCCCCCGCCCCACACACCAGGAAGCCCCAGCTTCACCCAGTGCTACAGACCAGAGAACCAGAATCTGAAATAAAGTAAGTTACAACGGGGTAGCCATGCTCTTGTGGGTACACCCAGTTTCTGGACCGATCTGTCCAACACACACCACCTGCTGGGTTCTCTTTTGCTGGGAGAGTAAAGGCCAGGACAGTTTTGGCAAGACTGACACAGTAACTGCTCTGGATTTCATTTTATGCCTGATGCCCAGCCAGCCAAGCCCCCTTCCTCCCGCCAAGTCCTTCCTAGCCCCGTTTCCCGGCCATTCTGTGCAGATCTCAATTTACAGTATCTATTTCCAGAGGAAGCCACAAGGAACATGGGCCCATCCAATATTCCTGGCTTCTCAACTCAGTACCCATCTGAATGTTTAACGGGAAGAGCCTGGCCAGGCCCCGTTGCCAGTTTGATTATTTTGCCATACTGTCTGGTTATTTTTTTTCCACCAAAGAGAAATTCAATTTCAACAGCAGTGGGCTAGCAGCCAAATGGGACCAAGATTAAGTTTCATTCTCACATTCCTTCAGGATTTAATTTTTTTCCCCGTTTTGAAATAATGAGCAAGTTACCAAGAAAAAATGATAAACCTTTGCAGTGTTGCTTTTCTGACCCACCCAGCAACGTTGCATGCCCATGATGGGGACTGAAGTCTGTTCACCTTTACTTAAGCCATTGTAAAGCTCACTCAGTGCTTTCATGCGACAACCCATTTACTCCTTCCCGTAGCCAAGGGGTAAATGCCATTATTATTCCCACTTCAAAGATGTGGAAACTGAGTCCCGCTGATGTGCCGAAGTCTCACGGCAAGGAAGTGGAGGTGCCGGGACTGGAACCCGAGTGGTCCGTCTGACCAGTAAGGGGGAGTGGGGTGTGGCCACACGCGCTTTGTGGCACCAGAGCTTCCAAGTTCCCTGCTGGCAAAGATGAAGACATGGTTTGGTCCTGTCCCCATCACCCACACTTGTTTTTACAACCAGAACCTTAGCTGAGGTTCTTCTGAGTGAAAGAGTGAGTGAATGACATGTGTGGCTGGCTGACAACACGGGGACTATGATCACTTAAAAAGTCTACCATTCTGGCCAAGATGCCAACACCAGAAGTGCCCGGCGGGAGGCCTGGCTTTGTGGCCGCCACATAGGACATCTGGGTGAGAGAAGACACTGCAGTCTGCCAGCAAGGGACAGCGGGTCTGGCTATGGGAGAAGGGAGGTCTGGGGGGAGCCAGCACAGGGTAGGTAAGGTGGCCAGAGTCCCTTAACCGACCCATCAGGCTCCTGGGCCAAGAAGAGTTCCTCAGCCTGTGCCTGATCTGGGTCTGATGGATTCTAGGACGACCGCTTGCTGTTCCTGGCGGCCCATGACCCCTGTTCAGGGACCTTCTCCCCAGCTGGGAGTAGTGACAGGCCTGGGTCTTTCTGGGTGGAAAGGGTGGCTCTTGGCAGGGCCGACTCACTGCCTGGCGATCAGATTGCCATGAGGTGGCAGCATCTCTCTCCACAGAGGGCAAGGATCTGGTCCCACCCTGCCCAGCGGGCGGACAGAGAATTCTGGAGGCTTCTTTGGGGGAGGTCAGAGAGGGAGAGGAGTGGGTTAATGGGTATTGCTCCCACTTCCCTCTGAAGACTCACCTTGGAGTGTTCCCCATGTGTCCTGACAAAGGGCAATCATTCCTGGAAGCTTCGGGAAGGAACATCTGGATGCTGCATCTGTCCCAAGCCTGAGGTCAGAGGTTGTGGCCCCCGCTTGGGATGTGGGTGAACAGACTGGCTAACAGGCTTTGAGGAGATGCACTGAGAAGAAATAGATCTTATCTAAAAAGACATATGTAGATTGGTCTAAAACTCTAACAGCAACACAAACACCACAGCCATGAAAAGATAAATCCACCACAGCAAAGAAGTTTCCAACCGAGAAAGCTAGGGTGAGTCAGCATTAGAACACCTTCCACAAGAGTCCTCACAAAATAAAGAGTCCCCACATCAGAAGGGAAATGCTGTGATCTCTTCCACGGATACTTGGAAGACATTTGATAAAATTTTGCATCCATTCCTGACAAGAGAAATTCTTAATAAAGCAAAGATAATGAATAGTTCCTCATTATATCTTCAGTCAAAAACTACTGTGATGTTTAATGGCAAAACAGCAGAAACTGTCCCAAATGTGTAGCAATAGCTTGTGTCTCTCAGGCCATTAAAATTTCCCGGGGCACCTAGGTGGCTCAGTGAGTTAAGCCTCTGCCTTCGGCTCAGTTCATGATCCCAGGGGCCTGGGATCGAGTCCCGCATTGGGCTCTCTGCTCAGCAGGGAGCCTGCTTCTCATCTCTCTCTGTCTCTCTGCCTACTTGTGATCTCTCTCTCTGTCAAATAAATAAATAAAATCTTAAAAAAAAATAAATTCCCAATCACCCCGGAGCCACCAGCGAATGTAATGAGGCAAGAGGCAACAAGACCAAGGGCATTCATTGCAGATGAAACGCTGGGTTACTTGGAAAACCCAGAGGATTAACTGAGCAGCTTTTAGACGCCACATTAAAACACAAAAATAATAGCCTTCGTGCAGCCTGGAGGCTACTGGCCAGAACATCTAATGGAAGAAAAGATCCCATTTTCAGTGGCCACAGGAAGATGAACTCCCTGGGAATGAACAGAAGACATCTAGATGCTTCTGAGGAACATGAATAAAGGGAGAGATATAGCTGCTGGAGAACGTCATTGAAGAGACATGACTGCTGGTTGACCTGAGAGCTGGACCTGGGCACTCGGAGGCCTCTTGCCCCCTCCCCGGTCCTCCCGGGAAAGTGAGATTCGCTTGCCTTTCCTGCTCCCAGAGACTGCTCCGAGGACATGGCCTTGAGATGTTGATGTGGTGTTGAGAACACCTGCATGGTGTACATGAGTGAACCTGGTTAAGGCCTTCTATAAATTTCTAAGGTTTGGTAGGTGGGCACAGAGATCCTCTGTCTGGCTGCTGTTAAGGGCAAGGTTGGTATATAAATTCACTTTGTTGATTACACCCACCACCTATCAACCTGGAGTGGTCTGCCTCTTTGGTCTCTCACAGCCCTCCATGTAGAGGGTCCGCTTTCAGATTACACCTGGGAAGGTCCAGAGTGGGTTGTGAACCAACAATATCCAAATCTTGGCTAGAATGACTTCATGTTTTAGGATATAAATTCTCTCTACAGTCCACACAAATTTAATTTGATCCCAGTAAAATCCCAAAAGGACTTGCGAAGGAGAAGGAGTGACAAGCTGACTCTAAATTTCTTACGAGAATAGTATGCAAGACTATCAGGAAAATTCTAAGAAAGAGCAATGAGGAAGACCAAGCCCTACTGGTTTGGTTATCAACATAAACTACAAAGCACAGTAATTAAAACTGTGATTCTGGCATAAAAATAGACAGAACCTTTACTGGGACAGAAATAGACCTACATACATATGGAAATTGACTATATGGTAAAGGCAACATTTCTGATGGAGGAAAAGGTTGATGATTCAACAAATGTACTGAGACATTTGGGTTGCCATCTGGAAAAAAAATCGTTGTTTTGCATCTTATCTCTTGCTCCAAAATAACTTCCAGATGGATCAAAGAGAGATGAAAACACATGGGGGAGTTTTAAAAATAACCTTGAAGTGAGGATGGCCTTTTAAAATACATACTAACCCAGAAGTCATAAAAGAAAAGCTGGATAATTTTAACAACATAACATCTTTTACATTTCTGCATAGCAGAAAGACTATAAACAATGTTTAATGACAACCGAACCTGAAATATTACCATACAGTAAAACGAAAGACTAATTGCCTTCATCTATAAAAAGCTCTTGAAACCATTAAGAAAAAGGCCGACAACCCAAAAGATAATGGGGCAAAGACTATAGACAGACAAAGAAGGGAAAAAGTTAGAAAAATCCGAACAGAGACAGGACTCAGGTGGGGCTGAAGAAACAGGGAGGCGACCACGGTCCCTGTCACGCGGGACAGGTGCTGTATCTCCTTAAGACGTTTGGACCCTGGGCTCATAAATTCATTTTCTACTGCTGCATCGCAAATGACCAGGGGCTTAGTGGCTTCAAAGAACCCACTTATTATGTCACAGTTTCTGTGGGTCAGGAGTCCACCACATTTTCGCCAGATTCTCCACTTAGAGTCTCACCACATTGAACTCCAAGGTGTTGGCCAGGTGCCGTGTCTCTTCGTAGCTCAGGGTCATCCCCTAAGCTCGTTCAGGTTGTTGGCAGAGACCATTCCTTGTGGTTGCAGGACTAGGTCCCGAGGATCTCAGGGTCCTCCTAGAGGCCTTTTCTTCCACCACGTAGTTCATAGCATAGCTGTTTGCTTTCTGAAGCCAGCAGGACACTCTTTAAACACTTCATCTCTTTTGAAAGACTCCCCTGATTAGGTCGGACCCATCCAGGATAATCTTCCCTTTGATCAACTCAAAGTTAAATGATTGGTAACCTAATCATTGAAGTGCTGGTCCATCATATTCGCAGGTCTCACCCAAACTCAAGGGCAGGGGCTAATGCCAGTGGGGTGGGAACTGTGAGGATCATCTTAGAAGTCTGTCCCTCATACCTCATCCTGGTTGAGGTCCTGCTTTTAAATATATGTAAAGATACTCAATGTCAGCCTTGTCCAGATAGGTGTTTCTATCCTCTGTAGTTGGCTGCACCATCTGTGAAATGGGGTGGAACACAGCTCCCATCTCTTTGCCTGTTGTCGGACTTAAATGGGTTTTTGTGTGTGGTTTGGTCAGACATTGCCAGACAGCCGTAGGTCCTTCATGAATGGCTACTCTGATATGTCACGTCTCTGGTTGGAAGCCTGAAACGTCAGCGGTCGGAACCGATCTGAGGTCCTTTCTAACTGACAGAATACCTGATGTCCCAGGAAGACTAAACCAGAGGAGATACACATGAACTGAAGCCACAGATTCGAACTCAACAGAAGGAATGCACACAGGATCACAAATAACTGAAAACAGGCTCCTTGGGAAGGAAATGGGCCAGTCCTACCCAGAAGAGGCTCAATAAATACTTTTTCTAGAGCCAGTTTGGTATAGCAAAGAGGGCAAGACCATGCACTCTGGGGCCAGGTGGCACTGGATGAAACAAGGCTTTGACTGTGGGCAAGTTCCTTGGCTCTTTTATTTTTTATATATTTTTTAATTCTTTTTTTTAAAAGATTTATTTATTTATTTGACAGATAGAGATCACAAGTAGACAGAGAGGCAGGCAGAGAGAGAGAGAGAGAGAGAGAGAGGAGGAAACAGACTCCCTGCTGAGCAGAGAACCAGACTCGGGGCTCGATCCCAGAACCCTGGGATCATAACCTGAGCCGAAGGCAGAGGCTTTAACCCACTGAGCCACCCAGGCACCCCTCCTTGGCTCTTTTAAACCTCAGTTTCCCCATCTGTAGAATGAAGCTAAGAATATTTTCTTCCTCCAAGGCTGTTATGCATTAACACAGGCAAAGTGCTGAAACACTTTGGCATTGGCATCTGTCCTGGGAGTGTAAGTTAATTAACGGCCAGAAGGCAGGAGCATGAAAAATGTTGTCTTCTACCTCTATGATTCTATACAGACCCTATATGAGAGACCTACAGAAAGCTTTGGGATTCTTTCTGGTCTAAAGGAAGAAGTGGAGTTTGAGGAATCAAAACACGGTAACACCTAGACAGGAATTCATACAGAGACCCTGGAAGTTCATTCATCATCCGTTCATTCATTCATTCATTCATTCAACAAGTTCTTATCGAGGAGACTGAGCCAAGAGTTTGGCTCTGTGCTAGGTTCTGAGGCTGTGGTGATGAACAAAACAGAGACATATGATAAACACATGAACAAATAAATAAAATACTTATATACTGTGCTGGGAATCAGAGAGGGACTAGACAGGATGCCATGAAAGAGAAAGAGAGTAACAATGAGGAGTGGTCAGACTTGCTGAAGCCTGGGGAGGAGGAGTCAGAAGCAAGTCCAAGTCAGACGCCCTGCACCAGAAGGAGCTGGGTGTGTTTAGAAACTAATCAAGGCCAAGTGCCAAGAGATGGGGCTGCAGACAGATCCTTGAAGGTCCTTGAAGAATATGGGGCCTTGGAAAACCTGATCTTAAGGGCACTGAGAAGGCCTTACATTGTTTTAATGGGGAAGTGGGACATGATCTGATTTATGATCCTAGAAGTGTGCTCTCTGCATCTGAACACTTCCGTGTGAACTTCAGAGCTCACCCTCCAACTTGCAGCTGCTCTATGGTTTTGTCTGGGGCCTTTCTCCAAATTCCAGGGAGAATTTGGAGAAAGGCCACCAGGAGCAGCCCTCAACCAAAGATTGATGGGATATTTGGCTATAAATACCTGAGTCCCTCACCTCTTGGTAGGCAAATTCTGAGCATGTATTTTATACTATTTCTCAGAAATTTTCCTGTGGAACTAAGCCCCAGTCACCCACGTGGTGACCTGCTTGATACCATGCCCTTTATCAGCTGCCTGTTCCGTCATCTCACTTCCCACCTCCCTTCAGGTATTTCCTGAGATTGTCCCACAGATAAAAGACCTCCCTGGAATCTTGGGCTCAGGGTCTGCCTGGAGAAGACTTCTATAAGGCCACTGGATTGGAGGGAACATAAGTGGAGGCAGGGAAACACATCAGAGGGCTGTCGTGTTAGTCCAGGTAAGGAAAGATGATGACCTGGGCCAAGATGATGGCAGGTGAGGCTTCCTGGGATCTCCACTCTTGGGGACCTGTAGGCCCTTCACAACAGGGGCTGTAGAAAAGCTCTCATGAGCCCAAATTACCAACTCCCAGTCTGTCTGAATTCTCTACATCTCACCCACCATCTAGCCAATCACACGCCCTCTAAGAGGAAGCACAGTGTGAGAAAAGAGGTCCCTTTAAAAAAGAAAAAAATAGAAATGAGCCCAACTCCCCTAGCACTTCCTGCCCTCACTCTGGCCTCTGGGTCAAGGCCCCCTTGGGTCCCAGGCACAACTCCTCTCAGGCTGGATTTACGAAAGCCCATTGTGAAGGCTCACAATGAATGTGATGGTCATTATCTCTTCCTGACCAGGGCCTGGCTGTGCCATCATCACAGGCCCAAGAGGAGAAGGCCTTTCTACATTTTACCAGAGTGAATACAACTCTGCTTGCAGGGCACCCCCACGCCCCCCGACCTTGAGTCCCACCCAACGAACACACCGACACAGTCTCCCACCCGTTTTGTCCACCTGAGTTGAACCAGCTTCGCACTGATCTGTTCAGAAGTGGCAGACTCTCTCTCGGTCCTGCTTCTTTACATGACGCAGCCTGGAGTGGGTGGGCTGCTACCTACTCACAACTAGTCCTTTATCTCTTGTAGCCAAACAGCTGATTAGCTGAGAGCGCCATCCCAGTCATACCACCTGCCAGACCTTGCTCTTGATTTTTTCATTAGGAATTTCAGATGTTGTGAGTGTCCTCCCACTAGTCCCCTGGGACCCACCCTTCCCGTATGTACTGATGGCTTTCTAGGACAAGGGCGGCAGTTCTCTGCCATGGCCCCTTTCTGGCTGAGGGATCCGGTTTGGCTGGCCAGCACACGGGCCAGACCACAGGAGCCAGGAGGTCAATGCCCTTACGAGCTGTCTCAGCCGCTGACAGTTGAGAGTTAGTGTGTAAATAACCTAGCTCTAGCCCCCACGTGAGACAACTTTGGTGTGTGTTGTACACCCTCCCTCAATGGAAATAAAGAGCTGGTATCTTAAGACACTGAGTTCTGGATAGGTTTCTTAGCATCTCTGCAATCACTAATACGAGGTGTTAGATGGGGTTTACAGAGCATGGAGTATTATTTGTGGGAGTACAAGGAATGTGGATGTGTACGGTGGTTGTGTATTTTGTTGGGGAAATGGTATTTGTGATACACAAACACAAAAAAGCGAGTGTTTATATGGGATAACACCAAACCAAACCAATGAGGGGGCAGTATACGGAGTTTGTACTCAGTTCCCAGTCAGAAGTCACCTTGGGTTCCTGTGCTGGGAAACCCACATCCTGAAACCTTCCTCTCTCTGACTTGCTAGTGGCTTGTAGGAAGGCAGCCTCAGCCAGACAGGGGTGTTGGACTGGACTGGTGTTCAGCAAACCAAGGAAGAGGTGGCACAAGGCCAGCCAAGTAGCATCTGACTACACACCGAACCTGAGTGTGCCTTGTCTGCTGAGGTTTCTGTCCCCATGACAGGGCTTGGCAGCCGAGGAAGGGTCCATACAGCGAGTCTGGGAGATGCACACAGGGGCTCTGTGTGGAGCAGAAAAACTGTGCTGTGCACATTAGCTAGACTGGGGCTTTGCAAGGAGGTGCCTCTAATCTCAAGGCTGTGAGACACAGAGGGTGAGCAGTGACCACTGTGAGTAATCAGGGCTCAGTCCTGGTAAGGACGCACGCGGCACGCACACAGCCACCCTCACCAGGGAGGTGGGGTTTTATACCCTGGCTCCCATCAGTGCCTGGAGGCTGCTCCTGGAAGCAGACTAGCAGCCCACCCTGTTTGCCCAGGACCGTAGGTCCTGTGGTCTAAGAAACTTCTTCCTAACCTGGATGTTTGGTCACACCACCTGGAGAGCCTTAGTTCCCCAGCATCCAGCCTGTCACTTGTCACCCCAAGCAAGCCCACTGACACAGGTGCTGGCAATTAGAAGCTACCACACATTTTAACGGTCAGACCCAAGGGGGTGAGGTCAAGGCATCCAATCCCATTTTCGATGTAAGAAAAGTGAATCTCCAAGGAAAAGTAATTGGCTCAGGGTCATCCAACAGAAGGGGTCTGTGAGTGGGGGGCTTGAGCCCAGCTCTGTCTGATGCCAAACCCATGCTGACCACGAGGCTACACACTCCTCTCTGTTCACAAAGCAACCTTTGTGGACACAGGCTGGAGAAGCCAGAAATACCTCAGGAGAGCAGCGAAGCCCACGGACTGGAAACCAACACCCACCAGCCGACAGGTATCATCCATGGTTCCGGAGATGGGGCGGTAGGCAGGTGTCAGAAAATAAGGGGTAGGGCCTATGCCCAAAAGGAGAGCAAGGCAGCCCCTGAAGCAGGTGTCCCTCCTCGGCTCAGGCTGATCACTGCCATATGGAATAGACGCCCAATGTTACTAAACTATCCAATGTTTCAAAGGAAGTCGGAATTTTATGGGCAATCTCCAAAGTATTACACGTCGTCTAAGAATTTTCTAAAAACACAAGGGGAACCAACCCCGGATGGACCAAATACAGTGGGCCTGTGGCTGCCCAAACCCTGTCCTGTGGCTCATCCACTCACCCCAGCCCGTGAATCTGAGGGCTCATGTGGGTGTCTTTCCTCAGTAGGCATCCCTGGAGAAACGGGGGCAGGCTCAGTCTGCATTTAGCACACAATTCCACCTGTCGTGAGCTTTTTTCTTTTTGGTCTTAATTTCTGGACACATTTCTGCACATGTGTCTCCACAGCTGACATGCGACCAGCCCCAGCACAGCCACACTGTTCATCGTTGGTAAACAGCCAGAGCCTGTAGTCCCCCCGTTAACCCTGTGCCCCGACCACCCGATCCTTCCCTAGAATCCCCAGAAACTCCAGGGTTAACTTCTGGCACGGCAGGGACCTCAGCTGACCTTGCGGGGCCAGAATTCTTTCTCATACTTCCCCACCCCAGAATCGTCCCTTTATCCTCCTGGGTCTCTGCGTCTCCCCACAATCACTTTCTTTTTTGAATTAGGTAATAGTCTTGAATCCTTGTTGATTCAAGGATATCATGTCATCAACAGGGATGTGCTGATAAATGTTTGACACCTAGCTCTCAGAAGTAGTGAGGAGTCCTGATTAGCAGCATTCACTGGCAACCTTGGTGGCAATACTCCCACCCCCGGCCAATTTCAAGCCACCAACATGACTGGATATGGAGTTGACAGGGGATGAGTAGCAGCTCACCATTATATAATACTTACTATATAGATGCAAATAACCTAAAAAGTACAGAGAGCAGTAAAATATAGTGAAATCATTAGGAATTAATGAGTTCTGAGTATTTATCACCTTTTTTCTAATATAACTGATTATATTATTACTTGATATCACCTCACTTTTAATAATGCCTGTGTTTCTCAACCAGGTCACACAATTCCTGAAAATTCTGGCATTCGGCTCTTGGAAGCCCACATGAGCAGAGTCCAGGACACCACTTGAAGGATAAACACAGAGGCAGAAAAATAACAAGCACAGGGGCTTGGTGGTCAAAAGACAAGGACTGGAGGGGGAGTCCCCCAGACCATCCTCAGGAGGGCAACTCCAGGGTCTCAATTCACCCCAAATCCCATTATCTGTCCCCCCAACACTCCCCACCACCGCTTTCCACCCTCACCTTGCCCAGCCCTGCGTACCTGCAGCAGGAAGTCGAAGAGCGCCAGGCGGGCCCACTCAGTGTGGTGGATGGGCGGGCAGGGGGCCTGGCTCGGCCAGCTACAGCCGTGTGCCAGCAAGGCCTGGTACTGCAGCCAGCCCAAGGACAGAGAGTTCTGGTCATTGTCTGGGTCCCCCAGGTGCTGCACATCTGGCGCCCACCAGACGACAGGCCTGGGGCTGCCATCCGTGTATCGGTAGGGCAGCAGGGAGCTGCGGAAGCTCCGGGCCATGGCAGGTAGGCTCCGGCGCAGCCCCAGCACCCGGTCCATGTGGAAGGACAGGACCTCTGGCAGGTCCCCTGGCCTCTTGATCAGGCCACAGAGCCCCTGGGAGCAGAGATGGCTGAGCCCAGAGGATATGTTCGGAAGGGCACCCTCACTGGAGAAGCCGACCTGCAGCACCTGCCCGTGGCCGGGGACCCTGGCTTTGCCCACCACCTGCCCCTGGGCCAACAGCTGGAGCGCTTGCACATCATGCTCTGTGAGCCATGGGGGAATCTGCCCACTGGCCCTCAAGCTACGCCACAGCTCAGGGGGCTCGGCATCACACCAGACAGATTCTTGCAGCTCCCCAACAGAGACAGGCCACCGACGAGCCCCTGTAGCCGGGGTAGGATGCCCTGCTGGTTGCCTACCCGTCAAGGCTCTGTTCCTCGCTCCTGGCAGATTCCTGCCTGCCGCTGGGTAGGGCCGTGGGGTTAGTCCAGCAGCAGCTCTCCAAGCCTGTAAAGCTGTCATGCCGCGTCCTGTGACAGGGCCAGTTGGGGTGCCAGTCGCATTCTGTGCCTCTCCGATGGGATCGTCATGCCAGGGGGGACTCAAGTCTTTGGCTCTTGGACTCCTGTCCTCATCATCCCTCAGGAGCACAAGACGTGAGCTACTGAATCTCATATCTCCTAGAGAGGCCAAAGTCATGTCCCTCCTGACCCTCCCTGGATGCCTGCTATCCCCTCTCAGGGACCTTCTGCTTCTGTCCACTGTCCCTCTATGGCCTTGCTCCTTAGCACACTCAGGGATAGAATTCCTAGGCGAGGGCCAACCCCTCCAGACCTCTAGGTCTCTGGCCTGCTGCCTCCAGCTGGAACTCAGAGCCTGCCATCTGTGGGGGCCAGGGGCTCCAGTGACATCCTGGGGCTCCATGGGACCCGCATCTGGACCAGTGGCTGGATGCTGTGGGGGGAAGCGGGTGACAGTCACCACAGTCAGAGTCATCAAGAGGCAGAATGCCATCACCAACCGCCTCTTGCCACGCAGCCTTCTCCAGAGCCAAGATGCCTGGGGGACAGGACAGAAGAAGAAATTTTGAGACCTGGGAAAATGTCAGACCCAATCCACAGCACAACAGGGACAGTGAATGCAACAGCTTGGGTGTATGAAGAGGAAAGAGATGGCACAGCACGCTTAATTGCCTTCAAGGGAGGAATGGCAACCATAGCCAAGTCAGCCTCTGCTTCAAAGCTGAGCTTGCTTTGCTTTCCAGGGTAGACTTTGCTGATCCTCGCCGTTGGATCCAGGCTTCTCCCACCCGGAGAAGCCACCATCATGACACCAGTCACCAAGCGCCTTAAGCATCTCTTATTCACACCTGTCCCTCACCCCTCTTTTCATCTCCAGGTGAGACCTTGAGCCCACTCTATAGATCCCTAATGGTTTCCCAGATGTGCTTTTCCCTTTTCCTGGGCACGAGGCTGCCCAGCTGCACATGACCTTGCCCAGCTTCTCTGTGGCCATGTGGCTCAGTCCTTGCCTGGAATCTTGCTCCCATGGAAGTTAGGTGCCCTGGCCTTTCTTAGCACACAGATGTGGTAGCACCAGCTCCTTGTGTGTCAGCAAGGACACACTCTGGGGCAGTGATTGTTAAACATGTTGTTCCTGGACCAGTAGCATCCACATCACCTGGAAACCTGTTGGAAAAGCGAATTCTCAGGCCCCACCCCTCGTTACCTCACTCTGAGGTGCCTAGGCTGCTGGGAGCCGACAGGTGGGTCTATGTCCCAAGGTCGGGCTATCCCGATCCTGAACACCCTGCTTCAGGCAGGGCAGGGTGGGGGCTGGCATGCTGAATAGCAATGGGGGATCAGAGGAAGGCAGAGTTCGGATTTCCTTCCTCTCCAGGCAAGGCCCCCAGAGCCACAGGGCAGCCTAGAGGAGATCTTCCTCATCAGTGTGGGCTGGATTCTCACATTCAATCCCACAAACCTGGATTCCATCTGGAATCTCTCCTGCTTGCTGGAGATGCGCTCGAACAATGGTTTTCAAACCTATCTAGAGGGTTCCTTCATGGTCTATGGTGGAGTAAAGGTTTAGGAGAGGACTTTTGTGTGCTCTGTATCTCCCCCTCCCCCGCCACATACACACAAATGCATACACATATATACGCAGACACATATGTATATGTACAAACACGTTCCCACCAGAACAGCTCTGTGTTCTTTCCTAGATAGGTTTAGCCCATTTATGTTACTTGATATGCTAGACGTGTTTAGTCTGTTTGTCATTAAACTTTACGGCATAGTTTTTCTATTTATAATTTGGAATTCTTTCACTCTGTTTTCAGTTACCTTTATTTTGTTTTGTGGTGTATACTTTGCTGCTTGTATGCCCTTGGTTGTCTAGCTCTTTAAACAGTCACTTTAAATCCCTATAAGAACAATCATAAAATTAGCACCTTTCCTCTTCCACGCCCCCTACCATTCTTCTGCTATTCAATATTAACCACCTGCACTATCATTTTAATGTTTGCCTTTGTACAAGTAAATATGCCTACATTTCTACTATATTTGGTGTCTTTCAAGGATATTCTTTGGTTCTCTACTCTTATTAATGAATAGTGTGTTTATTCTTCCTCCCTGATTCCCCTTCCAAATTGGTATACTTGTATCATTTTTATGTTGCTAGAATATAAAACTTGTACATTCTATCCCTTTTGTCCAATACTCGCATTTGTTCAGGTTTTAGTGAAGTACATTCTTTTCATACTCTTGTCCCTTTTGCCCTAGTTTTTCATTATTTCTTGGTTGACAGAAGCCCCAAATCCATAATTTCCTCAAGAAGTGCTCATGGGAACAAAATTCTCTGAGTTCCTGCCTTCCCAAAACTATTTTTCTGCAGCATTCACACCCGAAGGAAAGTTTGGCTAGAAAGAAAATATTTTGGCCCAGTTTCTCTGAATAGCTTGTGGGTCCTGCTCCACTGAACAGAGGCAACTGTTCATCCTGCCTGGTTGCTGTAAGAATTCTTTCTTTTTCTTTACATTTTTTTCCAGCTTTGTTGAAGTGCGATTTACAGATAAAACTGCATATATTTGAAGTATAGAATGGGATGATTTGATCTGCATATACATTGTGAAATGATCACCACAATCAAGTTTTGAAGCACACCCATCACTTCACCTAGTTGCCTTTGTGGGTGGGTGTTGAAAATGCTTAAGATTTACTCTCTACAAATTTCAAGTGTACAATACGGTATTCTTAACTACAGTCAACTGCCGTCATTAGATCCTCAGAACTTACTCACCTAATAAACTCTCTGTATTTTTTGACAAATGTCTGCCCATTCCCCTTGCCCCCTCCCAGGCCCTGGCAACCACCGTTCTACTCTTTCTTTTCTTTCTTCCTTCCTTCCTTTCTTTCTTTCTTTCTTTTTCTTTCTTTCTTTCTTTTTTTTTTTAGATTCCACATACAAATGATTCTGATGAGGGAGCAGGAGGCTGGCTGAGGACAAAGCAAGAGCTGGCGCCTTGCAACCCCCACCCCCTTCATCCGCTCCCCTCCATAGGTGTAGCATTGCTCAGGCACCCCTGACTGCCATAAAATGATAAATAGTTAACTTGCTGAGATCACAATCCTGCACGATAGGAGTCTCCCTTGGTTTGCAAATGTCCTTGAGATTACAACAAAGAAGTTACCTTATCAATAGCCCAATTTCCAAAGACACAGAACTCAGTTCCTCAAGCCCTAATGTCACCCTCCCCTCCATGAAAAACCGAAGGAGGTGGAGGTAGAAGGAAAAGTAAATAAAGTTAAATTTCATCTAAACCTAAATCTCATTAACAAGGATGCTTGATAGCAGGAATGTAACATTCCACCAGACTTCCAATTGTCTTTACTTGATAGCAACTAAGCCTTCAATATCCTGATAGTATTCTTTGCCCCAATAGCCCTTCTGAACACCCCTTTGTCCTCACTTACCCAACTCCTGTGTATATAACCAACCACTCCTAACAACCCGGGGCGGCCGCATCTCTGCCTGCCCACGGGCCCTGTCCCCGTGCTTTAATAAACCACCATTTTGCACCAATGACGTCTTAAGAATTCTTTCTTTAGTCGTCGGCTCCGAACTTCCTCACCCCACCGAACCTGACTTAGGTTCTGGGACTTCATCATTTTCATCTAGTACCATATAGTATTTCTCCACTTGCTTTATTTCACTTGCCTAATGCCCTCCCAGTTTATCCATGTTGTCACAAATGGCAGGATTTCCTTCTCTCTCTCTCTCTTTTTTATGGCCGAATAATACTGTGTTGCGTATGTATACATTTTCTTTACCCATTCATCGATCAGTGGACACAGGTTGTTTCCAAATCCTGGCTATTTTGAATAATGCTGCAATGAGCATAGAAGTAGAGATGTCTCTTCAAGACACTGATTTCATCTTGCCATTTGCAATGACGTGGATGGAACTAGAGGGTATTATGTGGAGCGAGATAAGTCAATCAGAGAAAAGACAATTATCATATGATCTTCCTGATATGAGGAAGCTGAGATGCACCGTGGGGGGTTGGGGGGTAGGAAAAGAATAAATGAAACAAGATGGGATCAGGAGGGAGGCAAACCATAAGAGACTCTTAATCTCACAAAATAAACTGAGGGTTGCTGGAGGGTGGGGGGTAGGGAGAGGGGGTGGGGTTATGGACATTGGGGAGAGTATGTGCTATGGTGAGTGCTGTGAAATGTGTAAACCTGGAGATTCACAGACCCGTACCCTGGGGGCTAACAATACATTATATGTTAATAAAAATAATTTTTTTTTCCAAGTTTGGTATTAATTTTATTCTATTTTCTGTATAACTTTAAGTACATAAAGGTTTATTTCCACAGGCCTCAGGAAATGGGTAGAAGTCACAGGACAATCTCTCTTCCCACCAAAAAAGTTGCATTATTTTGGTAAGTGTCCTAGAGAGAAAAACTGTAATTTACATTAGCAAGACACTGATTTCAAGTCCCTCGGATAAATACATCCAAGTGGGATTGATGGAGCATCTGATAGTTCTATCTTGTAGTTTTCTGAGGAACCTCAGTGCACAAGGGTTCCCTCTTCCTCACATCGTGCCAACACTTGTTATCTCTTGTCTTTTTGATAAGAGCCATTCTGACAGGTGTGAGGTGATCTTTTGTTTACTTTGAAGTCCCTGTGTTAACAGAACATATCTCAGTGTTGACTTTCCTAAGTCAGTTTTGCTGGGCGTAATATACCTTGTTAGAAAAGGTAGATTTAGATGTTTTATTTCACCGAAGTTTTCTTAGACTAAATATTAAATGTTTTCCACTCCACTATTTTATTTTTATTTTTATTTTTTTAGGCTCTCTAATTACATATGTGTCGGACCTCCTTTGTCTGTCCTGTGTTTATCTTTCATCTTCTCTCTTTCCTTTCTAACCATTTTCATTTCCGTTTGTTCATTTTTCTTATTCCTATATTCTATTTAGCTGATTGTGCTTTCCCCAATATTCATTCATCCTTGTGTACTTTTTAATTTCTACCAAATTCCTATTAATTTCTATTTTCTCCTATTTCTTTCCAGCTCATATTTCACTTCTTCCTGCTATCTTACTGTCTTACCATTTTTTCTTGAGTTCTTGCATTTCTCTTTGTAATGCTTCTTCATAGAGGGCATTTTTCCATTAAGCTTTAAAAATTGATAATGAAGCGGTTGCTCAAAATTTTCACCTATTTCAGGGTGACCTTAATCTGTTCATAAACTTTGCTATTCATTGTTCCCTTTTTTTCTCACAGTGTCTCTATATGGAGGTTGAATTCCTTTCATGAGTTGGATGAGTCAGTTGAAAGAGGCTCCTATAGGGAGCCTGAGCTGAATTTGAAATCGTGACCAGAGCACTTCCTGCAAATCTGGCTTGTGAGCAGGTTCTTCATGTATCCTCTCCTCTGCTTCAAAAAAAGGAAAAAGAAATGTGCATTTTGTCTTCCATTCTCTTTGCTGCTTTCGGATGGTTTCCAGGAGACAGTGGCAAGAATGCAGAGTTTATGTTCATAGTAACAGGCCTTAGTGGCACATTTTTAAGAAAAAAGTAATATGCCCTCACAGAATGCAGTGACTGGGCCAGGCCTCAGAACAACCAACTTCTTCCAACTTCTGTGGTCCGGAGCCACAGCACCCAAACAGCTCTGCGAAGTCCAAGAGTTTGGCTCCCTCTGTACATGTTCACAGGATCGAATCACTAGCCTTGTGGAAATGGACTGCAGCCCCCAGGTACACTGGCCATTTACCACCCCCAAGAGACCACCCTTCAAGAGTGTCATGGAGCAGGAAGAGAGGTGGCCCACCTATCACAGTGGGATTTCTCAGAGTCACAGAGAGGGGAAGGGATCACTAGGTCAACCAGATGTTCCCTACTTCATGTGATTTCTACCATCTCCCCCCACCTCTAAAGTGCTGCTGTCCCTCGGAACAATTTGTTACTTAAACTGTAACCCCTGGAGGATTTTACTAGTTACCTAAACTGTAATCCCTGGAGGATTTTACTAGTTACCTAAACTGTAATCCCTGGAGGATTTTACTAGTTGCCAAGCACATTTAGATATGGCCTTAAGAAATACATATACTGGCAACAGGTCTTTGGGGAGAAGGACGATGTACGACCGTGAAGCTGGGCAGCTGGGGATGCCCGGCTCGCTCAGGGCGGAAGGCCGCCCCTTCACAGAAGCTGGGCAGCCGGGAACGCCTGGCCCGCCCAGGGCGGAACGCCACCTGCTTCAGAGAAGCCGAGCACCCGGGAACCCCCGGTCAGCTCAGGGTGGAGCGAAAACCGCCTGCTTCCCTTTTCTGTTATCGCTCCTTTCTCTTCCCAGAAGCGCCCGTTGTTTAGAGGAGTCCTTTGAATGTGCTTGGTTAACTATAAACTCTGTCCTCCTCCTTGCTTGTCTGCAAGACGTGACTAACGTTTGACCTTCATCAGTCCTTCTGTTGGCTATTGTTTCTATCCAATAAAAGTGAGACTGTGGAGTTGCTCGCGGCAGCAGTCACGACTGACTGTTGTCCCCTGCTCCCAGTCTCTTGCAGCTGACTTGTTTGTGCCTAATTCTTCTCCCATCGCTGACTGGAAGTGGCACTAAAGTGCTCTTCCTGTTTCCAATCTGCTGAAAGGTAGTGCCATCCACCCAGATATCCAAGCCAAAAATCTGGGCCTGATCTCCATTCCAACTTTCCCTCTGGCCCATACATCCAAGTCTTGCAATTTTTCCTCCTACATATCTCTGGCATCAGTTCATTTCTCATTGGCCACTCTGTGTCTACCTGGGCTGAGGCACCCCCTTCTTTATTAGGACACCTAATTGGTCTCTCCCTCCACTCCTGCTCCTCTACATTCCACTCTCCACACACTTGATCATATCCCTCAAAGCCTCTTTGGAGAAAGTCTAAATGCCTGAAGTGCTTGAGCCTTGCTCAACTTCTTTGAATTCCTGATCAGCGCCAGACCCTCTCTATCTCCACTTCACACATGCTGTTTCCTCTGTCTGGAACATCCCTCTCTCCCCATTCTCGTTCTTTAGGTCCTCCCCGGGAAGCCCCTCCATGGGCCGGATGCCCTAGCTATGTGCTCCCATAACATGCTGCTCCTCCCTGAGCACAGCCTTTCACTACTCTATTTGATCATTTAAAGCCTGTTGATCCACACAGGTGGGACTCTGGCTCCCTTGCTGTTATGTCTTGGGACTATCACAGTGTCTGTCACACAAGAAGCTCCATATGAAATGAGTCCTCAAGATAAGAGGGGTTTTCAAAGAGGGACAAATACCATTCCATGGCCTAGGGCACTGCAAGTCTGCTGGCAAGAAGGGCACCTTCGATTCTGGGGTTCTTCCCTGTTTGGGGCTCCAGGAACTTCCTCTCTGTAGAAGATGCTTTTGGTGTCCCACGTTGTGGTCCTCTTGGACACCAACAGATTCCAGCAGCCCCCACAGTGGACAGTCCCCTTGCACACTTCCAGCTTCCCACTCAAGTGCCTGATTCACTTTACTTTCTTGCCTGCTCTGCAGGGAGGCACAGGGCAAGTTAATATCCTTGGTGACAACCCTCAGCCCAAAGGGGACAAAAGTCAGTGGATAAATGCTCAGTGACTATCCTTCAGAGGGACAAATCTGAGAGGCAGGGAAATGAGCCTCTTTTCTGTAAAACAGATGATTCTTGTCACCTCATAAGATGTCTTTACCTCTTGTCTCCTGAAGTGAAATTCTAAATTTTGTCCTGATTAGATAGATTTTTAATTTGGTCTTTATTACTATTTAAAAGATAGATAGGCAGACAGACAGACAGACACACACACACACACACACACTACATGCATTAATAAGCACAGTGAAAAACCCAAATAATGTTAAGAAAATCAAACAGAATGTGAAATCTTTTCCCCTCTCTGGAGGGAACCACAGTCATAATTTGGATATGCATCTTTGTCAGCCTGTTTCTTTCCTTTGCATTAAGACACGCAGGCCTGTCATGAAGCAGTAATTGCCTGTGACTGCCATAATAAACATCCACAGACCTGATGGCTTAAAATAACAAAAATATGTTCAATATCAGTTTCACTAAGCCAAAATCAAGGTACCAGCTCCCTGTGGAGGCTCTAGGGGCAATCTTCCAGCTCTGGTGGCTGCTGGCATTCCTTGACTGGAGGCCGCAATCTGTGGTCACTATGCCTCCTTTTTTTTTTTTTTTTTTTTTTTAAACTGTTTAAGTTAAGGAATATATTTATTTATTTATTTATTTAAAGATTTTTTTGAAAGATTTTTTTGTTTATTTGACAGAGACATAGTGAGAGAGGGAGTACAAGCAGGAGGAATGGGAGAGGCAAAAGCAGGCTTCCTGGTGAGCAGGGCTCCATCCCAGGACCCTGGGATCATGACCTGAGCTGAAGGCCCTGGCTTAATGACTGAACTACCCAGGTGTCTCTATTTTTTAAGATTTTATTTATTTATTTGAGAGAGAGAGAGCATGAGTGGTAGGAGGGACAAAGGGAGAAGCAGACTCTCCACTGAGCAGGGAACCTGACTTGGGGCTTGATCCCAGAACCCTGGAATCATGACCTGAGCTGAAGGCAGATGCTTAACCTAATGAGCCCCCCAGGTGCCCCAATGCCTATGTGCATCAGAACTCTCTTTGTCTCCCTCTTATAAGAACACGCATGATGGCATTTAGGGCTCACTTGTGGACAATCCAGGAAAGCAGCCCATCTCAAGATCCTTAACTTAGATATTCAAAGACCGTTTTTTTCCAAATAAGGTAACATCCATAGGTTTCAGGGATTAATACATGGATGTCTTTTGGGGGATTACTTTTTCATCTACTACACATGGTAATTACTTTTAGCATAAAAAAGAGGACCATTCCACAACTTGCTTGTTGGACATAATAAGATGTCCTGAAGCTTTTTCCCTATTTGTCTATATAGAGTTACTTAATTATTGCTTAATAGTTCACAATGTGAATATTCCATAATTTCTTTAACCATTCCTCTACAGGGAGAATTTTTATTACAGCAAACAGTGCTGCATGGAACACAGAGAACATGCATCTCTGGGGGGAAACTGAGCATTTCTGTACAGAAGACACCAGGAGATGAAGTCGTTGGGTCCCACTCCTTATTGATATTAACTTCATCGTATATCAGTTATTATCTCATTAAATCCTCACGCATACAAGGGAAATAGAAATGATTTCCTTCCTGCTTTACAGCTGAGAGAACAGAAAGGTCCAGAGTGCTAACAATTGCCCAGGGTCCCACAGCTGGCAAGAATACCAATATTTTGAATTAAAACTATAAAGAGAAATGGCTATAGGAAAAGAAACCTGGTTGGGTGTTTTTTTTTCCTTCTAAAAAGAAAAATATGTTTTCATGTTGGATTTGTAATCTGTATTCTCTAACTTTTGGATACCACTAAGGAAAAATAAATCATCTTTTCAAACATGTTTGAAGAAGACAGACTGTTTTGATCCTCTTCTCGGTCTTACTTGGCTTCAGACAACCTGGAGAAAGTTGGCAATTGTGCAGTTGTGCAGAGAGAGAAAGGTTCAAAACAGTCATGGGCAGATGTCCGCACAGGGCCACCCAAGTAAAGCTTTGGGAAAAGAATAGCAGCTTTGATCAAATTGAAAAAACATCCTCTGAAGAGAAATATTCAGCTGAATAACAAAGAGGACATCAGAGAAGGGGAAAGGGGAATGATGCATGATATACTAGAAAGTTGGGGATGGGACCCAACAGACCCCATCGCTTCACGTTTGCCAGCTGAACCCGCCCCAGAACTCCCAGCCAACACACACACACTATCTTTCCCGCCCTGCGTTGAAAGAGGACTGGTGTGACCTTCACTATTTCTCCAGCTGCTCGCTTTCTCCTGCCCTCCTCAACCCCCACATCCACCCTTTCTCCAAGACGCCCTCCTTCCTCTTAATTCTCAAAGAAAATACCCACTGGCCTGGCAGTCACATCCACCCACAGCTGCAGAGGAAGAGGACTGAAAAAGGGGGTAGCTAGAGAGAAAGGGCATTTGAGGAAAACATAGCTGAGTTCTAGATCAGCTTCTGCTCTTTTGAGCTGTGTGACCATGGGCAAGTTACACAACCTCTCTGGCTCATTTCCTCGGTCATAAAATGGGGGAGAATGAGGTAATTCCCTCCTCCAAGGATTGCCATAAGAAGCAAATGAGTCAAAATACGGGGAGTGTCTACCACATGGTTTGGTACATTTAGATGAGTAGTGGGATCAATGTTTCTGCCTCCTCTTTTTAAGCTACCTTTACCTTTTTGGGATCTGAAAAATCCCCTCCCCCTTCTTGCATTGGGCATATTGTAATATCAGAGTAAAAAATAGGATATTTGGGAATAGAGCTCAAGTTTCTCAAGAATGAGAAACTCTTTCATCATAGAACTACAAGTGTAAGCTAAGAAATGGCCACCTTGGCAGTGGGGGAGGTCTTGTCCTACAGAGGTTCCATCCAAAGATATCAAGGATGGCACAGGAAGGAATCACTGGGCCTAGAAGTAAGTTGGAAGGTGAGGAGAGAAAGGGTAGGAGCCAGAAAGGAAATCTGTGCAGGAACTAAAGGAAAAGACCGAGATTTTGACAGGACTGGGGTTTGGGTTCCCTAGCCACCGTGGAAAGGAAAGCCGAGAGAGTTGAAAAGAGCCCAGCCCACTGAGAACCTGGGGACCTGGGCTGGGCTGGGGACAGGAGCCGCCACCAAACTCCCTATCACTGCCTGCATAGAGGGTGGGAGACTGCTGTTCAACAAGAAGTGAAGGACAGGGTCAGGTGGTATTACTTGTTCACTATTCTTCCTTCTTCCTTGCCTTGCCATGGCTTCACTGAAGACAGAGAATACCTCCCCACCCACTGTCTCTGATCTTAGCCACGTGATGTGCTTCTGCCAATGGAATGTTTGTGGACATCACATAGGCCACATCCTACCAGAGGCTTTGAAGGTGCTTTGTATGGTTTGACTTGCCTCCTTGCATGCTCGTCCTCCACCACCAGAGGCATATGCCCCAGGTGAGGCACCTGGAAGGGACCTGAATCCAATCCCTGGACTGCATCCAAACCGGCTACGCCCACTGGGCCACCCTACACAGACATTGGTGAATATCATAAAGCCATTTAGATTGGGAGGTTGTTTATTATGCAGCATTATTACAGCAGAACTAAATTAATACAGATCCTATGGTAGTTTCTGTTGGGCTTAGTGTGTGCCCTTGGTCAGATAACAGAAAGGCAGTTTAGTAATGAAATACAGTGTCCTTCCCTTGACTAATAAGGGCATAGTGCTGTCATTACAGATGGGCTTAGGCTATGATGAAGATAATAATAGAGGGCTCTGGTCACAAATATATCCCATGAACAAGTTACTTTTATAAACTGGGTAGATGGCATTGAGAGAAATTTCAGTTAAATGGAAATCAGAGAGGTCTTTTGAAAAGGCCCCTTTTGAAGAATTCCAAAACAAACCTGGTGGCCTTTGTACCGAGACAGTTTTAGAAACAAGGACACTTGGAGGAAAGGACTCGAATACAGTTTGTATTATAACAGCCAGCAGGAGACCTTTTTTTCATTTCTAAAGGGTCACAGGGGAAGAAATGCTCTTCTATTTCGGGAAAATCCAGCCAGGACTGAATTTTGGGCTCTAGCTCTCCCTTCCCCAGATCACTTCCCAGAATGCCCTGCTCTGAGATTCCCACTGGCTGCTGAGCAGGAACCAAGTGGCAGAAACAGAGGCATAGCCATCTTTTCTCAATTCCCAGGTGTCAGAAAGAGATGACAAAACCCTGGACCTCCACTAACGTGCCATGAATAATGGGATAACATGCTGGGCAGGGGAGGTGGAGAGAAGACAGAGGTCACAGGTTCCTCTCCCCATCAAATCAGAGAAAATTAAAAAAAAAAAATCAGAGAAAATTATAGAGCATTTGTAAAGTGTTTCTTGGTGGGAGTTCTCTGGGTAGGAGAATGGGCAGAGGGAAGCCATGTGATGTGTGTGTGTGTGTGTAACAAAACCTAGGTTTGGCCTTGGTTCTGGAGTCATCACTGAAGATGTCAAAGGCCCTTCCATTCTGTCCCCCGACCTCTGCTCTCTTTTATTTTTATTTTTATTTTTAAAAAGATTTTATTTATTTATTTGACAGAGATCACAAGTAGGCAGAGAGGCAGGCAGAGAGAGAGGGAGAAGCAGGCTCCCCACGGAGAGAGAGCCCGAAGCGGGGCTTGGTCCCAGGACCCTGGGATCATGACCTGAGCCGAGGGCAGAGGCCCAACCCACTGAGCCACCCAGGCGCCCCCTTCTGCTCTCTTTTAAACTGAATAATCCGCACTGGCTGATCATGGATTCATTACTACTCAGACTCTCAGGCTGGCAGAGATTTTGAACTCAGAGTTTCTGTTCCATTTTTTAAAGATCAGTTAAATAATTTTCATAACAAAACCATGACTCGCATGAAAGGGAATACATAAGCATATTTTCAGAGGGCTGGATTAAAACCACATGTCAGTCCTGGGAGCAACACTGCATGCTAGACCTGGTCAATCTCTGCTTTCCTTGGCTGAACCCAGAGTCAGGCTCCAGGCAAGGAAAATTTGTCTAACATATGCCTGGGGGCAAAGGCAACAGTCACAGCCCATTGTAACTTCCAGGCACACAGTGTCCCTCTCCCAGTAAGATCTGTTGGGTCTCAGGAGGTTGGAGCTGTTTGTTCCACTGTGGGCAGAATCCCAGGCTGCCTGTCTCCCAAGCCACCACCTAGCCAGGCCCCCTTGCTCAGCTTCATTGGAGAGTTGTGATTTTTCCTTCCATGTTAGCAACCCCAAGACAAGAAAGGACTTTTGCCCCTGTAATTTCTAACCCAGACAATTTCCAGGGAAAATAAACACACACACACACACACACACACATATGAACAATAACTAACACTTATTCAGTGTTCACTATATAAAGTATATATATATATATGTATATATATATATATATACACACACACACTTATACAGTGTACTTAGGACTGTTTGAAGAATTTTACTTCTCTTAACTCATTTAATCTATATGCCAGTCTTATAAGATAGGTATTAGTATTATTATTAAGTTTTAAAGGTAAGAGAAACAAAGCACAGAGAATGTAAGGACAGAACAAAGACATGAACCCAGACAGTCTGGCTCCAGGACCCTGGGAAGGGGCTGCCACCTCAAGTCCTTGCTCCAGCCCTGATGGCAAAAGACTGCACTTGGGTCTCAAGGAGAGGCCCTGCCTTCAAAGGAGGCTTACCTCTTTGGGACTGCTCAGTTCATCTGGAAAATGGAGCTTGCATGAGGTCAAGGGTAGGTGGCAGCCTTTTTTGCAACGAGGGAAAAAAAAGTGTTTGGGGGCTACATTTATTTTTCTTTCAAAATGAAAATAACTGTTTTCTCTCATATCCTACTTCATTAAATAAAAGAAGAGCAATGAGAGAATCCTGCCATTTGACCCAGTCAAATCTGGGCATATTTGAGAGGTAACTTCAGAAGCAGTTTCTTATGATCTGTTATCCTCAAATTAGGTCTAGGGCTTTGATCTCAAAGCCAGACAGGTTGCTATGCCTCCTGCTCCTTCCAGAACCAGATGGTACCCAAGTTCCTTTCAGCTCAAGCGTCCTTAAGAGAGAAGCCAGAAGGGCGCCTGGGTGGCTCAGTGGGTTAAGCCGCTGCCTTCGGCTCAGGTCATGATCTCAGGATCCTGGGATGGAGTCCCACATCGGGCTCTCTGCTCAGCAGGGAGCCTGCTTCCTCCTCTCTCTCTGCCTGCCTCTCTGCCTACTTGTGATCTCTCTTTGTCAAATAAATAATAAAATCTATAAAATAAAAAAAAAGAGAGAGAGAGAAGCCAGGAATAGACTTGTGGTGAGTAAAGCATAAAGTATAAACTTGTTGAATCACAATGTTGTACACCTAAAACTAATGTAACACTGTGTGTCAACTACATTTCAAGTAAAAAAATAAAAGACTTTAGCCAGGAAATTGAACACACCTGACTTAAGAGATGGATAGAGCAGATCTTTATTAATAATAGCCACTTACTTACCAAGCACATAGCATGTGCTAGGCAGGCAGTCTCAAAACCCCACGATGTATGTACTAAGATGACAATTTCTACAACTATAGTTATTGTATAGCATTGAGAGGGATTTAGAAAGGTACCTTACTCAAGGTCACAAAGCTGGTCAGTGGCAGGCAGGATTTGAATTTTTCCCAAAGCCCACGTACTTTTTCACTCTACCACAGAATGATGAAGGAAGCCTTGAGAGATCAAGGTGAGTTTTGGGAGGGGCTAAACATGGCAAAGGGACCATGTGATGTGCTGTTGGACCATAAAGGGTGTTATATCCAAGAAGCCAGCTTACTCTTGCAAATGGTGGTCTGCACAATGGGTTCTTAAGGAAGGAGAAAAATCCTTCTTGAAAATGAAAATCTCTTTTCATTCCCCTCCCCCCACCCCTCCTTAACCTGCCCAAGTAAATGCTCTCCTTGGCACATCTGAAGGGATGTATTTTGAAGAGGTAAAAGCACTTACAGCTATTGGATTTGGGGGATTTATGGCAGAGATGGAGACTGAAGTTCATGGCAGGGGGTAATTTGAAATTCTCCTGAGGCTCAGATTTTAATCTCATTTACCCCAAGCAAATGATTCCATGAATGTCTGGCCAGGTTCTGCTGTGTAGCTTCCATAGTCTAACTTCAGGGATGTGGTCACCTTGTGATGGGACAGAAACTTCCTGGTTCAACAAATGGCAATAACTAGTGCATGAGATGGGAATGAAGACCAGAGAAGTCTTAAAAAGTGATGGTTCTCAGTCTAGGAAGAGAACTGAATCAGGGAGAAGAGCCCCCGAAAATACAAGTTTTAAAAACAATAAGGAGAAGAATGTTAAATCTAGAGACATCCTCAGTGAAGACATGCTAAGTCCTAAAAGCTATCTTGGCAAGCCCAAGAAAAAGGCCGCCATCACTCATTCTTGTACCCCCAAGGTTGCTGAAACTTCTTCCAGCCACGAGGCAGGCAGGAAAACAATAGATTCCAAATACAGGCTCCCAGAGGTCAGGTAAATGTCAGCAAAGCAACGACAACCTAGTAGATCCTTAATAATGAAGGAGTGAGTGAATGAATGAATGAATGAATGAATTGCATATATTCAAAAGAGTAACTAACACAGTGGTGGGAGTCAATTTACACAAGGAGGGAAAATTACCTTCTATGAACCAGTAGTCTCAAAATTTTTTGATGACATACCCTTACTAGTAAAAATTTTGAGCACATCCCTCTAATACTTACACCTCATCTTTCCCAATATTTACAAATTATTATAAATGAATATGTTCATTAGAAAACATGAACAAGAAACAAAGAGTTAGAAAAAGATTGGGTAAAACAAATATAAACAGTTCTAAGGGTGACAGAGTGGCTCAGTCCATTAAGAGTCTGACTGCAGCTCAGGTCATGATCCTGGAGTCCCAGGATCAGAGTCCCAGGATGGAGCCCTAAATCTGGCTTCCCATTCACCAGGGAGTCTGCTTCTCCCTCTGACCCTCCCTACTTCTTGTGCTCTCTCTCTCACTCTCTCTCTCAAATAAATACAATCTCAGTGGATTAAGCCGCTGCCTTTAGCTCAGGTCATGATCTCAGGGTCCTGGGATCGAGCCCCACATCGGGCTCTCTGCTCAGCAGGGAGGTTGCTTCCCCCTCTCTTTCTGCCTGATTATCTGCCTACTTGTGATCTCTATCTCTGTCAAATAAATAAATCAAATATTTTTTTTAAAAAAGAGGAAGTTCTAATATCTTTTTTTATACTGTAACCCAGTGGATTGTCTAGGTTACCTCTGAGGCCAGTGAGCCCTACTTTGCAGACTTTTAACTTAGAAACAGTCTGCTTCCTCATACACCAAATGACTCTGGAAAAAAGTAATCGGAGTTTGTGCTCATATGTTATTTTTAAAAAATGCATTGTAGGTAACCACAATGTGCTAAAGATGATTTGAAGGGGATATGGGACCAAATAAAATATTTTCTTTTGTAAATTAGGAGAATCATCAAAATTGAGGTCAGCAGTTTAGAGACTCTTCTCAGAAATAAATGAATCAAATAAAGTCCAGGTACATTAGAATGAGAAAATCAGAGCCTAATGAATACCTATAGTCCCCAAATGTCCAGAAACAAAAATCAGAACAAAGGTCAGGAAGCAAGAAATGGGGAATTGTTGAGCTTGACTATTAAGGATAAAAGAACTGAAGAATGAGGTTCTGATCTGAGCCACTGTTTATCTAACTCAGCACTGACTAATAAGAATATAATGCTGACTACATATGAAATTTTATATATTCTAGAGGCCACATTTTAAAAAGGGGAAAAATCTAGGTGAAATGGACTTTAATAATATTTTTTATTTGGCCAAATATATCCACAGCAGTATCAATTCAACATCATTCATGTAACAATTATTGAGATATTTTAGATTTTTTGTAATCAGTCTTTGAAATCCAGTGTGTATTTCACACATACAGCACATCACAGCTCAGACCAGCCACGTTTCAGTATGTGGCTGGTGGCTACCACTCTGAATGGCTCAGATCTAAACTGAGGCACAGATCCTTGAAACCTCAGGAGTCTACAGCATTTGAGAAGTGTTATACTAAAGGATAAAAGGCACCAACAAACCCAAAGGCAAGCATAACAATTATAGTTCAGAGGAAGGTTAGATTCTAATAGAGCAAATTAGGAAAAAACTAAGTCTTGATCAACATACCTAGCTCTATTAACATTTAGAAGGAGATTAGTTATAATTAACACCAGATTTCTAATCAGCAAAGTTTCTAGTAGTAAAAAGAATCCAAAAGGGAAAGGAGGGTATGTGTAACAAGAGAAAAGGAGGTCAGGGAGCTACATCAAGGGCAGTAGGGAACACAATTCAGGTGGGAAAGGGGATGGGAGAGGGGAGAGGCAGCAGGCGTCATCCCTGGATCCCCCATGGTAAGGGAAGAAGGGATTTCATTAAGATAAAAAGCTTCTGCACAGCAAAGGAAACAATCAACAGAACAAAGAGGCAACCCACAGAATGGGAGAAGATATTGACACTACAAACAATGGGCTGCTGTCCAAGATTAAAGAACTTCTCAAACTCAACACCCCCACAAAAAATAAGTCAAAAAATGGGCAAAAGACATGAATAGACACTTGTCCAAAGAAGACATACAAATGGCTAATAGACACCTGAAAAAACGTGCATCATCATTAGCCATCAGGGAAATTCTAATCAAAACCACATTGAGATTCCACCTTACACCAGTTAGAATGGCAAACATTGACAAGGCAAAGAAACAACAAATGTTGGAGAGGATGTGGAGAAAGGGGAGCCCCCTTACACTATTGGAGGGAATGCAAGTTGGTGCAGCTACTTTGGAAAATGGTGTGGAGAGTCCTCAAAAAATTAAAGATGGAGCTACCCTATGACCCAGCAATTGCACTACTTAGTATTTACCCCCAAAGATATAGATATAGTGAAAAGAAGGGTGATATGCACCCCAATGTTCATAGCAGCAATGTCTGCAACAGCCAAACTGTGGAAAGACCCAGGATGCCCTTCAACAGACAAATGGATAAAGATGTGGTCCATTTATACAATGGAATATTACTCAGCCATCAGGAAGGATGAATACCCAACTTTTGTATCAACGTGGACGGGACTGGAGGAGATTATGCTGAGTGAAATAAGTCAAGAAGAGAAAGTCAATTATCATATGGTTTCACTTACTTGTGGAGCACAGGAAGGGAAAAATGAAGGGAGGGAAATCAGAGGGGGAGATGAACCATGAGAGACTGTGGACTCCAGGAAACAAACTGAGGGTTTTAGGGGGAGAGGGCTGGGGGGATGAGTGAGCCCATGATGGGTATTAAGGAGGGCACGTATGGCATGGAGCACTGGGTGTTATATGCAAACAATGAAACATGGAACAGTACATCAAAAACTAATGACATACTCTATGGTGACTAACATAACATAATAATAAGAAGAAAATTATCCTAAAAAAAAAAAGAAAAAGAAGGGAGTCAAGCATCCAGTGAGCAGAAGTCTCCCTATCTCTCAGAAATTCTTTCTCCAAAGAGTTTAATTGCCTTCCCTTCATCACACAAAATTTTTAAAGTACATGCATTGTTGCCTCAGAGATGTCCACTGCCAGTGCTCTAGTTATACCTCCAGAAGCTCACCCGCCCCCACCCTCACCCCTACCTTCCTCACTTCCTGCAATTCCTTACTGAGGTTCTTGGCAAAATTAGGTGTTCCTGGAAGTCAGTAGCTATAGCCACCCCCCAACCTTGAATCTTAGTTCTTCACTTTTGAAAGGGATCAAGCCAATCAACATTTCCCCATCTTCTGCTTTGTGTTCAGGAATAAATAAGCAAGAACTGCATCCCTGTCCACATTCTTGTTAAGGCCTTTGTGAGCCCTCTGAGCACAGAGGAATATTTCATAACATTTGGCTCCTTTTCCTGTGTTCTGGCCTCTTGCCCTGGTCTGGCTGGGCCAAACCCATTCCAGGCTGGATGTGACCACATGCTGTTTGGATTAAGTTGCACTGAGTGTTAGAAGGATGATTTCTTATTCTGGACTATGTATCACCAAGTTCCACCAAGAGAAGAAGCCAGAAGAGTTCTTCTTTTCTTCTATGTCATGAAGTGCTCCTTCTTTCTATATAGGACCCAGGGCAGGCTTTCTGGACTAGTCCCATAATGTCAGTGCTCTCGTTAGAGTTCTCCCAAAGTGAAGATCTGGTGCTGGGTGTTACCCATACTAGGGCATCTGGAATGGTGTATCTGGTGCACAGGGGAGCGGCAGAGGTGGAAAAGGGGAAGAAGCGCCAAGGAGAGAATTCGCCCAGGCAGGGAAATGGGAGGTAAATTCCATTTGCCTCCCAAGATAGACATCCAGTGGGTACCTCTACGGGTGCACTGTGGTGCTATGGAGGCCCAAAAGAATGAAAATCTCGTCTTCAAGAAAACATAAAAAAGAAAATGTAAAAAAGGCAAAACTAGGAAGTAGAAGAAAGTAGTCTTCAGTGTCCTCCATGATCCATCTTGCCCCCCAGTACAACTAAAAACTAAATTGTCCATAACCCCAGCCACTTTTGTACAATGATATGGTTAATCTCATGGGAGGAGCAGCGTAAAACAACAAAAGTAGTAGGAGTAGAATTTACAAACTTGGTTTTCTTTTGTTTGTTTGTTTGTTTAGAATTTACAAAGTATTAATGTGCTTTTCCTATCTGGACTCCTAAGAACCAGATAAGCTGAAGCTCATCTACCTACTGGAAGTGTTACAGATGAATGTTTCAAAAGAGATGCAAAGGGTTAAACCAATGTTCACCTTCTGACATGCAAAATAGAGTTATGGAAATTCATGGACTTGTATGCATAGCTGCATAGAGAGAATTCCCAGACTCCTTCCTCTCTCCCTTTAGCATCAGAAGCCAAGTCTGGAGAATAGCTGATTTGGCCCCAGTTTGATACCCTTGGTTTATGTGAGCTCTAAGTTCCTCCCAATTATGAAATTCTGCAGCCCCCAGTACTTCCACAGACCCTAAAGGAACTTATTGATGAGCTATAAACCTAATGTTGGATGTGGTCGAACACAGTAGTTATTTCTTAAGTAATTGATAACTCTTGATTTGTTTGTTTCACTAGATGGGAGTGGAGAAGCATTTGAAGGTCATGCTGGTCTGACTAAAACCTTAGGAGCACACAACTCCAGCCTGACCTCACAGAACTAGGTTCACTGAGGAGGGCCAGTAACTCACGGTGCTCAAAGCAGGGCCTGGATGATTCCTGTGGCCTCTGAAGATATCTAGGACCTAATCCCTCAAAGCTGTGAAATTTATGTAGAAAGAGGGACTTTGCTGGTGTCATTAAGTTAAGGCTCCTGAGATGGAGAGACTATCCTGGATTGCTTGGTGGATGCTATATACAATGGCAATTGTCTTTTTAACAGGGAGGCAGAGGGAGATCTCACTGCAAGAGAAGGTGCAGTGATGAGGGAAGCAGTTTGGAGTGATGCTATTTGAAGTTAGAGGAAGGGACCACAAGCCAAGAGATGCAGTGGCTACTAGAAGCTGGAAAAGTATTCTCTCCTAGAGCCTCCAGAAGGAACCAGCCCTGCTGACACCTTGCCTTTAGCCCAGTGAAACTGATTTCAGACTTCTTTTTGTTGTTGTTGTTGTTTTGTTTTTTTGTTTTTTTTGATTTCAGACTTCTGACCAGAACTGTAGGAGAACATATTGGTGTTTTCAGTCACCAAATTTGTGATAGATTGTGACAGCAGCAAGAGGAAACTAATCAAACCCTTCCCTCGGCTGCTGCAGAGATCGGCCACAGGGCCTCCTTTTAGATGTCTTCCCACCATGGGCAGCAAGGGTTCTAAGAAGCCCATGTCCAGCACGCCTACCTTGGGAATCTGAATGTGTGTGTCAAGGTGGGCAGTCAGTGGAGACAGCCCGAAGAGTCAAAGACCACCTCCTCCCCTGAAGCCTACCCCAGCTGAGACAGTAGGGAGGCAGCCTTGGGGCTGACACCTGGTCAAGATCAGGGGCATCTGAGCACCTTCACCCTGGAGCTGGCGGGCTGGGGAGGACAGCAGCCCATGGAGAAGCACCAGTGTGCCCAGCTCAGCCCAGAAAGTAGAATATATGTTGGCAGGGTGGTGCAGTGATTTGAAAATGCAACAACAGGCACATTGCCTCCAAAACTCCAAAATGGCCTCATTCCCAGGAAAATGAACCAAGCTCAAGAAGGGAGAACAGCTCTATGAAAATGAGGGGAGAGTTCAGTCAGATTGTCACCTTGTGGGTTGAAAACCCGTTAGCTGTGACTGGATCACTCTCAGATTTTTTAAGGAAAGGAAAGGAATAAAAGAGAAAAGTACCTGTACCTCATACAGGTAAGTATCATTTCGTGAAACCTTTATCTGAGTTACACGCACACGCATATTTAGTCGTCATGCAAAATGTATTACTAAGCTCATCGGTACAACATTTGAAAGCCAGTGGGTTAAATGAAATAGGTGTGGCAGTCAGGACCTGATAAGAAACCAGAGGTTTTTCCCTGACTGTGCATCCTGAGAAAGCTGACACTGAGGGAAGAGTCCTCTCCCCACAAATCTGGACACCATCAATGGCCACAGAGACCACATAAGTGCCAGTCATGGCCAGATTGCTGGTATCAGGTAAACTCGCACCAGCAAACCCCAGGTTAGCACAAAGGTCACGACGGGCAAGGTGTAGTGAACCAGTAGAGAGAAAGAGCCGTTAAGTAGAAGGGCTACCCTATAGGGCCATGCCCATAACACCAGCCCTCAGGCCCAGCTGGGGGAGACATCCAGGCCAGGTACCCTAGCTCTTCACTTGTTTCTACAGTGGTAGAAATAATGGCACCAACTTCCCAGGATTGATGCGAGTGTTAATGAGTTAATGTGCTTAAAACTCATAAAGAAGTTGCAGGGACATAGCAATTCTATAAAGTCGGTAGCTGTGGGGGCGCCTGGGTGGCTCAGTCAGTTACGCGTCTGCACTGGACTCAGGTCATGATCCTAGGATCCTGGAATGGAGCCCTGCTTCAGGCTCCTGCTCAGCGGGGAGCCTGCTTCTCCCTCTCTCTGTTGCGCCCCCCCACCCTTGGCTTGCTCTCTTTCAAATAAACAGATAATAAAATCTTAAAAAACACCACCAGCACCACCACCACCACGATGGTCGCCGCCATTATTGTTATCCCATGAAGAGTGATCTACAACAAAGGACAAACTGGGCTGAGTCTCTGTCTGCAGAGCCAACCCCTAGACGCCACGTACCAGCCATTACCCCCTTCAGGAGGGCTGGTTTGGAGCATGCCCGCCCTGCTGTCCCTGCCCTGCCCCACGCCCACTCCAACTTCTTCCCCTTCAGCCTCCTCTTGTTCTGAGGTTGAGGTCCCTTGGATGGTCCAAGGCTGGATCTTCATCCAGCCAGCCCTGGGGTAGGGTAGGGACCCCTTACATTTTGCTCTTCCAGGTCTTCCTTCTACAGAGTTTTGCTGACAACTGGCATCCTCCCATACAGTTGAACCGCCAGGAGATGACGTGAACCGCTTAAAGGACTTCAGAAGTGGTCAACGAACAGCGCAGAAGTTTAGCACAGAGTCTCTAGAGTCAGGCTATCTGGGTTCAAATCCCAGCAGAACTATCTACTTGCTGTGTGATCCTGGGCGAGTTACTTACCCTCTTTGCTTCTAACCAAATCCAGACTGCCGCAGCTATGTCATTTAACCGCTGGCTTTCAAACTTTCTTTTGACCAATATGCACAGGAATGCAGTTGACACTGTGACTCGATGTGTGTGCGTGTGTATGTAACTGAAGTTAAAGTTTCATGAAATGATACCCTTAACAGATGGAATGACTCATGTTTTCTCTCTCCCTTCTCTTTCCTTCTCTTCCTTTCCCTTCTCTTAAAAAAACAATTTGGTAGTGACCCACTAATATAGAATGTGCTTCAAGGGGCGCATGGGTGGCTCAGTGGGTTAAGCCGCTGCCTTCGGCTCAGGTCATGATCTCAGAGTCCTGGGATTGAGTCCCACATCGGGGTCTCTGCTCAGCAGGGAGCTTGGGCTTCCCTCTCTCTCTCTGCCTGCCTCTCCATCTACTTGTGATTTCTCTCTGTCAAATAAATAAATAAAATCTTAAAAAAAAAAAAAAAAAGAATGTGCTTCAATTTCCTCACCTGTAAACCAGGGGAAAGAGACACACCCACCTACTAGGGTGGGGCTATTTGTGCCCCAACCCATATCTCCTCCCACAGGTGGCTTTGGCTCCCTGACTTCAGGTTCTCTTTGATGCTGGCATATGCCTGCTGGGAAGTTAATACCCCCAGCACCAGCCCTTGACCTCAGACAGACATGGAACCAGTGGGGACAGGTTCCATCTGCTTTACCAACCTCAGGTAGGCCACTTCTGAGGCTTGATCTGCATAGTCCCCTGGAAGGTCCCAGCAGGAATGAGCTCCAGCCTGCAGGGAAAGCTGCTCCTTCAAGCACACTGCTAGCATCAGCTGCCTTCTTGGTCTCACTTTCTATTCCACCAACCCCACCCCAACCCCTCCCGCTGCTGTCTTCTAGTGACATCTTCCAAAAAAATTACTCATGCTGGAATCCTTGTCTCAAGGTCTGCTTTTGGGAAAAGCCAACCTAAGACACAGCCTTATAAGGCAGTTAGGCCCATTAAATGAGACAATGTCAAATGCTTACAAGGATTCCAGTCTCCTAGTAGATGTTCAATAAATGTCAGCTAGGAGGCGGTTTCCACAGCCAATGTCATGTGAAGTTCAGCTGGAGAGGGAAGAGTCGGCACAGTCAGGGTCGGAGCAGCCCATGGATGAAAAGCCTGAGGGAGGTATATTTTTGGAAGAGAATGTTTTGTTTTTCAATCTGAAGTTTCTCCCATTTCTGAAGATCCCATACAAAACCACCTTTCTGTGGTTTTCCCAAGGGGACTTGCAAGTGTCACCCACGGTATTGGTCTCAGAGGGTGGAGGGAGTTTTTGTCCCTTACAGAAAGGAAAACTTCTGTGCTTCCTGCCCCAAGTAAGGAACACTGGCTCATGCAGTTGCCCATCACAGGGCCCTTCACCACGGCCCCAGAGGTGACAGGATTCTAGCCCAAGTTCCAACCTCAGCTCCAACTCACTGTTCAGCAAATGAACGGAGTGTAGAATGTGTGGTTCTACACAGGCTTCCAACTCATGTAGCCAACAGGCCTCTGCTCTAGGGACAGAGCCACTTCTCTGTCACCAGCAAGACAAACCATTTCTCAGGGTTTGTACACCTTCTCCAGGGAAGCCACAAGTCCTAAAGCTCGGTATGGATGGCCACAGCCCACAGGCATAGGCTAAGTAAGGGACTAAGCACCGCACACCCAAACGGCCCCTGAAAACCCCACTTAGCTCCTGACCACAGGATCAGCCCCCAGCACAAATCTGCTCACCACAACCTTTCTCTAGGCCCCAAGCTGTTTGACAAGCTTCATCTCTGGGCCCGGAGGGAGGCAGCAGCCTGTCAGGCTTGAGTACCATCACTGGCCCATGAGTAACCTGTGGGCTCAGAGTCAGGCTGCCTGGATCTTGAGTCCAGCTCCGTGTGTCTTTGCTGTGTGAACTTGGGCCTCAACGTCCTCATCGGTACAATGGCAGTAAGAATAGTACCTCCTTCGTAAGGTGGAGCATTCATGCCTCATTTAGCAGATATTCCTGAGTCAAGCGCTCACTCCTCCAGACAGAAGAGCTACCTCATGAACAAAACAGACAAATCACTACCCTTGTGATGGTGACCCTCTGGGGGCGGGGGGAGGGAGAATGTGACTTGTCATTTATAAAAATAAAAACACTCCACTAAGGAGAAGAATCAATGAAACAAGATGGGATTGGGAGGGAGACAAACCATAAGTGACTCTTAATCTCACAAAACAAACTGAGGGTTGCTGGGGGGAGGGGGGTTGGGAGTAGGGGAGTGGAGTTATGGACATTGGGGAGGGTATGTGCTTTGGTGAGTGCTGTGAAGTGTGTAAACCTGGCGATTCACAGACCTACCTGTACCCCTGGGGATAAAAATATATGTTTATAAAAAATTAAAAATTAAAAAAAAAAACACTCCACTAAGTACTGCAAGAGTTATACGAGTCATTGTAGGCAAAGCATTCGAAACAGAGCCTGACACAGCTACGTTCAGTGAGCATCAGTATTCTTAAAATTTTTCTAGCAAGGCCCATGGGATTACCTCCATAGTCAGGCTCCCAGAATCTGCACTGAGAATGCAGACCCTATCGGTGGGCCTCCTACTCCTAAGACAGGAGGGAGTTAAGCATATGTCCCTTATCTCTCCCTCCCGGCTTGCGGGTTGTGCTGCTGCCATCTCTACACTGATTGTACATTGGGGCTTTTGCAGCCCTGCTGGCCCCAGGAGCCCTTTCTATACCCACCACTGAATTACCATTTTGTTCCAGTTCACAAGAGCACCAGTGTAGGAACACCGCGGGCCAGATGGAATTTTGGAGACCCTGTCATTTGTTGGAAATTTTCTCTGGCTGCCCTTGTATTAACAGCCATATATTTGGCTCTCAGGCCTAGGACTGGGGCTGGGGTGGGAGAGGAATAGGTTTTGCTGCTTAAAAACTACAGCAAGTTTCTCTCCGGACCATTCTGTTCCAGCCTTCCAGAACATTCTACTCCCTGGCCGCTCAGAGGACAAGACACAACCCCAGAGAAAAGGGGGTGGTTGGTCTTCCAGACACACTCTTCCCCTCTTCTGACCAAACCTGTAATAACAGGGGAAACTGAGCTAATGAAGACATGAACGGAAGAGTCCCCCTCACTCTTGCCTTAAGGTTGTATGGACTTCTCTAGGATAAGGCCTAGAGGAAAGTTGGTAAACTGGGATCACGGGCCAAACCTGGCCTACAGATGTGTTTTGCTTGGCCTGAAGTATTTTTAATAAATTTAAGCCAATCTTTAAAAACCAGGATATTTCGCATAAAAAATCCAGATTTCTGGCTTCCTGCAAAAAAAAACCCAGAAGTTCTAGCCACAGCTTGGGCCCATGTTCTCACATGGCTCGAGGAGAGTTCAGCTCTCTCTCAATGACATGCTCTCTACAGTTGACCACAGGCCCCAACACTCCCTATTGTTTCCCAAAGCTGAGGAGGAAAGACATTTGCCTCTGGGATCTCACTAGCATAATGGTTTTTTCATAGAAGATAAACATTTCTTTGACCACAGCTCAACAAAATGTGAGAAAACACAGAGTCATTTTTCTTTCCCCACCATATCCAGCTTCTCCACTCACTATGCCAAAGGTCCAGGTTCCATCAACACTTTGGTTTGTACTTTTTGATCCAGAGCTGTACCATTCCATATAAGCACCACTGTCCGCATGTGACCGTTTATATTTAAATTAGTGGCAATTTGAAATTTCCATTCCTGATCCACTAGCCACATTTCAAGTGCTCAGGAACCTCCTGTGAGTAGTGGCTGTTATGATGGACAGCACGACATAGAGTATTTTCATCATCTTGGAAAGTTATATTGGACAGCTCTGGAAAGATTTAAATATAAGTTACAAGAGTACACCAGCCAGTCAAAACACCTCTTCAGGGGCGCTGGGGTGGCTCAGTGGGTTAAAGCCTCTGCCCAGGGTCCTGGGATCAAGCCCCTCATCGGGCTCGCTGCTCAGTGGGGAGAATGCTTCCCTCTCTCTCTGCCTGCCTCTCTGCCTACTTGTGATCTCTGTCTGTCAAATGAATAAATAAAATCTTTATTTTAAAAAAAAAAAAAAACACCTGTTGTGCTCATCCTCTGCATCTGCACTGGACACTGTGGGGAAGCTGCTGTCTTCCAGGTGTTCACAAACAAGGCAGAAAGCCGTAGGCAAGGACAAGAGACAGTGGGAAGTGCCCAGTTTTGCTACAAGAACCTGCTGAGGGCCCAAGAACGGGAGCAGGTCTCTGTTTCCGTGATACAAAGAAAATGCTCTGCTTGTCCATCACAGTGTGCTCTGGGCCCAGTTCCAGGCAGTCCTGTCAGAGGCTACCTGAAATGGGGACCCCCTGTTGCCCCAGAGATGCTGCTTTAGATATCTGGGACTGAGTCCCACATTTTTGAGGCTCCTTAAGCAAAACACACTCTGAAAGTCAAGTTGAGGGGCACCTGGGTGGTTCAGTGGGTTAAGCCTCTGCCTTCTGCTCAGGTCAGGATCCCAGAGTCCTGGGATTGAGCCCGCATGGGGCTCTCTGCTCAGCGGGGAGCCTGCTTCCCCCTCTCTCTCTGCCTGCCTCTCTGCCTAATTGTGATCTCTCTCTCCCTGTGTCTAATAGATGAATAAAACCTTTTAAAAAATTTTAAAAAGGGGTGCCTGGGTGGCTCAGTGGGTTAAAGCCTCTGCCTTCAGCTCAGGTCATGCTCAGAGTCCTGGGATTGAGCCCCGCATCGGGCTCTCTGCTCAACAGGGAGCCTGCCTCCTCCTCTCTCTCTCTGCCTGCTTCTTTGCCTACTTGTGATCTCTGTTTGTCAAATAAATTAAAAAAATAATAATTAAAAAAAAAAGAAAGGGCTACCTCTAAGTTGTGAACATTCTTCAGGAGGACCCTCCTTGAAGTCCTTCATGTCTATCAGTGTGTGACCCGGCCATCACTCAGCAGCAGTAATCTCTAAATTACTCTATTACTGATCTCTAAAACGGGTTTACACTAGCCTCAACAGTGTGAAGGGTGCCAAGGGTGAAGGATTCAATGAGGCAATAGACAAGAAAGCCACAAAGCCCAGTGCAAATGCATGTGGGTATAATATTAAGGGGAAATTATATTCTGACACCCAGCACACACTAGAAGTTTGTTGAAAACTATTTTTTAAGTGATCCTGGAGTAGAGGCTGAGGAAAGACCCTTTAGGTAAAGGGGGCTTTTGGCAAGCTCTCAAGATCAAATCACAGAGATGAATACCTACAGAGAAGCAGAGGTATTTTTAGTACCAAAGACTATTCGAGCCACCTAGTGAAGCCACGGATTCTTCTCAGGATGTTTTTTTAAAAATGTATAAAATAGAAGACATAGCTTTCCAAAGACAATTAATTATATTGAATACATTGTATTGTATCAGATATATTATATACTGAAATACAGTTATGAAAATACCCTAAAAAATAAATTTATGGTATAATAATTATAAGGACCTATTTTATATTTTTATATTTTAGCAAGAGGCTTTCACTGAGGTTAAACAAAAACCTTGTTGTTTAACCCTTAAACTGTCCCTGCTCCCCTTCCCCCAGGGGATTCACTTAAAAACAAGTCCCGGAAACCAGCTCCAGGTAACAAAGCCCAGATACAAGGGTGGGTCAGGCCAGGTGGAAACAGATCAGTGGGGGGTTGCATACTGTCTCCCTAGCTACCAAGGAGTATGGGCCCCCGCCCTTTGGGAGCCTTTTTGGCGCCAATCCTAATCAAGGTGTAATAGGCTGGGTCAAATGTCTACTAGGGTCAATTGTAACTCAATTGGTCACCTAGCATCACTGTGGAGTTTCCTGTGTGTGTTAAAATCTCATTGGTCACCTGTGCGTGGCCAGGCCCGACCGCATGGCCTTTGCCCTTAAAAGCCAGACTGTGAACCAGAAAGGTTGCCCTCTCTTGTAAGAGGTTCGTCCCCGAACATTCCGTTAGACTCTTGATGCTTGGCGCGAAATAAAGCTTTGCTTGACCTTCACTTTATATCAGTCTCGCTCCTTTAATCATGGACCCATTATTGGGGCATAACAATAATAATGTTTCTTCATTAATACACTAAATAATAAGATCTAACAATACCTCTAATAACAAATGGGACTTTCAAAGTCGAAGGAGTAAAGACTGTATTTCAAACTCTGTGTTTCCACTGTTATGATATAAAATACCTGTGATTCCTGGGGTGCCTGGGGGGCATAGTCAGTTAAGTGTTTTGGTTTCGGCTCAGGTTGTGATCTGGGGGTCATGAAATCAAGCCCCATATCAGGTTCCTTGGTCAGTGCAGAGTCTGCCTAAGACTCCCTGTCCTTCTCCCTCTGCCCCTCCCCACCGCCCTCACTCTCTTTTACTCTGAAATAAATAAATAAATCTTTAAAAAAATAAAATGAGGGGCGCCTGGGTGGTTCAGTAGGTGAAGCGTCTGTTTTCAGCTCAGGTCATGATCCCAGAGTCCTGGGATCGAGACTGGCATCAGGCTTTGTGAACAGTGGGGAACCTGCTTCTCCCTCTTCCTCTGCTCCTCCCCCTGCTTGTGCTCCCTTTCTCACTAACAAATAAAGAAAATCTTAAAAATAAATAAATAAATAAATAAAAATAAAATGAAATATCTATGATATTTCATTCATTATTTCATTCATATGATATGTCATTCATTATTAAAGAAACACCGAATTTCCATGAGAGATGAGTGAAAATAAAAATATAACTTTTCGGGCGCCTGGGTAGCTCAGTGGATTAAGCCGCTGCCTTCAGCTCAGGTCATGATCTCAGGGTCCTGGGATCGAGTCCCACATCGGGCTCTCTGCTCAGCAGGGAGACTGCTTCCCTTCCTCTCTCTCTGCCTGCCTCTCTGCCTACTTGTGATCTCTCTCTCTCTGTCAAATAAATAAATAAATAAATCTTAAAAAAAAAAAAAAAAGATATAACTTTTCTTCAACCAAGCTGAAGTCTCTCCTGAATTTTACATATGGACTCCAGGTCAAGTGCCCTTGAATGGGCTCCTTTTTACCTCCACCATTCAGCTGTGTTTTTCTCTAGCTCACCAGTATTCAGATGGATCCACGTGACTGATAATGTAAGGGCCTACTTAGCCAGAGCGAGCGGTTTTGTTGTTTATGCAGTAAACTTAGATTGAACCTGCCCCTTCCCCCAAGAGGAAAGCACTTAGAAACAGAACTGGTGAAATACGGCCAAATAGCCCCCAATAACGGAGCACAGATACCAGGACATGTCAGGCTGGGCAGAGATAATGGAGCCCAGATACAAGGACGTGTCCGGCCAAGTGGAAACGTCCAATCAGTGAAAGCGCATGTATTACCTCCCTTGCCGCCAAGGATGAGCCAAGCCAGGTGGAGACATCCAATCAGGAAATCACCTCCCTAACCACCCAAAATTGTGGGCCCTGCCTTTTGGGCACCAATTCTGACCAGAGTGATAGGCTAGTTGAAATAACTACTATAGGGTGAATTGTAATTCAATTGGCCACCTGTGTGTGGCCAGGCTCAACCACATGGCCTTTGCTCTATATGTTAGTCTGTGAGACTGGGAGGGGTCACCTCGTTGCAAGAGACGGCCCTGGCCGGTCAGTTTCATTCTCGATGCTTGGCGTGAAATAAAGCTTTGTTTGACCTTCGCTTTGTATCAGTCTCGTCCTTTTGTCCACGGACCCTTTCAATACCATGGAAGCCCCTTTAGAGCACATGTTCTCCAATTCTAAAACACCTTATGCATAGGAGCTAGGGTCCAAGGCTACCCCCAACTCCCGTTCCCCTTGATGCACTGAAGGGTCCTACTAACAATCTTAGAGGCTCAGCCTTGATGCATCTGTAGCCCTGTCTGTTGTCTGGGGACAGGTCCCATTAACTGAACACTTAGCACATGCTGATGACTACTGTACGAGTTGCTTTATGCTCAATAAAACATCGAACACACAACTTCAGAAGAGGACAGTGTTATCTTCGGGAGGAAACTGAGGCTGAGGGGTTAAAGTTTCAGTGACTTGCCCAAGGTTTGAATTTGATTCCAAACAGCCTTTTGAATGCTTCATGCTTTAAAACTATACCAAGGAAGCTACTGTGACAATTACACTTTAAGCCCATTCTCCCTGGGAGAGAGCACCAGTGCCCAGGACTGAACGCAGGTGAACAAGGAGCCAGGAGTCTTTCCTGACCCTCAGTGAGGTGACTACACAGAGAGGCATTGCCCATGCAGCCATCCACACCCCCTCCCCAACAGGAAACGAAGGGATTTTAACTAGCATTTCAAGAGAGAATGTTCTGGGGGAAAAGGGAATACAATAGCATCTTTGTAATTGCAATGGGATCTCTAGAGTGCCAGGAGAAGTGAGCTGTAGCTGGGGGGAGGAAGGGGAGGGACAGAACTTGGTGGCTGGCTGACTGAGCTGACTGGGACCAGGGCCTGCAGACAGTGGCCGGGTGTACGGGGAGGCCGAGAGGGAGGGCTCGTGCTGTCCAGGAGGCCACCCCTGCCGCCAGCTAGTCCCTGAGCTGGGGTCCAGTTCCCCCAGGAGGCACACTGGGCCTCTGTGTGGACAGACAACAGAGCCACTCTGTCCTAGAGAAAGAAGCCTGTGTGTCCTGCCCACCTAACTCAGAGCACAGGGATGAACATCTAGACAGCCCATTCAGTAGGCAGCCGGCCTCCAGTCCTCACACTGCCTGCAGTCTCCACCGCCAATGCATTCAGGCATCCCAGGCAGCACCACCCGGAGCCCCATCCCAACCTGGGTACAGCTTGAGCCCTTCAGTCCTCCCCGCCCCACCCCCCACCATGCTTCTTCCCTGTGGGTGGTTGTGGGTTATCACATTATCCTTGGGACTGGAGTTCACTCATCTCCTCTGGGGAAAAGAGTGAAGGGGGTTGTAGGTCCCATCTTTTTTGAGATTATGACCCTCTGATATTACAGATTTGACTATCGTTGGGTCTTCCATTCCCATCTCAAGCACGGCACCAAGCATGCTTCAAAGCAATTGTTTAAATTGTTTCCAGAACAACGAGGAGAGGCATGGCCTCTGCCCTCCCTTTATAGTCCAGATGGGAAGATGGCCCTGGACAACACTGCCCATCTTAGTACTTAGATGGATCATAGAAATGAGTGAAGGGGGTATATGCTGTTTGTTTATCTATATGAAGGAGTAGATTCATCTGGACAATCTCCTAGGAAATGCAAAAAATGAGAAAGGAGAAACAGAACTTCATGACAATCCTGCAATGCCTGGTGCATTGGAAGTGACCTCATAGCACTGGTGCAAAACCAGTCTGCACACAGGCAAGGCCAGTCGCTGGGTAAGCCGAGTCTGTTCTCAGCGGGAGCACAGGACTGACACAGGGCATCCGAAGCACTGAGAGGCAGCGGCAGGGGAAAACATCACGGCTCTGCCAGAGGGCAACTCACAGCTGACACCAGCTTGGGACACTGCACCTGCTAGTCCCAGAGCCCTGTGTCCCCCGAGTGCCATGATCACAGGCTGTGAGGAGCTCCTGTCTGGTCCTTCGCCAGTGCCCCTGCAAGGGGAAAGGGCCTCCACGGGGCTGGTCCTGTTTAGTCTCTGAACCTCCGTCCCCTTCTCTCGCATCCGTACATCTCTGGCTCTGACTCTTCTCCCTTTCTCTCCCTTTCTCTCTCCCCTCTGATGTCTTCCACCATGCCGATAACATTTCTGAAAAAATCCCTACTCCACTTGGCTCTTACACATGGAACCATGAACCTGTTGCCTGAGCCAAGATGAAAGGATCTGAATTCTCCATGTGGTTCTGGAAGAGGTTGTTAGCTCATTGCAAGCAAACACCCTCGAAAGCCAAACAAAACCTGCCCACAAGTAAACAGCATGTGACACAGCCCCTTCCTACAGCCACTTAGCAGAAACCCAAACTAAAGCACATGGCAGGCGGGGAACTTGGAGGTAGAGCTGGGGGAACCACAGGCTGGCTGGCAGAGTGCACCAGCGACCACGGGCAAGGTGGCTGGGTAACATTAACACCACCCTACTCCTCTCTTATTGAGATTATCCCTAATCTATTGTTATGATAATAAGGGCAAAACCAATGTAGAAGATTAAGGGAAAAACATCAAACCCTTCCCTGTGACTCTTAAAAATATAACATAATAATCGATTTTATAGAATTAAAATGATTGGTATCATTTTTAAATAAGTCACTGCTATAGCATGATTACTTCTAAGTGTAACTAAAGGACACAGTAGGAGAAATAAAAATGAAAAGGAAGACAGACAGAGGTCTGTATACTCACATGCCTGAACAAGAAACAAGTCAATTTTGACCTGCCTAGATTCCCTATCTGAGGTTACTAAGAACTAGAGGTTCTCCTGCTCAATTACATGCCTCCCACCTGCTGCCTTCGGCCAGGCCAGTCACCAGGCCCATTCCCCAACGCCATCATTTCCCAGATGCTCCCCTCCAGTCCTGCAGCCTCCCGCCCTGGAAAGCTGCTCTCTGAAATGCACACTCGCCCTAACTCCCCCGTGCTCAAAGGCAGTGTGAGGCTCCTAATGTTTGCTCACCCACCACTTCCCCTCCTCCCTCCCTTTCACTCCTAACACCACTGAATTCAAAACACCTCCTGGCTTCTATTAGTAGGCAACTCTAGGGCCACCAGGCTGGGCCTTGGGAATATAGCCAGATCCCAGGCCACTTCGAAGAATACGTGTCTGTATCTGTCTGTGTGTGTTGGAGGTGGGGATCCCCACAGAGAAAGGCAGCCTGGGGATCACCCACAAACCACTGTTCTGTCCTCTCTTGTGGGCCAGATGGTCCTTAGGTGCAGACCTGGGTAGACACACCCAGATGATACAGAGGGGGGTATCCCCAAATGCCCCAGAAGGAAACACTTCCACAGTCGCATCAAAAAGGGATCCAAGCAAAGATAGCCCAGGTTGCTCACAGCAACTCGGGGCCTCAAGGAATCCTGATGTACTCTGGTGGGGAGAGAAAGCTGGGTCTCCTAGGTCTGTCCCGAGGGGGTTGTCAGCCTCTTGGGAGGCCCATCTGAAGCACATTTCTTTCACCAGCCCCTGAAACAGCTAAGGAACTCATTTCTTTGTGAGGCTTATTTCTCACACTCCCTCCCTACTGCTTTTTTGAACAAACCTCTGCTAGGGCTGGATAGGGCCAGTAGATTATTAAAAACCCTCTGCTCCCTGGCCAGCCCCATGCAGAGCCTGGCTCCTGTATGCAGCAGGTCAAGGGGGGTGCCCACAAGAGAGAGGGTATCAAATGCCCCACGGGCTCCAAGGGCTGGATGTCGTGGTTCCCAGTTCTGATTTCAAAACCAGTTTAACCTCTTTTCTTCAGCTGAGCCTGAGGAGCTTGGGCAAGGTGATCAGCTGGAGCACCCCAGCTTTAGACCTCCAGGGTCTGTGACTGAGTGGGGGCTGTCTTCTCACCCAGTGTTCAACAAGGGGGCCCAGAGCACACAAACAGGGCAAGTATCTCCCGCTGGCTGGGCACTTCCTTCTTAGTGAGAAGAAAGATTTAAAGGAGCAAGAGAACCATTTTAGAATACAATCTTTCTGCATGTGATCCATACTTCAAGGAGAGGCCCAGGAGCTCCCCACCCCCACCATTGGTAGTGAATGAAAAAATGCATCAGTGACTTCTTTACCATTGGTTTTAGGTTCTTACAAAAAGAAAACTTATTTTATGGGTCTTCTGCAAAGCCCTCATTCTTATAGCAACTTTGGGGTACCAAGTGTTATCACTTCCATGATGACATTTGCTCCTGATAATGGTCTATTATTACAACCCCAGGTTACAGAGGGGTCCAAAGCTCAGAGTACTGGAGTGCTTACCCAGAGCCATGCGGTGGGTAAGCATGGCACATGTCTGGCACAAACCTCCTTCTGATTTCAAACCCCATGCTTCTCCTTCACTCCAAGCTGTACCAAATGCCTCAAGGAGGGTACAGTGTCTATGATGAGACCTGTGTGGGGCAGGGGGTACAGTGTCCATGATGGGACCTGTGTGGGGCAGGTGGAAAGACTTAGGAGACCTGGGCTCTAACCCAGCTCTGAGTCACCGTGAGAAGATCACATCCTTCTCCGATTTTAGCTCCTTCTCCCCAAGATTCCCCTCTGTCTTAACTACCCGGGAATTTAGCTCTTGGTTTTTTTGAGAATAACTGACCCAATGTGGGTTCTCCTGGGATCCCCTTCCCTCCCTGTCTGCCTGTCTGCTGACATTCCCACAGCACAGAGTGAAGACAGACAAGAGGAAACACCTCCCACACCCACACTTTGGGCCATCGAAGGTAACTGCAGTAAAATCTATTATAAAGGGGCTGAAGCAATTTGTTCTTGTGAGCTTGTCTGATTTCCACTTAGCCAGGCACTCAAATCCCCATTTCTGTGGGTAATCAGAAGCTGGCCACATGCCACTGAACACAGCTCCCAAGTGGGAACCACATAAAGTCCACAAGCAGAGATGATTATTAAAATCACGGTACTGAGCATGAAAAGTGCGGCTATGAATATTTTTTGGAAATGCAGACATGGAACATACTTCGACAAAAAGTGAAGTAAAACAAATTGTACTATAAAATTGCATGTTCGGTATAATATCAACTCTTTACAATAATACTCAGAGACAGTAGGAGATATGCCAAAATGATACCCCATGGTTATGGACAGAGGTTGGCAGTATGATACACGATCAGGAAGAAAACTTTGTGTTTTTTAAAGAATCAGGAAGGAAACATTTTTTTAAAAAGTTGGCAATAATAGTCTTAACTTCTTCTATCAATATTCTTTTTTTTTTTTTTTTAAGATTTTTTAATTGATTTGTTTGGGGGAGAGAGAGAGAGAGAGAGAATGAGCAGGGGGGAGGCACAGAAGGAGAGGGAGAAGCCAGCTCCCATCTGAGCAAGGAGCGCCACATGGGGCCCCATCCCAGGACCCTCAGCTCATGACCCAAGCCTTAGGCAGATGCTTAACTGACTGAGCCACCCAGGCTCTTTATCCAGGTTCTGAGTCTTGGCACACACCAAGTCTCCTGCCATGATTCTAAGTTATGGGCAAGTGTCCCAATCTTAGCTTCAGAAATGCACACACCAAGCCCTCTCAGAGAACCACATCCACTTAAGATGATCAAAAATACCCTCATGGGTCCTGAAGCTCAGTGTTCACTTTCGCAAAGTGACATCTAAGGATTCCAGATTTTTTAGCTTTATATTTCTAAGCCCGGGTTTCCCCGTTAATGTGCCTCGGATCAGTAACATGACAGTGTTAAGGAATTACTGGACGAAGACCATATTCAGACAAGCTGGGGAAGTTCACGTCTCCATTTCAATGAATTAAGAGCGGTTTCTCTGTGGAATGATCCTGCAAGAGGGGCATATAGGATGTATCCTTTGCAGATCAAGTTCACCGACACCTTCTATTTTCTGACTATCTAAGGGGACAGGAGCTCGACAGATTGAGGAGCATCCAGGGAAGTGCAGTCCCCGTTCCCTTCGCCTTCTAACCCTGTGGTTCTCAGTCCCGGCTGCACACTGGGATCACCTGTGCAGCCTGAAAAACAAACCCCTCGGCCTGGATCTGGTCTGGGGAGCAGTGAGAGCCAGGGTTGAGAACCACATCTTCCTTTCACTATCCTGAGGGCACCAGGAAGTCAACAACACCAGATTGGGCTCCAACCTCAGAATCATTCATGTATCATCCATTTTTGAAGCTAAATGGAACTTCTAAGGACATCTAGTTCAATCTCTCATTTTACAGAGGAAGAAACTGAAGTCCTCAATGATTCCCAGCCCCCCACCTCCTCTTATGCTGGTTCCAGTCGGTGCCCCGCAGTCCCTTGGGCCCCCCAGGCCTCTGGCCCACAGGACCCTTCATTCAGCGGGAGTATCAAAGGAAACCTTCGGATCTCCAAGGCCATTTTGCTGCCAGAGGTTGCTTATCAGGCTGCCCCTCTCTCTGGCAAATGGACCCTGACACAAGTGAAATTCTGACTCAAGTCCTCTTCCTAACACCCCAGGACTGAGAACGAGAAGCCAGGAGACTGCAGGCTCATGAGGACAGAAAGCCCACACTGGCAGCAGAGCAAACACATCCATACACCCTTAGGCTGCTAGAGCAGGAGGCGGGCACTTTTATCCCCTGTGCATTCCATCGCTATTGCAGGAGGGCTGAGATGCTGTCAGAGACATTTTTAAACTCAAGAGTGAAAAGAAGGGGCACCTGCACCCCAATGTTCATAGCAGCAGTGTCCACAATAGCCAAACTGTGGAAGGAGCTGAGATGCCCTTCAACAGATGAATGTATAAAGAAGATATGGTCCATATACACAATGGAACATTACTCAGCGAGCAGAAAGGATGAATACCTACTATTCGCTTCGACATGGATGGAACTTTATGGGATTATGGTGAATGAAATAAGTCAAGCAGAGAAAGACAACTATCATATGGTTTCACTCATACGTGGAAACATAAGGAATATCGAGGAGGACCACAGGGGAAGGGAGGGAAAATCAGAGAAGAATGGGAAGAAATCAGAAAGGGAGACAAACCATGACAGACTCTGGACTCCAGGAAACAAACTGAGGGTTACAGAAAGGAGGGAGTGGGGGATGGGGTAACCAGGTGATGGGTATTAAGGAGGGCACATGTTGGGATGAGCACTGAGATTTAAACGCAACTAATGACTCACTGAACACTGCAATAAAAACTTATGTTGTACTATATGCTGGCTAACTGAACATAAAATAAATAAATAAATAAATAAATAAATAAAAAATAAAATCAGGAGACCCCTGCATACCCACTAAGGACCCTCTGGTTGATGGCTTTGGCCCCTATCCTCTTCTGACAATATTCTTGCTCCTGAACATGGAATTTTGTAGTTAAAAAAAAAAAAATCACCATACTTTAAAGTTTCACATCCTGTACCTCTGATCACTCCCCTTTTTCAACCCTAAGATTCCATTATCTCTTTCTCTTTAGCAGCACTGAGAAAGACACACTATGAGAGAGGGTCCTAAGAAGGGAGGGTGAAACACACATAGACTCTTGGTACCCTTCCTGCGCCCCCAGCTTGTGACCTCTGGTCCCCACAAGACCAGAATGAACACCTTTGCGCCCAAGGAACTATTCTCCTAGACACTCTCCATCCTACAGGAGAATCTCTACACATCCTTCTAAACTCCAGGCTCACAGCTAAGCTCCCAGAGAAGAATCTCAGTGAGCCCCAATCTGGCCTCTGTGACTTTCAGAGTGGGGAGAGGGAGCAGGTCACAGAAGCAGATGGAAGAGTCCTATAGGCTCCTTCAGAGTTCAAACTCATTCTGGTGTCTGACACCCTCCCCCTACACCACCCACCCAGCTTGGGACAGGGAACTGTAAGAACAGTGGGTGAGGGCTGCAGGTAACTTCTACCAGAAGCAGAGCTCAGCAGCAGCCAGTCCAGAGACAAGCCCCCTTTCTGAGGCTACATATAAGCCTGGTTCGTGCTCAAATGATCTAGCTTCCCTGCGTGTTGGTATCTGAGTTTTATCCATAAAAAGGCAACGGTTGGCAAGTTTTCCAACTTCCTGAAGAACGTCCCAGACCAACCAGCGCTCCCACACCTGCCCGACGGTCCAGGAGATGGAGCCAGGCACAGGACCTTTTCCAGACCCAATTTATTTCTTTGTGAATTAAGGTTCAGCCAGGGTGTACAGGTCCATAATGAAAGCGCCCTCGGTCATCTCCTCCAAGGGAAGCAGCAAAGCTGATTGATCACTTCTTGCCCCCCACACTTCGTCCCAGGTGCAAAAATTAAGAGCCCCTGCGACCCCAAGCAAACTGTCAGAACAATTCTGGCTCCTGGAGGCTCTGTGCAGGCTCTGTACACCCAGAGCTGCGAGCACTTTCTGTGGCCACCTGTCTGGGTGCCCACCCGATCTGCCCACCCTACTGTCCCCTCTCGAGATTCCTACCATGTCCCCTGTGGTGGCTGGACCCGCTCCTCGGCGACCTCAGCTGGCTCTCCAGCTCATCCCACAGCCCCGGGGTCTGCCCCGTGCTCCGTGACTCTCCAAGGCTTCCCTGGACGCGGATTTCCCAGACCCAAGGTTCACAGCTCCCCAGCGGCCAAGTGGCCCCACAATTCCCGGGTATGCGGTGCGCTCAGGGATGCTCTGCAGGTGGGGTTGTTAGAGAACCACGGGGAATCTGCGTGTATAAGGTCTGCGGTTCTGCCAGAGCCTTCCCACAGCCTCAAGCCTCCCCGATCAGCCAGGGACTTCTGCAGAGTTTGCGAAGTCCCTGCTGCGTGTTCCAGCCCAGCCTCCCCACTTCCCCGAAAGCGAAGGAGGGGGGGAACTCCTTTCACAATAAAAGCCCTGCCCCAGGCTTAGGCGGGCAGAGCCGCCTGGAGCAGTGGCCCAGGTGCTAGGAAGGAATGGGTCCCGCCTGCCAGGAGATGATCTGAGGTTGGGCCGCCAGCGCCGAGCTGGGTCTGGGCAGATCGCTCCGATCCCGCCTCTGAGGTGTGAGGGTGTTCGGTGAGTCCTGGGCAGTCGTGGGTGGGAGGAGGGATGGAGAAAGGGAAGGATGGGCCCTGGCTGGCCTGCTGAGGGTCGCCAAAACTGTTGCCCTCCCAAGCAAAGCCATAGAAAGATAAGTCTTTTCGCTGGCATCTCCTAATCTTATTTGGGCTCTGTCTCCAAGGGCGGTTGGGGAGAAAAATCCTTTTACCACTTAAGGTCAATCACAATGGACAATTTTTCCCCCACTGAGAATTAACCAGTGTTTAAGTCATTGGAGTAAGTGGCTGATACGACCCCTCTGCTACGGATGCACAGAGTGTCTGTGTCCCCTGGGTCACCTATAGTAGGCAGGACCTGAGGATCTGTATGCTCCTTGCTGGAGAGAAGTCTGGGCTTAGAGTCTATAGTCCTGTAATTGGGGGCTGGCCCCTCTGTTCACAGCTGAGTGACATTTAATAGCTGAGTCACCTTCAACCAGTGCCTGGATGTCTTTGAGACCTATGTCCCTCAGGATTCTTAATAGCCTATAGGCATGAAGGTAGAGGTGAGGGTAGTCAGAAGTAGCGTACCCTGAGAGAATCTGGGAACCAGGCTGACAAATTACTCTCTGAGGTTGAAATTAACAAGAATTGTCACTAGATGGACAGAAACCATCTCTCAGGAGTCACCTGCAAGAGAGTGCTTTGAGGTTGTCACTGATGACAGTACTTCTAAAGGAGAACAAATATCCAGAGATCTCTTTAAAGTGTGTAGGGGGATGGGGAGACAGACGGAAGGGAAAGTATTCCTTCAGTCATTATGTTCTGAATGCTTTCTGCAGGTGATTTCATTTCATCATTACAAACAATCCTAAGAGAGAAAATTTATTACCATCATTTTACAAACAAGGAAACTGAGGCATAGGGAGTGCAAGTGACTTTCCTAAAGCCAGAGAGTAAGTAGTTTTTAGCAAAACAAAAAGCCTATTCATGAGAACATGAGAGGAAAAGGAAGAAATTGATAAACCAGGAACTGGAGGCAGGATGCTCCTTAGGAGCTCCTTAGGATATACTTAGTGCAAAAAATTGCAGCTTGCCTGGGATTAGGGTGTAAGAGAGTACAGAAGAATCTGAGCAAGTGATCATCGATCATCAATCATCGATCATCAATCATCGATCATCGAGCAAGTGCTGGATGAGGACGGGGTGGGGGGGGGTGATCCTGCAGACTGGTTCATTCAGACATCAGTGTGGTCTTTTGGGTCCACTTTTCTGACTGCGACCCACATAAGATGTACATTTTATGCCGTGACCCTTCACACAAACATATATGTCTAAATGTCCCTAAAACCAAGTTTTATAAAACATTATTACATGTAACGCACTTTGATATCTTCTATTCTGTTACATTTCAATTATTCGTAATGGTAGTCTCAAATCATTATGTTTATTTCAGTAATATCCACGAGTAATTATGGTTTGAAAAACCACAACCCTGGAGAGTGGAGCAGACATTTTTTTTAAAATTAATGTTTTCAGAGGGTTTTGTGGTATTCTGCAGAATCTATCTGTTATGTATAAAAGGAATTTAAGAGACAGGGATTCTGTTGGCCAAGACTGAGAACACTGAACACAGTTAAATGGACTGTCCCTCCCCTGCTCTTTTTAGCAGTAGGACTCATCAGAAACGTCAATGCTAATGTGCATTGAGATTTCCTGAGAAAGTTGGAAAGTGCTCAGTTTTTTCCATGTTCACCGGGTGCTGAACTCTTTTTCTGGGGTCTCACAGGACATACTTGAGAAAAGCTGCTCTGGGACCTGGCCCAGGTTTCTGAATTGTCACCATAAGAACAGGAGTCAAAGTCCTACGTTCTGAAGCCAGACTCCCAACATCAGCATCATTTTGTTCACAGGATACTCGGCTCAGCTAAGGAGGTGCCCAGACCGGAGTGTAGGAACTCCATTTTTAAGTGAACAACTGCAACTTTGTAACCCAGATTGAATGTGAGCACACATTTTCCAGGAATGACCACAGCTGGGTAAGCCGGTAAAACAGTTCTGGAACTGCCAAACTAGGACACACCTGGATCTGCAGTGACTCCACCGGCCCTTCACGAGTCCTGCCTAGAAAAAGCAACTCCCCCTTCTCTACTACCTCCTGCTTCCTTCCGGGTCTGCAGGGCTATAATTAAGACCACTGGTCCACAATATCTTAGACTTAAACATTGACTTCCCTGATAACTTCCTCTTGCATACGGCCATGACCATGGCTGTGGCTCTGTAACTCAACAGGTCTGCAGGCCGACAATCTTTGACATGCACCTTTTTGTTTCCTGTCCCCCTGCTTCCTCATTCTCCATGCATTTTTTGCTGCATACTCTGTGTTTGGTGTTAATATCAAGAACAAGTAAGAGGTAGCACTGCATTGGAAAACTGTCTGGCTTTCTACTAAAACTAAATATACTTGTGCCCTGCAAAAGCAAATCCTAGACCTTGACCCAACAGAGGTACCTACACATATCAAATGCCATGTACATACAAGGAAGTTCATTAGCAGCAAATTGTTTGCAATGGTCACAAATAAGAAACAACCCAAATATCCATTCATAGTAGAAACAAGAAGAAGATTGTGGTGTATTCACACAATGGAGTGTTTAACAGAAATGGCAATTCATGAACTACAGCCACGCAGGAACATTCTGTAGAGGGAGAGAAGCCAGCTACAAAAATAGGCCTACATATGCTTTCATTTGTATGCAGCGCACAAACAGGCCATGCTGATTTCTGCTGTTAGAGGCCAGGTGAATGGTTACCCAGGGGAAAGTCATGACTGGGAAGAAGACCCGAAGAGGGCTTTTGTGGTGCTGTGAGTGTTTTGTCTGTCAATCTGGCTACTAATTTGAATACCAATTTCATCAATGCAGATGAAAACGAACTGAGCCGTTAATATACTTAGGATATGTGCACCTTTTTGTATGTATGTTAACCTTCAATGAAAAGCTATATGGAACAAAAAACTAGCACATCGGGCGCCTGGGTGGCTCAGTGGGTTGAAGCCTCTGCCTTCAGCTCCGGTAATGATCCCGTGGTCCTGGGATCGGTGCATCTGCATCGGGTTCTCTGCTCAGCAGGGAGCCTGCTTCCTCCTCTCTGGGTGCCTCCCTCTCTGCCTACTTGTGATCTCTATCTGTCAAATAAATAAATAAAATCTTAAAAAAAAAAAAAAAAAACCGAGCACATCCTGTCTCTAGCTTCAAAGGACTCACAATCTAGCCCAAAATACTCCAAACATTTTTAAGTTACTTGCCTCGGTAGCAGTAAGTTTTTGAGTGTATTCCCCAATATGTACATTACATATTTATAAGTTACTTAAGTGTACCTCCTTATTTTATAAAAATGTTTCTTTCCACACACTCACACACACTGTACCCACATGTATGTACCAATGGCGCTCTTGGTCATGCAGAGCTCGCTAATGAAAGGAAGATTTTGCAAGGCTGTGTTTCGAAGAAGCTGAATTATGGTAGCTACTAGAGCTATTTACAAGCATATAGAACCCCATCTTTCAGACAATGAATAGGATGTATGTCCCTGCCCTTTGAGGTTTGCTGGGGTCTTGTGACCAGCTTTGGCCAATGAGATTAAGTAGAAGAGCCATCGCTTCTGGGTGGAGGCTATAAAATCCAGCCCATGACTGGCCATGCTCCTTCTCTTTTGCAGTGACTTAAAATCTTCTGTCAAGAAGGAGCCTCCAGGGGTGCCTGGGTGGCTCAGTGGGTTAAGCTTCTGCCTTGGCTCAGGGTGCCGGGATGGAGCCCCACATCAGGCTCTCTGCCCAGTGGGGAACCTTTCTCTGCTGTCTCTCTGCCTACTTGTGATCTCTGTCTGTCAAATAAATAAGTAATATCTTAAAAAAATAAAGAAGGAGCCTCCATCAGACTGGACTTCTGGGGACCATGATGAGCAAAGCCTCCACAAGACCTCACTGGATGTGAGAGTGAATGAGAACAACTTTGTGTGTTTAACCATCAAGATTCAAAAACTGTTCCTATAGCATAACTCAATCCATCCTAATCACGTGAATAAAATTACTTTTGAGAAGGCTTGCTTTTGAATAACCATAAATTGGATTTTGTCCTCTGTTCAGAATCTTCCAGAAGCTTCACATCCCTTTCAGAGTAAAAAAAAATCCCAAGTCTTGCAGGAGCCTTACAAGTCCTTCCACACTCCTCTTGTCTGTCTTCACCACCTGCACTCTCTCACTGCCTATGCTCCAGGAGACACTCTTTCTTACTATTTCTTGCATACTCCAGGCACTACGGCACCTCAGGACATTTGCACTTACCATTCCCTCTGACTGAAATACCCTGTGTTGATGCTGGTGGGAATGCAAGTTGGTGCAACCACTCTTGGAAAACAGCGTGGAGGTTCCTCAAAAAGTTGAAAATAGAGCTACGCTATGACCCAGCAATTGCACTACTGGGTATTTACCCTAAAGATACAAATGTAGTGATCCGAAGGGGCGCGTGCACCCGAATGTTTATAGCAGCAATGTCCACAATAGCCAAACTATGGAAAGAACCTAGATGTCCATCAACAGATGAATGGATAAAGAAGATGTGGTATATATACACAATGGAATACTATGCAGCCATCAAAAGAAATGAAATCTTGCCATTTGCGACAATGTGGATGGAACTAGAGGGTATTATGCTTAATGAAATAAGTCAATCGGAGAAAGACAACTATCATATGATCTCCCTGATATGAGGAAGTAGAAATGCAATGTGGGGGGTTTGGGGGGTAGGAAAAGAATAAATGAAACAAGATGGGATCAGGAGGGAGACAAACCTTAAGAGACTCTTAATCTCACAAAACAAACTGAGGGTTGCTGGGGGGAGGGGTGTAGGGAGAGGGTGGTAGGGTTATGGACATTGGGGAGGGTATGTGCTATGGTGAGTGCTGTGAAGTGTGTAAACCTGGCGATTCACAGACCTGTGCCCCTGGGGCTAATAATACATTATATGTTAATTTTAAAAATCTTAAAAAAAAAAAAAAAAAAAAGAAATACCCTGTGTTTTCCTTCATCTCCTTCATGTCTTTGCTCAAGCGTCACCACCTCAGTGAAGCCTTCCCTGACTGCTGTATTTAAGACTGACTACATACTTCACCCCACTTTGGTTTTTTTTTTTTTTTTTTTTTTTTTTAAGATTTTATTTATTTAACAGAGAGAGATCACAAGTAGGCAGAGAGACAGGCAGAGAGAGAGGAGGAAGCAAGCTCCCTGCTGAGCAGAGAGCCCGATGTGGGGCTCGATCCCAGGACCCTGGGATCATGACCCGAGCCGAAGGCAGAGGCCTTAACCCACTGAGCCACCCAGGTGCCCCCCCACTTTGGTTTTATCTTGTGATTCTTTTTCTGAGCTTGACACCTGTTGGATGCTATGTTAAGAGAGTTTTTAAATTTAGATAGTCAATAAACTCCTCTTCTCTAGAAAAGAGTACTACTCTTTACTTTCTTTCGGAATTTAAGTCGCTTGGCAGTTGACTGCTCCCAGGATGCTGGCAGGGCCTCTGATTACACAGTGGACCTTGCAAGTAGTAAACATTCAGCTGTGACAGGTTGGCGTTAGTGAGGAATATTTTACTATTTCTACGGGAGTCTATCTTTCCCTTCACCAGTTCTAAGGAATCAGATTTCCAATTTGCCCTAATGATGTTTTAGGTTTCTTGTAAATTTGTAACCCAGGCAGTTGCCCAACTGGTTCATTCTTTATTCTCGTTCCTTGTCTGGCTCTATCCCAGACTTATTAAATCAAAATTTCCAAGGCTTGAGAATCTGGTGTTTGTATGTTTGTTTAAAGCACCATACCTAATTCTAAAGCACAGTTAGGGCCGAGAACTGCTAAGCTAACAGTTCCTCCTCCTTGGTTCTCATGTCCAAATGGCCATTCGAAATGACCCTGGAACTTCTCTCCTTCTACCCATTCTCACTGCAACTTCTTGGCCCAAACTTTTGTCTCATTCACGATACTCTTGGAGGGACCCCTGAACCAGTGTCCCAGGCTCTCCTTTTACTTCCTCTAATCTATCCTGCACATCCTAGCTGAAATGTGGACTTGCCACTGGCTTGTTCCATAACTGTCAGGATTAAATGCAAATTCCTCAGCATGGCTTTCAACGTCCTTCAAAGCTTGACTCCTAATTACCTCTAGAGGCATCTTACACATTTCTTAACCTTCTAAGTGGTCTCCTCCTCTCAAAGCCTTTTCTGACATGACATACCTCCAACTGTGACCCCTTCATTCCCACCCCTACATCTTCTCTATCCTGAAGACTCAATACAGCATGACTCCTGAAGTTACTCTATTGCAAATATGATCTTGTTAGTCTCTCTCATGGACCTTGAGCTCCCTAGAGGAAGGGTCCATCCTGGGGCCTTCTGCCTCCATTTGCCTAGGAGTAAGTAACTATTCAATAATGCTTCTAAATGAAAGAATAAGAGAGAAGACCTGGGCTCAATTCTGAAGCTACTGCTCACAAAGCCTGGGTACCCAGGAAAGCAACTTCCTCCTGCTGGCTTCCAGGTTCCTTCTTTGACAAATAAGGACCCTCATCCCTGTCCAGCCCCACTTCCTGGGCTCCTGCAACCATGTAACATGTCCACATAAGTTACATTATCCAAACATTACCTGTCTCATGGTAAACTCTGAAAAACATTTGTTTAATCCATGAATGAATAAATGAGAAACTTCCTTTGCAGCAGAAAATGTTAGCATCCAATTTACCTTCTCTCTTTTCATTCATGGAATCCCTAGCTTTTAGGGGGCAGCAGTGTACTCAGCCCCTCAAAATTATGTTTCATATCCTCCCTTGCAGAAGGGGACAGCCACTGAGAAATAAATGGAAGTCAGTGAGTGGGGTCCCTTAGGTTACTATTTAGCAAATGTTCATTTCACTTCCTTCTACTGTGAGCAGAGCATGTATATTTGCTCCAGTGTTGCTGGCCTTGGTCATGGACATACTTTGACCACTAAAATGTAAGCAAACAGAGGCACTGTATATAGTATGTAATATCACATGGCTTTCATTCTGGTGATTCACCATATAAAGAACAAGCCCTGGGTAGCCCCTACCCTCCAGTCTCAGCCCCAAAACAAGACACGTGGGACAGACCCAAGGCTCACTCACTGCCTGGAGCCAAGCCCAGCCAACCCACAGGCATGAGAACAAATGCTTATGGTTGGAAGCCACTGAGTTTTGGATAGGTTTGTTCCAGAGCATTACTGTGATAAAATTTGAGTGATATAGGTAGGATGGTTAAGCTTTTAGAGAGCCAAACCAGGACAAAAGGGTTGCCAGCCACCCCCCCCCAAAAAGAAAAAAAAGTGCCATGTTATACTCTCCAAATCCCATAATAATAAAATATATAACAAATTATTATAAATGTGTTATCACTTCAGCATAAAAATATGGAAATTGTTGTTCTTTAAAAATTATGTATTATTCTGTATCATTTACTTTTGTTTCATCAATGCTATTTTTTCTGACATTTAATATCTCACTTTTGCATATAACAATAAAAAATGATACCCCAATTTGCATAGCCAAAGCCAATCTCTGTCTGCAAGCTCTTACGATCATGAGAGAACTGCTGCTTTGTGAACTTCTTTTCGAATCTGCAGTCAATGTCTTTAACATGGTGGAGAATTCTTTGCCAAACTCAAGCAGAATAAAAATCTTGGCACTGTGGGCTCAGACAGAGCATCTGTGATGCTTGGCAACACAGCTGGTTTTGCTGGTTTCATGAAGAAACATGCTTCTCATCTCAACATCCAGTGGTGTCACCTGGTATCAATGACTCTGCCAGCCATCCTGAAAACATTCTGTCTGTTTCTATGAATGTTGTTAAACCTCCTGAGAGTCTTTCAAGAGGTTTTGTCAAGAAACGGAAGTATAAGAGTAAGTTCATTGCTGCAGTAGACATTAACTAGCTCTCCAGAGGAACTGTCTGAAACATTTGGTTGACTTTCAAATGCAAGTTCTTCCCAAAGAAAACAAAAACATTGATTGAAAGAGATATCTACACCCCTCCGTTTACTGCAGCATTATTTGTAATAGTCGTGATATGGAAGCAACCCATCCATCCACAGATGGATGGATAAGTAAGATATGTATACACACACACACACAGAGGAATACTCTCAGCCATACAAAAGAATGTAATCTTGCCATTTGCAACAACATGGATGGACCTAGAGGGTATTACGCTAAGTGAAATAAGTCAGACTGAGAAAGACAAATATCATATGCTTGCTTTCACTCATATGTAGAATTTAAGAAACAAAACAAACAAAGGAAAACAGAGACAAATAAAAAACTAGATTCTTAAATACAGAGAACAAATTGGTGGTTGCCAGAGGGGAGTGAGATAGGGCATGGGTAAAATGTATAAAGGGAGGAGCACTTATTGTATAGAATTGCTGAATCATTATGTTGTAGAGCTGAAGCTAATATAACACTGTGAACTATACTTCAATTTTTTTTTTAAAGATTTTATTTATTTATTTGACAGAGAGAAATCACAAGTAGATGGAGAGGCAGGCAGAGAGAGAGAGAGGGAAGCAGGCTCTCTGCTGAGCAGAGAGCCCGATGCGGGACTCGATCCCAGGACTCCGAGACCATGACCTGAGCCGAAGGCAGCGGCTTAACCCACTGAGCCACCCAGGCACCCTATACTTCAATTTAAACAATTAAATGGAGGGGTGCCTGGGTGGCTCAGTGGGTTAAAACCTCCACCTTTGGCTCGGGTCATGATCTCAGGGTCTTGGGATCGAGTCCTGTGTCGGGCTCTCTGCTCAGCAGGGAGCCTGCTTCCTCCTCTCTCTCTGCCTGCCTCGCTGCCTACTTGTGATCTCTGTGTCAAACAAATAAATAAAAATCTTTAAAAAAATTTTTAAAAAATTAAATGGAAGACTTATCTAGATAATTTGGTAAGAATATCCATCAAGTAAAGCAAACTATGAATGGACTCTTTCTTGTTAGGTTAGCCTAATAATTAAATTTTCTTTGCTTCACAATTGCTTTTATTTAAGCAAAACAATAATAGGACTAGTTAGCAAGAGTAACTTGTAGTAATGAAAATTATGTGTGAGAAAAATGTAATAGTATTTTATATATCTCCTTTTCTCTTTTGATATAGCTACTTATTTAAAATCTTTATGGCTACTTACATAGACTATATTATTATATATTCTTAAGCTACATAAGTGTAAGACTTTAAGAGAACATAAATGCAATAGGACTAGTTAAATAGATACATATATTTAATAAAAAATAACAATACATTTCTTTCTGTCCCATGATAAAATAGGATATTTTTTACTTTTCCTGTCTCCTTTCTCAATGGCAGCCCAAAGAGTTAAGATCATCAGTATCACATTTTCATCCTTATTTATCTAGTGTTCCAGGTACATGCAACAAGGTAAGTATTGATTATTTCAGCAGATATTAAGGTTTATTGCCTTCTCACCATGACAGATCTTTGAGAGAATGTAATAACAAGTATCACTCCATTATTGATGTTTGATTGCTGACAGCTTTTAAGCCCCATCCTTTCCTCTTCTCCTATTGCCCCATACCTGGACAGACCTACAGACCCTGCAGGGTCCCTTCTTGGTGCCCGTGAGAAGTCCATTCTATGCAAAACAAGATGAAGTAAGCGGACTACATACCCTCACCCCAACTCTACTCCCCACACAAAAAAGAATATCCAAATGGCCAATAAGCATATGAAAATCGTACTCCACCTCATTAGTCATTAGAGAAACATAAATTAAAACCACTGAGCTACCTCTACACTGCCACCAGTGTATGGCTACTATTTAAAAACACTAAGGAGGAAGAGAACACAGAACAAAGACTCTCAAACATTGCTGGAAACAGTATAAATCATTCTGACTCTTGTAAGCTTTTGGCAGTACCCACTAAAGCTAAACATATGCCCAACCTAAGAGGCTACAATCCCACCCATATAGTAATTAATTAATTAATACAAATTTATATAAATATTGATCAATCGGTTGATCTATAGATAGGTATTCAAGAGACATGAGGGAATAGGGCAACCAAAAACATCTAAAACAATGTTCCTAGTAGGTTTATTCACAATAGCACCAAATCTGAGACCACCTAAATATCCATCAACCTGTGGTATAGTCAGTTAATTGAATAATACTCAGCAATTTTAAAAGCCTCTGGTATATGCAACAAGGATAAAATCTCACAGACAAAATGTGGTGAAGACATCTAAACATTAAAACATTAAAAAGTACATACTAAATGATTTTACTTGTATGGAGAACAGAGAACCCCGACTTAAAGTCATAGAAACCATTAGAATGGTTAACCCTTGGGAGGAGGTTGACCAATCAGAACTACAAGGCAGCCTCTGTGCCATCCGAATCTGGGTGGTGGGCATAATCTGTCTCATGGTTTGTCTCCACTGAAGATTACCTTGCTATTCTCAAGCCTGCTTTTCCTCACTTAGCATGTCAACAAAAGTAGCTCTGTTTTATCTGTTTTAAGTTGCTGTCACCTTTTTTTAATGAATCATAATTTTAGGAATCTTATCTCTCTAAGTAAATTACAAATATTACAGGTGTGGGAACTTTGTCTCACAAATCACATGAGAACTTGGACCTGTGGAGATAGTCAAACCTAGGTTTAAAGCTGAATTTTGTCACTGATGGCTGTGTAACCTTGGACCAAAAAATGAACCCATCTGGCCTCAGTTTTCCCATCTTTCAAATGGGGATAATGCTTCCCCATTGTCTGTGAAGTTTGTTAGCCAATCTTAAACAATGAATGGAAGGAACTTAATCCTAATAGGTGCTCATCAAAAGACAGATTCTCTTTTCCCCCCAGATTTATTCATTTATTTTAGAAAGAGAGAGAGCATGCAAGCGGTAGGGGGAGAGGGAGAGAGAGAGAGAGAGAATCTCAAGCAGACTTCCTGCTGAGAATGAAGTATGAGGCCGGGCTCAACCTCACAACACTGAGATCATGACCTGGGTGGAAATCCAGCTCTTGGTTTAACTGGTGGAGCCACCAGGCGCCCCTCCAATGATAGCTTTCTTCTCTTCCACACTCACTAAGGCCAAGCTCAGAGAGCCCTCAGTCACACAACAATGATTCTCTTACCTTGTTCTTGTACCCAAGCGGCAATGTAGAGAATGAATGAAGGGCAGCATCAGCTCAACATACTTCCTAATGCCAACACTTCTTTCAAGTTCAGGAGGTACTGTTTAGTTGAACACGCCATTTAAGATCTGAAGATGAATTCTGAGGACTCATAGTAATGGGTATCCCGAATTTCTCTCATCAGTCATGGACAGCAATCCCCTCAAAAGGAATGAAAAGGAGGCAATGCACTGAGCCTCAAGGCAGGCAGGCAGGATTTGACACATCCAGGCTAGTTCCTAAATCAAAAGTAAGAGAGATATGTTTTAAGTAATGAGGATCTGAAGAAGTGAAATAGTTCTAGTCTATGCTTAATTTTCCATGTGGAAGCTGTTCTATGCCCTGGTTCAGTCTTGGTGTTTTCCTAGCTACGGTGTAATATCCTAGTCTCACAAGGGTGGAGACAGAACTCAGACAAATACAGGGCAATGAGTACAACTGATCCTACAATCTGTACTTCACTGAGGAGACTTGTAGCTGTGTGCTCAAGGTGTCTTTGGGGCCTCCTACCTTCTAACAGACTCTAATTCAACCAACCCCTTGCCATGGGCATCTCACAAATCTTATCCTGAGCAAGACCCACCCCACTGTTTTTCACCACCAGCCAATCTTCCAGTATGATATTCACGAAACTACATTTCTTACCAGAGTCCTTGCTTTCCCCCAAAGATGGTTGCCTTTCTTCTTGTGGTTTTCCTGAGCAATATGAGGGCAGGTGCCATGACTAACTCATTCACAGGTGTAATCCTAGTACGGAGAATGAGCTTAGTAAATGTTTCCTGGGTGAACTAATGTTAAAGTGATAGAACTGTCCAATATATACCATATATACTGATTGCTGAAATCTCTTCACTCACTCACTCCTTGATTCAATATTTATTAAGTATCTCCTATGTGCCAAAAACTGTGTAAGGGGCCTTTGCCCACGAGGATCTCCAGAGGAGAGAGAGGGTGTGTGGAAGTGAGTAATATGACTAGAGCTATGAAAAGAAATGAGCGGGCTGCTCTGGACACCTGGAGGAGGAAGAATTAAAACTGCTTGAATAGGGACGCCTGGGTGGCTCAGTTGGTTAAGCAGCTGCCTTCGGCTCAGGTCATGATCCCAGCGTCCTGGGATCGAGTCCCACATCGGGCTCCTTGCTCAGCAGGGAGCCTGCTTCTCCCTCTGCCTCTGCCTGCCATTCTGTCTGCCTGTGCTTGCTCTCTCCCCCTCTCTCTCTCTGATAAATAAATAAAATTAAAAAAAAAAAAAAAAACTGCTTGAATAGATGAGCTAATGCTTCCAGGGCTTGCGGCCAGCTGAGTGTTTTAGATGAGTAGCAGTTCTCCAGGTAAGCAATGGGGGAAGGGGAGGCATTCTTGTCAAAGGGAACTGAGTGATGTGCATGGGGTTGGATCTGGACTTCGCAGAGCAGAAAATAGGGTGTGTGTTAGATCTGAAGGACACAAAAGGCCCATCTGCACATGGGCACCATTGGGAGGCATGGCAGGAAGTGATAGGGAGAGGCCTTCAAAACTTTCTGCCCAAAGTAATTTCTTTCTTGGCAATTGAGAATATTTGAAAACATTGTCAAAATAACGGCCTCTTTTCCTCCTCCTGGCCATCTTTTGGCAACTATGCCTTCCTGACCCTTCCTCTATCTCCTCTAATTTCTAACCAACTTGCAACTTTCCCTTCCTCAGTCTCAGATTCCCAGCAAGAGGCAACAGGAAAGTATTGCTGCCCCAGGTTAAGAGGGGGAAAAAAGACCCAGAGCACACTATTTCAGGACTATTTCAGGAACACAGCAGTGTGTGGGGTCTGCCCACCCATCTAAACATAATACTGCCTATCCAGACCCACGAGGCCCTAGACACACCTGGAAATAAAGCCTCAAAGTTTAGTAAGCAAATAAGCAAAAATGGACAAGTCCAAAAACACAGTATGAAATTTTAAAATATGCAATCTCGATAACTGGCAAAACAGACAAATAATAGTCATGGTATGCTCTACATCTGAAACTAATGATGTACTATATGTTAGCTAATTGAATTTAAATAAAATTTTTAAAAGTAAATAAAAGTTAGAATGGCCAAAATTAACAAGACAGGAAACAACATGTGTTGGAGAGGATGTGGAGAAAGGGGAACCCTCCTACACTGTTGGTGGGAATGCAAGTCGGTGCAGCCACTTTGGAAAATTGTGTGGAGATTCCTCAAGAAATTAAAAATAGAGCTTCCCTATGACTCTGCCATTGCACTACTGGGTATTTACCCCAAAGATACAGATGTAGTGAAAAGAAGGGCCATATGTACCCCAATGTTTATAGCAGCAATGACCACAGTCTCCAAACTGTGGAAAGAACCAAGATGCCCTTCAACGGACGAATGGATAAGGAAGATGTGGTCCATATACACTATGGAGTATTATGCCTCCATCAGAAAGGACGAATACCCAACTTTTGTAGCAACATGGACGGGACTGGAAGAGATTATGCTGAGTGAAATAAGTCAAGCAGAGAGAGTCAATTATCATATGGTTTCACTTATTTGTGGAGCATAACAAATAGCATGGAGGACATGGGGAATTAGAGAGGAGAAGGGAGTTGAGGGAAATTGGAAGGGGAGGTGAACCATGAGAGACTATGGACTCTGAAAAACAATCTGAGAGGTTTGAAGTGACAGGGGGGTGGGAGGTTGGGGGAACCAGGTTGTGGGTATTAGAGAGGGCACGGATTGCATGGAGCACTGGGTGTGGTGCAAAAAACAATGAATACTGTTACGCTGAAAAAAATAAATAAATTTTTTAAAAAAGTAAATAAAATACTTGAAGAACACAAAAACAAATTTGGCCTAATGGATCTCTATATAAAACTGCACCTAGTTATCATAAAATGAATGTTCATTTAAAGTCCAGAACATTTCCCAAAATTGGGTACCCATCACACACTATCAACGTATTTCAAAGGACTGAAATCATACAGATATAATCTTTGACAACTATTCAACCAAGCTAGCAATCAGTAACAAAAAATAACTTAAAAATCCTCATGTGTTTGGAAATTAAGGAATGTACTTTTAAATAATTCACGAGCCAAAGAATATATCACAATATAAATTGGAAGCATATTTTGAACTTAATAAAGTAGAAATGAAAGTAGAGAAATCTCTAGAGGTTGAATAACAATGAGTTTTCATATACTGCTTTAAAGATCTTAAATTCTTAGCAAAACATTAGAACTCAGGGGATTGAAAGGCACATTGTGTAAAAACAAACTTTTCACAATAGGAATTAAAATTAGCAAACCTATACAGAAATACATGCAGCCTTACTTATTATAGTAACAAAATACAGAAAATATAAATAAAAAGGAAACAAGTCACATTTTATGTCAATTAAATTTAAAGTATTTTAAAAATTATAATACCTACTGCTGGTAATTATGTTTTATAATTTGCACATTATAAATATGCGAGTTTTATGTTTATACATTTCTATTAGCACAGTAAATTAGTACAATCTTTTAAAGAATATGAAAAAATGTTTTTAAAACATAAAAATGATTATATCCTTGGATTTAGCTAATCTCATTCCTGAGAATTTATTCCACGGAAATCATTCAAAAGAAGGAAGGAAAAAACCTATATTCATGGCACTGTTGAGAGTAACACCACTTACAAAGCTCACAAATAGAAATTTCTTAATGCTCATTAATGAATTTTAATAAAAATGAACCACCACCTACTGGATGGATGCTAGAGAGGGAAATATGATTAAGACATTGTCTCTACCCTAAAAACATTCACAACTTGGAGAGCGGAATAAGAAGGGTACACTCACTAAATGACAAACAGTAATTATGAAGAGTATATATACCTGGGAAAGAGAAAAGTGCTTAAGACAACAATTATGGAAGAAAAGCACAGCATAATCTTCTACTTGTTTTGTTCAATTATATATGCATATGGACAAGGGCTAATGATGAATATAGATAAATAAAAATGAGATCGGGAGGTACATTTTTCTTTACATTTCACTTAAAATAGTTATAATGCATTTGCACAGCAGTATAGTAACTTTTTAAACTCTCCTATGGTAATACTCATAATGCATGAACAAACCTTTATGTAGGCTCAGCCTACATAATAACAGTCTCATAATCAAACGGAAGTGAGACCCAAGTGTATCGTTTACAATTAATGCAATTTTTAGCTAGTGCAGTCCTTTACTACAGGTTGTCTGAGAAGCACTAGTTTAACCTCTTAACTAAAATTTTCCAGAGCTGACCCAGAAAAACTTATAATACGGGTTAGCTATCTCTTTGACTTTGGCTATCATCTCCTTGGCACATTTGCCTATTTCAACAGTTGGCTTTGCTACATACACAGTCAGATCCTTACATATATTTTCATTTATGTACCATCGGTTTCCAACCAACACTGTTCTCCATAACCTTCCTCCTCATCCCCAGGCTATGATCAAGGCTACAGCTGCTTTCCCCAATCCTTCTTTCTCTTACTCCCATTATTTTCTGTAATTGTTCTGGTTCAACTCTGCACCAGAAATGCCCTTGAGCAAGATCTTCAGCTGCTCCCAGGGAAGGTAGACAGAGACTGTGATTGGCCCTGCCGTAGGATCAAGGAAGTTCTTTCAGTGGCATGAGTCCAGAAGTAGGGAAAAGAGAGAAGTTTGGGGACCCTGACTTCAAAGATCCTAGCTTGGGGCACAAAGAACCAACAGGGGTAGATGAATAAAGGAGATGGTACCACCACGATCATATGCAAGGGTTCTGGAGTCTCACTTTCTGGGTTTCAATTCCAACTTATCAATAAATCCCAATGTATTCACCTATGAAATGGTGGCAATAATAACCCTTTACCTCACAGAACAATTATAAAATTGAGATCAAGCCTACAAATCCATAACATAGTACCTGGTTCTTGGTAAGTGCTCAATAAATGGAAGTATAACTATTATTATTTCAATTATTGCTGAGAAGAGGACTTCCTGCATAGCCCTATTCTCCAGAAAAGGCCCTCTACTCACATAAGTATCATATTATCATATGGGTCTCAATAGGAAAGGGTAGGGCATGCTAGCAATTTGTTCTGAGCATTCCCCAAACATGTCCTCTCACCTGCCCTTCGCCTGTTACGCACTACACCCCACAACGATACTCAGGTCTACCAATGGCAGGCAGAGTTGCTGATTCCATCACAAATGGACACCTGATATGTCAGCCATATAACCAAAGGGGCCACTCCAAGGAAGCTCCCAAACTTAACCCCAGTCCAACCACCTCTGCCTTGACTCAATCTCTAAAGTAGCCTTTCTTCACAGCACCCCCTTCACAACACACTCACAGCTCATTTAAGAGCATATCTTTACCGACAATGTGGGAGATGCAAATTACACAGCTCAAATAAAACACAATAACATGATCGCAATCAGCACACGTGTTATACAAGAAGAGCCCTCAATGGTTGCAATCATCCCTCTGAAAATTGTACTCTGCGGCCCAGCTTCTAACTCCTGACTCTCTATCTAGTTACACTTCTTCCCTTTCCAAGGTCTCAGAGATTTCCCATTAGACTCCAGGGTCCCAGGAGAAGTAATGACTTTCCCTTAAGGTATTCTGACCACAGGATTGACAATTTTCCTCACTGCTTGGCCCACTAACCTGACAGGCTCTTGATTTTATCCATAAAGATACAGTCTAACACCTTGCAACCAGTTTGTGGACTGGTGGTCAACCATGAACTGTTTCTTACAGGCCCACAAGTGCGGAAATTGAGAATAAATGTTTTAAAAAGAATATAGCAATCTGGGTGCCTGGGTGGCTCAGTGGGTTAAGCTGCTGCCTTCAATCTCGGGTCGTGATCTCAGGATCCTGGGATCTAGTCCCGCGTCGGGCTCTCTGCTCAAGAGGGAGCCTGCTTCCCTCTCTCTCTCTCTGCCTGCCTCTCTGTCTACTGTGATCTCTCTCTTGTCAAATAAATAAAATCTTAAAAAAAAAAAAAGAATATAGCAATCTGACAGAGCCAAGATATCCAAGCATATGATCAGTCATCTCATACAGAATTTATACCAGATCTGAAGTCATAAAATGAATCGCATGTCACATAAGTTGTGTCATTAGTCATGTGCCACCACAGAAACATTGATTTGTCAGTGTAAGACTGTCAGAGGAGCTGGAGAACTAATCCTTTACTACCTGTTGTCTGTGTTGTCTGAGAAGCACTAGTTTAACCTTGTAACTAAAATTTTCCAGAGCTGACCCAGAAAAGCTTATAATACTGGTTAGCTATCTCTTTGACTTCACGAAAACTGTTTCAAATACATGAATGCCCAGGAGAGAAGGCAGAAATACAGCACAACTATCTTTTTATTTTTCAATAAAGAGCATTAAAGCAGAACTACACCAAAAGTCTACAGTTTTCATGGTTATTTCATAAGAGATCAATTTAATGCTAAAAAAGAGAAAGGACAACTTCAGTGTAAATTACCAAGAACTGTGGGCCATCATGTGTGAGCATAGACAGTTCCGCCTACACACAGAGATTTCGACTACATTTTCCTCACTTGGCAGACTGGTAGAAATGTTGTCATGGACTTGCACTGCTCCACAGACTCCTATTTATTTATTTATTTTTAAAAGATTTTATTTATTTATTTGAGAGAGAGGCAGTGAGAGAGAGCATGAGCAAAGAGAAGGTCAGAGGGAGAAGCAGACTCCCTGTGGAACTGGGAACCTGATGCAGGACTCGATCCCAGGACTTCGGGCAGAAAGCAGACGTCCAACCAACTGAGCCACCCAGGCATCCCCAGACTCCTATTTAGGAAGCGCTGGTCTATCTAGGTTTCTTGGCTCCTATTTCACTGACCCTTAATTCCCCCGATATCAATGCCTCAAGTGACCTTGCTTCCTCAGACCAGGAAGTTCAGGTTCCCTAGCACGGCCTACCAGTTTCTCAATGATTTGGGGCGCTGTTCACCCCTCCAACATTAACTCTCAAGATCACTCCCAGCATTGTGCTAAACATTTTCAGTTCTCTAGCACGTTCAAAGGACCCAACATGCCCCCAGACACAAGGAGTTCCATGCAGGCTTGTAATTACAAACATATGAAATTAACAGAGCCAGTGGAGCTAGCTTAAGGTACAGGGCTGAGTGAGGTGACAGCTTGTCTCCTTTATCTCCTCTTTCGCCCGGTTATTTCCCTCTCAATACACAGATATTAAGGATAAGCTCCCTTCTTAACAGAAATCCAGGAACATGTATAGAGTAAATTATTTTTCACCTGCCCCTTCTGATATAGTTACCAGATAATACAGTCAGGCCACAGGTACCACATTCCAGGCAACCATCTGGCACTCCAGAGATAAGTCTGTGGATTAATGCTCCCTATCCTTTGATTCCCAAATCTCTTCACTATTTAAATAAACCTGGAAACTCTATTAGGAGGCTCATTCTTTCCTTTCACCATTTCTGCCCTCTAGGCCACATCTCTAAGTGACATAACTGCTTTCAGCTAGTGGACCTTGTTCTGAGTTCACACTCTCTACCGTTAGATAAAATGGTCTCTAAATAGGTTGTGACTGTCCCAGCTCAAGGTCATCAACATCTGGCTCGCTTGTATTTTTCTAAACCACAGCTTTCAACCAAGCATAACTGTTGGTTACAACAAAAGAAAGTAGTATTTGCAAGATACAAATAAGGGTGAACAAGGGCAAGGGAGGAACATATCCCACTATTTCCTACAAACATCACCTAGAAGCCAACTTACAAAGGATTATACCTTTTCATAATGAAACTAACTCTACTCTGTTACGGAAGGAGGGAGAGAGAGACAGGCAGATGGAAATCAGATAGTAAACAATCTTTTGGACCTAGAAAAGATGTACCGCATAGAAAAACAACAAACTGACTTATTGTTTAACAGATCAATTTCCGGTGAAATGTCCAATGAAACAAGTAGCTAGTAGCCCACTATATGGGGAGGCCCTGATAAAATCGCCCCTTGAAGAAGTACAGCTGAAGACCAGTTTCCATTTACTGCCAGGTTACAGCTTCCTAGTGGTCCAGGCACGAACGGCTCTCTACAAGGTCTGCTTCTTAAAGCAACACCTTTGGCTTCCACGGAAAGCTTTCCCCTCTTCCATTCTATAACCCATACTCAAATGGTCATGCCATACATTCATTTACAGTGGGAACATATCCACACGTCCTGATCTTTCTTCATTTATCCATGTCATTCCTGTCCTTGAGAAAGTGACAACTTGGTTGCAGTGAAATGAAAATCTGAATCCGGAGGAAAAAAAACCTCCCGCCTATAATTGAGTAAGTGTAATGTGACCATCTACAGAAAAGGTAACAATTCAAGGTGGAGGAGGGCGCACATAAGATAGTGCACAATGTAGTATCAAAGTCGCAAACTAAATGGGCCCATAAAAGTCCAGGAAAGATCAAAGGAAAGGAGAGAGAAGTAGGGAGGGCACCTGAGAAAGCGAAGAGCAAGGGCTAGCAGGGAGGAGGTGAGAGGATGTGAAGGGTAGCGTGGGGAGCAGGAACTGTCCGGAACATGGGGAGCCTTTGAGACGATGCAAGAGGTAGGGCTGCACTGGTGTGACCAGGACCAAAGGTGGCGGGCCAAATAGCCTGCACATGGGGGAGAAGGGAATAGAAAATGTATCATCAAAATTTCTATCTTACTGGAATTAAGCTTTTATAAATCTGAAGTAAATTCTGGTAAGATGTATATCGTAAGCCTTAGAGCAATCCACTAGACAAATAACTCAAAATATAGTTTAAAAAGTCATAAAAGGAATTAAAATGACCTATTAGAAAATATTCATTTGTAAATATCTTCTCCCATTCTGAACTGTACTCTTTAAATTGGTGAAGTGTATAGTTTGTGAGTTGTCCCTCAATAAAGCTATTTAAAAAAAAAAAGAGCAGTTTTGTGCATAATTTTAATGAATTAAAAAACCATTAAATCTGTGGAAATCTGTGAGTCTATAGAAAAAGAAAATGTGCATTTAACAGCATTTGCGACGGCTCTTCAATCCTTATTTTGAAAACTGATGTTTAAAAGAATCAAGCCTTTTTCTGCCTATCCAGAATTAAAGATTTTGAGGAATTTTAAATTTTGTTACTTGTAATATTATTTTAGCTAAGTAGGAAAATATTCTTATTTTTGAGATGTATCCTAAAGGGGAGGAAAGCCATAATATCTGTAAGCTACCTTAAAGTATGTCAACATAAAAAATTATTTTACATTAGTAACATGTTAATTATCACAAAGAGCCAAAATAAATTCTGTAAGTTCTTTTGGTTAATGGACAAGATAATGCTGCACTGAGCTTATCAATTTTGTAAAGCTTGGGGAAACTGGAAAAAGGTGATCACACAAAACCTGTATTTAGAAAAATTTTTCCACATATCCCCAGGGACAAAAGCACCCCAGTGTGTACAAAACTGGGATGTAAACAACAAAGGTTGCTGTGTGTTGTGTATGAATGGTTTAAAGGGATGGAAGCAGTGAATAACAGATCAGTCAGAAAAAGTGTGATCAAAGGTCCTAATATACTCCCTAATGCTAGGCACAGAGAGCACACATCTTTCATTTTGATGAAATAAGAGCAAAGAAAGAGAAAACATTGCAAAAAGCACACTTTGCTTACCTTTCCTTTGGGGACCAACTCTCCTGCTCCTTTTGCTTCAGGGTCCCTGTGGCTGGGTGACACATAGCTCTCTCCCTTGCTCCTGCTGAGTGATCAAAGCTGGGTGTGGAAGTCGGTAATACTACTTGAAGGAAAGAAGGTGATGAGTAGGTAAATACTGTTAGTTTTGAAATGTATCCTGAGCAGAGTCATAGTGGTCGATCACAGCCAGTGGCTGCAAAATGAGTCAAGACAAGGACAGTAATTAATTCCTAGGTGAACTGAGCAAGAAGGACCCTAAAGAGGTACAGAGAGGTGTCCTGGAAAGGCATGTCTGAACAGTGCTCACAAGGAAGCCTGAAATACTCTGAGAGACAAATTTCTACTTACCTTCTTGGTTAGAGGATAGAAAATTCCCATAGGGAAACAGACACACAGCAGACCATCTCCCAGAGGGAGACTAATCCGGCTGAGTTCTCTCAAGATAACCTGGAAGGTCAATACTAGGGAGAAGCTAACAAGATTTGGCTCCAGCCCTACTATCCAGAGAATCACCTCAAAGAAAGATAGGAAGAGAGAATAACTTTTATGATGTAAAAAGGAAGGAAAACTTTCTTGGAGGTCAAATAGTCATGGAGGCCTCTCCTTGCCTGGCAACCGTTGGCATTGCCATTTGGGGTCAGCTAATAGTTACAAGAGAACCCTTAACCTCTGAAGGCCCAGACAGACACAAGTAGCAGAGAGGATTTACCTAAGAAAACCATAGTCCCATAGTCTTGCAGCATCAACCCCTGTTACAAGGCCCTATAAGCAGGCACCAGGCTGGCCCATTCTTTCTTGGTGAAGTACTCAGCCATGTCTTCAAAAGGTACTGATTCCTGAAAGGGCAAGTGCCTGCTTTCTCAGATCTCAGGACTTTGGTGATGGTCAAAACCATCATTGAGAGGCATAGGAAGGGCATCTACAATAATAGGTATTTAGCATGGGGTCTGTCAGGTGCCAGAGGAGATTTTGTGTGAAATTTGAAAGGTTTGGAGGCAGAGGACACAGAATAAAAGGCAGATAGCCAGGCAGAGTTCAGCACACTTTTCTGTAGGACCAAATACATCTCCATTATGAGCTTCCAAACATATGTGACCTCAAAATAGATTACTATCTAGGAGCTGGGCTTAGGTCTGGGTCTGAAAGTACGTATATAAAAGGACAACTAACATAGAATTGGATGTGGCCATTGCCCTAGCTCCAAGTTCCTCCCCATCTTGTAATGTCTTTGGATGATTATTTGGGCTGTTCATTTTACTGCCCTTTCCCAGTTCTGCTTTTGTGCCAGTGCTTCCCTCATCCTTGTCTCCTTGTCCTACTACCCTGGGCACAAAGCTCTCGATCTGCCTATGACTCCCCACCCACATGCAAAGATAGTGGGGATAGAGAGGCATAGGAAAATACTGCCTACTTGGGATGAGCTAGAGAAAGTTTGCTTTTTGAAGGACACCATGAAGACAGTTAAAAAGCCACAGACTGGGATGTTATTTCATAATACATATAACTGACAAAGGACTCACAGCTGTAACGAAGGACTACAATGCAGAGAAAAGACACATGATGTAATAAACAATGGGGAAAATATCTGAACAAGGACTTCACATAAGAGGATATCCATGTAGCCAATAAACATCATGAAATAGTGCTCTGTATCACTGCTTACTGGAAAGAAGGAAATCTTAAAACCCCAATGAACTATCAAGAATGAATGGCAAGAAGTGTTGGCAAGGATGTGGAACAACTGCTGGTATAAGTATACTGCTGGTAAAAGTATAAACTGGAACAACCATCTCAGAAAATTGTTGGGGAGCTCCTACTAAAACTAACCAAATATGTGTACCCTATGCCTTAGCAATCTGACTCCAAAGGGTATAGCCAAGACAAATGAGCGCATGCATCCACCAAAAGTCATACACAAAAACGTTCACTGAATTCCTGTGCACAGTGGTCAAAATCTGGAGGCAACCAAAATGTCTAGCTACATTCCATGAATGAGTAAATAAAACGTGGTGCAATCATATAATGGAAAACTATTCGGCAATGAAAAAGAAAAAACTACTTGCTTTGTGTAAAGAAGAGTGAAATTCATTGACATAATGTTGAGCAAAAAAAGGCAGATACAATAGAGAACATGCTGAATGACTGCATTTATATGTGTTTAAGAACAAATAAAACTAATCTATGATGACAGATCAGAGTAACGGTCAGCTTCAGGATGGGGCAAGAGGTAGTCTTTTGAGATACCAATAACGTTCTATGCCCTAATATGAGTGATGGTAATACAAGGGTATATATTTCCAAAAAGTGAGCTATGCGGTTCAGATTTGTGTCATAAAGAAGTTATACCTCAATGAGAAAGTAAATTTATATATTTTATATATGCAAATGTAAAAATATTTTGCATATATTTTTATATATGTATGTATACTTACATTATGCATGTATATAACATATAAATGTACATTTATATTAAAAGTATACTGCTGGTAAAAGTATAAACTGGAACAACCATCTCAGATGTGTCAACTTCATGACACATCTCAAATACTCCAAGTTCTAAATATTATAGTATAAGAGAAGCAAAGCAATTTTATTTCTAAAGTAGTTCCAATCTCTTTTCTGGCTCAGTTAATAGTGCATCATTAAGAAGTAAGCCTTCTGGGTGCCCGGGTGGCTCAGTTGGTTGGGCCACTGCCTTTGGCTCTGGTCATGATCCCCGAGTACCAGGATTGAGTCCCATGTGGGGCTCCCAGCTCCATGGGGAGTTTGCTTCTCCCTCTGACTTTTTCCCCTCTCACACACTCTCTGTCTCAAATAAATAAATAAAATCTTAAAAAAAAAAAAAAAAGAAGTAAGCCTTCTGCCATTCAGTAGAATGAATCAGAAAGGGTTACGCATTAAAGGTAACACCTGAAATTCAAATAGCTGCTATCAGATCAGAATTATTTAACAAGCACAAAAGTGAATGTGCTTAGAGACCTTAAAAACAACTTCCATTTCAACTTCATATCTTTGGTTTGGTCAAAGTCTTGGGGAACTACAAAGCATCAGAAAAAAGACTGGAGATACTCAGTACACTGCGTTCCTCCACCGACCCTTCTTAGTCAATCCAGAAAGTCATCCATGAAGATAGACGAAGCTGAGACTCTCAGAGAAACAGAGCTATCAGGAGAGACCAAAACTGCCTTTTGGCAATTACAGGGATTACAATAAGGAAAAAAGAGAAGTTGTAAGTGCAGGGTGTACAAGAAAACACAATGCAAACTGACACAAGTAATACTGTTAAACTCATGGGTGGTTTTTGTCCCAGGGTAACAAAAAGCAGGGATTTATAGCTGTGTGCGCCTGTTCCCTTAAAGCATGCTGTCTGTCATCCTGTCTTTGTAATAAATGTCCCTTACAGTGGACACTTAATGATATTGACATATGAAACAAAAGGATTGATGCAGAAAGGTCTGATCTGCACAGGTGACAATCTCTGAAAAGCAAATCCTCTGGAAATAGAACAGCAGCAGAGACCACCCTGCAAAACACTCCCTCCTACTTGCCTATGAGGAAAACCAAAACTATGGCATTGAAACATAGATAACAAGCTCAAGTTGAAAACAAATCACAGTCCAACACATTTTACTAACAGCAGGGATCAGTTTTTTGAAGCAGATTGTTAGGAACCCTAACAATTAGGTTATGACAATGATGGAAAGTTTAGAGAATATAATGAGAAGAGTGACAAAGGATGTGAAAAGGTCAAGAAATCTCTCTATATCTTCAACACTGTATATATGAATTTGTCCACTAAACTTTGGACACCTATTAAGTGCTTGGTAGATAGGACTCGTGAGATTTTTAGATTAAACTTTTATATGGGACAATCCAAATCCAGGGCTCCACGTTCTCCAATTTGTGGACTAAGTAAATAGCCCCCATCCTGGGGTAAAACGACCCAGCTATTTCAATATTCTCCAAACTTGGCTCCACGTACAGTAATAAACTTTCAGATTGGGTTTACACCAGGCCAGGCAAGTAAAGTAAGCGTAGGACCACCTGAAAAGGCAGAAAGAGCCTTAAGATGCACACAGGCCTCGGCGGAGGGCTGAGGTCTCCGCAGCTGGGACAAGAGGCGGCTGGAGCGACCGCGAAGTTCTCTTCTCTATTGATGGCGTGTCCTGGAGCGAAGACATTTAAAATGTTTTGAGGACCTCGATTCCCTGGGTAGGATCCAGGTTCTGGGTACCAGAATCTGAAGCTGTCGTGGACATGAGAAACAGGCTGGGTCGACCAGCGTCCCGGGGCTGTCAGAGCCCCCTCTCCACCGAATCGAATTGAGCCCAAGGGTTGGGGTGAGGATCCCAGCAGCAGCAGTAATCGCGCCCATTTCCGGCGGAGTCCTCCTTCCCGCCCTCTTCAGGCCAAGCCACGCCGCTCACCGTGAGCTCCGGGCGGCCTCTGTAGCTTTCTAGCTAAGAGGTCCTCACAAACCAATAAGCGCTGCGCGAAAGAAGGTCAGCACAACACACTGTTCTACCAAACTATACCTACTCTGAAACTGTCTCTAGCGAACTCGGAGGGCCCCACAACTCGGGGTCACCCCCTTCTAGCTCCGGAGAGACACACCTGAGGAAAAGAGAGGCCGAGCGAGGAGGTAGCCTCCTTCCCCACCTCCAGGTCTAAACCGGGGACCGGGACGGAGCTTGTCCTACAGACCTCCAGGAGGAGGCGGAGCCTAAGACTAAAACAAGAAGCAGGCTACTATTCCATTGGCTATCAGATGGGAGGGCGGGGCCCAACCAGGCCAATGAGTAGATCCCGCATAGATCATCTTTCCCCGAGGCGGCAGCAACCTGTTCCGGGTCCGGACAGGTTCGGGCCCTGCCGGGTAGATTTCCCACCTGGAGGTGAGTCTCTTCAGAGCCTGGAAGAACAGTACGCCTGGCGGGAAGATCTCTCAGCAAGGCGAAGCGCTGGCCTGGGAGGGATGAGGACTTCAGAACCGAGGAGCCTCCGAAACATTTGCCAAATGAATGAAAGTCGAGAAATAGAGTAATGATCTTACTGTGAACCCAGAACACCTTAAGGATGTGAAGAAGGCAGTGCTTTTTGGCCCTGTATGGTAGGGCAAGCCACCTTGAATGGGGGGGGGGGGGGTCAGGAGCGGGACGAAGTGGGTCTAGGCCCCACTGAACTTTCTTAGACTATCTTGATTGGTTCAGCAGGTTTCATTTGTTCACCACTACTGGATGTCCTCATTTGCCTAGCTGCTACTTAGGCTACTGTAATGCCCTACATAGGACTCAAAGTCTACAACTCTTATCTCACATTCACACTCAACCATTGTCTCCCACAAAACCACTACACTGCCAAGAAGGCTGGATCGAGAGGAACATCCAGCTCTCAGCCATGTCCTACTGAGGCCAACACTTCCACTGGATTGATGAGAACCTTGTGTGGAACCTAGATCACATCTCTTCAAGGTAATTTCATCTCAAGTCCTTGATGGTTGGCATAACCCCACACCTTTATAAGAGCTCCTCTGGTCACTCCCAAAAGATCTTTTAATACAGGAGAGCAAGGGTTAGGATCTCACTTCTTGTTCAGAAGAAACTGAGTTATCACAAGTAGATATGCCAAGGCAAAATCAAAAGAACCTATGCCATAGTGATTAGTGTAATATTCATTTTAGAAAAGCAACTTAGTTTCAGCAAAACATCACTGTCCCTAACATTAGTACAATTTGAATGATGATTTTGAATGTTCAGTTGTAATTGTCTAAATAACCTAAAACATAAGGAATTTATATCAAGCTTTAAGAGCACACATATCTAAATACTTTTACACGTTTTGCAAATTCTTACCCATCCAAATGCTTTAAATATGAACCAAATGAGCATATTTTTAGGTATTTCAGAGACTACCTGCTTTGCATAACCCATGAGACTGTACCTAACATCTGCTATCCATAGATAAGACAAACCCCATGTCCATAAAAGATCCTAAACCATTGCTGGCCTTCAAAGCTCTCTGACCCAGAGACTCCCACCTTGCAGCTGAGTGACATTGCCTAGACAGGTAAGCCTCCTTCCTAATGCCTCCCCACACCCCACCCACACCCCCTAGAATTCCCCTACCTTCTTTCCCCATTGGGCAGTCCCCTTCTTTAAGGATTTCCCCTTTTCTTCAATCCCAGGGCAGGGACTACCCAATAAAGCTTGTTGAACAATAGTGCCATCTCCTGGTCTTCTTGTCTCTTTCTTTCTTTCCTTTCTTTAGTCTTTTTTTTGACCAGCTCTGAAATCCTTGAACTCACCAGTTTATAGTACTGAAACAATATAGATCATTTTGCCTCTTTAGTTCTCTGATATTCCTGAGATTAAGAGTCTCTTGTGGTCTATCTCCCTCTCTGGTTTTATCTTTTTTCATTTTTCCCTCCTTTCTCCTATGATCCTCTGTCTTGTTTCTCAAATTCCTCATATCAGTGAGATTATATGATAATTGTCTTTCTCTGATTGACTTATTTCGCTTAGCACAATACCCTCTTGTTCCATCTATGTTGTTGCAAACGGCAAGATTTTGGGGTTTTGATGTCTGCATAATATTTCATTGTATATATATATATATATGTATATATATATATATATATATAACACATCTGCTTTATCCATTCATCTGTTGATAGACATCTAGGCTCCTTGCATAGTTTGGCTATTGTGGATATTACTACTGTAAACATTGGGGGGCACTTGCCCCTTCAGATCACTACATTGTATCTTTAGGGTAAATACCCAGTAGTGCAATTGCTAGGTGGTAGGGTAGCTCTATATTCAACTTTTTGAGGAACCTCCATACTGTTTTCCAGAGTGGTTGCACCAGCTTGCATGCCCACCAACAGTGTAGGAGTAGTCTGCTTTCTCACTGGTATTTAGGAATATTCATACTGTGTGAAAATCTCTAAAGGCTAAGTCACATGTCAGATAAATAAATCTGAAAGGCAAACATTCATTTAATGACATCCATCATCAATGGCAAATATTAGCGTAAACTTTAGGGATCCCAGATGGCCACTTTCTTCTTTGCATATATGCCTGGTGATCATAACTACTTCTATGTGTATTAAATCTTAATTCCAGTGCTTGCTTCGGCAGCACATATACTAAATCCTAATTCCATACACTCACTAATATGCATGTCAATCTCCAGTAAACATCTCCACCCCAGATTTGTTCCTAGTGACTCTCCCAATGTGAATACAATGTGCCATCTCTGTACCTGTTCACTGACTATAGATTACCTATGCCCTAGAACATTCTTTCCTGCATGCCCCGCAACTATAAACCAGCTCTAGCCTGAGCATACCAGATGATTTTCTGCCACCTAGTGGACTACAGCTATACCTTCTCCAACCAGGTTTGAACCTCAGCCTTGGGGAGAAACCTCCCTTCTAAGTTTGCGTTTCCTTTGGTATCTCCATCAGCCCTATAGCATCCTCTTAAATCTTATAGGCTATTCTTTTATCATAGCTTAATAATTATTTTTATTAGGCACCTGTGTGGCTCATTTGGTTAAGCAACTGACTCTTGGTTTCACCTCAGGTCATGATCTCAGGGTCAGGAGATTAAGCCTCTGCTTAAGATTCTCTCCCTCCGGGACGCCTGGGTGGCTCAGTTAGTTAAGTGGCTGCCTTTGGCTCAGGTCATGATCCCAGGGTCCTGGGATCGAGTCCCACATTGGGTTCCTTTCTTGGCAGGGAGCCTGCTTCTGCCTGCCTCTCTGCCTGTGCTTGCTCACTCTCTCTCCTTCTGTCTCTGACAAATAAATTAAAAAAAAAAAAAAAAAAAAAAAAAAAGATTTTCTCCCTCTGTCCCTCGCCACTCACTGTCTCTCTTTCTCTAAATAATAATAATAATTCTTTTTATTGAGTTTTCTTGTTTAAATCTCTGTTGGTTTCTGTTTCCTAATTGGACACAAACTGATACAATCCTCGAAGGAATCAGCTGTACAACTCCATTCATTAATCTCCCTTGGGGATATTACAACTTCCTGACCTATCCTTCTCTGAAGAATCTTACCACTGCAGAGTTGGAAAGGATACTGAGCCAACTGGAGGTAAAATAAAGAATAAGAATACAAACAAAAATAATAAAAACCCAGCATGCAAATTTCAAATGGAATAAGGCATTCTTTAAGAAAACAGAGATGAAGGAAGCTGTGGTGAGAAAAGCAGCATCAAACTGACACGTTTGAAAGGTCTTAAGGGTAGCTACGATCAAAGAAAGGGAACAGGTGGGTAAAGTTTACATGGGGGAGCGGAAAAGGCAAGCGCTCTGAGGTACACAGTGAACAGAGTACCACAGACAGTGAGTAGAGAGAATGGGGGGAGCCCAGTGAGCGCTCTGGGGATAATCAGGTCAAGAAGAGGTCTGCTAACTTGCCTTCAGGGGATACATAGACCAACAATTATATTTAAAAATTTCTCTCCAGGATAAATTCTCCAATGGTGAATAAAATTTGAGTTCCAGATGAAGACTTCCCACATCCCTGACATTCATAGTGTTTTTCTTCAAAATGGTGCCACTGGTCCTGCCTCATGATGAACTCTTATGGCAGCTCTTCTCCCACTCATGGGGTTTTTGCCTTGGGGTGGATCCGCTGATGTGGATTTGAGCTGGCTTTCTACTTGAAGACTTTGCTGCAATCCTTCCATGAATAAGCTTTCTCTGGTAACTGGGGGAGATGTAAGTTCTGAGTGAAGTCTTTCCCACACTCCTTGCAAAGATAGGATCTTTCCCTGGTGTGCGGTACCTGGTGGTGAATGAACTGTGAGTTCACACTAAAATCTTCACCACGTGCATTACCTGCATAGGATTTTTCTCCAGGGCATGTTCTTTGATGGAGGACAGAGGTGATCTTCTGACTGATGGCCTTGCTACAGTCCCTATATCTAAGGGGCTTCTCTCCAATGGGGGCTTGCTGGTGCCGAGCTGAAGCCAAAGACTTTGTCACATGTTTTGCACACATAGGACTGCTTTCCTGTTGTGGGTCATCTCAGGGGTCACTCTGCTTGTCCCAGGTGGACGCATCTCCGCCTTGACACCCAGTTTCAGTGAAGCACCTGAAGAGAAGTAGAGTTGAAGGCAAAAACTTTGCCATGATCCCTACTCATTGGACTTTTCTCCAGAGTGGATTCTCCATGTTGAAAAAAGGCTGAACTGCAATTGAAACATTTGCCATACATATCACTTTTATAGGAAATCTCTTCACCTGAAAATTGAAGATGTGTTGTGTGATAAAAACTCATTTTTTTTTTCTGATTTCTTATGTGGATGACATCTATTTTCCATAGGAGTTTTCTCATTGTTTAGTCTCTTCTCTGCTGAATCTCTCTTTTTTTTTTTTCATTCCATCCACTCTGAGATTTCCTGAATACCTATCTTATCTTTTGATTTGTAAGTGACTTAAAAACTACATCCCTGAAAATGTCTCTTAGATGTTCTCCTGAAACTAAGCCATAGGACTTGCATTTCTCAGAAATGTCTTCTTTGAGGCCAAAAGCTCAAATTCAACTCTGATTTCACCAGCTGAAAATAATAGTAATAATAATAATAATAATAAATGTAAATGTCACCTCTTAGCAATGTTAGAGAGGGAATGGAATCATCAAGGATATGACTGTTTCCTGTAAATGCACAGCTTTTGTGTATTTACAAATTGGTTTCACAGAGTATAAAGGATGAAAAAAGCCTAGCAAAAGTCCTGGGACCAAAAAGGGAAGGGGGGTGCCTATGTCTGATCTTATGGTCAGAGATGCAAAGAACACAAGAAAATTGTGGTTGGTCTGAAAGGGTAACATTGTTGACAAAAGAAATCTCATACTGGGAACAGCCTGAGAAGACTAAAATAGAAGGGGAAAGTGAAGAAGCTACTATGTTGGGTAAGCTGTGGAGACAGGGGCAGTACAAATTAAATGCATTAATGAGGAGGTTAACAAGAAGGAAGAAAAGGGGAACCTGGCTGGCTCAGTTAAGAACATATGACTCTTGGGCGCCTGGGTGGCTCAGTGGATTAGGCCGCTGCCTTCGGCTCAGGTCATGATCTCAGGGTCCTGGGATTAAGTCCCGCATCGGGCTCTCTGCTCAGCAGGGAGCCTGCTTCCTCCTCTCTCTCTCTCTGCCTGCCTCTCCGACTACTTGTGATTTCTCTCTGTCAAATAAATAAATAAAATCTTTAAAAAAAAAAAAAAAGAACATATGACTCTTGATCTTGGGGTCATGAGTTTGAGCCCCACGTTGGATGTAGAAATTAGTTACATAAATAAAAGAAACTTTAAAATTTTTTTTAAAAAGAAGAAAAAAATTAAGATAAAATTAAGTGAAACTTCTATTATTTAATCTGATGTCAAACAAAAAAAAATTAAATAACTTGGCTACTCCAGGTTAGGGGTATATGAACAATGTATAAACTCATCAGTTTATTTGAGAGAAAGAGAGGGAGACAGAATGATCTGGGAGTATAGCAGAGGGAGTGGGAGAAACAGACTCTTCACTGAGCAAGGAGCCTGATGAGGGGCTCAGTCCCAGGATGCTGGGATCATGACTTGAGCTGAAGGCAGACGTTTAACCAACTGAACCACCCAGGTCCCCCACAAACTTATTTTTAAAACAAAATCTTGAAAAATCATCCTGAGGTATCTTGACAGGGTACCAGTTCCCTTAGGACTTAGCATTGGGATAGGTTGTTTGGAGAAACAGATGAAGAAAGTGTCCATCTTGGCCAAATAGGCTTTCCTTGGGATTGTGGACAGGTGACTAGTGAACAAATTTCAGGAGAGGAATGACATCCTAGAGAATGCCGTTCAGTATGAAATTTCAGGTCTATAGGGAAGTGAGCAGTGGAGTTGGCATCATGACTGGTGAGTCACAAGTGTCTGTTTACCAGTTGGCACTTCCTAAATGTGGAGGCCAGGAAACCAGCCTGAGGTCACACAGCAGTTAAATGACAGGACTGGGGTTGTAGCCCAAGCAGTCTGTCCTAAGATTCTGTGCCATCTCTTCTTACCACTCAGCTGCCACCACTGTGCACCTAATAGCTCGCTGGGCCAAGGAAGGTGGCCGGACCAGATTCAGCAAAAGAGACCTGAAAAGACTGAGGAGCCTTGAGCCCTGGTCCCCTTGGCACTGTGTGTGTGTGTGTGGTGTGCACAAGTGGTTATTTGATTGTGAGAATTTCCTGTGTCTTTCTTAGGGTTTGTATCTATCACTGATGCACCTTGTGAAGAGTCCACACTGCCGCTAACACCAGCAAAAACTCCCTTCTCAGGTGGAAAAGGCAGTGAACTTGACTTTCCTTATTGTGCACACCCTCCCAGGGCTCTCCCGCTGGCCGACATGCCCTCTGAGCCCTCCCAGGTGGCCAGAGGAGTGGGTGGTGTGGGGCTTCTGTGTACACAACTCACAACTCCGCTCCACCACAGGTCATCTGCCAGTTGTCCCTGGCCCAGGTCAGTGATGTTGGCAAGGCAGTGGTTGCTGCTAAGGATGCCTTTGAGAACGGATTGTGGGGGAAGATCAATGCACGGGACTGGGGCCAGCTCCTGTACAGGTGAGAGCCCCACAAGCACCTGTCAGCCCCCTTCCATCCCCCAGAACCACCCGTCAAATCTTCAGCTTGGGCATGCTTGGGTCCTGCCAGGAGGAGGTAGAGTCTCAGACATGTTTGTGTGACCAAGGTCTGAGGCTGAGAAAAGGCTCCAGAGGAAGTGGCTTGAGAGTCAGGAGGGATTTCGCCAGACACAAGTAGGCTTGAAGGGAAAGGTATCCTCGGTGGAGGGGACAGTGAGATAGAAGATGAGAGGGTATAAAAGTGAAGCTGCTGATCGGATAGGACCAGCAAACTGGCAAAGCTAACAGATGGTCCTGGGCAGGCTCAGTATGGCCTTTACCTGGAGTGGCTTGGATCAGAGGTGGGATCGGGCTACTTGATGCAGAAGCCAGCAAAGGAAGGATGGGGCCTGTTCTGTCTGCTGGCACTTGCCCAGCTTCATACTGACTGCTGGAATCTCACACTTTCCTGTCTTGTTTTTTTCTTAAAGCAGGGCAGAGGGGATTCCCCTTAGTTCCATCAGAAATCTTAGGGAAGGAGTTTGGGTTGCTCCGGCTTGAGAGAATGGGGTGGGAGTGGGGCCTGGAAAAGAGAGAGGTCCCCTAGAAACAAGTTGTCCCAATGGGGGAGGAGCAGCCACCCCCAAGGAAGTGGGGTAATGTTTCCAGAAGGGGGATAAACTAAGTAAGGTTGAAAAGACTGGTTTTAGGAACCTGATTTTTCTGCTCTGGGTCCTGGGGAAGTTGTCAGGCATACAGCCTGGTCATGATGTGGTCCAAATGTGCTTGTCATCTGGTGGGAGAGAGACCCAGTCTTGGCCTTGTAGTCAGAAAGCCATTTTTGTTTGTTTGTTTGTTTGTTTGTTTCTGTTTTTGTTTTTCTATTCCAGAGGCCAGACCCACCAGGTCAGCCCCCAGGACAGGGGACCAGAGAGGCGGGGCCTCTATGATTTTGAAATAGAACAGAGATGGTGGGGTTTAGGGAGGGGCACCCAGCCTGCTGTAACTCAAGTTAGTTTCAAGACCCCTTGAAGAGTCCATCAGTTTTAGGAAGCCATTGGCTTTCAAGAGCCTCCAGGTTAGGCAGAACCAGAATGTGTAAGCCCAGGCTTATGGTGCTGAACCTTCTGGTCCGGAAGCAGGGACTCCCATGGCATGTGCCGGCCCAGAGTTTGTTCCTTGAGGTTCTCTGCTGCCATCTACTGGCATGTGCCATACTAGCACTGCTAGCTGCACCACAGGGAGGGATCGTTGGTCCCTGCACAGCTGTGAAGAGTCCTAGACTGCTGGGACAGCATCTTGAGGCCAGGCCTGAGAGCTCCTAATAACCCGGTCCCTGCCTCATATAGTCTCCCCATGGAGGTGTGCCCATTGCTGGCCCAGGGCAGCCCCTCGTTCAATGAGGAAAAAAGGACCCGGGTAGATATTATGGAATACAGAATGCGTTTTAGGGGTAAGCTGGGAGGAAAGAACCAGAAAGGAGTGTTAGAGAAAGTCACCAGACAGTCCCCAAGAACCACTGAGGGACAAAATCGAGACTCTCAGGAGCCTAGAGAGCCAGTGTCCCAGCTGCCAGAGCAGGACCACCAAGAGCTGGTGGGAGAGCCTGCAGGAAGTTGTCATCTTGTGTTCAGACACTTCCTTAAGTCCACAGCCAGGAATGTGGTGGTGGCCCACGCTGCTGTTAGGGATCCAGGGGTGCCAGGCTGAGCCTGCCTGGCACCCCATCCTTGCCCTTCCTCACGTCCATCCTGCAGACCTGTGGGGTGATGGAGGTTGCTTTCCCTGCTTTCTCCACTGGCACGTTCTGGGGACAGGACTCTGGGAGGTAGAGCTGCAGCTTAACAAAGTGGACAATAGACAGCCCCACTCTGCTCTCCTTGAAGAGCCTCCCAAATGGTATGCTAGGGTGATAGTCACGCTAGGGATTTATGACATGACCACATCACATGTGTGTGACATTGTCTGGCAGAGTTGGAGGAATTTGGGACTGTTCAAGGGAAAAGATGACCATGAGAAGTAGTAATGCTCAACAGACTTCATGGGATGGTGCCCCCATAGTGGGAGGTCCTCCAGAGATTGTAGTGGGGGCGCCTACTCAGAATGGGAGGGGTGCAAAAGAATTCTTGGGGGTCAGGAGATCCGGGAGGGTGCTTTCATGTCCTGGCAATGTTTTCTCGGTAGCAGAACAGGGATCTCTGGGTCAGAAGCCTGGGAGGGGCAGCAGTTACAACTGTGTGGTCCATCTCACCAATGATAACATCTGTCAAGTGAGGTTCCTGGAGGATGCGAAGCAACAAGGCCCTAAGTGGCTAAAAGTCTGCTTGTTTGGACTATTTTTAAAATAACTGGATACATAAACGTATATTCAGCAAGCGTCTGAGCTCACATGTCTCACCCTGCAAATAAGACGTGAACAACCTAGGGGCCAATACACAGAGTCTATCTTTGGCTTATGTGTAATATAGACTTATACCTTAGGCACATCTGTTTTTCTAGTTGAGGAAACTCTAGTTCTTGAAATGCCACAACATGGTGTTTTCCTTGTGTGGTCTAGAATAGTTCTCAAAGAGTGTTTTACACCTTTGTTATTCTTACCTAGAGAATTCCCTGGTATATACTGTTTCTGAGGTAACAGTGTGGCTCTGCCACTAGATTGCTTGTGTCTGTTTGGTCCAGTTTCTCTCAGCGGCCTTGTGCCGCATGCTGACTGTGTAGCTGGTGGGTGCAGGAGGTCCTGGAGGGAGCAGGAGACCAAACACTGTCCCAGCCCTCAGGGGAGGCAAACAGTACTGGAGTACTTGTCTAAGTGGGTATCTGTGACAGTCAGGCAAGGTTTGAAGAAAGACGGAGGGTGCTAGGAGGACACTGCAGGGAGATATGATTGATGTGGGGTGAAGGTTGGCTTCCCGGAGAGTGAGAGTGTGTAGTTAGGGTTGAGGATGTGCCACAGCTATGTGCGGAGAGGAGCAGCTCAGCAGGCTTTGGTTCCAGACTTTGGCCCAGAGCTCCCCCATGTACAAGATTGAGAGCTGCTCTAGATATGTGGTCTCCACCTTCCCCTGTCCACCCTGCCCCCTGGGCACGCTGCTTCCTGAGCTCCCTTACATCAGGGAAGGGGGCAGAGTCCTAATCCCCAGGCTGCCCTAGCAGCAAACCCACCAGAAACATGGGAGGGCAGCTGGCTGTCAAAGTGCCACTATTTAAGAAGGGCTGTGTAGATGACCTTCCCTTGAATCTCTCCCATCATCCCCCCACCTCCCCGTCCCCACAGATGCCATCCTTGGGGGCATACTCTACCAGATCGGCTGGTGCTTGAAGCCAGACATGCTTTCCCCTGGTCAAGGCTGTCTAGAGACAGAGAGGGTGGCCTTTGGAATGGTGACCTCCTTATTAGAGAGGCAGAGGGACTATTTTGCAGGATCATTTGTAAGCATCATTATGAAGTAGTAAATCCATCAATATTTTAGGAAGGAAGAAAGGAAAAGAGAGGAGAGAGGGCCAGAAGGGCACCATTCTCACACTCAGCTGGCCAAGGAGACCTTACTGTTCCATCTCACAGATGGGGAAACTGAGGTCAGCACATCGGAATGTGGCAGAGCTGGGAGAGCAGGGCAGAGCCCCTGACTCATTGAAGAAGGGCTTTGAAAGAACAGGCCAGGCTGCTCCAGGCCTGAGCCCATCTCCCTCCTCTCTGCACCCCACCTCTCCCTGGCCAGGTTGGCGGACCTCATGGAACAGCATCAGGAGGAACTGGCCGCCATTGAGGCTCTGCGTGCAGGAGCTGTCTACACATTGGCCCTGAAGAACCATGTGGCCATGTTCATCCAGACCTTCTGCTACTTTGCTGGCTGGTGCGACAAGATTCAGGTGAGGCTGAGGCTCCTGCCCACCAAGTGAGTTCACACAGGCAGGCTGGGCCCAGCAGGAACCTCCGCGGGCAGTGCATTGGCCTGCCTGCAATATAACAAATGACCACAGCTGACTGGCTTAAAAGAACCCTGTTGATCAGCTCCCACTTCTGCAGATGGGAAGTCCAGGCAGGCTGGGCTGGGTTCCATGCCGGGGTTTCCCAAGGACAGCGTCAAGGTGTGTTCAGGCTGGACTTTGACTGGTGGCTCTGGGGAGCCCCTTGCTGCAGGCGCATTCAGGCGTTGGCGGAGTTCAGCTCCTGCTGATGCAGGACTGAGGCTCAGGTCCTTGCTGACTGCCAGTGGGGCGCCATCAGCCACTGCAGGCCTTGCTCTGGCCCTTGCCCCAGTCCTCCATCCCCTTGCTGTTTTCAGGCTTGGCATCCGACTGCCATGAACTGGAGAAAACTTTGCCTTTGTGGGGCTCCGGAGGTGGTGCTCGGACACCTGCATCATCTCCTCTTCCTAATGTCAATGTGCTATTCCGCATCTTTGTAGAAGGAGTAGCTCACCATCTCCCAGATCCCAGGGATCAGAGTGGGACCATGGGACCCATTTTCAGAGATTTGCCCACTACAGGCAGTGATGGGACACCCACCACCGAGGGGTTCATGGGTCTGTGCCAGATTTGGGGTTCATGCCTTTTGTCCTCTTCATGGGGTGGAGGCGTACAGGTATAATGGAAGGCCCACCTTCTGCTCCTCCTGCTGCTGTGTCACTGCTGGCAGGAGCTGGCCCCCGCCTGGGCCCTCCTGGGCTAGCGCACCCTCCAGAGGCAACTTGGCCTCTCACTCCCCTTTTCTTTGCCCCAGTGTCCAAGCCAGAGATCTTAGCTGTACCAGGACCAGCTTCGCATCTGAAGATTCTGCCAAGCTCTGTGCAGCAGGCACCTTGTGCCTGTTGGCTGCTCACTCCACCTGTGTCTGGAGTCCTCAGATGCCCCTGTCATACATAATCTGGAAGGTTTGGGTCTCTACCTGTCCGGTTCATGGGGGCTGCAGGACACAGGCAAAACTCTTGATTTCTGAGCTCCAGACACAGTCTGGCTGCCCACTGAGGAAACAGTAGAGCCCCCTCCCAATGACCCCCCCGCCTTGGCCACTCCGTGCTTCTTCCAGGCCTCCACCATCCCTATCAACCATGCCAGACCAAACTGCAACCTGACCTTGACCAGGAAGGAGCCTATTGGGTGAGTCATAGCAGAGGGTGAGTTTCTCCACACACTGGGTGCTTTTCATAGGGAATGTTGTGTGGGCACTCATTCCGTTTCTGCATATCTATCCTACGTCTGTTTATTCGACAGTCACTACATACCGGGCAGTTCAGGTGCTGGAGATACAGTGATGACCAGAGCCGATGAGAATGCCTATCCTCAGGGGACTTACATTCTAGCAAATGAAACAGCTTTCATTCCCAAAGTACCTGCTCTGTGCCAGGCACTGTTGTAATGATTTTGTAAGTGTAATTTTACTCAATCCCCTCAATAACCCTCCAGCAGTCAGGCTCGTAGAGAGTGCACCTGAAAAATTTTATCTGGAAAGATTATAATGATGACTGTGCATCAAAACAAAGAACCAAGGAACAGGAACAACATAATAGAGAAATAGGCAAAGGATAGGAACTGGCACTCCAGGGGAGAAAGTCAAGTGTCCACTGCACACAGAACAGGCTAGGGATGGGGGAATGATTTACACCCAGCAGTGAGGCCCAATAGCCTAGGGAGAGATAAGTCCCCTCCCACTGCCTGGGGATGGCGGAGGGGCTCTACCCTGTGAAAGGCAGCTTGCCATTGACTGTTCAGTTCCCAGATGCACCCCCGCCACACGGCATGGCTGTGAGGCTCACTGACAGGCGCACCGGGAGACCGGTCCGAGAGCTCTCCCAGCAGCTCTGCTGGGGCCGTGACAGCAGAACCCAGCACAGCCCCCACTGAGCTCTGCTGCGTCCTTACCGGGCATGGTGTGCAGCTCTGCGACGACGTGGGACTGAGCTATGGGGACCCCAAGGAGCAGGTCTGAGAGAAACTTGTGTGAGGAAAGCACACTGAGGAATATCCTCTAAAATCATCTCAGATGGGTGAGAACCCCAGTTTGGTCAGCACCCAGCCGGCCTTCCCACATGCTCTGTGCCCCCAACAGTGTGGGGACACAATGACCCACCAGCAGGGACCTCACATCCTTATGGACGGTGGTCAGAGCCACTCGGCTTCTTGAGAACATGGGAGTGTTTCAGAAGGAAAAGGGTTTCAAATGTCACTGGGATCAACAGAAATGAGCACAGATGGACACACCAGGTCCTGAAGGACAAGCCTGCTGGTGAGGGAGGCTCCTGTCAGGAGAGTGGGCTGTGGACACAGTAAACCCTCTCCTGTAGCCCACAGAGAGGGGCAAGCCTAGGGGGAGACGGCACGGACTCCAGGGCAGGGGGCCCACCTGGCCTTTCCCCGAGAGGACACAAGACGGAGGGAGTGCTACAGGACAGCCCCCCACAACAAAGAACTCCCCAGCCAAGATGTCAGAGTGTGGAACGAGAGTCCTGCAGAGCCGGAGTGCTTGGAGCCCCTTCCTCTGGCGCAGGCTATGGCATGGGCCCAGGGCCCGGGTGAACACAGGCGCCAGGCACATGAGTCTGTGAGGTCACTGATCTTCCAGGTGCCTCTCAGGCTGTCCGTCCTGTCAGACTGAGGAAGACACTGATGGTGAGCCTCCCAGAGAGATGGGGGAGCAGGAGGTTTTCCCTATATCGGCAGGTGTATGAGTCTGCTAGGGCCGTCGTAACAAAGTACCCAAACCAGGAGGCTCAAAGAGCAAGCATTTACTGTCTCGGCGTTTTGGGGCTGGAAGCTCTAGATACAAGTGTCAGAAAGTTGGTTTCTTCTAAGGGTGTGAGGAAGAATCCATCCAGCCCTCTCCCCTAGCTTCTGGGCTTTATCAGCAATCTTTGGTGTCTCTCTATCTCTGCCCTCATGCTCACATCGTGTTCTGCATGTCTGTCTCTTCACATGGCCTTGTTTTTATAAAGGCATCAGTCATTTGGGGTTAGGCACCCCCCATTCGAGTAAGACCTCATCTTAACTAATTATATCTGGAACAACCCTAATTCCTGGAGTTAGGATTTCAACATGTGAATTTTGGGGAGTACTGATCAGCCACGACAGTGGGACTTCCCTCGTGTCTTTTTTTCTTTGGAGCCTTCACAACCCTGATGACCTCACCCCCTTCCCTGGGAACACTTGCTGTGCTTCCTCCACTGTCTCTCCTTGCTGGGTGTACTGGGGTTGGGAGTGGTTCTCCCAAACCCTCAGTGCACCCATTGCTCCCAAGAAAAGTGCTGGTCCTGTTGGTCCTGCCCTTAGCATTCGTCCACACTCTTCCCCTCGCCTGGGCTTAGCTAAGATGTCATCTTTTTGGGAAACATTCTGATGGTGATGATGATCATGAATATGATGATGAAGAAAACAAGTCACGTAGCCTGTGTGGAGCTCTTGTGTGGATGGGCTCAGTAATTGTCTGACACTGATGAAGATAGAGCCTGCATCTTACAGAAGTTAGGGGAAAGCAGGGCCACATGCCTGCTAGGTCCACACGTGTCATCATTAGGCCCCCGAGGACTGTGGGGCCTCCCCTTGGTGGAGACACTGCTTGTACTGATGGTACCATGTCTTAATGCACAGCAGGCAAGTCTTATCAGGCCTCCCAGGCAGACTGCTTCCTTCTCTCCAGGGGACTCACCCTGGCTTCAAGCCTAGGAAGACCCTTACCCGCTTCCTCCTGGCCCACCATGTGATCCGACCCCTCTCCCATACCCTCTCAGACTGCCTGTGTGATCCTTCGCCTTCTCCCAGGCCCTGCTTGCCATCACCTTCCCCATTGCCTGGTGTCACACCCTACTCAGCTGTCCCTAGGCAGGTCTCACAGCTCCCATCAGAAACTTCCCTGCCATCATGCCCTGCTGGGAAGAGGGGCTGCTGCCAGATTGAACATACTGCCCCATCAGGGACTGGAAAGCCAGGCATGAGCTATCTCTCAGGGGATCTTTGGCTCCACATCAGGAGGCCTGGAGTGGAGTGGAGTGGAGTGGGGTGGAGTGAGCAGGACAGAGCCGAGTGGGTGTCGGCTTGAGAGAGAGGACACCACTGGCAGGTGCACTCTGGCCCCCAGGCTGTGTGGAGAGACGGCGTCCCGCTTCTTTTGTATGACAGGGTCTGTGGCATCATCATCCCCTGGAACTACCCCTGATGCTGCTCTCCTGAAAGACGGCTGCCTGCCTGGCCCCGGAAACACAGTGGTGATCGAGCCTGGCCAGGTTGGTGTGGGCGTGTTCTGGGCAGGGCCTGGGGCTGTAGAGGGTAAGCACCCTATAAAGGAGGGCCGTAGAGGGTAAACACCCTATAAAGGAGACAGGTGCCAACCAGGGACTGGTTTCTCCTCAAGGAAGGAGGGGTACTGCTGATGAGGGCTGGCCTTCTGTGGGCCCCATTCCTAGTCAGAGGTGGCAGGGACCAGTGGGGGCTGTAGGCAGGGTCTGTTCTTTCTGCGGTAGGGTGGCTGAGTCAGGTTAGCCAATCCTGTACCTATAGGTGCTTGGTGAGCAGTCAGGGATTTCTCCACAGGTGCCAGCACTCTGGGTTTGGGGCAGCAGAAACCGTGTTTGGAAACCCTTGTCCAGACCTCATGCTCTGAGACTGAAGCCCAGCCCCTCATAGAGAAGCTATAGAGGTAGGACCTCAGGGTCACTCAGACAGTCTGGAAGGCCTGAGCAGGGTCCCCCTGGGAGGAGAACACCCCCTGAATGAGCCTCAGCTGCAGTGGCAGCCTCCGCCCCCCCCCACCTGCCCCCAGTGGTGTTAGGAACTGAAGGCGAGATGCTCCATCACAGGGCTCTGGACAGTGTGCCCCGGAGGTCTCTTGCTCCCCTGGCTGCTTTGGGGCAATTTGGTTCCCAAAGTCTTATAATTTAAAAACCAACAATAACAGCAGTTGACATTTACAGTATTCACACTGAGTCAGGAAGCTTTTTAATATATAACAACTTATGCTAAAAATGTGCATGTGTTTGCCTACTGAGTATCACAGCAACCCTCTGAGTTCACCCAGGAAGCCACCTGATGTTTGACCCGGATTCTACCCCACTGCCTAGCGTAGCCCCAGAATCTAGATCAAGCTCTTTGAGATTTTCTACTGTGCTACCCAACTATTTTTAAAAGCACAGTCTTGATTTTCTGGATTGTGACCTAATAAACCATGCTGACAGATTTTGTTCTCAAATAGCACAGGAAAGTATTTTTTTTCATGTAATAACATCTCTTACTTATTTTGGTGACAGTTTATGTTTTGATGGTTACTAAAGCAAGTAATCACAATAGGATATACAGAAAATTATACAATAAAGGTCACTTTTTAAAAAGGTTTTATTTATTTACTTGACAGGGACACAGTGAGAGAGGGAACACAAGCAGGGGAAGTGGGAGAGGGAGAAGCAGGCTTCCCACTGTCCATTTTAATGCTACCATTCAGAAGCAGCCCCGATTAGCATCTTGATGTATATCCTTTTGAACTTTCACTGTTTGTGTTCACTGTTTTGTGCATTTATGTTAATTTCTCATTTGCTTTTTTAAACAGAAATGAGAAACATTTTCATAATGATTAAGAATTGCTTAATCGGGAATCTCTTTCTCTGTTAAATTATGTAAAGGATTGTCTATTTCCATATCTTCTGTACTGATGAGAATGGTTCAAGGGCCCACTGTATATAATTATACATTGTATTAGGATGTTTGACCAAATTCAAAACGATAAAGAAATCATAATAAAGTGACCACTTGTCAGGGGTCCCTCCAGCTCCAGGCCCCGGGAGCAGTGTCCAAAGGCACAAGGCAAGCTCTGAACAGTTTTGTTGTAAACCAGTTAACTTCTGCAACTCCTTTCCCCAAAACATGCCATTTCTCTCTGCTTTCTGCTGGTTCAGACTCTTGTTGGAACACAGGGATCCAAACCACAAATGGCAGGCAGCCACAGATGGGAGACGGGCGAGGAGTGGACCACAGCGAGGGCGGTGGAGGCAGTCTGCACTGGGAGTCAGGGCCTTAGTCCTGCCTCTGGTACTGAAATGTGTGATGATCTTGGGCAAATCCTCTAGGGCCTTCAATATCTTTCTTTCTTTTTTTTTAAATTTAAATTAATTTAGCCAACATATTAGTTGTTTTTTATAACATTTGTTTTTGATGTAATGTTCAGTGATTCATTTCTTGCATGTAAAACCCAGTACACATCATGACACATGCCCTCCTTAATGCTCATCACCCAGTTATCCCATCTTCCCACCCCCTCCCTTCCAGCAGCCCTCAGTTTGTATCCAGAGTCAAGAGTTCTCATGGTTTGTCTCCCTCTGATTTCTTCCCATTCTGCTTTCCATCCTTTCTCCTATGATCCTCTGTGCTATTTCTTATGTTCTGCATATAAGTGAAAGCATGTGATAATTGTCTTTCTCTGCTTGACTTACTTCACTTGGCGTTACACCCTCCTGTTCCATCCCTGTTGATGTAAATGGTAGGTATTCCTCCTTTCTGATGGCCGTGCCATATCCCATAGTAGATATGAACAAGATTTTCTCTATCCATTCATCTGTAGGAGGGCATCTCAGCTCTTTCCAGTTTGGCTTTTGTGGACATATGGCCCTTCTTTTCACTACATCTGTATCTTTGGTGTAGATACCCAGTAGTGCAATTCCTGGGTCATAGGCTAGCTCTATTTTTAACTTCTTGAGGAACATCCATACTGTTCTCCAGAGTGGCTGCACCAGCTTGCATTCCCACCAACACTGTAACAGGGTTCCCCTTTCTCTGCATCCTTGCCAACACCTGTCCTTTCCTGGCTTGTTCATTTTAGCCATTCTGACCGGTGTGGGGTGGTATCTCACTGTGGTTTTGATTTGTATTTCCCTGATGGCGAGTGATGTGGAGCATTTTGTCATGTGTCTTTTGGGCCTTTGATTTCTCATCTGCAAAAACAGAAGGTTGTACTTCCTGGTGAACATCCTAGAGATGCTTTGTGAGTCTGGTGTTGGACTGAACGTGAAATGATTCAGCACGAAAGGGCATTGAGAAGCACAGACGGCTCCGCAAGGGAGTGAAGCTCTTTCAATCGTTTGTTTATTCATTCATTTACTCTTGGTGCTGTGTGTGGTTGGTAGGCCCCCATCTCTGCTCCTGTTCCTTGGGTTTCTTTCAGAGCACTTGTCACAGGTCATAATTACATTTTCATTTTTAGGATTGGCTGCCATTCTAGAAGACTCTAAGCGTGTGTCTTTCAGCTAACAGATGCACCATGACACTTAGACCGGGAGTCTGGCAATATTAGCCACTCAGTACTAATTTGAGGAGTAAAAGAAGAAGTGCTTTCCCCTCCTCTGAAGATTGCAGCAGTGAGTCAGCCAGCCTCCATCTCGAGGCAGCGCACTCCAGGACGGGAGAGTCGATGTGTGTGCATTTCATGTTGCCCCCCGGCAAGTGTGGGCTTGCCTTCAGGGGGGTTCAGAAAAAGAGCTTGGGAATCCTGGCAAGAAGATATCAGGCTCTCTCCAGGAAACTGGGACGGCCTCAAAGAAGAGGAGGTACTTCAGCTGGTCCCGAGGTTTGGCAGGAGTTCAGTCTGAGCAGTGTGGAACCTCAGAAAGAGTAGTGTGAACATAGGCACGGCCCACGTGAGGGTCCACGGGAAGTTCCTTCTAGGCCATGCGGTGTATGACTATGTTCTAGAAAAAGACAGGCTTCAAATGGATGCTCCCCACCCCAGATTGCGGGGGACCTTGAACGTGTGGCTGCAAAACCTCAACTTTCTCAGGTAATGAGCTGATAGCTCTTGAGGATATTTGGGCAAGCGGGTGACTTGGAGATGTGATGTCAAATGTGAATGTGAAGAACATGTATTACTTCTGGTGGACAGATGGGTTAGGGGGTAGTAAGGGCCCTGCTGAAGGTGGTGTCCATGAGCTGGAGAGGAGGGGACAGGCATGGCAGAAACATGGGGATGAGCAGGTTGGGTGTGGTGTTGAGGTGGGTGGGGGATGGGTGATAGGAAAGGGTTTTGGTTTTCTGGCAGAACCATTCACTGAGGCAGGAGGCTTGGGAGAGGGGTTGGAAGGAATGACCATGGAGGACTAACTGAGTTACATGGGAGTTACACGGAACCTGAGAACTCAGGGGAAGCTTGGTAATTATTAGTTTATCTGAGATGGGGAAAATAAAGAGTGGGGACATGGCTCCCTAGATGTCCCTGTTACCTACTACCATGCCGCACACCACACCCAAATTTAGTGGCCTGTTTCAAGCCAGTCATTCAGTTAGATCATCAATCTGCAGTTTGGGTAAGGCTTTGTGAGAATGGATGTCTGCTCTGTTGCTGTGTCTGCTGTGGTGGCTTGCTAACCACAGGCTAGCTCACTACATGACATGACAGTTCTGCTGGCTGTCCCTGGAATCACAGCGGAACACCTATAGGGGGCCTCTCCATGTGACCACTTGGGCTCCTCACAGTGTGTGGTGTCTGGCTTTCAAGCATGAGCATTTTGGGATATGGGAAGCAGAGACTCAGTCTCTCATGAACCAGACTGGCTTGGTGTCTCTTCACAAATCAAAGGGAGGAATGCCCAAGATGGTTAGAGCTCATTATCACTGGCTCCAAGGAAAGGCTTAAAAATACCCGTTGAATGAATGAGTAAATGAATTGTGTGAGGACAGATGCAGAGAGAGGAATATCTGAGGCTCGAGGGAAACAGTTGTTGGAGGATGTTAGCTGGAGTTGGTGATGAGGTGGATGGGCTGGAGGAAGTCATTAGGATCTAGATTAGTGAGGAGCATGAACTCTAGGCTACTGGGATGGGATCTGAGTGTGGGATAGACTCTCCAACACAGGGGAATAGCTACGCTGCTGAGAGGAACAGGAGCAGAAGTTGAGGCCCAGATCAAGGGCCTGGTCCAGGTGAAATCCTCTCGGGTCAGTAGGTGAGTGTGCTTCTGATCGTGGGCTTCTTTTGACTGTGGCCTTGGCCTTTGTTCCAGCCAGCCCTCAGGCCTGCCACTCCATCTCTGGTATGTGGGGAGTGCACCAGGCACCCCCAACAATAGGATCGTTGGCAGTCTGAGTTGATGTCCCACACAATTCTCTGGGTCGGGGCAGTTAGCAGGCAGGGTTGGTCTAACCTTTGTACTGGATAACAGTCCCTTTGGAAGCATGTTTATCAGCCTGCTGGGCCCTTGAGAGAGAACAGGACTGTGTTTCCTCCGTGAACACAGCTTCTTCATATGCCTGTGAGCCTTTGGACTCCAAAGTGAAGGGGATCGTAAGACATGGCTTCTTTCTTGGGTACCTGCAGCCCTCTCGACCTTGAGGAATGAAGTCCTCAGGGGCCTGTAGGGCCTGTTATGCTGAGATTTCTCCAGGCCCTTCTCTGCCAAGAGTAGAAGCAACCTGGAGAGTTGAGGCAGCCTGGGGTGCCTGTGCAGATGTTGGCATTTGCGGGAGGCCCTCAGGGGAGCACAAACTCTAGCACTCGCTTCTCCTGGTCTGTTTATGCCCTGAGATTGGCTCAGGTAATGCTGTTTGAATTGCTGAGGCTTTGCTTTGTCTGCCTAAACGTTTTTATAGAGTTGGTCTGTGATTTTAGACAATATATGTAAGTGAAGAAGAGAGAGTGCCCATAATCTCTGTCAGCGTTTTGGTGTGTATCTGTCTAGCACGTATGGGATCATACTATATGATGTAGTTTTTAGTGTGTGAAATTAAGTTTACATTTAGTTTGGCAGCCTGTGGGGACATCCCAGCTAGTGTGGGTCTTTCTCAGTTCGACCCAGCATCTCCTTCCTGACGGCTGTCTCCCAGTTTCAGGATGAGGCTCGTGATGCCTCCTAGCTGGCCTCCTCTTGCATGGCTCAGCAGACGGCACACTCAACCCTTGTGGGTCCGGGACAGCCCGTTGTGTACTGGCCAGTACCGTTAGAAAGCATTCACTTGGGGGGCTTGCAACCTGTATACCCATCTCTCCCACCTCAGAGCTTCAGCTGCTGCAGTAGTGTCTCACGCCTTCCCTAAGACACTCCTGAGGTTACTGCGGAGAAAGACTCTGCCCTGGGTCTCTCCTTTTTGACCTTCCATGACTTCTCACGGAGCATGGGTTTCAGCCCTCCACCACATGGCATGTCCCTTAGTGCCGCAGGCTGGGAGAATATCCATCAATGGGTTGGGGGGTATCTCGGAAGAGTCCAGAAGATTCAGTGGCATGTGGGGGGAAGACAGGCTTGGGATTATGCCTGACCATCAGCAGTGGAGGTGCAGAAGGGCAGTCCAGGAGGAAGTCCGGCCAGAGGCAGAACACCTTTCTGGACCTCTGTGCTGAGATAACATCCGTAAGGCTAGCATGAAGAAAAAAGGGTGTCTTGGGAAGCAGGCCCAGAGCATACAGGGGGAAGGCTGTCTGCAAATCCAGGCCTTGAGCCATCCAGCTTTAGAAGACCCAGCAGCTGGGAAAACAGGAAAGATCCCCGGAAGACACACCTCAGTCCTTCTCCCCACTTTGCAAACATGCAGTGCCTCCCGTGTAGAGTGAAGTTCAAGGGCACTCAGGTTAGCGTGGCTCCTACGTGTGCACCAACACCTCCCTGATCATGGCCACTCAGGGGTTCAGGAGGCAGGTTTGTCAGCACCGTTTCACAGGGTAGTCCTGCAACACAGGAGAGTGACCTGGCTCCAGCTGTTCCCAGGCTGTTCCCAGGCTTATGAGCCTGCAGCAAGGATGACCACCTGCAGGTCTGCCTTGGCGATGTCCCTGGCACAGTGGGCTGGCCCCAGGAGCACTGGCCAGGTGCTGGCTTTAACTCATCTAGATTTGGGGCCAGGGGTCTGTGTTCTCTGTTTATGGGGTCTGGGTTTAGTCTGTCATTGGGTCCAGGGATTGAGGTTAGTACGTGGCCAGAGTATCAGTTCTTTTTTTTTTTTTCCTTTTTTTGAAGAATTATCTTTTTGTTACACAAGAAAGGAAAATATAATTATTTCTCTTTTTTTATAAAATAAATATTGCAGTTGAGGTTAAGCCCTCAATCTCAGCTTTTTTGTGAGGAAGGCTCTATTACCGGGTCATGTGTGTCCTTCAGAGTTTTGGGGGTGCACCCAGGGGCAATGACAGCGGTTTTAATTGTTAGAGGGTATGTGGTCTTTCTGCACTGAATCAGACATGAATCAGACAGGAAGTTGCCATGCGCAGAGTAGGTTAGATGAATTCATTTATTCATCTGGTTCCTCATTTATTCACTCTGCGTATTTTGTTGAATTCTTTTTCTTAATCTTATTTTTTTTTTCAGTTTCCAAGATTTATTGTTTATGCAGCACACCCAGTGCTCCATGCAATACGTGCCCTCCTTAGTACCCACCACCAGGCTCACCCATCCCCCCACATCTCCTCTCCAAAACCCTCAGTTTGTTTCTCAGAGTCCACAGTCTCTCATGCTTCCTCTCCCCCTCCAGTTTACCCCAATTCACTTCTCTTTCCTTCTCCTAATGTCCTTCATGTTGTTCCTTATACTCCACAAGTCAGTGAAACCATGTGATAACTGACTTTCCCTGCTTGACTTATTTCACTCAGCATAATCCCCTCCAGTCCTGTTCATGTTGGGTATTCATCCTTTCTGATGGAGTCAAGTATTCCGTTGTATATATGGACCATATCTTCTTTATCCGTTCGTCTGTTGAAGGGCAACTTGGCTCTTTCACAGTTAGGCAACTGTGGCCTATCCTGCTATGAACACTGGGGTACAGATGGCCCTTCTTTTTACTACATCTCTATCTTTGGGGTAAATACCCAGTAGTGCAATTGCAGAGCCGACATCATTGAGTTAGAAACTAGAGATACAGTAGAACACATTGATGAAACCAGAAGCTGGGATTGTGAAAGAATTAATAAGATCAATAAACCATTGGCCAAACTAATCCAAAAGAAAAGAGAGAGGACCCAAATTAATAAAATTATGAATGAAAGGGGAGAGGTCATGACTAACACCAAGGAAACAGAAAAGATCACCAGAAATTACTATCAACAGTTACATGCCAATAAGTTAAGCAACCTAGCAGAAATGGATACATTCCTGGAAATTATAAACTTCCAAGACTGAAATGGAGAAATTGACAGCCTGCATGGACCAATATCTAGTAACGAGATTGAAGCAGTGATCAAAAACCTCCCAAAAAACAAGAGCCCAGAACCTGACGGATTCCTTGGGGAATTCTACCAAACATTCAAAGAAGAAATAATACCTAGTCTCCTGAAGCTGTTTCAAAAAAAAAAAAAAGAAAAGAAAAGAAAAGAAAAAAAAGAAACAGAAGGAAAACTTCCAGACACTTTCTATTAATTCAGCTTTACCCCAATCCCTAAACCAGGCAAAGACCCCATTAAAAAGGAGATTTTCAGACCAATATCCCTGATGAATATGGATGCCAAGGTTCTCAACAAGATCCTAGCTAATAGGATCCAACAGTACATTAAAAAGATTATCCATCGTGACCAGGTGGGATTTATTCCTGGGATGCAGGGGTGGTTCAACATTTGCAAATCAATCAATGTGACAGAACAAATCAATAAGAGAAGACAGAAGATCCACATGGTCCTCTCAACTGATGCAGAAAAAGCATTTGACAAGATACAGCATCCGTTCCTGATTAAAACTCTTTAAAGTATGGGGATAGAGAGAACATTCCTCAAACTCATAAAATCTATCTATGAAAAACCCACAGCAAATACCATTCTCAATGGGGAAAAGCTGACAGCCTTCCCTCTGAGATCAGGAACACAACAAGGATACCCACTCTCGCCACTGCTGTTCATCATAGTACTAGAAGTCCTAGCAACATCCAGACCCTTGGCCAGTCCTAGAGACCGCCAGCTAGCACACACACCAAGCTCTCTTAGGTGGGGGCGGGGAGTGCACTCCGACTCTGGCCGCGCAGTGTGCATAAAGCGCCAAAGGCTGTGGTTCAAGAAAGCGTCAGCTGGCTCCCACACCAGGCTCTCTCTCACATGGGTGGGAGTGAGCCCGGCCAAGCAGTGCTACACACAGTACAAAGCTGGGGGTACAGGGACCAGGAACTGGAGGCTCCACTGCACTCTCTCTGGCATGCTTGGTCGCTGGTGGTGGCCGTCCTGGGTCGTGGGTTTAGGCCCGTGCCTGTGACCTCCCTATTCCACCAGTTGCCCCTTAAGATCTTTTGCTCTTTTTTTGTGCTTTTAACCAGACTCCAAGTTCATGCTGCTCCCCAACCACAGGACACTTTCGTATTGGGGTAATATTTCCCAGTGGGTCACTTCTGGTGACTCCCTCCCCCTTCTGTTTATTCTCCGATATCAGTCTGAGCATTCCCACTCGGCTTTACATCTCCACTGATGTCTTCTGCCTCCGTAGAGATCCAGAAGTGTATAATCTTACATCTCAGGCTGATTTCATGGGTGTTCAGAGTGTTCTGGTAGATATTTAGCTCACTTTAGAGGACTGGTTGAAGCAGGGTCTCCTACTTCTCTGCCATCTTGCCTCTCCTCCTCTCTGCTTTTTTTTATTTTCAAAGAATCTCTTCATACTCTGTCCAATTTTACATGAATAACAGATTTTGGAGCTCTTGAGTATTCTCACCGTCTCTCTACCTATTATTTTATGGTAGTGTTTTTAGCTTCTAAGCTGTACGATTGTTCCTCCTCTTGTAAGTTTGATGAACTATATTAACTCAGAGGCGAATGGAGACTTTTTTTTGAAACTCTGTTTCTGTTTGAGAAGTCAGCTGCATTCACACTTACAGTTTCTAAAAGTGTTTGTGGTTGGGGCAGGGAAGTCACACTTTTTGCAGAGTCTCAAATTCTTAGAGTACTGAAGTGAAACGATAATGTGCTGAATGGGTCCTAGAGGCTTAGCGTGAGGAAGGGGCTGCCTGAGACCCCCATGAGTGTGCTGCCCTTCCCTGGATTACTAATTCCACATGCTAAGCCTCCGTTCATGCACATTCCAGAGCTCTCTTCAACCTTCAGCCCCTTGCATGTTCTCGTTCCTCTGCCTCTGCCCAGAGTCCTCTCCTCCGGATTCATATCTCAACCAAGATGTCCTCTTCTCTTGAGGGCTTCTACGTCTCCAGTATTCATCCTACTAATATACACTTTGTTCTCTACCACATTATCCTGGTTTATTTTCATCCTATCCCTGGTCAGTTTGAAATGACTTCTTTTGTTTGTTTATGCTATTCAATTCTGGTTTGCTTATTTTTTTCCCCCTTCCTTAAAATGTCAGTTCCATGAGAGAAGGGACAGGAGTATATCCCCATATCCACATATACAAGAACATGCCTGCCACGTAGTAGGTGTTCAGCAAACACTCATGTAATAGATAAATAATGTGGATGCCTCACTGGAGACTGTCACATGCCAAGGTGGTCTCTGTTGTCCAGCAGGTCACACAATCTCCTTGGTTTTATTTTTTTCCAGAAATTAATTCTATATCAGCCTGAGTCATGCTCTTTCTGGTGGTCCTGGGCCATCTGACTTTCTTCTACATCATCTACTTTGTGGAAGGCCATTTGGTCCCAAACAGTAAGATCTTTGTGATGTTCTATCTGTTAGCAGGACTGATCCAGGTAAGGATGGTTATATCAGTATCAAAGCAGGACTCAGTGGTTAGCCAGCAAGATTTGTCTCCCTATCCTGGGAAAGATGCTGCAGAGATAAGGTCGGGGTTTCCTGGACATGGCAGGGTACAGCCCCCATCTTCCAAGAGTCAACTTGTTCAAGCACAAAGGCATGATCTAGACAGAGAGGCCACTCCATACTCTGTACTGCACACTTCCCCCTGCACATTCCACACAGCACATGCTACACTGCACACGTCATAGGGTACACTCCCCACAGGGCATACTCCATTCCACGTGTAGAACACTGCACACTCTTCAGCAGAGGATCAGAGGATGGTCCTGAAGTGGCGGCAAGTTTCAAGGAGCAGGTTGATGAGTGGGTCCAGCTGGGGAACTGGGCCATACACACCATCCATCACAGCCCCATTTTAGTGTTGCTAAAAGGCATGCATGGACTTCAGTCAGGACTGGATGATGACAGGAACATGATGAAAGAGATTAAGCTGGTGCCTGCCTCTGGGTAGTACTCAGCAGACTGTCTACCCAGACCAGCTGGCTGATGTCCCTTGTGGGCCCAGGTTGTTGGCAGAGAGAACTGTGGGCACTGATGGACAATTCTAGGAGGGGAGTGCTACAACGAGGAACTCACATGTTCGAATCTCCCTGAGTTAGGGCATTTGCAATTGCATGTCCCTGACCCTGAAGAGTGAGCTGGGACACTCTGAGACAGTGTTTTGAGCAGGAGCAAGGAAGGGACTGGAGTCTGCTTGGGACAGGGGACTGAGGAGCCCTGAAATGAGGCCAGGACTGTGCTCACTACTCTGTGGCACTTTCAGGAAAGTCTTACTGTTCAAAGCTGCCCATACAAGGACCTCTAGCAAATCCATACTGAAGTCCCAATAATACCTATGTCTTGAGTTTCCAAAGATCGTGCAAGGAGCTGCTGTAGCCGAGATGGTCTGTCTGGCACCTCAGTTTGCCAGGAGCAGGCCTGACCACAGAGAAGGAGGCTAGGCAAGTATGGGTAAGGGTGGACTTCCGGCCTCGGCATGAGCTCAGAGCTGGGCATTGACCCCAAGAAAAGCTGGAGGAAGGAGACTCCTAGGAGTGGACATGTCCACCTTGGTATCTGCCTTTGAAATTTGCTAGTGTTTCTTGGTGACACTTGGCTTTCTGACTTGGTTGTAACATTTTGTTTCTGCTTGCCCTTATGCCGGGTGACAATTCTACTGTACCTGGCAGAAGTAACGGTTGAGTGACATGGCACCAGACCCTGGATCCAGACAACCACTGCATCCCCTATCTCACAGAGTTGGGGGACCTCCTAGGGACTGGCCTTCTGACACTCTGCTTTCTTATCAGCTGGTTAATGAGCAGTGAGGCAAGGCTGGATGCTTCTCAGAACCAGCATCTGGACCTCCCTCATGAGCCCAGGCAGCCTCAGTTGCTCAGTGGAGTTTTCCTTCATACCAGCAGGGTACAGAATGCAGTGTCTCCCTACCTGGGTCCTCTGGAAGGATGGTTGACACCCTGCCTCTGCAGTGGCCCTTTGTCAGGCTGATAAGGACATTAACACACGTCTTGACTCTGTAGTTGGAATCTGAGCCTATGAAGGTGAGGGAGGACTGAAATCAGAAGCATTGTGCGTGAATGTGACTGCACGTTCCTGGACTTAAGTGCACACCCATGTGCTTGATGAGTGCAAATGAGTACGGAGGTGTGTGTAGAGAACAGGCGACTCTGACCTGAAGATGCTGAAGGAACAGGGGACATGGAAGATATGCTGGCACTCTTCTGTGCCCATGCAGCCTGGATTGGGGAGAAGCAGGAATAAGATGCCTTCTTTGCCCAAGCCCCAGGACTGAGCTGTGGCTTAAGCACAGTCTTCACCAGGTCCAAGCATTGTGGGCCATTCTGCTGGTGTGCCTGCAAATGCACAGCCGTTCCCAGGACAGCCCTTTCTTGCACATCCTTCATCTGCCCCCAGTATTTAATCCTGTTGATTTTGTTCTCCTTTTCTTCTTTTTATATTTACGTGAAACTTCTATTTAGAGTTTAATGATCATCTCCTTTTCTTCTTTTTATATTTATGTGAAACTTCTGTTTAGAGTTTAATGATCAGAGAAGTATAAAATAAAATAATACATTATATTATACTTGGCCTTTATGTCCTTTAAGATATTTCATGCCACCATGAGACTTGGGGTCTATAAGTAACAAAATCTCTGGTGTTTTTCTAGTGTCTGTTTCTCAAACTGTGCTCTCCAGCATAGAAGCATCAAAATCATAGCAAATCTTGCTAGAAATGCAAGTTGTTAACCCGCCCTCACGTAGGCCTGCCAAGTCAGCCTGTCTTGGGGTGGAGCTCGGCAGTGTAGGATTAATAAGTCCTCCATGTTGATCTGATACATTCTCCTGTTTGAGAACCACTGCTCCAGAATGCCCTCACTTGTTTTTCCTTTTTTAAGTTTTTTGTTGTTGTTGTTTATTTGACATACAGTGACATAGCAAGAGAGGGAACACAAGCAGGGGGAGTGGGAGAGTGAGAAGTAGAAGCCAGGTGTGGGGCTCTATCCCAGGACCCTGGAATCATGACCTGAGCTAAAGGCAGACACTTAACGACTGAGCCACTGAGGTGCCCCATGCCCTTACTTTTTAAAATAAGTATTTACTTCCTATTTCTTCTTTTATTAAAATTTATTTAATTTATTTATTTAGAGAGAGCGCACAACTGGAGGGAGTGGCAGAAGGAGAGAGAGAATCTCAATCAGATAGTATGCTGAGCCCGGAGCCCAACAGAGGGCTCAATCACATGACCCCAGGACCATGACTGGAGCTGAAATCAAGAGTCAGATGCTCAACTGACTGAACTATCCAGTCTCCCCTATGTCTTTTTTCTTATTAACTCATCATAACAACTTTATTTTTTAATATATATTTTTTATTATGTTATGTTAGTGGCCATAGAGTACATCATTAGTTTTTGATGTAGTGTTCCATGATTCATTGCTTGTGTATAACACCCTGTGCTCCATGCAATATGTGCCCTCCTTAATACCCATCACTGGGCTCACACATCCCCCACCCGCTTCCTCTCTAAAACCCTCAGTTTGATTCCTGGAATTTGTAGTCTTTCATGGTTCATCTCCCCCTCTGATTTCCCCCCACCCTCATTTTTCCCTTCTTTCTCCTAATGTCTCCGTGCTATTCTTTATGTTCCACAGGTAAGTGAAACCATATGATAATTGTCTTTCTCTGTTTGACTTATTTCACTCAGCATAATCTCCTCCAGGTCCATCCATGTTCTTGCAAATGTTGGAGTTTCATCCTTGCAGATGGCTGAGTAATAGTCCATTGTGTATATTAACGATATCTTCTTTATCCATTTGTCTGTCGAAGGACATCTTGGCTTCTTCCACAGTTTGGCTATTATGGACATTGCTCCTTTGAACATTGGGGGGTATATGGTCCTTCTTTTCACTACATCTGTATATTTGGGGTAAATGTCCAGTAATGCAATTTCTGGATCATAGGGTAGCTCTATTTTTAAATTTATGAGGAAACTCCACACTGTTTTCCAAAGTCACTGTACAAGCTTGCGTTCTCACCAACAGTGTGAGAGTGTTCCTCTTTCTCCACATCCTCTCCAACATGTGTTGATTCTTGTCAATTTTTGCCATTCTAACTGGTGTAAGGTGGTATCCCAATGTGGTTTTGATTGAATTTCCCTGATGGCTAATGATGAGGAATACTTTTTCAGATGTCTCTTTGCCATTCATATGTCTTTGGAGAAATGTCTGTTCATGTCTTCTGCCCATTTTTTGACTTCATTAGTTTTTTGGGTGTTGAGTTTGAGAAGTTCTTTGTAGATCTTAGACACCAGCCCTTTATCTGTAGTATCATTTGCAAATATTTTCTCCCATTCTGTGGGTTGTCTCTTTGCTTTGTTGACTGTTTGTTTGCTGTGCATAAGATTTTTATCTTGGTGAAATCCCAAAAGTTCATTTTAACTTTTGTTTCCCTTGCCTTTGGAGATGTGTCTTGGAAGAATTTTCTTTGGCTGATGTCAAAGAGGTGACTACCTATTTTCTCCTCTAGGATTTGGATGAATTGCTGTCTTGCACTGAGGTCTTTCACCCATTTTGAGTTTATCTTTGTGTGTGATATAAGAAAATAGTTGAGTTTCATTCTTCTGTACATAGCTGTCTAATTTTCCCAGCACCATTTATTGAAGAGACTGCCTTTTTTCCATTGGACATTTTTTCCTGATTTGTTGAAGATTAGTTGACCATAGAGTTGAGGATCCATATATGGGCTCCCTATTCTGTTCCTTTGATCTATGTGTCTGTTTTTGTTCCAGTACCATGCCATCTTGGTGATCATGGCTTTGTAATATAGCTTGAAATCGAGCAACTTGATGCCCCATCTCTCTTTTTCAATACTTCCTTGGCGATTCAGGGTCTTTTCTGTTTCCATACAAATTTTAAGATTGTTTGTTCCAGCTCTTTGAAATTGCTTTTGGTATTTGGTCAGGATGGCATTGAGAGTGCAGATTTCTCTGGCAGCATAGACATTTTCACAATGTTTATTCTTCTAATCCATGAGCCTGGAATGTTTTTGCATCTTTTTGTGCCCTCTTTCATTGCCCCCATAAGTATTTTGTAGTTCCTAGGGTATAGATCCTTTACCTCTTTGGTTAGGTTGATTCCAAGGTATCTTATAGTTTTTGGTGCTATTATAAAGGAATCAATTCTCTAATTTCTCTTTCCACAGTTACATTGTAAGTGTATAGGAAAGCAACTGGTGTCTGTCCATTGGTTTTGTATCCTGCCACATTATTGAATTGCTGTACAAGTTCTAGTAATTTGGGGATAGAGTTCTAGTAATTTGGGGGGGATAGTTGCTGTGGGCTTTCCATAGATTATTTTATGATATTGAGGTATGTTCTCTCTATCCCTATATTTTGAAGAGTTTTAATCAAGATGCTGTTTTTGGTCAAATGCTTTTTATGCATCAGTTGAGAAGATCATTATGATTCTTGTCTCTTCTTTTGTTAATATGATCTATCACACTGATTGATTTGCAAAAGTTGGACCACCCTTGCATCGCAGGAATAAACTTCAACTGGTCATGGTGAATTATCCTTTTAATGTACTGCGGGGTCCTATCGACTACGCATTGTTGAGTATTTTGGCATCCATCCATGTTCATCAGTCATATTGATAGGTAGTTCTCCTTTTGGGTGGGGTCTTTGCCTGGATTTTGGGATCAGGGTAATGCTGGCCTCATAAAACAAGTTTGGAATTTTTCCTTCCATTTTCATTTTTTTGGAAAGGCTTCAATAGGATAGGTATACTTTCTTCCTTAAATGTTTAGTAGAATTCTCCAGGGAAGACATCTGGCCCTAGACTCTAGTTTTTTGGGGAGGTATTTGATTACTGTTCCAATTTCCTTGCAGTTATTGTTTTGTTCAGATTGTCTGTTTCTTCCTGTTTCAGTCTTGATAGTTTATAAGTTTCCAGGAATGCATGCATTTCTTCCAGATTGCCTATTTTGTTGGCATATAGCTGCTGGTAATGTTCTAATAATTGTTTCTATTTCCTTGGTATTGGTTGTGATCTCTCCTCTTTCACTCATGATTTTATTAATTTGGGTCCCTTTTCTTTTCTTTTGGATACATCTGGCCAGAGTTTTATTGATCTTATTAATTCCATCAAAGAACCAGCTTCTAGTATTTTATTTTTAAGATTTTATTTACTTGAGTGAGAATGAGAGAGAGAGCACAAGAGGAGTAAGGGTCAGAGGGAGAAGCAGACTCCCGGCTGAGCAGGGAGCCTGATGTGGGATGCGATCCCAGGACTCTAGGATCACAGCCTGAGCCAAAGACAGTTGCTTAACCAACTGAGCCACCCAAGCGTCGCCCAGTTTCTAGTTTTGTTGATCTGTTCTACTCTTCTTCTAGTTTCTATTTCATTTATTTAGGCTCTAACCTTCATTATTTCTCTTCTCCTGCTTGGTTTAGGTTTTATTTGCTGTTCTTTCTTCATATCCTTTAGGTGTAAAGTTAGCTCATGCATTTGGGATTTTTCTAATTTTTTGAGAGATGTTTGGATGGCTTTGCATTTCCCCCTAAGGACAACCTTTGCAGCATCCAATAGGTTTTGGACCTAGGTGTTTCATTTTCATTGGCTTATATGAATTATTTAAGCTCTTCTTTAGTTTCCTGGTTGACACATTCATTCTTTAGCAGGATGCTCTTTAACCTTCAAGTGTTTGAGCTCCTTTTAAATTTCTTCTTGTGGCTGAGTCCCTGTTTCAAAGCACTGTGGTCTGAACATATGCAGGGAATAATCTCAGTCTTTTGGTATTGGTCGAGACCTGATTTGTGGCCCATTCCGTATGTGATATATTCTGGAAAAAATTCTGTGTACACTCAAGAAGAATGAATATTCTGTTGTTTTAGGATGAAATGTTCTGTATATATCTATGAAGTCCATCTGGTCCAATGTGTCCTTAAAAGCTCTTGTTTCTTTGTTGATCTTCTACTTAGATGAAATGGCTATTGCTATGAGTGGAGTTTTGAAATCTCCTACTATTAATGCATTATTATTAATATGATTTTTAAATTTTGGTTATTATTTTTATGCAATTACCTGCTCCCATGTTGGGAGCATAAATATTACAATTGTTAGGTCTTCTTGTTGGATAGACCCTTTAAGTATGATATATGTATGGGTCCTGCTTTTTATCCAAACTGAAACCCTGTGTCTTTTGATTATTGTTGTTCACATTGATAGTAACTATTGAAAGATAAAAATTTAGTGCCATTGTATTGCATGAAAAGTCCCAGTTTCTATTGATTGTCTCTGTTAATTTCTGGTTTATATTACTCTTGGGGTCATTCTTCAGTTATAGAATCCCCCTCAATATTTCTTGCGGGGCTGGCTTGGTGGTCACATATTTTCTTTCAGTTTTTACCTGTCCTGGAAGCTCTTTATCTCTTTGTCCATTCTGAATAATAGCATTGTTGGGTAAAGTATTCTTGGCTGCATATTCTTCTCATTTAGTAAGGTGAATATGTCCTGACAGCCCTTTCTGTCTTACCAGATCTCTGTGGATAAGTCTGATGTTATTCTGATGTTCCTCTCTCTCTATGTAAGAAATATCTTCCACCTAGCTGCTCTCAGAATAGCTTCATTGGCTGTCAAATTTACAAGCTTCACTATATCTTGGGGTATTGATCTATTTTTACTGATTTTGTTTGAGAGCTGTCCTCTCTGCCTCTTGGACAGGAATTCTTGTTTCCTTCCTTAGATGAGGAGAGTTCTCAGCTATGAGTTGCTCAAATATACCTTCTAGTCCTCTATATCTCTCCACCACCTCAGGGATCCCAATAATTCTGAATTCCAATAATTGGAATATCTGGCACCATTGAACTCTCTACAACTATTCTCATGGGCTACAAGTTGCCTAACCATATTTACCTCAGCTTCCTTTGTCTCTATCAGCTTATCTTCTAGATCTCAAATTCGCTCTTCTGCCTCATTTACCCTGGCTGTTAGAGTATCCAATTTAGACTGTATGTCATTCACAGCATTTTCAAGTGTGGCCTGATTGATCTCATTTTTGCCCTTAGAGATTTTATATTGTCACTAATGCTTTTTTCAAGCCTTGGTATTGACTTCATGGTTGCTATCCTGAGTTCCATCTCTGACATCTTGCTTATATCCATACCCATTAGTTCTGTGGCAGAGGACATGGTCTCAGTTTATTTTCTTTGTTGAGAGTTCCTCCTTATCATCATTCTGTCAAGGGATAGTTGAGAGAATGAACAGAGTCCAAAATTTCAACCATGAGCCAAGCAAAATGCACCTTAGAAAAAATATGAAGGGGTTGGAAACTACCACAGGTATGCAAACAAAGCCAAGATGATCCAAAACAATAAAAAAGGTGAGGAGGGAAAGAGAGACTATAATCTCTTGGTATAGACAAAGCAGGGTGATCTGCTTGTTCCTGATTGATTTTTGGCCTGTGTGTTAGAAGACTCAATACCCCCAAATTGCAAAGTAATCAAAACTTATATATAGATATCAAGATAAAATTGAATAGAGTGATAAAAGGTCATAAATATATAAAATGTACATTTGAAAAAATAAATTAAAAAGTGACTTAAAAACTACCCCCAAAGATACAGATGTAGTGAAAAGAAGGGCCATCTGTACCCCAATGTTTATAGTAGCAATGGCCACGGTCACCAAACTGTGGAAAGAACCAAGATGCCCTTCAACGGACGAATGGATAAGGAAGATGTGGTCCATATACACTATGGAGTATTATGCCTCCATCAGAAAGGACGAATACCCAACTTTTGTAGCAACATGGACGGGACTGGAAGAGATTATGCTGAGTGAAATAAGTCAAGCAGAGAGAGTCAATTATCATGGGTTTCACTTATTTGTGGAGCATAACAAATAGCATGGAGGACATGGGGAGTTAGAGAGGAGAAGGGAGTTGGTGTAAATTGGAAGGGGAGGTGAATCATGAGAGACTATGGACTCTGAAAAACAATCTGAGGGTTTTGAAGGGGCGGGGGGGTGGGAGGTCGGGGTACCAGGTGGTGGGTATTAGGGGGGGCACGGATTGCATGGAGCACTGGGTGTGGTGCTGAAAATAAAAAATAAATTAAAACAACAACAACAACAAAACAGAATTTGGGAAATGACTCTATTTGAAACAGGAACAGGGTAAAAAAAAAATGAGAGGAGAGGAAAAAAAAGAAAGAAAGAAGAAACCAAAAAGAAATCTAAAATTTTAGCTTGAAGTATAAATGAGTTGTGAGGGACCACCTGGAGCTCCCTATATTATTTCCCCCTGGTGCTGGAGTTTTACAGTCCTGTAGAAAATAAACTTACCATTCACCTGTTCTTCAAGTCTATCTTCTGGGGGAGGGGACTGTTGCTTGGCTTCTCATGGGTCTTTACTTGGGTGGAGTTGCCCCACCTCTTGTCAAGCAGATGGATTTAATGTGAGCTGATGGGCTACATGGCTTTTATTCTCTGGTGGCTTTCCACTTCTCTTTAGAGGGCCAGAGCAAATATGGCCATGTGGGAATATTTCGCCCAGTGCCACGAGGTTGAGGTTCCCTTTCTTTAATAAACCCTCCAATCAAACCATCTCCACTTCTGTGTATACAAAACTCCATATACTGGTGCTATTCATACACAGTGTAACTCTCCTAGGGGAGTTCCAGGTGACACCCACGAGTGTCCCTGTGCTTTGTGATTTTGCAATTGTTAGCGGCCGTGGCCTTGTGCACACCCTTTTCCATAGCTCCTTTGTGTGGTGCCCCAGTTTCCTTTCATGGGTCACACTGCCTTGAAAACTGTTGCCTTGTTGGGGACACAAGCCATTTTATATCTCCCGTGGGATGTTAAACAGCCTGAACCGTCTAGTCCTTTCTAGAGTGTTCAGGAAGAGAGTGGTCCCCTACCGGGCCAGCTTGTGTTTTATGGTAACCAGAGCTGAGTCCCTTCTGGGCCCACTGACTGTAAGTAGTCTCCCTGCTCCACTGCTTGGGTGCTCCCTCCTCCCTCTGTTTATCTTCTGATATTTCCCTTTAAGATTCCAGGTTCTGCACCTCCTACCTTGCAAAAAGTAATCATTTTTATGCTTGTAGAGGTCCAGATCCATATTCTTACATCTCAGGCTGAATTCTGGTGTTAAGAATGCTTTGATAGATAAACAACTAAATTCGAGGGACCATATGAAATAAGGTCCCCTACTCTGGCCCCATCTTCCCCTCTGGTTCCACCATGTTGTTTCTGATACCCTTATGAAGAAGTAGCAAAGACCCCAACATTTCAGCATTTTTCAAAGGTAATTTCAAGATTTGTAGCCCCAGCTCTCAAACAGTAGAGCTCTGATGGTATTATGTCTTGTCCTTGTTTAGAAATTTTGCCACTTTTCCTTTCATTTGGTGATCTTTCTGTTTGTTTTTATTTCACCCAGCAGGTGCTGGCCACTGTCACTGCCCACCCCCTCAGCAGAGTTTCCTACTGTGACTCCCCCACCAACTCTGCCACCACTCCACAAACCAATCCAGGAACTGAGTTGCTGGCTCAAAGCTTCCCTTTTTCCAGGCCCTCAGAGGCATGTATTGTATACTTTAAATGGTTACAAGGACCAGTGCTTCAATCTGCATAATTTCCACAATTTAAAAAGGGACTTAGTAGCATACACACACACACACACACACACACACACACACATATATATATATATAAATATTGTCAATGTTATGTATATACATTAATGTATATATACACAATATTATTAAGGTAAGTAACAAGACACTGATGTATGTTAAAACATGGGTAAGAAGGGTGCCTAGGTGGCTCAGTCTGTAAAGCATCTGACTCATAATCTCAAGTCTTGTTCTCAGGGTCTTGATCTCAGGGTCTTGATCTCAGGGTCATGAGCTCAAGCCCTGTGTTGGGCTTGGACATGGACTTAAAAAAAATACAAGCATGGGTGAGCCTCAGAAACACGATACTAAGCATAAGAAGACAGACAGACATGGTAACATATTTTATTATTACATTTGCTTAAAGTATTCATAATGGGCAAACCCACAGAGAGAAGAAAGGCAGATTGGTGGTTGCCAGGGGCTGGAAGGAGCATGAAAAGGAAGACCTTTTAATCAGTGCTGGGTTTTTTTCCCCCACTCCAACTTTACTGAAATAGAGTTGACATATAACATTGTATAGTGTTAAGGTGTAGAATATGATGATTTGAAATGTTCATATATTATAAAATTTTTATCACCATAAGGTTTGTCAAGACATCCTTTATTTCACATAATTGCCATTTCATTGTTGTTGTCATTATGGTGAGTACATTAAAGGTCTACTCTTACAGCAGCTTTCTAGTATAGAATACTAATACAGTATTGTTAACTATGCTTGGCATGCTACACACTAGATGCCCTGAACCTAGGTGTTTTTCTGAGGTGGTGATAATGTTCTAGAATTAGACAATGGTGATGGTCTATGTAACTTTTTGAATAGACTAAACAACAGAACTGTACACTTTTTTTAAAAAATTACTTATTTATTTGACAGAGATCACAAGTAGGCAGAGAGAGGAAGGGGAAGCAGGCTTCCTGCTGAACAGAGGACCTGATGTGGGGCTAGATCCCGGGACCCTGGGATCACGACCCAAGCCAAAGGCAGAGGCTCAACTCACTGATCCACCCAGATGCCCCTGAACTGCACACTTTAAAAAGAGTAAATTTTATGGTATGTGAATGATACCTCAATTTTTAAAAGATCTGTATTAATATATAAATAATGGATTTTAGAAAAAAGTTACCTTGTGAAATATATTATTCTGAGTGTTTTATTTGGTTCCTTAGTGAAGACCACCCAAATGAGAACAGGCACTGTTTATTTGGAGCTTGCTCTAAAGAGCAAGGGAGTCAGCCATAATCCCATGCTCTTTTGGCAGTCTCCAAGGTGGCAGGAGGAGTAGAAAGCTTTCTGGTTGAAAAAAAGAAGGTACGTTCTGATCAGAGGCTGTGACTGGGGAAGCTGAAGTCAGGTTGGCCAGAAAAGAGACATCTTCTGTGATTAGTTAGGGGAACATATTTGGCTTTCCTGATTTGGTCCTAATTTAGAAGCAGGATTAAAAATGAGAGAGTGGTCAGCTATTGATAACAAGTCTTCACCTTTCACGGGAGGTTGCTGCAGATGTTGTGGTCTGGTTCCCCAGGATGGTGACTGTGGGTTGTGGGTCAGGGTCTTTCAGAATGGAGCAAGCAGTACATTTTCTGAAAGCTACAGAAAATTCCATGTGCTAAAATCCCCCTCTTTCACTGTCTAATAGATTGTACATTCTCCATGGAAAGAGAATTTTTTTGCGGTGTTTTTATAAGAACCACAGCTAACTATAAACAATAGTAATAATTACAAGAGTGATGAGTAACAACAGTGATAATTATTATGGCTACTCTAAGCCTCAGGATCTTTTACTTTGCCCGTCCTCACCCTAAGGTATGAGAGACTGTGGACTCTGAGAAACAAACTGAGGGTTTTGGAGGGGAAGGCGGGGTGTTTAGATGAGCCTGGTGGTGGGTATTAAGGAGGGCACGTATTGCATGGAGCACTGGGTGTGGTGCATAAACAATGAATCTTGGAACACTGAAAAAAAATTAAATTCAATTAAAAAAAAAAAAAAGACCCATCTATATTCTGCCTACAAGAGACTCACTTCAGATCTAAAGACATATGCAGAATGTAAACTAAGGGGTAAGAAAACACTTATAATGCAAATGGAAGCAAAATACATTTTCTTTTTTAATTTTTTTTTTAAATATCCACCTCCAGGTTCACCCATACCCTCAACCTCCTCCGCTCCAAAACACTCAGTTTGTTTCTCAGAGTTCACAGTTTTTCATGGTTCGTCTCCCCTTCCAATTTGCCCCAACTCACTTCTCTCCTTCACCCAATGTCCTCTGTGTTATTCCTTATGCTCCACAAGAAAGTGAAACTGTATGATCATTGACTCTCTCTGCTTGACTTATTCAATATAATCTCTTCCAGTCCTGTCCAGATGTTAGGTACTCATCCTTTCTGATGGAGGCACAATACTCCATTGTATATATGGACCATCTTCTTTATTAATTCGTCTGTTGAAGGGCATCTTGGCTCTTTCCAGAGTTTAGTGATTGTGGCCATTGCTAGTATGAACATTCAGATGGCCCTTCTTTCCACGACATCTGTGTCTTTGAGGTAAATACCCAGTAGTGCAATTACAGAGAACAAGCAAAGGGAACAAATTCACACTGCTTTCATAGGATGAGGAGAATCTTGATGCTACCATCCCAGAGATAGACATTACAGGGTAGGAGAATTACAGGTCAAGTCTTCCTGAATCGAGATAGCAAAAGTGAAAGCCAGTATTAGCAGTCTATTTCCAGAAGACCCAAAACAAACAGTTGAAACCCAAAAACTAGGATATCCTGTGGGATTTTTATGGATTGAGATGATTGGGATAACTGACTGGGTGAAGCTGGAGAATGGTGAAAAAGGGACAGTGCCATTGGCTTGGTGGAGCTGAGCGGTTGGGAGCTGAGAGTAGAGGGTGTGTGCTGTGATCTTCAAAGAGAGATCTGGGGTGAGGTATCCAGGCTGGGGTTTGATAGGTGTGAAGGGAAAACCATGTTCCTGGCTAATACCAGGTCTAGAGATGAATGAGAAAAGATTTGAGAGTGTAAACTGTATGTGTGGGAGGACAGGAGCAGGAAGGCACACACTCAGCCAGTGCAGACTTGCCCACTGTGAGCCAAGCCTAAGTACACCCTGCTCAGTCACTCACATCAGTAGTAAGACACTGAGCACCACAGAATTAATTTATTCAACAACTAACACCATAGTCCAGAGCACCACTTTCCCATTAGCCTGCTGTAACTGCTCATCTGTGGTTGGTCGGTTGAACGTAAGCTAATTCTTGGCAGAGCCATCATATGACAGTTGGTTTGGAATGTCATAGACTCAGAGTCAGTTGAGGGCTGAGCAGCTCACCGGTCGCTGAGGGTGGTCAACTGGCCATTGAAAGGCCCTGGGAGAGAAAGTTGACGGTGGCAAGAAGCTTGGGGATCGCCATGGTTGAACTTCCCTCATCCTTCCAAAGGGCTTGATTTGGAGGAAATCATCCTATTTTCTGTCAGAGATTGAATACCAAGTCAGGAGGATGAAGTAAGTTTCAGATTATCTTCTTGGCCCTGATACCTCCTTTAGGGTCCCTACTCTTTCCCCCAGAAATTGTGGGGCAGGGCAATTTGAGAAAGTGCAGAGTACTCTTGGTTCAGTGGTCTGGGGCCTTTTCTCATGGGCCTCAGGTGTTTAATCTCTCACCCAGGACCAACCATATTCCTGTCTTGGATCTAGCACTCTTCATCATGACCACTTCGGGAAGATCACTTAATCTCTCTAAATTTCAAAGCCCTGCACTGTAAAATATGGGTTGGGGTCCTTGCTCTGACCCCTCTCAACAGGGCTGATATGGAGATCACAGGAGTCCATAATACATATTCTCCATGAGCTCTTAAGCAGAATTCCCATGTAAAGGCTGAAGAGTAAGCTTTCATCCTCTCTTTTTGTGGAGACCTCCAAGTCCCCTCTCTGGAATCACCCACTACTGGGTGTGTAGCTCATTCTCTAGGGGTTCAATAGCTGAACACTTACAGAGTAATTGTGAAGAACCAGTCCTTTCCTCTCCTTGAAGCTTTTCTCCTAGGAAAGTGCTTTTAGCCTCATACCTGAGCACTAATTTTAGACCATGCTAACAATTTTGTGTCTCAGAACAGGGCACTGAGGCACAGAGGGCTCTCTATAACTCTCTCAGGTATGTGCCACTGCTAAATTGTATGGGAACTTAGGCCACCAGGTATAGTCACTCTGCTGTGTTTCTATAATGTCTCAGCTAAAGAAAGGTATCTTCCCACAAAACCAGTCTGTTGGTTGGTTGTTTTTGTTTTTGTTTTTAATTTTTATTTATTTTTAAAATTTATTTTTAAAATTTATTTTTTAAATTTCTTTTCAGTGGTCCAGAATTCATTGTTTATGCATGGCACCCAGTGCTCCATGCAATAAGTGCCTTCCAATATACCCACCACCAGACTCACCCAACCTCCCTCCCCTCCAAAACCCTGAGTTTATTTCTCAAAGTCCACAGTTTCTCATGTTGGTTGAAGTACACACCGAGTTGCAACATATTCCTAAGTTCTGCATTGATTTAGGAGGCTCTGCTGAGCAGCTGGTGAGGAAGGGGAGGACAAGATGGCACTCTGAATGATTACTAATTTCCCTATGGTCTTTTGTCAGCAAGTTGCCAACAGTACTCTCTATTATATGCATGTTTCCCAGGATCTTGTTTGGGACATGCTGGAAGAATTGTGCACCCCCATTCCAGAACATCAACTTCTGGCCCCTTCTGGCAATTCAGGAAAGTCCACTGGCAGCCACACACGGTTTCAGCCTACAGGTGACCCAGACGAAAGTACTCTGGACAGTTCCTTATTTATTTGATCCAGAGTCTTCTCTTTCACTGTTTCATATCCCTAAGACAGTGCAATCAAAATAGTAATGAACACTTTTTCTGTGTTCTAATTTTTTTTTTTTAAATGAAGCTCTATGTTCAATGTGGGGCTTGAACTCATGACTGGGAGAGATAAAGAGATGCACACCCCAGTGACTGAACCCCCAAGGTGCTCCATTTTTCTACTAACTCAAGTATACAAATATACATTTAAGCCCATTAGTAATATTTCTAATTAAACATTCAGTGCATTTTAATAGTAAACAATGTCTCCAGTGCAAAGTACAGACCTCAGATACCTTTTGAACATAGGGCATTACAGATCATTTCTTGAAACTGTGTGTCCAGGTTTTGCAGAATTAAAAGACATTTAGAAGAGGTTTAGATGAACAAAGAAGTTGAAAAGCAATACAGGAAGTTCCCATACCCCACCCCACCAGTTTCCCCTATTAATATTAGCTGACCTGAGTGTAGTTCATTACTTATAAAGGGTGAAACAACATCAATACTTTCATCAATTAAATGTCGACAATATTCATGAAAATCTGGTTTTTATGCTTTGACATTCTTTTTGTTTTTCAAGTTTTCAGTTATATTCTAGTTGGTTACCGTATAGTGTAACATTGGTTTCAGGAGTGGAATTAAGAGATTCATCGATTACATAGAATACCCAGTGCTCATCACATCAAGTACCTTATTACCCATCGCCCATTTAACCCACCACCATCCTACCTCTCCTCCAGCAACCCTCAGGTTGCTCTTTATGTATAAGAGTCTCTGGGGCACCTGGGTGGCTCAATTGGTTGAGTGATTTGATTTCACTCAGATCATGATCTCAGGGACATAAGATGAAGCCCTGCATCAGGACACTGCTCAGTGAGGAGACTGCTTGAGATTCTTTCCCTCTGGCCCTCCCCCGAGCCCACTACTCCTGCACTCGTGTGTGTGTGTGTGTTTATGTGTATATATAACAATAGATATAGATAAATAGATAGACATATATCTAAGCATAAGGAAATAAACCTTTAAAAAAAGAGTCTGTGACTCTTTGCTGACATATTTGCAAATATCAGATAAAGGGTTAGTATCTGAATCTGTTCACACACACACACACACACACACACACACATACACACACACACATATTAATACTGGAACATTATGGATCACCAAAGTATGAAGTTTCTCCACTTCTAAAAACATGAATGTTGCTGAGGTATATTATACTAAGTGAAATAAGTCATTCAGATAAAGAGAAATTTATAAATTCTCTCATATGTGGAATTTAAAAAATAAAACCAATGAACACAGGGTATAAAACAAACAAAAAGAAGTAAGAAAAAGGAGTGGAAAATGAAAATGAAAACACAGCAATTCAGAACCTTTAGGATAGAGTGAAGGAAGTCCTGAGAGGGAAGTATAAAACAAAACAGTCCTTCCTCAAGAAACAATAAAATTCTGAAATACACAGCCAAACTTTTCACCTAAAGGACCTGGAAGAAAACCATTAAACAAAGCCTATATCCAGAAGGAAAAGAGAAACAATAAAGATTATAACAGAAATCAGTGAAAGAGAAATCAATAGGACAGTAGAATATACTAAAGAAAAAAAAGTATTGACTTAAAAATAAAAGGACATATCATGGACCATTTTGGAAAGAAGTAATAAGATCAATAAACCACTAGCCAGACTTAGCCAAAGAAATAAAATCATAAATGAAATAGGAGAGAGCAGAACCAACACCAAAGATACAAATCATAACAACAGCATATTATGAGCCAAGTATATGCCAAAAATTTGGCAATTTTGAAGAAAGTGGAGCAATCCCAGAAACATACAAACTATCAAAACTGAAACAGGAAAATAGTAAACCTGAACAGACCCATAAATAAAAAGAAATTGAAGCAGTAACCAAATATCTCCCAAGATTCCAGAGCTGGATGACCTCCCAGCAGGATTCTACCAAACATATAAAGAATCCATTCCTATACTTCTGAAGCTATTACAAAAAAAGAGAAATGGAAGGAAAACATCTAAACTCTTCACATGATGCCAGCATTACCTTGATCCCAAAACAAAACAAAGTCCCCACCATAAAAGAGAATTACAGACTAATATCCATGATGAACATAGATGCCAAAATTCTCACCAAGATACTAGCTAATAGGATGCAACAGTAAAAGGATTATTCCCCATGACCAAGTGGCTCTTATTCCTGGGCTGCAGGGGTGGTTCACCATCCACATATCAATCAATCAATGTCCTACTGAACCAATAGAATGGGATACTTTATTAAGTTTTGAAATACAGCCACACAGCAAAATGTGATTTTTAGCAATCCCTTTCTCACACCACACACAAAAATAAACTGAAAAGGGATGAGAGACCTAAATGTGAGACAAGATTCCATCAAAATCCTAGAGTAGAATACAGGCAGCAAATTCTTGGACCTTGGTCACAGCAACTTCTTGTTAGACATGTTTTTAAAGGCAAGGGAAACAGAATCAAGAAATGAACAATTGGGACTTCATCAAGATAAAAAGCTTTTTCACAGCAAAGGAAACAGTCCGTGATAGTAAAAGGCCATCTGAAGAATGGGAGAAACTATTTGCAAATGTCTTATCAGATAAAGGGCTAGTATCCAAAATTGAGAAAGAATTTATCAAACTCAACACACAAAAACCAAAAAGTCCAGTCAAGAAAAGGTACATAAACAATGAATTCTGGAATACTGAAAAACAAGTAAACATTTTTTTAAAAAGAAAAAGAAAAGAGGGTTCCCCTTTCTCTACATCCTCTCCAACACATGTTGTTTCCTGTCTTGCTAATTTTGGCCATTCTAACTAGTGTAAGGTGGTATCTCAATGTGGTTTTAATTTGAATCTCGATGATGGCTAGTGATGATGAGCATTTTTTTCATGTGTCTGATAGCCATTTGTATGCCTTCATTGGAGAAGTGTCTGTTCATATCTTCTGCACATTTTTTTGATATGATTATCTGTTTTGTGTGTGTTGAATTTGAGGAGTTCTTTATAGATCCTGGATATCAACCTTTTGTCTGTACTGTCATTTGCAAATATCTTCTCCCATTCCGTGGGTTGCCTCTTTGTTTTGTTGACTGTTTGCTTTGCTGAGCAGAAGCTTTTGGTCTTGATGAAGTCCCAAAAGTTCATTTTCACTTTTGTTTCCTTTGCCTTTGGAGACATATCTTGAAAGAAGTTGCTGTGGCAACCTTGAAGAAGTTACTGCCTATATTCTCCTCTAGGATTCTGATGAGAGACTATGGATTCTGATGATTCCTGTCTCACGTTGAGGTCTTTTATCCATTTCGAGTTTATCTTTGTGTATGGTGTAAGAGAAAGGTCGAGTTTCATTCTTCTACATATAGCTGTCCAGTTTTCCCAGCACCATTTTTTAAAAAAAGATTTTTATTTATTTATTTATTTGATAGACAGAGAGAGAGCACAAGTAGGCAGAAGGCAGGCAGACAGAGAGGGGGAAGCAGGCTCCCCAGGCTTGATCCCAGGACCCTGAGATCATGACCTGAGCTGAAGGCAGAGGCTTAAACCACTGAGCCACCCAGGCGCCCCCCCAGCACCATTTTTTGAAGAGACTGTCTTTTTTCCACTGTATATTTTTTCCTATTTTGTCGAAGATTATTTGACCATAGAGTTGAGGGTCCATATCTGGGCTCTCTACTCTGTTCCACTGATCTATGTGTCTGTTTTTATGCCAGTACCATGCTGTCTTGGTGATCACAGCTTTGTAGTAAAGCTTGAAATCAGGTAACATGATGTTGCCAGTTTTATTTTTGTTTTTCAACATTTCCTTAGCAATTCGGGGTCTCTTCTGATTCCATACAAATTTTAGGATTATTTGCTCCAGCTCTTTGAAAAATACCAGTGAAATTTTGATCGGAATGGCATTAAAAGTATAGACTGCTCTAGGCAGTATAGACATTTTAATGATGTTTACTCTTCTGATCCAAGAGCATGGAATGGTCTTCCATCTTTTTGTGTCTTCTTCAATTTCTTTCGTGAGTGTTCTGTAGTTCCTCGAGTACAGATCCTTTACCTCTTTGGTTAGGTTTAGTCCCAGGTATCTTATGGTTCTTGGTGCTATAGTAAATGGAATCGATTCTCTAATTTCCCTTTCTGTATTTTCATTGTTAGTGTATAAGAAAGCCACTGATTTCTGTACATTGACTTTGTATCCTGCCACGTTACTGAATTGCTGTATGAGTTCTAGTAGTTTGGGGGTGGAGTCTTTTGGGTTTTCCATATAAAGAATCATGTCATCTGCAAATAGAGAGAGTTTGACTTCCTCATTGCCAATTTGGATACCTTTGATTTCTCTTTGTTGTCTGATTGCTGTTGTTAGGACTTCTGATGTTATGTTGAACAGGAATGGTGAGAGTGTGCATCCTTGTCGTGTTCCTGATCTCAACAGGAAGGCTGTGAGCTTTTCCCCATTGAGGATGATATGTGCTGTGGGTTTCTCATAGATAGATTTTATGAAGTTCAGGAATGTTTCCTCTATCCCTATACTTTGAAGTGTTTTACACTATTGGTAGGAATGCAAGTTGGTGCAGCCATTTTGGAGAACAGTGTGGAGAATCCTCAAGAAATTAAAAATAGAGCTTCCCTATGACCCTGCCATTGCACTACTGGGTATTTACCCCAAAGATACAGATGTAGTGAAAAGAAGGGCCATCTGTACCCCAATGTTTATAGCAGCAATGGCCACGGTCGCCAAACTGTGGAAAGAACCAAGATGCCCTTCAACGGATGAATGGATAAGGAAGATGTGGTCCATATACACTATGGAGTATTATGCCTCCATCAGAAAGGATGAATACCCAACTTTTGTAGCAACATGGACGGGACTGGAAGAGATTATGCTGAGTGAAATAAATCAAGCAGAGATAGTCAATTATCATATGGTTTCACTTATTTGTGAAGCAATAACAAATAACATGGGGGACATGGGGAGATGGTGAGGGGAAGGGAGTTGAGGGAAATTGGAAGGGGAGGTGAATCATGAGAGACTATGGACTCTGTAAAACAACCTGAGGGTCTTGAAGGGGTGGGGGGTGGGAGGTTGGGGGAACAAGGTGGTGGGTATTAGGGAGGGCATGTATTGCATGGAGCACTGGGTGTGTTGCAAAAACAATGAATACTGTTACACTGAAAAGAAAATTTTAAAAAAGATATTAAAAAAATAAAAAGAAAAAAATAAAATCCAGTTAGTTAACAAAAAAAAAAAGAAAGAAAGAAAGAAAAGGACAATAGATGTGAGCAGACATTTCTCCATAGAAGTCCTACAAATGGCCAAAAGACACATTGAAAAAATGGTCCACACCACATGGTATCAGGGAAATACACATCAAAACCACAATGAGGTACCACCTCACATCAGTCAGAATAGCTAAAATGAGCAACTCATGAAACAACAGCCATTGGCGAGGATGAGGAGATAGGGGAACATTCTTACAGTGTTGGTGGGAAAGCAAAGTGGTGCAGCCACTGTGGAAAACAGCATGGAGGTTCCTCAAAAGTTAAAACTAGACTACCCTGTGACCCAGCAATTACACTTGTAGGTATTTAAGCAAGGGATACCAAAGTAATGACCCAAAGGGGCACCTGCACACCAATGTTTATAGCAGCAATGTCCACAGAAGTCAAAATGTGAAATATCCATTGACAGATGAATCGATAACAATGATAGGGTAGGGATACACAAACACGCATGTGTGTGCACGCGCGCGCACACACACACACACACACACACACACTGAAATATTACTCAGCCATCCAAAAGAATGAAATGTATTTGCAATGATGCGGATGGAACTAGAAAGTGTTATACTAAGTGAATAAGCCATTCAGAGAAACACAAATACCATATGATTTCACTCAAATGTGGAATTTAAAAAACAAAACAGATGAATATAGGGAAGGAAAGGAAAAATAAAATAAGAGGAAACCTGATGAAACTGCAAGAGATTCTAAACATAGGAAACAAATTGAGAGTTGCTAGAGGGGAGATGTGAGTGGGTGGTGTCCCTGGCTGATGGGCATTAAGGAAGGCACTTGACAGAAACGAGCACTGGGGGCTTTATGCAACTGATGAATCAGTAAATTCTACCCCGGGAATGAAGAATACACTATAAGATAATTAAATTGAATTAACATAAAAAGTGAACAAAAATACAATAGTAGTATATGTCTATCCTGGGAAAAGAGATGGTCTTGGAAAAGGAAAACATAGTTGCAATTTAGCTGAACTTCCAACAGGCGGGTGGGGAGTGGGCGGCCTGGAACTCTCTCATCATAACCAGCAGGCATTTTGGTGTTTGCCCTTTTTCAGATTGACTATTTCTCGTTGATTAGATTCCCTCAAGTGACAATTGAAAGATCACATTTCCAATTACTTTCCTGTTGCTGTCTTTGCCTTCCTTCATCCAGCAAGGATGATGGCCCAGCAGCAGCTCAACCCATGTTATTAACCATCTGGATCCATACACTTTTGCCAATAGCCCCCATCAGGCAAAGCTCCCTGAGTCATTCCTGAGCTGCCCCACCAGCGTCCTCACGGTTTCTTTGTATTTAACTAGCTTCTTGGATGACCTAATGGAAGACCTTAGCAGTGACAGTGCCGAGGGAAAGGCCCATCTTTCCCCAAGGTAAGCTTTCTTTTCTGTATCTGAGGTACACATGTAACCTTATTGCATTTTAAAGTGAGTTAAGATATGAAAATATGAGCATGCCCATCCCAGTTGATATATACAACTTACTTAGTGGGATGCATGTTAAGTAAAATCTGTTATCTACTGATTCCTGATTCCAAAGACTTTGAAACAATTGGAGTGTCAGTTGCAACACACAGGGTAGTGATCTTTTTACCAGTAACAATTTCTCCCCCTTGGAAATAACTCCCTAATTGCCAACCCAAAGGGACTTGGGGGGAATACATGCTTTAGGAAAATTTGATGCCTTTGTCTATGAGTAGGCTTCCCCTCTTCTTGCTTTTTGGTTCTCTGGTCTCTATCACAGATTCCCACCTGGTTTTCTATTGTCACCAACTTAAGAAGAAAGATCTACAAGCAGGACCTTGGATGAGCTAATCTTCAGAGCATTTTCTTTCTGTAATAGCAGACTGGTCAGGAGGATAGTGAAGGCAGTATGTATTCTGGAGTCACTCACTTGAGGAGAAAACTGGGAGATGAGAAAGTGGGGCTGTTCTGGCAGTTTCATGTTGAGAGCCACCTGATTCCAGCTTCATGGTGGGATTGAGAACTGGGCATGTGGTGACAAAGGGATTTTCTAGGTGAAGACTTATAGTCATGTTGTACAGTCCCCAGAAGCAAGTGGGGTGGGTTTGCATGCAGGGAAGTAGGTGTATCAGTATGGGAATCTATGTGCAGTGATTCCGGTTTTGATTGTGCATTTTTGTGTGTTTCTGTGTGTGTGATACATCGTGTGTTTCCCTAGATTTATATTTCCCTACACATCACAATTAATGGTGTTGGCTCTCCAAATAAAAATTTCCATCACCATACATCATGAATGCATAAGTATGTATAAATTGATCAAACTGTACAATTCAAAACTTCTTCATGATATGCCCCCATACACATCCATTAACCAGGAAAACATATCTCAGCAGCAGCCAGGAAGAGGATAACTGTCCACAAGATAAACATGAAATCATGCTTCCCAATTCCTGTTATGGAGTCAGTGACAATTCCATTTAATAATGACTCTCACCTCATGGTAGGTCTTGTGACACTGTAAAAGGTCAGAGTCCCTCAGTCTTGCTACTTCACCCACACAACACACTGAGTGAGTCTTCCCAAGCTCCTCTGAAGCAGTGAGTGCTGGGGCATGGCTCCTTCCTTCAACAGGTGGTTCTTGGTGCCACCACGTGCCCACACCCAGACCTGGTGGGAATCTAGAAAGGAGGAGTCCCAGGAATTTGGGGGGGGGGGGTGATTCATTCCCTCTTTCCCCACTGAGGTCTAGCATTTACCTTCAGAATAAGGAATAAAAGAATAAAACTCATTCTCGCTTAGAGAATGAGTCTCCCACCACTGATCATTGTGGAGGTTCTCTTATGTTGGGCAAAAACAGTGTCACATGAAATGAGAGACAAGAGGTCTTCTTCAGAGTCTGAGCATCAGTGTGGCCACTTGACTTCCTAGTTAGGAGGATGAAGGGGCACATTTTGCATGTGGGGAAAGGGAACCTCAGAAGTGTAACAGGAGTGTCACTACTCATGTCTCATCCATTGGCCATGGGAGATGAGTGGATTATTCTGAAAGCTTCTACAAATAAGCAAGTCAAGGTGGTTATTTTAAGTCAATAACAATGGACACTGAGCCACATTATGGTTTAAGTATTTTTAATTTTTTAATTTTTTTATTTTGGAGCATCCACCCTATTTTCATCCACACGTATGAAAAATACGTGTCTTAATAGGATATGATTTCCATGTAGGTGTTTTCTACCAAAGAAACAAACAAAAGCATGAGACTGCTTGATTTTCAAATGTTGGTCATTTGCCCCAGAAACAGTCTACTTGTTACAAGGGTGCCCTAGAAATCCTAAATCTATAGATCATAGTTTCCACTGCTGGTGAGTGATTCCAAAGATTCAAGATCAGGAGAGGCAGTAGTGCACCTTGTGCACACTTTGGATGATATTTGGCTCCTTCCTGAATGGAGATGAGAAAGGACACAGACTCCAGTTCACAACAGCAAGCACTGTGCAGACATCTTTAACACCTACAGAGAGTGCCTTTCTTTCATCTTCTTAACCCACAGTGTGACCCTTTTGCCTTCCTCCGAAACACTACTCTCTTCTCTTCTTTTCTTCCTTTTTCTTCTTTCTTTCCTTTTAACATTTGTGTTTTCTTCTACTCATGCTTTCCTAGTGGGAAAAAACCTTGCTTAACATTACATTTGTGCTCTTGACCAATTTGGCAAGTAGACAGCCAGTATTGTTTACTCAATGTGCATGGCTGAGCAGCAGGTCTCTACTTCCATCTGACATAACTAAATCCCATATGCATAGAAGAGCAACTCACCAATGCTTGGCACCCTTCTGCTTTCTGCTTCCATGACATTGACTATTTTAGACTGCTCATGGAAATGGAATCATACAGTCTTTGTTTTTCTGTCATTTGCTTATTTGACTTAGTTTCATGCACTCCAGGTCTTTCATGTTCCCACAAATGACAGCATTCTCTTCTTTATGAAGGTTAAATAATATTTCACTGTATGGATATACCACCTTTCTTCAGCACTCAGTGTCAATGAACAGTGGGCCTTTTCCCATATCCTGGGTACTGTGGAAGTGCTGCAATAAGAATGAAATTGCAGGTGTATCTTCGAGATACTCCTTTTATTTCCTTTGGATCAATACCCAGATGTGTGATTCCTGGATCCACAGGGAGTTCTCTTTGCAGTGTGAGGAAACTCAGCACAGTTTCCATGATGGCTGCACCATGTTCCCACATTTGACGTTTTCACATTCTTACCAACACCTGTTTTGTTGTGGTGGTTGTTTTTGTTGTTTAATCCTTGTTTCATATTTTGATAAAAGCCATCCTGACAGATGTGGAGTTTGTTCGGATTACACTTCCCTGATGGCTAGTTAGGTTGAGCATCTTTTCATAGGCCAGCCCATTGGCCATTGGTTTATTTCCTTTGGGGCAAGAGATCAAGTTTTCTCCCCATTCTCAAATTCGGTCCTTTTTGCACATTAACATCTTCTCTGATATAAGGTTTGCAAATATTTTCTCTCTTTCTGTAGGTTGCCTATTCCTTCTTTCATTTGTTGAAGAGACTATTCTTTCCTCATTGTGTAGTCTTGACACCCTTGCCAAAGATCATGTGGCCATGTATGTGGGAGTTTATTTTCAAGCTGGTCCATTGGTCTATGTGCCTATTTTTATGCCTGCCCCACCTTGGTTAGTTTAGTGTAGCTTTCTAAAGTGTCTGAAAGTCAGCAAGTATGGAGCGTCCATCTCTGTTGTTTATTTTCAGTGTTGCTGTGGCTTTTTGGGGTCCTTTGTGGTTCCATATGTATTTTAAGATTGTGCTATTGTTTCTATGAATGACATTGGGATTTTGATAGGTGTGGCATTGAATTTGTATGTGATATTTTCTAAGGTTGTTAACCTTACTGTTTTCATTTCCCAAGGCCTCGGGTAATGCCTGACACTTGTGCAAGAACCCAGGAAAAACCTATACTTGAATGGTCAAGTCAGGCCAGCAAATACTGTGCAAGGAATAGGCAGTGGAGGAGAGGTAATGTCTTCTTCCTCTTTGGATTCCAGAGCTGTGCTATCCAGAACAATAACCCCTAGATAGATGTGACTCTCTAAAGTTAGTTTTACAAAATCATTTATTAAGTCAATGAACTACAGTAAAATAAAAATAACAAAATAAAATAAGCTCCCTTTAGTGGGACACACTAGGAAAATATCATGTTTTCTAGAACAGGTGGAATTTCATATTGCTAAATTTGGAGGTGAGCATTATAATGGGCCTGTAGAACTGAGAATGCAAACGATGATTCCTTTAGCATCTCAGTCTCATTTGAAGGTTTGCCACTGTGATCACTGTATTGCTGAAGCGTTCTGACCCCATCAAGGCCAGCAAAGGTCTGAGAATCCCACTAGAAGGATCAGGGAGATGCTGCATGTCCCACCATAATCTGAACCTGAGTAGGAGGAACGGCCAGGCCTCTCTGTCTAATAAGATGTTTGCTCCTGCTTGTGTTTCTAGAGGTTGGCTTGTGGAGAACATCAAGGACTCCAGCAGTGAGGTGGAAGACTCTCCAGGTAGGAAACAACACAGTAAAAACCAGTGGGAGAGGGTTCCGGGTAACAGTCAGGTTTCCCCTGATGACCTGGAGACTGAGGAAGGTGAATATGAAATCAGAAAGGAAAGGGAAATATGTGTAGAAGATGGATATGTTCATTTCATAATTTCATGACATAATAGGAAGAGGAATTGCATCCAGGGATCTTGAGTATGCTGGGTTCATACACATCTTTTCTTGCTCTTCTCTGAAAAGTAATCTCTCCCAGCACTTGCCTCCCTTGCCTCCCTTTGCCACTATCAAATGTCAAATCTTGGTTTTGTTGGTTACCAGCACTTGGGAATTATGCATGAAGAATGAGGATCCTCTTGTTAGGGAACTATGGCGGATGTATTCTCTGGTGACACGAGACCTCTCTCAGGGACACCTGTAACTGGAGACTAAATTCTTTTAGTGTGTGTCATGTGCTGGGTGAGAAGTCAACTCTATCTTAACTGACAGGAATTGTCACATCACCTTCCTGCTTCTGTCCTTCATTTTCTCTTCCTTAAAGACCACTCCCTGGGCTGAATAGGTGAAGGAATACTTCCTCTGGGATTTTGAAACTCACACCATTGCTGGGTTCATTCCTGGAGGGCTTGGTGGTACTCCTATTTGGACAGAGGCTGGAGACCTGACAGTAGGCAAGGTGTTCTGAGGATCCCCCTTGGGTTGCATGGTGAGAAACAGCTCCCCTTCTTGGAGTAGCTTTGGGAGAGGTGGCAGAGACACTTTGGGCACAAAGACCAGGTAGGTGCCAACTGGTTTCCTTGTTCATTAGTACAGGATTAAAGACACTAGTGGAGGGCAGCAAACTTTGGTGCTATCAACCATTCTGTGGTTGTGTGACCATTTTTTGGCACCAGCCAGCACCTGGCCACAGTGTGGCTAAACCCTCCCCAGAGAATCTATGCAGGTCTATGCCACACCAGCCCCTAAAATTTGGTAGTTTTGAAAACCAGCTACACCTGTCATAAAACACAACAGTGTGCCACTGGCAGGCAGACAGCTTGGACACAAATGGTAAAGGCAGGGATGGAATGGAAGGCGGAGACACAAGAGGGGCAAGTGATTCCCTTCTATGAGGGTTATCTAAAGAGTGGTGAGTGTGAACTCTCTTCTCTGGGAACAAGAGAGTGGGGTGCTGCCATTTTCTCCCTCACCCATCAGCACTGACCAACTACAGTGAACAACACAGTGCCACCAAGTAGAGGCCAGAGCCGTTTACACCAAGCCCTGACCTTTGTGCCCTGCAAGTGCATCTGCAGCAAGGTGAGTTCACCTAAGAATCTGTGTGGCTGACCCCACTCACAGAAGACCAGCACAGATTCCTCCCATGCAGCAGGTTTACTGATCAGAGAGTACTTCAGAGCTTTAGGTCTAGGTGAAATAAGATCTAGCTTCCTTTCTGTTGAACTCTAGCTTCATTTAACAAGAAGACCAAGACACACTTAATTAAATCTTGCCACACAGTGGACAAGGTCTGGACACTCTGCATTAGAGGGAAGGAGAAACTCTGCACAGCACTGAGCTGAGGGAAGGAAGAGAAAAACACAATAGCAGAGTGCATACTCTGAAACATGTCCTGAAGCTTCAGGCCCTAGACAGTATAGGATACGACCTGTTCATCATTTATTTATTTATTTATTTATTTCGACCTCTTTCAATATAACCATTACTCACGAAATTGAAGGAGAGAGAATGTGTTTCCCAGACAAGCAAAAACTAAAAGACATTGTGAGCACTAACCCATCCCAGTAAGAAATATTAAAGAGTGCTTTTGAATATGGAAAAAAAAGACCAAAAGCAACAAAGACTAGAAAATACCAAGGGACATCACCAGAAACACTAACTTTACAGGGAACCAATGGCCCTAAATTCATACCTTTTAATCATTAGTCTGAACCCAACTTTTGCATCAACATGGATGGGACTAGAGGAGATGATGCTGAGTGAAATAAGTCAAGCAGAGAAAGTCAATTCTCATATTGTTTCAGTTACTTGTGGAACATAAGGAATAGCACAGAGGACATTGGGAGCAGGAAGGGAAAAATGAAGGGGCGGGAATTGGAGGGGGAGACGAACAATGAGACACTATGGACTCCACGAAGCAAGCTGACAGTTTTAGAGGGGAGGGGAGTGGGGGGATGGGTTGACTCATGATGGATATTAAGGAGGGCATATAGTGCATGGAGCACTGGGTGTTACACATAAACAATGAAATCTTGGAACACTACATCAAAAACTAATGATGTACTGTACTGTATGGTGACTAACCATACAGTATGGTGACTAACATAACATGATAAAAAATGATAAAAATAATAAAAAATTTAAAAATAATCATTCAGAAAGTAAATGTACTAAATGCTCCAGTCAGATAACATAGTGCATCAGAATGGAAAAAACAAACAAACACACAAAAACAACTGTAGGCTGCCTATAAGAGACTCATTTTAGAACTACAGATATCGACAGACTGAAAAGTGAGAAGACGCAGAAACAATTGTTATGCAATTGACGTCAAGAGAAAGCCAGAATAGCTAAACACCAAGGGTAGCCATCCTTATATCAGACAAAGTAGATTTTAAAACCAAGCCTGTAAGAAGAGATTAGTATGGGCATTGCATCATAATTAAAGGGTCTATCCATCAAGGAGACCTAAGAATTCCAAATATTTATGCCCCAGATTTTATCCTTTCAAAGAAATAGTTTCAGTTTTATTGATTTTCTTTATTGAGTTTCCATTTTCAATCTTATCAATTTCTGCAGAAAATATTCCTTTTTTCTTTCTTTCTTTTCTCTTTTTTTTTCTTTTGGTTTGCTTGAGACTTACATTGTTCTTTTATCTAGCTGATTGCTTCAGATCTTTATTTTGTTAATGTATGTATTTAGTGCTCTAAATTTCCCTCAAAGAACTGTTTTCACTGTGGTCCATACATTTTATAAAGGTGTATATTCATTTTCACTAGTTGGAAAATATTTGAACATTCTTTTGAGTGTTGTCTGTTTGATCCACGTGTTGTGTAGCCTCAGCAGGTTTTGGAATGTTCTAGTTATTTTTCTGTTTTAGCCTTCTATGCACATATTCTTTTGGGTCTGAGAACATAATATAATGTGCATGAGGTCTCTTGTTTTAAATTTGATGAGGTGTGTGGTTCCTCGCTGCCCCCGCCCCCCCCCGCCCCCCCCCCCCCCCCCGCAGAATGTGCTTATTCTGTTGAATGCTAGGCTGACTTTGGGAAGACTGTGTATTCTGCTGTTGCTAGATACATTATTTCATGAATCTCTTTCAGATTCAGTTGACTCAAGATACTGTTCAGTTCATCCTCAAAGACTTTATGCATGATGCATGTATCCGTTCCGGAAAGAGGAGGGTTTTATGCTGAATTTGGGTATTCGAATGTGAATAGTGAAAGACATAGGTATTTGAATGTCAGCCCACCAAGGGAGTGGATTTTTCCATTTTTCTTTCCCATTGTCACATTTTGTGTCACATAATTTGATGCTGGATTATGAGGTGCATATAGGTGAAGGATGATTTATGTCTTATAGGAGAATGGACCCCCTACTCCTTAGATGATGCCTCCCTTTATCCCTGTTCATCTTCCTGGATCTGAAGTCAGCTTTGTCTGAAATGATTGTAGCTCCTCTGGGTTACGTTTCATTTGGGTTAGCATGGTGGCTTAACTTTTTCTGCTTCTTTACTTTTAACTGATCTGTCTTCTGACAATTAAAGTTAGCTTCTTCTTCTTCTTCTTCTTTTTTTTTTTTTTTGCTTTATTATTTTTTTTATTTTTTATTTCTTTTCAGCGTAACAGTATTCATTGTTTTTGCACCACAGCCAGTGCTCCATGTAATCCATGCCCTCTCTAATACCCACCACCTGGTTCCCCCAACCCCCCCCTTCAAACCCTCAGATTTTTTTTCAGAGTCCATAGTCTCTCATGGTTCACCTCCCCTTCCAATTTCCCTCAACTCCCTTCTCCTCGCCATCTCCCCATGTCCTCCATGCTATTTGTTATGCTCCACAAATAAGTGAAACCATGTGATAATTGACTCTCTCTGCTTGACTTATTTCACTCAGCATAATCTCTTCCAGTCCCATCCATGTTGCTACAAAAGTTGGGTATTCATCCTTTCTGATGGAGGCATAATACTCCATAGTGTATATGGACCACATCTAATGAGTTCCTTGTAGCAGGTTCTTCTGTTTTTAAAATCCATTCTCATGCTCTGTCTTTTAATAACTGCATTGAGAATGCTTGTATTTATTTTTACCTTAATTTCTTTTCATTTTTTCTTATTTTTTTCCTTTTCAAAATTTTACTTAAATTTTAGCTAGGTAGCATACAGCGTGCAATACTGGTTTCAGGAGTAGAATTCAGTGATTCATCACTTGAATACAACAATCACCCTGAACTCATCATATCAAGTGCCCTTCCTCCTTAATACCTGTCACCCATGAAGCCCAACCCCACCCACCTCCCATCAACCCTCAGTTTTAGCTCAATTTTTAAGATTTTAATAATCTTAAAATAGAGAGGGGGAGAGAAAGAGAGAGAAGGAGAGAGAAACACATGAAGGGGTGGGGGAAGGAGCAGATGGAGAAGGAAAAGCAGTCTCACTGCTGATCAGGGAGCCAAATGTGGGGCTTGATCCTGAGATCAAGACCTGACCTGAAGGCCAACACTTAACCAACTGAGTCACCTAAGCAACGCTTGTTCTCTATTGTTAAGAGTATTTTATGGTTTGCTTCCCTCTCCCTTTTGTCTTTTTCCCCCTCCCATACTGTGTGTACAGTAGGGATGTCCAGCCTGCTCCAGGTCTGAGAAGTGTTTGAGCAGCAGCAGTTCCAGCAGGCAGGGATAAGTCTCCCGGTGTATCCATCCGCTGGGATGCTCGATACCCTGGGCTGCATCCTTAAGTCCCAAACACCCTTTCATATGCAGGGCTCAGTTCTTCTAGCCGCCAAAGTGTGCTACTCTCTATACCCTGTTAGCTGAGCCACAGGAAAATTGAAACAGGTCTGTTTCCCATGGCACCCCTCACCCAAATCGGTGCTTTTGAACCCTTGATTGACAGAGCACAAGAGGAACAGAAACATGGATTTATAACAAGTTCTGGAAGAGATACGGGGGCTTTGGAAAGGAAACAGGGAGAGCGGAGGATTCAAGCTTGGCAGAAGGAGTCCCGCCACATCCAGGCTTTGAGGGAAATAGGAGATGAGTTCTTCCTTCACCTGCCCTGTGAAGACTGAGGCCACATGGATTGAACAATAGCCTTAAAACATCCACCTTTGGACAACATTGTAGGGCAGAGGCTGTGGTTGGAGTGCTGTATCTGTAGGCACTCAGCTGGCTCCAGGATCACAGAGGCAAGTCTATCCATGGATTTCTCTATTCCTAAACGAGGCTCACACATGGTCCAGCCTGGGAGGAAGATGGACATTGGGTGATTCTCCAGGAAGCTATTTCCTGAGGCCAAGCACTTGCCTCTTGGGCCCCAAGGAAGGCAATCCAGACCTGGAGGAAAACATCAGGTCCATGATCCAGCAGTTTAGGGTCTAACAAGCCCTGGGTAGGGGATGGATGCAGCATCCTCAAAGCAAGCATGCTCCTGCTGTGTTCATCAGAGATAGGTATGAAGAGAGTCCTGGGGAAAGAACCCCCTATATGCAGTGGGGCAGGCAGCAATGCTAGGCTTTCATCTGAAGTCAGGGAGCTCTGAGAGGATGGGCCCCGAGGAACATGATATTAGGGGCAGTAGTGGCGCAAAACACAGTCGTGTCTATGAGGTTGACCTCAGGGTCAGAGGCTGGCTGGGAGCCAGACCTTCAGATGTGCTGAAAATAGGCTGAATGTGGCAGCAGAAGTGATGGTCAGGCCTGAGGATGGGCACTACTAGGACTAGTGTGGAAGAGGAGCTCTACCAGTTGAAAACCGGAGAGTATGATGGGGACTCCCATTTCAGACATGCTGGGAGCAGGAGGGAAAGCACAATTGGCATGATCTTCAGCTGTCACTGAGGCCTTGGGTTGCAGAGGGCCTCCTCTCATGGGAGGAGGTTCACCATAAATGGGGACAGGAACTGCCCCTCCTTCTGGAACTGGCCAGTCAGGAGATGGGCTTCTCATGCAGACTCCCTACCTGGTGAGATGGAGGGGGCAGGGGCAGTGGTTTGGGGACCCAGCAGGTCAGCCCTGCCTGATACTTGGGAGTCAACAGGGGTCAGTCAGCCAGTGGGTCAGAGCTGAGGACTGATTGTGAAGAGGTGACTGGAAGGGATTCTGACACAAGCTGTGTGCCCTCTGAGATAAAGGACACGCAGAACTTCCCCTCAGTTGGAATCCAGGGTGGCCTCTGGGCCTTGGCAGTTGTGTGTCTTCCTGCATCTCTCCTCCTGTGTATTCCTGCTGGGGGCTAGAGGACAGCTGGAGGATAAGTGGACCTTGCTGCAGGCAGGGAGAAAGAACAGGAAGGCTCTCCAGTGCTGTTGTTGAAGATGGCCTCAGTGTCCTCCAGAAGTGCACTGGGCATGACCTGGAGTGCTGCTTCCTCCTCAGAGGCTAGGTCTTTAGCACTAATTCTCAACCCACCTCAGGGGCGGTGGCAGTCTCAGAGGGTCCCTTTGTCTTGTCTTCAGGGCTCCCTGGTCTTATCTCCAGGTTAGAATTGTACACAGCTTGTTTCTGAGGCCTGTAACGGCCAAATGCCCCCCGAACAGTTATTCCGTGGGTGGCACTAAAGCTGGAGCTGGACACCAAGGGTCTGTCTGGCTCATGAAGATCCCTGAAGAACTTACGCCTGGTATATGACCAGGGCATCATCCTCTGCAGCTGTGAGAAACATGAGGTGGAGCTGTAAGAGATCATATGGCACGTTTGGGACAGTCTCTACAAGAAAGGTAGGATTTCTGGTGGGACATACATCTGAGTTCTGGGGGCTGGAGGTATCTCTGTAGGACCTAAGCCTTTTGGGAAGAAAGAGAAGCTTGCGTGGATCCCCAGAAACTGAATGAAGGTGGTGTCTACCATGCCATCAGGGTGCCTTTCCTAACAGCCCTGCTTCTTTGTGGCTGTGGGTCCTTCTGTTGCTTGGCAGCCCCTTTCCTAGTCTCTCAGAGCCCTCAACATGACTTCTCTGTGGACTGGCCCTGGGCGTATCTGGGTGCTGGATGGCACAGTGGCTCCTGGGTGCTCCTGAACTCCAGAAGGAATGAGATTGCACAGTGTACATGCTGACCCACTGGACATATTTACACTGGGACCAGATAGCAAAGCTTTTCTCTGAATGCTTTGACTGCCAGTTAAGGCAGAATCTAGAGAAGATGAAGAGTCCCATTAGAAAATGGTGCCATGGAGTTAGCTCCTGTCTCCCACAGGGGGAGGTTCAGGGGGTTGCCTGCCATGAAAAGGAAAGGCACATGTGCCTCATCCCTTCCCAACTTACTCGGTCCATCTAGAGTGAAATCAACCACAGTGCTGGCCTAGCTCCTATTAGAAATAGACAAGAGTATGGTCATAATCCAAGCAGCCCGCTAGATGATGCCCTGAGCACATCCCCCATGGAACCAGTACCTAATTCGTGTGTGCACCTGAGCAGGAAAGGCTATGTCCTCCTGCAGCTCCTTGACCTGGAGGCAGGGACTTGGGTGCCTGTAGGGCCACCATGGACAGGAGTAGAGGAGGTGTGTGCTTTAATTTCTGAAAAGCACCCTAGGGCTCAGGGGACCTATCCACATGGACAGCTGCCAGTCAGATCGGGATCCTACAATGTCCCCTCCTCATTACCAGTGCCTGCCAATATGTCCAGAGGGATGCAAAGCAGGGGGAGCTGAGGTCCTGCTGGCATGAGCGCTGGAGGGCCTATGTCTTTCACTCATTTGCCAGATGCCTGAATCTGGAGGTGGTCACAACCAACCCCAAATGTCTCATCACACCTAGATATTAACAGAGGAAAGTCTCTGTTGATTTTATCAGGTTGGGAGGGCAGGGTTGTGTGCTGCAGAGTGACATGAAGAACATCTCCAAGGTTACTCTTCAGAAATAAATCAATGCACACACCTCCTCCACTCCCATCCCTGGTGGTCCTACAGGCACCCAGATCCCTGCCTCCTAATCAAACAGCTGAAGGAGGACATAGCACTTCCTGCTCAGGGGCATGCATGGATTGGGTCCTGGTTCCATGGGGGATGTGCTCAGAGCATAATCTCATGTGCTGCCTGGATTATGACCAGGCATGGTGGCAGACAATAGCAGCTGGGCCAGCAGTGTGGTTGATTCCACTGTAGACCCAACTGAGTATGTTGAGGGAGGGATGAGCTGCCTGTGCCTTCCTATTCAATGGCAGGCATCTCACATTTAGAATTGCTCCTCATGTTCCTCCTGCAAAACATCACCCCCTGCTCTTCTTCTTGGACCCTGTACTAGAGAAGTTTTTGATATCTGAAAGGAAAAGAAGAATCAGGCATGACCAGAAACACCCAGGATAGGAAAACACCCATGGTGGACATGACCAGGTCAGGTCCAGCCTTCTCTGGGCCTGTCCAGCTCAGCCCTTCTGACTCCCAGCCTGGCTCACTGCTGGGCCATTCAGGACTGTTCACTATGAATCAGTGGTGCAGGCCCAGGTTCAGGGGCCAGGGCAGCGCTGTGGAAGGGGGTGAGGGGGCTGCAGAAACATCTCCTAGACCCTGAAGAGAGAAGGCCTTAAGTACCTGGATGAGACCAGATTCCTCAGGGTGAGCCTCATAATAGACAATGGGTTTGAGCACTAAAGAGGGGCTATGCATTGCAAAGAGAGAAAGGAAAAAGAAACAAAAGAAAGGAATGTGTTATGGGCATCACGTTGCTGTGTTCATCTGAGTCCTCTGAATCTGCAAAGTAGTCTCTGGGTGGATATGGCACTGACGATATGGGGATGGACATTGGAAAGGAAGTCGGAGTTAGTGGAAGTAGCAACATAGACCCCACTGCTCCAGAAAGGAAGTATCCTGAATTCTGGGCGATTGGCCCTCAGCTCTGAGTCCTCTCCAGGTTCCAGCCCTTGATGTCTGCAGGGAGGGAATGGGTGTCTGTTCTCTGACCTGCTTTTCTAGCCTCACATTCTCTCCATGACCAGAAATGGATGGATGCCCGTGTCCTCCTGTCCCTCCTGCAGGAGATCACTGTCCCCACGAGAGTCTGTGCCTGTTATTACCTTCCTCCCTCCTGACTCCTCTCCTGCCATGTTCCCCTCCCTCTTCCTCTCCTAAGATATGCTTCATTTCCTTTCTACTGTCAACCTCCACCAATCACATTGTTATGAAGTAGAGAAGCACTGGAGGACAGACAGTCCATGTGCTGATACCCACTCACTAAATCCACTGATTCTTCTTGTTGAGGAGTTGCTGTCCTGGGTCTGGCATTGCGGAAGACCTTGAGGGAGAAAGTGTCAACTACCTCCATGTAGTCCATGTCTGTTCTGAGCCTGACATGACCATACTCAGGAGACAACCTTATCCCTCCCTCAATTCCTAGAACCATTATAAAGGGTGAGTGAAACTTAGAGGATGGTAACTTGTCCAATTTCCCTTAGTCTCTCAATGAGGCTCTGGGAAGTGGTCAGCTGTGTGGCCACATAAACATAAAGCATCTGCCAGGGGTTTGCCCTGACTTTTGGAAGGAAAGCATGAGGAAAGGTCACAGGGTGGTCATGACAGGGATGTGATAGGGGTCAAGGCTGACACCATCTGGCAAGAGCACTTGGTACTGAGAGGAGCAGTGACCCTTTGGCCCACTTCCCAGAGGTTCTGCCCTGGGACAGGACAATCATAGGACGATCACAAGTGACAGGTCAGTGGGGCTGTTAGTACAAGAGTTTGAAACAGGCCCAGCAGCCCCTCACACAGTCCTCTAGAATGATTGCACACCCTGGAGCTTCTGCAGTGCAGCTGCACATGGACCTTCTTCTCACGGAAGCACATGCCCTTATGTGACTCTGGGAAAAGACACTGGAGTATATGCAGTTATGCCAGAGGGAATTTCTTTAACAGTGCAGCTGTTGGTGTGGTCCTTAAGGAGGTGCAAGTACCACAGAAATACGGTGTTACAGGGATACCTGGGTAGCTCAGTCATTAAGTGCCTGCCTTTGGCTCAGGTCATGGTTCCAGGGTCCTGGAATCGAGCCCTGCATCGGGCTCCCTGCTCCGTGGGAAGCTTGTTTCTCCCTCTTGCACACACCCTGCTTCTATTGCCTCTCTTGCTCTATATCTCTGAGTCAAATAACTAAAATCTTAAAAAAGAAGAAGAAGGAGGAGGAGGAGGAGGAAGAGGAAAAGGAAGAAGGAGAAGAATAAGAAGAAGAAAAATAGGAAGGAAGGAAGGAAGGAAGGAAGGAAGGAAGGAAGGGTGAAGGAAAGAAAGGACGGAAGGAAGGAAGGACAGGAAATAGGAGGTAGGGTGGCATGGAGTGGGGGGTAGGAGGGAGAGAGGGAAGGAGGAAGGAAGGAAGGAAACTAGGAAGCAAGCAAGGAAGGAAATATTAAAGAAGGAAGGAAGGAAGGAAGGGGGGAGGAAGATGGTGTTACAAGTCCTAGAAGTTGTACATGCTAGAGTTACACTCCTTGACCACCTGCCACACACTAGAACTTTGACTCTGGGTCAGGTGTCTGTGAGAGAGTTGTGTCCCTGCCAGAATACATTCACGATAAGTCATTAACAGAATGGTCCTCTCTGAGACACAATTCCCAAGAGGTGCCAAGCAAACAAAACCACCATCAGGCATTCAGCAGTGGCAGAGGGAGGGGAGTAGAGGTTTTATGGGAACGAAAGTTGCAGAGAGCAAAGCAAGAACAGACTTTTTCCAAGACATCACACTCAAAGCCTACAGTCACAATTCCTCTTCCTATTATGTCATTAAGATATGAAGTGAGGCCAATCAGTCTTCTACCCTATTTCCCTGTTTTGATTTCACATGCACTTTTACAGTCTCCAGATCAGTGGTTGCAACCTGACCGTTACCTGGAACACTCTCCCATTAATTCCTACCTAAGTGCTATTCGGATCAGGAGAGTCTCCCCCCCACCCCCCGGTTGATAACATTGTCCAGGATCTCCACAAACAAATCCATAGAGACACAGGCATGAGAGGAGCCCAGCCATTCCTCCTACTTTTGAGGTTGTGGTGAGTCATTCAGCATCTCCCTGAAAATTTCCATGGGTTCCCAGAAGTCTGTTAGGCTTGGAGGAATCAGAGCCCTTCAGTAAGACATTTATCACAGTTGCGAATCTGAGATGTGATAGAGATGCTACAGGAATCACCAATCACACTCAGTTGTTCAAGTTTATTATAGCTCTCACCACCAAATGTAAGGCCCCGATTCCAACTCTTAGGGATACACATGAAATGTGGCTAGTGTGACTGAGAAATATGTTTCTTTCCTTGGAATTAAGTGAGTTAAAGAATGATGGAATAAGATCATACATATACATATACACATATATAATCATATACATACATATACACAGAGAGATACAGGCTAATGGCTAGCACCCTGGATAGCAGAACTGTAGACTCCAAAGTTAAAGACGAAAGTGCCCATCCCTTCATGGTTCCTGGCTGAGAAGTGTGCTGGCCTGATTGGGTCATTCATTTTCAGGTATTTACAGTAACAGAACAGATAATACCAAAATCCCCAGGGAACTTCGAATAGCGAAAACAATCTCGAGCATGAGAGAAGAGTGGAAGCTCCGTTCTTCCTGACTTAAAATGCATTGCAAGCTACAATACTCTAACCATATGGTACTGCCATAAAAACAGACAGGGAGAACAATGGATCAGCATAGAGAGCCCCCAAATGAGCACACATACACGGGCACAGGATTCTTAGCAAGGATGCCAAGACTGCACCATGGAGAAGGATAGTCTCTTCAACAATGGAGAGAATGGAAAGAGAGAAGACATGTGCAAATACACATTGCAAAAGGAGCTAAGATTCAAAATATATGAGAAACTCCTGCATGTGAATTGCAAAAACAACCCAAGAAAGCCACCCACCCAGTTTGATCATGGGAGAAAGACTTGAGTGGGCATTACTTCAAAGAAAATTTACAAATGGCCAACAGACATATGAAAACCTGCTCCACATCCCTGATTACCGTGGATGTGCAGATTCAAAGGACAAAGAGATATCACCTCACTTGTTCAGATGCCAGTTACAGAAAGAAAAGAAGGAAAGGAAAAGGGAGGGGAGGAGGTAGGGGGAGGCTAAGGAAAGACGAAGATAAAGACAGAACCATAGGGAATATTGATGAGAATAAGGGAAATCAGAGCCTTGGTACACAGAATGTAAAATGGCACAGACATAATGAATGAAAAACAATAATGAGTATTTCAAAGAACCTCAAATAGAAGTACCACATGATCCAGTGGTCACACTTCTGGACATAGTGTAAGGGGAAAGGAAACCAGCTTCTCTAGCACAGAGCTGCAACGTTATAAACACTGCAGCAATCTACACTATAGCCAGGAAATGGAAATGGCCCCAGTGTCCATACACAGGTGAATTGAAAAATTGATGAAGAAAATGTGGTACCTTAGTACAGTGGAATATTATTCCAACTTCAAAAGAGAAGTGAACTTATCAGGTGCGGAACCAGGAATGAGCCCGCAGAGCCTTATTCTAAGCATAATATACCAATCACAGAAACACAAATACTGTGTGTTTGCGTGACCATGAGGTGTATAAAATGGTCAAAGGCATAGAAGCAGAGAGCAGAGGATTGGTTGCCAAGCACTGGAGGGCGGGGGGGTGAAGGAAGTGGGGAGTTGCTATCATGGGCTTTCGTCCTGCATGAGAATTGGCCCCACCTCTGACAGAAGTTGACATGCCTGGTCCTCTGTGGGACCTACATCTACAACTTTCCACAACCTCTGACTCACCACAAGCATGTGGGCTTTCTCTCTGTGGTCCTCACTAATGACTAGTCTTCAATGGGCTGTTAAACGCACATGAGCTGCCCAGGGTTATTTGTCCATGGAGGCCACTTAAAATGTTGGGCAATGGAGATGAGCATCTCCAGGTATGTAATGGATGTGGGACTTGCTCTGTGACTGATGGTCCCATAGTTGAGTGATAGGTGCAGATCAGCACCCCAGAACTACAACACTGGAATGTGGGCCTGGGTTCCTATTGTTGCTTTTCCACATAGAAGGCAAGAATTTGGCCATTCATCCCTGCAGCATCTCCTTCTGAGGAAAGGGAGTTTTAAGCAAATCTCCAAGTACGACTGTATTGAGAGAGGAGAGTGGTATTGTATGCGATACATTTATATGCATTGTATGTGCAGGGCTGATGAGATTTTCTTTTTTTGGAGAAGTTTGACTGTTGTGTAAGTGGGAAATGCCTCCTGAGGAAACACATACAGACAGACAGAAAGGCACACAGACACACACACACTGACAGTTGCACCACACAGACGCACACAGCCAACCCCAGCACTCACACACCAGAAACCACACCATCTAAATGACCTATTGCCTCCGAGAATGTAGAACAAGGTCATAGTTCCTTACAGGACAGGTTCTCTCATTAAATCTCAACATCCATTCCCAAAAGGAATGCAGAATCAGGGTGATTCCTGCAGACTGAAGCATTTCTCACCTTCTTCGTCAGTGATGTTGGACTTGAAGAAGACTATTTTTATAAAAACATGACCTGTATGATGTTCTTCATCCACCTGCAATTAGCGAAAAGATTACAGTGTGAGGAATACATCACACTATACAGTGTTTACACAGGTGTTTTGTTTCTATTTTGGAAACCAAATGGCAGCCAGGGGTTGAGTCAATGGCCCCAGAACAAAACACAGTGCACAGGGACAAAATTCTAACATTTCATACAAGATCATGCAAGGCCATTTTGATCAGGAAACCAAAAATCCAAAGACAAACACTTCTGCTGAGGAAAGTGCTCACTACCATACAGCTTGTAGCTGATGTCATTCAAAAATACACTATTGTATCTGGTATCACACTCTCACTTGAAATTCTCCCCACTGACATAATTAGATATATCACCTGACGTGTCCAGGTTCCAAATTTAATAGCTTAGTTCTCTTGAAGAAGAAAACAAAATGTCTCTCTTAGACAAAAAGAGCTTACCTTGGAAAGGGTTGGGGCTTCTCCTGTGGCATCCAGCCGAGAAGCTCTGTACAAGGCACTCCGTGGGAGCTAGGAGTAGACATAGGAACAATCAGGACCCGATGATGCTGCTCAGCAACTAGCCAGGGAGCTCTGTGGGATGTGGAACAGTGTGGCAGTGTGCTTTTTGGTGATGAGTAAGGATAGACTGAGCTGCTGCTGGGAAGTCCTCCTTGGTGGACAAAGAAAGGCAGAGTGGACGAACAGAAAGGAAAGAGAAACTGGACCTTTGGTTTTCTTGCTATGAGGAGACAATTTGGTACGAAAGAGTCAGTCTAGAAAAGGATTAACTGTAACATGCATGCTATTTTGTAATGACAGAGTTCCATGACCTCTCCTGCATCTTTGAGGTTCAACTAAATGCCACTCTCTTCTTTGTATGCCAGTTCTTCTCTCAGGATGCCCATAGGTTGCTACTGTACTGATCATGTCTCTGTAAGGCTTTCTACTTTACTGGGAGACTGAAATCAATCCTAGGCAAATACCTATTATAGTTGTTCATGAATCAATTATCCTAAAAGAAATCACTTATGAAAGACTTGGAATACTGACATCATACCATTTAAAAATGCCTGTTTTTCTTTTTCTTTTCACTGAAATTCAAATTTTTTTAATAATTTTTTATTTTTTATAAACATATATTTTTATCCCCAGGGGTACAGGTCTGTGAATCACCAGGTTTACACACTTCACAGCACTCACCAAAGCACATACCCTCCCCAATGTCCATAATCCCACCCACTTCTCCCAAACCCCCTCCCCCCAGCAATTCTCAGTTTGTTTTGTGAGATTAAGAGTCACTTATGGTTTGTCTCCCTCCCAATCCCATCTTGTTTCATTTATTCTTCTCCTACCCACTTAAGCCCCCATGTTGCATCACCACTTCCTCATATCAGGGAGATCATATGATAGTTGTTTTTCTCTGCTTGACTTATTTCGCTAAGCATGATACGCTCTAGTTCCATCCATGTTGTCGCAAATGGCAAGATTTCATTTCATTTGATGGCTGCATAGTATTCCATTGTGTATATATACTACATCTTCTTGATCCATTCATCTGTTGATGGACATCTAGGTTCTTTCCATAGTTTGGCTATTGTGGACATTGCTGCTATAAACATTCGGGTGCATGTGCCCCTTTGGATCACTACATTTGTATCTTTAGGGTAAATACCCAATAGTGCAATTGCTGGGTCATAGGGCAGTTCTATTTTCAACATTTTGAGGAACCTCCATGCTGTTTTCCAGAGTGGCTGAACCAGCTTGCATTCCCACCAACAGTGTAGGAGGGTTCCCCTTTCTCCACATCCTCGCCAGCATCTGTCATTTCCTGACTTGTTGATTTTAGCCATTCTGACTGGTGTGAGGTGATATCTCATTGTGGTTTTGATTTGTATTTCCCTGATGCCGAGTGATATGGAGCACTTTTTCATGTGTCTGTTGGCCATCTGGATGTCTTCTTTGCAGAAATGTCTGTTCATGTCCTCTGCCCATTTCTTAATTGGATTATTTGTTCTTTGGGTGTTGAGTTTGCTAAGTTCTTTATAGATTCTGGACACTAGTCCTTTATCTGATATGTCGTTTGCAAATATCTTCTCCCATTCTGTCAGTTGTCTTTTGACTTTGTTAACTGTTTCCTTTACTGTGCAAAAGCTTTTGATCTTGATGAAATCCCAATAGTTCATTTTTGCCCTTGCTTCCCTTGCCTTTGGTGTTGTTCCTAGGAAGATGTTGCTGCGGCTGAGGTCGAAGAGGTTGCTGCCTGTGTTCTCCTCAAGGATTTTGATGGATTCCTTTTGCACATTGAGGTCCTTCATCCATTTTGAGTCTATTTTTTGTGTGGTGTAAGGAAATGGTCCAATTTCATTTTTCTGCATGTGGCTGTCCAATTTTCCCAGCACCATTTATTGAAGAGGCTGTCTTTTTTCCATTGGACATTCTTTCCTGCTTTGTCGAAGATTAGTTGACTGTAGAGTTGAGGGTCTATTTCTGGGCTCTCTATTCTGTTCCATTGATCTATGTGTCTGTTTTTGTGCCAGTACCATGCTGTCTTGATGATGACAGCTTTGTAATAGAGCTTGAAGTCCAGAATTGTGATGCCACCAATGTTGGCTTTCTTTTTCAATATCCCTTTGGCTATTTGAGGTCTTTTCTGGTTCCATATAAATTTTAGGATTATTTGTTCCATTTCTTTGAAAAAGATGGATGGTACTTTGATAGGAATTGCATTAAATGTGTAGATTGCTTTAGGTAGCATAGACATTTTCACAATATTTATTCTTCCAATCCAGGAGCATGGAACATTTTTCCATTTCTTTGTGTCTTCCTCAATTACGTTCATGAGTACTTTATAGTTTTCTGAGTATAGATTCTGTGCCTCTTTGGTTAGGTTTATTCCTAGGTATCTTATGCTTTTGGGTGCAATTGTAAATGGGATGGACTCCTTAATTTCTCTTTCTTGTCTTGTTGTTGGTGTAGAGAAATGCAACTGATTTCTGTGCATTGATTTTATATCCTGACACTTTACTGAATTCCTGTATAAGTTCTAGCAGTTTTGGAGTGGAGTCTTTTGGGTTTTCCACATATAGTATCATATCATCTGCAAAGAGTGATAGTTTGACTTCTTCTTTGCCGATTTGGATGCCTTTAATTTCCTTTTGTTGTCTGATTGCTGAGGCTAGGACCTCTAGTACTATGTTGAATAGCAGTGGTGATAATGGACATCCCTGCTGTGTTCCTGACCTTAGCAGAAAAGCTTTCAGTTTTTCTCCATTGAGAATGATATTTGCGGTGGGTTTTTCATAGATGGCTTTGATGATATTGAGGTATGTCCCCTCTATCCCTACACTTTGAAGAGTTTTGATCAGGAAGGGATGCTGTACTTTGTCAAATGCTTTTTCAGCATCTATTGAGAGTATCATATGGTTCTTGTTCTTTCTTTTATTGATGTGTTGTATCACATTGATTTGCGGATGTTTTTTTTTTGTTTGTTTGTTTGTTAGGGGTTTTTTTGTTATTGTTTGGAGTGGGGTGGGGGGCTTATTCCATTCTAACTGTCTGATTTGCGGATATTGAACCAACCTTGCAGCCCTGGAATAAATCCCACTTGGTCGTGGTGAATAATCCTTTTAATGTACTGTTGAATCCTATTGGCTAGTATTTTGTTGAGTATTTTCGCATCTGTGTTCATCAAGGATATTGGTCTATAGCTCTCTTTTTTGATGGGATCCTTGTCTGGTTTTGGGATCAAGGTGATGCTGGCCTCATAAAATGAGTTTGGAAGTTTTCCTTCCATTTCTATTTTTTGGAACAGTTTCAGGAGAATAGGAATTAGTTCTTCTTTAAATGTTTGGTAGAATTCCCCCGGGAAGCTGTCTGGCCCTGGGCTTTTGTTTGTTTGGAGATTTTTAATGACTGTTTCAATCTCCTTACTGGTTATGGGTCTGTTCAGGCTTTCTACTTCTTCCTGGTTCAGTTGTGGTAGTTTATATGTTTCTAGGAATGCATCCATTTCTTCCAGATTGTCAAATTTGTTGACATAGAGTTGCTCATAGTATGTTCTTATAATAGTTTGTATTTCTTTGGTGTTAGTTGTGATCTCTCCTCTTTCATTCATGATTTTATTTATTTGGGTCCTTTCTCTTTTCTTTTTGATAAGTCTGGCCAGGGGTTTATCAATTTTATTAATTCTTTCAAAGAACCAGCTCCTAGTTTTGTTGATTTGCTCTATTGTCTTTTTGGTTTCTATTTCATTGATTTCTGCTCTGATCGTTATGATTTCTCTTCTCCTGCTTGGCTTAGGGTTTCTTTCTTGTTCTTTCTCCAGCTCCTTTGGGTGTAGGGTTAGGTTGTGTACCTGAGACCTTTCTTGTTTCTTGAGAAAGGCTTGTACCACTATATAGTTTCCTCTCAGGACTGCCTTTGTTGTGTCCCACAGATTTTGAACCGTTGTATTTTCATTATCATTTGTTTCCATGATTTTTTTCAATTCTTCTTTAGTTTCCCAGTTGACCCATTCATTCTTTATAAGGATGCTGTTTAGTCTCCATGTATTTGGGTTCTTTTCAAACTTCCTTTTGTGGTTGAGTTCTAGCTTCAGAGCATTGTGGTCTGAAAATATGCAGGGAATGATCCCAATCTTTTGATACCGGTTGAGTCCTGATTTAGGACCTAGGATGTGATCTATTCTGGAGAATGTTCCATGTGCACTAGAGAAGAATGTGTATTCTGTTGCTTTGGGATGAAATGTTCTGAATATATCTGTGGTGTCCATCTGGTCCAGTGTGTAATTTAAGGCCTTTATTTCCTTGTTGATCTTTTGCTTGGATGATCTGTCCATTTCAGTGAGGGGAGTGTTAAAGTCCCCTACTATTAATGTATTATTGTTGATGTGTTTCTTTGATTTTGTTATTAATTGGTTTATATAGTTGGCTGCTCCCACGTTGGGGGCATAGATATTTAAAATTGTTAGATATTCTTGTTGGATAGACCCTTTGAGTATGATATAGTGTCCTTCCTCATCTCTTATTATAATCTTTGGCTTAAAATCTAATTGATCTAAGGATTGCCACTCCTGCTTTCTTCTGATGTCCATTAGCATGGTAAATTCTTTCCACCCCCTCACTTTAAATCTGGAGGTGTCTTCGGGCTTAAAATGAGTTTCTTGGAGGCAACATACAGATGGGTTTTGTTTTTTTATCCATTCTTATACCCTGTGTCTTTTGACAGGGGCATTTAGCCCATTAACATTCAGGGTAACTATTGAGAGATATGAATTTAGTGCCATTGTTTTGCCTGTAAGGTGACTGTTACTGTATATGGTCTCTGTTCCTTTCTGATCTACCACTTGTAGGCTCTCTCTTTGCTTAGAGAACCCCTTTCGATATTTCCTGTAGAGCTGGTTTGGTGTTTGCAAATTCTTTCAGTTTTTGTTTGTCCTTGAAGCTTTTAATCTCTCCTTCTATTTTCAATGATAACCTAGCTGGATATAGTATTCTTGGCTGCATGTTTTTCTCATTTAGTGCTCTGAAAATATCATGCCAGCTCTTTCTGGCCTGCCAGGTCTCTGTGGATAAGTCTGCTGCCAATCTAATATTTTTACCATTGTATGTTACAGACTTCTTTTCCTGGGCTGCTTTCAGGATTTTCTCTTTGTCACTGAGACTTGTAAATTTTACTATTAGGTGATGGGGTGTGGGCCTATTCTTATTGATTTTGAGGGGCGTTCTCTGAACCTCCTGAATTTTGATGCTCGTTCCCTTTGCCATATTGGGGAAATTCTCCTCAATAATTCTCTCCAGTATACCTTCTGCTCCCCTCTCTCTTTCTTCTTCTTCTGGAATCCCAATTATTCTAATGTTGTTTCGTCTTATGGTGTCACTTATCTCTCAAATTCTCCCCTCGTGGTCCAGTAGCTGTTTGTCCCACTTTTGCTCAGCTTCTTTATTCTCTGTCATTTGGTCTTCTATATCACTAATTCTTTCTTCTGCCTCATTTATCCTAGCAGTGAGAGCCTCCATTTTTGATTGCACCGCATTAATAGCTTTTTTGATTCAACTTGGTTAGATTTTAGTTCTTTTATTTCTCCAGAAAGGGCTTTTATATCTCTCAAGAGGGTTTCTCTAATATCTTCCATGCCTTTTTCGAGCCCGGCTAGAACCTTGAGAATTGTCATTCTGAACTCTAGATCTGACATATTACCAATGTCTGTATTGATTAGGTCCCTAGCCTTCAGTACTGCCTCTTGTTCTTTTTTTGTGTGTTGAATTTTTCCGTCTTGTCATTTTGTCCAGATAAGAGTATATGAAGGAGCAAGTAAAATACTAAAAGGGTGGCAACAACCCCAGGAAAATATGCTTTAACCAAATTAGAAGAGATCCCAAATCGTGAGGGGGGAGAAAGGGGATAAAAAGAGGTTCAAAAACCAAGAAAGAAAAAAGGAAAAAAAAGAAAAGAAAAGAATTAAAAAAAGAAAACAAATAAGAAAAATATAAAAAAGAAAAAATATATATATTGGATAAACTAGTTAAAAAACGTTAAAAAAGAAAAACGTAAAAGTTAAAAAAAAATTTACCAGAAGGCAAGAAAAAAAACAAAAAATGAAAAAGAAAAAAATTAAATTAACTGCAAGACTAAAAAAAAATCACAGGGAAAAAGCCATGAGTTCCGTGCTTTGCTTTCTCCTCCTCTGGAATTCTGCTGCTCTCCTTGGTATTGAAACCGCACTCCTTGGTAAGTGAACTTGGTCTCGGCGGGATTTCTTGTTGATCTTCTGGGGGAGGGGCCTGGAGTAGTGATTCTCAAGTGTCTTTGCCCCAGGCGGAATTACACCGCCCTTACCCAGGGCCGGGGTGAGTAATCCGCTCGGGTTTGCTTTCAGGAGCTTTTGTTCCCTGAGCGCTTTCCGTAGAGTTCCGGAGGACGGGAATACAAATGGTGGCCTCCTGGTCTCCTCAGTGCACCCTCAGAGAACAGCGCCCAGTTACTCCCGTCTGCCTGACCTCCGGCCGCGCTCCGAGCTCACCGAGCCTGCGACCGGTTCAAGGTAACACCGAGCTGCGAGCTTACTATCGGCTCTGTCTCTGTAGCCGGCTTTCCCGTTCCAATACCCACAAGCTCTGCGACACTCAGACACCCCCGATCCTTCTGTGACCCTGCGGGACCTGGGGCCACACTGACCCCGCGTGGGCTTTGCCCTGACTTAGCCTCTGGAGCGATGTCCCTCAGCGGAACAGACATTTAAAAGTCCTGATTTTGTGCTCCGTTGCTCCGCCGCTTGCCGGGAGCCGGCCCCTCCCCCCGGGGTCTATCTTCCCGTCGCTTTGGATTCACTTCTCCGCCGGTCCTACCTTTCAGAAAGTGGTTGTTTTTCTGTTTCCAGAATTGCTGTTCTTCTTCTCTTCGATCTGCCGATGGATTTTCAGGTGTTTGCAATCTTTAGATAAGCTAATCTAGCTGATCTCCGGCTAGCTGAAGTAGTCTCAGCCTGCTACTTCTCCACCATCTTGACTCCCTGAAATTCAAATTTTTTAACGTATAGTGTCGTTTTGGTTTCAGAAGTAGAGTTTCATGATTATCCATCATGTGGTATCCATGTTTCCCTTCTAGTCTTCCCATCCTTTATATTATGTGTGTGTGTGTGTGTGTACATGTGTGTGTGTCTGTGTGTCTGGGCATGTTTGTGTGTGTCCATGTGTGTCCATTGAGTCAGGGACCAATTATCCTGTACAGGCCATTGAGCCAATGGAAAGTTCATTATGGAGATGAGCCAAGGAGCATGGGCCGACACTCTAACCCAGCTGTGCAGGGGATTTGCAACAAGGGTGTTAGGCACCAAGCTCACAACTGAGGTTTCCATTGAGTTCCTATTTCCCACTGTCCCTTGGATGTGTGACTGCACGGGCTGAGCATTTGTAAGGCTTATGCAAATGTCCTCAAATACACTGAAATCTCTCACAGCTTCTTCTTTGCCTCAGCCACGACCAAGCAATGACCCCAGCACTGACAGATGTTACTTGCACTATCTTGCATGGGCCCTCTCATCCCTTAGAATCTGTGGGATGACCAGGACCATGGTAGCTTTCCAGGTGCATTGCACATAAGTTCTAGGCCTCATCAGCTGTGAAGTGCCCCTGTAACTACCCTGATTTATGTGGCCACCGAGGCTTCCTTCTAATGTTTTGGCAGTCTGGAGGATCTCTGTAGACTCTGATACTACCATTCATGGACTTAGATGCAGAAACTCCCTTGCTCTCTAATGACCCTGTGGCTGAGAGGTAAGTGCAGGTCAGTGGCCCGGAACATCAACAGTGGGACCTAGGCCTTGGTTCACACTGTGACCTTTCCATGTAGGAAGAGTTAAGAGCTAGGGCCATTCATGTCGGCTCCATCTCAGGTCGTGGAAAGGAATAATGAAGCATTCCCCAGATACAAATGCAGAGGAGGAGGAATGAGTCAATGTAAGCAAAACATGCACGTGAGGAGTATTTTCATTTTTCTCTTTAGAAAGCCAACCCCTGCACAGTGCTGGTTAAGTGAGAAAGAGCTCCTGAGGAAATAGGTGTGTGCCTGTGTGTTTATGTGTGTGCATGTGCACGCATGCACACACACACACACCATACACTCATGCAGTCATGTTTACAATCATGCTGCATAGACTCATACATAGACCCCCTTCCACCCTCACACACAAAAACCACATCTAATTTAACGACTTCCTTCTAGAGTCTGTGAAACAGTTATAGCTTTTACAGTAGAGGTGGTTTATATCACTTCCCCTACCCACATTGTCTGTGGGAACCCGGACCCTGGGTGTTTCTCCAAAGGAGTCAGGGCACCCCCACCCTCTGCATCACCTAGATTGTGTGTGAAAAAGGACTGTCTCTAGGGTATGTACAATTTTGGGTTCTTCCTGCCTCCACCTGCAAATAGAGAAAAGAACCACTGTGAGTATCACACCCTTGTATACAGTGTTTTCCAATGATTTCAGGAAACCAGAACGTATACAAGGTCAATGGCTCCCCCAAATTAAAGAGGACACCTATGGAAAAGGCCTGAGCTCTCCATGGCAGTAGTCCATTCTGATCAGCAAACACAACATTCTTTTTCAGGAAACGAAAGTTTCCATGAATGGAAAGGCTTGCTACTATACATGTTGTAACTGATACTGTCATTTGTATTACCTTCTGTTTCAGCTCTCAGTTGGTTATAGACAGGCACTCAACATGGCCCCAAACAAGGAAATTGCCTATAGGATTGCTACTGTACATTGTGCTTCTCCTACCTGAATAGGATTGAGAAACAAGAGAGGGAGGGAGAGAGAGAGAGAATACGAGAGATTTCTAACTCAGAAAAGGAAAGATGATGTTACCTTGGGGAGAGATGGGATGCCTTTCTCCATCCTGTCATCAGGAACATTCTCCACTGGTCTCTCTGGAGGATCTGGAGGACACAGAGGAACTGTCAGAACATTGCTTGAATTATTATTGCTCAGGAATTATTCCAGGAGTTTTGCTTGATGTGAACACAGAGTCGCAGTGCATGGGTGTGATGGGTGAACAAGTAAGGACTGAGCTGCCACTGGGCCCACCTACTTGGGGGATGAAAAATGCAAAGCAGAGGAGTAGGAAAGTAGTGAGAAACAGAGTTTTTGCTTTTTTAGCTAAGGGGCTCTAATCAGGTTGAAATAGTCAATGTGAAGTACGGCAAACACGAACTGCATGCCTTGTTTCCATGGCAGAGTCCCGTGATGCATCCTACCCAGTGTAAATTCCCTCTTCTCCACATAGTAAAGGACTATTTCAACTTCCATGTGTACAGTAATACAGGTTCTCTTTTCATCAGCTAGTCCTTTGGTTTCTCCTTGCTTTCCTGGGATGTAATATTCATAGTATTTATGTTTCTAATCATCTGTAAGCATACCCTCAGGAGTGTTAATGTCATTCAAAATTCTTTGTATCCATTCTTTTTTTTTTTTTAGTTTATTTTTTATTTATTTTCAGCATAACAGTATTCATTATTTTTTCACCACACCCAGTGCTCCATGCAATCCATGCCCTCTATAATGCCCACCACCTGGCACCCCAACCTCTCACCCCCCTGCCACTTCAGACCCCTCAGATTGTTTTTCAGAGTCCATAGTCTCTCATGGTTCACCTCCCCTTCCAATTTCCCCCAACTCCCTTCTCTTCTCTAACTCCCCATGTCCTCCATGCTTTTTGTTATGCTCCACAAATAAGTGAAACCATATGATCATTGACTCTCTCTGCTTGACTTATTTCACTCAGCATAATCTCTTCCAGTCCCGTCCATGTTGCTCCAAAAGTTGGGTATTCATCTTTTCTGATGGAGGCATAATACTCCATAGTGTATATGGACCACATCTTCCTTATCAATTCGTCCGTTGAAGGGCATCTTGGTCCTTTCCACAGTTTGGAGACTGTGGCCATTGCTGCTATAAACATTGGGGTACAGATGGCCCTTCTTTTCACTACATCTGTATCTTTGGGGTAAATACCCAGGAGTGCAAAGACCTCAACGTGAGACAGGAATCCATCAGAATCCTAGAGGAGAACATAGGCAGTAATCTCTTCAATATCTTTGTATCCATTCTTACAATTTACCCACAAAACTGTTTCACTGGGTTAAAAATACCTCAGCACCCATGAGGAAATAGCTCCACCTTCCCCCCTGCCTCTAGGCCTTAGTACCTCTTAGTGGAATCCTACAATATATGTCTTTCTCCGCCTGCAAATTCCAGTTGTGTGATTCATGCTGCTAGGAACGTAGGTGTAAAGATTGTATATGTTGCCATATTGGGGAATCCTCAACATAAGCATTTGTCAAAACTCATACTATGTCAAATCACAAAGAATGTGTTATAGTGTCAATTATGCACTGAGAATGAATAAAAATACATCGATGTGGTTGCACTGATTGTAAAAAATGTACAACCCCCAAGTAAGAAGTTATTCCTAGGGGAAACTGGAGGCCTAGCTAGTGGAAATTTTCTGTATTATCTGTTCAGCTTTATGTTCATCTAAACCTGTTCTGAATCCTATCTAGTAAGTTTTAAAAGTTTGGAAACAGTGATTCAGGGAGAGATCTATATCTCCCTATATTCCAGATTCAGATAAGTTCTAAGATTTACCTAGAGATGTTGTTTCCCTTTTTAAATTTTTTTTAATTTTTTATTTTTTATAAACATATATTTTTATCCCCAGGGGTACAGGTCTGTGAATCACCAGGTTTACACACTTCACAGCACTCACCAAAGCACATACCCTCCCCAATGTCCATAACCCCACCCCCCTTCTCTCATCCCCCCCTTTATAAATTTTTTAAAAAATGTGTTCAATGTTCCGTTGTTTATGCACCACACCCAGTGTTCCATGCAATATGTGCCCTCCTTAATACCCACCACCTGGATAACCCATTCCCCCACCCCCTCCCTTCCAAAACCTTCAGGTTGTTTCTCAGAGTCCAGTCTCTCATGCTTTGTCTCCCCCTCCAATTTCCCCCAATTCACTTTTCCTTGTTGTTTCCTATAAGATTGAACCCAACTTTGAGTTCAATACTAACACCAGTTGACTTAGTAAATTTAAATTTGTACACATGAAATTACAGAAAAATGTTCCATCACATTTTTGTTTTGTTTTGTTTTTTCATTAACATAAGGTGCTTAGTGAGAGCGAGAGTACTCTGGATCAACTTCATGAAGAAATTTCCACAATACATTCCTTTGACTCATCAGTGGATTGGACCTTATTGTGGGGCCAGAAGTGACCTTGTCTGGTCTGTCTATTGATGACAGGTGATTTTCCCGAGTTGGCTGGCACATCATTGTCTGTGTCGTCTGGCATAAGCCTGAGCAACAGGTAATAGAGGAGAGGGCTGTTGACGACCTTCAGGCTGAAGACCAGAGAAAAATTCGTCATACTTTATACATGGTTCAGTCCTCTGACCACTTCTTCCTCAGCTGCACAGCAGAGACTCGTGGATCAGAGTAGGAGTTATGAAGATGGTACAGTGTATGTGTGCACTTAAAACCCCCAACAGACAGGTTTTATGGGCAAATATATTTCTTTAGCTGAGACACTAGAGAAACACCATACAGCAGAGTGAGCATATGTGATTGCCTAGGTTCACACTCCACTTCAGAGGATCATGCCCCCCAGAGATTACGGGGACACCCCTGTACCTCAGTTCCCTCATCTAGGATGTGGAAATGAGGCAACAATTTATTTGGCCCAAGTAAAGCCATAAGAAAGGAAAGAACTGGTGTTTGACCATTGTTTTGTAAGTGTTCAGCTATTGAATGATTAGAGAATGAGCTGGACACTTGGTAATGGGTGACGCCAGATAGGGAAGTTGGATGGCTCCACAGCAAGGGAAGATGGAAGCTTACTCTTTAGCCTTTACATGGGACTGATATGTCACAGCTCATGGGGAATATGTACTATTGTCTGATGTGATCTCACATCAGCATTGTTAATGTGGCGGCAAGCAGGGATTCTCACCCATGTTTTACAGTGAAGCTGCTGGAAAATTCATCAGAATTACTGAAAATTAGGGAAGTTAAAATGGAAGGAGCAGAAGAAAATTTCCCAGAGTAGCCACAGTGATGAATGATGGATCTGGAGCAGGAATGTAGTTAGATCCAGGGCATGAGTATCCCTAACCACCTGAGACCTGCCTAGGGCCCTTGTGAAAATGCCCTAGACCCCTGAATCATGACTCTCATCAGTTTCTCCAAGCGTCTTGCCCCAAGCTTTCTATTGCATAGGGTGGGTGCCCTGGAAGAAACGTCTGGACAGAGAAAAATCCAAATCTTAACTCAGCCTTATAACTCTATGAATCAGTCCCTGACTCCAGAATGGTGTAATGAATTAAATCTGTGATTCTCAGCGACTTGCTTTTGATCTGGCAAAGGTCTGAGGGACTTGGACTAAGGCCTACCCAAGAAGGTACCTGGCTACCCTGGCTCAGTGTGCACCTACACATCCTGCTCCTACACATCCTGTCCTGAGTCTCAGTATTGCTCATCCTCTCCAAATCACACAATGGCAGGGAACAAGCTCCTGCCTCCTCTTAGAAGATTCCCTCTATAGGCACAGCCTGGAGATCCCACCCCTGGACTCTATTTGAGAACATTGGGCAGATACTCCAAAGGTCAGTTGCGAAAGATTCATTTCACTGAGGCAATGATACTGTCCCTTCTCACCAACAGTCCCCAGCATCACTCAAACAGCCAACAAATGTGTCCACCGTAACCCACAAAAATCCCATAAGAATTTCCAGTTTCATTTCTTATGAAAACCCCTTGTGTTCAGACTGCTAATAATTGCCCTCAGACTCTGACATGTGCATTGAGGAAGACTTGACTGGTAATTCTCTAATTCTCTAAAAGTAATGACTATTGCTGCAGTGACAACATCCTCCTGATCTGTTGAAGGCAGTGTGGTGTGTTTCTGTGTGTTTTCTCTGTAAGATTGTGTTCAACACTGGTAATTAGAAATAGAACATTTTCCTAAATATCAGAAGAAAGTAAAAGCAGTCAGCTTGATAGAAGAATGACAGCTGTACAATAATATGAAAATTATAATATACATTTAGATAACCCCATAGACCACTGGGAGGGCACAAATTAAAAAAGTGTAACGGTGAGAGTTACCTAGTTCATTTGACGGAACAGCCCTTAGAACATGAATATTTACTTACCTGTAGAACAACAATTCAGATTTCCCATTGTGGGGAGCCTCTTCACCTATTCCTACTAAGCTTCCTCTCAGGACAGAGCGTGACAGTTGAAGGGTTCAGGATATATCATCACATTCCCATGTACAGTTTTCCAAGTGATTGTGCCTCTACACAGCATGGGTCCAGGTGCTGTGTTCAGTGTCTGTCTCCATAGGCATGTGTGGCCTTAGGAGGACAGATTTGTTTCACAAACTGATCCCAGGCTCACACAGTGTTATTCTGTTTAACAAATTCTGTGAGAGAAAATATCCTGCAAGCCAAACAGAGCTGACAGAAAATTTCTGTGATTCAGGGAATAAAGCTAGCATGTGGTGAATAAAGAGAAGATTCCTTCTTGGTCTAAAACACTATCTCCATTTCTACTACTGAGCTACCAGACATTTCTAGAACAAACAATGAAAATTACTTGCAGAGGAAGAAAATAAGCAATAGTAGAATATTGAGTTTCAAATGTCATATATTCTTTGTCTCAGCATGTGATTTTTGAATTATATATATATTTTCTTACACTCTGTGTGATGTATGTTTATTTTCCCCCTGTACACAGCAAATCTATGCTCTAGGTTAGCTCATTTGTGTGAATTCCCTGAACATCTTCCCTTCTCTCTCTGTATATGGAAGAATGGTTATTCTCTGAGTAATGAAGAAAGAATATGTGTTCACCAGTGTTGGGTAAAAAACACATAATTGGTTCTTTCCAAACATATTTCAGATAAGCAACACTGTGGGATTGTATGTGTGCTCTGGCTCCTAATCCTAAACTTCTAATCACACCCCTTCTGATCCTGTGGCTGTGAGAACTTGCCATGGAAGTCATGTGCCCAGCCCCCAACCAAATTACAAGTGAACATGATCATATAAAAAGGGTGTTGCCAATTTAAAGCGCATTTATCAGTGGAAAGAAGGGTAGGTTGTGGAGAAAGAGGAACCCTCTTATGCTGTTGGTGGGAATGGAAGGTGGCACAACCACTTTGGAAAACATTATGTAGGTTCCTCAAAAAGCTACAACCAGAGCTATCCTATGACCCAGAAATTGCATTACTGGGTATTTACACCAAAGATACAGAGGTAGTGAAAATAAGAGCCACATGCACTGCAATGCTCATAGCAGCAATGTCTATGAGAGCCAAAGAGTGGAAGGAGCTGAGATGCCCTTCAGGAGATGAATGGATAAAGAAGATGTGGTCCATAGTTTGGCGACCGTGGCCATTGCTGCTATAAACATTGGGGGGGGAGGTACAGATGGCCCTTCTTTTCACTACATCTGTATCTTTGGGGTAAATACCCAGTAGTGCAATGGCAGGGTCATAGGGAAGTTGTATTTTTAATTTCTTGAGGAATCTCCACACTGTTCTCCAAAGAGGATGCACCAACTTGCATTCCCACCAACAGTGTAAGAGGGTTCCCCTTTCTCCACATCCTCTCCAACACATGTTGTTTCCTGTCTTGCTAATTTTGGCCATTCTAACTGGTGTGACATTTCAATGTGGTTTTAATTTGAATTTCCATGAGGGCTAGTGATGATGAACATTTTTTCATGTGTCTGATAGCCATTTGTATGTCTTTATTGGAGAATTGTCTGTCCATATCTTCTGCCCATTTTTTGATATGATTGTATTTTTTGTGTGTGTTGAGTTTGAGGAGTTCATTATAGAACCAAGATGCCCTTCAATGGATGAATGGATAAGGAAGATGTGGTCCATATACACTATGGAGTATTATGCCTCCATCAGAAAGGACAAATACCCAACTTTTGTAGCAACATGGATGGGACTGGAAGAGATTATGCTGAGTGAAATAAGCCAAGCAGAGAGAGTCAATTATCATATGGTTTCACTTATTTGTGGAGCATAACAAAAAGCATGGAGGACATGGGGAGTTAGAGAGAAGGGGGTTGGGGTAAATTGGAAAAGGAGGTGAATCATGAGAGACTATGGACTCTGAAAAACAATCTGAGGGGTTTGAAGTGGCAGTGGGGTGGGAGGTTGGGGTACCAGGTGGTGGATATTATAGAGGGCACGGATTGCATGGAGCACTGGGTGTGTTGAAAAAATAACGAATATTGTTATGCTGAAAAAAATTTAAAAAAAAAGATGTGGTCCATATATACAATGGAATATTACTCAGCCATCAGAAAAGATGAATACCCAACACGTGCATCAACATGGCTAGAACTGGAGAAGATTATGTTAAATGAAGTAAGTCAAGCAGAGAAAGACAATCGTGCGTTTTACTTATTTGTGGAACACAAGGAGTAGGATGGAGAACATTAGGAAGAGGAAGGAAAAATGAAAGGGGGAAATTGGAAGGCAAAGAACCATGAGAGACAATGGACTCTGGGAAGTAATCTGTGGGTTTTGTATCCAGCAATTGCACTACTAGGTACTTATTCAAAGGACACACACACAAAAAAAATACAGACCCAAAGGTGTACATGCACCCAGTATTTATGGCAGCATTATTAATGCTAGCTAAATTATGGAGAGAGCCCAAATGTCCATTGACTGGTGAATGGCTAAAGAAGATGTGGCATATATTTACAGTGGAATAATACTCAGCTATCAGAAGTATGAAATCTTGTCATTTGCAATGACGTGGATGGAGCTAAAGTGTATTATGTTAAGCAAAATAAATCAGTCCAAGAAATACAAATACCATCTGATTTCACCCATATGTGGAATTTAAGAAAAAAAAAACAACACATATGACCATATTGGGGGGGGGGGCAGAGAGAGCGAAACAAACCATAAGATACTCTTAACAATAGAGAACAAGGGGCACTTGGGTTCATTCAGTTAAGGATAGCCTCTGGGTACTGTAATGGGATCTTGCATCTGACTTTGTGCTCAGCGGGGAGTATCTTTCTCCCTCTTACTTTGCCCCTTCCTCCCTCCACTTGTGTGCGTGCCTCTCTCTGCCTCAAATAAATAAACCTTTAAAAAAAAGAGAGAGAGGAAAAACTGAGGGTTGATAAAGGGAGGTGGGTGAGACTGGGAGGATGGGTGAAGGGTAGTAAGGAGGGCACTTTAAATGATGAGTACAGAGTATTATTTTGTGCAAGTGATGAGTCACTGAATTCTACTCCTGAAACCAATATGGCACACTATACATTACCTAGCTAAAATTTAAATAAAAGTATGAAACAAATGAAACAAAATAAATAGGAACCATCTTTATACAGTAAATAAAAGAGTATTTATCCTTTCTAATGGAGGCATAATACTCCATTGGATATGTGGACCATATCTTCTTTATCCTTTCATCTATTGAAGGGCATCTTGGCTCTTTCCAGAGTTTGGCAACTGTGGCCATTGCTGCTATGAACATTGGGGTATATAGATGGCCCTTCCTTCCATGACATCTGTATCTTTGAGGTAAATGTCCAGTAGTGCAATTGCAAGGTCATAGGGTAGCTCTATTTTTCATTTCTTAAGGAGTCTCCACACTGTATTCTAAAGTGACTGCACCAACATGCTCTCCCACCAACAGTGTAAGAGGGTTCCCCTTTCTCCACGTCCTCTCCAACACTTGTTTCCCATCTTGTTAATTTTGGCCATTCTAACTGGTCTAAGGTGGTACCTCAATGTAGTTTTGATTTGATTCTCCCCGATGGCTAACGATGATGAACATTTTTTTATGTGTCTGTTAGCCATTTGTGTGTCTTCATTGGAGAAGTGTCTGTTCATGTATTCTGCCCATTTTTTGACGTGTTATCTGTTTTTTGGGGGGGTTGAGTTTGAGGAGTTCCTTAGAGATCTTGGATATCAGCCCTTTCTCTGTAGCGCCATTTGTGTATATCTTCTCCCATTCCGTGGGTTGCCTCTTTGTTTTGTAGACTGTTTCCTTTGCTGTGCAGAAGGTTTTGGCCTTAATGAAATCCCCAAAGTTCTTTTTCGCTTTTGTCTCCTTTGCCTTTGGAGACATGTCTTGAAAGAAGTCGCTGTGGTCAATGTCGAAGAGGTTACTGCCTGTGTTCTTCTCTAGGATTTTGATAGTTTCTTGGCTCATGTTGAGGTCTTTTATCCATTTTGTGTTTATCTTTGTGTATGGTGTAAGAGAATGGTCAAGTTTCATTCTTCTCCATATAGCTGTCCAATCTTCACAGCACCATTTATTGAAGAGACTGTCTGTTTTCCCCTGGATATTTTTTTCCTGCTTTGTCAAACACCATTTGGCTATTTGAGTTGCAGGTCCATATCTGAGCTCTCTACTCTGTTCCACTGGTCTGTATGTCTATTTTTGTGCTAGTACCATGCTGTCTTGGTAATCACAACTTTGTAGTAAAGCTTGAAATCAGGCAACTTCATGCCCTCAATTTTGTTTTTCTTTTTCAACTTTTCCTTAGCAATTCAGGGTCTCTTCTGGTTCCATACAAATTTTGTTTGTTCCCACACTTTGAAAAATACCGGTGGAATTTTGATCAGGATGGCATTGAAAGTATAGATTGCTAACAGACACATGAAAAAATGTTCATCATCATTAGCCACCAGGGAGATTCAAATTAAAACTACATTCAGGTACCACCTTTCACCAGTTAGAATGGCCAAAATTAACAAGATGAGAAACAAGATATGTTGGAGAGGATGTGGAGAAAGGGGAACCCTCTTACACTGTTGGTGGGAATGCACGTTGGTGCAGCCACTTTGGAAAACAGTGTGGAGATTCCTTAAGAAATGAAAAGTCGAGTTACCCTATGACCTTGCAATTGACTACTGGGCATTTACCCCAGATACGGATGTTGTGGAGAGAAGGGCCATCTTACCCCAATGTTTATAGCAGCAATGGCCACAGTTGCCAAACTCTGGAAAGAGCCAAGATGCCCTTCAACAGATGAAAGGATAAAGAAGATATGGTCCATATATCCAATGGAATATTACTCCTCCATCATAAAGGATGAATCCCAAGTTTTGTATCAACATGGGTGGGACTGGAGGAGATTATTCTGAGTGAAATAAATCAAGTGGAGAGAGTTAATGATCATATGGTTTCCCTTACTTGTGGAGTATAAGGAATAACATGGAGGACATTGGGAGAAGGAGAGGAGAAGTGAGGTGGGGAAAATTGGACAGGGAGATGAACCATGAGAGACTGTGGATCCTGAGAAATAACTGGAAGGTTTTGGAGGGGAGTGGGGTTTTGGCTGAGCCTGGTGGTGGGTATTAAGGAGGGCATGTATTGCATGGAGCACTGGGTGTGGTACATAAACAATGAATCTTGGAACACTGAAAAAATAAGGTAAAATTCAATATTTTTTAAAAATTGCTCTTTTGTAGACTATGACTTAGTACAAGCAAACAAATCCAGAAGCAATAAATCCAAATAAATCCAATCCAAGTTGGTCCCATGGGGGTTATTTAAAAAAAAAAAAAAAAAAGACAGAGCATCAAAATGGATTTTAAAGACGTAAGTACCACCTTCATGGTTGGTGAAGCCATGAAGAAACCACCAGAACACACTTTAATTATCACAATACAGACAAGTTAAAAGAAAAAAGGAGAAAAAATTATGCCACCATGATAACACAAATGAAATGTAAACCATAGTAGCTACATTTATTTCAGACAAAGCTGACTTCAGAACCAGGAAAATGAGCAGGGATAAAGAAAGGAGTTACCTAAGAGGAGGGGGTCCATTCTCCTGTAAGACATGAACAATCCTTCACCTACATGCATCTGACAATACAGCATCAATGTATGCGACACAGCAACTGTTGACAATGGGAAAGAAAAATGGAAAAATCCATTCCCTTGATGGACGGACATTCGATACCCAAATTCACTATTTCAGCATGAAACACTACTCTTTCAGTAATTGATACATGCCATCATGCACAAAGTCCTTAAAGATGAGTTGAACAGTACCTTTGATCAACTGAATCTAAATGACAATTATGTAATATTGTATCTAGCCACAGGAGAATACAAAGTCTTCCCAAACTCAAGTGAAACAGTCACCAGAATAACCATATTCTGAGGTTTAAAAAAAATGCCTCATAAAATCTAATACAACAGACCTCATACAAATTATGTTCTTAGACCCCAAAGAACATAAACATAGAAGGCTATAACAGAAAGATATCTAGAAAATTCCAAAATATTTGGAGACTAAGCATCACATGGATCAAAAACAGAACACTCAAAAGAATTTTCAAATATTTTGTAATAAATTAAAATGTATGTACACCTTTATAAAATTTGTGGACTACGTGGGGGAGGAGTCAAGATGGTGGAGAAGTAGCAGGCTGAGACTACTTCAGGTAGCAGGAGATCAGCTAGATAGCTTATCTAAAGATTGCAAACACCCACAAATCCAATGGAGATCAAAGAGAAGAACAGCAACACTAGAATCAGAAAATCAACCACCTTCTGAAAGGGAGGACTGGAGGAAAAGTGAATCCAAAACAACGGGAAGATAGACTGCAGGGGGGAGGGGCTGGCTCCCGGCAAGTGGCAGAGCAATGGAGCACAAAATCGGGACTTTTAAAAGTCTGTTCCACTGAGGGACTTTGCTCCAGAGGGTAAACCGGGGTGAAGCCCACGCGGGGTCAGCGTGGCCCCAGGTCCCGCAGGGTCACAGAAGGATCGGGGGTGTCTGAGTGTCGCAGAGCTTGTAGGTATTAGAACAGGGAAGCCGGCTACAGAGACAGAGCCGAGGAGGGAGCTCTCAGCTCGGGGTTACCTTGAACGGCCGCAGGCTCGGTGAGCCTGGAGTGCGGCCAGAGGCCAGGGAGACGGGAGTAATTGGGCACTATTCTCTGATGGCGCACTGAGGAGTGGGGCCCTGAGCTCTCTGCTCCTATGGGCCGGAGACTGGGAGGCCGCCATTTTCATTTCCGTCCTCCGGAACTCTACGGAAAGTGTTCCCCGAGCGGATTACTCAGCAGCCCGACCCCTGGTAAGGGCGGTGCAATTCCGCCTGGGGCAAAGACACTTGTGAATCACTACAACAGGCCCCTCCCCCAGAAGATCAACAAAAAATCCAGCCAGGACCAAGTTCACCTACCAAGGAGTGCAGGTTCAATACCAAGGAGAGCAGCGGAATTCCAGAGGAGGAGAAAGCAAAGCACTGAACTCATGGCTTTCTCCCCATGATTCATTAATCTTCCAGTTAATTTAATTTATTTCTTTTCAATTTTTTTCTTCTGCTGCTAATTTTTTTTAACTTTTACTCTTTTCTTTTCTAACGTTTTTAAACTAGTTTATCTATGATATATATATTTTTTCTTTATTCATTTTATTTTTTTAATTGTTTCTTTTTTTTTTTCTGAACCACTTTTATCCCCTTTCTCCCCCCCCCCCCCCACGATTTGGGGTCTCTTCTAATTTGGTTAAAGCATATTTTCCTGGGGTCTTTGCCAGCCTCTTAGTATTTTACTTGCTCCTTCATATACTCTTATCTGGACAAAATGACAAGGCAGAAAAACTCACCACAAAAAAAAAAAAAAAAAAAAAAAAAAGAACAAGAGGCAGTACTGAAGGCTAGGGACCTAATCAATACAGACATTGGTAATATGTCAGCTATAGAGTTCAGAATGATGATTCTCAAGGTTCTAGCCAGGCTCGAAAAAGGCATGGAAGATATTAGAGAAACCGTCTTGGGAGATATAAAAGCCCTTTCTGGAGAAATAAAAGAACTAAAATCTAACCAAGTTGAAATAAAAAAGTTATTAATGAGGTGCAATCAAAAATGGAGGTGCTAGGAAGAAGGGGCCGGCCTTCCAGCAAGAGTGACGCAAGATGGCAGCCACCACGGGCTCGGGAGTAAAAGTCCCTCGCAATTTTCGACTGTTGGAAGAACTGGAAGAAGGCCAGAAAGGAGTAGGAGATGGCACAGTTAGCTGGGGTCTAGAAGATGACGAAGACATGACACTTACAAGATGGACAGAGATGATAATTGGGCCTCCGAGAACAATTTATGAAAACCGAATATACAGCCTTAAAATGGAATGTGGACCTAAATACCCAGAAGAACCCCCTTTTGTAAGATTTATAACAAAAATGAATATGAATGGAGTTAATAGTTCTAATGGAGTGGTGGACCTAAGAGCCATATCAGTGCTAGCAAAATGGCAGAATTCATATAACAACAAAGTTGTCCTGCAAGAGCTCTGGCGCCTAATGATGTCTAAAGAAAACATGAAACTCCCTCAGCCGCCTGAAGGACAGTGTTACAGCAATTAATCAAAAAGAGAAACCACAGGCCCGCCCCCCTCCCCCATTCGATTTAAGCAGTCATTTTCCACAGTAGTACATTTTCTAGATACGTCTTGTAGACCTCAAAGTACTGGAAAGGAAGCTCCCATTCAAAGGCAATTTATCTTAAGATACTGTAAACGATACTAATTTTTTGTCCATTTGAAATATATAAGTTGTGCTATAACAAAAAAAAAAAATGGAGGTGCTCACTGCTAGGATAAATGAGGCAGAAGAAAGAATTTGCAATGCAGAAGACCAAATGACAGAGAATAAAGAAGCTGAGCAAAAGTGGGACAAACAGCTATTGGACCACGAGGGGAGAATTCGAGAGATAAGTGACACCATGAGACGAAACAACATTAGAATAATTGGGATTCCAGAAGAAGAAGAAAGAGAGAGGGGAGCAGAAGGTCTATTGGAGAGAATTATTGGAGAGAATTTCCCTAATATGGCAAAGGGAACAAGCATCAAAACCCAGAAGGTGCAGAGAACCCCCCTCAAAATCAACAAGAATAGCTCCACACCCTGGCACCTAATGGTAAAATTTACAAGTCTTAGTGACAAAGAGAAAATCCTGAAAGCAGCCCAGGAAAAGAAGTCTGTAACATACAATGGTAAAAATATTAGATTGGCAGCAGACTTATCCACAGAGACCTGGCAGGCCAGAAAGAGCTGGCATGATATATTCAGAGCACTAAATGAGAAAAACATGCAGCCAAGAATACTATATCCAACTAGGCTATCATTGAAAATAGAACGAGAGATAAAAAGCTTCCAGGACAAACAAAAACTGAAAGAATTTGCAAACACCAAACCAGCTCTACAGGAAATATCGAAAGGGGTTCTCTAAGCAAAGAGAGAGGCTAAAAGTAGTAGATCAGAAAGGAACAGAGACAATATACAGTAACAGTCACCTTACAGGCAATACAATGGTACTAAATTCGTATCTCACGATAGTTACCCTGAATGTTAATGGGCTAAATGCCCCAATCAAAAGACACAAGGTATCAGAATGGATAAAAAAACAAAAACCCATCTATATGTTGCCTACAAGAAACTCATTTCAGACCTGAAGACATCTCCAGATTTAAAGTGAGGAGGTGGGAAACAATTTACCATGCTAATGGACATCAGAAGAAAGCAGGGGTGGCAATCCTTATATCCGATCAAATAGATTTTAAGCCAAAGACTATAATAAGAGATGAGGAAGGACACTATATCATACTCAAAGGATCTGTCCAACAAGAAGATCTAACAATTTTAAATATCTATGGCCCTAACGAGGGAACAGCCAACTATATAAAACAATTAATTAAAAAAAAATCAAAGAAATACATCAACAATAATACATTAATAGTAGGGGACTTTAACACTCCCCTCACTGAAATGGACAGATCATCCAAGCAAAAGATCAACAAGGAAATAAAGGCCTTAAATGACACACTGGACCAGATGGACACCACAGATATATTCAGAACATTTCATCCCAAAGCAACAGAATACACATTCTTCTCTAGTGCACATGGAACATTTTCCAGAATAGATCACATCCTCGGTCCTAAATCAGGTCTCAACCGGTATCAAAAGATTGGGATCATTCCCTCCATATTTTCAGACCACAATGCTCTGAAGCTATAACTCAATCACAAGAGGAAACTTGGAAAGAACCCAAATACATGGAGACTAAACAGCATCCTTCTAAAGAATGAATGGGTCAACCAGGAAATTAAAGAAGAATTGAAAAAATTCATGGAAACAAATGATAATGAAAACACAATGGTTCAAACTCTGTGGGACACAGCAAAGGCAGTCCTGAGAGGAAACTATATAGCGGTACAAGCCTTTCTCAAGAAACAAGAAAGGTCTTAAGTACTCAACCTAACCCTAAACCTAAAGGAGCTGGAGAAAGGACAAGAAAGAAACCCTAAACCCAGCAGGAGAAGAGAAGTCATAAAGGTCAGAGCAGAAATCAATGAAATAGAAACCAAAAAAAATGATAGAACAAATCAACAAAACTAGGAGCTGGTTCTTTGAAAGAATTAATAAGATTGATAAACCCTTGGCCAGACTTATCAAAAAGAAAAGAGAAAGTACCCAAATAAATAAAATAATAAATGAAATGAGGGAGATCACAACTAATCTTATTTATTTACCCAAATAAGTAAAATAATAAATGAAATGAGGGAGATCACAACTAATTTTATTTATTTACCCAAATAAGTAAAATAATAAATGAAATGAGGGAGATCACAACTAACCAAAGAAATACAGACAATTATAAGAACATACTATGAGCAACTCTACACCAACAAATTTGACAATCTGGAAGAAATGGATGCATTCCTAGAGACATATAAACTACCACAACTGAACCAGGAAGAAATAGAACACCTGAACAGACCCATAACCAGTAAGGAGATTGAAACAGTCATCAAAAATTTCCAAACAAACAAAAGCCCAGGGTCAGATGGCTTCCCGGGGGAATTCTACCAAACATTTAAAGAAGAGCTAATTCCTATTCTCCTGAAACTGTTCCAAAAATTAAAAATGGAAGGAAAACATCCAAACTCATTTTATGAGGCCAGCATCACCTTGATCCCCAAACCAGACAAGGATCCCATCAAAAAAGAGAACTACAGACCAATATCCTTGATGAACACAGATGCTAAAATTCTCACCAAAATACTAGCCAATAGGATTCAACAGTACATTAAAAGGATTATTCACCATGACCAAGTGGGATTTATTCCAGGGCTGCAAGGTTGGTTCAACATCCCCAAATCAATCAATTTGATACAACACATTAATAAAAGAAAGAACAAGAACCATATGATACTCTCAATAGATGCTGAAAAAACATTTGACAAAGTACAGCATCCCTTCCTGATCAAAACTCTTCAAAGTGTAGGGATAGAGGGGACATACCTCAATATCATCAAAGCCATCTATGAAAAACCCACCGCAAATATCATTCTCAATGGAGAAAAACTGAAAGCTTTTCCGCTAAGGTCAGGAACACGGCAGGGATGTCCATTATCACCACTGCTATTCAACATAGTACTAGAAGTCCTAGCCTCAGCAATCAGACAACAAAAGGAAATTAAAGGCATCCAAATCGGCAAAGAAGAAGTCAAACTATCACTCTTTGCAGATGATATGATACTATATGTGGAAAACCCAAAAGACTCCACTCCAAAACTGCTAGAACTTATACAGGAATTCAGTAAAGTGTCAGGATATAAAATCAATGCACAGAAATCAGTTGCATTTCTCTACACCAACAACAAGACAAGAAAGAGAAATTAAGGAGTCCATCCCATTTACAATTGCACCCAAAACTATAAGATACCTAGGAATAAACCTAACCAAAGAGGCTAAGAATCTGTATCAGAAAACTATAAAGTACTCATAAAAGAAATTGAGGAAGGCACAAAGAAATGGAAAAATGTTCCATGCTCCTGGATTGGAAGAATAAATATTGTGAAAATGTCTATGCTACCTAAAGAAATCTACACATTTAATGCAATTCCTATCAAAATACCATACATCTTTTTCAAAGAAATGGAACAAATAACCCTAAAATTTATATGGAACCAGAAAAGACCTCAAATAGCCAAAGGAATATTGAAAAAGAAAGCCAAAGTTGGTGGCATCACAACTCCGGACTTCAAGCTCTATTACAAAGCTGTAACAAGACAGCCTGGTACTGGCACAAAAACTGACACATAGATCAATAGATCATAGATCATAGATCAACAGACACACAGACACATAGACACACAGAACAGAATAGAGAGCCCAGAAATAGACCCTCAACTCTAGGGTCAACTAATCTTCGACAAAGCAGGAAAGAATGTCCAATGGAAAAAAGACAGCCTCTTCAACAAATGGTGTTGGGAAAATTGGACAGCCACATGCAGAAAAATGAAACTGGACTATTTCCTTCGACCACACATGAAAATAGACTCAAAATGGAGGAAGGACCTCAATGTGAGAAAGGAATCCATCAAAATCCTTGAGGAGAACACAGGCAACACCCTCTTCGAGCTCAGCTGCAGCAACATCTTCCTAGGAATATTGCCAAAGGCAAGGGAAGCAAGGGCAAAAATGAACTATTGGTATTTCATCAAGATCAAAAGCTTTTTCACAGCAAAGGAAACAGATAACAAAACCAAAAGACAACTGACAGAATGGGAAAAGATATTTGCAAATGACATATCAGATAAAAGGCTAGTGTCCAAAATCTATAAAGAACTTAGCAAACTCAACACCCAAAGAACAAATAATCCAATCAAGAAATGGGCAGAGGACACGAGCAGACATTTCTGCAAAGAAGACATCCAGATGGCCAACAGACACATGAAAAATTGCTCCATATCACTCGGCATCAGGGAAATACAAATCAAAACCACAATGAGATATCACCTCACACCAGTCAGAATGGCTAAAATTAACAAGTCAAGAAATGACTTGTAGGAGGGGAACCCTCCTACACTGTTGGTGGGAATGCAAGCTAGTGCAACAAGCTCTGGAAAACAGCTTGGTGGTTCTCAAAATGTTGAAAATAGAACTACCCTACGATCTAGCAATTGCACTACTGGGTATTTACCCTAAAGGTACAAACATAGTGATCCGAAGGGGCACGTGCACCCGAATGTTTATAGCAGCAATATCTACAATAGCCAAACTATGGAAATAACCTAGATGTCCATCAACAGATGAATTGATCAAGAAGATGTGGTATATATACCCAATAGAATACTATGCAGCTATCAAATAAATGAAATCTTGCCATTTGTGATGACATGGATGGAACTAGATGGTATCATGCTTAGTGAAGTAAGTCAGATGAATTGATCAAGAAGATGTGGTATATATACCCAATAGAATACTACGCAGCTATCAAATAAATGAAATCTTGCCATTTGTGATGACATGGATGGAACTAGATGGTATCATGCTTAGTGAAGTAAGTCAGTTGGAGAAAGACAGCTATCATATGATCTCCCTGATATGATGGAGTGGAGATGCAACATGGGGGTTAAGGGGTAGGAGAAGAATAAATGAAACAAGATGGGATTAGGAGGGAGACAAACCATAAGTGACTTGTAGTCTCACAAAACAAACTGAGGGTTGCTGGGGGGGAGGGGAGTTGGGAGAGGGGGGTGGGGTTATGGACATTGGGGAGGGTATGTCCTGGGGTGAGTGCTGTGAAGTGTGTAAACCTGGTGATTCACAGACCTGTACCCATGGGGATAAAAATATATTATATGTTTATAAAAAATAAATTTAAAAAAATTTGTGGACTGCAATGAAAGCAGTACTTTGAAGAAATTCTAGAAACTGAACACATGTACACTAACAAAATAAAGGTCTGAAACAATTAGCTAGACAAAAGAACAATGTAAGTCTCAAAAAAGCCAAAGAGAGGTGTAATTTTGGCAGAAATTTATAAAATTGGAAATGGGAACTCAATAAAGAAAATCAATAAAACTGCAAGTCGTTCTTTGAAAAGATTTTAAAATGGGGTATAAATATTTACAATTGTTCTCTCTTCTTTTGGATAGGCCCCTTAATTATGATATAATGCCCATCTTCATCTGTTACACACTTGGTTTTAAAATCTACTTTGATATAAGAATGGCTACCTACTCTGCCTTTTTTTTGACATCCATTTCTTGTCCCTTACTTTCAATCTGCTGATGTCTGTAGGTCTAAAATGAGTCTTGTAAGCAGAAACTTTTAAAAAAATCCATTCTGATGCCCTATGTTTTTTTATTGGAACATTTAAGCAGCCTGGGACAAGAAGTCTGTAACATACAATGGTAGAAATATTACATTGGCAGCAGACTTATCCACAGAGATCTGGCAGACCAGAAAGAACTGGCATGATATATTCAAAGCACTAAGCAAGAAAAACATGCAGCCAATAATACTATATCCAGCTAGGCTATCATTGAAAGTAGAAGGAGAGATAAAAAATCTTCCAGGACAAACAAAAACTGAAAGAAGTCTTGGGTTTTACTTCTCCTTGCACTGGGGGGTGCGGGTGGGGGGGGTGGTGTCTAGACTTTGTCCAGTGTGTGGCAAGGTTTAATTAAGTGTGTTTTGGTCTGCTTGTTAAATGTAGCCAGAGTTAAACAAAAGGGAAGCTAGATCTATTTCACCTAGAGCTGAAGTTATGCTGCCACTCTGTGATCAGTAGACTTGTTGCATGTGAGGGATTTGTTCTTGTCGTCTATGAGAGGGGTCAGCTACACAGATTCTCAGAAGAACTCACCTTAGTGAGATGCACCTGCAGGGCATGGTGAAGGGCTTGGTGTAAGTGGCTCTGGCCTGACTTGGTAGCACTGTGAGGCTCTCTGTAGTTGGTCAGTGCTGATGGGTGGGGGAGATAATGGCATCACCCTATTCTCTTGTCCCCGGAGAGAGGAGTTCATAAACCACCACTCTTTAGAAAGCCCTCACTGCATCATCAAAAACTAATGATATATTTTATGGTGAATAACATAACAATAAAAAATATTTAAAAATGAAAGAAAAAGAGAGAAAGAAAGCCCTCAAAGAAGAGCAAACGATAGCCCCTTTTGTGTTTCCAGCTTCCATCCCATCCCTGTCTTCTCCCTTTCTGAGTCCAAGCCGTCAGCCTACCAGACATTACAGTACTGCTGTGTTTTATGTCAGGAACAGCTGGTTTTCAAAACTCCCCCATTTTGGGGGTGAGTGTCACGTAGACCCCATTAACTTCTTCTGGGGAGGCTCTTGCTGCACTATGACCAGGTGCTGGTTTGTTCCAGAAAATGTTCTTATGACCATGGAATTGTCAATAGGTCATGGTAAAGTGCGGCAAAAGGCTAGCACCAAGACTTGCTGCCTTCAGCTGGTGTCTTTTATCCTATTCTAATGAACAAGGAAGCAGGTTGACGCTTGCCTGCTCTTTTGTCCCCAAAAGTCCCTGCCACCTCTCCCAAATGCACTCTAAGAAGGAGAACTGTTTCTTACCATGTGACCTAAGGGATCGTCAGACCATGCTGACTACTACTCCCAAGTCTCTGATCTCACTCCCACAGCAGTACTGACAAACCCTTCAGGAAAGAATGTGGCCATGGCATGGATTTCTAAATCCCAGAGGAAATATTCTCTCACCTATCCAGCTCTGAGAGTGGTTTTTAGGGGGGAGCAAACAGGGGACATTAAAAGGAAGATGATGTGACAAGTCCTTTCAGTTACGAGAGAGAAAGTTGACTTATCACTCACCACCTGGCACATTCTAGAAGAGATTAGTCTCCATGTTCAAGTGCCTCTGAGAGAGTTCTTGTGTCACCAGAGAAGACATCCACCATCGGTCCATAACAAGAAGACCCTCAGTCCTTCATCCATAATTTCCAAGTGTTAACCAACAAAATCAAGATTTGACATTTAGTAGTGGCAAAGGGAGGAAAGTGCAAGAAAAGATAATTTTTAGAGAGCAAAGCAAGAAAATATGTTTAAAAACACAACACACTCAAGGCACTTGGATGTAATTCCTCTTATTGTTATGTCATAAAGTTATGAAATAAACAAAACCAACTTGTACACATATTTCCCTTTCTTTTCTGATTTCATATACACCTTCCTTAGTCTCCATGTCAACAGGTACAACCTGACTGTCATCTGGAACCCTCTCCCATTTTTTTAAAAATTTCTTTTCAGCATAACAGAATTCATGTTTTTGCACCACACCCAGTGCTCCATGCAATACGTGACCTCCTTAATATCCACCACCTGGCTCCCCCAACTTCCCATCTTCTGCCCCCTCAAAACCCTCAGATTGTTTTTTAGAGTCCATAGTCTCTCGTGGTTCACCTCCCCCTCCAATTTCCCTCAACTCCCATCTCCTCTCCATCTCCCTATGTCCTCCATGTTATTTGTTATGCTTCACAAATAAGTGAAACCATATGATACTTGACTCTTTCTGCTTTCCCATTGGTTTTTACTCAGTGTCATTTCTTACCTGGAGAGGCTTCCATCTCACTGCTGGTGTTCTTGATGTTCCCCATAAGCAAATCTCTAGAAACACAAGCAGGAGAAAACACGTTATTAGACAGAGGGGCCTAGCCATCCCTCCCATGCTAGTTGAGATTATGGTGGGTCATACAGCATCTCCCTGATCTTTCTAGTGGATTCTCAGACCTTTGCTGGACTCAGTGTGGCTGGCACCATTCAGCAAGACAGCGATCACAGTAGCAAACCTTCAAATGAAACCGAGATGCTAAAGGAATTATCATTTGCATTATCAGTTCTACCAGGCCCATTTTACCTCCCACCTCCAAATTTAGCAATATGAAATTCCATATGGTATAGAAAACTTGAAATGTTCCTAGTTTGTCTCAGTAAAAGGAGGTTATTTTATTTTATTTTACTTTATTTTAGTTCATTGAGTTAATAAATGATTTTGTAAAGTTAACTTTAGAGAGTCACATCTAGTGACCATTAATCTGGATGGCACAGCTCCAGAATCAAAGATGAAGACATAACCTCTCTTCCCTTTGCTATTCCTTGTACAGTAATTGCTGCCCTCATCTGACCATTTATTTGTTGGTTTTTCCTGGGATCATGTACACATGTCAGGCATTACTTGAGGCCTTGGGAAATGAAAACAGTAAGGTCAACAGCTAGGTCCTAGAAAAAAATTTTCTACAGATTCATTTCAACACTAATAAAAATCCAATGTCATTCAGGGAAATGACAACTCAATCTTGAAATACATGTGGAACCATAAAGGATCCTAAAAGAGTCACAAAACATTGAAAGTAAACAACAAAAATGGAGGCTCTGTACTTGCTGACTTTCAAACACTTTAGAGAGCTACACTAAGCTAACCAGTATAGTGCAGGCATAAAAATAGGCAGATAGACTAACGACCAGAAAAGAGAACCTGAAAATAAACTCACACATACATGGCCATATGATCTTTGGCAAGTATGCCAAGACTACACAAGGGTGAAAGGATACTCTCTTCAACAATTTAAAGAAGGAAAAGGAAACCTACAGAAGGAGAGAAAATATTTGCAAAACTTGTTTCAGAGAAGGTGTTACTGTGCAAAAAGGAAACAAAAGTGACTTACCAAATTAGAAGAAGGGGGAAAATCATGAATTAGTTGGCCCCAAAGGAAACAAACCAATGGCCATCAGACCTATGAAAAGATGCTCAACCTAACTAGTAATCAAAACAATAATCAGATATCTCCACATCTTTTAGGATGGCTTTTATGAAAATAAAAAAACAAACAAACACAACAACAACAAACAGGTGTTGGTAAGAATGTGAAAAAGTCAAATCTGTGAATGCTATTAGTGGGAGTAGAAAATGGTGCAGCCATCATGGAAAACTGTGTTGAGTTTCCTTATATTGCAAAGGGAACTCTCAGAGGATCCAGCTATCACACATGTGGTTATATATCCAAAGGGAGTGAGCCAGGTATCTGGAAGATACACCTGCAATTTCATATTTATTGCAGCATTTACACAGTAGCCAAGATATGGAAAAAAGCCCCAATGTTAATTGACACTGAATGTTAAAGAATGGTGGTATATCCATACAGTGGACTATTATTTATCCTTAATAAAGAAGAAAATGCTGTCCTTTGTGGGAACACGAAAGACCTTGAATACATTATACTAAGTCAAATAAGCCAATGACAGAAAATCAAAGATTGTATGATTGCATTTCCATAATCAATCTAAAATAGTCAATGTCACAGAAGCAGGAAGCAGAGGGCTGCCAAAAGTTGGAGGAGGAGGAAAGGATGCATTTTTATTCTACATGTGGAGATTTAGTCATGCCTGATGGAAGTAGAGATCTGCTGCACAACCATGTGCATCGAGTTAACAATACTGTGCTTCTACTTGCAAATTTGACAAGAGGATAGATTTGAGGTCATGTGTGCTTTTTTTTGCAATTTAAGTATAAGTGGAATAAAGTACAAATGTAAGAAGGAAATAAAGAAGAAAAAGAAGAGAAGAGGTTGTTTTGGAGGAAGGCAAAAGGTGAAGTCGTAGAAGATGACAGAAAGCCACTTTCTGCAGGTGTTAAAGATGTCTGCACAGTGCTCACTCCTGTGAACAGGAGACTGTATCCTTTCTCATCTCCATCCAGGAAGGGGACAAATATCATCCAAAGTGTGAGCAAGGTGTGCTCAGGTACTACTGCTTTTCCTGATCTTGAATCTTTGGAATCACCCACCAGCAGTAGAAACTATGATCTATAGATTTAGGTTTTCTAGGAAACCCTCGGATCAAGTAGACTGTCTGGGACAAACAAGTGACATTTGAAAAATCAAGCAGTCTCGTGCTTTTTTTGTTTCTTTGGGGAAAATGCCTATATGGAAATCAAATATTATTTAGACATGTCTTTCTCACAGGGTTGATGCTCCAAAATAAAACATAAACCATAACTTGGTTCAGTTTCTGCTGATATTGACTTAAAATAACTACCTTGACTTGTTTATTTGCAGAGGCCTTCAGAATAATTGAAAACCCTATTTCCCCTGTCTGACGGAAAGGGTCATGAGTGATAACACTGTTGTCACACTTTTGAGGTTCCCTTTCCACACTGTGCCCCACAAAATGTGCCCTTCCATCCTCCTTTCTAGGAAGGCACGTGCCTACCCTGATGCTCAGTCCCAGAAGAAGACCCCTTGTTTCTCTTTTCATATTACACATTGTGGCCCAGCAGAACCACAACAACGATCTGTAGTGGGAGACTCATTCTTCAAGTGAGAATGAGTTTTATACTTTTGTACTTTATTCTGAAGGTAAAGTTTAGACCTTGATGGAGAAAGAGAGTTAATTTCCCCCAACAATTCCTGGTGCTTCTCTTTTCTGACTCCCACTCAATTCTAGGTGTTGGCACATGGCAGCAACTGGGGCCACTTGAAGAAGAAAAGAGCCCCTCCCTAGCACTCAGTGCTTTAGGTGAACTTGGGAAGACTCATATAGATGAAGAGTGTTTTGAGTGAGTGAAGTGGCAAGATTGAGGGACTCTGACCATTCACAATGTCATGAGACCTACTATGAGGTGAGAGTCATTATTTTTTTTTGAGAGTCATTATTAAATGGAATTTTCACTGACTCAGTAACAGGAATTGTGAAGCCCAAATTTGTTTATTTTGTGCACAGTAATCCTCTACCTGGGTGCTGATGAGATATGTTATAATGGATGTGTATGCAGCATATCATGAACAAGATTTAAATTGTAGCATTTGATTAATTTATACATGCTTAGATATTCATGATGTAATGGTGATGGGAATTTTTCTTTTTTTTAAATTTAATTTTATTGTTTTCAGTGTTCCAAGATTCATTGTTTATGCACTACACCCAGTGCTCCATGCAATACATGCTCTCCTTAATACCCACCACTAGGGTCACCTAACCCCTAAACCCCTCCCCTCCAAAACCCTCAGGTTGTTTCTCAGGGTCCACAGACTCTCATGGTTCATCTCGCCCTCTGATTTCTCCCAATTCACTTCTCCTCTCCTTCTCCTAATGTCCTCGATGTCATTCTTTATGCTCCACAAGTAAGGGAAACCATATGATCATTGACTCTCTCCACTTGACTTATTTCACTCAGCATAATCTCTTCCAGTCCCGTCCATGTTGCTACAAAAGTTGGGATTCATCCTTTATGATGGAGATGTAATATTCTATTGGATATATGGACCATTTCTTCTTTATCCTTTCATCTGTTGAAGAGCATCTTGGCTCTTTCCAGAGTTTGGCAACTGTGGCCATTCTGCTATAAACGTTCTTTCCACGACATCTGTATCTTTGGGGTAAATGCCCAGTAGTGCAATTGCAGGGTCATAGTGTAGCTCTATTTTTCATTTCTTAAGGAATCTCCACACTGTTTTCCAAAGTAGCTGCACCAATGTGCATTCCCACCAATAGTGTAAGAGGGTTCCCCTTTCTCCACATCCTCTCCAACATATCTTGTTTCTCATCTTGTTAATTTTGGCCATTCTAACTGGTGTAAGGTGGTACCTCAATGTGGTTTTGATTTGAGTCTCCCTGGTGTCTAATTATGATGAACATTTTTCTCATATGTCTGTTAGACATTTGTATGTCTTCTTTAGAGAAGTGTCTGTTCATGTCTTCTGCCCATTTTTTTGATGTGATTTTCTAATTTTTGAGTGTTGAGTTTGAGGAGTTCTTTATAGATCTTGGATATCAGCCCTTTGTCTGTAGTGTCATTTGCAAACATCTTTTCCCATTCTGCAGAATTATTCTTTAGAAAATTCACACCATTAATTGTGACTTGTAGGGCAACATAAATCTGGGGAAACACACAATGCATGACATAAACACACACAATCAAAACCAAAATCACTGCACATGGATTCACATACTGACATACCTACTATCCTGCATGCAAACCTACACTCCCAAGGGAAGTACAGCTGCTTCCAGGGACTGTACAATGTGGGCACAGTTCTTTATCTGGAAAATCCGTTTGTATCACCACATCCCCTATTCTCAGTCCCAGCATGAAGATAGAATTAAGAGGCTCTCAACATGAAACCTGCAAGCCAGCCCCACCTTTCTCATCTCCCAGATTTCTCCTCAGCAAGTGACTAACTCCAAGATACATACCACTCTAACTTTCTACCTATTACAGAAAGAAAACACTGAGTATCAGATTATGCTGTTCTTCCTTGCCCAGCTCTACTCTCATGTTGGTGGCAGAAGAAAAATAGATGGGAAACTGAAAGGGATCAGGGAACAGAAAAGTAAGAAGAGAGAAAATCTACTCATGGACAAGGATAAAGGATAAAGGACAAAGTGGAACACTCTTACACTGTTGGAGAGAATGCAAATTTGTTGAAGCTACTCTGGAAAACAGCATGGAATTTCCTCCATAAGTTAAAGAGAGAACTACTATGACCCATCAATTGCACTCATAATTTTCCAAAGGATGCCAAGTATTGATTTGATGGGGCACTAACACCCCAATGTTTATCGCAATAATGTCCACCACTGCTCAAACATGGAAAAAACCCAGATGTCCATCGATAGATGAGTGGCTAAAGAAGTGATGTAAGGACACCTGGGTGGCTCAGTAGGTTAAGTGTCTGCCTTCAGCTCATGTCTTGACCCTCGGGTCCTGGGATTTAGTTCCAAGTCAGGCTCCTTACTTAGCAGGATCCTGCTTCTCCTTCTGCATACTGCTTTCCCTGCTTATGCCCTTTCTCTCACTCTCTCTCCTCAAAAAATTAAATCTTAAAAGAAAAGAAGTGATAGAGTGGCTGGTGGCTCAGTTCATTAAGTAATTGCCTTTGGCTCAGATCATGATCCTGGAGTCCTAGGATCAAGTCCAATCCTGGGCTCCCAACTCCACAGGAAGTCCACTTCTCCCTCTGACCTTCTCCCCTCTCGTGTTCTCTCTCACTCTCTCTCTTAAATGAATAAAATCTTAAAAAAAAAAGAAGTGATATATACATATAGTGGAATTATGGAGCCATCAAAGTTTGAGATTTTCCTATCCACAACAATGTGGTTGGACCTATAGTGTCATATCCTAAGTGAAATGAGTCAGTCAGGGAAAGAGAAATATCATATGACTTCTCTCTTATGTGGAATTGAACAAACAAAATCGATGAATATGGGGTATAAAAGAAAAAAGAAATGGAGGGAGGTAATCCATCACAAACTCTTTTTCTTTTAAGGTTTATTTACTCATATTTGGATATTTTTCTTTTTTTATTATGTTGTTGGTCAACATAGAGTACATCATCAGTTTTTGATGTAGTGTTCAATGATTCATTAGACTATCTATCTATACTTATATATTATAAATGTAAAGAGAGAGCATTTGGGGAGAGGGGCAGAGGGAAAGAATCTCAAGCAGACCCCCCACTGAACAGGACCCTAATGCAAGTCTTGACCTTATGTCCCTGAGATCACTACCTGAGTGGAAATCAAGAATCAATCATTTGACCAACTGAGCCACCCAGGTGCTCCCCCAAAATCTTACATATAGAGAACAAACTTAGGTTGCAGGAGGGGAGGCAAGAGGGGGATGGGCTAAATGGTTGATGGGTAATGAGGGGGGTAATTGTTGTGATGAGCATTGAGTGTTATATGTAATTGATGAATCTCTAAATTCCTCTCCTAAACCAATATTACACTATGTGGTAACCAACTAGAATTTAAATAAAAACTTGAAAAACAAAAAGAATGTAAAAGCACAAAGAGTGGATTTTCATGTATCCTTCAGACTTTCAGCTGATAAAAGTATTGATGATCAGAGCTTTGAAATATGGCTTGAAATCAGGTAATATGATGTCCACAATTTTGTTTTTCTTTTTCAATGTTTCCTTGGCGATTCCGTGTCTTTTCTGGTTCCATACAAATATTAGGATTCGTCCAGCATTTTGAAAAATGTCATTGGTATTTTGATAGGGATGGCATTAAAAGTACAGATTCCTCTGGGCAACATAGACATTTAGTAATGTTTATTCTTCTGATCCATATGCATGGGTTGTTTTTCCATATTTTTATGTCTTCTTCAATTTCTTTCATGAGTGTTCAGTACTTCCTCGAGTATAGATCTTTTACCTCTTTGGTTAGGTTTATTACAAGATATTTTATAGATTTTGGTGCTATTGGAAATGGAATCATTTCTCTAATTTCTCTTTCTACAGCTTCATTGTGAGTGTATAAGAAAGCAACTGATTTTTGTGCATTTATTTTGTATCCTGTCACATTACTGAATTGCTGTATGAGTCCGACTAATTTTGGGATGGAGACCGTTGGGTTTTCCACATAGAGTATCATGTCTTCTGTGAGGAGAGAGAGATTGACTTCTTCTTTGCCATTTTGAATATTTTTTTATTTATTTTGTTGTTGTTTCTGTCTGATTGCTATTGCTAGAACTTCTCTTACTATGTTCAACAATAGTGGTGAGAGTGGGCATACTTGTCGTGTTCCTGATCTCAATGGGAAGGCTCTCAGCTTTTCTCCACTTGGAATAATATTCCCTGTGGGTTCTTCATAGATGGTTTTTAGGATGTTGAGGAATATTCCCTCTATCCCTATAGTCTGTAGAGTTTTAATCAGGAAAAGATGCTGTATTTTGTCAAACGCTTTTTCTGCATCAATTGAGAGGACCATGTGGTTCTTCTCTCTTATTTATATATTCTATCATATTGATTGACTTGCAAATGTTGAATCACCCTTGCATCCCAGAGATAAGTTCCACCTGGTCATGATAGAGAATTCTTTTAATATACTATTGGGAACTATTAGCTAGGATCTTGTTGAGAATCTTGGCATCCATATTCATCAGGGATATTGGTCTGAAATTCTTTTTGATGGGGTCTTTGCCTGTTTGGGCCTGAAGGTAATGCTGGCCTCAAACAAAGAGTCCAGAAGTTTTACTTCTGTTTCTTTCTTTCTATCTTTCTATCTTTCTTTTTTTTTTTTTTTTTTTTTTTTATAAACATATATTTTTTATATACATATATTTTTATCCCCAGGTCTGTGAATCACCAGGTTTACACACTGAAGTATCTTTCTTTTTTTTAAACTGCCTCAGGAGAATAGACATTATTTCTTCTTCGAATATTTGGTAGAAGTCCCTAGGGAATCTGTTAGGTCTGGACTCTTGTTTTTTGGGAGGTTTTTGGTTATTGCTTCAATCTCATTACTGGTTATGGGTCTATTCAAGTTGTTAATTTCTTTGTTTCAGTTTTGGTAGTTTATAGGTTTCTAGGACTGCATCCGTTTCTTCCAGGTTGCTTAATTTATTGTCATATAGCTATTGATAACAATTTCTCAGAATTGTATTTATTTCTTTGGTGTTAGTCATGATATCTCCCCTTTGATTCATAAATTTATTAATTTAGGTCCTTCTCTTTTGTTTTGGGTAAGTATGGCCACTGGTTTAACCATCTTATTACTTTTCTCAATGAACCAGCTTATGTTCTACCATGTTTCTGCTTTCTAATTCATTGATCTCTGCTCTAATCATAATTATTTTCCTTCTTGTGCATGGGGTAGGCTTAATTTGTTGTTGATCCTTCAGATCTTTAAGGTGTAAAGACAGTTTGTATACTCAGGATTTTTTATTTTTTGAGTGAGGTTTGGATGGCTATGAATTTCCCCTTTAGGACTGACTCTGCTGTATCACATAGATTTTGGATCAAAGGGTCTTTGTTTGCATTGATTTCCATGAATTGCTTAAGTTCTTCTTTGATATCCTGGTTGACCCAAACATTCTTGAGCAGGGTTGTCTTTAGTTCCCAAGTGTTTGAATTTCTTCCAAACTTTTTCTTGTGATTGATTTCCAGTTTGGTCTGAGAATATGCAGGAAATAATATCAATCTTTTGGTTTCAGTTGGGCCCTTATTTGTGACCCAGTATGTGGTCTATTCTGGAGAAAGTTTCATGCCAACTGGAGAAGAATGAGTAGTCTGTTGTTTTAAGGTGGAATTTTCTGTGTATATCATTGAGGTCCATATGAGCCAGTGTGTCATTCAAAGCTCTTATTTCTGTGTTGATTTTCTGCTTAGATGATCTATTGCTGAGAATGGAGTGTTAAGGTCTTCTACAATTAATGTATTCTTATCAATATGTCTCCTTATTTTGGTTAGTTGGCTTATGTAGTTGGCTGCTCCAATGTTGGGGGCATAGGTATTTACAGTTGTTAGATCTTCTTGTTGGATAGACATTTTAAGAATGATATAGTGTCCTTCTGTATCTCTAACTGCAATCTTTAACTTAAAATCTAATTTGTCTTATATCAGAATTGCTACCCCAACTTTCTTTTTTTTTTTTTTTAAAGATTTTATTTATTTATTTGTCAGAGAGAGAGCGAGCGAGAGCGAGCACAGGCAGACAGAGTGGAAGGCAGAGTCAGAGGGAGAAGCAGGCTCCCTGCGGAGCAAGGAGCCCGATGTGGGACTCGATCCCAGGACGCTGGGATCATGACCTGAGCCGAAGGCAGCTGCTTAACCAACTGAGCCACCCAGGCGTCCCATACCCCAACTTTCTATTGAGGTCTGTTAGCATGAAAGATGATTCTCCATCCCTTCTCTTTCAGTGTGGATGTACCTTAGGTTCAAAATGCATCTCTTGTAGACAGCATATGGGTGGGTCCTGTCTTTTTATCTATCTGCATCCCTGTGCTGTTTTATGGGATCATTGAGGCCCTCCACCTTGAGAGTGATTATTGACTGATAAGATTTTAATGTCATCATGTTGTCTGTGAAGTCCTTGTTTCTATAGGTTATCTCTGTATATCTCTGTTCTCTGTCATGGGGTTTTTCTCCTTTTATAGAACACCACTCCCTTTAATATTTCCTGCAGGGTCAGTTTAGTGGTCACATTCCTTCAGTCAATGCTAGTCTTGGAAGCTTCTTATCTCTCCATCTATTCTGAATGACAACCTTGCTGGATAAAGAATTCTTGACTATTCTTCTAATTTAGTACCTTGAATATGTCTTGCCAGCCCTTTCCAGCTTGCCTAGTTTCTGTGTACAGGTCTGATATTATCCTGATTTTCTTCCCCCTGTAAGGAATCTCTTCTCCCTAACTGCCCTTTAAAATAGTTTCCTTGGTTCTAAGATTTGCAAGTTGTGTCATTGCATGCCTGGGCCTTGGTCTGCCCTCATTGATCTTCAGGGGTGTCCTCTCTGTCACTAGGACATGATTGTTTGTTTCATTTGCTAGATTAGGGAAGTACTTGGCTAAGATTTGGTCAAATATATCTTCTAGTCCACTTTCTCTCTCTCTTCACCCCTTAGTGGTCCCCAAAATTCTGACAGTGGAACATTTCTTTTTTCTTTTTTTAAAAAGATTTTATTTATTTATTTGATAGACAGAGATCACAAGTAGGCAGAGAGGCAGAGAGAGATGGAGAAGCAGGCTATCCACTGAGCAGAGAGCCATATGGGACTCGATCCCAGGACCCTGGGATCATGACCTGAGCCAAAGGCATAGGCTTCAACCCGTGACAGTGGAACATTTCATGCTGTCATTCAGGTTTCTAAATTTGTTTTCAAGGATTCTATACTGTTTGTTCTTGCTCCTTCTTTTCTATCAGTTTATCTCCAAGATCACTAATTTGTTCTTCTCATTTACCCTATATCTAGATGAGATTGTATCTCTTTGATAGCATTTTTAAGTTCTGCCAAATCTGTTCTCACTTCTGCCCTTAACAAATCTATGTTGCCATCAATAGTTTTCTCCAATCTGACTATTGTCTTCTTAACTGCTACCCTAAAGTCAATTTGTGACATGTGGCTTAGATTCATATCCATTAGAGGTGCTGGAGTGGACACTGTGTCTGGGATTGTTCTTTGTTGTCATTCTGTTGAGTTGTGGTTAAGGGGAGGCCACCAACCTTTCTGACAAGGGCCTAAACTCTCTCTGTGTGTTTTTGAACACTGTAGAAGGTACATTTTTGTTTGATGAAGTTTCATAGACACATGCCTATGAACTCTCACTGCACACAGTATTGAAGTTTTTATGATTCTTTGTGACTTTGCCTGCTGGTTGCCTTGAACCATATCAATGTCTGCTACATCATGGATACTTGAGATGCATCCATGGCCAACAAATCACCTTTAAGTTTTTTTGTTTTTTTTTTATGTTCTCCAGTTTGATTTCACTTCATATCATTACATTTTCTTCTCTTAATTCCAATATATTCTCTTATCCAGTGTAATTTCATTTTTCTCTCTTAATTCCAGTATAATTCGATGCATTGTTCCTAGCTCATCAGGATCAGGGTACTCTTAATTCCCTTCACACAGTTTGCCCATCCCTCCACCCAGCTCCACTTTGATAACCACCTCTTTGTTCTCTATGACAAATAGCCTTGTGAAACACAGCATGCTTTGAACTTTTCACTCTGTGTCATAGCATTTCTTCTGGAATCCACCCCCACCACAAGGAGGACTCAGTGCAATGCCTATACAATGGAATCTGAATTCTGAGTTTTCTCTGGGATTCTGGAAGATCCAATTCTTCATGATCACAAAGGATCTATGTCTTAATATTGTTGTTCTCAAAAAAAAAAAATCCCTTCAAAAGACACACCATTACCAGGACTGTGTCATTTTTCATGTCATCTTTGTGGATGGAACCATAAGAAATGTGAGTCTAATTTCAAATTCAGAGCATCAATCCCTCCATTCAAAACCTCTCATAGGAACTGGTGGGGTTTGTTTTGTTTTGTTTTGGTTTGGTTTGGTTTCACTGAACTACCCTCTGCCTGAGTTATGATAATTGTATTCTGAAATTGTGATTTTTTTTTTCAATTTAGATGCTCTTGTTTTTCTTTGAAATTGAAACATGGAAATCCTCCTGAATATTTCAGTGGGTCTTGTACTTAGAATACTCACTAGTATAATTAATCTCCTTGTTCATTTCCCATAGTTCAGAGGCCTCAACATGAGGGGACAACATTCCATACTCCATTCTGGGGTTTACTTTCTGTTATGATGATGTACACTTAATCACACTGTAAGAGCTTTCCCGAGAGAAAGTTGACAATGTAGGTCACTTTTAAGGTGTGCATTTTCATATTTATTGTTTGTGGGTTTTTATTAGCATATTCACAGAATTGTGCAAATCGCAACAATGGGTTCCAGATGTTGTACATTATCCCTGCACCAGAAATCCCTCACAGATGTTTCCCCTAACCTCTAAGGCCCAGGGAAACAGGAATGTATTTTGTCTTTCAAAGGATTTGCTTATTTTGACCCTTTGGTATAAATGGAATAATGCAGACTGTTTGTGCCTGCCTTTTTTATTTAGCATAATGTTTTCAAGGTCCATTGATGTGGTAGCATGAATGGGTTTTTTATGTCTTTTATTTGGCTGATCAGTATTCCACTGTATCAATACTGCACAGTTTGTTCCTCAGTGGAAGAACATTTGGGTTGATTTCACTTTTGGATGATTATGTATAATGCTTCTAGAAACATTCATGGGTAAGATTTTGGTGGCCATATGCTGTCAGTTCTTATAGGTATGTCCCTAAGAGGGAGCTGTTGGGTCACGTGATACCTGGGTTGTACTATTTGAATTCCTGCAAGACTCCTTCCCAAATTACAGTACCCTTTTCCATTCCTGCCAGCAGTGCATGGGGGCTCCAATTTCTCCACATACTTGCCAATGCTTATCTGCCTTTTGGATGAGAAATGTCCTGCGGGTATGAAATGACAGGTCACCCTGATTGGGCCTTGGATTTCTCTCATAGCCAACTATTTTTTAAATATCTTTTTTTTTTTTTTTTTTTTTTTTACAGAGAGAAAGATCACAAGTAGGCAGAGAGGCAGCCAGAGAGAGGGGGGGAAGCAGGCTCCCCTTTGAGCAGAGAGCCTGATGTGGGACTTGATCCCAGGACCCTGAGATCATGATCTGAGCTGAAGACAGAGGCTTAAACCACTGAGCCACCCAGGTGTCCCATGGCCAACTATTTTTTACTTCTGCTCACGTGCTTCATGTCTTTGGAAAAGTCTTAGAAAAGTGAAACACGCATCATTAAAAACCAGCAGGCATTTTAGCATTTGCCCCTTTCTAGATTGACTATTTCTCATTGCTTAGATTTTTCTCAAATTAAAAGTGTAAGATTATGTTTCTATCATTTACCTGTTGCTTTCCTTTGTTCAGCAGGAATGTGGTGTAGCTGTTCAGTCCACATTCTTATGCTCAGATTCTTCAGGGCCTCGCTGTACCTTGTGGAACAAATGCAAATGTTGGAACCTGAGAGGAAACGTTACCCCAGTGTGCTCCCTTCACCGCTCTCCCAGATGAGAACAGAAATGGGTCCTTGTGACAGAAACTACTCAGCATCCTCAGCCAGGAGGCCTGCAGCTGCATCAACAAATCCAAAACATTGAAATTCTTGTGGCCAAATACTTAGAATTCCAAATCAATTGATCCATTCATCTGTTGATGGACATCTAGGTTCTTTCCACAGTTTTGGTTATTGTGGCCATTGCTGCTATAAACATTCAGGTGCATGTGCCCCTTCGGATCACTATATTTGTGTCTTTAGGGTAAATACTCAGTAGTGTAATTGCTGGGTCATAGGATAGTTCTATTTTCAACTTTTTGAGGAACCCTCCATGCTATTTTCCAGAGCTTGTTGCACTAGCTTGCATTCCCACCAACAGTGTAGGAGGGATCCCCTTTCTCCACATCCTCGCCAGCATCTGTAATTTCTTGACTTGTTAATTTTAGCCATTCTGACTGGTGTGAGGTGATATCTCATTGTGGTTTTGATTTGTATTTCCCTGATGCCGAGTAATATGGAGCAATTTTTCATGTGTCTGTTGGCCATCTGGATGTCTTCTTTGCAGAAATGTCTGCTCGTGTCCTCTGCCCATTTCTTGATTGGATTATTTGTTCTTTGGGTGTTGAGTTTGCTAAGTTCTTTATAGATTTTGGACACTAGCCTTTTATCTGATATGTCATTTGCAAATATCTTTTCCCATTCTGTCAGTTGTCTTTTGGTTTTGTTATCTGTTTCCTTTGCTGTGAAAAAGCTTTTGATCTTGATGAAATACCAATAGTTCATTTTTGCCCTTGCTTCCCTTGCCTTTGGCAATATTCCTAGGAAGATGTTGCTGCAGCTGAGCTCGAAGAGGGTGTTGCCTGTGTTCTCCTCAAGGATTTTGATGGATTCCTTTCTCACATTGAGGTCCTTCCTCCATTTTGAGTCTATTTTCATGTGTGGTCGAAGGAAATAGTCCAGTTTCATTTTTCTGCATGTGGCTGTCCAATTTTCCCAACACCATTTGTTGAAGAGGCTGTCTTTTTTCCATTGGACATTCTTTCCTGCTTTGTCGAAGATTAGTTGACCCTAGAGTTGAGGGTCTATTTCTGGGCTCTCTATTCTGTTCTGTGTGTCTATGTGTCTGTGTGTCTGTTGATCTATGATCTATGATCTATTGATCTATGTGTCAGTTTTTGTGCCAGTACCAGGCTGTCTTGTTACAGCTTTGTAATAGAGCTTGAAGTCCGGAGTTGTGATGCCACCAACTTTGGCTTTCTTTTTCAATATTCCTTTGGCTATTTGAGGTCTTTTCTGGTTCCATATAAATTTTAGGGTTATTTGTTCCATTTCTTTGAAAAAGATGTATGGTATTTTGATAGGAATTGCATTAAATGTGTAGATTTCTTTAGGTAGCATAGACATTTTCACAATATTTATTCTTCCAATCCAGGAGCATGGAACATTTTTCCATTTCTTTGTGCCTTCCTCAATTTCTTTTATGAGTACTTTATAGTTTTCTGATACAGATTCTTAGCCTCTTTGGTTAGGTTTATTCCTAGGTATCTTATAGTTTTGGGTGCAATTGTAAATGGGATGGACTCCTTAATTTCTCTTTCTTGTCTTGTTGTTGGTGTAGAGAAATGCAACTGATTTCTGTGCATTGATTTTATATCCTGACACTTTACTGAATTCCTGTATAAGTTCTAGCAGTTTTGGAGTGGAGTCTTTTGGGTTTTCCACATATAGTATCATATCATCTGCAAAGAGTGATAGTTTGACTTCTTCTTTGCCGATTTGGATGCCTTTAATTTCCTTTTGTTGTCTGATTGCTGAGGCTAGGACTTCTAGTACTATGTTGAATAGCAGTGGTGATAATGGACATCCCTGCCGTGTTCCTGACCTTAGCGGAAAAGCTTTCAGTTTTTCTCCATTGAGAATGATATTTGCGGTGGATTTTTTCATAGATGGCTTTGATGATATTGAGGTATGTCCCCTCTACCCCTACACTTTGAAGAGTTTTGATCAGGAAGGGATGCTGTACTTTGTCAAATGTTTTTTCAGCATCTATTGAGAGTATCATATGGTTCTTGTTCTTTCTTTTATTAATGTGTTGTATCAAATTGATTGATTTGGGGATGTTGAACCAACCTTGCAGCCCTGGAATAAATCCCACTTGGTCATGGTGAATAATCCTTTTAATGTACTGTTGAATCCTATTGGCTAGTATTTTGGTGAGAATTTTAGCATCTGTGTTCATCAAGGATATTGGTCTGTAGTTCTCTTTTTTGATGGGATCCTTGTCTGGTTTGGGGATCAAGGTGATGCTGGCCTCATAAAATGAGTTTGGATGTTTTCCTTCCATTTTTAATTTTTGGAACAGTTTCAGGAGAATAGGAATTAGCTCTTCTTTAAATGTTTGGTAGAATTCCCCCGGGAAGCCATCTGACCCTGGGCTTTTGTTTGTTTGGAAATTTTTGATGACTGTTTCAATCTCCTTACTGGTTATGGGTCTGTTCAGGTGTTCTATTTCTTCCTGGTTCAGTTGTGGTAGTTTATATGTCTCTAGGAATGCATCCATTTCTTCCAGATTGTCAAATTTGTTGGTGTAGAGTTGCTCATAGTATGTTCTTATAATTGTCTGTATTTCTTTGGTTAGTTGTGATCTCCCTCATTTCATTTATTATTTTACTTATTTGGGTAAATAAATAAAATTAGTTGTGATCTCCCTCATTTCATTTATTATTTTACTTATTTGGGTAAATAAATAAGATTAGTTGTGATCTCCCTCATTTCATTTATTATTTTATTTATTTGGGTACTTTCTCTTTTCTTTTTGATAAGTCTGGCCAAGGGTTTATCAATCTTATTAATTCTTTCAAAGAACCAGCTCCTAGTTTTGTTGATTTGTTCTATCATTTTTTTTGGTTTCTATTTCATTGATTTCTGCTCTGACCTTTATGACTTCTCTTCTCCTGCTGGGTTTAGGGTTTCTTTCTTGTCCTTTCTCCAGCTCCTTTAGGTTTAGGGTTAGGTTGAGTACTTAAGACCTTTCTTGTTTCTTGAGAAAGGCTTGTACCGCTATATAGTTTCCTCTCAGGACTGCCTTTGCTGTGTCCCACAGAGTTTGAACCATTGTGTTTTCATTATCATTTGTTTCCATGAATTTTTTCAATTCTTCTTTAATTTCCTGGTTGACCCATTCATTCTTTAGAAGGATGCTGTTTAGTCTCCATGTATTTGGGTTCTTTCCAAGTTTCCTCTTGTGATTGAGTTATAGCTTCAGAGCATTGTGGTCTGAAAATATGGAGGGAATGATCCCAATCTTTTGATACCGGTTGAGACCTGATTTAGGACCGAGGATGTGATCTATTCTGGAAAATGTTCCATGTGCACTAGAGAAGAATGTGTATTCTGTTGCTTTGGGATGAAATGTTCTGAATATATCTGTGGTGTCCATCTGGTCCAGTGTGTCATTTAAGGCCTTTATTTCCTTGTTGATCTTTTGCTTGGATGATCTGTCCATTTCAGTGAGGGGAGTGTTAAAGTCCCCTACTATTAATGTATTATTGTTGATGTATTTCTTTGATTTTTTTTTAATTAATTGTTTTATATAGTTGGCTGTTCCCTCGTTAGGGCCATAGATATTTAAAATTGTTAGATCTTCTTGTTGGACAGATCCTTTGAGTATGATATAGTGTCCTTCCTCATCTCTTATTATAGTCTTTGGCTTAAAATCTATTTGATCGGATATAAGGATTGCCACCCCTGCTTTCTTCTGATGTCCATTAGCATGGTAAATTGTTTCCCACCTCCTCACTTTAAATCTGGAGATGTCTTCAGGTCTGAAATGAGTTTCTTGTAGGCAACATATAGATGGGTTTTTGTTTTTTTATCCATTCTGATACCTTGTGTCTTTTGATTGGGGCATTTAGCCCATTAACATTCAGGGTAACTATCGTGAGATACAAATTTAGTACCATTGTATTGCCTGTAAGGTGACTGTTACTGTATATTGTCTCTGTTCCTTTCTGATCTACTACTTTTAGCCTCTCTCTTTGCTTAGAGAACCCCTTTCGATATTTCCTGTAGAGCTGGTTTGGTGTTTGCAAATTCTTTCAGTTTTTGTTTGTCCTGGAAGCTTTTTATCTCTCGTTCTATTTTCAATGATAGCCTAGTTGGATATAGTATTCTTGGCTGCATGTTTTTCTCATTTAGTGCTCTGAATATATCATGCCAGCTCTTTCTGGCCTGCCAGGTCTCTGTGGATAAGTCTGCTGCCAATCTAATATTTTTACCATTGTATGTTACAGACTTCTTTTCCTGGGCTGCTTTCAGGATTTTCTCTTTGTCACTAAGACTTGTAAATTTTACCATTAGGTGCCAGGGTGTGGAGCTATTCTTGTTGATTTTGAGGGGGGTTCTCTGCACCTTCTGGGTTTTGATGCTTGTTCCCTTTGCCATATTAGGGAAATTCTCTCCAATAATTCTCTCCAATAGACCTTCTGCTCCCCTCTCTCTTTCTTCTTCTTCTGGAATCCCAATTATTCTAATGTTGTTTCGTCTCATGGTGTCACTTATCTCTCGAATTCTCCCCTCGTGGTCCAATAGCTGTTTGTCCCACTTTTGCTCAGCTTCTTTATTCTCTGTCATTTGGTCTTCTGCATTGCAAATTCTTTCTTCTGCCTCATTTATCCTAGCAGTGAGCACCTCCATTTTTTTTTTTGTTATAGCACAACTTATATATTTCAAATGGACAAAAAATTAGTATCGTTTACAGTATCTTAAGATAAATTGCCTTTGAATGGGAGCTTCCTTTCCAGTACTTTGAGGTCTACAAGACGTATCTAGAAAATGTACTACTGTGGAAAATGACTGCTTAAATCGAATGGGGGAGGGGGGCGGGCCTGTGGTTTCTCTTTTTGATTAATTGCTGTAACACTGTCCTTCAGGCGGCTGAGGGAGTTTCATGTTTTCTTTAGACATCATTAGGCGCCAGAGCTCTTGCAGGACAACTTTGTTGTTATATGAATTCTGCCATTTTGCTAGCACTGATATGGCTCTTAGGTCCACCACTCCATTAGAACTATTAACTCCATTCATATTCATTTTTGTTATAAATCTTACAAAAGGGGGTTCTTCTGGGTATTTAGGTCCACATTCCATTTTAAGGCTGTATATTCGGTTTTCATAAATTGTTCTCGGAGGCCCAATTATCATCTCTGTCCATCTTGTAAGTGTCATGTCTTCGTCATCTTCTAGACCCCAGCTAACTGTGCCATCTCCTACTCCTTTCTGGCCTTCTTCCAGTTCTTCCAACAGTCGAAAATTGCGAGGGACTTTTACTCCCGAGCCCGTGGTGGCTGCCATCTTGCGTCACTCTTGCTGGAAGGCCGGCCCCTTCTTCCTAGCACCTCCATTTTTGATTGCACCTCATTAATAACTTTTTTATTTCAACTTGGTTAGATTTTAGTTCTTTTATTTCTCCAGAAAGGGCTTTTATATCTCCCAAGACGGTTTCTCTAATATCTTCCATGCCTTTTTCGAGCCTGGCTAGAACCTTGAGAATCATCATTCTGAACTCTATAGCTGACATATTACCAATGTCTGTATTGATTAGGTCCCTAGCCTTCAGTACTGCCTCTTGTTCTTTTTTTTTTTTTTTTTTTTTTTTTTGTGGTGAGTTTTTCTGCCTTGTCATTTTGTCCAGATAAGAGTATATGAAGGAGCAAGTAAAATACTAAGAGGCTGGCAAAGACCCCAGGAAAATATGCTTTAACCAAATTAGAAGAGACCCCAAATCGTGGGGGGGGGGGGAGAAAGGGGATAAAAGTGGTTCAGAAAAAAAAAAAGAAACAATTAAAAAAATAAAATGAATAAAGAAAAAATATATATATCATAGATAAACTAGTTTAAAAACGTTAGAAAAGAAAAGAGTAAAAGTTAAAAAAAATTAGCAGCAGAAGAAAAAAATTGAAAAGAAATAAATTAAATTAACTGGAAGATTAATGAATCATGGGGAGAAAGCCATGAGTTCAGTGCTTTGCTTTCTCCTCCTCTGGAATTCCGCTGCTCTCCTTGGTATTGAACCTGCACTCCTTGGTAGGTGAACTTGGTCCTGGCTGGATTTTTTGTTGATCTTCTGGGGGAGGGGCCTGTTGTAGTGATTCACAAGTGTCTTTGCCCCAGGCGGAATTGCACCGCCCTTACCAGGGGTCGGGCTGCTGAGTAATCCGCTCGGGGAACACTTTCCGTAGAGTTCCGGAGGACGGAAATGAAAATGGCGGCCTCCCAGTCTCCGGCCCATAGGAGCAGAGAGCTCAGGGCCCCACTCCTCAGTGCGCCATCAGAGAATAGTGCCCAATTACTCCCGTCTCCCTGGCCTCTGGCCGCACTCCAGGCTCACCGAGCCTGCGGCCGTTCAAGGTAACCCCGAGCTGAGAGCTCCCTCCTCGGCTCTGTCTCTGTAGCCGGCTTCCCTGTTCTAATACCTACAAGCTCTGCGACACTCAGACACCCCCGATCCTTCTGTGACCCTGCGGGACCTGGGGCCACGCTGACCCCGCGTGGGCTTCACCCCGGTTTACCCTCTGGAGCAAAGTCCCTCAGTGGAACAGACTTTTAAAAGTCCCGATTTTGTGCTCCATTGCTCTGCCACTTGCCGGGAGCCAGCCCCTCCCCCCTGCAGTCTATCTTCCCGTTGTTTTGGATTCACTTTTCCTCCAGTCCTCCCTTTCAGAAGGTGGTTGATTTTCTGATTCTAGTGTTGCTGTTCTTCTCTTTGATCTCCATTGGATTTGTGGGTGTTTGCAATCTTTAGATAAGCTATCTAGCTGATCTCCTGCTACCTGAAGTAGTCTCAGCCTGCTACTTCTCCACCATCTTGACTCCTCCCCCACGTAGTCCACAAATTTTATAAAGGTGTACATACATTTTAATTTATTACAAAATATTTGAAAATTCTTTTGAGTGTTCTGTTTTTGATCCATGTGATGCTTAGTCTCCAAATATTTTGGAATTTTCTAGATATCTTTCTGTTATAGCCTTCTATGTTTATGTTCTTTGGGGTCTAAGAACATAATTTGTATGAGGTCTGTTGTATTAGATTTTATGAGGCATTTTTTTTAAACCTCAGAATATGGTTATTCTGGTGACTGTTTCACTTGAGTTTGGGAAGACTTTGTATTCTCCTGTGGCTAGATACAATATTACATAATTGTCATTTAGATTCAGTTGATCAAAGGTACTGTTCAACTCATCTTTAAGGACTTTGTGCATGATGGCATGTATCAATTACTGAAAGAGTAGTGTTTCATGCTGAAATAGTGAATTTGGGTATCGAATGTCCGTCCATCAAGGGAATGGATTTTTCCATTTTTCTTTCCCATTGTCAACAGTTGCTGTGTCGCATACATTGATGCTGTATTGTCAGATGCATGTAGGTGAAGGATTGTTCATGTCTTACAGGAGAATGGACCCCCTCCTCTTAGGTAACTCCTTTCTTTATCCCTGCTCATTTTCCTGGTTCTGAAGTCAGCTTTGTCTGAAATAAATGTAGCTACTATGGTTTACATTTCATTTGTGTTATCATGGTGGCATAATTTTTTCTCCTTTTTTCTTTTAACTTGTCTGTATTGTGATAATTAAAGTGTGTTCTGGTGGTTTCTTCATGGCTTCACCAACCATGAAGGTGGTACTTACGTCTTTAAAATCCATTTTGATGCTCTGTCTTTTTTTTTTTTTTTTTTAAATAACCCCCATGGGACCAACTTGGATTGGATTTATTTGGATTTATTGCTTCTGGATTTGTTTGCTTGTACTAAGTCATAGTCTACAAAAGAGCAATTTTTAAAAAATATTGAATTTTACCTTATTTTTTCAGTGTTCCAAGATTCATTGTTTATGTACCACACCCAGTGCTCCATGCAATACATGCCCTCCTTAATACCCACCACCAGGCTCAGCCAAAACCCCACTCCCCTCCAAAACCTTCCAGTTATTTCTCAGGATCCACAGTCTCTCATGGTTCATCTCCCTGTCCAATTTTCCCCACCTCACTTCTCCTCTCCTTCTCCCAATGTCCTCCATGTTATTCCTTATACTCCACAAGTAAGGGAAACCATATGATCATTAACTCTCTCCACTTGATTTATTTCACTCAGAATAATCTCCTCCAGTCCCACCCATGTTGATACAAAACTTGGGATTCATCCTTTATGATGGAGGAGTAATATTCCATTGGATATATGGACCATATCTTCTTTATCCTTTCATCTGTTGAAGGGCATCTTGGCTCTTTCCAGAGTTTGGCAACTGTGGCCATTGCTGCTATAAACATTGGGGTAAGATGGCCCTTCTCTCCACAACATCCGTATCTGGGGTAAATGCCCAGTAGTCAATTGCAAGGTCATAGGGTAACTCGACTTTTCATTTCTTAAGGAATCTCCACACTGTTTTCCAAAGTGGCTGCACCAACGTGCATTCCCACCAACAGTGTAAGAGGGTTCCCCTTTCTCCACATCCTCTCCAACATATCTTGTTTCTCATCTTGTTAATTTTGGCCATTCTAACTGGTGAAAGGTGGTACCTGAATGTAGTTTTAATTTGAATCTCCCTGGTGGCTAATGATGATGAACATTTTTTCATGTGTCTGTTAGCAATCTATACTTTCAATGCCATCCTGATCAAAATTCCACCGGTATTTTTCAAAGTGTGGGAACAAACAAAATTTGTATGGAACCAGAAGAGACCCTGAATTGCTAAGGAAAAGTTGAAAAAGAAAAACAAAATTGAGGGCATGAAGTTGCCTGATTTCAAGCTTTACTACAAAGTTGTGATTACCAAGACAGCATGGTACTAGCACAAAAATAGACATACAGACCAGTGGAACAGAGTAGAGAGCTCAGATATGGACCTGCAACTCAAATAGCCAAATGGTGTTTGACAAAGCAGGAAAAAAATATCCAGGGGAAAACAGACAGTCTCTTCAATAAATGGTGCTGTGAAGATTGGACAGCTATATGGAGAAGAATGAAACTTGACCATTCTCTTACACCATACACAAAGATAAACACAAAATGGATAAAAGACCTCAACATGAGCCAAGAAACTATCAAAATCCTAGAGAAGAACACAGGCAGTAACCTCTTCGACATTGACCACAGCGACTTCTTTCAAGACATGTCTCCAAAGGCAAAGGAGACAAAAGCGAAAAAGAACTTTGGGGATTTCATTAAGGCCAAAACCTTCTGCACAGCAAAGGAAACAGTCTACAAAACAAAGAGGCAACCCACGGAATGGGAGAAGATATACACAAATGGCGCTACAGAGAAAGGGCTGATATCCAAGATCTCTAAGGAACTCCTCAAACTCAACCCCCCCAAAAAACAGATAACACGTCAAAAAATGGGCAGAATACATGAACAGACACTTCTCCAATGAAGACACACAAATGGCTAACAGACACATAAAAAAATGTTCATCATCGTTAGCCATCGGGGAGAATCAAATCAAAACTACATTGAGGTACCACCTTAGACCAGTTAGAATGGCCAAAATTAACAAGATGGGAAACAAGTGTTGGAGAGGACGTGGAGAAAGGGGAACCCTCTTACACTGTTGGTGGGAGAGCATGTTGGTGCAGTCACTTTAGAATACAGTGTGGAGACTCCTTAAGAAATGAAAAATAGAGCTACCCTATGACCTTGCAATTGCACTACTGGACATTTACCTCAAAGATACAGATGTCATGGAAGGAAGGGCCATCTATATACCCCAATGTTCATAGCAGCAATGGCCACAGTTGCCAAACTCTGGAAAGAGCCAAGATGCCCTTCAATAGATGAAAGGATAAAGAAGATATGGTCCACATATCCAATGGAGTATTATGCCTCCATTAGAAAGGATAAATACTCTTTTATTTACTGTATAAAGATGGTTCCTATTTATTTTGTTTCATTTGTTTCATACTTTTATTTAAATTTTAGCTAGGTAATGTATAGTGTGCCATATTGGTTTCAGGAGTAGAATTCAGTGACTCATCACTTGCACAAAATAATACTCTGTACTCATCATTTAAAGTGCCCTCCTTACTACCCTTCACCCATCCTCCCAGTCTCACCCACCTCCCTTTATCAACCCTCAGTTTTTCCTCTCTCTCTTTTTTTTAAAGGTTTATTTATTTGAGGCAGAGAGAGGCACGCACACAAGTGGAGGGAGGAAGGGGCAAAGTAAGAGGGAGAAAGATACTCCCCGCTGAGCACAAAGTCAGATGCAAGATCCCATTACAGTACCCAGAGGCTATCCTTAACTGAATGAACCCAAGTGCCCCTTGTTCTCTATTGTTAAGAGTATCTTATGGTTTGTTTCGCTCTCTCTGCCCCCCCCCAATATGGTCATATGTGTTGTTTTTTTTTTCTTAAATTCCACATATGGGTGAAATCAGATGGTATTTGTATTTCTTGGACTGATTTATTTTGCTTAACATAATACACTTTAGCTCCATCCACGTCATTGCAAATGACAAGATTTCATACTTCTGATAGCTGAGTATTATTCCACTGTAAATATATGCCACATCTTCTTTAGCCATTCACCAGTCAATGGACATTTGGGCTCTCTCCATAATTTAGCTAGCATTAATAATGCTGCCATAAATACTGGGTGCATGTACACCTTTGGGTCTGTATTTTTTTTTTTGTATCCTTTGAATAAGTACCTAGTAGTGCAATTGCTGGATTATAAGGTAGTACTATTTTTATCTTTTGAGGAACCTCCACACCTTTCTCCAGAATGGCTGTACCAGTTTGCATTCCTACCAGTGCAAGAGGGTTCCTCTTTTTCTGCACCCTCGACAACACCAGTTATTTCTTGTGTTAAATTTATTCATTCTGATATATGTGAGGTGGTATGTGATTGTGGATTTGATTTGTTTTTTTCCTGATGATGAGTGATGTGTCTGTTAGCCATCTGGATGTCTTCTTTGGAAAGGTGAGACTGCTTGTCTTTAAAGTGGTTACTGACGTAGTTGAATACATGTCTACCATATTGGAACTGTGTGTACTCACTGCCCTTGTTCTTTCCTTATCTTTCCCTCTTAAGTTTTGTTCTGCCTTCTCTGCTTTTAATTGAGCAAGCTATATGATTCCATGTTTTCTCTTTTTGTGGGATGCCAATTACACTTCTCGATTACATTGTTTATTTGGCTTCCCTCAAGTGTTCAATGTAAATTTACAATTAACCTGAATTCATTCTCAAGTAACACTGCCCTTGAACACGTTTTATGTAGGTACCTTAAAACAAAGAATCCTCAATTCCTGCCTTCCATTCATTATGCAGTTGTTCTCACACATTTTACTTCTCCATGTCAGTTATCACAAATGGATTTTTGCAAGTATATTTTGAACAAAATAAGTCTGTTTTATCATTTAAAATAAGAAAATAAAATCCTAAAGTCTATTCATTCCTTCTCTAACACTGTTTTTAGATTGAACCTACGTTTGTGCTTTACATTGTTTTCCTTGGCAATTAATTCTTCTAACATATCCTTCAAGAAAGTTTCACTGGAGCCAAAATGAGTGTTTTTCTTTTTTTTAAGTCCTTATTTAACCTTCACTTTCCCCCTAGTCTATAATTACTTATTTAAAGGTCATTTTCATCAGATTTCCCCAGTGGCTAACAGAAAACAGAGCACTTCAAATCCCAGCAAGAATTATAAGGACACAGTGCCCTGAAGTCCTTGATATTGGGTAGTTTTGAAGGGTAAATTAGATAAATACCGAATTTCAGGGTGACAGTGTTTTTTCTTTCAATACTTGAAGTGTGTCATTCCACTCTGTTTTTGCTTCTCTTTTTGTCTGGCTGAAGAGAAACCAAGGTAATTCTTATACTGGCTTTACAACAGGGAAGTTTCTCTCATCTCCGTCACTCTTTCAAGGTTTTCTTCTTATCTTAATGTTTCTCAGGCTTATATTATATGCAAAATTGTTGGTCCCTTGAGAGGTATTCTGCTGGGATTTTCTGAGATTTGGATTTGTAGTTCAGGTACATGAAAGACAAGTTTTCTGTCATTAGTATTTCAAGTACTTCTGCTAATTCTTTGCTGTATGTTTTCTTCTCCTTCTAGTACTTCCTGTATACAGATGTTACATCTTTTGTCATTGTCCCACAGTTCTGACTATCCTATTTTCTTTATTTTTATGGTGTTACATTAGTCACCATACAGTACCTCATTAGTTGTTTTTTTCTTAAATTTATTTTATTTTTTCAGTGTTCCAAGATTCATTGTTTATGCACCACACCCAGTACTCCATGCAATATGTGCCCTCCTCAATACTCACCACCAGGCTCACCTAACCCCCCACACCCCTCACCTCCAAAACCCTGTTTTTCCCCCAAGTCCACAGTCTCTCATGGTTCATCTCCCCCTCTGATTCCCCCAATTCACTTTTCCTTTCCTTCTCCTGATGTCCTCCATGTTATTCCTTATGTTCCACCTTATTAGTTTTTGATGTAGTGTTCCATGATTAACTGTTTGTGTATAAAATCCGGTGCTCCATGCAATTCATGCCCTCCTTAATACCCATCACCAGTTTCACCCATCCCCCACCCCTCCTACCCAAAGCCCTCAGTTTATTTCCCAGAGTCCATAGTCTCTCATGGTTCATCCCCCACTGCTGTCTCCCCCTTCATTTTTCCCTTCCTTCTCCTAAAGGCCCCCATGCTGTTCTTTATATTCCACAAATAAGTGAAACCATATGATAATTGTCTTTCTCTGTTTGACCTATTTCACTCAACATAATCTCCTCCAGGTCCATCCATGTTGTTGCAAATGTTGGGTATTCATCCTTTCCGATGGAGGCATAATATTCCATTGTATATATATGAACCATATCTTCCTTATCCATTTGTCTATTGAAGGGCTTCTTGGCTCTTTCCACAGTTTGGCAATTGTGGACATTGCTGCTATGAACTTTGGGGTACAGATGGACCTTCTTTCCACTACATCTGTATCCTAGGGTAAATAACTCAGTAGTGCAATTGCAGGGTCATAGAGTAGCTCTCTCAATGACTTCTTAAGGAATCTCCACATTGTTTTCCAAAGCGGCTGCACCAACTTACATTCCCACCAACAGTATAAGAGCATTCTTCTTCCTCCACATCTTCTCCAACATTTGTTGTTTCTTGCCTAATTGATCTTTGCAATTCTAACTGGTGTAAGGTGGTATCTCAATGTGGTTTTAATTTTATTCTCCCTGATGGCTAATGATGATCAACATTTTTTCATGTGCTACCCATTTGTATGTCTTCTTTGAGGAAGTGTCTATTCATGTCTTCTGCCCATTTTTTCTTAATTTCATTATTTGTTTTTAGGCTGTTGAGTTGAGAAGTTCTTTATAGGTCTTGTATCTCAGCCCTTTGTCTATAGTGTCCATTGCGAATATCTTTTCCCATTCCATGGGTTGCCTCTTTGTTTTGTTGACTGTTTCCTTTGTTGTGCAGAAGCTTTTGATCTTGATGAAGTCCCAAAGTTGATTTTTGTTTGTTTGTTTGTTTCCCTTGCCTTTGGAGACATGTCTTTAAAGAAGTTGCTGTGACTGACGTTAAAGAGGTCTATGTTCTCCTCTAGGATTTAGATGGATTCCTGTCTCACATTGAGGTCTTTCATCCATTTTGAGTTTATCTTTGTGTATGGTGTAAGAGAATGGTTGAGTTTCCTTATTCTGTATATACCTGTCCAATTTTCCCAGCACCATATATTAAGGACACTTTTATTCCCCCATTGGATATTTTTTCTGCATTGACAAAAATTAGCTGACAATAGAATTGAGGGTTCATATGCTGAGTGAAATAAGGCAAGCAGAAAAAAGTCAATTATCATATGGTTTCACTTACTTGTGGAGCATAAGAAATAACATGGAGGACATTATGAGAAGGAAAGGAAAAGTGAATTGGAGGAAATAGGAGAGGGATTTGGACCATGAGAGACTGTGGACTCAGAGAAACAAACTGAGGGTTTTGGAGGGAAGGGGGTTAGGGGTTGGGTGAGCCTGGTGGTGGGTTTTATGGAGGGCACGTATTGCATAGAGCACTGGGTGTGGTGCATAAACAATGAATTCTGGAACATGGAAAAGAAATTATAAATAAATAAATAAAAGAAGCCAATGTAAAAAAAAAAAAGAAGAAGAAGAAGAACACATCAGTGAAACTAGAAGCAGGTTCCTTCAAAGAATTAATAAGATTGATAAACCACTGGCAAAAGTAATCCAAAAGAAAAGAAAGAGGACCAAAATTAATACAATTATGAATGAAAGCAGAGAGATCATGTTAGTCAGATTAGTCAAGGAGATAGAAACAATCATCAGAAATTATTATCCACAGCTATATGACAATGAGTTAAGCAACCTACAAGAAATGGACGCATTCCTGGAAACCTATAAACTTCCAAGACTGAAACAGGAAGAAATTGACAACCTGCATGGATCAATATCTAGTAACGAGATTGAAGCAGTGATCAAAACCTCCCAAAATACAGGAGCAAAGGACCTGATGGATTCCCTGGGGAATTCTATCAAACAATGAAAGAAGAAATAATACCTAGTGTCCTGAAGCTGTTTCAAAAAATAGAAACACAAGGAAAACTTCCAGACACTTTCTATTAAGCCAGCATTATCCTGATCCCCAAACCAGGCAAAGATCTCATCAAAAATGAGAATTTCTGACCAATACCCCTGATGAATATGGATGCCCAGATTCTCAACAAGGTCCTAGCTAATAGGATCCAAAAGTATATTAAAAAGATTATCCACCAAGACCAGGTGGGATTTATCCCTGGTATGCGAGGATGGTTCAACATTTGCAAATCAGTCAGTGTGATAGAACAAATCAATAAGAGAAGAGAGAGGAACCACAAAGTCCTCTCAATTGAAGCAGAAAAAGCACTGGACAAAATACAGCATCCGTTCCTGATTAAAACTCTTCAAAGTATAGGGATAGAGGGAAGATTCCTCAACTTCATAAAATCTATCTATGAAAAACCCACAGAATATCATTCTCAATGGGGAAAAGCTGACAGCCTTCCTTCTGAGATGAGGAACATGACAATGATGCCCACTCTCATCACTGTTGTTCAACATTATACTAGAAGTCCTAGCAATAGCAATCAGACAACAAAAAGAAATAAAATGTATTCAAATTGGCACAGTAGAAGTCAAACTCTCTGTCTTTGCAAATGACATGATTTTTTTTGTGGGAAACCTGAAAGATTACAGCCCCAAACTACTAGAACTCATACGGCAATTCAGTAATGTGGCAGGATACAAAATCAATGCACAGAAATCAGTTGCTTTCTTATACACTAAAATGAAAATATAGGAAGGGAAATTAGAGAATTGATTCCATTTACTATAGCACCAAGAACTGTAAGATACCTAGGAACAAACCTAACCAGAGGTAAAGGGTCTGTACTCGAGGAACTACAGAACACACATGAAAGAAACTGAAGAAGACACAAAAAGATGGAAGACCATTCCATGCTCCTGGGTAGGAAGAATAAACATTGTTAAAATGTCTATACTGCCTAGAGCAATCTATACTTTCAATGTCATCCCGATTAAAACTCCACCGGCATTTTTCTTTTTCTTTTTTTTTTAAGATTTTATTTATTTATTTGACAGACAGAGATCACAAGTAGGCAGAGAGGCAGGCAGAGAAAGAGGAAGGGAAGCAGGCTCACTGCTTCACAGAGAGCCCAAAGCGGGACTTGATCCCAGGACCCGGGGATCATGACCTGAGCCAAAGGCAGAGGCTTTAACCCACTGAGCCACCCAGGTGCCCCTCCACTGGCATTTTTCGAAGTTCTGGAACAAACAATACTAAAATTTGTATGTAACCAGAAAAAAAAAAACGAATTGCTAAGGAAATGTTGAAAAAGATATTCTCCTTTTTGATGGGTCTTTGGTTAGTTTTGGGATTGAAGTAATGCTGACCCCATAGAAAGAGTCTGGAAGTTCTTCTGTTTGTGGGGGTTTTTTGTGTGTGAGAGAGAATGGGTATTATTTCTTCCTTAAATGTTTGGTAGAATTCCTTGGGGTATCCATCAGGCCCTGGACTCTTGTTTTGGAGGGAAGTTTTTGATCACTGCTTCAAACTCGTTACTGGTTGAGTCTATTCAGGTTGTCAATTTCTTCCTGTTTCCATCTTAGTCTGACTATCTATTTTCATTTGTCTTTTCACTATTAAATTTTAGTATGAGAAGGTTCTGGTGCCATATTTGTAAGCTTACTAAGTTTTCCTCACTCCAGAGCTCACCAAATGGCATTCTACTTTTTGGATATAATTTTTTTTCTGCTATTGCCATTTGATTCTTTCCCAGAATGTCCACCTCTCTGTTTACAAGGTGCTACATGCTGTCCACTTTTACTGGAGGCTTTCAAATATTTAATCTCTTTGTTTAAAACTTCCAGCCTTGTAATTCTGCAATCTTGGCCATATCCCAATCTGGTTCTAATGAGGGCTCTGTTTCTTCATACTGTGGTGTTTTTGCAATTTAACACACTTTGTGATTTTTGGTGGAAATCTGTGCATGATGCATTGAGCAAAACCAGTTAAGTAAACTGTCTTTAATGTGACTTGGTGTGTTCTGGGTATCAGTCCCTTGTTCACAATTTGGTGCAAGCTCTATGTGCTTGAAGATATAAATTTCTCTCAGGTGCCTTGTATTTTGAAAGAGGCTTTGTTGTGTATCTCTTCTGTTTACTTTGGGTTTTCCTTGCTACTTCTTCAGTAAGATCTGAGGGTTGATGTTCTTGAGTTGGGCCCCTGGGGATGTGATATTAGGGGCAGTGGTGCCTTGAAACACAGTTGTGTCAATGAGGTTGACCTCAAAGTCAGAGGCTAGCTGACTTTGTTCTTCAGGTGGGCTGGTAGAGGGGCAAGAAGTGGCAGCAGCAGTGATGGGCAAGTTGACCTGAGGAGGGCCACTAGGACCCTACTGGGAGAGGAGCTCTGCCAGGTGAAGAGAATCTGCCTGATGGTGGGATCACCATTTCAGAGGTGCTGGGAACAATAGGGAAGGCACCACTGGCATCTGCTTCAGCTGTCACTGAGGCCGTGGGTTTCAGAGTGTCTCTTTCCTCCCGCCTTAAGAGGGGAATCTGGGATTGGCTTCAGCTTAAAGGAGACAAGGATTGCAGCTGCTTCTGGATCTGGCCAGTCAGGAGAAGGCCTTTGCATACAGACTCACTGCTTAGTGAGATGGAGGGAGCAGGTTTGGGGACACAGCAAGTCAGCCCTGCCTGATACTTGGGAGCGAGCAGGGATCAGCCAGTTAAGTGGACAGGGCTGGGGACAATGACTGTGAAGAGGTGACTGATAGGGGCTCTGACAGAGAGAATGGGGGGTACTAGGGGAGCTGTGTGTCCTCTGAGATAAAGGATGAACAGTGCTGCCCCTCAGTTGGAATTTAGGGTGGCCACTGGGCCCTGACAATCCTGCCTCATCCAGGATCTCTCCTGCTGTGTGTTCCTCCTGGGCACTGGAAAGAGCTGGTGGAGCGGACCTTACTCCAGGCAGGGGAAAGAACTGGAAGGCTGCCAAGTGCTGTCACTGAAAATGGCCTTGGTGTCACCCAGAAATGCACTGGGAGTGCCCTGGAGTGCTGCATCCTCCTCAGATGCTAGGTCTTTAGAGGTGATTCTAAACCTCGGGGGTGGTGGCAGTATCAGAGGTTCCCTTTGTTTTGTCTACAAGGGTTCCCAGTCTTATCTCCTGGTTAGAAAGATAAACATCTTCTGTTTCTGAGGTCTGCAACTGTCAAGTGCCCCTGACCAGTACCTCCAGGTTTGTTTCTCCCCAGTGGCTATGTGCGCATCCTTTCATGATGGCTTTTCCACTGAGAAACCACTGAAGTTGCATCTGGACACCAAGGGCCTGTCTTACTTTTGATGGGGACCTCTGGAGCACCTAAGCCTGGGATATGGCCAGCGTGCCTTCCTCTGTAGCTGTGGGAAACATGAGGTGGGGCTGTATGAGATCAAGAGGCATTTTGTTTGGGACAGCTTTTACAAGAGTTGTAGGACTTCTTGTTGGACATACTTCTGAACTCTGAGGACTGGAGGTATCTCTGTAGGAACCAAGAAGGAAGAGAAGCCTGCATAGATCCCCAGAAACTGAATGAAGACTGTGTACAGCATTCCATTAGGGACCCTTCCCTTAGAGGCTGCCTCTCTGCAGCTGTGGGGTCCTTCTTCTCTTTGGTGGTCTCCTTCCCATTCTCTCTGAGAGCCTTCAATGTGACTTCTCTGTGGATTGGCCTTGGGCACATTGGGTGTTGTGGGTGGCAATAGTGGTCACTACATACTCCTGTACTACACAGGGAGTGAGACTGCAGAGTGTACATGCTGAGGAGCTGGACATACTTGCCTTGGGACCAGATAGCACTGCCATTCCCTGATGGCCTTCCCTGCCAAATTAGGCACCATCCATAGAACATCAAAATTCACATTGGAAATTGATGCCATTAAGTTAGATCCTATCACCCACAAGATTTATCATGGGATCAGGGGACCCATGCATGCGGGCAGCTGCCATTCAGATGGAGATTTTTCAATGTCCCCTCCTCAATACCAGGGCCAGCCCTGTGCCCAGAGGGATGCAAAGCAGGAGGAGGTAAGATGCCTTGCTTGCATGAGCACTAGAGGGCCTGTGTCTTCACTCATTTGCCAGATGCCTGAATCAGAGGTGGTCAGACTCAACCTCTAAATGCCTCATCGTCCCCAGCTATTAACAGAGGAAGCTCTCTGCTCACTTTACCATGTTGGAGGGCAGAACACTCTGGAGCTTGCCTGGTTTGGGTACTGGTTTCCTGGGAGATGTGCTCAGGGCATCCTCTAGTGGCCTGCATGGATCATGACCATACTTTTTACTTCATGGTGACAGAAAATAGGAGCCAGGCCAGCATTTTGGTTGATTATACTCTAGATCCAACAAGTAAGTTGGGAAAGGGATGAGCAGCATATACACTGGCTTGCCTTACCCTTTTCATGGCAGGACCCCACACTGACAATTTGTCTTTGTGTTCCTCCTGCAAAACGTCACTCTCTGCTCTTCTCTAGGGTTCCGTATAGAGAAGTCTTTGATATCTGAAAGAAAGGGAAGAGTCAGGCATGACCAGAGACACCAGGGTAGGAAAACACCCATGGTGGACATGACCAGGTCAGGGCCAGCCTTCTCTGGGCCTGTCCAGCTCAGCCCTTCTGACTCCCAGCCTGGCTCACTGCTGGGCCATTCAGGACTGTTCGCTATGAATCAGTGGTGCAGGCCCAGGTTCAGGGGCCAGGGCAGCGCTGTGGAAGGGGGTGAGGGGGCTGCAGAAACATCTCCTAGACCCTGAAGAGAGGCCTTAAGTACCTGGATGAGACCAGATTCCTCAGGATGAGCCTCATAAAGAGAGACAATGGGTGAGAGCTACAAAAAGAAGCTATGCATTGCAAAAAGAGAGAAATCAAAAAGAGGCGAAAGGAAGGAATATGTTATGGGCATCACGTTGCTGTGTTCATCTGAGTCCTCTGAATCTGCAAAGTAGTCTCTGGGTGGATATGGATGGTACTGACGATGTGGGGGTGGCTGTGGGAAAGGAAGTCAGAGTTAGAGGAAGTAGCAACGCAGACTCCGCTGCTCCAGGAAGGAAGTACCCTGAATTCTGGGTGATTGGCCCTCAGCTCTGAGTCCTCTCCAGGTTCCAGCCCTTGATGTCTGCAGGAAGGGAATGGGTGTCTGTTCTCTGACCTGCTTTTCCAGCCTCACATTCTCTCCATGACCAGGAATGGATGGATGCCCGTGTCCTCCTGTCCCTCCTGCGGGAGATCACTGTCCCCACAAGAGTCTGTGCCTGTTATTACCTTCCTCCCTCCTGACTCCTCTCCTGCCATGTTCCCCTCCCTCTTCCTCTTCTAAGATATGCTTCATTTCCTTTCTACTGTCAACCTCCACCAATCACATTGTTATGAAGTAGAGAAGCACTGGAGGACAGACAGTCCATGTGCTGATACCCACTCACTAAATCCACTGATTCTTCTTGTTGAGGAGTTGCTGTCCTGGGTCTGGCATTGCTGAAGACCTTGAGGGAGAAAGTGTCAATTACCTATGTCTTTCTAAATCTGACATGAACATATTCAGGAGACATTTTTACCTGAAACAACCCCAGAAATTCCTAGAAACATTACAAAGGGTGAGTGAAAGTTAGAGGATGGTAACTTGTCCACTTTTCCTTAGGATGTATGGCCCCATAAACATATAGTCCTGGCCAGAGTTTGGCCCAACCATTGGAAGGAAAGCACTGAGCTTGCCTGAGTAAAGGTCACAGGGTGATCATGACAAGGATGTGATGTGGGGGCAAGGCCAACATCACACGATAGGAACCCTTGGTACTGAGAGGAGCGGTGACCCCTGGACCTGCTGCCCAGAGTTTCTGCCCTCAGGTCAATGACAGGTGATAGGTCAGTGAGTACAGGTGTTTGAAACAGGCCCAGAAGTCTCTCACATAGTCCTCTAGAGTTGCTGCCCACCATGGAGAATCTGCAATGCAGTTGCACATGGGCCTCCCTCAGATGGAAGCACATGCATCCACATGACTCTGGGAAGGGACACTGGAGCATATGCAGTGATGCCAGAGATAATATACTTTAACATATGTGGGTGTGGGAGTGGTCCTTAAGGAGGAGCAAACATAATAGAAACATGATGTTACAAGTCCTAGAAGCTGAGCGAAAGACAGTTACCTCTCATTCACCACCTGGCACACACTGGAACTTTGTCTGTAGGTGAGAGAGTTGTGTCCCTGCACAATTCATAAGAGGTGTGAAGCAAAACAGAACAAAACGAAGATCAGACATTCAGCAGTGGCAAAGGGAGGGGAGTGTAAGTTTCATGATGAACAAAAGTTGTAGAGAGCAAAGCAAGAACAGAATTTTTCCAAGACAGCACACTCAAAGCCCACAGATACAATCCCTCTTCCTATTATGTCATTAAGCTATGAACTGAGCAAATCAGACTTCTACACCTTTTTCCCTATTCTGACTTCACATGCACTTTTGCAGACTCCAGATCAGCAGGTGCAACCCAGTTGTTATCTGGAACCCTCTCCCGTTGATTCCTACCTGAGTCCTGTTTGACCTAGAGAGTCTTCCCCACTCTGGATGGAATCATCTTGAAGGCTCTCCACCATCAAACCTATAGGCACACACACATGAGCAATCTCATTACTGGAGGGAGGGGCCCAGCTATTCTTCCTTCTGTAGTTGAGGTTTTGATGGTTCATCCAGTACTCCCTGATTTTTTCCATGGGTTCTCAAAAGGTTTTTGGGCTTGGTGGAATCTGAGCCCTTCAATAAAACCCTCATCACAATTGTGAACTGAAATGTAACAGAGAAACTACAGTAATCAACTGTTCACACTCTCAAAACCAAACTTAGAAACCAAATTCCAACTCTCAGGTATCCACATGAAATATGGCTAGTGTGACTGAGCAATATGATGTTTTCTTTCCTTGGAATTAATTGAGTTAATGAATGACTGAATGAAATTAGTTATATGCAAAGAGATATAGGATACACCCTGGATAGCAGAGCTGTAGAACCCAAAGAAGAAGGAGATATAACTGCCTATCCCTTCATTGTTCCTTGCTGAGTAATGTGCTGACCTAAAGGGATCATTCATTTTCCAGTATTTCCTGGGCCCATGCACCATTTCCAGGTACTTTTTGAGGTCCTAGGACACCAAAACACTGAGGTCAATACCCACGTCTTAGAAGAAGCAATGTAAAATTCAATGCAACCCCTATCAAAACTCCAATGTCATTTTATAAGAACAGAATAGATCATGCTAAAATACCTATGCAACTTCAAATAGAGAAAACAATCTCAAGCATGAGGAAAAAGTGGAATCTCCACTCTTCCTGACTTAAAATGTGTTATGATGAGCAATGGGTATTATATGCAACTAATGAATCATTGAACACTACATTAAAAAAATGATGTATTATATGTTGGCTAATTGACATAGTGAAAAATTTTAAAAACACGTATTGCAAGCTACAATACTCTAACAATATGGTACTGCCATAAAAATGACAGAGAAAACAGTCAATTAGCATAGAGAGTCCCCAAAAGAATATACATACCTGGGCTCATGATCTTAACAAGGATGCCATGACTACATCATGGAGAAGAATAGCCTCTTCAACAATCAAGAGAATGGAAATGGAGAAGACATGTGCAAATTCACATTGCAAAAGGAACTAATATTCAAAATGTATAAGAAACTCCTGCATGTGAATTACAAAACAAAACAAAAACAAAAACAAACAAACAAAAACAAGAAAGCCACTAGCCCAGTCTAAACATGGAAGAAAGGCTTGAATAGACATTACTTCAAAGAAGATGTACAAATGGCCAACAGACATATGAAAACCTGCTCAACATCACTGATCAACAGGGAACTGCAAATCCAAGGACAAAGAGATATCACTTCACTTGCTCACATGACAGTAACAGAAAGAAAAAAAGGAAAGGAAAAGGGAGGAGACAGGAGGGAAAAGAAAGAAGAAAAAAAGAACCATGAGAATTTTGAAGAGGATATGGGTAATCAGAACCTTTGTACACACAGTGGGAATGTAAAATGATACAGACATAATTAAAAATAGTTAAGAGTTTCTTAAAGAACTACAAATAGAAGTACCACATGATTCAGCAGTCACACTTCTGGGTACAGTGTGAGGGGAAAGGAAACCAGCATCTCTAGGCTACATCTTCAACATTATAAACACTGCAGCGATCTACACAATAACCGGGAAGTGAAAAGAGCCCCAGTGTCTATACACAGGTGAATGGAAAAACTGATGAAGAAAATGTGGTATCTTAGTACAGTGAAATATTATTCCAACTTCAAAAGAGAAGTGAACTTATCATGTGCGGAACCAGGAATGAGCCCGCAGAGCCTTATTCTAAGCATAATATACCAATCACAGAAACACAAATACTGTGTGTTTGCATGACCATGAGGTGTATAAAATGGTCAAAGGCATAGAAGCAGAGAGCAGAGGATTGGTTGCCAAGCACTGGGAGGTGAAGGAAGTGGGGAGTTGCTATCATGGGCTTTCGTCCTGCATGGGAATTGGCCCCACCTCTGACAGATGTTGACATGCCTGGTCCTCTGTGGGACCTACATCCACACCTTTCACAGTCTCTGGACCCACCACAAGCATGTGGGCTTTCTCTCTGTGGTCCTCACTAATGACTAGTCTTCAATGGGCTGTTAAATGCACATGAGCTGCCCTGGGTTATTTGTCCATGGAGGCCACTTAAAATTTTGGGCAATGTTGTGACCTTGTAGATGAGTATCTCCAGGTATGTAATGGATGTGGGACTTGCTCTGTGACTGATCGTCCCATAGCTGAGTGATAAGTGTTGATCGGTGTCCCAGAGCACTGGGACGTGGGCCTGGGTTCCTATTTTTGCTTTTTCATATAGAAGGCAGGGGCTTAGCCCAGTCATCCCTGCAGCATCTCCTTCTGAGGAAAGGGAGTTTTAAGTAAACCTCTAGGTATGGCTATATTGAGGGAAGAGTGTGATATTGCATGCAATACGTTTATATTCATGCCTATGTCTTACGTATGTTTTGAGTTGATTTTCAGTTTCCATATTAACTCAGCATGGGTTGCTTCCCATGTTCCCATGCTTCCCCCGTTACCTTTTCACAATACTTTCACTGTATACATCCTGGGTTCTTTGGTCTTTTGTGTTATTTGCTACCAGTTTCCAGCATATTCCATTCCCCTTCTTCTAGTTTCCTCTTCACACAGGTTTGCATTTTTCAAAGGAACATCAGGGAATCTGATCTGCTACCCCCAGGACAGACATAGCAGAGGAGCTTAGCCCCACTTGCGTGAGTATCCTTTGAATCTCCCACGAAAATAAAATAAACTTAGGGCCTGGGGGTTAGATTCCATGCATGTAGGATTACTGTGTTCTCAAAGGGAATGGGGCACAGTCAAAAAGCCTGTGTCAACCTCTCCATAGGGTGGTTTTGGTGGGCAGGAAACACATCCAAAGGGAAGAGAAATCTATAATGTAGGACACCATCCAAGACAATAGTTGATTGTCTGATAGGCAAATTTACAGTTTTGCTTCTTTGCTCCTCATTTTTTCTCATTTCTTTTTATATTATCAACAAAATAAAATTTTTGTTATATTCTTGAAAATGAGTGAATAACTTTTTATCAACTTTAGTGGGTTCAATATACTAGCAATCAGAATGGGTCTCACAGTTCATTCATACTAAGCAACATACTAAGTCCAGCCTGGACTAGGGATCCTGGAAATGGGGGTGGAAGCTGAAGAATGCTGTGGCTTAACTCCAACACCTGTATCACTTACACCAGGAATATAAATCTATTCTTGGGGGGAAGGGAAGATCAAAGCCAGTTCTTTCTGTTTTCTCTTTTTGCCTATATAAGGAAGTAACTTCTTGCTTACTTCTCAATCACTTGGCAGATAAATGTCTTTCAATTTCAGAGAATATGCTCTACGGGACTCTGTACCTCTCAGTAGTATTGGAACACTGCTCAGGAAAACAATGCATCTGCGGATACGAAAAATACCCGATTATTTCACAAGAAACCAACTTAAAATATAGGTGACATGGCAAACCCCAAATTCACATAGGTCGGGTAGGGGCGCCTAGAAAATATGTCAAAGAAGACAGGAAGTTATCCACTAGAGAATCTGGAATGGAGAGTATTATATTCACATTTGGAAGGTATGCTGAGGTATGACAAAATATGGCTAGTGGTATCCATGAAATTAAGTTTAAGGCACGGGGCATGCCTATTTAGCCACTCAAACTCCAAGCAACTGAGATGATATACAAATGAGCAGCTCGTGTGACTTTTAAGCAAAAGAAAATGAAACATTAAGGTGCTATACTAGAAACCACTGCTTTCAAATACAAGCCTCTATCGGTATGACTATTTGCAAATGACAGAAAATCCAAATTTAACTGGTTTAACAAAAGATGTGTTTTGGCTCACATAGCTGAAAAGCCCAGAGTTAAGTCTCTCTCAGGTAAGGCTTGGACTACTGGCTCAATGTCACCAGGGACCCACTTTTTCCTCTAGTTTGCCATTATCTTCTTTGGTATTGCCTTCATTCTCAGGCTCCACATGCTAACACCAGGAAGCTCCAGACTCCCCCCTCACTTGTCCTTTTAACAGTAAAAAAAAAAAAAAAGTGTTTCCCTAGTTCAAGACCTCATATATTCCTACATATCATATAGAGGAGGACAGAGAGTGTCTTCTTTGGTTGTTTTCAAAGAAAATCCTCTCTCTTTCAGAAGGCCTACTAAATATCTCCTCGTATCTCCTTGGTTCTGTACCCAAATAGGACAAGTTGATAGACCTGGGCTTAGAAAGTTGGGGGTGAGGCCAAACCACGTGGCTGAGAAAGGATGTTTTTCCAAAGATTATTTGGGTTATTGTCACCATAAAGAAGGAGAATGGATGCTGGGAACCAAATCAGAGATGAATAATATGGAACCCTGACTTGACCCTGACTTGACCATGACAAAGACATGCTCAGAATTGCAGATACTGGTTTGCAACTGAGTTGCTTCTAAGACAACTCTGTAGCTCCCTCTGAGTTGTAAAACAGAAGGGATTTTATTATTCGTTACCCCCAAGAGATTCCGGACAGAACAGCTAATTTTCATGTGTGAATGACGCTATACCCTATTTTTACATTTCCTCACTTTCTGATCCTACTTTTGAAAACTTTGAAGACAAAATTTTACCATAATCAATTTTGATTTTAATATATTGCTAATTGCAATTTACCAAAAAGTATCTTAAACTTCTAATTTCTCTTTCATATTTAAATTTCTCCAAAATTTAGGAAGTGAGTATTAATTTCATTCCTCTTCTGACTTTGAGATGCGTGGGAAGTGTCATTACAAATTGGAAGGTCTTCCATGTTATGAATCCTTCACCACAGACTACGGTCTTTTGATATTGGCTCAGGGCTTTCAAGTACCTGTCTCTGGGGCTCTGGTAAGGAGAAAACTAGTCAGGAATTCTCTTAGTAGGGGGCATCCATTTCTACATGCTATTTCTTAATCCCTCTGAAATACACATCTTTTGCTGTATTTTGGTAATTCTCTCATTGCGATACTCCTAAAATTTGTCTTGCCATTCCACCACTCTGCCTACAAATATTTCCATCTTTGAGGAAAAGAGTTCCTAGGGTTGATTAACTTCCATGATCCTCCTCCATTAATCCAAACTGTTTCTTCTCTTTTGTGGTTCCATTTCTATGGGTTGCTCTTCTATTCATTATCTCTCTCCCATTTTAGGATACTGATGTCATCTAGCATACATATCCTTACTCTGGGAGCTTATTAATATTTAGGATTCTAATGATCACCTCCTTGTAGCACTAGTCCAAGCATTCAACCCTCTATTAACTGTGCCTGTGTAATGTGTCCACTGGTAATATCGCCAATCTCTCACTGAGTGTTCTTAGTATCTCTTCCTGGCACTTCCACCTGTGCAACTCCCTAAATTGAATTGAATTGTCATGTCAACAATTGAATTGTCACCAATCATACTGAATTGGTGTGTCATAGGGCTCTATCCTGGGTTCTCATATTTTGCTATACTCGCTGGAGGCAGTACCATCCAATAGAACTTTCTGAAATGATGAAAATGTTCTAGGTCTACACTATCCAGTATGTTCTGGTCAATATAAGAACCGAAAAATTTAAATACCTACATATAGGTATTTAAATCTAAATCTAAATTAATTTAAATCTAATTTAAATACCTACATATAGCCCCTGGCTGCTGTGTTTGGTAGAGCAACTCCAGGAGATTTCATTCATTTCTTCCCATGGCTTTAAATACCTTCTGCTCATTTGAGGACTTCCAGTTGCAAAAATCTAGATATGACCAGCCCTGAGCTCTAGACCACATATACAACCACCACTTGAAATTTCTACTGATATGCCTCATACCTATCTCAAATGTTAATCCATAACAGAGTTCTCAGTTTCTCCTTCCCCAAACCCATTCCCACTCTTATTCATTCCAATAAGTGGTCTGCTGTCTAATTCTCAATTAGATTAAATGCTCAAACCACAAACCAGAAAGCTTTCCCTAATTCTGTCACTCCTGCATCCACTGTTAGCAGGTCACTGATTTTTATTTCCAAATTGTATCTTAAACACATTTTCTCTCCATTTCTACTACCACCACCCACTCCAAGTCATTATCATCTCCAATCTGGATTGCTAGCCATCTCCAACATGGTCTCCTTTCACTTTCCTCCCTCTACAGGCCATTGGCTACTTATCAGTCAGCAATCATCCTAAAATGTGAATCCAACATGTCATTCCTCCACTGAATACCCGTTAATGGCTTTTCACTTAGGATGGAATTTAATGATCTGGTCCACCTGTGTCTACAAATTTAACTTATGCCTCTCCTAATCTTGATCATTATGTTATACCCCCAAAACTTTTGGTTTCTTGAACATGCCAAACCTTTCACACATCAGAGTCTGCAGAGCAGTTCCCTCTGCCGGTTGTTCTTCCCATTCTTGATACATGTGCCTTCTTCTTATTCTGATTTAGCTTTAATATTACCTCTTAGTCTAGGCCTTCCCTGACCATTTATATAAAGAGGCTCCCTCTCCATCATTCCCTCTCTCTGCTGCATTCATTTCCTTCATAACACTTAGCAATTTTTTAATAAATTACTTGATTTTTTTTGTTGCTGCTATTTGGTCTTTCTCACTAGATGAATGTTCCAGAAAGGCAGGAAGCAGGTCTGCCTTACCATTGTTCATGCAGCACCTAGCACAGTGCTTTGCATATAAGCAGGTGCTCAGTGATATTTGCCTAATAAACTTCCCCCAAATGCCTGTTCACATCACTCATTTCCATTCCTTGGTTCTGTGTAGTACTAAAGTTTCAATGCTTATTAGAGGTTAACCTAACTGGACTATGCTAAGCCAAGTTCTCCTTACTACATGGTTTTAGGCTTCAGCAATTAGATAGTATGTTTGTAATTTTCGGGAAGTATTAGGTTAGTCCAAGCCAGCCTCTGGCTTCTCTTCCTTGCTCCTTAGTCAACAGTTACATTACCTGGTAGGGAACTTCTAAAATGGAATGCCTAATGAGCAGAGGCAAAGTGCAAACTGAAAATTGGCTCTAAAGGTGAAGTCTGGAATGTAAATTTCATCTGTTTTGTCCAGCACTCTTCTCTGAATAGGGCCTTTGTTTCTCTAACAGTCAGTAGCTTACTGCCTGAAGCTCCAGCTTACTCTGGAATGTGTAATATCATGACAATAGAAGGGAAAGCCTGGAAATGCATTGGGGTAGTGGAACAATGAGAAGGGTTGTAGCTATACACATTTTTATGAAAACAAAACAAAAGCCTACATTTTCCCAGTCCCACAGTGCTATCTTCTAACACAAGAGGAATCAGGTGTCTCAAGACTGCACATCTCAGACTACCCTCCACTACTTTCCTTAAGTTACCTTGGTGACCTCAAGGTGGACCACAACCTCAGAGGAAGAAAGAAAGTTCTGGAGTTGGCAATGTAACTGCACTGTTATCTACAGCAAATATGGTTTTAAGTGAGGTAGACTTATGAAAGCTGAGTACTTATATATAAAAAGAATACATCCAGGAACACACAAAACCAGTAAAAGTGGCTGTCTCCTTTTTTGAACTATTTCAACTTTTTTTTTTTTATCATGAGCATGTTATAGCTAGTCAAAAATAAATATGCTTCAAAATTTAAAAAACATAAAAGAAATACAGTGTTGGTCCTCAAAGAGCCATTTAGCTGGACTTACATAAGACATTAGAATCTAAGACAGCACATAGTGAAATACCAATTTGGACAGTACTGATGACAAGTAGAAGAGAAAAAGAGATCTGTTTGGCTGAGAGAGCTGGGTCTTAGATGAGGAAGGGAAATTTTTAGCCTAGGGAAACTTGAGCAAATAGAAATGAGCAGCAGAAATGTGCACAAATAAAGAACAGTAAATCTAGAGTCAGATAGACCTGCTTCCAATCTCAATTCCATAACACATTAGCTAAGTGACCTTGAATGAGTTTTATAACTTCTTTCAACCCCAGACTTCTCATTTGTAAAATGAGGAGTACCCACCTGAACAGGATTCAGAGAAACTAAAGATTGTATGTAAAGTGGTTAGCATAGTATCTGACAGAGCAGACACTCAACTAAAATTTGCCTAGCATGAACATGGTAGAACAGGACGACCGGTCTTGCTAGATCAAGGGGAATCTGTTCAGAAGGGGCAAGATAATACTGGTGACTAGAGTTAAAACAAACTGTGGACAACCACCTCGTTTTGTCTCCGGAGTTCCTGGTGCGTAAGAATTACAAACAAGTACCGTTATTATGTGTTTGCTAATGTTCAAGAAAGTGAGCGGTTAGACAATTGCAGGGTTTCTCTCTAGCATGGCGCCTCTGGTGCTTAATCAGAACGGAATTCTGACTGAAGGCCTTCCCACAGTCATTACATTTATAGGGTCTTTCCCCAGTATGGATTCTCTGATGTCGGATAAGGTGTGCCTTGCAGATAAAGCTTTTCCCACAGTCTGTACATTCATGGGGCTTCTCCCCCGTGTGGACTCTCTGGTGCTGAGCAAGATCGGAGTTCCACATGAAGCCTTTCCCACAGTCCGTGCATTCATAAGGCTTCTCCCCAGTGTGGATTCTCTGATGTCGAAGTAGGGCTGGGTTCCGAGTAAAGCTTTTCCCACATTCCTTACATGTATATGGTTTCTCCCCAGTATGGATTCGCTGATGTTGTGTAAGGCTAGTGTTCTGACTAAAGCCCTTCCCACATTCCTTACATTCAAAGGGTTTCTCTCCAGTATGTATTCTCTGGTGCCGAATCAGGTTTGATTTCCAAACAAAGGCTTTAGCACATTGTTGACACACATAGGGTTTCAACCCGGTGTGAATTCTCTGATGTGCAATGCAATGTGATCTAAAACTGAATGTCTTCCCACATTCCTTACATCCATAGACTTTCTCTCCATTATGAATTCTCTGATGTTGGTCAAAGTCTTCATTTTGATCAAAACACTTGCCACATTCTTCACATATATAGAACACCCGCTGACTGAGAATTTTCTGATGGATAACAAGGTGGGTATTCACATCAGTGTTCTCCGAACTATCTTCTCCTGACACCATCTCATCTTTGACAATCACTTCTATAATATCATTTGCAGTGTTCTCTACACTTCTCCCATTTGAGTAGTCAGACCATCTCCCTAACCTGCTTTTTAACTCCTCACAGGTTTTTCCAAACCAGAATTCCTGGGAACCATACCACCGAGGTCTGCGTGATACCACCATGTGGTCCTTTGGCTCGTCAAAATGTTCCTCCTTCAGAGCACAATCTTCTTTCTCACTTTTCAACACACCCTCTGAAAGAAGAAATCAAAGCTGCAAATGTCATCATTACCCAGGACAGAGTGAGTAAGGTCACCAAGTGGTACTATTGTGTCCATTTCACTCCAAGTGCCACCCCTGTGTCTCAGTGGCCCTGCTCTAGCTGAAAATGGCACAACAGGGATATCATACAGAAAGTAACCAAAGCGTATGCCACAGTAAGGCAAAAACTAGACAGAGTCCCTGAGGGCTACGATTCCCAAGCACCACGGGAGCTCTCCAGAAATAGATGAGTTGAATCTAAGGGAGACAAGTCAGAATTTCTTTTAGGTAGTCTGGTTTCTAACATGAGAAGGCCAGGTTTCAGGACAGAGGACCTGTTCAGAAATAACAAATCCTTGTGGTATACCTGTGGAACCTGAACTTGTCACACACAGGGGGAAGCAACAGGGAGAATCTTCCTCATACTGGTCAACACTAAAAGGAAATATGGTCTTCTCATTCAATCCAGTTCCCAGTTCCACCATGAAAAGCGCTTCCCCAAACTACTTCAGGCAAAGACTGCCACAGTGCTTTGGTTACACCTCTGTTACAGCATCGGACTTTGCTGTAACTATACATTTATGCCTATGTATATGTATGTATATGTTTATGTAAATTATACATTTATATATATGTATACGTATTTATGTGTATGTATATGTAGAATGTACCATTAGACTGTGAGGCCCTGCAAGAGAGGGGCCATGCATTACTTGCTTTCTGATCCCTAAAAACTAACAGAATGAATAAAATACAGCATTTACTTTTAAAATTTTGGTTGACCATAGCAGCCAGTAGATCATCTGTTCTGTTAGAGCCTAAGACCCAAGACCCACCCGAACTAATTGATCATGTCTGAATGAAAGCTGAAGTTAGAGTTTAACTTTTCTCTTCATTAAATGGTTGACTTGGGGATTTCTCAAGAGATTTTTATTTAGAACATAAACAGTAAAATGGAATTTTAGCAATTTACAAAAAAAGACAGTGGAAAACGTGCCTGGGAGGAAAGCGCTGGTTTCCCTCACTTACCAGTACAGATTAGGCTTGGACCCTCTCCTTGCGATTTCAGGTTCAATGGCTCTTCCACCTGCTCAAGATGGGAGATCCCAGCAGGCTTTAGAAATGGACATCCTGCCAGGGTCAAGATATAAATAAGGCTGGCTCAGTCAGAAGATTGGGGTGCGTTAGGAAAGGAGCAGAGATGGAAGTGGTAATGGTTAATGAAGGTAGGTGGAGAGACTAGTACACAGGTGACCTAAAACTTGAGAACAATATAAAGGATAGAAAACAGGTGCACAGCAAAGCTGGGATTCCATCAGTTTCCCAGAACATGAAAATGAATCACTCATTTTTAAATGTCAAGAAGAAATAGGAGAGACAAGGTCTCTTCTTTACCTCCCCTAGAAGGCAAAAGCAAACTGACATAGAAAACAACCCGGATGGGATGGAATTGCAAAGAGTAGTTCCTGAGGCTATGTTGGGAAGCCACAGTCCTTTAGCTTCCTCCCTCTCTATCCACCTATCTATATTGCCTTTGTTAGGGCCAATTTAATGTTAAAACTTGTTTAACTATTAGGGCCTGCTTAGCCAAAGCAACTCCATATTGCCTAGGTAGCCATATTGTTGTTTACATCCACAGACTTCATTCCGGGAATAAAGGCCCCCGTAGCTCCTGGTATGGTTCCGGGTATCGATTCTGGGAGTAAATGCCTTAACAACAGAAGCCACGTACCTTGGGTCTGAGGTTAAGCCCTATAAAACCAGCCTGTGAGATCGGGAGGGGGTCGCTCTCTTCGGAGGCGGCCCTGGCTGGTCAGTCTGACTTCTAATGCTTGGCATAGAATAAGGCTTCACATAATTTTCACTTTGTCTCAGTCTCTTTCCCCTGGCCAGTCAGTCTAACTTCTAATGCTTGGCATAGAATAAGGCTTTGCATAACTCTCACTTTGTCTCAGTCTCGTTCCTTTGATAACGGACGCCAATACCTTCTCTTTCTACAAAGGGCCAACTATGGGTCAGTCTCTCTATGGCACCCATTAGACATGGCCCTAAAGCCTCACTCAGCCATTTCCAGAAGTTACTTCTTATTCTAATGACAGACACTTCTAATAGCAAAGGTCCACTTGAATAAACTTTTCTTTAGGCTTAGCTAAGATTTGTCTCTTTGGAACGCCCATCCAAAGCCTCTTAAAAAACAAAACAAAACAAACAAACAAACAAACAAAAAACAGAACAATTCTTCACCCTCCAAATGACCGCCTTCTATATTGCAGAAGCCAAGGCCTGTGTGTCCCCTGATATTCTCTTCTTTAAGATGAAAATGGACTTCAAATAGGGGCATGTACTCAAAGGAAGTTTTCTACAGGTCAGGGAGCTGTCAGCTTTCTGCCTAGACCCAAGATAGGAAATTCCCATGGGTGGTAGGAGAGTAAGCACTGAGATCCTGAGAGAAAGCAGTGGACACTACAGTTGTCTCTCTACATCCAATCTACCACCACCACCAACCTCCCTCCTCCCATCATCCCCACCATTATGGAGTAGCCATGCCCTTTGGAGGGGAGTGCTCCCAACCGCAGTTCCTAGTGTAGCCCTCACTGGTCTAAGTCAAGCGGGTTAAACTATCCCACTCAATCCAAGAGAGATAGTTTCAGAAACTGGCAGTCCAGGCCAAGACAATCAGTGCATGCTTCTCTGGCCACAGAGATTGGTTTAGAGTTGCCGTAAGACTTAAGATGGTACTTCGCAAAGGCCTGAGGAAGGCCTGCCCTATTTCTCTTTCTAGGTATGAAGAAGCAGAGCCTTGGTTACAACTACCAGTCATCTTTTTTTTTTATGTAATATTTCTTTTTTATTTCTTTTCAGCGTAACAGAATTCATTGTTTATGCACCACACCCAGTGCTCCATGCAATACGTGACCTCCATAATACCCACAACCTGGCTCCCCCAACCTCCCACCCTCCCGCCCCTTCAAAACCCTCAGATTGTTCTTCAGAGTCCATAGTCTCTCATGGTTCATCTCCCCTTCCAGTTTCCCTCAACTCCCTTCTCCTCTCCATCTCCCTATGTCCTCCATGCTATTTGTTATGCTCCACAAATAAGTGAAACCATATGATATTTGACTCTCTCTGCTTAACTTATTTCACTCAGCATAATCTCTTCCTGTCCCGTCCATGTTGCTACAAAAGTTGGGTATTCATCCTTTCTGATGGACACATAATACTCCATAGTGTATATATAACTACCAGTCATCTTACAACCACAAGAGGAGCCAGACTGTAAACAAAGCCAGCATACAAGGAGATATAAAAGAGCAGAGAGTGAAACCTGGATCAAGGTGTACCTGCACCCTACCTATGAACTTCCTACTTACATGAAACAGTAAATTCCCCTTTTTTGTTTAAGACAATCTGAATTGGGTTGTTACTTGCAATAAAAAACATCCTAATATGGAAAGACTGCCAGACACAGCAAGGAGCTGTGAGAATGGGGAAGTTGAAGGTACAGCTCAAGTTCCATCTGCCCACAGAAGAGCTTCTGCAGGAAGAAGATAGAACAGGGCCAGGGAGGCAAAAAGGGGACACAGTTGTCACTAGGAAATTAGGAACAGGAAAGCCCTGTGTTGGGCCGAAAGGAATGCCAGGGCTTTGCCCACCAGAAACCCCTGAATTGGAACTATAAGTCTCAGGGTTATTGGGCCTTCTTGATTTATAATGATAAAGAGGGGCATGACACCACAAAAGGGCAGTCAGAATCTTCTGCTGGAAGACTATAAGGAGGTAGAGAATGTAGAAAGGCCAGCCCAGTGTGTCAACAGCAAAGTCAGGGAGAACAGATGAACGGAAGCCATGATAAGAACAGTGGAGATGGGTTCAAGGCCAAACAGGTGAATGAAGAGGAGCCAGGGTGAATAATAAACAGACTCAAGGAGATGGAAAATCGTGGGAGCACGGAAAAGGAAGAAAAAAAAAAAAAGGAATTCCACTGGTGACTAAAGCACTAGGTTAAGAGAATGCATACTGATTACATTTTAAAGATCAAGACAAAGGAACTGGTCAGATGACTGGCACCTGTCCTCACTCACCTGAGGAGATGCCCCTCGGGCCCTCTCCGTCCAGAGCTCCCTGAGGAGCTTTGCACCAGGGTGCTTCCCCTCGTTCCAGCTGGGAAATCAGAGCCGGTTTAGGAAATGGAACTGCTGCTTTCGGGGAAGGAAATGGGACAGGCAGGTGAGAGGGGTGACAGAGAGCAATCCCAGGGCTCCTCCCAGGCTTTGTCTTCAGGGGTGGAGGTGAAAGAAGGGAATTAACTAGGGAGAGCAAGAAAAGGAAGTCCAGGGGAAGGGACCAGAGACTGGGGGGCAGAGCAGGGGAGCAGGAGACTTACAAAGGACAGGAATTAGAGTAAGAGGTGCTCAGTAACAGTCTGAGTAAGCAATGGATGACTCCACTTATTGAGATTGAGCTTTCTTGTTCTCTCCCTCCCTTCAGCTCTCAAGTTCAGACATCTGCATGAGGATGCTTGGTACTGGGTTCGATCTCCCAAACGGAGCGGGTGGGAAACTGAGCACTTGGTGGGGCACCGGGAATCTGGTGGGGCATTACTGGGGCACCAGGAATCTGCTCTTTTTCTACTCTACCCCCAGATGGGAGTCAGGCAGCTCTCACCCTGGGACAAGAAAGTCTGATATGAGGCTCAAATGTATACCAGGACTTCCCACTTCCCAGCAACCACTGAGGCTGGGTCATTAAGGTTCCGAGGTTGCCACTCAGGTGGGGGTTATCAAAGACTCCTGAGCTTCTAAGGCAGAAGGAGCCAGGAAACTCTGAAGGGCAGAAGCAGAGTCCAAAAATAAAATCCTTACCCAGGGAAGCCACAGCCCCATAATTCTCCAGCATCACATCCCTGTACAGGACCCTCTGAGTGGGAGCCAGGCTGGTCCACTCGTTCTCAGAGAAGTAGACAGCCACATCCTCGAAGGTCACTAACTCCTGAAACAACATATGTTTAAGTGCCCTAGGACAATCCCAAACCCAGGCCTGGAATAAGGGGTAGACCAGGCACTAAGGAGTACTGGAAGGGATGCCAGTTGAGTTTCTGGATTCTGAAGGTCTCCGGAACTCTCTGCCAATTGGCACCCCTACTTACTTACAAAGATACAAGGGATCAGCCATCAGTTTTTCATGTCTTTTCATCCTTTCTTCTTTTTCGTGAATCTCTGCAAGTTTTCCCTTTTCATCCTTGTGGCCCAATGATCTGGACTCTAGGTACCCTCCTTTCCCACAGCAGGCCCTTTGTCAGAGGTCGTCAACCCTTGCTAAGAAGTACAACTACCATCTATTGACTGAGCCTTTGGCAGGCACTTTACCTATATTAAACTTTGCATATGCCTCACAGCCTATGAGGAATGGATTAAATTCATTTTATAGAAGAAACTCGCTCAGAGAATCACTGCCCCCAAAGTTCCAGAATGGAGAAAGAATTCAGGGCTGTTTGCCTCTCCAGCTGTTCTCTACTGGGCCACACTGCCTTCTAGCCTCACTGCAGCCACCCGCTGCCCCTTTGTGAGACTCTTTCTCTTCTCTCCCTCCCCCTCACTGTCATGGGCCCCAGAGGCAGCTAAAGGCACCTCAGAATACCCAGGCTGCTCTGGAGATCCACACTCTGACTTGACTCCCTGCACTCTGCCACTCCAGCACATTCTCTCAAACGTGGTACCCTACTCTCTTCCTCACTTCTCAGTCTCAATGCCCCCCCCCCCCGCCCCCCGCCGCCCTTTCCTGTATCTCTGGGAGCCCAAGCTTCTGCACTTTCTCTTACCTTCTTCCTTAAGAAACACAAGCAGGACAATGAAGAGCCATCAAGGTTTCTAATTCCAAGCCACTGCCTCATCTCCATACTACTGAGAGGCTGATACTGCTGCATTTCAAGTAGGTCCTGGCCTTACAAAGTCAGCACAGCGACTCACCCAGCACCCCAGGGCTCAGACTGGCTGGTTCACCCTTGCCCCGCCTCAAAACATCCAAATCCTCTGCGCAATTCCACTGACTGTTCAAAGGCCCCGCTCACCTGCCAAGAATCGTCTCCGGCACCGCCACCCCCCCATCCCCTATCCTTTCAACCTGTCACGAACCCAAACCCCTGCCTTGCCCAGATCTGTGTCCTCGCACCTGCAGCTCCCCCTGCCTGGAGATGCAGTTCCTCCCTCTGGGGCCGGAAAACTCAGATTCATCCCGAGACCCACCTCAAACATAACCAGTTCTGTAAAAACCAGGGACATGGAAATGCTGGACATTCGTCGCGGCGCACAGCGCTCTGTGAACACCTCTGCCCCAGCGCTTGGCTCCCGCCTGTGCAGCTGCACGTGTGTTTTCCCTGCTGGCGCCAGTCTGGAAAATGTCGAATCCGTTCTGCTCCCTGCCTGTTCCTCCGGCCCCTCCACTCTGGGCTGCACCCCGATTTCCCGGTTGCCGCACTGCCCCCTCCGCCCCTCGTTGTGGGCCTAGAGCCCGGGGCAGAGCCGAGCCAGCTTCGTGGCTCCGGCCCCGCACTCACCGGGCGCGCCCGGACCGGTGCGGGCTGTCCCAGTAGCAGCTCGAGTGCAGGGCCGAAGGGGTCCCCGATCGCCAGGGCCGCAGCCGCCATGGCCCAGGCCGCCCTCCCGGGAAGCGAGTGCGCGCCGGGCCAGACCGGCGGCTGCCCAGGGTTGGGGAGGGACGCTTCGGACCCGGGCGGATCCGATAGGGCGGCCCCGCGCCCGGCAGCCGGCCGCGCACGTTCGGCACTCCACGCCCCGCGAGGCGGTCCAGCCCCGCGCCAGCTCCCCACGCTTTTGCGCGAGCCAGAGCTCCGCACCGGAGAGGTGGAGGCGGCTGCACTCTTGCCACTCTGGCTTCTCTAGGACTGCGGAGGGCGCCACGTCTCTGTGGTCCTCCCTTCTTGCCCTAAAAAGAAACAGGGAGCCCCGAGCGCGTCCGGCTCTTCCAGAGACGCTAGCTGCCTCGGGGCGCCGCTGTGGGGATGCAGGGGAGCGGGCGGTTGGGGAGAAGGCTACCTCTGGGAATCCTTTCCCAGCCCTCCTCTTGCCACTGACCACCCTTCTGCTCTCCTGCACTGCGCTCGTAGGATGGATGCTAGTATGAAAGAGCACTTCCTTCTCTTGACATGCCTGTTCATAGATCTCCATCCCTTGACGGGGCTCTACATTCCCAGAGGGAAGCTAATAGCCTTGATCGTCTTTGTGCCTCGGTATCTACCCAACGTCTAGCACCTCTTATGGCCCAGTTTCTTTAAGTGCTGAGGAATACTTGTCCAATAAAGGAATGAATAAATGTTGAACCAGTTTTTCAGGTGGAGAAAGAGAGGAAATGGCTTATCTAACGTCACATAGCTTGCCGGGAAGTTAAACCTTTAAAAGAAATTGTAGAAATAAAAGAAGACCGCCAAAATGAGAACAAGCAAAGACTATTTATTCAGAGCTTGCTATAAGCAAGGGAGTCAACCACCATCACTTGCATTTGGCAGAGACTACGCGGGGCAGAGAAGTGGGAAAAGTATTTATGGCTGGAAAGAGAAGAGAAGAGAAGGAAAGGAAAAAGGAGGAGGAGGAGGAGGAGGAGGAAGGAAGGAATAAACGAATAAACGGAAAGAAAAGAGAGGAGAGGAGAGGGGAGGGGATGGGGAGAGACTTCAGGTATGCTCTGATTGGAGATCCTTGGCTTGGTGGTTGGGGGGGGGGGGGCGTTGCTCACTAGAAACAAGGCACCTTATGTGAGTGGTTGGGGGGAGGATATTAATCAAATTCTGGCTCTTTGGTGCTGATTGCCACAGGGTTCCTTTTGGCTTCCTGGACTGATTGCTGCAGGCTATGGGTCCGAGTTCTATTTTTCTATATGGTCTGGCCATTTCCCATTTGTATATATAGTCTCTTGGGGTGAACAAAGTAGGAAGATGTCTGCTTCACTGAAATTCCAATTCAGAGGCTCAGATTCCTGTCGGGTCCCCTAGTATTAAGGGCTTACAGATACCTTACCTGTGAAAAATCACAGAACAAAGGAGACTTCAGATGAGATTCCTGATTTGTTTGCATGCTTGTTTCTAAGAGGATACTGGAGAAGCTCCTGAAAGGACAAGAGTGAATAGTCTGTGAACACTGAGAAGGAAGCAGTGAGTCTGACCCTGGGAAAGATCACAGGAAGGATAAGCACACAACAAATCCTCCCACGATCTTCTTAGGGACAAGATGGAGAAAACTGTGCTCAGTACAAAATAATCAGGGGGAGTTTTAGTTCAGAATAAGGAGCCCTCAGGTGCCTGATTATTAAGTCATGGTCCACCAGAAAGAAGGTCTTCTTATGGACCAGCATTTTGGTTCAAAACTAAAGAGGAGATAGTCCATATTCACCATATATTTCTACTCTTTCCATTCTTCTTCCTGTTAAACACACAGCAGGCACACAGCAGGCAAACAGCAGGCAAGGTCAGGGCCCTGTCCCAACTGACTTGACCAGGAAAGATACAAGAAGTCGCTTTTAGATTCATACAATATATTACTTATGTAAACAGCAAAAGGAGCAGAGAGCCTGATGCGGGACTCCATACCAGTATCCAAACATGCCAGTCCCCAGATCCTTGTCTCACACACCAAACACAATGACACCAAAACAAAAGGGGGCTCAAGGAATCCTTGGTGAGGAGCCAACTTCAGACTGTAGCTTAGCAGTGTTACAGTCTGTAGTTATATCCAGAAGGCCTCATACCTCTTCAGAATCTGAGAGGCAATGAGAAATTATCTCCTGATCACCTCCCACAAGAGATAGGGAAGGGAGTGGGAGATGGGTTTGAAAGCCTGTAAAGCCCCTCTCGTCCTCTCGTGTTCTAGAAGGATCACAAGGTGTTCTGCCATGACTCAGAGTAGCTGTTGTTCAAGCTTTTGCCTTCATGGCTTACATATGTGCAAACTAGCCGGGACACTGTGGTGAAGCCACTCCCCTACAATAAGACCTCCCAACTGTTTACACATAAATATTCTCAGGAATATGAACTACCACATAGGTTATCAGATACTCTAATTAGTTGTACTGATAGAGGCTTTGGTCAAATACATTCCATGTGTCTTAGGCAACTTCAGACAAAAATGACCATGATAGTGACATGTAGTAGTATAACCAGGCCCACTGGAAATTGGACCATAATCAGGCTCCTCATCCAATCCAGCTAAATAGGTCATTAATCCAAATGAGGCAAGCGATAATGGCAATGACCCATACCCCTCCTAAACTGGCCAGCAAAAAATCCAGGGCAGTACAATTGTCCATTACCATTCATGCTAGAGAATTTAGAACAATCAGCGGTCTGTGAAAAATGTACAAGAAGTCCAACAATAACAGCATGAGCCTAAAGAGAAAAATTTCAATGTCCAGGAAGTTCATCTTATTCTGTAGTTTCTTGCTGAGACTGTTTTTCTGGAGTCAGTAGCTATTGGAAGGATTCTGAGTTTTTTAATTAAGATTATTTGTTGGCTAGTTGTAAAATTGAGGGTGGTGTTGGAAGCCTGGTTTGCTGCTCAGATATCGTACAGACAAAAGCTAAGAGGGTAATGGTCCCTCCCTCTGTCCCTGACTTCCCAGGCCCAGGGTCTAAATCTTACCAACCAGCATTGTCCCTCTTCTTCCACAACCATATGACCATTATGACTAGTCTCTCACCTTTTCTCTGTCCTCTCCATTTCTCACCCACACCATAGGCTTAGACTCATCCTTGGTTCGCTCAGAAGTTCCTTTCTTCTATAATTTAGAACATCCTAGAATATCTCTTACCCTCTGACATGTGGGTCATGCCAACATCACCTGAGTTTTCACCTAATTCATGGTCATTATAATCATTATCTATAACTGCCCAAATCCAGTAAGCATGGCTAGGTGGGGAGATAAACTAAATTTCAGTATCCCAGCCCCCAGCTCTTTTTATACTACTTGAAAATTCTAGAAGTCCAGTTTTCCAGTGATAGGCATAGGAGGGGAAAAAAATAGAGCAATAAGGGTAAATTATGTAGTCTGGGTTTCCTGTAGCCAGTTAGGGCTTTCTCCCACTCCTGAACCTCATAAATAAACATTATACTTAAATGGGAGGTGGACTTTTACGTAATTATCACATGTGGAGCCCAAATTAACTTAATTTGTACAGCACTGACAGCATTTTTTAAAAGATTTTATTTATTTGACAGACAGAGATCACAAGTAGGCAGGGAGGCAGGTAGAGAGAGAGAGGAAGGGAAGCAGGCTCCCTGCTGAGCAGAAAGCCTGATGCAGGGCTCAATCCCAGGACCCTGAGATCATGACCTGAGCTGAAGGCAGAGGCTTTAACCCACTGAGCCACCCAGGTGCCCCCACTGACAGCATTTTTGATAGGTTGTCCAATTATCTTTTTCAGTTTTTAAGAGGTCACAGTCTCTCTTCATGTCACCTTCTTGGGAGTTGATACGGGTGTTGAAAGGTCCAGCTAATGCCCCAGGTCACTCCCCAGTGTTGGTACTTTTAGCTATAAAAATAGCACTATTATCTTGTTGGGTGTGTTAGGGGAAGCTAAATATGTAACATAGGTTATCTAAGAATCCTTGAGTAGTACTGTCCCATATGCTGTGTGGAAGATAGTAGTGACTTATCTTGAAAGGGTTTCTACTATAGTCCATGCCCAACAGTATTCTCCATATGAAGGTGGGCAATCCATACAGTCTATTTGCCAGGATTCACCAGGTCCAGTACCCTGACTTAAGTGCTCCAGTTTTCTTTGCCACTCAACTGTGTGGCTGGCAGTCCAGATACATTTGTCTGTATGCTTCTTTCTGTATTGATTTCCAAGAGTCCTGCTTTTACTATTTCTTTTCTGTTTGTAGAACTTTAGCCATCATTTTAGGGTAGGTATACTAATGACAATTTCTCTTAATTTTCCTTCATTTGAGGACACGTAGATTTTACCTTCATTTCTAAAGGATATTGTTATTGGAGTTAGAATTCTGAATTGACAGTTCTTTTTCATCGCTTGATAAATTTTGGGCCACTTGCAAATGACTTTCATGGTTTCTGTTAAGAAATCCATGGTCATTTGAATTGTTTCTCTATAGGTGATACACTCTTTCTCTAAACTAGATGCTTTCAAAATGTTTTTCCTTGTCCTTAGAATTTTGAATTTTGATTACATTGTGTCTGGTCTTGAATTTTTTGGGGTTTATCCTGCTAGGGGTTTGTACAGCTAATTTTGATGAAATCCAATTGACCTATTTTTCTTTTGTTGCTTGTGATTTTGATGTCATACACTTGAAATTGTTGTCAAATTCCATGTCACAAAGATTTTCTTCAATGGTTTCTTCTAATAGTTTCATAATTTTAGAACTTGTTTAGGTCTTTGATACACTTTGAGTTAATTTTTGTATGTGGTATAAGGTAATTCTTTTGCAAATGATACCCAGTCTCCCCTCCCCATCACTTATTGAAATTCCTTTCTTTCCCTTTTGGTCTTGACATCCTTGTTGAAAATCAACTGACCATATAAGTGAGGGTTATTTCTGGACTCTATTCTAGTCCATTGGTCTATATGTCTATCCTTATGCTAGTGCCATAATGTTTTATTTACTGTAGTTTTGTAGTTTTTCAAAGTCAAGAGGAGTGGACGTCCCAACTTTATTCAAGATTGTTTTGGCTATTTGGGGCCCCTTGCAATTCCATATGATTTTTGAGGATCAGCTTCTCCAATACTGTGGAAAAAACCTGTTGGAATTTTTATATGGATTGTGTTGAATCTATAGATCACTTTGGGTAGTATTAACGTCTTAACAATGTTTTGCCTTCCCATCCTGAACATGGAATGTCTTTCCATTTATGTAAATCTAATTTCTTTCAGCAATGTTTTGTATTTTCAGCATACAAGTCTTTCACCAACTAGGCTAGATTTTTTTCCTCAGTATTTAACTCTTTTAGAAGTCAATGTAAATGGAAGTAAGTCTTAATTTCCTTTTTGGACTGTTTACTGTTGGTGTATAGAAACACAGCTGATGTTTATGTTGATCTTGTACCCTGAAACTTTGCTGAATTTATTAATGCTAATAGTTCTCTTGTGGATTCTTTCGGATTTTCTATATATAGGATCATTTCATCTGCAACTACAGATAGTTTTCTCTCTTCCTTTCCAATTTGGATCTTTTAATTTCTCATCTAATATCTCTGGCTAGAACTTCCAGTATACACGTGAACAGCAGCAGTGAAAGTGGGTATCCTTGTCCTAGGCCTTCTGATTTTAAAGGGAAGCTTTTCGGTTTTTCACCATTGAATATGATATTAGCTATGGTTTTTTCATAAACACCCTTTATCACGTTAAGGAACTTTCCCTCTTTCTAATTTTCTAAAAGACTTTATTATGAAAGGACGTTCAATTTTGTCAAATCCATTTTCTGCATTGATTGAAAGGATCATGTAGGTTTCTTTCTTTCATTCTATTAATGTATTATATTGATTTTGTGTTCAATCACCCTTATACTTCTGATATACACCCACTTGGTTATGGTGAATAACCAAATTATATGCTTTTAATATGCTGTTGGATTTGATTTGCTAATATTTTGTCAAGGATTTTTACATTGAAATTCACAAGGGATACTGGCCTGAAATACTCTTTTAGGTGATGTTCTCATCTGACTTTGGTATCATGGTACTATTGATAGTAGATTGACTCTTGATCTTGGGACTGTGGGTTAGAGCCCCACATTGGGGCTCAATAGAGATTACTAATCTCATGTAGAGATTACTAAAAAAATTAACTTAAAAAAGTAAATATTTTGTAGACTTCACCAGTGAAGCCATCTGGTTTAGGACTTCTCTTTTTTGGGAGGCTTTTAATTAGTGATTTAATCTCTTTACTTATTATTTATCTGTTGAGATTTTCTATTTCTTCTTAAGTCTGTTTAGGTAATTTTTATTTCAGGGAATTTGTCCATTTCTTCTAGGTTATCTAAGTTGTTTATGTATAATTATTGACGGTGTTGACATACAGTTATTCAAAGTGTTATTGTATAATCCTATCTCTGTAAGGTCAATAGTTTTGTCTCTGCTTTCATTTCGGACTTTAGTTATTTGCATCTTCTCTCCTTTTTTTCTTAGTTAATCTAGCTCAAGTTTTGTCTATTTTGAACTTTTCAAATAACCAGTTTTGGTTTCACTGATTTTCTGTTTTTCTATTCTCTATTTCATGTATCTCAGCTCTAATCTTTACACTTTCCTTCCTTCTACTGGCTTTGGGTTTGGCTTGCTCTTCTTTTCTAATTCCTTAAGGTGTAAACTTAAGATTATTGATTGGAGATATTCTTTTTATTGTAAGCATTTACAGTTAGAATTTTACCTCTTAACACTGCTTCCACTACGTACCATAAGTTTAGGTATGTTGGTTTTCTTATCCATCACAAGGTGTTTTCTAATTTCTCTTGATTTCCTCTTTGAAGAAGAAAGCATTAGGAAGCTTCCATGTGGATTCTTTCAGACTCCAGGTGTGTGTCTTTTTCCCTTATGATCTGGCTATATATCCTTGGTACACCACTGTAATAAGTCTTAGCATTGAGTCCAACTATATGCTGAGTCCCATTAGTTCTTCCAGTGAATCTCTGAATGTGAGGGTGGTCTTGGGGATCCCCCACAAATTGATGTGAGGATTAGATTGCTTAATACATGTAGAGCATTTAGCATAAATTTGGCTCATGATAAATTCTCAGCATAAGAATACTGATGATTACAGTGACAATGGGGATGACCAGTACAGAGCCAAGAATAGGATAGATGCTCAAGATCAATCAATCCAATTCCCATCCTTCCCTCTATCTTCTCCCACTATATTCGCCCATCTCTAAGCCTCAACCCAATACCTTTATAATGGCTTCTCAATGCTGGCAAGTACCTCAAGTTCAGCTTCCTGTTTGACACAGCATAACAGTAAGGCCCAGAGAGGTAAACTGAACTGTCCTAGGTCATGTCATGAGTTGGTGACAAAGTTGAAACAAGAACCCAAGTCTTCCCTTTAAATTCTGTACTGACTTCACTGTCACCCGGTATATGTGATGCAGCCTAGGAGTAAAATAATTAACCTGGGGCTAGGCTGTCAAGAACCCAGCTACTATAGAGGCAGAACCTTAAAAAACTAGGGAGGAATGAAAAAATAAGGAACCTTGAAAACTAGGAAGTAAATGAAGCCATAAATAAGTCAGCACTAAATTAAATGAGGCTAATATTTGCTCTAAAGGCAGAGTAAAACAACTCCTCCTGCATCTCCATTCCAACAGCACTGTCGTTCTGTTCTGTTCTGGGGGTGAGGCAGGAAGTGGCATGCACTAAGGGAGCAGTCAATATCATCCAGCACTGCAACAAAGAGCAAACAAGATGCAGGGGTAGTCAGTACAGCTGAACTAGAGAACCCCCAAAGGAGAGCCCCAATATAGAAACCACAGCAGGTAAACGGAATCCTCCTATCGGTGGACGATTGCTCAAAATTCTGGGCCATATATGTAACGAGAAGACACCAGAAGGGACCAGGGACACGCTGGAGCCCTGTCTACAGGACTCAAACCACAGCCGACCACCCCCTGCTCCCCACGGAGTGTGCAAAGGAGGTCAGGAAAGGGGCACAGAAAATGTCTAAGGACAGCCGAAACAATGCTCCCGCCAGACTTAGGAGGTGAGAACTCTCAGGAATGCGGTCCTCAGTGCGGTGAAGCTCAGCGCGCTCGTCCAAAACAGCTGCGGTGGCAGCGAAGGACGCAGCCCACGGCCTTAAACTGACAGCTCCGCAGGCAAACGGACACACACACAATGCCTAAGTAAGACTGGCCGGCCGACCGCCAGAGGGCGCCTCCGCAGAGCGGGCTTTCCGCAGCACCTACGTAGAGACGCCGCCGCGGAGGCTGCGGGGCGGAAGTGCGTCACCGCCTCTCCGGCCCTCGAACCCGCGCCCGCTCTAGCACGCCAGGAAGCCATCTCCGCGTGTCGTTGGTCCTCCCGAGCCTCTCAGTCCCACTTTGTAGCTCTGTGCCACCCTCCTGCGGAGCTGCGGCCCTAGTTGGGAAAGTGGAGTCGTGCCGCGGGGCTCCTAGGGTTCGCTCTGGGTCGCTGGCCACTCGGGAGGGTTGGCCGGGCAGCCGCATGGGCCGATATCCCCGGGGCAAGCGAGCCTCCGGCCGGTTAACAACCAGTAAGGACTGTCCCTGCGTCAGGCCGCCCCTCAGTGGCTCCAAGTGGACTGGACCAGCTCGCCCTAGAGTTCAGTACCGTGAGATAGGTCCAAGCTCCAACTCACCCTGAGCTGGCCGAGCCTGCGCTGGGCTTAAACGTTTCCCCCTCCTTTGAGCCCCTCAGCCACGCTGGCGCCGGTATGCACATGCATCCGTCCCTTGGACCCGCCTGCTACTTGCATTAAACAGCACGTCCCGCGCGCTCCCTGACCTCCATGTCTACCCCACCACCGCACGCAGCACTCACTGACCTGGCTTTGTCTTCCTCCGGGCCTCCACTTAATTACTACCTAATCAGTATGGCTTTCCTGACTTCCCCACCCCACTTCCCTATCTGCTCCTCTCCCAAGCAGCACTTAACACAATTGTAATTAGTATTTGTTTAGGAACTAATATATTTCCCCCTTCCCTAGACTATACACCCCAAGAGGGCAGGGACCATGTCCCTCTGATTCGAGGTTGGTTATAGCAGAAGTTCTGGCAGTTAAGTGAGCCGTAAATATCTGTTGAATGGATAGATGGGTCTGTTCCAAGGAAGGAGGGATTTAATAAATATAGGTGAGAATGAACGTAAGGGGATGCTGCCATCCGTTAAAAGCTGGGGGGCAAAGTTCAGCTCATGAAAGTTGGCCCACAATTTCTGACTGCTGATTCTAAGCCAGAGGAGAGTTGATGATACTGAGTACTTGCTGTGGTTGCCCCAGGTAACCAGAGAGGACTTCCTGGAGGCAGAGTATGGACATTTCCAGCTCCCCACAAAGGGGAGCTCCACAAGACAAAGAGAACTCACTATAGAGGGCCTGTCGAAATCTGAGGAAACAAAGTCCCTATTTGTGGGTCACTTAGAAAGTTAAAGAGTAACCTGGGGGTTATCAGAATGGCTTGAATTGAGTCTGAACCTCACATTATTTCAGCAATGGCTTTAGCTTTTTCAACATCTTTCTCCTTCTTGGGCCTGCTGGCAGGGACCTGGCCTGACACCTCCCAGGAGGTCCCGAGAAAATGGTCAACTCCCCCCACTGAAGTCAGGACCATTGTAAGAGAAAGTCCCCACTAAACTCTGAACCTACATCCTCATCATGAAATAAAGCAATTGGTTTGAATCCTTATCAACTCTAACATTTTGTATTTGCAAGATTCCCAATCTGCCCATGCTGGAGAATTGTGCAAGCCAGCTGGGCCAGCAGTAGGGCTCCAGGCCCCAGGCTCAGGGACTGAAGTCTGAACCTCTGCTTGAAGTGTTGTCAGTCTGGGAGGCTGTTAGGGCCAATTTAATGTTAAAACCTGTTTAACCATTAGGGCCTGCTTAGCCAGAGCAACTCCATATTGCCTAGGTAGCCATATTGTTGTTTACATCCACGGACTTCATACTGGGAATAAACGCCCCCATAGTTCCTGGTATGGTTCTGGGTGTGGCTTCCAGGAGTAAATGCCTTAACAATAGAAGCCATGTACATTGGGTCTGCAGTTATGTCCTATAAAACCAGCCTGTGAGATTGGGAGGGTGTCCCTCTCTTCGGAGGCGGCCCTGGTCGGTTAGTCTAACTTCTAATGCTTGGCATAGAATAAGGCTTTGCATAACTTTCACTTTGTCTCAGTCTCCTTCCTTTGATAACGGACCCCAACAGAGGCTCTATGGATCGTTTAAAGATAAGGAAGGGAGAGATATGAAACTTAATAAGTGCTTGGTGCATTTCTGCTGAATGATCTAATAAATTAATGAATAAATAAATGCATGAGAAAATAAAGGTATGAATGGTCAGTAAATCATGGGGGTAGGGTGGGATCCAAGAAAGCTTTGTAGACATCATGCTGGAGCTGAGTCTGAAAAGATCAGAGCAAAGCCTAAATCTGATGAGGGGACTGTGACCATAACCAGAGGCTTCTTTCTGGTCCCAACCCCTCCTCCCACCAGGTTGCAGCAAGTGCTAAATCGAAGAGAACACTTTGCTCCCAGGGTTATTTAATATAACTTACAGCTATAGGGCAAGGTCCAGGCAGACAGACCTTTTCATCCCTAACTTGTCACAGCCTCTTAAAAGCTCTCTGGCACACAGAGAACAGTGTGTCCAGAGCTTAACTTGAAAGGGCACAGGCATGGTGTTCTGGGGTCTGGTGCTCGGAGCCCTGCTGGTGTTCACCGTGGGGTTCCTGTGTCTGCTGGGGCTACCCCGGCAACGCAGGCCCCAGGAGCCCCCTCTGGATAAAGGCCCTATACCCTGGCTGGGCCATGCCATGGCTTTCCGGAAGAATATGTTTGAATTCCTGAAGCACATGTGGGCCAAGCATGGAGATGTGTTCACAGTGCAGCTAGGTGGCCAGTACTTTACCTTTGTCATGGACCCCCTCTCCTTTGGCCCCATCCTCAAGGATGCACAGAGAAAACTAGACTTTGTGGAGTATGCAGAAAAACTGGTGCTAAAGGTATTTGGGTACCAGTCGGCGCAAGGAGACTACCGGATGATACACTCAGCCAGCACCAAATACCTCATGGGGGATGGCTTGGCAGAGCTCAACAAAACCATGCTGCACGGGCTGTCCCTGGTCATGCTGCGGCCCATGAGCCACAGTCCGGATGCTAGTTGCTGGCATGAAGACGGCCTCTTCCACTTCTGCTACAACATCTTGTTCAAGGCTGGCTACCTGAGCTTATTCGGTTATACAAAGGACCAGGAGCAGGACTTGAGACAGGCCGAGGAGTTGTTTGTCCAGTTCCGCAAGTTTGACCGCTTGTTCCCCAGGTTTGTTTATTCCTTGCTGGGGCCCCGGGAGTGGCTACAAGTGGGCCGGCTCCAGCGTCTCTTCTACAGGACACTGTCCGTGCAGCAAAACTTGGAAAAGAATGGCATCAGCAGCTGGATATCCTACATGCTTCAGTATCTGAGGGAGCAGGGAGTAGCCCCAGCCATGCAGGACAAGTTCAACTTCATGATGCTCTGGGCCTCCCAGGGGAACACGGGCCCCATCTCTTTCTGGGCACTCTTGTTCCTGCTAAAGCACCCAGAAGCCATGCAGGCTGTGAAGGAGGAGGCCACCCAAGTCCTGGGGGAGGCCAAGCTGAAGGCCAGGCAGTCCTTCGACTTTGACGTCAGCATCCTACACCGCACTCCAGTGCTGGACAGTGTGTTGGAGGAGACGCTGCGCCTGGGGGCTGCGCCCACCCTCCTGAGGGTGGTACACGGTGACCACGTCCTGAAGATGGCCAACGGACAGGAGTACCAGCTCCGACATGGAGACACTGTGGCCCTTTTCCCCTATCTTTCAGTGCACATGGACCCTGACATCCACCCGGAGCCCACTGCCTTCAAGTATGATCGCTTCCTCGACTCCAATGGTAGCCGCAAAGTGGACTTCTACAAAGCCGGCAAGAAGATCCACCACTATACCATGCCTTGGGGCTCAGGTGTCTCCATCTGCCCTGGAAGGTTCTTAGCCATCAATGAGATGAAGCTCTTTGTCCTGATCATGGTTACGTACTTTGACATGGAGCTCGTGGACCCTGACACACCTGTGCCACCTGTGGACCCCTGCCGCTGGGGCTTTGGCACCATGCAGCCCAGCCACGAGGTGCCCTTCCGTTACCGCCTGCGACCTATCAACTGAGCCCTGGCAAGGTGGCTGTGAGCCTGGCCTCCAGACCTCCCTTGGGATCTCCACCTCCTCCAGCCCTTCTGAATCACCCCCCTTCCCTCGGGTTCTGTGGGATCTCCTACCTCTGTGCCCGGGGCCTTCCTTAGCCTCTGGCTTTTCTCTAGCTACTTGATAGGCTTATCTATCTCTCTTGAAATCACTGTCTCTCAGAGTGGGTTCTGCAGAAGCCCCCCCATACAAAGTCCACAGGAATGGGAACTATCTAGGGGAAACTTAGTTTTGGAAAGAATGCCTACCTTGACAAATCCTGTGGTACAGAAATGGGTTATCGTGAGCCATGATAACCCCTTGCAAATGCTACCCTCCACCCTTCCATCTCACTGTATTATTTTCCTCAATGCCTATTCCACATCCTGTGGAATTCAGGTTCATCCAGAACAACAGAAGGCAAGCCATGTGTGTAATTTTTAATTTCCTAGTTGACACACTTCTAAAAAAGCAAAAAGAAACAGGTGAAGTTCATGTTTATGATATATTTAACTTAGCCCAATATATCCAAAATATTAGCATTTCAATATGTCATCAATATAAGAATATTAGTGAAATATTTTTACATTTCTTTTTCTTGTGTTGCCTTCAAAATCTGGCATGTACTTTCTATCCTTGTAACATGTCTCATGTCAGACCAGCCACATTCTGAGTGCTCAGCAGCCATGTGTGGCTAGTGGCTCCTGAATTGGATAGAGCAGGTCTGGAGACATGTTGCCTTTTAGATGGGAGTTATTCAAGGAGTCCCCACTCCGTGGGGACCCACCACAACCCCACCCCAGGATGATCCTAGTCCCTCCTCTGGTTTCCTCAACCAGTGTTGAGCTTGGAGCCCTCTCTGACTTCCAGATCCTCATCCTCCCCACTGGGGTCCCACAGACCCTCTGACTCAGTTTGGCTCACGTAGAACTCAGCATCTGTCCCCTACCTCTGCCCTGAACCACGTCCTTCTCTGGATTTCCCTGTCTGTCTCTCCTCAAGACATAACCACGCATCTATCCCCCCAAGACAGACACAGAGATGACATCCTCACCTCCCCAGCTCTCACCCACAGTCAGGCTCCAGTTCTGTCAGTTCAAGCCCTTACAGTGTCTCTGAAACTTTTTCCCCACCCCCACTTCCCTGTGATAGCTTCCCTGTGATAGCATCTCTCCACACCAGGCCTGACTGGCCCTCTCTTCACCCTGCCCTTTCTCCAAACCTTTCATGCCTGAATGTCATTCTCTCACTTGTCTGGCTCCTCCACACACCTAACATTTAAACTTTGCCACAGTTGGTCCCCAACTTTTCAATCCAGCACAATTCAACATTGCCAACTTTCTCTAGTGGAATGGTCTGTAGAGTTGCTTGCTTTAATGACCAACCATTAGCTACAGGTAGAAATCTTCCTGGATCTCCCCCCTCCCATCCTCTGGCCAGAAATGGACTCCATCCCCTGAGGCTCCCCTAGCACAGTTTACATCACAGAAAATCTGTTATGTGCCTTCAATTTCTGTGTCCTGCTCCCTCCCCCAGACTGGAGCTCATAGGGCTTGGTGTCTTATTACTTTGTCTCTGATCCCCAATTCCCCAAATAGAGATTAAATGATAGAAAATCGACTCCATCTCAGCTACTTTACTTCATGTCCTCGAATCATTTCCTTCCCTTCCCTGGCCTCACTCAGCTTTCTGGCACAAGAAATGATGGCAGTCCCATTGCCAGGTATGCTTACTAGGGCTGGGAGAGGGTGAGAGTGTGTTGCTGGCTGCCAGAGCTGAGCGTTGCCCCGGACAGGAGGGGCAGATGCTGTGGGGACTAACCAAAGGTCCTGCAGAAGGGGGGCCAGGCAGCATAGACCCCCTGTGAGGATGCCCACTGGGGCTTCTCTCTTACTCATCTATCCCACATCTATGACTGATCGCTTCCGTTTTTGTGTGTTTTTTTGGTTGGTTTTTTTGTTTGTTTGTTTGTTTTGTTTTTGTTTTTTTTGAGGCTGGCTGTTCTGTCCAGAGTTTTGCCAGGATAACAGGCTGTTCGAGCAACTCAGGTAGGGCCTGGGGCTGGAGTTAGGAGTCTGTCCCCATTAGCTATGTGACTCTGGGCCAGAGTCTGCCCTTCTCTGGGTCTAGCTGCCTCAAAATGATGATGTCTGCCTGGAGCTAACTGAGCTCAAGCCAGTCAGGAGGAATATTCAGGAAGAATATTCCCTCCTATTCCACAAGGGTCTAGGAGCACAAGAAAAAAATGACATGGGGAACACAGAAGAAGGTGAAAGGGACTGAGAGGCTGAGAGCCATGACGGAGAGATTACCAACGAGCCTCTCCTGGCTCTCCACACAGCCAGGCCCTGTGCTGGATCAGGGCAAAGACCCAGAGTCTTCACACAGTCCTGGGCCCTGCCCAGACCTAGGTGCTGCATCCCCTCATTTTCCCCACACCCAGAGAAATCTGGACCAGGGACCTGACAGGAGGGCCGAAGTCCATTGAGTCAAGAGGTCTCAACTCTAAGTGACTTCGTTCAGATCTCCCAGGAACTTCATGTTTGAGGGTATGCCTGGGACCAAGGGAATCCTCCATAGGTCAGGTTGAGATGAATACAAGTGTGCCATCCCACAGTCATGGATATCCACCATAACAACAGCCTCCCAGGAAACAGTGAGCACCCAGGATTAGAGTGTGTGCACAGAGCCCAATGCCTACCCAAGGACAAGGGAGGGCCCCATGGCAACTGTAGTCCTATATGCTTTGCACAAGGGCTGGACACACTCTCTATGAAGACTACGCTTCCTTCCCTACCAGGGGCCTTGAGGCAATAGGAAGACTGAGACCCCCAAGGATACATTTAGTCAGTACCTATTCTGACACAACAGACCTGACCCCGCAATCCTCATTTCTGTGCCAGTTTCTTCTCCCTCAAAGAATAGCCCACAATGTGTATACTGTGACGATAGCTTATAACAGAATGAGATCTGGGGTAACATGCCAGTGGCAGATTTGCAGGCATCTGGGAAAGAAAAGAGGTTTTTGTGTTGGTTTGGTTTGGTTGTTTCCACCACCACCCCCATAGGTAGTAACTGCTGTAAACCCTCACACCTTCACAGAGTAGAGGGTGGGCAGCCTTGCTCCCAGGCAGAGCCGTGCCTGTCCTTCTTCCTGGGTCAGCCAGGGGAAAAGTCCGTCTTGCGTCGCGGAATCTGAGGGCCAAGAGAATCCTGGGAGCTTTCCTTCCCAAGAAAGAGCAGCAGGAGGAACCAATGTCCAGGCTGGGAGGTATGGTCAGGATGAAGGGGGTTCTGTCCTGGCCTGGGCTGTGAGAGCCCACCTCCAATTCACTCCCTGACCAGTGCCGTCTGTGTGTAGTCAGAGCCCTCAACATGGTCAGCAGCAGTAAATGGTAAGGAAGACAGTGAGAGGGATCAACATGTCACCTGTGGCCAGCCCTTCTCCTTCTCCTTGGGCACAGGCTTCAGATCCCTTCTTATACACCTGCTGTTTGCAGAGAGCACATACCCACACCTACACACCTAGAGGAAGACACATGAGAACACACAAAAAACCCACGGGCCCAAACCCAGGCCCATGCAGACACAGTGACATGTTCATGTCGGACCCACATACACAGCCATTTGTACTATGCACAGCCCACACGGCAACACACACACACACACACACACACACACACCAGTGCTAGGGACAAGCCCTGCCAGGTGCTGGCATACCTTGTCCCATTCCATCTGTGCATCATGGATGCAATGTCGGAGACTCTGGGTCGCTAGACCCTGTCAGTGCAGTCAGGCTGCTCTGTGTGCAGGCCTGAGGTCCTGAGGCAGATTTCAGGAGCTCTAAAGTAGAACTGCATCCCCCACATCCTCAAACAAGTCAGCACCTTCAGAGCCAGAGCTCCGTTTCCTAGGGCACCATGGGAGCTCAGAGTCCTTTGTGACAGTGGGAATCTGGGGCCTTGGGAGAGAGAACTAAAGGCACAGGAGTTGAGTGAGATGGAGGACGGGAAAAGCAAAGCATAGCAGAGTCAACTCTGGCAACATCCGGGGACAGCCCTGCTCATGACACAGGGGCCATGACTAGAGCATCCGAAGCTCGGGGAGAGAGAAGAAAGAACGGCAGAATACAGAATACTGACCACCTGGTCCATTCTCTACCCATCCATCCACTTTAAAAATGCTCAATGAACCTCTGTTACATCTGAGCACTGGCTTAAGCACAGGGGATACCGATTTAGTACGTGGCAAGGTCCCTGATCTCTTGTGCATCTCCAAGATCACAAGATCATCTCTTGTGATCTCCCCTAGTCTATCCGCCTGTAAGTTTCCTTCCATGCATTACTGCCTGCCAGGCTCTGTGCTGGATTTTCAGGTTAGGTTGTACTGTGGGCCAGGGGCTCCCTGGGGAAAGGTTTTCAGTGGCCAGGACAGATGCTAACCACTGGAGACAGGAAGAAGGAAGCATTTAGGCAGGGCAGATCAGCCAGGAATCAGACCTAAAGTGACAAAACAGCCCCACGTGAAGGAATATATGGGTTCGTGTAACTGTCAGGTCCAGGACTGGGATGAGCTTCGGCCATGCCTGGATTCCAGGGCTTCCACACTGCCCTTGGGGTCTGCACACTCACTGGGCTATCACCTCACCCTCTGAAGTTGGAGTTGATGAAGGAGAACCCCCCCACACACACACCACACATCCACTTGGCTTCAATCTTATGCCTCTGTTCTAGCATGTTCTAGTTGCTGCATTTCACAAGCTCTGTCTGGGTCCTGTGCCCATCCTAAATGAATCACCATGCCAGGGAAAGGTAAGGCTGGAAATGGCCCAAGTCCTGTGATCTACATGAATGCCACCCAAAGCACAAGGCAGAGGGAAAAACAAGTGGTTTCCCAGAGCAAGCAGAATTCCATTACAGAACAAGGATGAGAGGACAGCTGGCTGAAAAATGACCCCTGTTGCACAAGAGAGTGGGCAAGCATAAAACAGGGAGGTGGAAATGTGTAAGAAACAAGGGGTGGGGCACCCAGGTGGCTCAGTGGGTTAAGCCTCTGTCTTCGGCTCAGATCATGATCTCAGGGTCCTGGGATCGAGCCCCACATAGGGCTCTCTGCTCAGCGGGGAGCCTGCTTCCTCCCCTCTCTCTGCCTGCCTCTCTGCCTACTTGTGATTTCTCTCTGCAAATAAACAAATAGAATCTTAAAAGAAAAGAAACAAGGGGTGCCTGGTGTCCAGGAAATGAGAAGTAAAGAAGGAGTATAAGGTGAAGCTGGTAAATGGGATTCTCCTTGTGAAAGCTCCAGTCTTGAAGCTGGACAAAGACTTTAGACTTGATTGTGCAGGCCCCAGGGACCCCCGAAGGCTTCAGGGAGGGGACATGGGAAGCAGAGGGAGGGTGATCCTCCTGGACTATTGGGAACACGTGTTCACTCTGCCTCCCACCTGCCAACCCTCACATTCCAGGGAAGTTCCCCAGGCCCCTGTAGTGGAACCCTTCCCACCCCTCCTGCTTCCCGGACCCTTGGAGCCACCACCAACACTGTGACATTAAACAATATTGCAGCAGTTCTTCCCCAGCTCAGCTCCAGGGAAGGGAGCCAAATGGTGGATGGCAAATCTGGGGTACTTTGAGGAAGACTGGAGTGATGGCTGCGGGTCAGGTAATCATTCTGGCCTGTGGGTGCAGATCAGATGACAGGAGAGCATGATGACAAGAAGCACAGCAGTCAGTTGGGAAGCTACTCTAGCAATTCGTGCACGAGAGTCTGGTTTCCTGGATGACCACAGGGTGTGGCAACATGGTTCCTGAAGCCTTTGGTAAGACGGCTTTGGGTGGATGCCCAGCAGAGGTAGGTCCCATCCACTCTCGCCAGACTGTGGTATGGTCACTCAGGCTTAATTTTCCCCCATATCACTCTTGCTGGGGGAGAGCTCAGCCTGCCTCTCCCCGAGGTCATTCATGCCGGTCATTTCTTCTTGGGCTGTGAGCCTGCTACTCTCAGAGCAGCTGGACAGTGGGGCCTGTGCTGGGCCAGGTGCCTGATGACGCCTGAGCACAGTGATGAGGAAAGCTTTCAGGTACTGGCGGAAGTGGCGGCTGGAGAAAGCGTAGAGAATGGGGGTGAAGCAGCAGTGAAGGAAAGCGATGCTCTCGGTCACCTGCAGAGCATAGTCTAGCTGCTTGGCAACCTCACATTCCCCAAAGATTTGCAGGTCCAGCAGTGAGTGCAGAAACAAGGTGAGGTTGTACGGGAACCACAGCACAAAGAAGGCCACCACCAGCGCTATGACGATCCTTAGAGCCCGGCCCTGGCCTGGGGGCCTCAGCCTGACCAGGACACAGCCTATGCGGGAGTAGAAGAAGATCATGACAAGGAGCGGAAGGAGAAACCCCAGGAGGTTCTGCTGGAAACGCAGGAAGAGCTTCCAGATGGTCGCATGACCCCCAAAATCTGCATAGCAGTTCCACACACCTGTGGGGTTTTCATGTGTCTGCACAAAGACCATGTCAGGGATGGAGACGGCCAGGGCCACAGCCCATACCGTGGCAGCCAGGAGCAGGCTTTTGGCCCGGGTTCTCAGCCTGTGGTGGGGCTGAGCATGGACAATCTCCAGGTACTTGTCCAGACTCATGCAGCTAATGAAGAAGATGCCACTGTAGAAGTTGATGGTGTAGAGGGTGCTCACCATCTTGCACAAGAAACTCCCAAAGACCCAATGCCAGCCCACGGAAATGCCCCAGAAAGGCAGTGTCACCACAAACAGGAGGTTGGAGATGGCCAGGTTCAGCAGATAGACCTCAGTCATCCGCCTGCGAGGTATATACCGAAGCAAGACCACTAGAAGGAGGAGGTTCCCGCCCAAACCCAGAACAAAGATCAGGCTGTAGAAGATTGGCAGGAAGATCTTGCCAAAGGCTACCACCTCATCCTTCCTGCAGAGCATGAAAGCCACCTGGTCCAGGTAGTACTCATAGTCATAGAAGGAGCTGCTGTTCTCAGAACTTGCAACCTCGGTGGTGGGCGGCAGAGGGGAGGTGGTGGAGGCCATGTTGAGAGGACACGCCCAGTTCTGGAGCTCTGTGGGCCAGAGTATGGTGGGAGAGAAAGAAGATGAAACCAGGCATTCTTTACCGTTCTCCAAACCCACTTTTGCCACTGCTCTGGGAGGCCCTGCACACTCTTCACATCGACATCAGTACCTGTAAGCTAGTGAGGAAGAGCACAAGTGTGGGGAGCCTGAGTCTACTACGTAGAGCGATGTCACCCTAGGTGGGTGGCTTAACCTCAGGTGTTTTCATAAGACTCCCTTCTTCCATTATGGCTTCTCTTCTTTATTTTCTCCTTCATCGTTTGAAAGAACTGGTCATGTCTCTCAGATTTTTCTTTATTATTTAGGGGATACCGGTTCACCTATGTATTATCTCTCCATACTCTTCCTCATGTATGCCTTATAATTATTCTTCTTTGTGTGCATTATTTAAAAAAAAAAAAAAGATTTTGTTTATTTACTTTGACAGAGAGAGAGATCACAAGTAGGCAGAGAGAGAGGGGGAAGCAGGCTCCCTGCCAAGCAGAGAGCCCAATGCGGGGCTCGATCCCAGGACCCTGAGATTATGACCTGAGCTGAAGGCAGAGGCTTAACCCACTGAGACGCCCAGGCACCCCCTTATGGTTGTTTTTTTTTAACAAGCACTTCTCTTCAGTGGCTTATTTTATGCATAAATATCTAGTGTGTGTCCACCCTGACTTTCAATTTTCTCGACTTTTATCACCTAAGGATTTCCCTTATTTTTGTTATTTTTTAAAACACTTTATTTTAAAAATTTAGCTTTATATCAATATTTTATTTACAAATATTTAATATTTTAAAAATAAAAACATTTTATCCAGTACATGTAGTTTTGAAGCAGAAAGGCAAGGTCCATCTTCCTGAGAGACTCAGAACCTACTAAACTTTCCATATCCCCATTCTTCCATATTTAAAATGATACTACTAATAACAGCACCTGCTTCGTGAGGTTCTTGTGAAGCTTAAATGTGATCAATCTTGGGGCGCCTGGGTGGCTCAGTGGGTTAAGCCGCTGCCTTCGGCTCGGGTCATGATCTCAGGGTCCTGGGATCGAGTCCCGCATCGGGCTCTCTGCTCGGCAGGGAGCCTGCTTCCTCCTCTCCCTCTCTCTGCCTGCCTCTCTGCCTACTTGTGATCTCTCTCTGTCAAATAAATAAATAAAATCTTTAAAAAAAAAAAAAAAAAAAAAAAATGTGATCAATCTTGTAGAGCACTTCACACTCTACGGAAAGAGTGCCAGAACAGAGTAAGCACTCATTGAATGTTAGCTTAAATTATTACTTCGTTGAGAACTCAGTCCATCGTCTTCCCACCAGTGTCTTCTCCTCTCTTGAGTCTCTCTAACTGAATGGCACCACCAACTACTCAGTCACCTAGGACTGCAACATGGGAGACACCTCGGATTCCTTCCTCACCCCCCACACCCCACCACCTGAGAATCTCTACCTCCTTACTGCCATTTGAATATGTCCAACATTTCTAAGTCCCATAAAAATGCATACATGATACTCGTTTAATAGAATTAAAACAAATGAAACAAAAATACTTTGAAGAGTTCAAAGAGATGAAAGGGAAAGCAGAGAACTGATAGGCACAGCATTCAAGATGGGGGCTGCCTGGGTAGAACCTGGAGGCATGAGAGGAGGGCAGGTCACTGTCTATGGTCAAGTTAGTTCCCTCTGGAGCAGTGGTTTCCCAGGTTTTAATTGTATTATTAAAAATGATTTTTAAGGGCACCTGGGTGACTCAGTGGGTTAAGGGTCTGCCTTTGGCTCAGGCCATGATCCTGGGTCCTGGGATTGAGCCCCCAATCAGGCTCCCTCCTCAGCAGGGAGTCTGCTTCTTCCTCTCCCTCTTCCCCTCCTCCTGTTCATTCTCTCTCCGTCTCTCTCTCTCTCAAATAATTCAATAAAATCTTTAAAAAATAAAATAAAATAAGTGATTTTTAAGAGAGAGCCTCACATGTGCCAGTGATAAGAATCTGTGATGATTTCCATTCTGTGTTCCAGGAGACAGACTTCATGTTCAACACATTAGATTGTTTGCCAATGAAGAAGAGGGTTTTGGAGGAAAGAGTAGGAGATAAAAAAGCGTCATTCAAGGAAGCAATCATGCATGGCCTCTGGAGTGGAGCCTTTAGGCTAGTGTTTATGGTTCATAAATCAAGAAATACAAATCAAGCCCACTTTGCACTTCTGTGCTTTATTTGTTATTCTTTGATTCAAGAGATATTGAACTTTTTAATATATTCAATGCCCTTTTGTATGTCTTCTGTGAAGAGTTTTTTTTTTTTTAAAGATTTTATTTATTTATCAGAGAGAGAGAGGGGGAGAGAGCGAGCACAGGCAGACAGAATGGCAGGCAGAGGCGGAGGGAGAAGCAGGCTCCCTGCCGAGCAAGGAGCCCGATGTGGGACTCGATCCCAGGACGCTGGGATCATGGCCTGAGCCGAAGGCAACTGCTTAACCAACTGAGCCACCCAGGCATCCCAAAGAGTTCTTTGTTTTGATGGGTGGGATTCTCATTTTATAAGATTTTTTGGTAGGGATTTAGCTTCTTACTTATACATTGCAAACATTTGCCCCAATCCTTCCTGGTAGAAGTTTTGCCTCTTCCCCCCCCCCCACCCCCTTGCCCAGGAAGAACTCTGAAAGAATTGTTGACTCAGGGCCTCAGCTGACGCAGCCTATATCCACGACACCTGGACTTCACAGCTGATGGAAATCTACTATGTTGCCGAGACAGAAAGTCTCCCAGGGAAACCCCTGAGTCCTCCTGCTCAGTGAACCTCTGCACCACCCTTGGGCTCCTATCAAATGGCATCTGCCAAATGGGGAAAATCACACACATGCCCTAGGTCTGTCTAGAAGTTCAGCCTGGGTGGCTTTATCTAGGGCTGGGCTCTGGACTGGCCTCAGGATATCTGCCTCATGCCTTCCTTTCCTGTTCCTCCTCCATTTCCTTCCTCTGCATCTGGGGTCTCCTGTCCCTGAGCCCCTCCTTTTCCTAGGCAGCAGTGAGGACCATGACTGGTGTTGGAGTCCATGAGCTACTGGAGTTGGGAGGAGTGAGAGCTCTTCTGCACTTGGGCCTGATTAGGGATTATTCATTAGAGGTTGTCACTAACTAAACACCATCTCTTGTGGTCCAGCCAGCATTACTGACGTTGATCCTGACCTGGTTTCTCAAAGTCCCCTCTTTAACAAACAATCAGGTCTGATGATTGCTTTGATGAAAGCCAGAAGTCAGGGTCAGCAGGCTCCAGGCAGGCCGAGGTCACCTTTACAAGGTTCCTTCCCCCTTGGAACACTGTTCCCTTCCCTCTCATGGCCTCTGGCCTCCTGATATTTCACTCTGGGAATCTTTCCAGGTTGCCTTGAACTCTGAGACCATGAACCCCATGCTCCAGCCTGCCCTTCAGGTCCCTGTCAACTCACACCTACCTGTTCCTCTGGATTCACTGGGGTTTTTGTTTTTTGTGTTCACTTTTCTTTATGCCTGAATTCATTTGGTTTATCCAGCAATACCTTGAAAAAAATAAAGGAGGGTATCAGTTATATGCATGCTGGTATGAATTAGCAGTATGAAATTCTGTTGTGGAACCTTTGGGGAAATCTAGGGAATTATATGGGGAAGGAGGATTTAAAGAGGAGGGAAAACAAAGGTGAGGTGAGCAGAGCTTCCCCAACAATGAAGCCAAGGGCACAAAAGCAAAGTGCAGTTTGTCTCTGGAGCAGTAACGTCATGGTCTTTGTGACTTCCTGAGGCTGCCAGCCTGGGCTGGCTCCAGCTTTGACTCAGCAAGAATCTCTGGCCAGAGAGTAATGTCTCCTCCTGAGGATCTACAGCTCGCCTCCCTGGACCTCTCAGAGAAGTCACAGTTGAGGCAACAAGAGAGAGGATATTGCTATGTCCATCTAGGCAAGAAGGCAATGATGTTAGTTGAGCTCCTTCCAAGAGCTGAACACCCGGATGCAATTTTCTCTTTTAATCCTCACCATAGCTCTGGGAAGCAATACTACTATGATTCCCATGTTCTAGATGAGGAAACTGAGGCTTGGAGTGGGTGGAGTCCCACTGCCCCCAGCTTCAGATCAGCAAATCAGGGACCCAGGATTGGATTGCCCCAATAATATAAGGTAGAACTGGTGACCCTTTCCCTCTAGTTCCCTTTTTCAGTATGGCCAAACCTGAAGTTGAAGGATGGGCCTCTGGTAGCGGGACTTCTGACCTTAGTAACCAGTGGCAGAAAATATCCAAAGTCGTTAATATGCTAGAACAGCTCCCACAGGCTTGTGAGAGCCAGTTATGCAACATCTGGGAGGCATTCAACAAACGATCGTAGAATTAACCAATTCCTCATTTGGGGATGTTAAGTTGGTAGCTTGAAATTGATCATGGGGAGGCTATTTCTACCGTTGCAAATGCTACAAATTGGAGCTTCCTCTCCTTCTTGCAAATGCCCCCCACCACCACCTCTATCCCTGAGAGCTGATTATTAAACCTTTGCTGATCAAGACCCCATGAAGCCTGTCCTACCCCTGTCCATTTTCCTCTGACCCTGTCTGTGTCTCCATCACCTGTTCTCCTCCACGTGCCACATCAGTCCTGTAGCTGCCCTTCTCTCTAGCCAAGGGCCCTTGGGACAGAGTCACGTGTAAGTGGCCCGTGGCCCAGGCGTACTGAGCACGCTGCCCCCGTGCAGCCGTGACTAGTGAACAAATAAACAAGCTCAAATGTTGCCCCAAAAAGCCACACCAGCTTTCAAAATGTAAAACCAAGAATAGCATCTGAGATCACTCCTAGTGAACAATAATTATGCTGGCCTCCTTACAATTTAGAAATCATATCCTTTAAAATGCAACCCCAATTCTCCCCTCCCAGAAGCCTACTCAGGCTGCTAGCCTAGTGTAACTCTTGCCCTAACCCCCAGCTCTCACAGAAGGCCACTCTTCAGCCTCGGTGCCTGTCTCCTTGAGTGCAGTCACCTTGTGAGACTGGCTTGTCTTCTCTGTGAGGCAGGGGTTGGAACTCACTAGCACAGGGCTGGCATCGGAGAGGCGTTCAGCAAGTGACCATGGACTTAATCAGTACCGTCACCTTTCTTTATCCCTTTTTCTCCCACCACATTTTTGCCTTGCTTGGCTTTCTGCCTTCCCCCCCACTGGTGCCCTGGACACAGCAGAGCCAAGACCCTCCTTGTGTGGGGCATTTCCCCAGCCTGGGTCAGCCCTGCCACCGCGGCTTTGGAAGCCCCTAGCCGTGGAGCACATCCGGCCCACTGCTCTCCTTGAGCCACGTTCAAGTGCTGTCTCCAGCTGGCACAGCCTCCCTGGACCAATGTCACAGGATGTGCCCTCTGACCACCCCCAGCTTCCTCCCTCAGGAGGCTCCCCTAACTGCTCTGGGAGGACTGGGATGGAGATGGAGTCCAAGGCCAGGACTCCACCCTGGCCCAGCTTGGGATGGGCTCCCTCTGCCTATAAATCTGGTTTTACCATTCTGCATTTCTGGCCTCGCTGTGGCTGGAAAAATTGAAGCAAGGAGTTAGGAAGTGACGCCCTCTCCAACCACAGAAAGTGCTCTGGCCTTGGGACATACATAGGGGAATACGTGCCTTTGGCCTTTGGGTGAACTGGTCACAGCTGGGGATCATTCTATTTTCTTACCCCTGGGATTGAGAAAACACCAGATGTTAAACCTTACTGCCTATGTGACAATTTCAACAACCGTGATAAACACCCACCACTTCCATAGCACTTATGTTGGGCCAGGCTCTGTTCTCAGAACTCCATGCATTTCTTCCTGGAGGCAGGTGCTATTGTCATCTCCATTTTACATATGAGGAAAGTTAGTCACAGAGAGGCTAAGGGACTTGCCCAAGGCCACACAGCTACTAAATCACAGAGCTGGGCTTTGAATGCAGGCTGAGTCTGGGCTTGCTCATTAAAAGACACAGGTGAAGGATGGGGCCTAGAGATAAAGTGACCGATCAGGCTGCGACTGTTGCTTGGGGGTGCCTGCGTGGAAGAGGCTGGGGGGCTGATGGTACGTGAATGAAAAACAGGGAAAGGAAATGCCAGTCATACAAGGAGGACCCGAAGAAAGAAGCTTAGTGTCTCAGGAACGGCACACTGGGAGAGAACTCATGAACTCAGTTGGGTCTCTGCTTCACTGCTTGGTTTGGAAGGCCCTTGGGCTTGAACTTAGGGCCCTGCCACCCCTAACACAAAGTCAAGGCTTCCATCCTGGAGCCCTTGACTTGCACAAGCCTATCTTCTGGCCCATAAAATAAAGAGTACTCACAGAAAAGAATTTTGTGAGGAGTAAATGGCGTGCAATCTTTGTAACACTATAGAGTTAGAGCTAACACCATAGAGTCCAAACACTGGCTTCCGGGTGCTGAGGCAAGGAGCTTTACTTGTATTGACTTATTAAATCCTCACATTTACCTTACAGAAGTTATAGAAGTTCAGTACTATTATCAGCCCCCTTTTATAGCCGACAACACTGAAGCACAGGGAGGTTAGGGAACTGGCCCAAGATTACAGAGCAAGTGAGTAGTAGATTCAGGAACTGAAACCCAGATTTTTAAAAAGATTTTATCTATTTATTTATTTATTTTGAGAGAGAGAGAGACCGAGCTTGGGGAGAAGGGCAGAAGGCAGAAGAAGAGGGACAAAATCTCAAGCAGACTCCATGCTGAGCGAGGAGCCCAGCACGTGGCTTGGCTGGATCTCACAACCCTGAAATTATGACCTGAGAACCAAGAGTCGGACACTTAACCAACTGAGCCACCCAGGCCCCTCTCCCAGAGTCCATGCTCTTCAACACTAAGTCATACTACCTCTCAAAGAAAGTCCCCCTCTGCCAAGCTTACTGTGTATTAATGTACTCACTTCTCCCAACAACCTTGTGAGACAAGCACTATTATTATTCTCATTTTATAAATGAGGAACTGAGGCTCAGAGAGGGGGACTAACTTGCCCAAGGACACTTGGCAAGTGTGCTACAGGGTCAGAAATGGAGTCCCTGCAGCAGCTTCAGGGCCAGAGCCCTGGACCACACACTGGGAGCTCCACTGCTGGGAGCTCTGATCTCAGACTCAGGGAAGGCACAGCTGCCCTCTTCATGATCCGCTTCCTTGCATTTGGATTCATTGTGATGTATAAGACACAGTGGAAACAATAGTAACTGGGTCTTGACATTTACACGGGGCTCCTTACCTCTCCAGGGGCCTCCTTACCTCTCCAGACTCTTAAGCCTGCTCCTTGCAAGTCGTCCTGGGTCCCTTAGTAGAGGCAGCAGGTGTCACATCCCTGATTCCTCAGGAAGTCCAGAGCCACACCACAAGTCAGGCACAGCTGACCTCAGAGTCCTGACTTGCGGACCCCTGGACCATGGCACGATCTCCCTTTCTCTCTCTTTACTTTTTAAGCATGTGTTTGTCCTGATTACCGAAGTAACATATGTGCAATGTAAAATGCGGAAATATAAGAGAAAAAAATAGAAAAGAGGCTGACTGCTTCCAGGAATATTCTTTGGGAATATTTTGGTGTATCTTGTCTGTTTTCATGTCCGGAGCTCTGTCCACTGCACTACACCGCCCTGGATTTGTGGAATCACAGAGCCTGGCTGGAAGAGAGTGCCTTTGTTCAGTCCCCTGCAGGGCGTAAGGGCTTGTGAAGTTTACTCCTGCTCCCTAGGAGATGCGAGGCCCGCCTGCTCCCCATGCTCCCTGGGACCCCACATTACTCAATGTTTCCTGGCTCTTATCAGGGACTGGGGATGTTTGTGACATTGATAAAATCACAAGGCAACCCCTCCTCCCAAAGCTTATTTCAGTTAATAAAAATGAAGTGGTTTTAGAGCCCAACTCTTGAAGGAGCTGCTGCTGGAGAGGAAGGTATGATTTTCATGTCTTTCCTGAACCACTTTTGTTTTTTTCTCCTTTGTCTCTTTCATTGTTGCCTGAAATCTTACCACTAGGGCTCTCTGCATTTCTATTTCAGCATGCTGCTTGGTTCAGAATGAAACAAGTCACCACCTCCACTACCCGCAGGGAGGGTGGGACACTTGGCATGGTGCGGCCCGGAAGAATAAACAGAATAGATGAGCCCACTTCTTAATGACTGAGTTACCCTGGGCAAATTACTTAACCTCTCTGAGCCTTACCTAGCAAATGTCTCCTTCCTGGAGTGTTTAAAATAATCAAATGAGTGTCTGGCACCTAACTATTGGTTCCCTTCCAGGCCCCAAAATAACACTTGGCTCAGCCCAGGATGGATAAGAGGAAATCTTGAGACTGTCTGAGGCAGAACAACGGGGTCTAAGGAGAGAGTGCAGACATAGGCAAAAGAAGACCGCACCGCTGGGGAACCTCAGCCCTGGGAGGGAGAGCTTTAAAGACCATCCCTGTCTGTCTCCATGGGGAGCCTGAAGCCCAGGGAGGAAAGGGAATGCCTGAGGTACTCAGTTGTCTGATACCAACTCTCAGGGACTTCGAGAATCCACCAAAGCAGATTCTCAGAGCTGGAGTGAAGGCGAAAGGGGTCAGCGGACTGCCTCACTCCACAGCTGCTGAGGCAATTGCTCCAAGAGTTGCCCTAGAGAGAATGTTCCATCTGACCCATTCGCACTTCCCTCTCCCCACACCTGTGGCCACTCTCTAAGCCACTGGACCCAGTCTCCCTTTCTGTAGCCCCCCGGGTAGGGCCCAGCCCGATCCCACCATGGCTATAACCTACCAGAGCCAGACCCACTTGCCTGGGGGTGTCCAACTTCACCCAGGAGGAGAGCAGCAGCGCCTGGGTCCTGCTTCCTCAGAGAAGTGCAGAGAGAGTATGAATCCTCCCCCTCTGGGATCAGCCCTGCACACATCCTGCCTTTAAGGCGGGGACAGGGCATCCCTCTACGCCTGCCGCAGCCTATTTCCCTCCCTGGAAAGGAGTCAAGCCCAAAGGACCGCTCCTCATTAAGGAGCAACTCCCCCCACCCCAAGACAATCTAATGACTTTAGAAAATATTCCTCCCCAACCAAACCTCTCTGGACCAGTTCCCGGGCTGCTGCACCAAGGAGATGAACAGCTCCAGGCCAGACCTTTAGGTCTTTGCTTGGCAGCCTTTCCCAACTCCATCCAGCTGCATTGATCTCAGACACCTCTCCGGCACCATCTGACTACCACCCTCCCCCACATCTCCTCTAGCCAAAATTCCCACCAAGCAGAGCCATGTCTGCCTCCCCAGAGAGTCAGGAATATTCTCATCTCCTGGACTTTCCAAACCATCTTCCCTCTTCCTCCACCCTTCTCCCTCTAGGACTCACATCACAGCATGTATCTCTGCCTGTTTATTTGTCTGCTCTCCTCCTGGGTCAGGAACTCCCAGGGCAAGGACCATACTTGACTAACCAGCCTGACACTAGGGCCAGGCAAGAGCAGAAACTCACTGAATATGTGTGCGTGTGTGACATTCTGCCTGCTATAGGCATGCCAGTATGAGGGTAACTCTCTGCCAGGACAGCACCTGTGGTCTGGGGGCAACATCTCAGCCACCTCCACCTCCACCCCCACGGCCAGGGTGATACACAACAGGAGCTTGGTCCTGCTGTCGCTACCTGAATTAAGCAGTAACAGAATAATGCCTGGTGGTCACAGGTACTGGCATTGGAGTCAGACTTGAATCTGGCGCTGTGTGTACCTATGTGTGATCCAGAGATGGTGGGTTCACCTCTTTGTGCCTTGGTATTCAGATCTGCACTGGAGGTGGGGACCCTGTCTTCTTCAGACTCTCATGATGAGAACTAAATGTCCCCAGAGAGATGGGCACGGACCTGGGGTCCACAGGCCACCTAGCATGGAGGTCAAACTGTGATGGGTTCTCACCCCAAAAGAGGGGAGCAAAGGACCTTCCAACTGAGTGGGTCTCCAAGTCTCTCCAGGCCAAATAAATGCTGGAAGGATAAAGAATAGGGAGATAGCCAACAGAAGCCACAGAGCCCTGGTTCCCCGCTGGCGATGGATAACCTTTAAAGATTGTCTTGTTTTCATTCTGTATTAAGTCTCTCAAGAGAAGTAGAAGAGCTAAGTTCTAGAATCTAGGCTCTTTCCTCTTCCCCCCACCACCTTATTGAAATTTTTTATTTTAAGATAATTTTTAGACTTGCAAAAATTGTGCACAGGATTTCTATACACCTGTCAGGCAGTTTCTCCTAATGTTAACCTCAGAACCACAGTATAATGATCTAAACCAAGAAATGAACATTGACACGATACCATTCTATAGACCTTATTCAAATGTCGCCAGCTCTCTCACTGATGTCCTTACTCTGGTCCAAGATCTGAAGCAGACTCCCACATTCCATTTGATCGTCGTGGCTCCTCAGTTGCTCCGTTTCGGGGGCAGTTCCTCCATCTTGTTTTGTCTTTTATGACCTTGATAGTTTTGAAGAGGAATGCAGAACACCGCTAACTTTTGGTATGATACTTCTTCAAGGTTAAATTATAGTTATGTATTTTAGGTAGGAACCCCACAGAAGCGACGTGTCCTTCTGTGGACATTGTACCAGAGGTATATGATTTCAATATGTCTCATTACTAGCAGTGTTAACTTTAATCACCCGGTAAGATGGTGTCTGCCAGGTTTTTCCACCATAAAATTACCACTTATTCCTTCGTAATTAATAAGCAGCTTGTGGGGAGGAACTTTTGCCCATAAACATAAATATTCATTCATCCATGGTGCTGACAATTATTACTGTATTGTTTGCCAAACAGTGATTTTTCTATTTCCATAATTCTTGTGTGTGTGCGTGCATGCGTGCATGCATGTGTGTGTGTGTGCTGGTAAAGTTTATTTACATTGCATTTCAGCACATCAGTCACATTTAAGTCCTAGAGATTTGTATTTATTTACATATAGAATTCAGGACGTTCCTGGGAGATTTTTTTTTTTTTCCCAAAAACAAAAACGGGCACCTGGATCCTGGATGGCTCAGCCAGTTACCTGTCTGCCTTTGCCTCAGGTCAATATCTCAGGGTCCTGGGATCAAGCCCTGCATCCAGGTCCCTGCTCAGCCGGGAGCCTGCTTCTTCCTCTCCCTTCTCCCCTCCCCCCATTAGTGCACTCTCTCTCTCTCTCTCTGTTTCAAAAAAAACAATAAAATCTTTAAAAACAAAAACAAAACAGGAGACAATTAATATGACAGTTGGGTAATTTAATGAACCTCATGCTTCAGTGGGGGCTCCTCTGGGATTTTAGAGTGAACTGCATCTGAGGGCTGCCACTGGCAACTCATGAGAGAGTCGGAGAGTTCCTCGCTTTTCACCATGAAGTCCTTCTTTAATTCCTCAATATTCTAATGAAGTTTTGATCTTCCAGTGGGTCCTCGTCTTTCTTTTCTGACAGAAGTGTGCTTTCCTCAGGCATGACCAGAGTTGCAGCTGGGTGTCCCTAGAAGGGTTGCATGCTTTTCCATCTGGGGCACCATCACACTTCTAGCCAGAAAGGGAGGAACCGCCATGCTGTTGCTCGAACCAGTTGCCTGAGCAGTAACCCTGGCAGGGCTGGAAGGCTGGCTTCACCCTCTGCCAGTACCAGTAATAATTATCTTGTAAAACTATGCCAAAACCTGCAAGACTCAGCCATTTATCCAGGAACATTACAAAATGAAACCAGTTTGTATGCCTGCGTCAAAAATTCCAGCTCAGGGAGCTATAACCTCTTACCCAGCAAATTTCTCTCACAGTTTACATCTTTTTTTTTTTTTTTTTTAACATTTACTAATTGGACTTTACCGTAAGAAAGGGTTGGCCCTTCTCTCAATTTATTTATGTATATTGTTATGGACACAGGAGTATTAAATTTATTCCATTATTATCATCATCAATTTTGCTGTTCAATTGTCTCATCCTCTTTTGAAATACTTCAGTCCATCTGCTTCCTGTTGAGCTGGATTTCCAGCCACAGCCCCTCAGTCACCTACTCCCTGTGTGCAGGGCAGATTCCGAGCCCTTGCACCAAGGGCCAAGTTTCTGGGGAATTCACTGAGGCACTTTCCCAGCAAAGAAACGGACAGGTCCCAGCCACGGGAAGTCAGTCATGGTTCCAGGGTCAGGGACTTCCAGAAAGGGCTGACCCTGCCAGGTAGACTCTTCCATAATTCATCCTGCCCTCCATAGACCCACCCAGGCCTGTCCCAGTAGCAGCACCAGCTCAGACCTCACATGTCCTGCATTTTTCATCCTTGACCCACTCTTCTCTGCCCAGCGCAGATATAGCCGCCAGCGAGAAGTCAGGCAGCAGACAGCTGGGCAGCACTTTACCATATTCCTTAGTGCAGAGGAAGCACCCTCCTCCTGGGGTTTAGTTCCCAGCTGTTCTCCACAGATCCCAAGAGCGGCCAAAGCAAAGACAGCCTGGCACTACTGCAAGACAGACTTCCTAAGGACAAGAGGGACTTTCCCGTGTTGAAGTGGGCTGGGAGGAGAAGGCTCTGCCTCATTTTCTTGCATTTTAAGATGTGCAAGGGTTATTTGCCCTGGGAAGGATGCAGACCCTAGCCTCTGAAGCCAGGCAGCCAAGATGCACAGGGCCCTCTCCTTCAGGAGACCACGTTGCTTCAACTTCAGAATACAGACCTTAAAATACTGTTCTCGCACATTCCTAACACACAATTTTAACACATTGACCGCATCTAGTATTACAGCAAAAAGTGACATCACATTTTCAAAACACCTGCTTCTATTGTCAGCTGAGGACTTGAATCCGTGAAACTTTTGCCGGCAGCCTGACCCTTCCTGTCCTCTACCAGCAAACTCCAGGCCCATCTCCCCTCCAGAAGCTTCCCCAATCTCTCCAGCCCTCCCTGATGCCTTGCTTTGAGCTTCCTGTCTGTAGAGGAAATATTGTCCAGGGGAAAGTCTGTCTCCCTGCTAGCCTGCAAATTCCTCATAGTAAGGGTTTTTGTTCATCTGTACTCAGTGCCTGGTGCTACTCATGGAGCCCAGGCTAGGGAGCTGGGCAGTTGACTTGCTGACAGAGCTTGGCCAGCACTTGACAAGCTGGGGTTCTGATGGAAGAGCCACCATTTGGCCCTGCCTCCAGCTCTGCCTCACTCTCCGTCCCTTTCTCTCTATTTTCTGTCTTCCTTGGGCAAACTTCATCCCTTTCTGAGCCAAGCCCATTACAGAGTCAGTCTGGACTCTCTCTAGGTTCTCCAAGTTGGAATTTCTAAACTGCAAACTTGCACTCCAATTTAGAAGTTCTTGTAACACCCATGTTTACTCACGTTGAATAGACGTCGCACCAGAGTCTCACGCCAGACCAACTTCTTCCTACCATGCTCCATTGACGGCAAAACAGGAAGGAAATTCTGCTCATCTCACCTCTTCCATTTCCTCTTTCTGTGCTACCCCCACCGGCTGATCCCTTCTAGCCACCCAGCCTGTCTCTCTTTTTGTACCTCTTCCCAGGGTGTTGTGTTCAGGGCTTTGGGAGGGAGGCTGCTTCCAGCAGAGGAAGGGATGGTGTGTGTGACCGTTCCACCATGTACCAGTCCTTTGCCTTGGTACATACATATTTGTTTGCAATCGGTGTATTTATTCATTTATTAAGATGTCTTCAACCACATATTACATTACATGTTAGAGTTCTCCAGATGTCTTCTCTGTGGGTAAGCAAAGCGAGGTTATCACACCCATTTTGTAAGACAAGGCTGCCAAGGCTCAGAGAGAGCAAGTCACTTTCCCGGAATCACATAGTTGATAGGAATCACCAGGGCTATCTGGCTCCAATACCAGTGCTCTCTTGCCCACAATATATATGAATGTTCTGTTTAATTCTTTTCTCCTTCCTACTCTGCAACCCTTCTAACTCAGTTCTAGTTAGCTATTCTAGGACAGAAGTTATTTCCCATTCATCTGAGGATCCCTCACATCATAGCCCAGCTGGTGATAACACAACAGATACTCAGTAAAAATTTATTGAAAGAATGTACATTTCTATGTAGAAATCCTTCCCAAGAATTACCTACTCAGTCCCAGAGATTTTTGTACACGGATTATAGTCCCTCAGTGTCTCTGGGGCTCACTTTCCCTGTCTGTTGGGCAGTTGTACAGTTGGACTCGATGGTGTCCATATTCCTTAAGCTGTGACGCTCTGTTGTTGGCTTTGGGACTCTGCCCAGGAGGGCTGGTGTCTGTGCTTCTCGGAACACATGATACCCAGCCAGCCTGAGGTCAGGGACAGCATATAGGAGCAGCTGGGTACACTGCGAGGTAAAGAAGACAACATAGGGCTTGGAAATTGGTACTTAGAGCTGAGCCTGGAAGGAAGTGGGTGGTTTGAGCTGTCGGCCTTCTGCAGTCAATTACATTCCTCTGATACTACTTTTGAAAATTTTTTATTTAAATTCAGTTTAATGAACATATACTGTATCAGTATTTTCAGGGACACAATTCAGTGATTCATCAGTTGCATACAATACTCAGTGCTCATTCCATCAAGTGCCCTCCTCAACGCCCATCACCTAATTATGCCACCCCCCACCCACCTCCCTTCCAGCAACCCTCAGTTTGCTCCCTGTAGTCCCTGATGGTTTGCCTTCTTCTCTGTTTTTGTCTTACTTTATTTTTCCTTCACTTCCCCTACAATCATGTTTTGTTTCTTAAATTCCACATGTGAGTGAAAGCATATGGCATTTGTCTTTCTCTGACTGACTTGTTTCACTTAGCATAATACACTCTAGTTCCATCTACATCGTTGCAAATGGCAAGATTCATTCTTTTTAATGGCTGAGTAATATACCATTGTGTATACTTACCACATCTTCTTTATCTATTCATCTGTCAGTGGACATCTGGTTTCTTTCTATATTTTGGCTATTGTGGACATTGCTGCTATAAATATTCGGGTGCAGGTGTCCCTTCAAATCACGATATCTATAACTTTTGGATAAATACCTAGTAGTGCAATTACTGGGTCATAGAGTAACTCTATTTTTAACTTTTTGAGGAAACTCCATACTGTTTTCCAGAGTGGTTACACTGTTTGCATTCCCACCAACAGTGTAAGAGGGTTCTCCTTTCTCACCAACATCTGTTGTTTCCTGAGTTGTTCATTTTAACCATTCTGACTGGTATGAAGTGGTATCTCATTGTGGTTTTGATGTGTATTTTCCTGATGCTGAGCGATTTTGAGCATTTTCTCATGTATCTGTTGGCCATTTGCATGCCTTCTTTAGAGAAGTATCTGTTTATGTCTTCTGCTCATTTCCTGATTGGATTTTTTGTTTTCTGGGTGTTGAATTTGGTATGTTCTTTCTAGAATTTGGATACCAGCTCTTTATCTGATATATTTGCCAATATCTTGTCCCATTCTATAGGTTGCCTTTTTAGTTTTGTTGACTGTTTCCTTTGCTGTGCAAAAGCTTTTCATCTTAATCGAGTCCCAATAGTTCATTTTTGCTTTTGTTTCTCTTGCCTTTGAAGGCGTGTCTAGCAAGAAGCTGCTGTGGTCAACGTCAAAGAGGTTGTTGCCTGCATTGTCTTCTAGGATTTTGATGGATTCCTGTTTCACACTCAGGTGTTTCATCCATTTTGAGTTTATTTTGTGTATGGTATGAGAAAGTGGTCCAGTTTCAGTCTTCTTCATGCGGATGTCCAATTTTCCCAACACCATTTGTTGAAGAAATTGTCTTTTTTTTTTTCAATTGGATATTCTTTCCTGCTTTGTCAAAGATTACTCGACCATGGAGCTGACAGTCCATTTCTGGGTTCTCTATTCTGTTCCATTGATCTGTGTGTCTGGGTTTTTGCCAGTACCATACTGTCTTGATTATTACAGCTTTGTAATAGAGCTTGAAGTCCGGAATTGTGATGCTTCCAGCTTTGGTTTTCTTTTTCAACATTCCTTTAACTATTTGGGGTCTTTTCTGGTTCCATACAAATTTTAAGATTGTTTGTTCCAGCTCTGTGAAAAATGTCAACGGTATTTTGATAGGGATTGCCTTTAGTGTGTAGACTACTTTGGGTAGCATAGACATTTTAACAATATTTGTTCTTCCAATGCATGAGCATGGAATGTTTTTCCATTTCTTTGTGTCTTCCTCAGTTTTCTTCATAAGTGTCCTGTAGTTTTCAGAGTACAGATCCTATGACTTCATTGGTTAGGTTTACTCCTGGGTATCTTATGGTTTTTGGTGCAATTGTAAATGGGATCAATTCCTTGAATTCTCTTTCCTCTGCCTCATTGTTAGGGTATAGAAATGCAACTGACTTCTCTGCATTGATTTTATATCTTGCCATTTTGCTGAATTCCTATATCAGTTCTAGCAATTTTTTGCTGGAGTCTTTTGGGTTGTCTACACGGAGTACTATGTTGTCTGCAAAGAGTGAAAATTTGACTTCCTCTCTGCTGATTTAGATCCTTTTATCTCTTTGTGTTGCCTGACTGCTGAGGCTAGGATTTCCAGTACTATGTTGAACAACAGTGGTGAGAGTGGACATCGTTTTTGTGTTCCTAACCTTAAGGGGAAAGCTCTGTGTTTCCCTGTTGAAGATGATATTTGCTATGGGTTTTTCATATGTTGCTTTTATAATATTGAGGTATATTCCCTCTATCCCTATACAGTGGAGAGTTTTTATCAAGAAAGGATGCCATAGGGGGTCCTGGGTGGCTCAGTCATTAAACATCTGCGTTTGGCTCAGGTCATGATCCCAGGGTCCTGGGATCGAGCTTCTCATCTGGATCTCTGCTCGGCGTGAAGCCTGCTTCTCCCTCTCCCACTACCCCTACTATGTTTCCTCTCTGTGTGTGTCTTTCTCTGTCAAATAAATAAATAAAATCTTAAAAAAAAAAAAAAGGATGCTGTATTTTGTCAAATGTTTCTTTCTGCGTCAATTGAGAGGATCATATTGAGAGAATAATTCTTGTCCTTTCTTTTATTAATGTTGTATATCACACTGATTGATTATAGATTTTGAACTACCCTTGCAGCCCAGGAATAAATCCTACTTGGTTGTGGTGAATAATCTTTTTAATGTACTGTTTCGATCCTATTAGCTAGTATCTTGGTGAGAATTTCTGCATCCATGTTCAACAGGAATATTGATCTGTAATTCTTTTTAGTGGGGTCTTTTGTCTGGTTTGGTAATGCTGATCTCATAGAATGAGTTTGGAAGTTTTCCTTCTATTTTTTTTTTTTTTGAAACAGTTTCAGAAAGATAGGTATTAATTCTTCTTCTTTTTTATAATTTTTAATTTTTTATAAACGTATAATGTATTATTAGCCCCAGGGCTACAGGTATGTGAATCTCTAGATATTAATTCTTCTTTAAATGCTTGGTATAATTCTGCTAGAAAGCCATCCAGCCCTGGACTCTTATTTGTTGGGAGACTTTTTTAAAAGATTTTATTTATTTATTTGAGAGAGAGAGAGAGTGAGAGAGAACATGAAAGGGGAGAAGGTCAGAGGGAGAAGCAGATTTCCCATGGAGCTGGGAGCCCGATGCAGGACTTGATCATGGGACCCCAGGATGATGACCCTAGCCAAAGGCAGTCGGCCAACCAACTGAGCCACCCAGGCGCCCTGTTGGTAGATTTTTCATTACTAATTCAATTTCTTTGCTGGTTATGGATCTGTTCAGGGTTTCTATTTCTTCCTGTTTCAGTTTTGGTAGTTTGTATGTTTCTAGGAATGCATCCGTTTCTTCCAGATTGCCTGATTTGTTGATATATAATGACTCCTAATATTCTCTTCTAATTCTTTGTATTTCTTCAGTGTTGGCTGTGATCTCTCCTCTCCCATTCATGGTTTTATTTATTTAGGTCCTTTCTCTCTTCTTTTTAATAATTCTGGCTAGGGGTTTATTGATCTTATTAATTCTTTCAAAGAACCAGCTCCAACTTTTGTTTATCTGTTCTGTTTTGTTTTGTTTTGTTTTTTTAATTTCTGAATCATTGATTTCTGCTGCAATCTTTATTATTTCTCTTCTCCTGCTGGATTTAGGCTTTATTTGCTGTTCTTTTTCCAGCTCCTTTAGGTGTAAAGTTTGATTGTGTATTTGAGACTTTTCTTGTTTCTTGAGAAAGGCCTGTATTGCTATATACTTCCCTCTTAGGACCACCTTTGCTTCATCCCAAAGGTTCTGAACTATCATGTTTTCATTTTCATTTCTTCCATTTTTTTAGTTGTTCTTTTTTTTTTTTTTTTTTTTTTTTGACAGAGAGAGATCACAAGTAGGCAGAGAGGCAGGCAGAGAGAGAGAGGAGGAAGCAGGCTCCCCGCTGAGCAGAGAGCCTGATGTGGGACTCGATCTCAGGACCCTGAGATCATGACCTAAGCCGAAGGCAGCGGCTTAACCCACTGAGCCACCCAGGCGCCTTTTTAATTGTTCTTTAATTTCCTAGTTGACCCATTCATTCTTTAATAGGATGTTCTTTAACCTGCATGTATTGTGGTCCTTCCAGATTTTTTTCTTGTAGTTGACTTCAAGTTCTAAAGTACTGTGGTCTGAAAATATGCATGAACTGATCTCAATCTTTTTGTACCATTTGAGACCTTATTTGTGACCCAATATGTGATCTGTTCTGGGAAATGTTACATGCATTTGAGAAGAATGTGTATTCTGCTGCTTCAGGATGAAATGCTCTGACTATACCTGTTAAGTTCGTCTGGTCCAGTGTGTTATTCAATGTCCTTGTTTCTTTTTTTTTTTTTTTTTTAAGATTTTATTTATTTATTTGTCAGAGAGAGAGATTGAGAGAGAGCGAGTACAGGTGGACAGAATGGTAGGCAGAGGGAGAAGCAGGCTCCCTGCTGAGCAAGGAGCCCGATGCGGGACTCGATCCCAGGACGCTGGGATCATGACCTGAGCCGAAGGCAGCTGCTTAACCAACTGAGCCACCCAGGCGTCCCGAATGTCCTTGTTTCTTTATTGATCTTCTGTTTATGTGATCTGTCCATCGGTGTGAATGGGGTGTTAAAGTCCCCTATTATTATTATATTATTATCAATGTTTTTCTTTATTTTTTAGAGATTTATTTAAGAGAGAAAGAGCCAGTGAGAGAGACACAGGAGGGGGAGGTGGGGAAGAGCAGAGGGTTGAGGGAGAAGCAGATTTCCCACTGAGCAGGGACACCCACGCAGGGCTCCACCCCGGGACCTGGGATCATGACCTGAGCAGAAGGCAGATGTTCAACTGACTGAGCCACCCAGGCAGCCCTCAGTATGTTTCTTTAATTTGGTTATTCATAGTTTTAAATATTTGGTTGTTCCCCAAGTTAGGGGCATAAATGTTTACAAGTGTTAGATTTTCTTGTTGGATATACCCTTTTATTATGACATAATATCCTTCATCTCTTATAGTCTTTGGTTTAAATTCTAGTTTGTCTGATATAAGGATGGCCACTCCAACTTTCTTTTTATTTCATTGGCATGATAAATGGTTCTCCACCCCCTCACTTTCAATCTGGAGGTGACTTTGGGTCTAAAATGAGTCTCCTGTAAACAACATATCAATGGGTCTTGTTTTGTTTTGTTTTTTACCCATTCTGATACCCTTTGCTTTTTGATTGGAGCATTTGGTCTGTTTACATTCAGAATAATTATTGAAAGATCTGAAATTAGTGCCATAGTATTACCTGTAAAGTTGCTGTTCCTGTAGATTGTCTTTGTTCCTTTCTGGTCTTTGTTTGGCCTCTCTCTTTGCTCAAATGATCCTCTTCAATATTTCTTTCAGGGCTGGTTTAGTGTTCACAAATTCCTTTACTTTTTTTTTTTTTTTTTTGCCCTGGAAATTCTTTATCTCTCCTTCTATTCTGAATGACAGCATTGCTGAATAAAATATTCTTGGCTGCTGGGGCACCTGTGTGGCTCAGTGGGTTAAGCCTCTGCCTTTGGCTCAGGTCATGATCCCAGCGACCTGGGATCGAGCCCCGCATCAGTCTCTTTGATTGGCAGGGAGCCTGCTTCCTCCTCTCTCTCTCTGTCTGCCTCTCTGCCTGCTTGTGATCTCCATCTGATAAATAAATAAATAAAATATTTTAAAAATATATTCTTGGCTGCATATTTTTCCCATTTAGCACATTGAATACATCATGTCAGTCCTTTCTGGCCTGCCAGGTGTCTATGGACAGGTCTCCTGCCAGACTTATGATTCTGCACTTGTAGAAGGACCTCTTGTCCCAAGCTGCTTTCAGGATTTTCTCTTTCTTTTTGAAATTTTCAAGCTTCACTATAGTATGTTGAAGTGTCAACCTATTTTTATTGATTTTGAGGAGGGTTCTATATGCCTTCCAGACTTGAATGACTGTTTCCTTCCCCAAATAGGGAAGTTCTCAGCTATAATTTGTTCAAATAAATTTTCTGTCCCTCTCTCCCACTCTTCATCTTCTGGGACCCCTATTATCCAGATATTATTTCATTTTATGGAATTACTGGAGTTCTCAAAGTCTCTCTTTGTGATCCAATAGCTGTCTTTCTCCTTTTCAGCTTCCTTATTTTCCATCATTTTGTCTTCAATATCACTGACTCTCTCTTCTGCCTCATATATCCTTGCTGTTAAAGCCTCCATTTGTAACTGCTGTAATAGCATTTTTTCATTTCAGCTGGATTAGATTTTAGTTCTTCTACTTCTCCAGTAAGGGATTCTCTAGTGTCTCCTATGTTTTTTTCCCCCAAGCTCAGCTAGTTTCTTTATAATCGTATTTTAAATTCTAGTTCAGACAGTTTACTTATATCTGTATTGATTAAAACCCTGGCAGTGGGTATTACCTCCTATTCTTTCTTTTGGGGTGAATTTCCCTGTCTAGTCATTATGTCCAGAAAAGAAAGGGGGAAAGAGAAACCCAGCAAAAACAACAGTAATAACAACAATAAAAATTTCAGGAAGTGTTTCTGGTGCATGCTGTGTACACTCCGTTGTGTTTTGGCTGCTCTTTTCCCACCTTCCTCTACAGAGTTCCTCCTTGTTTGTAGTGGGGAGTGTTTGGACCCTTAAGTAGATGTGCTTTGTTTGTTGAGATAAGCCTCACATCTGCCATGTTCTCTCCCTCCAACTGTGCAGATTGTTTCTTTATTCTTGGATCATCTTCCCACTTGTTCAAAAATAATTGAATGTTGATCTAGCTAAATTCAAAGGACAAGGCAAGTTCAGGGTCTTCCTAATACTCTGCCATCTTCCCAAGTTCTGATATTACTCTCTTTTGAACTGCTAGGAGCAAACCCATTTCATTCCTTTTCAAAACTCTTGGAAAGCTGACTATTAATCAATGGTTGAGCAATGAAAGAAAGTCTTGCTTGACTATTCCTTCATCTTTTCATGTCATGTGTCCATCCAGGAGGCTTTCCCCAAGTGTCTGTCCCAGGCACAGGCAGCAAGACTCCTCACTCCCGACCTTGATCCCCAGCCAGTTGGTTGACCACATCTCCCTCTGAATCCAGATGTTCTCCCCTCCTCACCAGATATGTTTTATAGTTTTGCTAAGTTGTTTATTATGGTATTTTTCAAACAGTCACCCCAAAATACCAAGATAGTATAATGAGCTCCCATGCGACCATCTTCCAGCTTCAATTATCAACCAGTGGCCAATCTTTTTCATGTACACACCCACCCACTTATCCCCTCCTGTATTATTTTGAAGCAAATATCAGACATTGTGTAATGTACTTCATGAATATTGGTATGTGCCTTTAAAAGATAAGGGCTTTGATCATTGTCAAAAGTTAACACTAATTCTTTAATAACATCAAGTATCCAGTCACTAATGTCATAATCTTTTCCCTTTACAGTGTGTTTGTTTGGACCAGGATCCATATAAGGTCCACACTATGAATGGCTGATGTGTATGCTGTCTTTTTGTTTTTTTTGTTTTTTTTTTATTTATTTTTTTAAAAGATTTTATTTATTTATTTGACAGAGAGAGATCACAAGCAGGCAGAGAGGCAGGCAGAGAGAGAGAGAGAGGAGGAAGCAGGCTCCCCGCTGAGCAGAGAGCCCGATGCGGGACTCGATCCCAGGACCCCGAGATCATGACCTGAGCCGAAGGCAGAGGCTCAACTCACTGAGCCACCCAGGTGCCCCTATGCTGTCTTTTTGAACCTATAGGTTCCTTTCCCACCTCCATCTTTTTGCTTTTCCTCAAAACTTTTTTTTTATTGAAGAAACTGTATGTCGGGATTCCCATGGTCTGGATTGTGCTGATTGCTTCCTTGGTGGTGTTGAGCACATTTCCCTGCCCTCATGTTTTTCTGTAAATTGGGAGTTTGCGTTCTGACCAGATTTAGCTTTGACACTTCACAGCTGTTGCTGTTCATCCATTAAGGGGCATGTACTGTCAGGCTATAGCTCTTCTTGTGAGTTGAGCAGCCACCAATGCTCAATGCCAAGGTCCATTCATTCTTTAGTGGTTGCACAACTGTGGCTGGTTTACCTTTGATGATTTATGGTCTCCTTCTGCGGACTCTGCTCCAATCCCCACGCTACCCCCGCTCCAAGATCTTTCTATAGCATCTTCCTCCTGAATGGGGTCTTAGCTACTAGCATTCCTTGGCACTTAGCTACCAGATTCCTGTCCAGGTCACACAGGGCTGGGCATAAAAAGGAGATATTACAAATTCTACCCCAAATGTCTCCATTAGGGGGCTGCTCTTGGGAGATAGGAGATTTGGTGATCATCACTGTGTGTGCCCTGACTCCTCCAACCAAAATAAGATTCTCACGGATGAAGTCAAGTGTAGCTCAGTGCCAGCTGAGGTCACATGGTTTTTTGAAAAGGAATGAAATAGGCTTGCACCTAGCAGGAGGATGCCCCCGCTAAAATTCCCAGCAGCTTGTACTGTCACAGTCACTTCTAGCTCTGAGTCTTTGCAACCTTGAACTCTCCAGCCCACTCACAGCTCATCTCCCCCAGCTGTTCCCCTATCCCTGCACATCCAGGTATGGGACTCAGCCCTGGGACTCTGTCTCCTCAGAATCACTCACACCTCCTTTGTGAGCATGACAGGTATTCCTTAGATTTGGGCCCCTGGTTGGATTTCATGTTGACCTGTGTCTCTGTCCCTTGCTTTTTTCTGGACCCTTTTCAGTCACTGAGTATCCTTCCCACAGAGGCACTCCCCTCATTGCAGTGAAGATCAGCTCAGGGGCTCACTACAGTGACAGAGCCCACCTGCCTCAGGTTTCACCTAGCAGCACAGATCATTGAAATACCTCTCCTGACCCCTGTCCACATCCCCCCGCCCAGTCCCTATGGAGAAAAGGATAATATGGAAATACATTGTCCTCCTCCTCCTTAAAACTACATTTTTGTGCCAGTGGGCCCCTTGGGCAGTATAGCAAAGCCTTAGACTTTCTCTCAGAATAATATTTTTAAAAACAAAGCAAGATATGTTAAAAAGCGGGGCACCTGGGTGGCTCAGTGGGTTAAGCCGCTGCCTTCGGCTCAGGTCATGATCTCAGAGTCCTGGGATCGAGCCCCACATCGGGCTCTCTGCTCAGCCAGGAGCCTGCTTCCTCCCCTCTCTCTGCCTGCCTCTCTGCCTGCTTGTAATCTCTTGTCTGTCAACTAAATTAAAAAAAAAAAAAAAGATATGTTAAAAAGCAATTATACCTCAGGATTGGAAACAATCCAAATGTCCTCAGTGGGAAAATGGTTAAATAAATTAGGTACATGCCTACCGTAGAACACCACTCAAGAACAAAAAGGAACAAACTATTATCTACAAGACAATTTGGGTTGACCTCAAGAGAATTGTACAGAATGAAAACAAGCCAGTCTCAAAAGCTTATCTACTTTGGAAAGTATGTAAACCTCAAAAAGGTATAGATTTCCTTACATGATACTTTTTAAATGACAAAATTATAGAGATGGAGAACAGATTAGTGGATGCCAGTGTTTAGGGAAGGGAGGGGGTGGCAAGTGTCTGACTATGAAAGAATAGCATGAGGGATCCTTGTGATGATAGAACTGTTGTCATGGTCACACAAATCTACGCATAGATAAAACTGCATGGAACTAAATACATACACACACACACAAGTGCACATAAAACTGGTGAGATCAGAATCAAGGATGGGGACTGTAGCAACATCAGTTTGCTGGTTGTAATATTGTACTATAGTTTTGCAAGATAGTACATGGGGAGAAATTGGGTGAAAGGCACATGGGATCTGCCTGAACTATTTCTTAAAATTCATGTCTATATCAAGATAATCTTACCTTAAAATAAAAAGTTAAAACATTACTCTGAAATATAATTATTAAAACATGCCAAAAACACACTTATGATACAGGAATGTAGGCATTTCATTATTAACACATTTCAAAAGAACTAGCAGGGGATCTTACAACTCTGATGACAGTGGTGAATGTGAACAGTGTTTTGTTTTTTTGTTTTTTTTAAAGATTTTATTTATTTATTTGTCAGAGAAAGAGAGCAGAAGCAGGCAGAGTGTCAGGGAAAGGCAGAGAGAGAAGCAGGCTCCCCACTGAGCAAGGATCCCGATACGGGACTCAATCCCAGGACCCTGGGATCATGACCTGAACCGAAGGCAGAGGTTTAACCCACTGAGCCACCCAGGAGCCCCATGAACAGTGTTTTAAGATGAAGTCCTCCTAATACTACTATGCTTATATTCATGGTTGAAGGAGATGTCAATTTTGTTAGAGGTTAATGAAAATAAAAATGTAAATTTTCTTCTATCCAAATTTAGGGTTCCCTGAATTAGATCATGGGCCCTCAAGTTAAGAACCCCTGCCTTGTTTAAAATGGCAACTTTCTGGGGCACCTCGGTGGCTCAGTCAGTCAAGTGTCTGCCACTGACTTAGGTTGTGATCTCAGGGTCCTGGGACTGAGCCCTGCTCAGTGGGGAGTCTGCTTCTTCCTCTGCCTGTGACCTTCCCCCTGCTTGCTCTTTCTCTCTCTCTCCCTCTCAAATAAATAAACTAAATCTTTTTTTTAAAGATTTATTTATTTATTTATTTGACAGACAGAGATCACAAGTAGGCAGAGAGGCAGGCAGAGAGAGAGGAGGAAGCAGGCTCCCTGCCAAGCAGAGAGCCCAATGCGGGGCTCGATCCCAGGACCCTGGGATCATGACCTGAGCCCAAGGCAGAGACTTTAACACACTGAGCCACCCAGGCGCCCCTAAATAAACTAAATCTTAAAAAAAAAATAATGGCAACTTACCGTCTTCGGTTATGCAGTGATAATGAGCATAAAGGGAAATGAGTAGTAAAGGGAGCAGATATGGAAGAGGCAGTGATCACACTGCATTGGTCATGGGAGTGGGGCATTTCTGAAATGTTAGCTGATGTTTCCCCATATTGATTTTCCCTCCACTCAAACAGCCAGACCTCAAAAAATGTCTTCCAAGTTTTCCTTGTCCTTGGAGTACAGGAGTTTGAGGACATTAAGCCTCCCTTTCTATCCTATATCCATCTAAAACATTATTTCCCAGGCTGGGGAGATGAGAGGTCTGAGGGAAGCAAGTCAGTCAGATATTAGGCTTGGCCTTCCAGCCAGAGTCTGACAGTGCCAGTGGATCATACTGAGTGTGGGCGGATGGGGCTGGTGAGCAACAGGAAGGCAGGAAATGACATCTAAGGGAAGGTCCACATGGACAGAAGCCACCAAAGATCAGGTGGCACATGCTTGCTTGAACCTTGGCACTGACCGAATCACAGAACTGATACAATTCTGAGAAATGAGTGACCTGCACAGTGGCCGAGATTTATTTTTCAATTTCTTGTGGATTAGGGTCTCAAAACAAATAATAAGTTGTTCTAGAAAAATATGACCATGTTTACTTGTATACTTGAGTATGCGGCCAAGAGCTAGCTGCACTTTGAGAGTCCAGGGGCATAGCTTCTGCAGCAGGCTCTGGTGGAGGTCCTCCCAAACTCTGGCCTCCTCTGCTCAGTATACGCTACCCACTTCCCCCTGGCAAGACGTTTGGCCCCCACCCAGCCTGTGTGGCTCCCCATCCCCACAACCTCTTCAACAAATGACTGGGGTGATTTGATACAGAACTACTCCACCTCCCTTGCACCTGAGTTGGACTAACTCTGAGGTGTGTGTTCTGTACTACCCCAAGCTTCTTAGTGGGATGAAGCTGCAGCTACCCACAGGGTTAATGGGAGTAACACACTCTTCCCTCCCTCGCCTCACTTCCCCACTCTCCTGCCTGTGTCTCTGGCATAAACCACTACTTATACCACAAGACACTGTCAATGGTCGACCCTCTTTGGCTTATAAAAATGGCAATTTCATGTAGACCAAACTAAAATTTACATTGCAATCTTTGTTTCAGGAGCAGCTAATACAGTTATCAACATACTCTAGCTAAGGATTACTTCCTTGAATTGCTGCCCAGCTATCCTTAGGGAGCTTCAATATGAGAAACCAAATCTAGGGGCTGAACCACTAGAGATCTACGGAGGACTCCCTGGCACTTCTCATTCCATGGGACAGTGGGTCTTGGAAGAGGTGGGGCAGAACAACAGCAAAGGCTGTTTGAGGATGAATACGTGCTCCACCCAGATATTACACATTATCGGAGTGGGAAGGTGGCCACAAAATGAGGAAACTATGGGAGATAAGGAAATGCTATAACTAGAAATGTGATGGAATGTTTGGAAGCAGAAGACCTGGGTGTGAGCTGAAAATCTGGAAAGAGGAACATGTGGCTGAGATCGGGAAGGTGACATTGAAAACTCTAGGGACCTATTTGGCCTGATCCCAGTCCTCCCTCCTGGAGAACTCAACCCCTCCCAAGTGGAGGACTCTGGACCTATAGATAGGCTCAAGAACACTATGGCTAAAACAGAACCCTGAGAATAAATAGCACTTTCACATCTCAGTTAGCCACCCAGCAAAATTCATCTGTCTCTAAGGCTCTGAGGGTAGGGGACCACTCTGCTAGACAGCAGGGCAAGAGCAGAACTTGGTCTAGAATCCAGGTCTGTTTCCGCTGATCAGACCCACTGGAGGAAATACATTTTACCTGACAGACCATTGAATAAGCTTTATAAAATAATAATTACCGTAACTACCCACAATGTGCTTTGATATTTTCTACTCTGTTCTTTCCTATTTTCTAAATGCTGGACATGATCCATTAGCTGATTTCATGACATGTTTCTGGGTGGCAACCTACAATATGAAATATTGCCCTGAAGTGTATCCAGAAATAAAAGGGTGTGGACAGTACTTCTGAGTTTTCCTAAATACTGTGTATTTACCATCAACCCCTGTGTCCCATTCAGGGCTGCAGGGATTGCTCGGCTGAGCCAGGACAGCCTGTCAAATTGAAAGTGATTCCTATTTCCCAATCCAGTGATTCAAACCAGGCATTTTCACATTTTTTGCTACCATGTTCTCATTTTTTGCAATATCCCTGTACCACCTGGACTATGTACTATTGTATGAATACTCTCTATAAATCAACTCACCACTTTTTTGAAACTTAAATATTCACACTAGCCCTATCTTATGGAGTACTATTGGTATGGTCAAAGCTTTGATCTATTCCCTGGCAAAATAAAACAAAAGCACAATTATGAAAATAAAACATGTTTTCTGTGTTTCACCTTAAATCACCCAGCTAGTGGCGCTCCCTCACCTGCTCATTTCACAAGAAAACAATCCTAGCCTATGTATAGCTCAAGCTGTCCCTAAGCCCAGAAAGGATTCATCCCTTCCCTCTGTCCACCTATCCAATATCAATACCATTATCATGGTTAACAGCATTTAAACTCCTTAATCTTCACACCAGCCCTATAAAGTATTAGGCTCATCCCATTTTATAGATGAGGAAACTGAGGTATGGAGAGATCAGGCTTGCCGGTAGCTAGGAAGTAATGGAGCCAGGTTTTGAAATCGGGCCATCTGACAACAGAGCCTGTGCACCTGACTACTGCATTATACCACCCTCTGCCAGCCATACTGTTGCCCCTTCCAGAACCTCCTGGACTACCCTACACTTAGGATTGCTCTTCCTCTGTCCCCAAAGCATTCAATTCCTGCTTGTTTAATACATTTGGAGGTTAATCATAAACTCCTTGGGGATACTGTCTCTACCAGGCTGGGGCTTCTTAAAAGAAAGCCTGCACCCAACAACATGCTTAAGGTTTGCAGGCCTTCAGTAAGTGTCTGTTGGGCCCTGTGATCTTTGCTTTCTTGTTTAACAAACACCCGGCACTCTTTGCAAGTTATCCACTCACAGGCTGGTTTCTAGCGAAACCCTGGGAATAGTCGGCGGGGGGGGGGGGGGGGGGACGGGGGGGGGGAGGATGAGTCAGGACAACAGAATTAAGAGGTCTTAACCTGCTGTCCCCAGATCCCCAGTGGACTCAGCCTAGCATGCAGGCGGTCCATGTACTTAGATAAGAACAAGATTAGATCCTTATTTTTATCGACTTTTGATGGAAATTCAGCATTTCCTTCAAACGGAATGTGATTCATGACTTGTCACCAGTAAAGTCATTGATAGCTTTATTTCACATCACCAGTGGTGTAGCAGACATCCCAAAATATTTACACATCACGTTCTGGAAATTCTGGTTGTTGCAGACCCCCTTGTATTTAAGACCTCAATAAAGAAACACATGATAGTCATACCATGCCACAATTGACAAAATATCGTGGTATCTGTATTTTAACACGATCAGCAGTTCTTGGCAATTTCAATAGGATTCCTAATCTTATGTATTTTTTCCCTCCCCCACATCCTTATGTATTTTATTTTATGCTTTTTTAAAAACATTATTCTGAGTTGGGCCCAAAGGTTTCACCAGATTGCCAGAGGGAGCCAGGGGACAAAGGAGGTTAAGTCACTACATAGAGAATCATGATTTAGGGCTGGGTCTGGAGCCAGACAGACCCAGGTTCAAACCTTAATTCTACCATTTACAAGCCAAATTACCTGGTCCTCATCTCCCTCACTTCTAGAATGGGGATCTCTACCTGTCTTATTGGATTAACATCTCATACCTGAGTAAAGCTGATGTCCAGTCCCAGCCCAGACTGCGTGGTGGGGCAGACAAAGCCTGGGGGTAGGAGAGCCCTCAGATGGGATAGGGTCCACCTTTCCCTGGGCTTCCTACCTCTCTTATCAGGGAAGTCATTTGTCCCCCCTCAAACTGGCTGAGCCCATATTTCTGTAGCAGGACAGAAAATCTGACTACAGACTCTTCTGACATACCCTATGCCATTTCTGAGCCCAGACTCTTCACCCAACTTCCCAAATTGGCTGACACAAGGAGGCACCCAGGAGAGCATCCTCTCTCCTCTTCTAAGCATTGACATGCATATTCACATTTGTCCACTAGGTGGGGCTGCTTCACACTCTTAACCCTTCAGCCTACAGGCAGAGCGAGAACTCAACACTCAGCTGAGTTCCCCCACCTTGCCCTGCCATTTTTTTTTTCTCTTCCAAATTGAGCCTGACATTCAGAAAAAACACCCCCTTTGTGCTCCTTTCCAGCAACCTACTACTCTAAGAATGGTGGTGACTATCCTGACTTTTAACATAGGCTAACTGCCTGCTCTTACACTTTATTTAAATGTAGTCATAAAGAATATATTCTTAGAAATTGAAGATGCGGGGCACTTGGGTGGCTCAGTGGGTTAAAGCCTCTGCCTTCGGCTCAGGTCTTGATCCCAGGTTCCTGGGATCCAGCCCCGCATTGGGCTTTCTGCTCAGCAGGGAGCCTGCTTCCTCCTCTCTCTCTGCCTGCCTCTCTGCCTACTTGTGATCTTTGTCTGTCAAATAAATAAATTAAATCTTTTTTTTTAAAAAAGAAAGAAATTGAAGATGACACAAAAGGAAAGATATTCCCTGCTCATGATTGGAAGACCGAATATTGTTAAAAAGTCCATACTGTTATGCTGAAAATAAATATTTTTTTAAAAGTCCATATTGTGCAAAGCAATCAACAGATTCAATGTAATCCTTATCAGAATACCAATAGCATTTTTCACAGAACTAGAACAAATAACCTAAAATTTGTATAGAACCACAAAGACCCCAAATAACTTAAGAAATCTTGAAACAGCAGAACAAAGCTGGAGGTATCACAATACTACAAAGCTGTAATAATCAAACATTATGATACTGGCACAAAAGCATACACATAGCTCAATAGAACAGAAGAGAGAGCCCAGAAATAAACCCATGATTACATGGCCAATTAAAGTATGACAAAGGAGGCAAGAATATACAATGGGGGAAAGACTATCTCTTCAATAAATGGTGCTGGGAAAACTGGACAGCTCCATGCAAGAGAATGAAACCGAACCACTTTCTAACACTATTCACAAAAATAAACTCAAAATAGGCTAAAGACCTACAGGTGAGACCTAAAACCATAAAAATCCTAGAAAAGAGCACAAGTAGTAGTTTCTCTGACATTGGCTGTAGCAACATTTTTCTACATATGTCTTCTGAGGCAAGGGGAGCAATAGCAATTATAAACTGTTGGGACTACCTCAAAATAAAAAGCTTTTGCACAGCAAAGAAAACTATCAGCAACAACAAAAAAGGCAAGCTACTGAATAGATATTTTTCCAAAGAAGACATACAAATGGCCAACAGACACATGAAAAGATGCTTAACATCATTCATCATCAGGGGAATGCAAGTCAAAACCTGATGAGATATCACCTCACACCGGACAGAATGGCTAAAATTAAAAAGACAAGAAATAACAAGTGTTGCAAGGATGTGGAGAAAAGGGAACCCTCATGCACTGTTGGTGAGAATGTAAATTGGTGCAGCCACTATGGAAAACTATATAGAGGTTCCTCAAAAAATTAAAATAGAGGGGCTCCTGGGTGGCTCAGTTGGTTAAGCATCTGCCTTCAGTTCAGGTCATGCTCTTGGGATCCTGGGATGGAGCCCCACACTGGACTCCCTGCACAGCAGGGAGACTGCTTCTCCCTCTCCCTTTCCCTCTGTGCCACCACCTGCACTGCTTGTGATCTCTCTCTCAAATAAATAAAATCTTCTTGGGGTGCCTGGGTGGCTCAGTGGGTTAAAGCCTCTGCCTTCGGCTCAGGTCATGATCCCAGGGTCCTGGGATCGAGCCCTGCATCAGGTTCTCCGCTCAGCAGGGAGCCTGCTTCCTCCTCTCTCTCTGCCTGCCTCTCTGCCTACTTGTGATCTCTGTCTTTCAAATGAATAAATAAAATCTTTAAAAAAATTTTTTTTAAATCTTCTTTTAAAAAATTAAAATAGAAGTATCATATGATCCAGTAATTCCACAACTGGGTATTTCCTCAAAGAAAATGAATACACTAGGGGCACCTGGGTGGCTCAGTGGGTTAAGCCTCTGCCTTTGGCTCAGGTCATGATCTCAGGGTCCTGGGATCGAGTCCTGCATAGAGCTCTCTGCTCAGCGGGGAGCCTGCTTCCCTCTCTCCCTCTGCCTGCCTCTCTGCCTACTTGTGATGCCTCTCTCTCTCTCTGTCAAATAAATAAATAAATAAATAAAATCTTTTTAAAAAAGAAAATGAATACACTAATTTGAAATGCTCTATGTACCCCTTTATTATTATAGCATTATTTACAATAGCCTTAATATGGAAAGACTCTAACTGTCCACTGATTGACAAATGGATAAAGAAGACGTGGTATGTGTGTATGGGTGTGTATGTGTGTATACATACATGTATATACATGTATTTGTATATACATGTATACACAGATACAAAAGAATATTATGTACTCATAAAGAAGGATGAGATCTTGCCATCTGTGGCAACATGGATGGACCTAGAGAACATTATGCTAAATGAAATAAGTCCTACTGAGAAAGATAAATATCATATACTTTCACTCATATATGGAATCTAGAAAATGAAACAAATGAATAAACAGCCAAAAAGCAGAATCAGGCCTATAAATATGAAGAACTGATGGTTACCACAGAATAGGAGAGTGGAGAATGTGCGAAATGGGTGAAGAGGAGGGGGAGATATCGTCTTCCAATTATGGAATGAATAAGTCAGAGAAATAAGGGGTGAAGCATAGGGAATATGGTCAATGATACTGTGATAGTGTTATATAGTGACAAAAAGTTGTTATATTTGTGGTGAGAGATGTAGAGAGAAGTTGAACTCTCAATACATGCTAGACACCTGAAAATAATTTAACATTGTGTCAATTACACTCAAATTAAAAAATTATAATTATAATAACACAACAATATGTTCTTTTGTGTTGGTTTCCTTTGTTAAACATTGTAAGATTACATGAAGTAGTTCATTTATTCTCATTGCCCTATAAGTTCCATTGGGTGATTATGCAATAATTTATTTATCTGTTTATCTGGTGACTGGGCATTTGAATTGTTTCTACTTTGGGATTTGTTTTGTGGTTGCTCCATGAAGGGTGGTATCGTCCCATCCAGAATTGGTTCAGAGCTGGAGACCAATGACACAATACACTCACCCAGAGGGTCTGAGAGATTCATTATTCACATAGTGAGGCTTTCGGGGGAGAGCACAGCTGCTCTCAAGCCAGACTGGCTTGAGTAGAAGGGGAAAATGGCTCTGGTTTTTACAGTGGTTTGGGGTGTAGGAGGTCCAGGATGAAGACTCCCTCTTCCACAGGCTGGAGTTGGTGTGGCTGTGATTCCCACCCACACCTGGGAAACCTGGGTTTTCTCAGCAGCATGTTCAGATGTGGGACAGGAAGAAAAAAGGGAGTGATGGGCTTGAAGGCTATCAGTGGTCAAACATAAAAAATGGAGTCAGACTCTTGTTCACAGGGTTATTACAAGTAGTACTGCCATGAACATCCTGGTAGAAGCCTTTTGGCAAACATATCATGCATTTCTATTGGGTCTCTAGCAGTGCAATTGCTGGGGTTTATATTTGACTTTGGTAAACACTGCCAGTTTTCCAAAGTGATTGTACCAAATTACATTCTCTCTAACAACACCTATGGATGCACTTACAGATGTTTATCCACTTCACAGCTGAAGGACATTAGATTTGTTTCCAGTTGTATGTGCATGCGTGTGTGTGTGTGTGTGTGATTACAAATAAAATTCTATAAACAATATCATGTGGGATTTTGTGTAAATATAGGTTTCATTTCACTTGGGTAAATACTAGGAATGGAATGGCTGGGTTGTATGGTAAGTGTATGCTTAACTGTGTAAGGAACCAGGAAATCCGTTTTCCAAAAGGGGCTGTACCATTTTGAATTTCCACTAGCAAAATATGAGAGTTCCAATTGCTCTACATCCTCCTAAGTACTTGGTATGGTCAGTCTTAGCCATTCTAGCAAATGTGATGTAGTATTTCATTCCAATTTTAATTTGCATTTCCTTAGAAACTAATGATATTGAACATATTTTCATATGCTTAATTACCATCCATACATCTTCATTGATCAAGTGTCTTTTCAAAACTTTTTCACATTAAAAAAAATTAAGCTGTTTGTCTTCTTATTCTTGGTTATACAGGGCTCTTTAAAAAAGATTTCTTTTTTAAGTTGGCTCCACACTGGGTGGAGCCCAACACAGGGCTTGAACTCATGACCCTGAGATCAGATGCTTAAAGGACTGAGCCACCGAGGTGCCCCTGCAGGGCTCTTTATAGATCATAGATACAAGTCCTTTATCAGACATATGATTTACAAATGCTTTTTCCTACTTTCCATTTAACAGTATCTTTCGAAGAACAGAAGTTCTTAATTTTTGTTAAGTCAAAAAAATTTATTTTTTTCTTTTATATTGTATTTTTTATGTCTTACCTAAGAAATCTTTGCTTACCCTAAAGTCATAAAGATTTTCTCTTATGTTTTCCTCTAGAAATTTTATTTTTACTTTTATATTTAGGTCTATGATTGATAAACCTATATTAGCAAACTTCAGAAGGCTATTTACAAGGGGGCTCTGATAATGTACATTGGAAAAGGTCATAGTTTAGTAAAACATTTAAGATACATAAGGAGGGTCATATTTTCTGTGCATGGAGTCAGTGTTAAAGATTTATGCTAATTCAGGATTTATCTTTCAGAATAAATGACATGAGATTCTGGAGAAGATGGGAGCTGCTTCCTTTTTCACATCCTCCCTTTGATAGAGGTACATCAATGATAGATATTTAATAGGCTATAAATATGTCCTTTTAGGCTATAAATAATTTCATATAATCTTGGCTTTGTTCCTCTGCTCCTAAGAGGCTCATGTTTTCATCTTTCAAAAATTAAGTGAAGCTTGTTTAATTTAACATGGCAAGCTAATGAACTAAGTAACATAACAAATACATACAAGTTCATCTTGCAATCAAGATAATTAATTTGTAATTAATAACTTAATAATTGTCCACCAATGTCCAGGATCTACCTGAACCAACTGATACAGTATTCCTCTCTTATAAAGTGAAGAAACTAGAATACTTTTCCAATTTTCTGGGTATCTTCTTCTATCTACTTTGAGTCACTGTTTAAATTCCTGAGCTATTTTATTCTTCCTTTACAGAAGCAGGAGACAACTCCTTGGTTTTTAGAGTTCCAATGACAACTTTAGTCACATTAGACCATGTTCTAGAATCCCCACAGGTTTTGCAGTGGGCCTCTCTAGTTCAAAAATCCCAGTTCCAGGGCACCTCGGTGGTTCAGTGGGTCAAAGCCTCTGCCTTCGGCTCAGGTCATGATCCCAGGGTCCTGGGATAGAGCCCCGCATCGGGCTCTCTGCTCAGTGGGAGCCTGCTTACCCCTCTTTCTCTGCCTGCCTCTCTGTCTACTTGTGATCTGTCTGTAAAAAAATAAATAAAATCTTTAAAAAAAAAAATCAGTTCCAAGGATTAGAGCTAGAAAAAGGATATAAAGCCAAATGTTCCAAAACATGAGGAGTTCTCTATATTCCAAAGCAGCTGACCAAAACACACTTATACTATGTCAGGGAGGATTCATGTCTCAGGTAGTCTTTAGGTGGGGGAATTTTTAGAGTGTCTAGCACATTGCATCCCAAAGATGCAGCCGGGAACTTAACAGACAATGCTAAAATCTGTTGTGTACCAACTTCTAGATGGCTGTGAGTCACCACTGCAAAAGACATATGAAGGAGAGAGCTATGGTGGAAAGGGGCAGGGAAGAAGGACCTTCCTGATATGCAGCAATAACTACGGTGGTAAACAAGGTGAGGACTTAAGAATCCTAATATTAGACGAGCAGTCTCCCACTCTATACACTAGACTTGAGGCTATTTATCTGGCATCTCCATATGTCCTACAAAATTTCTTTGCGGCCTTCACTTGGTCCATCTTGGATACACCCAGCAACCCCTTTTCCTCTCTAGAATAAATCTTTCACAGGTCTTTGGTGGTCTCTATTAAACAGATTTACTTTGCTTGCTCCAGATTTTGATATGGTTGTGGCTTGTCGCTCTTGTATCCTCAGGGATCATCTAGAGCCCCATAGAGATGAGGCAATGGTCAAGAGGACGTCATAGGACTCCTTCCATCTGGGTTCTTTCTTGAAATTCTTTTTCATAGTCTGCTAAACATATGTATTATATGGGGTCCAGAATAGCCTGGGCTGCAAAGGAACCCAGAACATGAGTACTTGGTAATAAGAAAGCAACAGACAAATAAGAAAGTTCTCAGGGATAGCGTGACACTGAAATAGGCTGGATGCCCAAATCTGGTGGATTGTAGAATTGTAGCATATGAGTTCATCTCTTTCTTTTTTTCTTTTTTTCTTTCTTTCTTTCTTTCTTTCTTTCTTTCTTTCTTTCTTTCTTCCTTTTTTTTCTTTCAAGATTTTACTTATTTATTCGACAGAGAGCACAAGCGTGGGGAGCAGCAGGCAGAGGGAAAGGGAGAAGCAGGCTTCCTGTTGATCAAGGAACCAGAAGTGGGGCTTGATCCCAGGACCCTGGAATCATGACCTGAGCTGAAGGCAGACGCTTAACTGACAGAGTCACCCAGGCCTCCTCATCTTGATCCTTGGTAAAGCCTCAGGCCACATAAAGCCCACTTGTTGAAAGTTCTATATAATTTTTGCTTAGTGCCATAGTTTTGCTTCTATCTCATCAGAACTTTGGAAGTAGGAGGGATGTGTGGTTTGTAATTTATACATATGTTGGAAAAGTTGTCCCATAAAATGAGAACATTAGTTTGAGTTTACATATGAGTCTATTTTATCCCCCCAGAAGTTCTGACTGTGGTAGCACCTGTCTTCCAGTAGGGGTCGCCTCAAGGCTACCAAAAGAATATGCATACTAGCTCTCAGCCGGTGGAGGAGCCTAACGCTGGGCCATGGCTTTTAGAGTCCTTCCCCACATTACCAGTGCAGAAGAAAGGCAGTGCACACAATGAAAAACCGATATATTGCAAAATCCAGGTGCATACCTAGCATTTTTTACTCTCTCTCTGCCTGCCTCTCTGCCTACTTGTAATCTCTGTCAAATGAATAAATAAAATCTTTTTAAAAAATTGTTTTTAATCTTCTTTTAAAAAATTAAAATAGAAGTATTTTATTATTTTAAGTATTTTTATTTTTTACTTCATTCTCCTTCATCCAGCTGTGTGCTAAGATGCTAGCTCTGATGAGCAGGGAGGGGAGGTGGACTTGGGGACCATAAGTTACCAATCTTGGTGAAAGCTACAAACAAGATAAGACAGGATAGCAACCTGTTAGTGTCCAGGCAGCATTTCTTGATTGGGGCCTCCATTTTGTAGGCTCTGTGGTGGTTTGTTGGAAAGTGACAAGGGGCTAGGGATTAGAAGAGGGTGCTTATAATGTATTTACATAGTGGACTGCTTCATCTCAAGCATTTCCCTTTATGCACTTCAACTGCTTAACTTTATTTTTGTTTTTAAGATTTTATTTATATATTTGAGAGAGAGGCAGTCAGAGAGAGCATGAGAGGGGAGAAGGTCAGAGGGAGAAGCAGATTCCCCTCGGAGCTGGGAGCCTGATGCCGGACTTGATCCCAGGACTCCAGGACCATGACCTGAGCGGAAGGCAGTCACTCAACCAACTGAGACACCCAGGTGCCATCAACTGCTTGACTTTAAATAAACAACACTTTCTGGGTAAAAATTCATACTTGTACATCCAAAAATCTAGATGTGTAAATATTAGGAATCCAAAAATGTCATAGATGTTTTAATATTAAGAATAATTTAACAAGATTTCCTCTTAAAATAAAAAAATCTGTATTGCTCAAACATTTCAGATCAATTACAAAGCTGTCATTCTACCAGACCAAACCCATCCTCCTCTGAGATATAGAAAACATCAAATATGCAAAGCCAGTTTCTTACCATGCAAAAATATTAATACTAATGGGTCTAGAAGAGACCCATAATATTTCTATGATTTATTCTAAGGTTATATTTTTTCCCACCTAAAGAAAGCAAGAAGAAGGCAAATACCAGTGAATTAAAGCTATTTATTAGCAGATACTTAAGCTGGGAAGCAGAGAATTTTGAGGCCCCTTTAGCAACCCTAATGTTGCTGATGATTATGATTATGTTCATGATTATATTATTATGTTAGTGGATCTACATATGATTACGTTAATGGCTCCATAATGTCAAGGGGATAATTGGATGAAAATATATGATATCTGGGATTTGCTGTGAAACACTCCAAAACAAAAGAGAAAATATATAGCTAAATATACAAAGAAGGAATCACCTAGTCCACTTCCCTGGATTCAAGTTCTTCTCCCTAAAAGTCTGCAGCTCCTGGCTAAGGTGGTTACTTGACTGAGTTTTGAAATCTTAAGATAAAGAAATGTACATATATGAAGTTATGTAAATATTTTTACTTAAAAATTTATGTAGGTATATCTAGAGATGCTTGAATTTGAGGTTCCACAGTAATGTCTTTTGTATTTAATTTTAAGACATGAAGACATGGAACACCTGCCTGGCTCAGTCGGTTGAATGTCTGCCTTGGGCTCAGGTCATGATCCCAGAGTCCTGGGATAGAGCCCGCATTGGGTTCCATGTTCAATGGGGAGCCTGCCTCTCACTCTCCCTCTGCCTGCCATTCCCCCTGTTTGTGCTCTCTCTCTTTCTCTTTCTGTCAAATAAATACATAAAATCTCAAAAACATGAAGACCTGATGGAATTGTGTTCTACCATATTCATACAACCATGTAACTCCTACAAATCTTTAAAATTAGATTCAGCTGGATTTTGGCTATTTCACGTGGCTTTCCATGACTCAAGGTCAGAACTTAGAGCTTCATTCTACTAATATTCCATTTGAGTCAAAAAATGTCTCCTGCTATTTTTAACATTTTCTGTAATCTTCAGGATACCAGTAAGTGGGTTCATAGCAACATGATTAAGTAACAAGCTCTATAGTAGTGCTCCACAGTTTCTCCTATTTAAATTCTTAATTCTGTAATTGCACTTCCTTTTCTTTTAGACTGAAAATCTTGATTCCTAAAATAATTCACATAAGCACTATGTTTATTTGTATCTAATACAAGAAAATGGTTTAAAATACAATGTTAATAGGATCAATAAACATACAGAATAAAGTCCAATATTTTTTATAATATTTATTTATTTTTCAAATTTTTTTGAGAGAGAGAGTGCACACAAGCAAGTGGGCAGGGGCAGAGGGATTGGGAGAGAGAGAGAATCTTACGCAGCCTCAACATTGGGCAAGAAGATCCACAGGGGGCTCAATCTCAAGACCTTGAGATCATGACCGAGGCAAAATCAAGAGTCTTATCCTTGTCCAACTGAGCCACCTCGGAGTGCCTCTTTTTTGGGTTTGTTTTTTTTTAACTGTGTCCCAAATAGTTGCTCCCATGACATCCATGATGGTCAAACCATGTTCTGGAGCTACATTGTCCAACAGAGTGGCCACTAGCCATATGTAGTTACTGAGTCCTTGAAATTTGACTAGTCTACACAGAGAAGCGCAGCCGGTATTAAGCACACACTAGATTTCAAAGACCTGATACAAATAAAACAGGGTCAGTATCTTCTTAACAATTTAATATTAATTAATAACTTAATAATTATTATCTTGACAATATTTTCAATATTTTGAGTTAAATTAAATATATTATTAAAGTTAATTTCACCTGTTTCTCTTTTTTAATGTGACCATTAGAAAATTTTAAATTACATTAGTTTCCATTGGACAGCACTGGTCTAGAGTCACATTCTGTGTGTGGCAGTGGGATTCCTTCATCTGACAGATGGATTGGTGAGGTTTTTTCCAATTTGACAGCACTGGATATCTAACAGTTAATTGTCCTAAGGTCTTGAAAGACCCTTTCCCCAAAGTGTCAATGAATTAACCGCTCTTTTGCTTTTCTGTAACTGCTTGGCTTTTAGGATATAATGAATTAACTGCTCTTTTGCCTTTCTGTAACCGCTTGGCTCCCCCAACACAATGATAGCTGGTAGTTTCATAATAACTGTTTCTTAGCAAGATATGGCATTCCCTGCAAATAGCCTTCTCATAAAATATGGCCTAATACCTGACCACATAGGCAGGGGGCCGCATAGTCACGTTAGTCATGTAGGCAGGGGGCTGCATAGTCGTAGACAGGATGTCTTTCTGCTGAGTAATAAGGTCTAACTTCCCCTCTTTGTTTCCCATTCCCGCCTTTTTCTTCATGCGCAGGGGGTCTTCCAAAGCCAATCCACTAACACCAAGTATGCCCTTTTTCAAATGTTCAAATTGTCAGCCAATCGGCCCGTCCCATCCGGGACTTGTATGTACCTGTCTATAAAAATCCTGCACCACCCCAGCCTGGTGTGCTCAGCTAGCAGGAGCTGCTGACCACCCGCAGGCGCCCGCGCTACAATAAAGAACCTCTTGTTGTTTGCATCCTGTGGCAGTATTAAATTCTTGGGTAAGGGGATCCGCGGGTCTTTCAGTCTTAAAAGATGGAGGCTTTCTGCTGTTTGAATGCTCTGAGTGCCAATGCTACTTGAGGAAAAGGAAGAATCTGCTTATTCTAGAAATCATCATCTCCAGTGTTTTGTAAGAGTTTCATTTCATGACCATTAAACCACACAATGATTTAATACCAATTCTAAGTGTAATACTCATAGATATGATTTCTGGTTGAATAAAACTTGTTCTGATCCATTTTGTGTAGTTTCTATCATGTAGTTTCTATTAGGACCCATGTATTTTCACAGTAAATTTTGAATTTATCAAAATCTTGACCTAAGGGGTACTGTTGTTTACTAGTAATTACATTTCAGCATCAAGACCCATGGAAGGACATTCAGGAAACAACAACCACAGTAATTTGAGCAGGAACAGTTTAATAGAAAGTATTACTATTTAAAGGGGAACTAAATACTAGGAGGGAATAAAAGAGAACTCCAAAGAATAACCTAGAGCAGAGGGAGGGTAATAAAAGAACCAACTTGGAAGGGGAGGAAGACGCTCCCTAAGGCTGGGATGCAGACTTCATTGGAGAAGTTGTGACTAGTGCCAATGACTCCCCCCATGGCAAAGAAGTTCACTGGATTGTCAGGGTAAGAGCTGGTCCACAGTCAGCAGCTGAGGCCGATGGGCAGGAAACCGTGGGCCTTGGCTTGGCCCCTGCAGCTGGTGTACTAGTAGGCAGAAGCTAGAACGCAAGAAACCACCTGCTTATATCGTGAAATTTGCTCTCCAACACTCCCTACTAATAAAGCTCAACTTTGAGCCTCCTGGCGAAGAAATGTCCTCGTATCCAAAGCAAGGCAATGAAGGATGGATCTGGAATGAGGAGATATTAAGTAACAACTGGCACATCTCCTTTAAAGGTAGGAGGGCTTGACTTTCTGCTATCCCTTTGTACCTGTACATAAAAGACTTTGCGGAAAAGAATTTTACCAATAGCCTTACAGAAATGCTGCAACTCTGGGTGGCAATTAAGGAATTAGGCTTTTAATTTTTAAGTCTCCTTTTCTCAGATGTCTGACTCAATCTGGCCATGATGAGATCTTTTTTTTTTTTTTTTCCTTAAGCATTTCAGTAAATTATGGTCCCAGGACCAATCTTGGAAGTTTTAGTTCATCTCTGATACACCAATCCTTAATTATATGTAGGAAGAACCAAAGTGTTTGAAATTGATGTTATGGGAGAAGCTGGAGGTCCCCTCCTGACCCACACAAGAGCATCGTCCATGGAACAATTGTCTAGCCTAAGGAGAAACAGATACACCTGATTTTGAGGAGTCTGAGAGCAGATGGGTACGACAAAGGCCAGATAGTCAAACAGATACACAGCCAGGTTTAGCTTATGATGCTTGTCTCAAACAACAATGCCTTTTGGCAGTGGGGGACCCAGCCCAGATATGGAACTTAGATGCAGCATCCCCATTGATGAGGGAGCAGGAGGCTGGCTGAGGACAAAGCAAGAGCTGGCGCCTTGCACCCCCTCTTCACCCTTTCCCCTTCCTAAGTGTAGCATCCCTCAGGCAGCCCTGACTGCCATGAACAATAAGCAAATAGTTAACTTGCAGAGCTCACAATCCTGCTAGACAGGAGTCTCCCTTGGCTTACAAATGTCCTAAATCTCACTAACAAAGACGATTGATAGCAGGATTGTGAGACCCCACCAAAAAGTCTCCCAAAGATCTTAATGTTAATGGCTGGTCTAAAGACAACATTGATCCAGCAGCAAGGGCAAGGCCTCCGGCAGGCCTGGAACATCCTGGCACCTTGTAGGCCCTCTTTAGCATATGAAAACTCCACTGACACCTCCCTTCCCCTCACCTTCCCCCAACAGCAGGGTACATAACCTGCCATCCCTCACAACCCGGGGAAGCAGCTCTTCCTGCCCACGGGTCCTGTCCCGGTGCTTTAATAAACCACCATTTTGCACCAAAGATGTCTCAAGAATTCTTTCTTGGTCATCGGCTCCGGACCTCAGCCCACCAAACCTCACCTAGGTTCTAGAACTTCATCACCATGAAAGGAAGCCTCCGAGATGCCCACAGGAGGACAGGACAGTAAGACATTAAGGATCTCACTAGTGGGCACTTGTTTCATCCTGCATTACACCTCTGCTCCCCTTGGAGTTGGCTGTTCCATGCCTTGGTGACTATGCCAGATTGTTGGGGGAAGGGGGTACAGAAAAGATTTAACAGCAAGATTTTGTAGGGACTTATGAGGGAGCAGAAGACTGACTGAAGACACAAAGCATAAGCTGACATCCTGCAACCTCCCTCCCCCCACCCCAACCCCACTCCTAGGTGGGAGAAGCGTGACATTCTTCCAGGAAGCTCCCAACTATCTTAATGTTAATGCCTTGCTAGAGGGGAAAAACCACCTTAACTCAACTAAGGCAAGGTCTAGCAGGTCCTCTATAGCATATGAAAGTTCTTTCAAAATCTCCTTTTTTCCTTACCTCTCCCAACCCCATAGTATATAATCACCTCTCGCAACCCTGCCCCTGACCATGGGTCCTGTCCCCATACTTTAATAAACCACCATTTTGCATTCAAGACGTCACAAGAATTCTTTCTTGGTCATCGACTTCAGATCCCACCCCACGGAACCTCACCTGTTTTCCAAAACCACATCAGGGACCACACTGCAAAATGAAAGAGGAGTGCTGGTCTCACTCATCAGCCAGAGAGACCAGCATCTCCAATTCTTTACATATGGAACTTGACATGCTTCCTCTGATTCAACCCTCCAGGGTTGCTCTTTGGTTACTGGAGGAAGAGCGGCCTTGGGGGCATTCAGGCAGGAAGAATGACCTTTCTCAGGAGAGAGAAATATGGACCTTGTTGTAAGATACCAAACTTTAAAAAGTTTAATATAAAGAATGGGTGGTTGTCAGAGGGGAGGGCAGGAGGGAGGGTGGCTGAAACAGGTGAAGGGGTTAAAAGGTGCACCTATCACGATGAGCAAGCAGTTAGTACAGAATTGTTGAATCACTACATTGTACACCTAAAACTAATAAAACACTATATGGTAACTATACCTGAATCAAAAGATAATTATTTTTTAAAAAGCTATGTGAAAAGGGAGAAAACAAAACTTTGAAAAGAGATCCCAATATTTATTCAGAAAAATATTAGATACTGATGAAAGTATCACAAACTTTGTTAGTTCAGAGTTTATATTTTATTTGTTTTTCATTTATTTACTTTTTTCCAGAGTTTACATTTTAGAAAATGTGACTTGAAACCAGCTCTTCTCTTGAGAATAGGGTCACAGAAGATGAGCCTCTGCTCCCAAACCTCTCCTGTTCCATAGGCACTTTGCAGTTGAGGGAAAACCCCTTCAAGTTTCTGCCATGTCCTGTGTCCTTCTTGCCTCTCAGTTGGCACAATGAGGAAAAGACTTAAAGAGGAAAGTCACTTGGTGGCGGACAGAATGCAAGGGGCTTGTAGTCAGGAGACCCTCTACTCTCAACTCTGAAATCCATGTGCTATGGGAATTAGGGCAAATCCCTTCTCCTCTCTGGGCCTCAGGGTCCCTGTCTATAAAGTTAGAGCTGTTCCTGCTCCAAGTTCATATCAGAAAGGTTAAAGAGCTAACAGGGTCAGGATTTGGGGAAAAGGTGAAAAGAATGAGCAGCAGAGGCAAAACCCTTTGGCCTGTCTCTGGTGTGAGCTCTGGGAAAGGTGACTCACTCAGGCCCACCCAAAACTGCCCATAATTCCTGACCTGCCACACCCATTTTCTCCCCTGACCTCCTTGGGAAGAGAATTTCTGAAAAGTCGTAGGTGGATTGCCTTAGTCATCAATTCGATAGGAGCTATTGCCAGGAGCACAGGAGTCATGTGGGTGATTTATTTGCACCTAGTGAGCTAATCTGTTTGAAAGCTGTAAGGACTCTTGACACACCTAGGTGGACACAGAAACAGCAGTTTTCCTGTGTGTTGCCTCACCAAAGGCCAGGTCCACAGCTTTCTGGGTACTTTGCATTGATCCAGTAGTATTTCTGATACATTCCAACCTCTATGGCCCTCTCACTGACCTCATCTCTTCTCTTCCACCCTGTCTACATCTGTTACCCATCAGAAGATCTGCTCTGTCCCTTCTCTCACTCGCCCAGCATCAGATGGTTCAGTGGCTGTCAATCCACATGACCATGACTGTGACAAAGATACTATTCCTTTCCACTATTATATACAATTATAGGCCAGCCCTTGTATTATCCTACTGTTTTATGTAACTTGCTCCACCAAAATTGCAAGTATTGTACTTCATAATATAATTTTACCTCCTAAGAGGATTCTATTTTCAAAGATTACTAGAGAAGAGTTTTACATTCTGGCTTGAAAACCTCCTTTATTACACTGCATTCCTGACAAGAAACCTCCAGGAGTATCTGCTTAGCCCCAGAAATTATCAGTCTTTATCCTAAATTAGATAGAATAAAATGTCTAAGTGGCATGTGGAATGAATTCACCTCTCCAAATCTCATACCTCAGACCCTCCAAGGACATTCCCATACGTGTGGGATCCAGGAGGATAACAGGCCTCAAAATAATTCATTTGTTACCCCTAGCAGTGATCCTCTTGGGATGAGCTTGATCTGACTTTCCTTAGCTAAATCAGCATGTAAGTATCATTTGACCTGCCTACTGAGATTCAAGTTTTTGACTAGAGCTCTTTCCTTTCTTTGTTGACCTTACATGCATTCTTTTGGACTTGCAGTTTCTTTTATGGCAAAGACCGAAAGATGCATACATCTAGCTAAAAGGCAATCTGATTTTCTCTCACTGCCCAAAGCTGGCAAATAGCCATCGTCTAGTCCTGAGTGGGGAGTGTAGGGGTCTCTTCATGTGGGTGAGAGTATTTAAGTGGAGGCATGTCTAAGCTAGATGACCAGCTGTCAGATGATTCTACACTAAGTGATGGCTGGAAATCAGCAGTCCTGATGGTTTTTGCAAACTTGCAACCTCAAAACTCTATGAGACTCTACCCCATGCATGGAGAAAGGCAAGGAGGACAAGCCTAATCTCCTAGAGCCCTTGTCCTTGCACTCTGTCAAATCCCAAGTTAAAGGGTTCTCGTGTAGATGCAGTCTTCATAACTAAGCTTCAGGTTCTCCAGAAGCAGAGCACACTGCATTTCTTCTGCTCTAATCTCTACAGTATATAGCCTAGAGCTCAGCAGTTAACAGGGGTCCAATATTTACCACATTGTTTTATCCTTTCAATGGCATGCTTTAAAGTTATTAGGGAAGTAATATTTCAGGGATATGGAGATACAGTTAAGACATGGTCCCTACACACATACACACACCCCAAACATCAGAATTTAGCAAGACTGACCTGTAATAACAGAATTTATAACACCGTTATGGGTGTTGGCCATTATGGTTTCCATCACCCATATACCACAATTATGGGTGACAGAAATTCAGACAAGGAAACTGTACATTTTTAGCTGGTGAGATGTATTAATGAAGACTTGACAGATGAGATCCTTTGGACCTGGGACCCATCCGATGGTTAGTGTTTTAAAAGATGAAAAGTGAATAACTAAAAACTCAGATAAGTATAACACTCTACTCAATGACCACAGAATATACATTCTTCTCAAGTGCATACGGGGCATTCTCCAGGACAGACCACATTAGGCCATAAAACAAGTCTCAAGAAATTTAAAAGAAATCAGATACAGTCCCATTGAGAAACAACTATTAGCTGTCTATCTTGCACCACAATACAGGGAGGACTGACTGCTCACCTGCCAGTGGTAATATGAACCTCTGGGCTGATAGCAGGATAGATTAAGAATGTGTTCCGCAAACATAAGAATGCCTGTGCCCAAGTAAGCACCTTACAGAAATGGCACACTTACCTACAGCACAGGAGCACTTACAATATCAGCCTGCTATCTCATGAACTGCACTCATTTTAAGGGCCGTCGCCTATGTCAACCCAGCCCAACTTCCAGAAGTTGGTGACATTATGTCTCTTCTTCCCCAAGCAAAGAAAGAAGGTGCAGAAGACATATGGTATACTGATGGCAGATCCCAGGGAAACCTGCCTCTTAGGCATTCCTGTGCCATCCAACTAGATTCTCTAATGTACTTTTGTTTGAAGAAGGAACTAAACAAAGTAGTCAGTGGGCAGAGTTGAGAGTGTTATGGGTTGTGTTAGTTAACACATGAACCCATGCCCACTGATTTGAGATCTGGCTACTGACAGCTAGGCAGTGTGGAAAGGGTTAACAACGTGGATGCTGCAATGGCACAAAGGAAGCGGGGCTATATTAAATAAAGCCCTATGGGGAGCAGACCTCAGGCAATATATTTGGGGTGTATGCACTAAACCTGACACAGCTGCCCATGTACGGCAGGTGTCCGCTCACTCCCCACCCACACTGCCAGGCAATCATGAAGCAGATGCACTAGCCTGGGCAAGAGCCCTTCTGCTAGAGGGAAATTTGACTCTGTCTGATGCCGTAGGATGGGTCCACTGTAAACCAAAGCACTGAGGTCCCCAATCTACTTGGGAAATAATAAAAGGATTACATTTGCCTTTAAAAATTTCAATTTAAGAGCTGTTGACAGACTGCCCCAAGTGCTACTTCAGGCAAGGACTGCTGTGCCAATACCCCTACCCCGGGGTACAGTGAGCAGATTACATGTCCTCTGTCTCATAGGCAAATAGATTACACAGGCCTTTTGCTGGTAGGGGAAGGGCACAAATTATCAGTATCGATCTGGAGGATACTTCACTGTTCGTCCCCCACCTTCTAAACACATGAGAAAACTAGACAGATATTTCCCCCCAAATATCAAATGAACAATGAACACATGAAAAGAAACTCAACATTATTAGCCATCAGGGAAATGCAAATTAAAACCACAATGATATACCACTTCACACCCACTGGGATAGTTATAATCAAAAGATGGACGATGACATGTGTAGGTATAGATGTGGATAAACTGGAACCCTCATGCATTGCTTTTGGGAATGTAAAATGATGCAGCTACTTTAGAAAACAATTTGGCAGTTCCTTAAAAAGTTAAACATAAAGTTACCATAAGCCTTGGCATATACCCCAAAACTCAAATCATATGTCCCAAGAAATAAACATGTACATGAGTGTTCCTAGTAACTTTATTCATAATAGCAAGAAAGAAGAAACAATCCAAATGTTCATCAAGTGATGAATGGATACACAAAAATGTGGACTATATGCAGGGGAATAGTATTTAGCCATTAAAAAGTAATGAAACACTTATTCATGCTATAACATGTATGAACCTTGAAAATGCTGTGTTAAGTGAAAGAAATCAGACACAAAATTCCACATGTCTTATGATTCCATTTTTGTGAAATGTCCAGAACAGGCAAATCTAAAGAGAAAGAAAGCAGAGTGGTGGTTACTGGAGAGGTCTGGGGTAGGAGGGTGACAGGGAATGATAAAGAATGTCACCTATATTTGGCATGATGGAACATTGATCTGGAATCAGTTAGCAGTGATATGGTGATGGTTATACAACTCCATGAATATATTAAAACCTGCTAAACTGTAAACTTTGAAGGGGTGAATTATACAGTATATGGATTATACTTCAATATTTTAAAACTCAAAATAAGTCACAGAATCAGAATAAGTATGATATACTTAATATAGAACAAAGTGCAACTAATCACCCTTATTAGATTTTTTGCTGTGATAATAAAGGAGAAAAGCAGAGCACAGAAATCCAATAGATTTCAGTAATTCATTCCACAAAAGTTAATGGGGCTCTTGCCATCCTATCCAACCGTGCTAGTTGCTGCAGAGTGTACAAATCTGAATGGTCCTCGGCTCCTAAGGGTCTTAGAAGCTAATTGAGAGGCTGAGAAGCTAATTGAGAGGCTTAGAAGAGTGGACTGACAGCCCAAGCAGGGTTGGCTGTGCTCATCTACCTAAGCATGGCTTGTCAGAGCAGGCCACCAGCTTCCAGCCCTGGGAGCCATAGAGCCTCCCTGGAAAGGGAATGACAAGTGAGATGAAGGCTAACAAGCTACCCAGGAAAGAGACACTTGAATAAATTATAGAATGAAATCATGCCTTGATCTCCCACGTAAGAGAGAACAGTTGTGCACCCTTCTGTCTGGGACCCTTGACTGAGAGGGAAGGATTGGGCCAGCTGACTCTGACCCCTGACCTAATCTTAGTGCAAGATCTTCTAGATAAGGGGACAGGGGAGAGGGTAAGTTAAGAAACAGGAAACAGGAAAACATGAGTTATCACGCTAGGTTTTATCAGAGATTAAGAAAATGAGGGGAAGGGGATAACTTTTGAAAAGTACAACCTGGGTGGAGAGAGATGGTCCCACTTTAGCAAAGTGATGGAGAGTAGGGACATAGCCTGGCCCGTGTGAGGCCTGATGGAATAACGGGGCCTAGCTTGGTACTGAGTGATAGGAGTGAGGACGGCATTACACACAAAAAGCAGACTGAGCATGATGGCTCACTCATGTCACAGGAACAGCAGCGTAGAGGAGACATGGCCAAGACCACAGTGATGGGAAGAGAACAAAGTCTGGGACATAGTGGATATAGCAGGAAGATTCTAGCCTTCATGATGGGTACAAAAACTAGTCTGTTAATCACCATTTTCATCATTAGCTGAGCTGTGCCTCCCTGACTCTTCCCCTCTATAAGTTTGTTGGCCCTGGGAAACTGAGATTACACAGAATACAAAGCAAAATGCTAGAAATGCTCCAAGACAATACAAAGTGCTAGGGAAAGGAGTGTGTTTCAAGAGGAAAAGTGAAGTTGGGAAAGATTTTACTCATAAAGTTAGTAGCACATGAACTTGAAAGGATGTGAAAGATTTAAAAAACTGCTTCGTGGGGCGCCTGGGTGGCTCAGTGGTTTAAGCTTCTGCCTTCGGCTCGGGTCATGATCTCAGGGTCCTGGGGTCGAGCCCCACGTCGGGCTCTCTGCTCAGCGGGGAGCCTGCTTCCCCCTCTCTCTCTACCTGCCTCTCTGCCTACTTGTGATCTCTATCAAATAAATAAATAAATAAAAATCTAAAAAAAAAAAACAAACTGCTTCCTGGTCACAGTAATATTTAGTTTCAGAAGTACAGAAAAACACGAAGAAAAAAAACGAAAAAAAGAAAAAAAACAAAAATTATTCTACTACTCAGATAAAAGAACCATTAACATTTGAGGGGTTTATCTTTCTGCATTCTGTTTATTTATATCTGTCTATAAATACCTACATCTAACTATATAGGCATATAGATATTAAAAGCACATTGTGTTTGTGTACACCTATATATACACACACACATATATATATATATATTTAAATATTTTATTTATTTGAGAGAAAGCATGCACAGAGGGAGAGTGAGAGGGAGAAGCAGACTCCCCGCTGAGCAGAGAGCCACATGCAGGACTCAATCCCAGGACTCTGAGATCGTAACGGAGCTGAAGGCAGACACTCAACCAACTGAGCCACCCAGGCACCCACACACATATTTTTATATTTCCAAAAACACTTGTGATTGATAAGGATCTGACAGGGAAACAGAAGGTGAGACAGAGAATCAGAACAGGTAGGGAAAAGAGCACTGGAAGGCAATGGAGCATTCCAGAAAAAACATTAACTAAACAGGACTGGCTTCAAATCCTCTGCCTCTATGGATACTCTAGCAAGTTACTTCATTGTGCTAATCCTCAGGTTCCTCATGTGCAAAATGGGTTTACATATACCCATCTACATATGGGTGTACATATACCAATATGTAGATGACAGAGCCCCTTTCATGATCAGAGACATGACAGCGTCTTGAGTACATAGCAGCATACCTAGAGAAAGGTAGGCACGGAGCACGTGTCGGGGTAGAACAGGCTGTTTGGGCCGCTGCATGTGGCTCTGCTTGCTTCTGGTCCGAGATACTTGTGATGAAGCTCTAGAACCTAGGTAAGGTTCGGTGGGCTGAGGTCCGGAGCTGATGACCAAGAACGAATTCTTGAGACATCTTTGGTGCAAAATGGTGGTTTATTAAAGCACGGGGACAGGACCCGTGGGCAGGAAGAGCTGCTGCCCCAGGGATGTGAGGAGTGGCTGGTTATATACATAGGAGTTGAGTAGGTGAGGACAAAGGAGTGTTCAGAAGGGCTATTGGGGTAAAGAAGACTGTCAGGATATTGAAGGCCTGGTTACTATCAAGCCAAGGCCACTTTCCCTCTAATGAGGCACTAACATAAAGACAATTGGGAGTCTCCTGGTGGAATGTTACATTCCTGCTATCAAGCGTCCTTGTTAGTGAGATTTGGGTTTAGAAGAAATTTAACTTTATTTACTTTTCCTTCTACCTCAGCCTCCTTCAGTTTTTATGGAGAGGAGGGTGACATTAGGGCTTGAGGAACTGAGTTATGTGCCTTTGGAAATTGGGTTATTGATAAGGTAACTTCTTTGTTGTAAATCTCAAGGACACTTGTAAACCAAGGGAGACTCCTGCTTTGCAGGATTGCGGATCTCTGCAAGTTAACTGTTTTTCTTTTAGGGCAGTCAGGGGTGCCTGAGGAATGTGACACATATTACCAAGGGTAGTGGGTGGAGAGGGAGTGCAAGGTGCCAGCTTTTGCTTTGTCCTCAGCCAGCCTCCTGCTCCCTCATCACTTGCAGGTAATGGAGAGGTCAGAAACAACTCACTCACTGCAGCCCATAGGTCACAAGGATTCTAGATCTCAGCTAACTGAAGAACAAATTATCCAGAAGTGGTAATAAATCTTTTAAAATTACTTAACAGCCCACTCAATTGCTAGAGAAATCATGGCATAGTACACACACCACAATCAGCTGTTTCACTCTGATCAGCCTTATTATACTAGGCAACAGGCCAAGGTTACTAGTTCACATTTTTTTTTTTTTTAAAGATTTTATTTATTTATTTGAGAGAGAGACAGTGAGAGAGAGCATGAACGAGGAGAAGGTCAGAGAGCGAAGCAGACTCCCCATGGAGCTGGGAGCCCGATGCGGGACTCGATCCCGGGACTCCAGGATCATGACCTGAGCCGAAGGCAGTCGTCCAACCAACTGAGCCACCCAGGCGTCCCACTAGTTCACATTTTTAATGGTTATTCTAATGTTCTTCATGCTTGAAAAATTCCTCTGGCCTCATAAACCAAAGTGGCAGAAGGACTATGATAGCTAGTACTTGACTGATTCACTGAGTGAACTTGGGCCAGACAGATAATCTTTCTTTCTTGTGTCTCCTGAAACAAAGCAGATGGGTTTCTGTCCCTGAGCAAAAGCATCAGCATAGGGAGAGTAACTCAGGGCCACCAATTTGGGTGAAGTGTGTTTGCATATCCCGTCTTTCTACAAAGCTATAAAAGTAATTGTCCATCCATCTCTGCTGAAGGAGACCATTATTCTGTCCTTACTGTGATTAGGATCATTTTAGATATCAACTACATTATAAGCTCTCAATTCATTAAGCCACTGAGGAAAACAGATGGTGCCTTGTAAACAGGGTGTGGGCAAAATGACTTGGAGAGCCTGGAGATCAGTCAACAAAAACAAAAACCTATTTGCAGTGCCACTGAGGACGGCAATGCCTCCCAGAAGAGGCACCTCATTCTTAGAGAATTAGTAGACTATAAAAATAGCCCTAAATCATTGTTGAGAGAGACAGAGTGAGGGGAAGCAGAGAGGCAATCAGTATCCAAGGCAGTAGGGCAGAAGCAAGGGGATGCAGTGAGAGGACGACTGTGTAAAGGGTGGTGACCAAGAGAATTAAGAAGCCATGAGAGCCATGGGAGCCTATAGGCCCCGCCTAGCTACTGCAGCCCCAGTAGCTGAGATGCAGCCCATGTCACTGAACTCAGTTACTCACCTCTGCAAAGAGGCTGCAAAGAGACAGTCATTCAGCCAGTACTTACCGGAGGCCTCCCATGTACAGGATGCCACTAGGCTAGCACTGTAGGCAATACAAAGATCCCTGTACCAGAGGCTTTCAGAACCCAAGGGCAGGAAGAGCTGCTACCCGGGGGGGGGGTTGTGAGGGATGGCAGGCTATGTACCCTGCGGTTGGGGGGCAAGGTGAGGTGTTATTTCCTCACTAACCGGCACCACTATTATGGACATTTTACAAAGGAAGAAAGTGAAGTTTTGAGAGGTAAAGCCGCCAGTCATGACTACTACGTGGCCAGCCTGGGGCTGCCACTCAAGTTTCCCAGCTCCCAAATCTCATTCTCTGGAAATGAGCTAACCTTATTTTGATTTATACAAACCCCCTTCAAGAATAAATGCGCTCAGGGCGGCTGTCAGCCTTTGTATTTCCAGAATCACAGGACTTGAGGACTTGCCTTCATATTCAAATCTCTTGCCGTTTTAATTATCCTAAGTAAGACCCTGATTATCCCTACTTATTTTTGCAGCCCTTCCATTGGGCTCCTACTGAGCTCAAAGACAATGCTCGGAGATGGGCATGAACCAGACAAAGTATGTGCCTTCAAGTAGCTGAAAACATACCATATAATCAAGGTATGGGGGTTTTCATTCACCACCCATAGCATGAATGTTTCCTACATGTGTCTTAATTATGAGACAAAGGATTTTTCCAAATCCCGAGGCCGTGTCACAAAGTTCCTACCTGTGTGATACAGCATGGGCAATACGCCTCAATTCGCGGTTCTACTACGGGATTCTAATTTAGCCGCAACTCCCCGGGGGCACAGTCGTTGATGCTTTGCCTCAATTCGCCATACAGACTGGCTATGTCCTACGAACAAGTTACGGGCTGTCTCCCGAAGTTCACCGTCACCAAGGGCCGCTGACACTTCTCAGAGAAACCTCCCCCCTTCAGGGTGAAGTCTCCTCTAGCGACCCCATGCTTGCGACTAATGGCTGCCCCTCACCACACTGTAAACCCCAGAAAAGCTCGGCGAGAGGCCCGACAGCGCACGTTCGCGGCAGCACAGAACCACCAGGGGAACGGAACGGACGAGCGCTCCTTCGCCTCACCGCGGCCGGCGCCCCGGAACACAGAGACGTCCTTCCCCGAGCCTCCCAAGGACTGGCTGCGGCCGAAACGCCTCAGGCCCGGCCCCGCCCCTCCCGCGTGCGGAACACAATGTTCGCAATGCTCGCCGCGGCTGCACGAAAGGAAAAGCGCGACAGAAATCTGAGGTTCCGCCCGGCTGGGAGCCAGGGCGCAGAAGAGCGCCTGCGCGAAGCCCTGACGCTGAACTCTCAGGCAAAGCCCTGACGCTGAACTCTCACGCAAGACGAGATCCCTACGCGAGAGCCGGAGACACGGAGCCACCGCCCACGCGCGCCGCCCGGGCCAATCCGGGACCCGCCCTACCCACCGCGCACACGCACGCACCCACCGGGACCCTCGCCTGCCGGGCGCTGGCTTCTTATTGGCTAGGGCTTGGTGTGGGCGGGACGAGAAGAAGCCGGCTGGACGGCGAGCGTGGGTGAGAGCCAGAAACTAGTGGGAACCTGAGTCCTGTCCCTGTAGGTATGTGAGGCTTGAGGGAATCCTGGAGCGGAGGCTGCGCTACCGTGGGGCGGAAAGAAGTGCGGCAGCGCTTGGCTGCGCCGAGCGCGCCTTGGGAGTGGTGGGGGCCGTGGGGCTGGGATGAGGGGGGCGATGGCCGGGTTGAAGGGTGCAAGTAGGAATTGGCGGGTCTCGGGCCCGACCTCGTGGTTCAGGGAAATTTGGGGGGTGTCTCACGGCCTGTCGGGTGAGGGGATGAAGTGGAAGCTTGTGGAGTGAATCGGCCGAAAGGGAAGACTCGCGGAGGGGGCGGTAACGAGAGAGCCATGGAGGGGGCTGGGGCCGACCTCAGGGAGCCGGTAGCGCGGATAGTTCCCGGAGCCGGGAGCCTTCCGGAGAGCCGGCCCGCGCGGTGAGTGAGGAGGGCTTGGGAGGGCAAGCGCTCCGGCCTTGGAGTCCAGACAAGGTTACGGGAGGAGACGGGGTGGGGCGCTTCGAAAGGTTGAGGGCGTAAAACCACACCACCCTACTCTTCTCCGGAACCGCGGGTTTCCTCCCACGCTGGGCGACCCTGTCCTACCCTGGGACGGTAAGAAGGCCTCAGGCCCTGTAGGAAGCATTTACATCTGTGACGGAATTTAAATTTCATCCTGAAAGCTAAGCCCGCCAGTGAGAGATAGGAAAACAGCGCGTGTTTAGACTGGGAGCCGCTGAAATGATTCTGAGGTGTTACTCGCCTTTCTCCCATCACGGGTGCGGGCTGCAACTAGTTCCCTCAGTGGGGTAGTCCCCACCGCAGGATTTATGATTCCAGAAGCACGCAGGCACTTTCGAGTTCGACCGGTTTGGATGGAAAAGTTCAGACAGATCGAGGCGGCATCAGGCCCCAGCATGACACACAAGTTTTGAGTCCTATATCCCAGGGCATCTGTTATTTCCTTGTGCCCCAGAATCAATCGAAGGGGGGTTCTTAAAATACAGATTCCTTAGGTCCCCTGCTCCATATCCTCTGAATCAGAATCTCCAGGGTGGGGCCTTTGCAGCCATTTTAAACAAGTTGACAGGTGACTGATGGAAAATCAGAATTTGAAGCCCTTGTTGTTAGTAGTTCCTGTGACCAAAATGACAGGCTGTGAAGATCCTTCAGTCTGTTACATCATCTCACGCTGGACAGCTCATCCTCCCTGAGGTGTTTTCTAGGTTCCCATGCATTTGGAAAGGTCTGCAGTAGTATCTTACTAAGTTTAGAGAATATTTAGTGTTTTCAAACTGGCTTTGAATATCATCTGGTCATTGATGCCTCTTTTTGTACCTGTTCAACCTTTTGACAGAGATCTGGGTCAGTTGCAATGGGCAGGTGAGAAAATTAAAATAAAGGAAAATCTAGAAGTGGTGCGAGTGAAAAAGGTCTATTCAAAGCACAGTTGAGGGGTGCCTGGGTGGCTCAGTGGGTTAAAGCCTCTGCTTTCGGCTCAGGTCATGATCCCAGGGTCCTGGGATCGAGCCCCACATCGGGCTCTCTGCTCAGCGGGGAGCCTGCTTCCTCCTCTCTCTCTGTCTGCCTCTGCCTACTTGTGATCTCTGTCTGTCAAATAAATAAATAAATCTTTAAAAAAAAAAAAAAAGCACAGTTGAAATTGGTGGGTGAGTTAAGTCACTAGGGAAGGAAGTTCCGTTTGGTTTTAGGCATGATTTGCATATTTTTTACAATTGAAAGAAATGCAGGCTTCTGTTAAATGAATTTTAATCTTTTTCAGATTAAGTGTATTATCAGCGTCATAACGTTGGTGCTTTGACAATATATTGTCAGTCAGAAGAACTCTGGACCGTGTGTCAGGAGATCTGGTTTCAATCCTTGCCTGCCAGAGATATATTCTTGGTGTTGAACAATTCATATAACCCCTTTTCCTCTAAAATTAGGCTATTGGCATGGATTAATCATTTGGGTTGTTATTAACAAATTATATGATTCTTAGTTACTGATTCTGATACATTTTTATTTTATTTTATTTTTTAATTTTTATTTTAAGATTTTATTTATTTATTTGACAGACAGAGATCACAAGTAGGCAGAGAGGCAGGCAAAGTGGCAGGCAGAGTGGGGCTGATCCCAGGACCCTGGGATCATGACCTGAGCTGAAGGCAGAGGCTTTAACCCACTGAGCCACCCAGGCACCCCTGATCCTCATACTTTTAAAAAGTTAGCCACTTTTCATTTGTATGGCTGCAAGTCATGAATGCTTGGGTCAAAATTTTATATGCAAGGAGTGTTGCGAATATATAGTATGTTAGGTAGAGAAATAAAATTTGAACTATAGTATAATCTGTGGTGTGAGTGTTGGACTTTTTATATCCCTCTTTTGTCTTTAAATGTGCTACAGGGCATTCTCGATCAGAGACAGGTTATCTTTAGTCACTGAAAGCAAATAATGACCACATGGTTACCCCCACACCCTTATTCTTACTCTAAGGATTGCTTTCTGAAAATCTGATCAGATGACCTACTCATACAAACTTTAGATTCTGTATCATAGGTGAGAACTGGAGTTGAGTGGATTTTCTTCTTTCATATATGTACAGGAAAGAGACTGCCATCCTCTGTCTTCCTGAAGGAGGGAGAAAAGACTTTTGGTCCACTGACCTGTTGAAAATTATACTGATCCAGATGTGAGGGTTTAGAGGAAAGACCACTGACTTTCTTGTTTTTAAAGATAATTCCTGGGGTGCCAGGGTGGCTCAGTGGGTTAAGCCTCTGCCTTGGGTCAGGTCATGATCTCAGGTCCTGAGATTAAGGATTTCTTTGTCAGACGCCAGAATTGGATTCTTCCCAATGGGGATGGAGGCTCAGAAGGATGATTTCACTTTTCAAACTAAGCAGTACACCGCCCTCTAGAGTTGACTTTTTTTTGAGGGTCTTAAACCTATGGCTTACACCCTCACAATAGCAAAGTGCTGAATGAGAGTTGTTATTGAAGGGAGTATGATGCGTGATGCACATGAAAAAACCCAGAAGTGAAGGTAAGATGTTACATGGGTAGTGGGATGGGCAGTTGACTTTTGAAGTTAATGTAACTGACACTAATCAGACTTGTACACTTAACATGTGTTTGACTCCCTTCTTTTATCTGTGGGTAACATTTACAGGCGGTTAAATCAGCTCAGTGAAGAGGGAAGTATATACGTATTTATTGTGACTAAGGTGAAACTGACTTTGTTATTTTTCTCATTGTGATGAAACACCTGTTAAATAGCTTCCTTTGTAAAAGGAGATGACTGAAAAAGGGAGAATGGAGTCTTTGGTCTCTATAAAAGAAGGCAGAGAGTTTTAAGAGGGAGGTCTAGGGAATGTAAGGTATGTAAAGGAAAGTAGAGCTGAAACTTAGGAGACATTCATTCATTAAGAAGGTCCTGAGGATAGTTCAGTTTTTTCGCTGCAGTGATGTTAAAAATGATAACCCTAGGTTAAAAAAAAAACAACAACCCAAAAGGCTATATTGTGTTCAATTGAACATAAATTATGGTTTAAAAGTATTGGTTAAAAAGTAAACAATAGTATTTAAAATAAAAGCTTTATTTTTTAAAAAGATTTTATTTATTTGAGAAAGCAAGACAAAAGTTATTTCAATTAAAAAACAAAATTGGGGTGCCTGGGTGGCTCAGTGGCTTAAACCCTCTGCCTTCGGCTCAGGTCATGATCCTGGGGTCCTGGGATGGAACCCCGCATTGGGCTCTGCGCTCAGCAGGGAGCCTGCTTCCTCCTCTCTCTCTGCCTGCCTCTCTGCCTACTTGTGATCTGTCTGTCAAATAAATAAATAAAATCTTAAAACAAAACAAAACAAAACTTTCACTGTTATCAACAATGTGCTGCTAAAAAGGAATTGGTTGGGATGCCCCGTAGCTCAGTCAATTTAGCATCTGACTCTTGATCTGATCTCAGCTCAGGTCTTGATCTCAGGGTTGTGAATTCAAGCTCCACCTTGGGCTCCATGCTGGGTGTGGAGCCTACTTAAATATAAACAAATAAAAAAGAATTGGTTGTATGGGATGAACATCAAAACAATAGGGGGGGATAAATAGAATTCTTCCTAAAGGTAGCTACAGGTTAAAAATATAGTTAATTTCTAAAAAATACTTTCTAAACATTATGGACAACATACCAGGTTTTTAGGTGGAAAGTAGGAGCATTTTAAGTACATCCAGCCATTCAGTGTTCAAGATGCTTTTAATTGTAGAACTTCCTGGAAATTCTCTTTCAGGAGGATTCTTCAGCCACTATGTCAACCGGCACAGATGTTTCTCTTTCTTCCTATGATGAAGATCAGGGATCTAAACTTATTCGAAAAGCTAAAGAGGCACCGTTTGTTCCCATTGGTAAGTTTGACTTTGATATTCTATTAGCAATAATCGCGCCTCGGATAAACCTCATTGGCTACGATACTGCTACTGCGCAAAGCTGACTTTGATATTCTAATAATCAGTTTGTTGTGAGCTATAAATCAGTAGAAGTGTGGTCAACTCATTCACCAGGCACATCCTGAAAGCATTTGTTTTCATATATTTTGTTCCTATGTTGTTGAAATATGTAAGATTGCCTTGATATAACATTGTCTATAAAAATTCTTCTGTGTGTCTTCAGCCTTCATTTATTGACTCTCATTTCAGTGAATGTGTTGGGGGACCCTATGACCACCCTCAGTCTCAATGATTTGCTAGAAGGACTCAACAAGGCTAACTAAAAAAGCTTACCCTCACAGTTATGGTTTATTACAGTCTCTGCTATGTTTACTAATTCCTCTCAGGGAAGGAAATAGGACTGAGAGAAGAGTTCCCTTGGCGCTCTTAAAGCATCCTCCTGGCTGCACAGCCCACAATTTGAAGATGATCTTAACTTCCTGAATCTTCTACTGTTTACTACCAATTATGGGTTTTGGACTTTAAGAGGGAAAATTAAAAACTCAATTTGTGTGTTAGTTAATTAATGGTTTCAATAGAACATCTTTGTAAAAATAGTAGAGGTTTATATTGATTGATAGTAAAGTCATCTTGCTTCCCTGACCCCATGCGATGATATACTTGTGACTCTTTGTTTCACAGGAATGGCCGGGTTTGCAGCAATTGTTGCATATGGATTATATAAATTGAAGAGCAGGGGAAATACTAAAATGTCTGTTCACTTGATCCACATGCGTGTGGCAGCCCAAGGCTTTGTTGTAGGAGCAATGACTCTTGGTAGGTTCTTAGAGGAAATTTTCAAGTTTCTAATTCCCATTAATAGATTTTATAAATCAAGGTAGGTACTTTTAGCTGACTTTGAAGTAGTTTGAAATGTCACTTATTTTTTTCTCATAAAAATTGTATTAATAAAGGTAGTTCAATTAGTGACACAGTTTTTACTGTCTGATACAGTAAATGTTTTATTTGTTTTACATGTTTTAAAGGGAAAAAAAAACCGTTCTGTCCATCATAGAACTTATAATTTCACTGGAGTCTAAATATGTAAATAGGGTTGGTAGTAAGAGCCATTATCTGGGAGAGACATATGACATAAGACTACTGTTTTATTGAATTTTTGAAAGTGGCAAAATTTTTTGGTTTTTTTTTTTAAGAGCCCAAGGGGGTAGGACAGGTTGAGAGAGGGAGAGAGAGAATCTAAGCAGCCTCCACATTTAATGGGGAGACCAACACGGGGCTTGATCTCAGGACCCTGAGATTATGCTTAAGCCAAAATCAAGAGTCAGGTGCTTAACTGACTGAGTCACCCAGGTGCCCCAGAAAATGTTTTTTTAATGTAGGTATTACAGTCTTTTATTGGCTTTTTAATTTTGTTGACTTCACTTACTGTTACATGGCAAGAGTACTCCTTTTAAAGTTGTAAGATTAATATTAATTGTTTTTTTTTTTTAAAGATTCTTTTTTTTTTTTTTTAATTTTATTTTATTTTTATTTACTTATTTGACAGACAGAAATCACAAGTAGACAGAGAGGCAGATAGAGAGAGAGAGGGGGAAGCAGGCTCCCTACTGAGCAGAGAGCCCGATGCGGGCCTCGATCCCAGGACCCTGGGATCATGACCCGAGCCGAAGGCAGAGGCTTTAAACCACTGAGCCACCCAGGTGCCCTTAAAGATTGTTTCTTTATTTATTTGACAGGCAGAGAGAGAGAGAGAGGAGGAAGTAGGCTCCCGGCTGAGCAGAGAGCCCGATGTGGGGCTTGATCCCAGGACCCTGGGATCATGACCTGAGCCGAAGGCAGAGGCTTAACCCACTGAGCCACCCAGGCGCCCCTAATTGTTCTTTAAAATAAATATTTCAGTAGTCTGAAGTAGACACAAGAACCTCGAGCTACTGGGAACCTGTAGAAAAAAAGAATTTCAGAAATTTAAAGAAGGCAAAAGTATAAACAGCCTGGGGTCTTGTTCCCCTTATAAATATTGCATGATAGCAAGGTGCTACTTTTAGCTATTTTATGAACTGTTTTCCGTTTTCTTAATATCATGGAAAATATTAAATGTTTAACTACTGTTTTTTTTTTTGTTTTGTTTTGTTTTTTTCCTTTAGGTATGGGGTATTCCATGTACAAGGAATTCTGGGCAAAGCCTAAACCTTAGAAGAAGAGAAGCTGTCTCAGTTTTGTTGGTGGTGTTTGCTTTAGTTAGGCATTTCATATTGAGTTTATATGTTTATGTTGAAAATAAATCATTTGAATGGGTCAGATAATATGGTAGTTTAAGTATTGGCTTCCTGTCTTGCAGGCTTGATTTGCCTGGTTACCAGACTACTAGTGACCAGTCAACTAGCTAGGTCATTCAGGGGAGTCACATTAGCACAAAAGAAGAAACATGTCACTTTTAAATGGACTGGACAGTGGTAAAATATGCTCCTCCTTAAACTCTTATGATCAAATCAGTTAGAAAGAGGACAGTGTGCCAGTCCTGAAGTACTCGTAGTTGCTGATTTGATTCTAGTATCAAAACATGCTTTTGATGTTATGTAGGAATCCCATTTAACTTTTTTCTGCCTATTTTGCAGATTGATTGGGTACTTCAGTTTTTAGGACTGGTTGGCTCTTAATCCTTTCAGAACAGTGCATGGAATATAGTAAGCTTCCCAACAACCTAAAATACGTTTATTTAAACTAAACCTAAAAAGCCGATAAAGAGCTGTTTAGAGTAATATTTATTTCAGAATCATAGTTGTAAACATGAGAATAACCTAACTGTGGATCCCAGTTTAGCTTTTTTTGTAACTGCAGAGTTATATTTATGCTGCTGTTGTATTAGAATAATTTCTAAATGTTGAAATGTGTATTTTAAGTACTAATGCAAAGGTTAAGTGACAAACACTTTTTTAAATGTATGAAGCTTGTTTATTTTCTCTGTAAGAATCATAAATGTTAACAAATTACCTACAGTTGAAGTGATTGATGATTTTATTCACAAGGTAGTTTGGTCAGACATAATACACAAACTTTGGTATACTCCAGAATGCTTTATTACATTTGTGAAATTTTCTTGTCTAACCTAAATTTACATTCCATGGTGATAACATGGTAAATGTAGTGTTAGTAAAGAAGGTGAACACATCAGTTGCCTTGTATTTATTTCAATTTAGAAAAAAATCAGTCATTCCTTAGTAACACAAGGATTAAGTTCCAAGAAAAAAGAATGTTTTATACCTGTGGTAGGAACTATGGTTAAAGCATATTTATCAAACAGGAATAATCGTTAATATCTGTTGAGTATTTACTATGTGCCACACACTATTCTAAGTGCTTTTCATGTATAATGTCATTTAGATTTACTAACAATCCTAAGAGGTAGGAATTATCCTTATTTGACAGAGGAGAAGACTGAGGCATGAGTGTAAATATCTAACCCAGGGTCACAAAGCTAGAGAGGGTTATAGGTTTGGGACTGGAACCTGGGCAGTCAAGTCGTAGATGCCAATAGGTATTAGAAATGATGGCCTTTGTGAAACTGAGTGGCCGCAGTTATCATAAATTAATAAAGTTAGGCAAGAGGTTACAGCATGGTCTTGACTCACCACTGAATCTTTTTTTTTTTTTTTTTTTTAAGATTTTATTTATTTATTTGTCCGAGAGAGAGCGAGCGCAGGCAGACAGAGTGGAAGGCAGAGTCAGAAGGAGAAGCAGGCTCCCTGCGGAGCAAGGAGCCCAATGTGGGACTGGATCCCAGGACGCTGGGATCATGACCTGAGCCGAAGGCAGCTGCTTAACCAACTGAGCCACCCAGGCGTCCCTCACCACTGAATCTTAAACTTGGATTAAATCTGAGTTTTATCAATCTTGGGTATAAAATGAGAAGGTGAGCTAGGTAATTTCTACAGTCCTATATAGCTTATAGGTCATTATATGAGTCTGAAAAATGCTTTAAAAATAAAAACTATTACTAGGAACTATTTTCTCAGGTTCCAATAGATCTGATAGGAGATCCTGGTAGGCAGTCCTAGCAATTGTTTCACGAAGGATAAGCCTTCTGTAGAACAAATTTGGGAACAATTTTCAGGAAATTGTTCTAACAGATGAGTATATTACTGACTTGTTAAACCAAATAAATACTCATTTGAGAGAAGTTGGCCTGGACCATTGCCAGAAGCTAGGGCAAACAAAAGCAAAGTGTTGGGTACTGAGCATTATGTAATTAAAGGTGGGGTTGCCCATTCATGGAAGAGAGTGGTAAATTAGCTGGATGAATGGATTGCCATCAGATAATGAAGTTCTTAAAAGTGGCTTAGGTGGGTGTGATGTTACATCTTATTAAGTCAGTCCTGGGTTCACAGCTCTGTCATCTATTACCCAAGTAGCCATGGTTTCATCATCTGTAAGATGGGGGCAATAATATTAGTGGCTGAGAGGGATGGTAAAATGCAGTCAATGGTTACTGTAAGGATCTTAGCACAACACCTGATGCGGGAAGAAACTCTACAAATGACTGCAACGCCCGTTGGTACAGTGGTAAGCTTGGGAAAGTCTGGCAGGGAAGGCCGCCATTAAGTGGTTATAAAAAGCCTGTTGAATGCTAGGGAGAGGTAGCAGCAGTAACATCCAGCGTGGTGTGTGTTGGGGGAGGGCGGGAGGTGAGGCACTTAACCCAGGGTTGCAATCAGAGTTAAGTACCCCTCAGGAAGCAATGTTGTACCTTAAAGAGATGGTATGTTGATTTTCACTGAGAGTTTGATTCCTTGGCTTAATATTTCTATGTGATTGGGGCATTGATGTGTGATTGCTTCCATGTCTCCTTTAGTATTTTTTTTTTTTTAAGATTTTATTTATTTATTTGACAAGAGATCACAAGTAGGGAGAGAGGCAGGCAGAGAGAGAGAGAGGAAGGGAAGCAGGCTCCCTGCTGAGCAGAGAGCCGGATACAGGCCTCGATCCCAGGACTCTGAGACCATGACCTGAGCCGAAGGCAGAGGCTTAACCCATTGAGCCACCCAGGCGCCCCTCTCCTTTAGTATCTTTGAGGCCATGATGATCCTTTTCATTCAGAGCACCTGGCATTAGTGCCTGTCTCATATAAATGTTCAATAAATATTTATTTAATGGGAATAAATAGGTTTTGTTTTTTTACATATGAGTCAGTTCTCAGAAGTTACCTATTTTTTTTTTGTTTGACAGACAGAGATCACAAGTAGGCAGAGAGGCAGGCAGAGAGAGAGAGAGGGAAGCAGGCTCCCTGCTGAGCAGAGAGCCCAATGTGGGACTTGATCCCAGGACCCTGAGATCATGACCTGAGCCGAAGACATCGGCTTAACCCACTGAGCCACCCAGGCACCCCCAGAAGTTACCTATTTTTGATGAGCAACAGTGACATCTGGTGGTATGCGTTGGAACTGAAGTCTTCAAAGTACACGGCTTCTCTGTCAGGATTTTGGAGTAGTGCATCAGTTAGGGCAACCCTCTGGCCTCACAGATGAGGAAATGCTACTTGGAGAGTTTCAGGAACTTGAAATTTAGGCTCTATCTCTATGTACATCTACAGCCCATCATAATATACCTACTAGGCCAGAACAAAGCTGAATGAATAAGGTATTTTAAAGTTCTCCTGTGTCAAATGATAGAATTGACAATTACTATTTATATACCTGATCCTCTTTGAAATAAAGAATTTTCTTTTAGCAAGGTATACGATAGAAATTTTCCCTAAATTCAACAGTCCTAATTGGTTCTAGTTTGGAGGTCAGTGTCCACATGATCCCTTCAGAGGAACTCAGTTAACAGGTCCTCTCTAGTATTCTGAGCTGCTTATAATGGTGTTTGGGTTTTTTCCTGTCTCTAGTGTAACTGAAGTGTCACAGACAAAAATCGCACAATGTGAGGAGGAGATGCCATCCTGCCTTTCATGCCTGTACCTAAATTCAGCCCGCACATAACTGTACTTACTGTCTTCCCCACTGGTGCCCCTTCTTGGCTCACCCATCTCTTGTCACTGACACCCTCCACCTCCCTCTGTCACTCTCTGGCCTCAAACTCTTAGAAATGTCTTAACTTTCTCCTGTGTTATCACTGTTAAGCCACTCACCAAATCCTGCCAGGTTTTTCATAAACAGTCTCTCAGAGTTGTCCTTTTCCACCTGTTGCTACTACTTTAAATGTAGGCCCTTCATCTCCTGTCCTGTGACCTAGTTCAGGAGTGCCAAAGCCCTGTGCTCTACACTGCCCCCAACACCTTTGCTCCTGTGCCACTGGTTTTCTGAATGTTCCCTTTCCCCATTCCCATACAATTCAAATGCACATCGTAAAGGCCCACCCCAAATTCTATTTTGTAAAGCTTCTCTGTACTCTTGTAGGTCACAGTGAACTTTCCCTTTTCTCACATCTTCCCATAATGAGTTGTAAATGCCTAAGACAACACTTTTGTGAGAAAAAAATGCATACTTTTGTGTACTGCTTTGCTGTATAGTAAACACTTCAGTACTCTTCTACTAGTTCCCCACAAAAAGACGCTGAAGTACATATTACCCTGACTTTATCAGCAAGGAAAACTAACTTACTCAAATACATAAAATTGAAAAGTAGCAGAGCACAAACCTAGAGCCTTGGTCACATGGAGAAACTGCATGATGGAAGGGAAGGTAGATAAAAAAGGTACATACAGTAATAACTGTTCAAGATATACTAAGTCTTACCTTCATTTCCACCTTCCATCACACACACATGCATTCCTTCCCTATTCAGGTCCTAAGCACAGTGTTTTATTTTTCCAATGTGCCATAGCTGCTTTGTCCTCAGATTTCTTCATTTAAAATCCTCAGTCTTTGTTGTGGCCTTTATGAAAAGAAAGGTGAATGAATTCTCTATATAAATGGTCTTTACTGTGAAGCTGGTAAAATAAGAAACTAATACTTACTCAAGGCACTGGGAACCTAATCAACAGGGAGAAACCAAGAATTCCTGACACCAGGTGACTCATCCAAGTGTTTTGAAAGACCATGATAGGAGCCAAGAGTGAAATTGAGAAATTTTGAGTAAAATATAAAATAATGACCAGTCCATTATGCTAAAGGCTAGGAGGAGAGCCAAGGTAGATCTCATCCATCAGAGAGGTCCCTTGGAACTAAGGACTACTGAATCTTGGCAGAACATTTTTGAGTTTTCTAATAAGATCAGCATATGATGTGTGAGATCACCATATGTACAAACACATTTTAGATGAAATAGCACCATGAATAAAATAAGACTTGACTGTATCCAAAATGGTGTTACACTAAAACACAAAGTGTACTGGGAGGGGTCTGTTAGAGGCTGAAAGCCAGCAAAGAAAGCCCAAATCCATGGTGAGTTGAAGAGGTGGAACTGACATATATTTAACACCTTCCAACAAGAAGGATCTTGACCCTGGTGAAAACGAACAATTTTTGTCTGTTGGAGGGGGAAGGGGTTCCTTATTATGAGGAATATTTTTATAAGGCTTAACACTGGGTCAAAAATATCTCAAGGCAGTTTGCCTCTGTTTGCTCTGAATCCGTGCTCAGAATATCTTTCCAATGATGCTTGGCTTTGTGGGTGTTTGATTCTGGGAAGGGAGAGGCTCTGGATATGGGTCACAATTCCCTAATGTAAACTAGTGGCTTAGTGCTCTGGTTTATATGTCAATCACTTAATGCCATGACTGCTGCTAAGTTTAGCCCCAGTAGACATTTATGGTATAATGACCAAATTAGATTTTGGACCTGCAAAGTTGAAGTCGATAAGTGGAGAGGTCTGAAATGTGTAGAGCCAAATGGTGCCTTAGTTTTAAGCTGCAGCAAAGCTTGCTCCCATTTTGACACAAAACAGCAAAATATGTAATAATACACCTGAAGAGCATTTCACAGTTTACAAAACACATTCATGACCTATTTGATTATCATAGTTGTAAGAGTACTATTGTTATTTTAAGAAAATTGAGGTTTGTGACTTGACTACTGTCAGAGAATTCTTTCTTCTGATCATTTATTCAATTCAATTTTGCTTCTCATAGTAAGAATAGGATCACTGACTGCTTATGTTATATTTATTTGTAGGACAGTGCCTATAATTCCAGTGAGGGAAAATCTATTTGGTGACCTTATGGTCATCTTTTAAAAAATAAATAAGCATGGATAAAAGTCCCGCTTTAAAGTTGGAGCTGTGGGAAAGACCTAATTGAGGGATTAGGAAAAGAAGCAGTTAGGTCCACACACATCAGTGCAACTGATTTTTTTTATTTTATTGTAAAATATACACAACAAAGTTTACTATTTTAACCTTAAGTGTACAGTTCGGTGGCACAAAGTACACTTGACAATGCTGTGCAACTCTTACCAGCATCTGCCTCCAGAACTTTGTCATCGTGCCAAAGAGAAACTTAATACCTTTTCATAAAGCCAATTTCCCTTTTCCCTGGCCCCTGGCAACTTCTCTTCTACTCTTTATGTATTTGCCTTTTCTAGGTACCTAATATAAGTGGAATTATATAATATTTGTCCTTTTATGTCTGGCTCATTTCACTTTAGCATAACATTTTCAAGGCTCATCTATATTGTAGCATGTCCGAATTTCTTTCTTTTTTATGGCCAAATAATATTCCACTGTATGGATAGAGCACAGTCTGTATATCCATTCATCTGTTGATGGACACTTGGGTTGTTTCCACCTTGGGCTATTGTGAATAGTGCTTCTATGAACATTGGTGTACAAATATCTCTTTGAGTTCCTGCTTTCATATTTTGGTTCTATACCCAGAAGTGAAATTCCTGGATCATATAATCCTATGTTTAAGTTCTTAAGGAATTGCCAGACTTTTCTATAGAAGCTTTACCATTTTATACCCCACTAGCAGTGCATAAGGGTTGCTTTCCACATCCTGATCTGCACTTGTTATTTTCCTTTTTTTTTTTTTTTTTTGGTAGTCATGCTAATGAAGTGGTATTTCATTGTGGGTTTGATTTGTATTCCCCTAATGGGTAGTGATGTTAAGCATCTTTCCATATACTTGTTGGCCATCTTTTTTGGAGGAGTCCATTCAAGTCCTTCCCTATTTTCAAATTAGGTTGTTTAGTTGTTGAGTTTGCTCAACTGATTTTTGACAAAGGTTCAAAAGCAATTCCATGGAAGAAGGCTACCTTTCAATGATGGTGCTATAGCAATTGGACATCCATAAGCCAAAGGATGGGGGGAACCACAACCTCAACTTTACATTTCATGCAAAGATTATGTCAAAGTAAAATGTGACATAAAAATCTAACACTTTTAGAAAATCATAGGGAAAAATCTTTGGGATCCAGAGCTAGACAAGGGGTTTTTGTTTGTTTGTTTGTTTGTTTGTTTTGTTTTATTTTGTTTTTGGTAAGCAGTTCTTAAATGATCCACAAAAGGTTGATAAAATGGACTTCCTCAAAACCAAAACCTTTTGTTCTGCAAAAGCCCATTCAAAGAAAATTAAAAGACAAGCTACAGATTGGAAGGAAATATTTACAAGCCACATATCCAATGAAGGACTATTATCTAGAATATACAGAGAATTCTCTGTATATATTCTACAGATATAGCACAAAAGACAATACCAAAGATGATAGATAACAAGCAAATGAAAAAAATGCTCTATATCATCACCCATCATGCACATTAGAACCACAATGAGGTGTCACTACATACCTATTAGAATGGCTAACACAATATAGAAAATACATTAAAAAATACTGGCAAGGATGTGGAGAAACTGGGTCACTCAATGTACCATTTCTGGTGGGAATGTGAAATGGTACACCCACTCTAGAAAACAGGTTGGCTGTTTCTTATAGAACTAAACATGCAGTTGCCATACAACTGCACTCTTGGGCATTTATCTCAGAAAAATGAGAACTTAGGTTCACACACACAAAAAAACTATATAAATGTTCCTATCAGCTTTATTCATAATATCCCCAAACTGGAAACAGCCCAGAAGCCTTCCAATGGATAAATGGTTAAACAAACTGGCATGTCCATAGGGGGTATAGCTCAGTGGTAGAGCATTTGACTGCAAACTGGCATGTCCATACCATGGAAAACTATCCAGCCATGAAAAGGAGCAAATTATTGATACACACACAATAATTTGGATGAGTTTCCAGATAATTCCTCTGAGGAAAAAAAAAGAAAGAAAGAAAGAAAGAAAGATAGATCGATCAATCCCTGAAAGTTAGATATTGTATATCTGCATAAAGTTTTTGAAATGACAACATTTTAGAAAAGGAAGATGAATGGTTACCAGGGTTTAGGGACTGGGAGGTGAGAGAGGGATGTGAATGTGGTTATAAACCTCGAAGAGAGGGATCCTTGTTGTGAATGAAGTGTCCTGACTGTGGTAGTGGGTACGAAAAACTACACACATTGTAAAATTGAAGAGGACAAAATACATCACAAACGTGAATACAAATGAAACATGATTAAGATAGGAGTATCAGTGTCAGTATTCTGATTGGTATTGCAAAGTGTGATCTGGTGACACATCTTTCTGAATGTGTATGAGGTGAATGCCTTATGAGGAAAAAAGAAAGAAAAGCAATTATGAGATGTCTGGACATTTTCAAATTACAAAGGCCCGAATCAATACTTGGAAAGCTTCCTTCGATTTCCTTTCATAGAAATTTGCCTCCCACTTCCACATAGCCATTAATATAGTAGTGACTTGACTTAGGTTGGGGAGTGCCTTAAAAAAACAAACATACAAGTGTTTTCCACGATGAACATAAACTATATTCATTATTTTTAAAATCCCCCAAAATGCAAGAATAAAAACAGCACTGTAATTCCACCACCTAAATATAATCATTTTAATATTTCTATATGCTCCTCACAGTCTTGTTTCTTTTTAAAAACTATTTAGCAATTACTATTTTGCGTCCTGCTTTTTTCACTTACCATCACAACACAATTTCCCCCGTTTTTCAAAGACATGCAGAATACGTTAAATTTCGTGGTGGGATCATTTTTCAACTCCCTTACAGGACAACTGAATGTGCATCTCTGCACAAAATGTTTAGCCGACGAAACTTTTAAAACATGTTCCAGAACCACGTAACTGGGCCAACGTTAAAGTTTCAGGCACAGGACTCCTATTTCAGCCTACCGCCCCTATTCCCACCCCTCCTCAACCTGGGCCACAAACGCCACCGTCACTTTTCCAGCTCCCACAGTCCCCTCGGCCTCCGTAGACACGTGGTGACATCACGCTGGTCGTGACGTTGCTGGTTTCCCTGGTGACGGTTGCTGGGGCAGCGCGTGCCGGCGTGGGGAAGAGGAGACAGAGCTGCTCCGGCTTTGCAAGTGAGGAGCGGAGGGACGGCTGTAAGTGCTGGGAAGGGCGGAAGGTCCAAGGCTGAAGCCTGGGGAGCCAGCAACTGCTGGAGTGGGGGTGGGGGGTGCTGGACCTGGGTGGGAGCGCACAAGCTCTCCCCGGCATCCTTCCCTGCCGCTGCCCGGTGCCCACTGCCTGCCTGGCGAGCGAGGTCTCTCCCCACTTCATTCTGTCAGTCTCCATGTACAGCTTCCTCGCCTCTCCAAACAGAGACTTAGATTCCGTGTGTTTACAGGAGTTAGTGAGGTGCAGAGAGGGATCTGCTGCCCAAAGTCACACAGTAGGCACCATGGTCGGAACTCCGACCCAGGTCCCTCGGACCAGCACCCTCTTCTGGTTATCCTCTACAGAACCCTGCTGCGCCGTACTGAGAGGTGGAGCGGGAACTAAGCGACTTGTTGGTATCCACTTCCCTCGCATTCCCAATTCAGGGCCAGCCCCCACGGACCGAAACCCAGACGAGCGAGTCCCCTCAGAGCGGGACTCCCTCCGGGCGAACCAGACCTGTGCGCCCCACCCCAAACCCATCCCTACGTTGATGCGGGTCCTGACAGGCGACTAGTAGGTGCACAGGGGTCTCAATTGGGAATCTCTTGGGCTTCTCCTCTGAACTCCCAGGACCCCAGGCTGTTGCTCGGAATACTCGAGGAGAACATAATAAAAAAGAGAGAGAAGGAAGAGGGAGGCTGGTGGAGGCAGAGCGGCTCGTGCCTGCGAGATGCCTCAGCCCTTCCTTCCTGGTGTCTGTTCCCAGTGCTCAACTGCCTCAGGGACCTTTGCTTTGCTACAGGAGTAGCCTAGTGGGTAGGTGTCATTCTCCCCATCCTTTGGCTCCAAATCTTTCCTGAGCCGAAAGTTCCTTCCATGCAGACTTAGCTTTAACTTAAAAAAAAAAAAAATTAATAAATAGGCTTTATTTCTTAGAGAACTTTTAGATTTACGGAAACATTGAACAGAAAATACAGAGTTCCTATATACGCCTCTGTTTCCCCATTATTACCATCATGCTCTGCTCTGATATATTGTTACTACGGCTAAAGCTATGTCGTTATTAACTTTAAAAGTCTATAGTTTATGTTAGGGGCTGTGGGAACGTGTGCGTTGTACAGTTCTGTGGGTCTTGCCAAATGCATAATATCAAGTATCCACCATTAAAGTATCTTACAGAAGAGTTCCGTTGTCCTAAAAACCCATTGTTCTCCACTGTTCATCCTTCCCTCCCCTCTCCCCAAACACTGGCAACCACTGATCTTTTTACTTCTCTGTAGTTTTGCCTTTTCCAGAATGCCATATAGTTGGAGTCACACAGAATGTAGCCTTTTCAGACTGGCTTCTTCACTTGGAAATATGCATTTAACTTTCCTTCATGCTTTTTCATGGCTTGATAGCTCATTTCTTTTCATCACTAAACAATATTCCCTCGTATGGTTGTACCAACTTTTTTTTATCTTTTCACATACAGAAGGATTATCTCAGTTGCTTCTCATTTTAGGTAATTATGCATAAGGTTGCTATAAATATTCACTTACAGGTTTTTGTGTAGACATAACTTTTCAACACATTTGGGTTAATATGATTGTTGGATCATTTGGTAAGAATATGGTTAGCTTTGCAAAAAGCTGCCATTCTGTATTCCAAAGTGGCTGTACCATTTTGCATTCCCACCAGCAATGAATAAAATTTCCTGTTGCTTAAAATCCTTGCCAACATTTGGTGTTGTCAGTATTTTGGATTTTAGCCATTCTAGTAGGTGTGTAGTAGTATCTCATTGTTGTTTTAATTAGCAAGTCCTAACTACATATGATGTTGAACATCTTTTCATATGCTTATTTGCCATCTTATATATCTTCTTTGGTGAGATGTGTATTCAGATCTTCTGCTCACTTTTTATTTGGGTTGTTTTCATATTGTTAAGTTTTAAGGCTTCTTTTGCATATTTTGCATGCAGTCCTTTATCAGATATGTGTTCTGCAGTCAAAGTTTTCTTCCAGACTATGGCTAGTCTTTTCATTCTCTTAGCAGTGTCTTTTGAAGAGCAGAAGTTTTTAATTTTAATGAAGTCCAACTTAACCAGTTTTTTTCTTTCATGGATCATGCTTTTGGTATTGTATCTTAAAACTCACTCCTAAACCCAAAGCCATCTAGATTTTTTCCCTATATTGTCTTCAAATAGTTTTACAGTTTTTCATTTTACATTTATATCTATGATCCATTTTGAGTTAATTTTGTGAAAGGTGTGAAGTCTGTGTCTAGATTCATTTTGTTGTATGTGATATCCAGTTGTTCCAGCACCATTTGTCAAAAAGACTATTGAATTGCCTTTGCTTCTTTTCAAAGATCAGTAGACTCCTTTTGTGGGGATCTATTTCTGGGCTCTCTTAGTTACATTCCATTGATCTGTTTGTTTTTTCCCCGATACCATACTGTTTTAATTTCTGTAGCTTTATAGGAAGTCTTAAAGTTGGGTAGCATCAGTCCTCCAATTTCGTTCTTTTTCTTCAAAATTGTATTGACTATTCTAGGTCTTATGACTTTTTGTATAAACTTTAGAATCAGTTTGTTATTATCCACAAAGTAACTTGATGGGATTTTGATTGGGATTGTGTTGGAACTATAGATCAAGTTAGGAAGAACTGACAACTTTTTTTGTTTGTTTTGTTTATTTGGGGGAAGAAGTGACATCTTTTTTTTTTTTTTAATTTTTTATTTATTCGATAGACAGATCACAAGTAGGCAGAGAGGCAGGCAGAGAGAGAGGAGGAAGCAGGCTCCCTGCTGAGCAGAGAACCTGATGTGGGGCTCGATCCCAGGACCCTGAGATCATGACCTGAGCCGAAGGCAGCGGCTTAACCCACTGAGCCACCCAGGCGCCCCAGAAGTGACATCTTAACAGTAGTGAAGTCTTCCTGCCCATGATCATAGAATATTTATTTAGTTCTTCTTTGATTTCTTTCATCCAAGTTTTATAGTTTTCCTCATACAGATCTTTTACATATCTAGTTAGATGTATACTAAAGTATTTCCATTTTTATGTGACTGCAAATGGTGTTACATTTAAATTTCAGTTTCTAGTTGTTCTTTGCTGGCATATAGGAAAACAATTGACTGTTGTTTACTAAACTTGTGTCCTCAACCTTGCTATAGTTGCTTTTTATTTTTATTTTTTTAAAGATTTTATTTATTTATTTGACAGAGAGAGAGATCCTAAGTAGGCAGAGATGCAGGCAGAGGGGGAGGGGGAAAGTAGGCTCCCTGCTGTGCAGAGACCCTGATGTGGGGCTCGATGTGGGGCTCAATCCCAGGACCCAGAGATCATGACCTGAGCCAAAGGCAGAGGCTTAAACTACTGAGCCACACAGGCACCCCTATAGCTGCACTTTAGTTCCAGGATTTCTTTTTTGTTCTTTTTGTTGATTCTTTGGGATTTTCTACATACACAGTCATGTCATCTGAGAACAAGAAAGTTTTATATTTTTTCTTTCCAGTCTTTTTCTCTCCCACTGCCAGAAGCAGGATTGGATTTTCCTCTGATTTTCACAGTGAGAATCTGGTAGGAAAATCTGGGGCTAAAAACCATTAAAGTATGAGGGCCCCCAAAGAACTAGACCTCTTGGAGTTTTAAAACTGCAAGCTAGTCCACACCTAGCCCCCAACAATTACTCAATTACAGGTTAGTGTGTCTACTGATATTGACTCTAGCTGTAGACTTCTGCTCCTAGTAAGCTGATTCTTTGTATTCACCTGACTCTCCAGTTTTCTGGGAGCAATTTGCCCTATGACCTCAACTGTCTAATGATTCTGAGCTCCACTGATTTCCAGTTGTTGATTTTTAGATTTTTTCTTATTGTGAGGATAGAAATGATAGCTTCTAAACTCTTTACATGTCAGAAGTTCTGTTCAGCTTTAACTTTTAAAACTCTCTGCACCTCCAGTTCCACTCCTTAAGTCCAGAACAAGTAACAAGACCCTGGTTATGCCCGATCACCACATGTAGAAGGCACAGTATTATTAAGATGGATTTGTAAAGATAATGCTTGTCTAAGCACTTGTTATCATTACTTATGAATAGCATGTTCACAGATACAGCTGGTTACCAAAGATGGTGGGACTAAGAAAAGCCTAATTAGTCATTTTTCCAGAAATACTGAGCACCTAAATGTGTGCTAAATTCTGTGCAGATCTGAAAGACAGCAATGAAGATGTGCCATGTCAGGTAGCTTATGTACTAGTTAAAGAACATAGATGATAAACAGGTAGACTGTTCTGTGTATCAGATTTTGAAAAACATGATGGAGAAAAATAAACATGGGTAGGGAAGAGGGAGTTCAGGGGCTGGAAGCAGGAGAAGGGAATACAGAACTAGGTAGGGTGGGCAAGGAAGGCTCCCTGAGAACATGCCCTTTGAGTAAATATCTATCTACCTGTCTGGCATTGGGAGAGGAAAAGTAACCATTACAGGTTGGAAAGGAAGAAATAAAATGATCCTGTCCCCAGACGACCTGATTGTCTGTGTAGAAATCCCCAAGAATCAATAACAATGAGTACCTTGGAAAGAACATTCCAGCAGAGGAACAGCCAGCAGAAGACTGTGAATTTGATGTGTCCTTGATAATGAAAGATGGGTTGGCAGAGGAACCAGATTACACAAGGCCCTATTTTTATGCTGAGGTGGGCATGGTCTGACTTATGTATTAGCAGCGTCAATGTTGAGAAGAGACCATGGGGTTGGGGGCAAGGGCAGATGTAAGGACAGAAATTAGGAGGCTATAGCAGGGATCAGGAGGTGGCAAGTGCTTGTGTTCTGGGTATATTCTGAATGTAGACCAAGAGAATTTGCTGATGGATTCGATGTGCAAGGGGAGTAGAGGCCTCTGGTCATTAGAGGCCTTGCCATTTTTCACTCTGCCACTGGGCCTCCACACATGCTGTCCCTCTGCCCCAAATGCTCTTCCTCTGCTTAGCTCTTACTCATACTTCAGGTCTCAGCTCACTTCCTTGGGGCTGCTCTCCTAAATTCTCCAGACTATGTCAGACTCCCTGATGGAGAGTCTCAACCCTATGTCTCTCCTTCAGAGCATCCCAGTGACCATTTTATGCTTTTTTTTTTAATGGGATCATTGGATCGATGTCCGTCTCCTCCTCCAAACTACAAGCTCCATATGAAGAGATCTATCCATAGCTCTCTGTGCAATGCCAGTACACATTTGCTGAGTGATCTTTCAACCACATTCTCCAGGACCAAATGAAATCAACTTGAATGTCTTCGGTGCTATTTGCTTTAAGGCCAAAACAGCTGCTGGGCTTCCTTTATTCACTCGTGGCACCCATGCTAACTTAGCACCGCTGCGTACCCATGCTGGCTTATACTGCAGAGACAAGATTCAGAGATGAATATAACATTTTCCACCTTGAGGGTATGTGGAAGGTGACAGGAAGTCTTCTATTCTTTCATCTTGACTCCCCAAAATACAAAGCACAGGCATATCTTTGCTCCTGTTCTTAATGTATACCAACCACATGGTCATGAACTAGTCAGGAATCAGGTGGGGCTAAAGGGTGTTTTGAAAAATCTAGCTTTAGCATTATGGTTAATTGCTTTTATAAAATACGAGTTTTCCTTTCTGCTTCCTGGGAATCAGCATCCCCTACTGAGATCTATGTTGTCTTTGGTCAGGGGTCTACCTTGATTTTTAATTAAGTTGTTTAGGAAGAGGTGGAAGAATGTGGTCTGGGGCCCATCTCAGGAGGTCCCTGGCATCCACCCTTCAGTGACCCCTAACTGCAGCCTCCTAACCTGATCAGCCCACCTGCCTCTTTTTTGCTCAGACTCACCCATCTGTCGCCGTATCTACCTAGTAGTATCTGCTCACTTCTATCTGTTCCTGGCTATCTCTTCTTCCTCCATTTTCCCCTTCCTTCTCTCTCAGCTCCTTCTCAGACCCCTCCTCACCTTCTTCCCACTGGGTTTTGTCCGCCTCCCAATCTTGGGCTCCTGAGGCTCCAGCTCAGACTACCCTTCTGAGCCACACACCCACCCAGCATCTCCATGTGGAAAGCCTAGGGGGTCTCAAATTTAGCAGTGCCTTGCACCAGGCTTGCCTGCAGCTTGGAAAACTCTTTTTCCCAGGCCCACCATCTCCCCAGCCACTTAAACCCAAACCCTCTAGATTCCCCTCTCCTCCTAGGCTGCATCCTTGCTTCCCATCTCTTCTATTTGCCACCATTCCTGTTCCCCATTCTCCATCACCATGGCCATAGCCTTGTTTCAGGACCATGTTCCTTTCTGGAAACATCCTCCCAGCTAGGCCCCTTTGCCTCCAGCTTCACAAAATTCAAGTGTGATCCTGTCTGCATGCTCTGAACATCCCCAGCATCCTCAGGATGAAGTTCAGTGTCCTTACTTAGGCCAGATAAGGCCTTCTTTCCAGTCCCTCCCCAAACCTCTGGCCGTCCTGAGTCTTTCTCAGTTCCCCACACTCATCACATTCTCTCTGCAAATGTTCTTCTGAAAAGACAGCCCTCTGTCCCCCATCCCCCAACTCTAGCACCCCCTTTTCCCCACCCTAAGCCAGTTTCTTTAGTGCTCAGCTTCAGGCTGATGGGGGTGCTCTCTCCTGCAGGTCTCCCTAGCCCCTCAGACTGTTTACCTCCCCTCATTCTCATGCCTACCTCATCGTTAGATTCATATGGGAAACTGTAAAAATAGATGTAAACACACACACACACACACACACACACACACACAAAATAATAATAATAATAAAAAATAAGTGAAAATACACAGAGACCCAGGCCACAGCCCAGGTCAACGAAATCCAAATCTCCATTGGTTGCCAGCAGAGCACAGAGCAGGTGCCAGCGGCCTGGGGGCTGATGTAGACCAGAGGGCCCTGTCTGTCTGCGGTGTTGTCTGTCTCCCACAGGCATGACCAGGGTGAGGACACCCCATTTCATAGGAGGAGAAAGATAATAAGAGCTAAATTGTTAAAAAAAAAAAAAAAAAAAAAAGCTAAATTGTCAGGAGAGCTTCTGGGCCAGGCACTATTAACACTTGCCACGCATCCTCTCATTTACTCCATGAGTAAACAGCCACCCTGTGAAGTATATAATGACCATCCCCCCATTTTACAGATGGGAAAACTGAAGCACAGAGATTAATTTGCCCAGGTAACAGTATGCATCTAGGAAGTACCTATTCCCCAGTGACTTCAAGTGCACATCAGGAACAGAAGAAAAGGCTTTTCAAGTCACTCCTTGTTCATATATTCACTCAGTCATTTTTAAGTTTTTGTTAAAAACTCATAGCTGCCCCAATGTTATGTTAGTTTCAGGTGTATGATAGAGTGATTGGACAGGTCTATATGTTGTGCTGTGCTCACCACAATAAACATGGCCACCATCTGTCACCATACGATGCTATTACAGTATCATCGACTATATTCCCTGTGCTGTACCTTTCATTCTGTGACTTATTCATTCCATAACTGGAAGTCTGTACCTCCCACTCCCCTTAACCCATTTGCCCAATCTCCCACACCCTCCTCTCTGGCAACCACTTTTGTTTATTTTCTGTCATGCATTCATTTTTTCCCCTTCATCCTTGAGCACCTGCTACATTCTTTCAATGATAATTCTATAAATAACTGAAAGCCCATTCTTGATGAGATTCTGAGAATTAAAAAAATAAGACCACTGCCCTTAGGGGTCCTCTTAGTAAAAGGAAGGAATAGAAACAAAATCATGATAATTATAATACATTGAAGTATGTTTAGTGATTAAGGGACACTCCAGGGATTCTAGGAGTCCACAGTGTGCCCCCAGGGGAATCCTAAAGAGTAAAGGGGGAAAAGGCTAAAGAGTAAAGGGGGAAAAGCCTGGGGAGGAAGGCATCCCAGGAAGGTAGAGAGGCTGAAGCAAGGCTCTGTGATGCCTCTAGGCTTGAGCATTAGGAGGAGTCACAAACGCAGACATCTGCTGGGGCTGATAGGAAGTAAAAGTGGTTGAATCCAGCAGGTGTAAGAGAAAGAACAGCATTTCCGAGCAGTGATACCAGGCGGCTGATGTGCCAGCTGCAGCATCTTGGGGTGGTCTGGATGGTGTTGAGTGGATGGTGTTGAGTGCCCCAGAGGGCACTCCTTCTGCCCAGTCACTGCTATTCATGCTGGGCTATGGACCCAGCATGGTCAGACCTGTAAACTTTTTAAAAAGAAGCTGGAAATCTGGCTTTAATTGAAATCTGAAGATCTTTGAATATTGGCAACAAATTCAGTTAAATAAAAAGGTAAATAAAAATGTGGGGTGGATGGCACCCTCGGGCCAGCCAGAGTACCCTCCATGAGTCCTGGCAAGGTCTTGGAGAGGTAGAAGCCATGTAGATCTGGTTTTAGAAAGGTCCTAAATGGCCATATGTGGTATAGATTAGAGGTACCAAGACAAGACCCGGAGCTAAGGTGGGAAGCAGGCAGCCAGAGAGATGGGGAGGCACTAGGAGGATGCTGGGGCGAGCAGGCTGGGGATAAGGTGCAGAAGAGGTGACCTTGTGAGGTGAAGGAGTAGCTGTGGAGGCTTCCCCAGTCATGTCATGGGGCTGAGGCACTGCAGGCCCAGCAGCCATGGGAGGCTTTTTGCTGATAGGTCACAAGCATCACTGTGAGGGACAGGAAGCATCTAGGTGTGGGGCAAGTGGGGAGGAAGGGAGTCTCCAAGAGAAATCACCAGGAAGGGAGAAAAAAAATGTTTTTTTCTGCCAATGAATAGCTAACAAAGTATCTTCACACAAACACCCACACACACCCCACCCCCGCTTTGCATTCGCTCCTCCCAGCACATCTGTGGCCTCCCTGTCATCTCATGCTTCTTGAAGAAGAGATCTTAAGATCCAAAGAGGTCTAGAAACACTCTGGGCTCACACAGAGCAAGTTCACTCTGAACCCTTGGGCCAGGCGACTGGTACAGCAGCCCAGACAGCATGTCTGACACCCAGGCTGCACCCTGACCTATGACTTCAGAATCCCTGGGTGTGGGACCCAGGCACCAGGATCCTTAAAGCTTCCCAAGTGGTTCCATTGTTCAGCAGGGGTGGGAACTGCTGCTTTATATGCTAGGCACAGCCTCCAAGTTGCTCTTGACCCAAAATGATTATTAATAGCTCTCCCTTTCACTCTTCAATGTGACCCGATTTGGAAAATGAAGTATATGATTGTCCCCTCTTACAATCTACGGAAATAGGGAATCACAGGATAAACTTATTTTTAAACTCTTGGGTTATATTTTCAAATAATAGACTCAGAAGGGTTTTCTTCCATCTCTGAACACTTTTTCAGGTGAAATTCTCCTAAATTGGGTTGGCAAGCTAAGGTCTCACAGTCCCAATCCAGCCTACTGCCTGTTTTTGCAATAAAGTTTTATCAGAACACAGCCACACCCACTCATTTCTGGCTTATCTAGTGCTACTTTCTGCTACAATGGCAGAACACAGTACTTACAACAAAAACCATGTGGCCCACAAAACCTAAAATGTTTACTGTCTGGCCCTTTACAGAAAAAGTCTGATTTGCCTGTTTGTAACATTGAGTCCAGTTGTTAAGTTACATTATATCTCTGGGTGTCCCGAAAGATGGGTCGGGAAATGTAATGACTAAGGTCAACCAAGCAGGCAATCAGCCATGCCTATGTGACTGACCCCCAATAAAAACCCTTTTGTTTGTTTGTCTGCTTATTTAATAAAGTGTGAGTGGAGACTTATCTAGGGCTGTCACACATTCACCAGAGGTGTCCAGGGGTTCCTGTAGTTTGAGGGTCCCCAAGACTAGCCTCAGTTTCCATGATTTGATAGAAGCATTCTCAGAACTCAGAAAAGCTGTTATATAGTAAATTATGACAAAAAGGTGCAGATTAGAATCAGCAAAGGAGAAAGGCACATTGGGCAGAGTCCAGGAGACATGAAACACAAGGTTCCAGTTGTCCTCTCCCGGTGGAGTCTCAGGAACAGTGCTTGCTTCTCCCAACAACACGCATGGAGCATTGCCAGCCAGAACAGCTCACCCAAGCCTTGGGGTCCCGGGTTCTTACTGTGGGTCAGTCACATAGGCATGGCTGACTGCCTGCATGGCTGACCTTAGTCATTGAATTTCCCACTCCTGTAGAGGTCAAGCTGATACATGGCGTGGCCTAAGGCCCCCATCATAAAAATCACATTGTTAGCTAGCACAGATCATCTGCAGTGGCCCAAGTCACCCAGGTCAAGAAGGGCATTGTTGTCAGGAAGGATATACCAAAGACTTAGAGGTTAGCTTCTAGGAGCAGGTCAAGGGTCAAACCTTTCTTTGCAATGGGCTGGGTGTGGACAGCCCAGAATGATGAATTAATTCTTTACTGCACAGCTCCTTTTATGAGCGAAACTACCTGGTAAGGAATTCCAAGCCTCTTTTACTGCAATAGGCTCAAGGTCAGACTGCAGGCCTAGTCCTCAGCACGTCCCAGCCACCCAGGCCGCGCTAACACAGCCCCATGCCTAGTCTCCACTCCAGACTCATTCAATGGAACCTCCAGGGCTGGGGCCTGGACATCACTACTTACAGATCCTATCTCTAGAGATTCGATACTGAGACAGGTTTAAGAATCCCTTGGTATAGGCTCTGGGACCACCTCTATGGACAGGGTGGAGATAAGCCCAGTGGAGAGGTGTAGATGCTGGGAACATATTCTTCCTGGAGGGCCAGGAAGTGCTATTTATGCTGGGCCTGGGGAAACCAGCAAGGTTTAAGTTAGGGGAGGGGGAGATGTAGAGAGAGGAGGAAGGGGACACTAGAGAGGACAACAGGCTGGAAGAAGAGACAGAAGCTTAAGCCCCCAAAGCCTTTAATGCCACTGGACTTGGTTTTGTGGCTAATGGGCATCTAATAAGGCTCTTTGGTGCTGGGCATGTCAGGCTCAGAGCTGTGCTTTAAAGAAAGCAGTCCCTTGGCCAATGCAGGCTAGACTCTAAGTGAAGTGGGAAGAGGGAGAGGACAACCAGGGCAGGAGGGACCCCCTGAGCAGTCCTGGGAACAGAACCATCCATCATTAGTTCACCAAATACTCACTTCATACCTGCTACACACCAAGCCCCATTCTAGGCACTGAGGACCCAGCAGTGAACATCACACAGTGCCTGCCATTGTTGGGCTGGCAGACAGCTCAACAACCAACAAACATATAGCATGTCAAGGGAAGCTAAGTGCTATGGAGGAAGATACCAAAGGGTAAGGAGCATGGGAAGTGAGAGTAAGAAAGGTTTCTACAAGAGTAGAGTACAGAGACCTCTCTGATAATGTAACATTTGAGAGAAGCTGAGGGGAGGTGGTGGGAGAACATTCCAGGGAGAGAGAACCGCAAGTACAAAGGCCCTGAGGTGGCTGTGAGCATGACAGTGAGAGTGCTATCAGTGGAGCTAGAAATATGGGGGCGGATGTAAAGACATTTATGGAGAACCCATAAGATTTATGAGTAATTGTATGGTGGGTAAATGGTATGACTTAGGTTTGGCTTAAGGCAGGTGTGCTTAACACTTGTCTACACTTTAAAATAGGTTGTGGACCATTTAAAAAATTCCAGTGTCAGTGCTCTATTATTCTGTTTATCTGAAGTTCAAAAGTGACAAAACTACCCAGAATGTATAAGGAACTCTGACCACTCAATAATAAATAGATCATATATATATATATGCCCAGTTTTAAATAGAATGTATATAAATATAGAATATATATTCATATGAATATATATTCATAGAATGAGAGTTCCCATATATTCTATGAATATATATTCATATGAATATATATTCTATATACACACACACACACATCCCAAAAGAAGATATGCAAATGGCCAGTAAGCCCATGAGAAGATGCTCATATAATTTGACATCATGGAAATGCAAATTGAAGGCACACTGAGATATTACTACATACCCACTAGAATGACTAAAATTGAAACCAACCAAGGCTGTGGAGCAATGGGAGCTCTCATACACTGCTGGTGGGAATTTTAGTCATTCTAGTGGGTATGTAGTAATATATCTCTGAGCAGGGTCCTCCAGACTTGGAGACTGTAGACAGAGAGGTGTGCTGAGTACTGTCATGAAATGTGTACTTAGGGGGGTTTGCTGCTTTTCCTACTCCTAGGGCTAGATGGCAGCAGATGAAGGCACACAGGACACCTTACGCCTCCAGTTCAAGGCCATGCAGGAGATGCAGCACAAAAGGTTACAGAAGCAGATGGAGAAACAGAAGGAAAAGGAATTGAGCCTCGAAATCAAAGTCGATGACCAAAAAGAGTCCTTCAAGATCTCCGATGGCCTCAACCTTCTCCAAGCTGGGGAGCAAAACTCAAAAAACAGCTTTGAGCAGAGGTAAATCCAAGTTTGAACTCTCCCAGGAACACGGGAGGGAGAGGGAGAGAGGGGGTAAACTGATCACAGACCACTGGACTGATCATGTTGATTAGATGTATGTTTCTAAGTTGAGCCACAGATGTCTGATAGATCTGTGCTCCTGTGGATATAATTTGGTATGAACTGTGTTTAAAAATCATTTAAAGTCAAATGGAAAATTGGAAGCTCATCATGGTATAGTTTATTCACTTGAATTTTCTTATTCAGTCTCTCTTTCATGAAAATCGTGTTTGGGTTTCTGAGGAGCTGGTTGGCTAACTGTCATGGTTCATAAAAGATCATTGCTCCAAACTCTCATCTGGGATCGTTCTCCTATGCCAATTCCCTCTCCTGACACATAACAATCCATAAACATAAAAAAGCTCTTGCATTAAAAAAGCTCTGCATAAAAAAGCTCTTGATTCATTCCTTAGTTCTTTGCAGTGAAAAGGTTGAAAGGAGTCCAGAATCTTTTCATTTTGCTCTAAATTCAGCAATATCACAGATGCATATTGATTTATTCTTTGTATTAGAAACAGAAGGCTATGTTGATACAAGATTCTCTGCAAGTTAAAAAAAAAGGAAAGAAAGAAAGAAAGAAAAGAAAAATAAACCATAATAGTTGTTGAGTTGTCTCTTTGCTTCTGGTTTGGCCCAGCATCTCTCTTCTCCATTTTCAGATTCTACCTTTTATGATTTCTCAATTTTCAAAATATTATGCTAAAAAATGCTAATTGGGAAAAACATACAGGTTGTTCATTAATTGAAAAAGTTCCTATGGCTATTAGCTCTAAGTTAACTCCAGACCTACTTCCCAATGATCTTTCCCCAAATCAGAGAAGCTGGAATTGGTGCAGACTTGAGCCATTGGTAGAATAACAACACTAATGATAACACCAGGGGCCCCTGGGCAGCACAGTCAGTTAAACATCCAACTTTTGATTTCAGCTCAGGTCTTGCTTTAGGGGTCATGAGGCCATGAGTTCAAGCCCTGCATTGGGTTCCATGCTGGATATGGAGCCTACTTTATTTTATTTTATTTTATTTATTTTTAAAAAGATTTTATTTATTTATTAGACAGAGACACACACACCGAGAGAGGGAACACAAGCAGGGGCAGAGGGAGAGGGAGAAGCAGGCTCACCACTGAGCAGAGCCCCATGTAGGGCTCAATCCCAGAACCCTGAGCAGAAGGCAGAGGTTCAACTCCACTGAGCCACGCAGGCCCCCATCGTACAGGCCTGTTCTTACCGCCACCTAGTGTCCGGCCGGATACAGCACACCTGCGCGGCAAAGCCCTGACTCCCGCCCATTGCTCCCAGTTAATTCTGCCTTTCCCTTGTAGGATGCTTGAAGATGAGGTTGCACACCTTCGAGAGCAGCTCAGGGAGACGGTGGATGAAAATGGGCGATTGTACAAGCTGCTGAAGGAAAGGGACTTTGAAATCAAACATCTCAAAAAGAAAATAGAAGAGGACAGATTTGCCTTCACAGGTAGCCACAGCATGGCTGTGAAAATCCACCCCCCCACCCCAGAAGTCCCCGTAGCGGGCCCAGCTGCCACCGTGGAGCACCCCTGGGCAGGGCAAACAGCAGGTGGCAGAGGGCAGGTGCTCAAGAGAGAGTGCCAAGGGCCAGCTGCGGTCAGGCTTGTCCAGATGAGGGTGGGAAATAAAGCAGCGAGCGAAGGAAGAGAGCAGGCTGCGGGGGCCAGTGTGCCAGGAAATGGGAGTGCGAGAACAGCGGGGACAGTCAGCAGGCTTTCGGGCAGTGCTGATGGCCCATCTAGGACTCACAACAGGTGCTCTCCATAGGTGCTCACTGCATGTCAGTGGGCTAGCGGGGTCCATTCTGAGCCACCCAGGGGCTCCTGGAGTTTGTGGAGACTTAAGCAATCATGAAAGCATTGTGTTTGACTCAGACATTGTATTTGGATGTGAAAAAACCCCAGTGGAAGTAGGCATTTTCCCCACAGCATGTGCTGCCCCAGAAAAGTGGATGGGACAGGGAAGGTAGCTGTTCTGAGGGGATTTCCTAGGACCCTGGAGGGTCTAGAGTGGGGCTTGCCTTCAGGTGGGGCTGGACTTTGGCTCTGTTGGTAGGGACGTTGGCCTGTGGTCCTGGAGTTGACCTTAGCTCTGTGGGTGTGGGCTGGACATTGGCTCTGTGGTTATAAGCTAGACCTTGGCCCTGCAGATCTGGTCGGGACCTTGGCCCTGACTGTCCTCTATTCCATCTATACCCATTGAGCAATTCCCAGGTAGCTGACTAAACCAGAAAGTTGGTATAACCAATCACAGATAACAACGGGCCTCTGTTACCATCTGCCAGGGCGTCCCTCCCTGCTTTCAAGAGCCAGTCTCTTTAAGTGTGGGTGCAAAGCACCAGTACTGAATGAAAAAGCAAAGGGAGTTTGGTATCCTAAAGGCCCTGGGTAGCCCATTGTGTCTCCCTCCATTCTTTGGGCCTCTTCTGTCTAAAACAAAAACCACACTGAGGAGAAGGAGTTGTGAGACATAGAAACACACCCAGCCTGGCTCAAGCTCAGATGTGAAGGGGCAACTTGCCCTTGGACAGAGCTCTAGAGAAGCTCATAAGCTGTAGGGGGGAAGCTCAAGATGCTTCCTCACCCTGGGAGACTGCGGATCTGGGGGCCCTTCCCTCTTGCCCAGACTGTCCCATGCGCTCTCTTTGTTGCCTCTGCCCACTTGCCCATGGCCTCCTCTGATTCCCAGCCCTAACATTTCCTCAAGACCGCTTGAATCCAGTCCTTGCTGTGCAGTTCCCATTTCTGATTTCCAACATCAAGTCTGGAAGAGAAAAGTCTGATGGGCCTGGCGCATGTTTTTAGACCAGGCCACAAGGGATGGGCTGCTGACAGCTGACGGACTGGTTTTCTTTTAGCTGGATCTTTGGTGATTGCTTTAATTCTGTTTTTTTAAAAAACTCTATTTCTTTGTATGAATTTTTAGTGATTGCTCAGGTAAGCACAAGATATGTATCTTTTCACAGTCTACTTAGAATTAGTATTTTGCCACTTCAAGCAGAATGAAGAAACGACCACCCTATCGATCCCTTTGCCCTCCCCTGTAAGAATGCAGCTTTGTACATATTGTATCTCTATATATTGAAAATCCCAACAAACAGTGTTATATTATTTGCTCTTAACCATTACACATAAAAAGCTTAAGGAGACACAAATAGCCTATTATATTTTCCCATATATTTAGCATTTTTATGCTTGTCCATTCATTGCTGTCCCCTTACCATGCAGTTGAAGCTTCAAGAGTGGGGTTTAGGAAAACCAAAAAAAAAATTTTTTTTTTTTCTTATTTTCTCTGAGTCCCCCTTCCTGCCCTTTAGACTAGAAAGAGCCTAGTAGGAACACCTGGGTGGCTCAGTCAGTTTAGCATCTGCCTTTGGCCCAGGGCCTGATCTCAGGGTCCTGGATCAAGTCCCCACATAAGGCTTCCTGCTCAGCAGGGAGTCTGCTTCTCCTTCTCCCTCTGCCTGTCTCCCCAGCTTGTACACTCTCTCTCTTTCTCTCTGAAATAAGTAAAAATATTTTTTAAAAAAAATGGACTAGAGAGGGCCTCTCTTGGACCTCTTCATGACTTCTAGTTCCGGGATTTTTGAGTCCTGGAAGGAAAACATAACCCAGAAAACTCACTGCTGGGCCACGTGTACTTCTAGGTCTGGCTGCCATCCGCATGTTCTAAACCCTTTCTCTTGAAGTGTCCCGGGCCTCTTCAGCAGATGGGAGATGGCCAAGGGCAGCCACTCCTAGTTGCCCTACTCGGTGCCGGGCCCAGGCCATCAGCAGCAAGCCTGGGCTGAGTTGCCTTGAAAACCATCCAGCATGCTTGTTTACCTTCCACCAGTTGTCACTCTCAGGCTGTTCTGAGGCTTGTGACAGTCATATTAAAAAGCAGGCTTAGAAAAGTGCCTCTGCCAGTTACCCATTGCTAGAGCATAAGCAGCATTCAGAGAACTTGCAGACCATCTGATCAGACCTGCCGTTGCCCAGCTGGGCTGGGGCTCTCAGGCTGTCGAGTCAGTCAGTAGCCAAGCTGGGCAAGCTCCCGTTGCCCGCCGTCGGCACAGCACCACATTTTTCAACTTCCCACATTCCCATCCTTCCGGCTACCTCTTCCCCAGCCTCCTGCCCTTGTCCACTGTGTTCCAGCTACTCTGCGCTGCCTGATGGTCCTCAGATACTCCAAACATATTCCTGCCTCTCGACCTTTGCACTCGCTGTGTCCTCTACTTAGAATACTTTTCCTAGTTGAGAACACTCTTTTTTATGTCTTGACCCCTCTCTTCATTATTCATCCAGGTCTCTGTTCACATGGATCTCCTCGGACATGCCTTTCCTGACCACTCCATCTAAAATAGCATCACCCAGGACACCTGGGTGGCTCAGTGGGCTAAACCGCTGCCTTCGGCTCAGGTCATGATCCAAGGGTCCTGGGATCGAGTCCCGCATCGGGCTCCTTGCTCAACGGGGAGCCTGCTTCTTTCTCTGCCTCTGCCTGCCTCTCTGCCTGCTTGTGTGTACTGACTTGCTCTCTCTCTCTCTCTCTCTCTGGCAGATAAATAAAAAATCTTAAAAATAAATAAATAAAATAGCATCACCCATCCCTCTCACCCTCTTGCCTGGCTTCCCTTTATTTCATAGCCCATGGTTCTCCTGGACATTGGAATATATATTTATTTGTTTTTTATTATCTTTCTCCCCAGCTAGAATGTAAACTCCTTAAGTCTTTTTTATTCACCATTAAATCCCTAGTACAGAAAGTGCCCAATACTTGATGAAACCCAAAAAATATTTACAAATGAATGCGTGCGTTTGTACTGGCAAGGTGTCACCACAAAACTGTGTGCAAGAAACCAGCACGTAATGTCAGCAGCATTCAGCAAGAAGCATGGATTGAGCTCAAACATCTGGGGTTAATTGGGGCTCAGCAGATCTAGGCCAGGCCTGGCTAGGGCGGTTCAGCTTTGTTCCACGTGTCTCTTCTTCTTCCTGGGACCCACGTGTCTCTTCTTCCTGGGACCAGTCAGCTGGTCTGGCTGTGTTCTTGTGGACACAGTACAAGCAAAAAGAGGGGGAATTAACTTCCCAAGTCCTGTTCAAGCCTCTACCTGTGCCTTATCTGCTAACAACCCATTGGCCAAACAAGTCATTGGCTGAGCCAGAGTCAGGCAGGCATAGAAGGGTCGAGGGGGTATACCCTATTGGCTGGAGGGCACGGCAGAGTCATAGAGCCTAGGGTGTGGATATGTAACCCTGTCGTTGAGGAGAACATGAAGAACTGGGGCAATAAACTTACATCCCATAGAAGTAAAATGTATACTTTTCTGAGCAGTTGCATTTCTACTCGTTGAAGTTGGGTTTCAGGGTTCCCAGGTACATGGTCACTCGCCTGAGCCTCTGCCCTTCCATGAGTGTTCTAGTTTTTAAAACCCCGGGGCCACTGGTAGTGTGCCATGAGTTTGATGTGTAGGCCTGTGTGTTTCACTGACCTCTCTGTTTTCCTTTATTGTAGGAACAGCCAGTGTGGCCGGGGATGCGATTGCCACCAAGATTGTGGAGCTGTCCAAAAAGAACCGGGTGCTGACAGCAGAGTCGGAGGGGGCAAAAACCAGAGTGAAGCAGCTGGGCAATCGTGTCCGGGAGCTGGAGCGGGAAGTGAGGGGCCTTGGTCATTTTCTTGCCTCCAGTGGGGACTCCCAGGACCCTGGTCTACTCCTCCAGAGAGGGAGCCACATGTAGATGCTTTGGGTCCTTCTGAAGGGCTGGTGGGTCAGTGTTTACAAAGAGTTCCTCAGTCTTTGTCTTGTCCTGAGAGGGGAGGGAAGTGTGTCTAGAAGCAAGGGGGACACAGGGCACAGGGAGGCAGCCATCAGGGTGGTTAGGACTCAGATCTGGAGCCTGACCACCTGGGTGTGAATCTCAGTTTCATCACTAACCTGCTTTGTGACTTCCAGTAGGTTATAAATGCACTGTGCCTCAGCTTCCTCCATCTGAAACATAGCAGTACTAACAGTACTAACTTTAAGGTTTTTCTGCCCATTAGGAGATGTAACAGTGTAAAACGTTTCAACCTGTGCCTGGCAGGTAACAAGCACTAGGTAAACATTTGTACCTAGATTAACAGGGATCCTTGTGAGTATGCAGCACTCCAGCAGCTGGTCTCACTTTTGCCCATCTTCCTCTTTCTGCTGCCTCCTCCCCTCCCACTGCTAATCACAGACCCCCCTCCAGTCTTGCAAGGACACAGCCCAAGCAGTTCATGGTACCTTTGGAGCTGGGATGGAATCCACGTGCTAGAGAAAACCTATGTAGCTCCCTTATATGGCTTATATTAAATACTAATTAACTTAACAATAATATGACTATATTATATTAGGGGGCTTTCTTGAGTCACACAGCACGCAGTGGTGCCTCATTGTGACCCAAAGTCTGTGATCCTCCACAGTCCCCCTTAGTTGTTATATGCTGCCACTGAATTAGAACTTCATTATTCTGTAACAAATGGTCTGAGAACCACCTCGAGCTCTGTGCCAGGCCCTGTGAGGGGAGCAGAATAGGCATGGGCCTTGCCCTCCTCAGAGGCAGACCCAGCACTGAGGGCCCCTTAGAGGAGGGATGCACACAGTGGGTCCCTGGAGGGAGGGGAGGGGCCACACCGGCAAACATGTGGGATGTCCCCTCTGGCCCCGGTGCAGAGGGTTCAGCAGGCGCCAAGGCCCTGAGTGGAGACGAAGGTCTGAGAGGAAACCCAGGTGGCCAAGAGTAGAGGAAGAGGAGGTCAGAGGGGTGGGAGGGCAGGCCACCCTTGGCCTTGTTAGACGTGGTCTGGTCTTTGGGTGAACAACCGGGAAAGCTTTAAAGGGGCTGTTTGAAGCTCTGGGCTTGGCTCAAGGCCCTGAGCCAGTGGGGCAGTTTCTTAGCATCTCTGACCCTGTCTTCCTGTCTACCACATGAAGTCCATTATCCCTTTACACTTGTGCCTCCCAGATTATGGACGGAGCTCCAGGATACGGACCACGGCTGCAGTATTAAGTGTGAAGCTGTTAGTGAATTCTAGTATGTGACTGGGGAGTGGGCCAGAAGATCCATTAAACCCTCTCCCATTGCAGAGCTATTGGTAGGGCGAGTTCTTCCCTGAATGGTCCTAAAGTGAGCTGAAAGGTGAACCAGTGAGATTCAGTAACCACACACCCGGCGGTGACATGGAGCACTGCACTCAGGCCTCACAGTTGCCAAACAGAATCAAATATTAAGTGCAAGGTTTGTTTTGCAGCTGCAGGCAGCCCTGGCCAAACTACCAGCCACAGCGGCCACTGACGGGGGAGCCAAGGCGTCGAGGGCTCAGATGGGCGACAGAGCCTTGGTATGAATTCTCTTCTCTGCTGGGGAGTCTGTGAGGCAGTGATGGGCCTGGGCCTCCTGTCTTCTGTGGGAGTGTAGGCATCTCCGTCTGGGGTCCACCCCACTGAGCCAATGCCCACCAGTGAAAAGCATCCTCAGCATGGCCATCAGGGAACAGTAACCAAGTCTGTGGCCTGAGGACAGGAATGTCCGCAGTGGAGGTTAGTGAAGGTCTAACTGATTCAGTCCCCAGAGAGGGAGAATAGGAAGGGCCCGAGGACCCTGGAAACCTAGAATTTCAAGGCCAGCAGGGAAGGCCTGGTCCGAATGGCCTCCCACTCTCAGCTGTTTCCTTTGTAGCATCCTCACTGGGGAGACATCCAGCCGCTTACTTACCCCAGGACAGGGAGCACACTACTGCCCAACTGAGCCCTGTTGGGGATGAGGGGACATTTCATATTCTGAGAAGACTTCCCTTTTTGGAGCTCTAAATCTACAAAGTTGGGAATGGTGGCTTGTTCCCCAGATTCCATTCTACTCAGCCGGGGAGTAGGGCCTGGAACCCAGGCAATGGGAATTGCGGCTCCGTGAAAAGAAGGCCGTGTCTCTATAGGCTCCAGGAAGGGGCGTGGGGCCCGTGCCAGATAATAAGGAACCTCAGAGTCTTTAGAACAACCCAGAAGGCCTCCCAGTGGTGGTCTTGGGGATATAGGATACAAGGAGCCAAACCTTAGGACTCCCTGTTCAGTGCTCCTTTTCCAGCTCCACCTCCCTTTGCCTGCAACTCAGGATTAAGCCACCGCTTGCCTCTCTTGGGGAGAATTCAGCTTTCAGTCTATAGTGATAGGCCCCCAGAGTTCCCATGGGGGCAATCTAAGGGGATGAAGGCTAGTCTTGGGTAACTCTGTGTCATTGCTGGAGAGGTGATAGAGGGGCTCTGCCCTTGACAGGGGCTGTTCTGTAGAGCTTTTCCTGGTTACAGGGAACATTGCTAAGCGGCTCCCAGTTTATCCAAAACATTGAGTGTTGCCATGTCCCTGATAAGGCCGCCATTGACGGAAGGATGCTCGTTCAGTCACTTGTTGGGCATGATAGGTTTTTCTGAGCCTTGTGACACAGGGAATCCAAGACAGGGCCTCTTCCATAGGGGAGCCCAGGAAGGGAGATGAGTAGCCACACCAAAGGGAGGTGGGGACAGGGCCTCCGAAAGAGCCCCAGGGCCTCAGCGTTCACAGAGGGAGCTCACCCTCCCTGTGAGGCTGCCAGGAGGTGGGCTGGAGAAAGGGGTCCTGGGGTGGGCCTTGCTGCAGAAGGGGGAAGGTGTGGGAGGGCCCTCCAGCAGGAGCGGTACAGGCCAAGGCTGAGAGGCCGGTGAGCACTTAGTATCCCTATTCTGTTTGCTAGCTGGGTATTGGCTGGACAGTGTTCTGCTGCAGCCCTGGGCCCACAAGGGGAAAGGGGAATGTAAGCCACACAAGGCTAGGGTGGGGTCACCCACGGAGGGTGGCCTTGACTGACCGGCAGCTGGAGCTGGAGCTCTCAGCTTTGCTCAGTGGCCGCGGGGAGCCTGGCAGGCTTCTGACAGAAGAGGAGGTGACAGGCGACAAGCCTCCATTCAGCCGTACCCTGTGTTTTCCAGGGCACCTTCTGGTCAGAGAACCAAAGCAGCGTGCACCCTCACTTCCTCGTTCAGGGTAGCCCAAGTCTGAACCACACTTCAGAGGTCTATGCGGGGGCCAAAGCGCATTCCAGAGTGGAGCTGAATGGCCTGCCTCCACATGGCGTGGTGGGCGCGGGGCTCCCCGAGGCTGAGCTGCGAGAGCACTGGCATCATCTGTTCCCCCAGCACTGCGTTGCAGTTACTCCCTCACAGAAAATAGCCCAGGGAAGGGGAGGATTAGGCCCCACTCAAGGTCCCCCACAAAGCCTGTGGAATTTTACTCTGAGCTGAGGCAGCTCTGAGATGGCAGTGATGTGGGGTTGGCCCAGCTGTCCAGGAGGGGAGGATGGGGCTTGGCAGAGCAGAGGGGAGAAGGCTGCCACGCACGTGGGCCCAACCCTCCCTAGGACACTGACTAGCCACTTTGCCAGCTACCCCAGGCCAGGCCAGGCCAGGCCCCCAGCGTTGCCCTCTGACAGAATCTGTTTTAGACAGCATACTTCATGTGCCTCCTGTCCCAACACTCACAGGCCTCCTGGGCCCTGGGGTTAATATACCCCTATTTTACAGATGACGAGACCAGGCTCAGAGAGGGGAGTCATGGCCTGCGTTCTAGATCTGTCCACAATGCGTGCTCTCCCTGTGCTCTGAGCAGGATCACGGTCATCACATGGGACGCTCACAAACACAGTTCCTGCACCATGGCCTGTCAGGGCCAGCGGGCCTAGTGGTACCAAAGGCCCATTAGGCAGGCAGCGGCGGGGACAGGCATCCAACAGCAGGGAGCAGGAATGGCAAGCAGCAGTCAGATACAGGGACAGGGTGGGGGAGGACACACACACACACATACCTTATTTTTATTTTTTATTTATTTTTAAGATTTCATTTATTTATGTGACACAGAGAGAGATCACAAGTAGGCAGAGAGGCAGGAAGAGAGGGGGGGGGGGAAGCAGGCTCTCCACCAAGCAGAGAGCCCGATGCGGGGCTCAATCCCAGGACCCTGAGATCATGACCTGAGCCGAAGGCAGAGGCTTAAACACACTGAGCCACCCAGGTGCCCCTATTTTTAAAGATACATTTGTGTTTTATGTAAGTTGCCAGTTTATATTCTGTTCACACTGGGTATGCTGTTGAGCCTTGTGGTGGTGCTGTGAAGAAACAGGACAGAGAAGGATTCTTGTACCCATTCCATAAGTGAGGAAACCAGATAAAACTTCTCGGACTATGTGTCTGGTTCCCCTTTCCTTTCCTGATGATTTTCACCTGGGTTGTCCACAACCTCTGGGGACCAGCGAACTTCCCAGACCCAATATCTGCAGATCTGCCTTCCACACCAGTGTCCCTGGGAAGATTCTGTGTGTGCCTAGTGAGGAAAACTTAGAAAGTCGCTGCAGCACCTACCTGGCTTCCCAGAAGTTCAGCCTACCTGGTCTGTCGGGGCAGGACCAGATGGTCTTGGTATCATTGCCTGATGGGCTGCTCATCATCACCCATGATGCTGGGTGCCAGAAACAGCTTCAAGGGAGACAATCAGCTAGGGCAGGGGAAGGACCGGGCCCCTTCTAACCCGATTCATGTCATCCCCAACTGGCTGTGTGCCCCAGGGCAAGTTACTCCCCCTCCCTGGGCCTTATTTTTATCACTTATAGAAGGGGTTGCAATGGGCTAACTGTGGAATCCCTTTAATACCAACCTTCTGAGAGCCTCAGAAACTTCTACTGAAGACAGAGACATGGGCGGCACATTTGAAGAAAATTTACATCCAAGTAGTTTAAATCAAACATAATTAAAAAAAGAAAAAAAGACATGGCTAAGAGTTCCAGCAGGCAGAGTTTTTATGGTTGCTGCAGTTCTTCAAGCCACAGAAACAGAACATTTGGCAACGAAACTGGGTCCTTATTTCTGCTGCAGGAGCTCCTTGCCAGGAAGGAGAGCTCAAGGCCCAAGCTGATGGTTTCAGGAGAAGGAGACCCCAAGATAGGGTGGTTGTTGGGGGTTGCCTTCTGTGATGGAACTAGTCTCCTCTTTATTCTGAGTGGAGATTGTTTTGCTGTGATTCCACTCTCCCGAGCATAGCAGAGAGAGCCCACGCCTAGGGTGGGAGGGGTGGAAGGGGTGGAAGGGTCTGGAAGGGGTGGAGCTTGCAGGCCTCCTCCAAGGACTCCCCCTTGGTGGCCACCACCCTCGTCCCCGGTTGTGCAAGACTCTGAGGAAAGGCCTCAGCCCCCAGAGGTGGGCTGTCATGATACATGTCCCTGCTCCACCTGTCCCAGCCAGGTTCCCCGCCCCCAACCCAACTAAGAGGACTCCCCCCTCCTCTAGCCTCTGCTTTGCACATCTGGGGGAGGTTGACAACTGAACCCACCTCACAGACCTTCCTGATGATTCAATGACTTGCAGCACCTGGAGCCCTTAGCCCGGTGCCTGGCACAGCCCTGGGTGAATGGAACCAGGATTGTTGTGATGATTTCAGCAATAAGTGACCACTCTCTCCTCTGTCCTGCCCAAATAGCCAGAGACCCCAGAGGTGAAGGCCTTGCAGGACAGGCTGGCGGCCACAAACCTGAAGATGAGTGACCTCCGCAACCAGATCCAGTCCGTGAAGCAGGAGCTCCGGATGGCCCAGAAGGTATTCCAGAGCCAGCGCTCAGGTGTTGTTGTGGGGCTGGGACTGGGAAGAGCACGGCCAGGACAATGGGTTCCATTCAGGAGCACCAAGTGCTGGGCCCTGTGAGTATCATGCTCTGGGCCAGGCTCCAGATCCAGTAACTTCCTTCTGTCAACTCTTCCTACACACCATTGGTGAGTGGGGTTGCTGGCTTGCTGAGGGGCCCTTGTGGTGTCCTCCCCAGCCCGGACAGAGGAGGACAGTGCCCTCTACCCAGGGAGAGTCCTGCAGATTTCCCTTGAGCTACGTGCGCCCTAGTGGATCCTAGGTCTTTCCTTCATAAGGCACCTTGGACTTGGAAGCCTGCCCAGACTTGCCTCCTGCCCTCTGCTCTCTGTAATATTAGAAAATGAATAGGTTGTTTGTGTATTAAAGGCTCCTTTCAAAGGAAAATACTCAGACTTGGGACACAGTCCCAGCTGGTTCATTATTTATTTTTATTTACATAGTGAATTCTCTGGCATTTGTCTTCCCTGCTGGAACCACTCAGACTAGCCAAGATTTCCAAAACAGTGTTCTATTGTGGAAACAAGCGCCAGAGACTCGGGGCGCTAGATTGGTTCCCGTGACAGGCTTCAGGGGCCCAGGGCACCCACTGGAGGGTTTTGTTTCCACCTCAAAGCCTTGAGGTAGGGCCTGTGCCCCATTCTCCAATAGCCGCAATGTTGAAACTTTCTGGAATCAAACATCCCCAGTTGACATTTAGGGGTCACTCAGGCATGGCCGCTAGTCAGAGGCTTTTCACAGAGGGCGAGGAACTGTGGTAGCATACTTCCTGCAGCCATCCAGATCCAGAAGGATCTCAGTGAACAAATTAAGGAAGCAGATTTTGGTCAACTTTGTGGTTCACTCATCCCAGAATATGTCAAGACCAGAGGACCCCATCTGGGCACTGTTGGCAGTTCCTTGCCTGCTAAAAGCATCATCAAGAAATGCAGGGGACAAGGGGATGGCTACTTTCCCAGGGACCGCTGCTCTGAGAGCATGGTCTACTGGCCTTTGAAGCAGGTGGCCGGGGTGCAGATGGGGGGCCAGACCCTCTGGGAGCCCCACGCCCTCAGAGCTGCTTCTGAGGATGCACCAGTTTTAGGGCTCTCGTGGGGGCCCTCTCTCCTGGCCTCCATAAAGGCCCCTCCCTTTTCAGGTTTTGACCAGCGAGGTCGGCGAAGACGTGAATGTCCAGCAGCTCCTGTCCTCCCCGGGGACGTGGAGGGGCCGGGCTCAACAGATTCTCGTGCTGCAAAGCAAGGTGAGTGAACTTCTGTCAAAGGCCCTGAGCAGAGGGCTTGAAATACCCCCAGAAAGGTCATGCCACCCCACGTGAGAGACACAGAACCCTAAAAAGGCCCTTAGGCCCAGCAGAGCATACTTGCAGGGCTGTTGTTGAATATTCTCCCCCCCCACTGGCCTGATTTTAATTTGTTATTTGATGAACAAGCATTTATATAACACTTACCACGTGCCAGGCCCTGGCGCTTAACACATGCCAAAACCTTTGATTTATTTTACTCTAGGCATATTTTTCCCCCTAGTTCATGTAAATTCGCGTGACTGTTGTACTTGCCGGCTTTTTCCAGTTTTGTCCAGATGCTTATAGACTTTTGAAAGTTTGAGTTACCCAGTAAAGACTTAGCTTTGTCCCCCTCCTTATGTTCTAAATATTTTGGACCAACTTTAGAGGCTAAAAGCTGGCGCTCTGGAGCCAGGCTGCTTGGACTCAAATCCCAGCTCTCAACTCAGCAGCTGTACAACCTTGGGCAAGTTCCTTCACCTCTCTGTGCCTCAGTTTTCTTCTCCCTATACCATGGATAATGATAGGGGCTCTCCCACAGGGTTGATGGGAGGACCGAATGAGTCAATTGCATAAAATGGCCAACACAGTGCCTGGCGCAGAGCGAACACTGTACAAAGGTTGAATGTGGTTATCTTCTTCTTTCCCCTTCAAGCCAAGAAGCCAAGAGTAGGAATGTGACTTCCCCTATTGGCCAAGCATATGGCCCTCAGCCCCAGGGACTTCAAGTTCACAGTTCCTGGGTCGCTTGGATCCTTGGGGCCTCCTGTGGGATCCTTGAAGCCAACACGAAGAGGGGATGGCATCCAGAACACTGTGATGAATGACCGATGTGTGGCCTTGGGGTTCAAGAGACCCCAGTTTGAGTCTGGCCTCAGTCACTGGTCTACAGTTTCAGTGACCTTAGACAAGTCACTTTGGCCCTCTGCACCTCAGTCTCCTCACCTGCAAATGGAGAGTGTTGTGGGCTAAATGAAATAACATCTGTAAAGTACCAGCACAGTGCCCAGCCATAATAAGCACTGACACATTAGTTGTTAGTTGTTATTGTTAAGCTGTGTAAATAAACGATCGAGAGTTTCATACTGTGTTCTCTAATGCTTAAATGGAATTACCACACAGTGCCACACGAGGGCGCTGATACGTGCCTTCAAAACGATGGCACTGCCCTTTACTGGGGATCCTAGGGAATTTGGGCCCCGCACAGATTTGCCCAAGGTATTCCATCATTTATGTTGTATCAACATGGAAACCAGGATTAGAAGGACCCTAGGAGTTATTCACTTCTACCCCAGTGCAATAAAGCCATCGTTCTGTGGTGTGATATCTACCTGCCACTTGCTGAGAGCCTGTGAGTGCCGGACGGTGCTGAGAGCTTCACCTGGGCCATCTTGGGGTTTCTTAAAATTACCTAGCCCTAAAAAGTGCCCATAGGACTTGTTTAAAATGCAGATTCTCCATCCTTCCCCTGGAGCTCTGACTTGTTGGTCTGGAGTGGGCCCCAAGATTTGTCATCCCAAGAAGCATCTTGGGGGTTCCCAGACTCAAGTTCAGGATACTGAATCCTTACAACATTATGTGGGGGTAACCCATTTCACAGATGAGGGGGCCCGAGATTCAGAGAGGTTAAGTAAGCTGTGGGCAGTCACACAGCTAGTGAGGCTTTGAACTGGTCTCCCAGCTTTTAAACCCCGCCCTCCCTCTGAAGCGTCTCTTGCAAGAGGCCAGGACGCCATATCTCCCAGGGAGCGCACCTGGTTTTGGGCCAGAGAGTCCGTCCTTGTACTGAGGTCCTCCATCCTATTCCTCCCAGGTTCCTGGAGTCACATCTGCTTCTTGGTCTCACAGAACCCTTAAGCAAGGGGGTGATTTTTCTCATTCTCAAGCTAAACCTCCCTCCTGTCCTCCTCTGCTTGGCTCAAGATGCCACCTCAGACCTCCCACCCCCACCTCAGTGCCCCTCACACGGGGATCCTGCATCCACCTTGAATAGCAGTGTCCTCTGTCTAGTGGGGCTTCGTCGCACTCCTCAGGGCAGCCCCAGAGTGGCTGAGTCTGTGAGGGCAGACCTCCCGTGCGATGACGAGTTTTACCCCCTCAGGTTCGTGAGCTGGAGAAGCAGTTGGGACAGACCCGGAGCCAGTCTGCAGGAACACCCCGTGATGAGCTGCCTGTCTATCCAGACCCAAGGAAACTGTCAGCACAGGAGAAAAACCTGCTGAGGATCCGCAGCCTGGAAAGGGAAAAACAGGAGGGCTGGGAGGTAATGCAGGTCCAGGGAAGAGGTCAGTGGGGCCCATGGGACCGGGAGATCGTGACCACCTCTGCAGGGCCCTGAGGCCCATGTGGTCACGAGCTCTGAGCCACTCCTTAGAGGCAGGAGACACCTGGGGCTTGGGGGTCCCCCCAGTGCCTCTTCCTCATGTACTATCTGTCAATCCAGCTGGAACTGCCCGACTGGGTCATCAGTCCATTTCCTGAACTTCGGGTGTTCTGGAGATGCTAGACCTGAAATTCTTACCGTAGAAGGAGCAGAGATGGTCAGGGCCCAGAGTGATGATGGCCCAGGGACAGGGTTAGGTGGGCCTGAGGGGAGAAGAGCTCCAGACTGCTGAAAGCTGGGGGCCACATCTCCCTGACTATGCCAGGAGTGGCAGGAGCCCGACTCTACCAGGCTTGTGCGACAAACAGAATTGATTGGCTTGTGTAGATGAGTGGTGTAGAGGTGGCCTAGCTTCAGGCACAGATGTGTCCAGGGATCTGGGGATGCGGTCTTGCTGCCGCTTCTTCTAGACCAGCTTCACTCTCTCCCATGGGGACGTCCGGTAGTCCCAGCCTCTCTCTTCCAGCCTGGCCCCCACAAACCAAAGGCTGCTTTTTCCCAGTGGTTCCAACCCAGTCCCAGAATGAAGTGTCCTCTAGCTAGCTTAGGCCATGAGCCCATCCCTGAGCTGTTCATTGCCACTGACGGTCCAGGCTGCTCTGATCAGCCGGGCTTCGGATCCCTACTCCAGGTCTGGGAGCTGAGTCAGCCTCTCAGAAGTGGGGAGCAGGGCTTTCTCAAAGAAAGTAGAGGAAGAAGTGGGACGGGATGCTGGCAGGTAGTGAGCTTCCTAAGAGTGAGGCCTTACCTTTCTATCAGGGGACGTCCATTTGTGAGTGCAAATCCAGGACTAAACCCTGTGTTAGGAACATTGTGACCATGTACACATTGTGATCTGTAGTACACCCCCTAGTACACCTCCTAGATCATCAAGTGTCAGGAGGGAACAGTGGGCCTGGAGAGGCTGGCCAGGCCAGGTCCTCCTCAACCTTATATGTCAGCCAGAGGTTTGGACTCTTATTTGAAAGAAGTGGAGAACCACCAAAGTGTTTTAAGTTGTGGAGGGACATGGACGGCTGTGCATGTTGGAAAGGTCGCATGGTTAGGTGGGGGCAGGGACACCTAGGTTGGAGGACACATGGAAGGCAGAGGCAATAATCCACTTGAGACATGACCAAGGACCTGAGCCAAGGCAGTAGGACTATAACCAAAGGCCAGACACCTGCCACATTTGACGGTCGACTTTACAGGGCTCAGTGATGGGATAGAAAGGGGAGAAGCACAAGGATTGTGCAGGACTTCCAGTGAGTCTAACAGGTGGGTAGGGGAGACAGAGAGGGAACTCAAGGGAGATGGGAAATTTGAAATGCTGGGTTTGAAAATGTTGGATTTGAGGTGCCCCTAGCTTAGAGTTACACATTCACAGAGAATAGAATATATTGCGGTCATTGAACCAATTGTAAGCCACAACGTGGGTGGAGGGAAGTTATTCCCTGTGTGTCCTTCCTCTGCCAGGTGCCTGCTAGAGCCTAGAGTGTATAGACAGCAGAGCATCAGGTACACAATGGCTGCTTATGGCAAAGATCAGTGGTCTTCAGGATTCATCATCTACTATTTTTCATTTCTGTAATTCACTTCCACAAGGATCTGAAAACACTTTTCCAATGATAATTAACCCTCAAGACCAAAGCAGATTACATCACCTCTTGCCCAAAACCCTCCTCAGGGTCTCAGTCTGGGCTCCTGATGGTTTACCTCATCTAGTCTCTGCCCTGTCTGACCTTGCCCCTGACCTGTCCCCTCTGTCACTGTGCTCTAGCCACACATGTTCTACCCCAGGGCCTTTGCTCACCCTGTCACCTCCTTTAGTCTTCTCAGATGTCAACTTTCAGAAAGGGCTTCCCTGGCCATGCCACTGTCCTTCCCCACCCCATTCCCTTCTGCAGTTTTCCATAAGCAGAGCAACCGGTAAATAATGATAACAGGTAAAATGTTTAATATCTGTCTCCCCAGCTAGGGTGTTAGATCCTTGGGGACACACAGTTTTGTTCTCTGCTGTTTTCCCAACACCTATAACAGTTTAAAGCACACGGTAGCCCCTCAGCTGAGGCCTTATTTGAGAAGAAAGGAAGGAAGGGAAGGGAAGGGAGAAGGAAGGGAGGGAGGAAGGAGGGAAGGAGAGAGGAAGGGAGACTCTGAAGGCATGCCCAGCACTTGAGTTGCCCGTTAGTAGTTGACCAGAGCACGACACAGTCTGGGCTGACGTGCTGGACACGCACGGAGGAAATGAGGCGGCACAGCAGGGTGGCCCCTCCCTCTCTTTCTTGCTCTTGGTGGGGTGAGTCACTTCTGTTTGAACCCTAGACTTAGCCTACAGTTGGCAAGTGGGGCTCTTCTCATGTCTAACTCTGACAGAGCAAGGGCAGCTGCCTTGATGCCTGTGTTCTTGGGCTGACAGAGGAGTATTGTCATCTATTAGTGATGTCTGTCACGTACAGGGCAAGATCCCACCTGACACCCTGGAGAGGTGGGGCCCGGGAGCTGGGGTTCCAGCTCTGCTGCCTTGCTCTCCAGCCTTCAGAAGTTTCCTCCTGTCCCTGGGCCTCACCTGTGAGCAGGAGCCTGGGATCCCTTCAGCATCACTGCCCAGGACTCTCCTTTCTGATTACAGAAACTTGTGGCTGAGCGGAATGCTCTCCAGAAAGAGCTCGAAGAACTGAAGAAGAAGTTGGAGGGCGTCAGGTCCCGGAATAAGGTGCTATCCAGTGAAGTGAAGACCCTCAGGAGTCAGATGGGGACCCTGGTGGAGAAGGGCCGGCATGATGATGAGCTCATCGATGCCCTCTTGGTATGGCTCTGTCGCTCAAGCCTGACGAGAGCCAGTGCCCAGTGCCTCCAACACGGGGCCCCCAGCCCTCCCGGAAGCCCGTGACCCAGCCCCAGGCAGAGTGAGCCCTCACAGACCCCAGAGGCTGCCACTAGCATCCTTCAGAAGCCCATGGCCTCACCTGGGTGCCAGCCCCAAAGCCATGCCTTAGGGACAGGAGCAGCTCTGAGGCTGCCCAAGCACATGTACATATCGTGTTGTGTGGTGTCGGTGCTGGCTGTAACGTGTGAGAGCCTGGCACAGCCACTGGACCTGTGGACCCCAGAAGGGAAGAAGTGGGTTTGGGGGGAGGAGACGGGAGTACACACTGGGTCATTCCATCAAGGAACGAAAGGGACAACTGAACGTTCAGAACAAATTCTTGTCCATGTGACAGCACACAGTCCCTTCTGGGTACTTGGGGTACATGTGGTTCATAATGGTTAGTCACCAAGACAACCCCTAGGGTCATCTGTTCTAATCCCCTTTCACACCTGGGGAAACTAAGACTCCAAGATTAGTTTTAGACTAAGTCCAAAGTTGACTAGTTGGACTTAGTTGACTAAGTCGTCCAAGATTGTACAACTGAGTTCAAACCAGGTTGCTCTGACCATAAGGCCCACTGCTCTCCTGACTCCTAGCCTGGCCTTTTCTCTCTGGGATCTGTGCTGCCCCAGGATTTTGGTCTCTGAATCCCAAATTATGCCCCAGGCCCCCGGGGTGGCCATGCCTGGCTTGCCTGGGGGGCCTGGGTTGGTAGGTGGAGTACACCTCTGGGGATACCTCCCTGGGGGACACTAGGCCAGTGGCACCCCCTCTCTGAGCCGCAACTCCCGGTTTTTAAATAAGCTGTGGAGCTGCATGTCCTCGGCGATCGCTGTGTGCCATCATTCCATGTTACTGCAGATGGCAGGATGAAGGCTGCAGACAAGCCCCAGCCAGGCCATCCACCAGCACTGTGCCCTTGGGCTCTCTGGGCCTCAGTTCCCTCCGTGTTCCCAGTCTCCTTCCTGTCGACTGTCAAGTGAAGCCTCCAGACTGCTAGTGTCCTGGGGGCATCTGCAGGAGATGGGGGACCTCAGTCAGGTGCTGAGGGATCCCTGGCCAGGGGTCCAGGTACTGCCTTCAAGGCCATCTCCCAGCAGAGGGATAGGGTGTCTTCTTCCCCAAATATCTCCCCCACTGGCTGAGATGCTTTCTGTCATCCCGAGAGTCCCTTCGATGTCCTTCTCTACCCCATCTCAGAGACGGAAGTTGAGGACAGGAAAATGGCATGGTCCCCACCTACCTGGTGGGTCCCCCAAGGGCAGGCAAGGAAAGTCCACCTGCTTCTCAAAGGAACAGGTGGCATCCCACTGTTAGGGTCCTGCCGCAGCAAGAAGTGGGTGAGGGAAGGCAGTCTTCCCTATCCTGCCTTGTCCAGGGGTCATGGCTGACCTTGTCTGTCGTCTGCCCTCCTGCCTGGCCCTGCAGGACCAGCTCAAGCAGCTCCAGGAGATTCTGGGTAGCCTGAGCCTGCAGGAGGAGAAGACCCGGGCGTCGCAGCGCCACCTGGACCAGCGGGTCAACAGTGAGGTTCAGCAGAACAGCAGCCTCATCACCCAGCTACGGGCCATGGTGGCAGAGCGGGAGGCCAAGGTGCAGCAGCTGGAGGTGGAGATCGGCCAACTCAGTGTGCAGGTGAGTCGGGCGCCAGCCCGGCCTGACATTGTCTCCAAGTCCCAGAAAGTCCATCTACTGTCCAAAGAAATCTCAGCAGCTTCCTCTGCTCTCCACTTATCTTCCCTCAGGCCACACCACGTCCTCCCTCGCTCCGCTCTGGCCCTCAGCTTCCATCTGGCTTCCCATCCCTTCTCACATACCCTTCCTCTCTTTCCTGGTTGTCTCCTGCCTCTGCACAAAACTTGTCTGTGGCTCCCGGTCGCCCTTGGCTTCAATCCTTAGGGGTCCAGGCTCCCTCCTGCATCTTCCCAGCTGTGGTCCTCGTCCTAACAATCCAAGATGGTGGCTGCAGTGCCAGGCTTCATGTTCGAATTCCAGGCAGCGGGAGGGTGGAAAGGAAGCAGTACTCCACCCAGCTTGCAGGGCCCCACATGATGAGCTCCTGCTGCCTTCCCTACTGCATCCCCTCTTCACCCTCCCTTTCCTCCCACACTCTGGCCGCATGACCACCATTTAGCTCCTCACACAGCCCTGCTTTCTCCCCACTCCAGGCCTGTGCGCATGCCTGAAGCACATGCCTTCCCTTTCCTCCCCCACTGCCACTGCCTGGCCGGGGCCCCCAGCCTTTAGGCATTACCAAGTCATGAGCTCCTCCAGGGAGCCCTAGGGCCCCCAAGCTGTACTCCATGCCCCTCTTGGGCACTCTCCTAACTCCCTGTGAGTCCCCAAGACAAACTGTTTTCACCCTGTGTCATCATTTTCCTGCCCCCCACTCCCAGGGGCGCATACCTCAGTGCCTCCTGGCTTGGCCCAGGACTGGGCAGCCAGTAAAGGCCCACAAATGCTATCCAGTGAGGGAGCTCCTGAAGGGTTGGACCTTGACAGATGCCTTACGGGAATAGCCCAGGCTGCCAGGAGTCAGGCCCCATGGACTCTCTGCAGTTCCTTCTAGCGGTAGTGGTGGTGTTCAGAGGGGAGGGGACTTGGCAACCTTGACAGGCACACAAGACTCCCAGTGACAGAGAAGCCTCACAGCCAGGCTGACTGGTATAGCCCAAGGCATGTCACAGAGCAGCCCTGCCCTTTATTTCCAGGGTTCTACGATCCCCTCAAAAACATGGGAGCCCTGGAGCCCCTCAGCTCCAGCCGTGGGCTGGTGTTGTTTGGGGCTGGTGGTTTGTCTCCCTCAAGCCGTCCATCCCCTAGGACCCCGGTGGCTGGGTGGAAAATGCTGAAGTCCCCGAGGCTGAGGGGAGCCCAGGGTTATGTCAAAGGCCTGGGGACAGCGTGTGTGTGACAGTGAGTGGGGGGCACTGCCTCGCCATCCTTGCCCTGCTTGCTTCCCACTGGGAAGTGAAATCTGAAGGAACACACGGGAACATTCCAGTAGTTTCACCTCACCACTGTCCTGCCTCCGGACACACAAAAGAGAAGCACTTCTTACCTCAGAGATCATCAGCCAGCTGGGGACCAAGCGTGACCCAGCAGACAGCTGATGGCTGCGTCTCAGGGGAGCTGAGGCTGGGGGACATGCCGGGTGGGCTGGCTCTCACACCAACTGTCCACCCCTGCTGGGGGTCCTCGAGGGACTCCTTCTTCAATCCGGCCTCACCAGCTATCCGGAAGAAGGAGGTGGAGGGAGGAGGAAGGGGAGCCTGGTGAGCCCAGCCTCCACCCAAGACTGTGGCCCTTGCTGAGGCCCTGCCAACCTCTCTGGTTCTGGCTGTCTGCCAAGTCCAAGTGTCTCCAGCTGACAAAGGCAGCTGGGCTCAAGTCACACCTGGCATTCACCCTGCGTGGGTGAGGCTGCCCTCGAGAGGTGGGCCCACTCAAAGTCATCAGTCTCTGATCTGGCCCGAATCAAAGGCCGTGCACTTCCCTTTGGGACCTGAATGTAGAACAGCTTCCCGGCCCAGTGTCCCCCTGGCGCCATGTAGCTCCCTTTCTGAAGAGAGTCATTATTAGACGCCATTATCATGCAAGGAGCGCTTTCACTGCCTTCACCAAACAGGCCTGGCTTTCCACTCCTGAAAAGAAGCCTCTTTCATATCCCCTCAAAGCCCCTAGCTCTAGCCAAGGCCCCCCTCCTGCCTTCTCCAGGCCTCTGAGCCAAAGCGCTGAGAATCGACCCCACATCTGTTCCCTGCAGTATCTTCAGAATAAAGGAGTGGGCAAGGGGTCTGGAGGGACCGAGGTCAACACCGCCTACACCAGGTTCCTGGAGGACCCGGGCCAGACCAAGTCCCCGGCCTCAGCAGGCGAGCACATTGGCAGGCTTGGATCTTCTCGGTAAGAAAGAAAAAAAATGGGATAGAAGGGTTGGAAAATGAATATTAATTATTCAGAAGGAAGCCTGCCTCCTCTGGGAAGCCACAGGTGCAATTTTAAGATGACTGTGGCATTGTCCTTGCAATATGAGGGCCTCTCGTATTCCATTAGCCTGCATCTGCTTGGGGGAGCCAGCTAGGCCCAGATATTATTATTGGTGGCAGTAATAATTACTGGTGGCAGCTGCCTGTGATATCGTCTCTGAGCTGGCCTTGAAACGCACCTGTTTCTAGGACTCCCCAAAAGACCTGTGTTGGATTGCTCAAGGCTCTGATGTCTCCCGGTTCTGTCTCATTTTGAGCCAGCAAGAGTCCTGGAAAGAAGGGCAGCAAATCCACAGGACTACCCAGTCCAGGTTGCTTCCAGGGCTGGTACTGGCCTCCTCCTTGGGCTCCCCGGATCCCTGCTGGCCCCTGCTCTCCCCCCAGGTGAGGCCCAGCCTGCCTTCCTGGGTTGATGAGCCCCTTCTACCTTCACACAGCTCCGTGACCAGCCTGGGCCACACGCTGGTGGAATCTGCTCTCACATGGCCTTCTCTGTCCAGTCCTCATGGGGCCTCACCCAGGTATGAACCCGGGACCTCGGGGCCCCCATGGTCCCTCCCACCCTTGATCGCTCAGCCAGTACTGCCATCCCACTGAAAGGAGGGGAAACCGAGGCCAGGCCATGTCCAGGGACTCCTCCAAGTTTACATAAGGACGTGGAGGGTCAGGGAGACCCAGTGCCTTGTTGGAGGTGATAGAGCAAGAAGCCACTGGACCCGAGTCTTGGCCTCTGGCTTGCAGTCTAATGTCCCTTCCTGCTACCATAGAGTTAACACAAGGAACCTTCCAGGGCCTGGAGCCCAGCTCCCTTTCTTGTCTTCTCTTCCCCACAAGAATCAGTCTCTAAGGGAAAAATTTCATGTCATATGGGTTCCCAATTTAAGTCACTGATATCCCCTCAGCTCTCTGGCCCCCTCTTTGTTGTTAGAATCAAGCCTAAGGCTTCAATGGGCTTTTTGTTCTTCCTGCCAGCTCACAGACAAATGGTGGCTTTGTCCTGCCTCTGAGCCCTGTCCTGAGCCCTGCCCCCTGTCCACTGGAGCCATGCTCCTGCTGTCAGCCCCCATCCCCACCCCTTAGGCAGGTCAGCTCAGGCTCTGGGCCAGGCCTCTGTGAGGCCCGAGTCCATGTTTGACTTGCTGTATGGCTCCAGGCAGTGATCATCTCTGAGATGTTATTTCCCAAGAAGGGCTTGAGACACTTTTGGCAGCACGGGGACCGTGGGCCAAGACCAACCCTATGGCTGCCCCACCCATCAGCCTGGGGTCACCAGGGCATTTGGGTGAGAGTGGGCTTCTCTGAGCCACAAGGATTCATGCCACACTTCCCAAAGTGGGAGGCCTCCTGGTGCCCCATGGAGAATGGACAGGATCTGTCTCCCTGAGGTTTTAGTCACAGTAGTGGGAGCAGGAAGAAGGACAAGATGGTCCTCAAGACCCCTTCCAAGCCTCTGTGGCTGTGACCTTTGCCCTCCACAGGGAAGCAGGAGCAGATGTGCTCCTCGGCTGTCCAGACTGCTAGTTCCCAAACTTCCGTGTTGTACACTACACAGATGCTTGCTGAACCCAACCATGTGCCGGCCCTATCTCCTTGGAGCATACCATCCTCTTCGTCAGTGACAGGACAGGCAGGAGTGACCCCAGAGAGAATGTCTACTGGGGCTGGTATGGTGACTGTGATGGGGTGTCTGGGAAGAGAGCCCCTTTCTTCTATGCCCCCCACCCCCTCTCCCCCCATGAGAAAATCCTGGCGGTGAGATGACCAGAGATTTTCTGAAGGTCAGCATGCACATAGACCCACAGGCTATCTGCTGGGTTACATGTGGGCTCTGACTCGGCAGGTCTGGACCCCAGCTGCTGACTCAGAGACCATAGTTGGAGCAGCAAGGCCTTAAAGTGTATTTAGGAGTCAGAACACGGAAGGGTCTGCAGTGCCAACACCTCAGTGTTCAAAAGGAGAACCCAGGGCCAGAGAGGGAAAGAGACCCCTGTCCAAGACCCCAGACCAAGTTAACCTCTGGTCTCGCATGCTCCAGCCCAGCTCTCCCTCTGTCCTGTGATCCTAGAGGAGCAAACCAGGGCCACCAGGGTCTCAGGGGGAAAGGTGAGAGCAAGGCAGAGAGCAGCTTGGGACTTATATGTGCACTCTGGGGTGGGGGTGGGTGGGAGGCAGGGCTCCCCTTCTGTCTGGGCTCCAACCTGTGGGTAAGGGTCCAGTAGGCAGGCCCATTGATAAGGAAGGAAGCGGAGACAGGCTAGATCAGCACTGAAGAAAACTGACCAAGTCACCAAGCCAAGTGACCATGAAAGTGGGCTGGGCATGGGGCCAAGTCAGGGGCTACAGGAGGGCAGGGCAGGTTGACAGGGAGACAGAGGTTGGGCTCACCTGGCAATGGGCAGGGCAGCCAGGCCCCTGGCCACACAGATACCCAGGCCACCCTAGGCCCTCAAGGGCCAAATTCTATAGCAGCTAGCCCAATTCCAGGCCCCATACAGGGACTGGACGGACAGAGGTACTGATGCAGCTCTAGCCCCGGTGGGTCAGCTGTGCAACCAGCTGAGTGAGATCTGGAGACTTCAGCAGGCACAGGAATGATGGGCTGAGAAGAAGCCAAAGGAGGAGGACCAGCAAGCCCAGGAAGGACCGGACTGGCTTCCTTCTCTGTGGTTGTCTCTGAGGATCCCTGAATGTTCTTCCAATCCCTCCCACCATCACGGGTAAGTGTACATCTTCAGATAACCCCTCAGATGACTTTTGACCTCTGCCCTCTGCCCTACCCTGGTCCTCAGGTTCTCGGACTCCCCGGAACAAAAAGGCTGGCAGGCACAGGTGACAGAGTTCAAGGCTCTCTGGCAGGCTGCTCAAGTGGAGCGTGACCGGCTCACCGAGTTTGTCAGTGTCCTGCAGAAACGGTAACACATGGTGCCCAGGCACGAGCTACTGTGGGCCCGTGTGGGCTGGGGGTGTGACAGCCTGGCACAAGGCTTGGACAGGGACCTGGTCTCATCTTTGACTGGGTCCACCTTCCTGGAGAGTTCAGCTTCCACGGTGTGGGTCTAAAGTATTCCCATTCGCTACTTGTTTGCCTACCTAGGTTTCCCACAACCTTGGGGCCCTATTGTCATAAGTGCGGTTTTCCCTGTCCTACGTGTATTCAGTGGGACTGTCGCATGCATGAGGACGTGAGGTGGGAGTCTCAGGGGAGAGGCTCTCTGGAGCAGTTCTATCATTCAGATCAGTCCACAAATAATCAAAATCTCTGATGATCAAGACACCTTCCTCAGGGCACTGGGGGAGTTGGTGGGAAGACAAAGGCTTGACGCAGAGAGTTGCTCATAGATGGCTGCTGAGACTTCTCTGGGGAGAGGAAGGGAAGCGCGTGGCCCCAGGCAGTGGACCAGGAGGCATAGTTTTCTCCAAGGGGCTGTTGACAGACTTCCATTCAGATAAATCAGTGCTCCATGTTCAAGTGACCCTTTTGGCGAGAATTGCAGGTACTCAGGCCAACGCATGGCCCAACTGTGTGACCTCCACACTGAAAAATATAGAGGACACCACTGAGTTCCTGCCCTACCAGGGCATGTGGCCAGGGCTCTGTGGTGACAGACAGTAGAAACCAATCCTGGCTACATTAAGGGGAAGGCAGATTTTGGAAGGTGCTGGCAGGCTTCAAGGGGTGGGACAGGAGAGGAGCCCAAGAAGTCTGGGAATCTTGGAAGCTGGATGCAGTGGTAGGAACCCACACTGGCCGGATGGTTTTTGCTTCCTGTGCCAGTGGATTCTGGGAGAGAAGGTCTAGCTGGCCTAGGTCGCTCACAGGTCCTTCCCTGAATGCAGGCCAAGCACGTTGAATGGAAGTACCTACAGGTGCTCACAGAGTGGAGGAAGGATGGCTTACCAAAGGGAAAATCAGACTGCCGTTAGCAAAGAAGGAGTGAGGGCTGCTGGGAAGTGGTCAATGGATGGCCAGTACCTAAGCAGTGAGAAGGGACCAGCTTTAATGGATTCTTGTGTGTGTGTGTGTGTGTGTGTGTGTGTGACCCATGAAGACACGAATTGCAGACATACTCAGGGATAAGAGAAAGGTAACATTAATTATCTTTCTGTAACTGAAATGTAGTGGCTGGTACAAGCCTCCAACCTACCAAATGGAAGAAACATTCTCTCGTTTCCCTCGAGTGGAGCCAGAGTTTTGGGGGGTTTCGTGAACCGAGGTGACTTCGTTATGTACTGTTGTGTAACAAACCACTCCATACCTCGTGGCTTCAAACACGATGGTATATTCCTTCTCCTGGCTCTGTGAGTTAGCTAGGGGATTCTAGTCCACATGACGTCCGCATGACTCACATGGCCCTCCACAGGAAACTCCATGGAGGTGCCTCGCTTCTCCTTTACTGGCCTCTTTCTCCACGTGCTATTCCCTCTCCCAGGGCCTCCCCATGCAGAGCTGGGATTCGTGGGAGGCAAGCAAGGCACTCAGGGCACAGAATTTAAGGAGGCACTCACTAGGGTCATGCAGGTGTGCTTTTCTCTTAGCTTGATCTTTTTGGGTTCACTCTGCTGCTCTGTGTCATTTTAGGGTGCGGGGGACCTAGCTCTCGGAGGCTGTCCCAGGCCCATGAGCCAAGACACATGGCCTTTCCCACTCAGGGGCATTGCTGTCTCCTGGCGCTCTAACCAAGCATTCAGATGCCCCCAAACCTGTTTGGATTTCTCACTCTGAAGTATAGGACCTGCCCTTCTCAGAGACCCCCAGTTTTTCCACTCCCTTCTTTCTCTGGGGAGTCTGTACTGGTCTTACATCAGGGAGGCAGAGCTTCACCTTTCATACTCTGTCCTACCACTGCCAGCGGCCTCAGGCCCCCTGCAAGTCCCCAGTCTGTGTCCTTATCCCAGTGAGACTGCTGTGCTCTGCTTGGGGGTCCCTTTTCCCCCTCTCTTTGTGCAGTCAGCCTAAAAATGACAATAGAGCTCATCCTTGTTTCCGTTCTCTCAAGTCCTGTGCCCAGGGTTCATGGCCTCTCGTCCTGTTGTCCAGTGTCTGAGAACAACTTATTTCTGATATTTTATCCACTTTTCTAGTTGTTTACAATAGGAGGGGCTAGTGTGCTTAGTCTGCCATGACAGATGTCACTAAACATGCTTTTTAAAAGCATATAATTGGCTTTGTTTTTAGTTTTTATATATTTTTTTAAAATTTCATTTATTTATTTGAGAGAGAGAGAGAAGGTGTGTGTGAGAAAAGGGGGAGGGGCAGAGGGAGAAGGAGAGAAAGAATCCCAAGCAGACTCCCCACTGAGCATGGAGCCCCACCTGGGGCTGATGTGGGGCTCAATCCATAACCCTGAGGTCATGACCTGAGCTCAAACCAAGTTGGACACTTAACTGAACAAGCCATCCAGGCACCCCTTGGTTTTGCTTTGAAATTCAACCTGAGACTTGGTGCTTGATGAGAGTTTAATCCATTTTCATTTTTGTAGTATTTGGAAATAGTTTGATCATCTCAAGTAATATTTTCTATTTGCCGTGATTTCTCTGCTCCTTTTTCTCTGTTCTCCTTTCTTTTGGATAGGTAGGGTTTTATTTCCCTCTCTTTCATACAAGTTTGGAAGTCATACCTTCTATCTCTATTCTTTTAGTGGTTACCTATAACTTTTAACATAGAATTTAGCAAGTCTAAAGTCAGTAGATTTCTTTATTATCCCTTTGAGCAATAGGATAACCATAGAGGTTTTTGTTTTGTTTTAGTAATCTCTACCCCCAACATGGGGCTTGAACTCACATCCCCCACATCAAGAGTCCCATGCTTTTCTGACTGAGCCACCCAGGTACCCTGAGAAGTTTACAGTGTTTAACTCTGACTCCCCTACTTGTGTCTTTCACGTTACTGGTTTCTAAATTTCTCTAATACTGCATTCTTCTTTCTAAACCTTCTGACATTAACCCTCCAAGTTAATCTTTTAAAAAATTAGCCAGGGGCGCCTGGGTGGCTCAGTGGGTTAAGCCTCTGCCTTCAGCTCAAGTCAGGGTCTCAGGGTCCTGGGATCGAGCCCCACATCTAGGTCTCTGCTCAGTGGGGAACCTTCTCCCCGCCCCCCTTCTCCACCTGACTCTCTGCCTACTTGTGATCTCTGTCTGTCAAATAAATAAATAAAATCTTTAAAAAAAAAATTAGCCAGCGTTCACTTACTTTGGCCAACTCAAAAATGTCTCCTGTCACTCTTGCTTCTTGTATCTCAGTCTCCCTTCTGGGTTCAGCTTCCTTCTTACTGAAGGGCTTCCTTTTGTTCAGCTGAGACCACGTGGATGGTAAGCCCTCCATGTCCTTTCTTATTTTGGAATCTTTATTCTGCCTTTCACTTGAAAGAGAATTTCATTTGGTGTAGAAGTCTAGATGGTCGGGTACTTTCTCTCTGCACCGGGAGGCTATGACAGCTCACTGTCTTTGAGTGTCCGCTGTGGCCAAAAAGAAATCTGCTGTCAGTCTAGTTGTTGTTCCTTCCTAGTCACCTCTTTTCTCTCTAGATGTTTTTTCAGATATTTCTTTTGTCTTTAGTATTTGGAAGTCTCACGGTGATGGGTCTAGGTACTCTATCTCATTGTGTTTCTGCTACTTGGGAATTGGTGTGGTTTTTCATTCCGAGGTCTTCAGTCTGTATATTGCCAAGGGCATCTATCTCTCCATGTGTTGCCTCTCCTCATTGTTTCTTTTCTTCTCATCTGAAATGCCTAGTCAGCCCACTGTAGACCTTCTTCTTTTCTCTGCAGCTCTTAAACCTCCGTGATATTTTGGGCTGATAACTGCATGGTTTCTTCAAATCTGGCTTCCAGCTCCCTAAATCTCTTCAGTTGCACTTCCTCTGCCACGAAACCTATTTTAATAACTTATTTTTTCACTTCTAGCAGTAAAAAGAAGCCTTCATGAGGAAGACCTCTCCTTGTATTAATTTTAAACTCACTCATCCCTTTAGAGTTGCTCTCTCCTCTTCATTACTTACAACCCTAAGTAATGTCTGTTGACTTCCCCTCCTAGTGAACAATTTCTCTATGTGGTTTGCACTTTCGTGTTATTTCTGTGAGCTTGTCTTCTGTGTTGTTGGTTTATTGTCTTTTCCTGTGGGAGTTCTCGGGTTAGGAAAGTGCTCCTGTGGAATGGTTCTGCTTTTGTCTCTGTGGAGATTTGGGGTTCAGTGGTCTCTGATTGGTTCTTTATGCTAATTTATTGGTTTAGCGTTTCCTGAGCGCATGAGCACTGGCCTTGTGTTTCAGTTTTCTCGTAATTGGTGCTTCCCCCCTCCCACACTTAAGGCCCTGATAGACTACAGGCTTCCTTACCACTTCCCTGGCTTATGGGTGTCTCAGTCTTTTATTGCAAACGGGGAACTCTGGAGACTTCCAGAATCATTCAGGGAGCTTCCTTGCAGTCTGCTGCCTTATAGGAACCTGGGATTATAGCTTCTGCCCTCACATTGGCATCAAAATCCCTGCTCTATGCGATTGGAAGTTTTATTAGTTTTTCATTACAAATGTATTTCTGTTATTGTAAAAAGCCTTCTTTTCCAACCTGCAGTTCCCCATTCCCCATAGAAAAGAACTGCCAGAACTTCTAAAATGTTTTATTTGCACATCCAGAAATGTACCTGCAGATATATGTATATACGTGCCTGGACATATGTGTACATATGCACATTTTTATTACAAGATGAGCTCACGCTAAACACATCTTTGCATTTTTGCGAGAGTATATCACTGTCAGTTCCTAAATGGAATCACTGGATCAAAGAATGTGTACATTTAAATGTTCACAAATAATGATATATTGCCCTTTTAACATAAATCCATTTGCATTCCCATTAATAATGGGAACTAGCTGCCATCTCCCCATACCCTCACCCCTACAAAGTTTTATCAATCCATAACATGTTTCCAAACTAATAAAGGAACACTATTATCTCAGTTGTTTTGATCTATTTGCTATAACCAAAAGTGGGGATGGGTATATTTTTCACATGCTTATAGCCTTTTTTTTTTTTTTTTAAGATTTTACTTATTCATTTGCAGAGAGAGAGAGAGAGAAATCACAAGTAGGCAGAGAGGCAGGCAGAGAGAGAGGTGGAAGTGAGCTTTCCCCTGAACAGAGAGCCCAACATGGGGCTTGATCCCAGGACCCTGAGATCACGACCCGAGCCGAAGGCAGAGGCTTAACCCAGTGAGCCACCCAGGCGCCCCACTTATAGCCTTTTTAAAAAAGATTTTATTTATTTATCAGAGAGAGAGATCATAAGCAGGGGGGAAGGTAGAGGGAGAAGCAGGCTCCTGCTGAGCAGGGAGCCTGATGTGTAACTTGATCCCAGGACCCTGGGATCATTACCTGAGCTAAAGGCAGATGCTTAACAGACTGAGCCACCCAACTGAGTGCCCCGTTTATAAACTTTTCTGTTAAATATCTATGCAAACTATTGCACATTTTTTAGGGAGTCATTTATATTTTTTCTTTACATCCATAAAGAGCTCTTTATGAATTATGTATACAGTATTATGTATGTAGTATAATATTATGTTTGTTTTTCATAAGGGTCTTGTATCATTTATATTAAATTAATACCTGGGTGGGGGGGGGGTGCCTGGTTGGCTCAGTGGGTTAAAGCCTCTGATCCCAGGGTCTTGATCCCAGGGTCCTGGGATCGAGCCCTGCATCGGTCTCTCTGCTCAGCAGGGAACCTGCTTCCGTTCCTCTCTCTCTGTCTGCCTTTCTGCCTACCTGTGATCTCTGTCTGTCAAATAAGTAAATAAAATCTTTAAAAAAAAATTAATACCTGGGTAGGGGGACCTCCTTATCTGAGTATTCTTTGTCAGTATCCCCACACTTATAGCCCTCATGAAAACAAAATTTTTACATGAACATATTCACGAATGATTTGCCTTACTTAATATCGTTCACTTTAAACTACCACTGGGTCAGTTTGGTCAGACTTTTGAACTCTAATAAAAATCAATTACAAAGGGGCGCCTGGGTGGCTCAGTGAGTTGAGGCCTCTGCCTTCGGTTCAGGTCATGATCTCGGGGTCCTGGGGTCGAGCCCCGCATTGGGCTCTCTGCTTGGCGGGGAGCCTGCTCCCCTGCCTCCTCTGCCTACCTCTCTGCCTACTTGTGATCTCTGTCTGTCAAATAAATAAAATATTTTTTAAAAATCAATTACAAAGTAAAATGACAAAGGAAAAAAAATCTGGTCTGTCAGAAGTTGGATGCACATGGTGTGAGAGAGCTGGTAAGAGTCACCCTGAAGCCATGACAAGCATCGAGATAAATTAGCCCATTTTGTGATCGAAGAAGAAAAAAATCTGTGAGAATCAAGACTGGTCCAAAGAGAATAATCAGAATCCCAATGGGAAGACTTGATTAAAAAGTGAAACTGTGGGACACCTGAGTGGCTCAGTCGGTTGAGTGGCTGCCTTCGGCCTCAGTCATGATCCCAGTGTCCTGGGATCGAGTCCCATATTAGGTTCCCTGCTCAGTGGGGAGCCTGCTTTTCCCTCTCCCTCTGCCTGCTGCTCCCCTGCTTTTGCTCTCTCTCTGACAAATAAATAAAATATGAAAGAAAGAAAGAAACAAACAAACAAACAAACAAACTGTGGAGGCCTGGGGAGGAGCAGCCCCAGACCAGGTGAAGGAGGCTGGCCCCGGTGTGTGTGCAGAGGAAGAGCTGCAGGGCCTGTGGATAAATCAGAAGCCGCAAGCAGCAAGGAAGAGAGAGAAGGCAAGAGTGCCGCCAGGTGTTTAAGCTAGGCTACCGTATGGTTGGCGGTGACATTTATCAAGATGAGGAAGGCACATTTGGGAAGGAGAAACCAAACGTTTGGTTGTTCCTAAACTCTGTGGGAATCATCAAGTGCTTTCACATTACTGTGGTGTTTGCTGTTTGTTTATTTCCTCCAACACAAACAGAATACGAACCTCAGTAAAATGCAAACATCGCTGAAATACACGACAGAAAAATGAAAGCCCCTCACCCTTGCCCCGCTGTCTAGTCAGTAACTGGTGCACATCCCTGTTGTCAGCGCATTGGCTGAGTTTCCTGAACGCTGGTATCTATTTGTTTTTAAATTTTTAATCTGTTATAAAATTTTTAATTAGGTTATATATTATGCATAATCTTCTGCTACTTCATTCACTCAATAATGTATCGCAGACATCCTCTTCAGGTCAGTACATATTCTTTTTTATGGCCAAGGAGCATTTTTATTGTGTTAACCCACTATGATTTATTTTTCCTTTATTTATATAAGCGGCATCATATTGTACGCATTCTTGTGGCACTTGTTTTTCTTCTCTGATCCCACAGTGTGGAGATCTGTGTTTGTATATGTAGCTCTACTTCATTCCTTCTCGTGGCCAGACCAGTGCTGTCCAGCAGAACTTTCTGCGATGGTGGAGGTGTACTATAGCTCTACTGTCCAGTGCAGGGGCCGTTAGCCACATGTGACTTGGATCAGTTGAAATGGGGCTGGTGTGACTGAAGAACTGAATTTTTAATTATATTTCCTTTTCATTGATTTCAGTTGAAATAGCTACCTGTGGACATAGGGCTGGCAGCCACTGTGTTGAACCCTGCCCTATTCTATCACATTCCATGGTATGAATATTTACCACTTATTCTGTACTTCCTCTATTGATGGACTTGTAGGCTTATGTGGGTTGTTTTTTGTTGTTGTTGTTTTTGGGTTTTTTTGACTTTTGCAAATAAAGTTTCAGGGAACATGCTTGAACAAGTCAAGTTAGTAGCTGAATAGCTCTGTTAGTATACAGCTTTGTGTTGGTAGTTGTATGCTGTTGATAATTGTCACCATTCTGCTCCTTCTTCACTCTTCACTGAAGTGGAAGATCACTTCCTCCAACACTGTAAATTTCCAGACCTCCACTCTGATTTGCATGTGTGTATGCAACCCTTTGCTTAGGTTACATTCCAGGGAGTCCTGGCCTTCTAGCTGAATCTTTTGTATCATAGAAGTCTGAAATGCCATACCTACCCACAGGAGAAACTGTAACCCCAGCCTCAGTGAGATTAGAGACATCTTTCATGTGAAATGGCCAAATGGCAGTATCTTCAAGTCCCATGAATTCATGATGAGCATATGGAAAATAATAATAAGTCATAACAATAAATAATAATAAACAGAAGGCATTCACTAACCCCGAGAAAAGCAAAAAAATTAAATAAGAAAGAAAATGTGATCATTGCCACGCTCCATGTTTGAATAATTATTCTAATGTAACTCCCTGTGGTAGACAGGATTTTTGTCTCCCATGCCCTTCACTCCCTGCTGTTGTGTCTGAGAACACTTTATGATATATGGCAAAAGGGACTTTGCAGATGTAATTATAGTTATGGGCCCTAAAATAGGAAGATTATCCTGGATTACCAGGTGGGCCCAATCTAATCACTTGAGCTCTTAAAAGCAGAGAAATTTCTCCAGCTGGGGTCATCCAGAGAGATGCTACAGAAGAAGTCAGATAGATTCAGAGCATGCTCAGGGTATCTGTTTGGCCTTGAAGCTATAGAGGGCCAAGGGACCGCTAAAAGATGAAAATCACCCAGCCAACAGCCAGCGGGAAACTGGAACTGAATGCTTTTAAATAACCTGAGTAAGACTGGAAGTGGACTCTCCCCCAGAATCTCCACGTAAGAGTCCGGGTCAGCCAACCCCTCTGATTTTGGCTTGTGGAACCTGGAGCAGACTAACCAATAGAGCCTGCTGAACTTTGACTTTCAGAACTGTGAGATAATAAATGCGTGTTGTTCTAAGGTGCTAAGTTTGAGGTAATTTGTTACAGCAGCAACAGAAAACTAATACACCCCTTACTATTAATTTAGCTGAAAAATGGTATGTAATTACCTTGGGAGGTGGAGGGGTGATTCTGTTTGGTAAGGGCTGACTCTGTTTGAGAGGGCTAAACTCAAGCTAAATTCTCGTGTTGCGTGACAGGAAGTCTAAAGATTATATTTAAACCTTGGAAAATAGCAGTATGGGCATCTGTAGAAATACGGCAGTAAATATTCAAAGAAACAGCTCAAAGTGTTCTAAGCGATTGCTTCTGGAAAGCCGGAAATGGGAGTGGGGAGGAGTGTGAGCGGCTGGCAAGCTTTTCATTTTAAGCCTTGGAGAGAACTATATGATTTTTAAACACATGTTCCTGTGTTCCTGCAGTAAAAATAAAGGACAAGTCACACCACCACTGGTGTAAGATGCGCCTGCCTCTCTGAGAGCCAGAGCCGCTGGGGTGGGGGCTGCCCCTACCTGCCCTGGGGTACAGCAGCCCTTCCTGTCTGATCCCCAGGGTAGAGGAGAGCAACAGCAAGCTTCTGGAATCTGAGAAGAAGCTGCAGGAGGAGCGGCACCGCAGCGTGGTGCTAGAGCAACATCTCGAGAAGATGCGCCTGGAGCCTGGGAGGACGTCAGTCAGCCAGAAAGCAGCCCCCAGGAGCAAAACAGGTAGGGGCTGGACCAGGGGCCCCAGTGTCGGGGCGGGGTGGAGGCAGCCTTGCTGCTAATGGAGGAGCCCATCAGCAGCACCGCTTCAGTCCCTTCGAGAAGAACATGGGAAACAGAGGCCTCCATCAGGGTGGCACTCTGCCTGCCCGTGCTGCTGGGGTCCTCTTTCCTTGGCCTCCTGGTCAGAACCAGGAGCCCCAACAGGCTCGCACGTGGCCCTGACTCAGACATCTGCAAACCCTTCTGTGGGGTGACCGTGCCTCTGCTAAATGACCTCAGCTGCCACCCCCACCCCAGCCCTGAACCCTCTGCCCCAAGCTGAGGCTGTTTAGAGTTGGTCCCGGAGCAAAGTTGGCCTGCAAAGAGGCCTGGGCAGCAGTGGCTGACCAGGAGAAGACTCTGTCTCTGCTGCTGGCTGCATTTGAGCAGGGATGAAGTACGCAGGGGTGATGGGGCTTCTCCATAGGCCTGGGAACGGGGCTGCTCCATCTTCTGTCCCACCATGCCCAACATGCACCCTCCATGGTCTAAGATGGTGCCTTTAGCTTCCCCATCAGCAGCAGGAAGGAGAGGAAGGACAACCTGCTCCTCACCTTTTAAGGGCACGAGGCTAAGTCTGCTTGTGTCACTTCTGCCTTCATCCCTAGGACAGATCCTAGTCACATGACCATGCGTAGCTGCAGAGGGAAATTTTGTTGTCCTCAACTAAAAGATTTATTTCTCTAACACAGTGATTTTTTTAAAAAGATTTTATTTATTTATTTGAGAGAGAGAGCACAAGAGCTGGGTAGAGGGAATAGGGAGAGGGAGAAGTAGACTCCCCACTGAACCAGGAACCTGATGTGGGGCTTAATGCGGGGCTCAATCCTAGGACTCTGGGATCATGACCTGAGTTAAAGGCAGACGCTTAACCAACTGAGCCACCTTGGTGCCCCTAACACAGTGATTCCGGGTGTGATCCCCAGACCAGCAGCATCAGCATCTTATGCGGCTGGGCCGAGCTAGGGGTGCAGGAGGCCAGCACCAGAATCCAAGGAGGGAAGAATCTTTAGTACAGAGGGGCTAGACCTGCCTCCCTCTAATGTCCCCATCCCAATCCCCAACAGGCTCTGGAGTGGAGGTCCATCCCCCACTGCCCTGCCTCTCCACACTGCATTCTATCCCCCATCCCCTCCCTTAACAAGGACACTCAGACCTTTGTCCCCAGCCCAGATAAGATCATAATGCTCCAGAAACACATGTCAAAATGAGGTACAAAGCAGAAGTTGTGCACTTTTCCCTTATCCCATCAGCAGAGCCGAGAACTCAAGGGCCCTTCCAATAGCTGCTGAGGTCCAGGCTGGGGAAGGTCCCAATAGGTTAGCCCTGCTGGACCTTCAAGAATAGGTCCTCTAGGAATGTGGTGTCACTAGGTCTGGGGCTTATGTCCTGAGTAACCCAACCATGGGGTGCTCAGCCACAGCAGAACAAATCATTTTAGTTCTGCCTGGACAGCAAAGAGCATCTGCTTGACAGAAAGTGTCCTTGTGGTCTTTTCCACCTGCCGGCCTGTGATGTGGGCAGAGCACCACTACTTCACAGATTAGAGCACCACCACCACCCCCATCTGTAGAAAGAGGAGACCTGAGTCTGGAATTTGGTCCCTCCAATGGCAGTTACACTCCAGTGAGGAAGATGGGTAATTTACAAAAACAAAACAAAACAAAAAATAGTAAGAGATATGCTAAGTCAGATGGAGGCTGGGGCTGGGGCTGGCAGCTGAGGAGGGAATAGGAGGCACTGAGAGAGCAGCTGGTTTCCAGGAGGCCTGTGAAGACCTCACTGAGGAGCTGGCATCCACACAGAGATAGCAGGAGGGGCAGGCGATGAGGTGTACAGATACTTTACAGAAAAGCAAGTGCAAAGGCACTGCAGTGAGAGCTTGGCTGGAGGCTTGAAGGAATAGCAAGGCATAGCAAGTGAGGTTGGCACGTGGTGAGGGGAGGGGAGCATGAGGCAAGCTCAGAGAAATGACAGAATTCTGAGGAGCTGGTCTGATCACTTAGGGCCTCAAGGTAAAAAAATGAATTCACCCAGGCCTCACAAAGCTCTGGAGGCAAGAACTATTATCCTCGTTTTACAGATGAGAAAACCAGCTCAGAAAGGTTGATGGTTTACCAGAGGCCACACAGCAGGGGGTGAAAACCAAGTCTACTGATGCCAGGTGATTTTCCCTGGGCCACACCATCCCTAAGAACCACGCCACCTCTGAAGGCCTTTTCTGCACAGGCTTTCTGATGCCGGATGGTACCCAAATTCCTACCAGTCACCTTTGATTTCTTTTTCTGAGTATTCTGTGGCCTCTGGCCCTGGCCACCATGGACCCCCTATATGAATGTAGGGAGCCGGTCAGGGTAGGCCTTGGAGGCAGGGAGGAGTCAGTGGTATGAGGGCATAAGAGACAGTGGTGATCTAGACTCAGGCTCAAATGCAGAGCAGACTTCAGGCCTGGCTGCCTGCCAGAAACTTGTGAATTGCAAAGATGGAGACAGTCAGGAGAGGACCCACCTTAGTAAGCACAATCAGGACTGTAGAAGAGACCAAAGCGTGAGTCCAAGGGAATACAGAGCAGGCATCAGGGAAGGGAGGCAGCCCTTGTCCTGCATCTTAAAGAAAAAAAAATTTAATTGAAGTATAGTTGACACATAGTGTTAGTTTCAGGCGTAGTGATCTGACAACTTAATAGGCTATGTGCCATGTCCTCCATCTTGAAGGAAGTATAATGTTTCAGAAAGTGGGAAAGCAAGAAATAGGCAGTGGAGTGGAGAGGGGGGAAGGAGAGACTTTACACAGGGCCATGGCCTCATCACAGAAAGTGGCTGCTGCTGCCCCACAGGTCTGCCCACCTCCAACACCAGGCTCAACCCGAACGGGAGTGAAAGGAAGGACCCATCCTTCACCCAGCTCTCCAATGTGCCCATGGAAGCTCAGATGGAGGAGCTGACCACCAGGTGCTCTCCTGTCCCATCTTCCTGAGGGTGGCATTGTCTGGGTGGCTGTACTTCCATGGGCAGAAGGATCATGTCTCTCCCCATTTGGGTTGTTTGTCCAGAAGGCCGCTGCCTGCTGGTCCTGGATTCTAAGCCTGCAGTTCAGCAGCTGGCTATCAGAGGGCAAAGAGACCCAGCTGCATCTCTGATGGCCTCCAAGTTCCAAGAGTTTGACTAAGCCTGGGTTGCTGAAGCCACTTTTCTCACTCAGTTAAACTTTCAGGGTCAAAAACAGTGATGTTCAAGGAAGGGTGGGGGGACCCCTACAAATTAGTACTCATCCTTGAGGCAGCCAACATTTGGGGGAACTACAGGGTGCCAGGCCCAGGGCTGTGGGCGGGTACAGAGAGGAATCCCACATGGTACTCCCCCAGGGTCCAGGGGAGGAAGGGAGAGGTCAGAGAGCTGCAAGAGCAGCCGTGCCACCAGCCCTGTCCCCAGTACCCCTGTACACATGTGTGCTAGCACATGTATGCTAGCGTGGGCCACACTGAGCCCTTTCTTCACGTGGCCCAGGCTGGCCATCCAGGTGGAAGAGAATGAAATGCTGAAGGCTGCCCTGGGCAGTGCCCTGCGTGGAAAGGAGGAGGATTTCCGAATGTACCACGAGACCCTGGGCCAGGTGAAAGGGGTCTTTCTGCAGGCCCTGCGGCAGCAGAAGGCGGACACTACCAGGATGGTGGCCCGGGGTCAGCCTGGCGGGACGGGCAGCCTTAGGCCCGGAGAGGCCTCCACTGCTCCCGGAAGCCAACCTGGGCCAACCAGCTAAGCCCCTTCTCCTGGAAGAGGTTTCCCAAGGGTGGCCAAAGCCAACACGTCAGACCTGGAGGGCAAAGGAGAGGCCCAAGCAGAGCCCCGGAGGTGAACCTTGAAACTGGACAGGCCGGACAATGGCAGTGGAGGAGGTCCAGCAGCCCTCTCAGCGCCAGCAAGAGATTGGGATGGCCAGCCAGCTGTGGAAAGACAGAGGCAGCCCCTGAGGCAGGTGCTCATCGCCCTTGGCCCCAGCCCCAGCTGGGAGGCCCTGCAGTCCCACAGGACTCCATCTGCACGGGACAGTCTGAGGGCTCCAACTGCGAACCTCCCCCAGCCTCACCCCTCCACCTTCCTAGGGCATTACCCCCACACTCCCCCAGCTACCCCTCCATGGCTCCATCTGTGGCCACCCTGACCTTTGAAGCCTTGGCGGCACATGCTCCCCACCACTTTGTCAGCCCACTCTTCAGGGCTCTTCCTCAGCTGCAGACCTTCGGACTGATAATAATAATGACTATTTTCACAATCGTCACAGGTCCCCAGTGAGTGAGCATCTGCTGTGGAAACCTGACCCCGTCTAGTCTTCTAGTGACCCAGGGATTTGTCACTCTCTTTTGCTGATGAAGAAACGGAGGCTTTTAGAAAGGAGTTGGGCTAACATTTAACCCTGGGTGGGGGGGCTGACTACAAAAGCAGGGTCTTCCAAGTTGAGCGATTCGCTTACCCCCAGCCAGCTGCTCCAGGAGTCCTCTCCATTTGCTCCCACAGGCTGCAGCTAGTGGGTGCTGGTGAGGGGCGGGGAGCGCTGGGCAGGAGCTTCAGGCAGGGAAGGGAGGTTCTGAGGCAGTGAGTCCAGTCCAAGGCACAGTGTTCCTCTTTCATGGCCAATTAGGGGTGAGCCCCCAATGTCCCTCTGTCACAGCGTCATCCCCCCACCTCACTACATTCACAGCCCTGGGGAAGGGTGGCCCTAAGGAAAGTCACCCACAGCCGTACAGACCAACCAGACCTCTTAACCACACGTGGGTACACAGAGGTCCCCACAAAGCTGCAGGTGCACAGAAATACCTAGACCCAGGAGCACCCAGCAGCATGGTGCATACACGCGCCCCCAGACCATGTCAGCTCCAAACTCACAGGCCTGCCACATGGGCACGTGCTCACACCCCAGCACACGAAGACCAGTCACTTGCATGGTGACTCACAGGTGCGGGCATGCGGGCCATACAGAGACCTCCTGGAGGGAAGCCCTCTGGGGCTCCTGGGAACTCTCCGCTCAGGCCCTTCCTCAGGGGGTGGGGCTGTGCAGGTACTGTGCGCTGCCCACCCCCCAGCCAGGACACCCCTAACCCCATCTGGAGTGGCACAGGTCTAGAGGTACCCTGGCAAGTACAATGAAGGCCATCAGGATGAAGCCACAATGCTGATGGGGTCCTAAGTGTCCCAGGAAAGGAAGAGTTTATCTCTGATTCCTTGTGAAAGGAGCTGGCCAGGTAGAGCCAGAGAACTGAGAGGCCCTGTGCGGGAAGGGACAGTGTGTGACGGTGAGGAGTGGCCTAAAGCAGAGTTAGGGCACCAGACCGAATAGACAGTGCCTTCCCCTGCAGGCATGGGGAAGCCCCCACAGGGGGATCTGAGTGTGGGCAGTGCATGCTACAGCCCTCAGTGGGGTCCCTGGGAGGGATAAGCAGGCAGAGGACCAGCTGTCCTTCCTCAGGGAGGCAGAGGCAGGGCTCTCCTCAGGGAGCGCCAGGATGGCATCACACACATCCTAACCACTGGAGGGTCGTTTGGCTGCCCTTCCTGGCTCGGGGGGCATCTGAGAGAGAAAAGGACATCAAGTAACAGGGTCTGAATAGGTGGGGGTGCCTCGGGCACATCTCTTTCCCCATTCATCAGCTTCATGACCTTGGGCGTGTTACTTAACCTCTCCAAGCCCCCATGTCTTCATCTGTAAAATGCGGACAGGAATAGAAGCCTCCTTAAAGGGCTGCTGTGTCAGGCACGGCGGTGTCGGCCACCGTCTACTCAGCTGGCTGGCCATCAGGCAGTGAGTGCCACTGGCACACCAGCCTCTTCAGGCCTGTGAGGGGCCCAGAGGTCAATCTGACTTGCTGTTTTCAGGGAGCTCCTGGTCAAGTCAGATGGCATAAGAAGTAGGGCCACGAGGAAGCAGGAGGTTATGGGATGCAGAGACGGAATGCAGCCCCTCAGAGCCTCTCACCACCTGTGCTGAGGCTTCCAGGCTCATCACCCAGATTTGGATGGAGCAGGGGCTGTTTGTATTTCCCTGAGGGGTTGGGGCTCGGGGGTGGAAGGGGAAGGCCCAGGAGAGCCAGGGAGCAGAGCTTTCTAAGGCAGGGAGGGGTTGTCAGAGGGACTAAGGACTGGGGCCCTGAGGATCTGGATGCAAGTGGGCCAGGCATAGAGTGGGGCAACCTGGTCTGTCCAGCTTAGTGCCCATGGTCCCTCCCAAGCCGCACCACCTGTCCCTGGGACCCTTCCCTCAGGCGGCGGGGCAGTGGGTGGACAGCAGTTGGGCTGGACTTGCCTTTCACAGATGAGAACACTGAGGTCTGTGCCCAGAGCCAAAGGTCAGAGCAGGAGGAGGAGGAGAGGTGCTTGGAGAGCCGAGGGGCAAGGACAAGTGAAAGGGCTGGGCTGGGGAGAGGCCTCACGTGAGGACTCTCCCTGGCTGCACCTCAGGCAGGTGCGGGAGGCCTGGGTGCTCAGGTTCCTCCACTGACAGGTGTGACCTGGTGGAGCTGTGGGTGTGGCTTGGCCACCATCCCCACGAAGGCCTCCGGGGCACCACCACGGAGCTGGACAAGGTAACAGCCTGGCTTAGGCTGATTCAAGCTCCAAATACATTCCATTGTCATGGGACCCCTCCCTGCTTTCAGCAGCTCAAGGCAGGATGGCCTGCAGTGGTGGTCCTCTTCTGAGCCCGCATATGCAGTGCCAGGAACCAGCCTCCCCTCTCCCTCTGCACCACCAGCGCCAGCGAGCCCACAGTCACCCCACCCATTCTCCACAGGCACTGCCTGCAGTCCCCAAGCCTTGCATATACCCACTACTCTCCATGCATTTTTACTTCGAGCAACAACACACCGAGAAATGAAAAGAGACGCTGAGACCTGAGAGAATTGCCCTACCCCTGCCCATTACAGCTCTCCCAGGGGCCCTGGCTGCCTTCGAGATGCTGACCCAGGCCCTTGTGCTGGTCTAAGCCCAGTCTGCTTCCTCCCCTTGTTCTGTGGGCTGATCACGCCAGGCACCCTTCTTTGCCACTACCCTCATACAGGATGGAGCTGGCCTTGGACTGTCCAGCGCCAGGTCTAAGAGACCTCCCGAGCCCTCTATCCAGCCTGCCATCCCCAAATGCCAGGCTCCCTGCAGACGCCACTGTGCACAGCTCCTGCTATGTGAGCCCTGCTTCTCTGGGCTTCTTGGGTGAGACCTCTGTGGCTTTCTTTATGAGTAATTCAGTGAGCCATGCCCTTCATGGAGTGAGTCATGGAATCCCCCCAAAAGCCCAATGTCAGAGAAGGCCCATTTACAAATGAAGATCTGAGGCTCTGAGAAGCAGATCCCACCAGCGAGGCAGATCTGGGACTCAGGAACAAGTCAGCTGGCTGAACCTGGCTCTTGACTGCAGAGCCAAACCCCCCATCTGCTTCTCTGAGCCATTCTCTTTGAGTCTCATGGGCATACCAACTAGATGGCTGGCCCAAGCTGGTCACAACGTGCACCCAGGGTGGATGAGTGGGGTTCTTGCCTGCAGGGTTATCAGCCCCAGAAGCTTACGGGGCTGAACTTCTTGTTCATCAGCATCCTTTTCTATCAAATGGGGGAAATGGAAACACCTTCCCTTGGGGTTGTGGTGTTATTAAAAAGAGTAAGTCCATGTAAAGCCTTAGAACCATGTCCAGCTACTGTGATTAACTTACTGCCCTTCTAACAACCATTGACTCTACCTTGGGACTCTGCTCAGCTTCACCCCGATGCCCACCCCTATCCAGAAAGCCCTCCCTAACCCCTGTATTCTGGCTGAGGCATCCATCCCTGATGCTGGCCAACTCGAGTGCCCATGATTCCAACTGCCGCCCTCACCCAGCCTCTATACTGTGCGGTAATCTTGGTGTACACTTCTTGGGGGTGGGCACCAGTGATGAAGGCCTCCATGTTGTTCTGTTGTGTCGTTCTGATGCTGAGGTCTCCTTGCTTCTTCCTCTGGGCCAAAGGGTCTGCTAGGGAGGAATCTCATTGCCTAAAGGCATTGTGGGAGGGTAGGGGACTCTCCCCTTCTCAGATCTTGGTCAGGCTCTGGAAGTTCCCTTATTAGGGGGTGGAGGAAGGTCGCAGGGCACACCACCACCTTTCCCCATCCTCTGCTGAGCCCATGGCTGGAGTCCAGGGATCAGCAGGAGTTCCAGGACCTGTCCTGTGACTTGTTACAGTCACACAGCTCCTTCAAACCCCCAGACCCCATGTCCCGCTCACTGCACATGCCTGAATTGGCCCCCACAGAGAAGGCACAAGGACACCCAGCTCCCCTAGACTCTGGGGTCCTCTTCCTAAAGGGTGTTCTTGTCCTCTTGGCAGGTTCTTTAGGATATTCTTACCCATTGGGAAGGAGGGGCTGAGGCCTTGGGTGCCCCTTGCATGAATGAGGGACATGTCCTGCTGCCCCCAGAGGGCTTCTGGTTGGTTAGGGACATTCAAGAGATTCCAGTCACTCCAAGAACCTATTTAAGCCTTGCCAGGTGACCCTGCTAGCACCTCGCCACCTGGACAACTGCCTGTGGGACTGGGCTGGGGTATGGGACCCCCTCCACCACGTGTCTCATGCCAGTTCCAATCCTACCAGTCAAGCCAGTCCTCCCCCAGACACTAACACCTGGGCAGCAAGGATTCTTGATATAGTGAAATGAACCAGGACAGGGGACTGGATGGGACAGCCCTTGGGAGTTCCCATGTAAAGATGTGGGCTAGAGTATGGAGCTGAGCATGCAGTGTGCATGTGTGTGCATGCGATGGGGGCAGGGCTCACAAGAGGCCAGTGCGGGTTTCCCAGAAGACTTCCCGGAAGAGGGGAGTTCTGGTCAGCAGGGAGAGAAAGGCACAGGCTCTACAGACCAAGAGAGGCAGGCTGAAGTGAGGTCCAGGTGTCCCTGTTAGAGCCTATGCCACTAGCCACCCCTTCCCCCACCCCTGCCCCACCCCCCCACGATCCTCCCTGCGGCTCCCTGTGGCCAGCAGCTCTGCAGCGCTCCGCTCTGCTCCACTCTGCTTCACTCCACTCCGCTCCAGGAAGGCCACCTCCTCCCTGCCCTCCTCCACCCTCCTCCTGCTGTCACCACTCACCGCTCATAGCCTTGAAGGGGTGGGGACCCCAGGCCTGGACACACCCCACTGTGGCCCCAGAGCCTAGCTGGTCGGACGGACGCACGGTTGGACGCAGGACCCCAGAGCCCCGAGGTGGGCAGTGTGCCAGGGTCCCTCACAGCCTTCTCAAGGTCAGTGCCAGCGGGGAATTCAGCTACTCTGGGGTCCTTGAGACCCGTGGAGCCCACCTTAAGCCCCTCATCCCAGACTTCAGGTCCCAAAGCAGTCTTTACCTCAGGTGTGCCTGAGGCAGGCAGGATCAGGGGGCAGGGGGCAGGACTGTATCCAACGGGCCCAGGTCCGGGGGTCTATTGGAAGAGGTCACAGGCCAGGGGCCAGCCTTGGTCCTGCTCATGGAGGCCTCACTGGGGACACCCCGCACCGGCCATGGGGAGCTAAAATTGGAAAGTAGCAAGTGGGAGGCAGCTGACAAAGCTATTTCTCGGGCTCTTCACTGTGCTCCGGTTTCAAGCTCCTGCTCCATTAACCTGATCCTCCAGGCCTCCCTCCCCCCACCTGGCTGATGAGGAGACGCCTCAGCCCTCAGGCCAGCACTGCTGAAGTCAGTCTGGAGAGCCCCCTGGTATGGGCAGGGGCGGAAATGCTCTTCTCTTATCTGAGATTCCAAAGGGCTCCCTGGGAACACACAATCCTGTCCCATGCTCTCTGTGTGACCTTGACAGGTCCCCTCCCCTCTCTGGTCCATGACCCCTCTGTATATGAAGTGGGGAGAATGCTGACTCTGGGGGGCTGGGAGAGCTGGTTACAATGCTGGGAAAGGAAATTTGGGGGAGGAGGATCAGGGTGGGAAACCGGGCCATGCCAGCCACCTCTTGGCCCAGTCCAGCCCAGCCCAAGAAAGTGCTTAGACACATTCTTCCCTTTAATTTGGCCCTGGGTCTGTTACCCAAGGCACCCTTGGGAAAGCCCAAGTCCAGGCTGGAGCATAGGAGAGGCATACAAGGGGGTGGCCCATCCTGGAGACAACTAGGCCCTGGAAGAAGGGAGTGGCTAGCCTCACCCTGAGCCTGATACTGGTCAGCACCTTGGACAGAGGCCAACGCCCTCCCTGGGGCCCTGTCTGGCCCTGCCTGGCCCCACACCCACTACCCCAGGGCACCTCTTCAAATAGCACCTCCTCTAGCCAGTATCCAGGGCCTGAAGACACAAGCACTGAGAGTGGGCTGGTGTAGTCACGGACACAGGGCAGGGAACAGGGAATTGGCGGGCTGGGGCTCAGGGGCTGGTTGGGGCAATGGGAATCAGTGAAAGGCTGGAGGCTGAATGAGAGGTAAGAAAGCTCAATACTGGGGACAGGACCTGGGAGGCCAGGAGATCTCAGGGAAGTGAAGGCAGCTCTGGAGGGGTGTGGGAATCCGAGAAGAGGGCATGGGCGGTGGGGGGCGGGGGGCATTGTCAGGAACTGAAGAAGGTTTACTGAGGGGGTTGGGGGTCCTGGGGGTGAGAAACATGATTGAGGTGACATAGATGGAGTCCCCCCCCCATGTGAAGGTCACCTGAGGCCTTGGCAAGAACCGTTCAAGCAAAGGGTGGGGACCAGTCCACCTGAAAGGTATGAAAGGGTCAATGAAGGTAGGCGGGCAGGCTGAGAGTGAAGATTACGCTTTCAAAAGCCTTCAAATGGATGGGCGGGAGCTAGAGCAGCAGCTAGAAACAGGTACTAGATGTTATGGTGTCTGGGACTAGTGGGGGACTGGAGAAGTAGGATAATAGCTTGAGATCCCATATGGGATCCCCACCATCTCCACAGGGGACCATCAGGTAGGGCGAGGCAGGGCTAGGGGGCAGCAGTACCCTCACCCAATCTGTCTCCCCCAGCGCCACCCAGGCTATGGGCATCAAGACAGCGTTGCCTGCGGCGGAGCTGGGCTTCTACTCCCTGGTGCTGAGTGGGGCTCTGGCCTATGCTGGTCGGGGCCTCCTTGAAGCTTCACAAGGTAACAGCGGGCTCTGGAGCAGGGAGTGGGATGCTTCATCCCCTGCGGGCTTCAGGGTTCCACCCAGCAAGGTTATAAACTTCAAGGCTTCAGACCCAGGATATTTCCTAAGCCCAGGGGTTTGGGCTGAGTTAGGTGAAGTCACAGGGAGAGACAGATGCAGAGGCCCTGACAGAGATCTGCACACAGAGCCACAGAGAGAGAAAGAGAAACTCTGACCCTTGGAGGTATAGTCAGAGACCTGGCCGGAGACACACAATGAGACCCAGAGAGAAGTAGAAGCAGAGAGAGAGAGACTTAGACCCATTTCCATCTCCCCAGGATCATGGTCAGCCCAGCTGTAGGGGCAGGTGTGGGTGTGGGCGTGAAGTCCCCCCAGCCCCCACTGAGGCCACACTCTGTTTTCAGATGGGGCCCACCGGAAGGCCTTCCGGGAGTCTGTGCGACCTGGCTGGGAATACATTGGCCGGAAGATGGTAGGTCCCCCACAGCCCTGGGTCCCTGACAGAGGTCCCTGATCCCGATATGTCTCTCACATCCCAGACCCTTTCCAACTCTCCCCATTCCAGATGTTCCCATGTAACAGAGGGCTCACGGTGAGGAGGGTCTCTGGCTTGAGTCTCAGAGTCTTCTGTTTCTCCACTGGTCCACCCTGTGTCTTCCTGGGGCCACATCAAGCCTGCCCCCAGGCACTGCTCATTTAGGAAATAAATTGAGACATGTTTCAGCAGGGGCCCCCAGCACCGTCTTTCCCAGGAACAGTGCCATGAATGGTGGAATGTCAGGCAATATGCCGAACAGAGGGGCAGGGCAGCTCACACACCCCATCCGTCATTTCTCTCTACCTACCTGGCTGGTACTTCCCCCAGAGGAGAAGGCGAGGGCCTCCAGCCATGGCTGTCCTCTAATGCATAAGAATACGGAGGTTGGGGAGGTGCTGGGGCTCTACTCAGCCAAAGTACCAGCCCATCCTGCCCCACTACCCCTCCTTAACTGCCCCGGCCTGCCCCAGGACGTGGCTGACTTCGAGTGGGTGATGTGGTTCACCTCCTTCCGCAACGTCATCATCTTCGCCCTCTCTGGACACGTGCTATTTGCTAAACTCTGCACGATGGTTGCCCCCCAGGTGAGTTGAACCTGAGCCACCCCAACCTCCCTTGCCAGCTCCCCCTGAGCTACAAGTGTTGGGGGTCCCACCTCCATTTGTATGGATAGATAAACCATCCCTTCTCCCTGTCCACAGCTCCGTTCCTGGATGTATGCCGTGTATGGGGCCCTGGCTGTGCTGGGCACAATGGGCCCTTGGTACCTGCTGCTACTGCTTGGCCACTGTGTCAGCCTCTACTTGGCCTCACTCTTGGGCCAGCCCTGGCTCTGTCTTGGCCTCAGTCTGGCCAGCCTCGCCTCCTTCAAGCTGGATCCCCTAATCTCCTGGCAGGTGTGCAGTGGGGAGGGGGAAGGGTAGAGAGGGGGAAGGACTAGGACCCCAACTTCTCACCCCATCCAAAGCCCTCATTTCCAGAGACTCCCCAAGCATTTCCTTCACTTCCCACCTGTCTCCAAGTCTCTGACTGGGGCACATGCCTGCCCACAGAGTGGTCCCCTCCGCCACAGCGAGGACATGTCCTGCTTGTTCCCTGTGCTATCCAAACAGTTAACATGAATGAGCCCTCAGTGGCTAGTGTTGATTGGCTCTGCAAGAGAGGAGGGAGAAGGATGAGGCTGGGCCCCTGTGGGAAGCTGGGTGGGCTTCCCAGAGACAGGGGCAACTGGTGAGCTGGCGGCCTGTTCTCTCCCATCCAGAGCGGGTTGGTAACAGGCACTTTTGATCTTCAAGAGGTGCTGTTTCATGGGGGCAGTGGTTTCACGGTACTGCGTTGTGCCAGCTTCGTGCTGGAGAGCTGTGCCCACCCTGACCGCCACTACTCCCTAGCTGACCTGCTCAAGTACAACTTCTACCTGCCTTTCTTCTTCTTTGGGCCCATCATGACCTTTGATCGCTTCCACGCCCAGGTGAGTGGACAACCTGTGGGCTTCCAGAGCAGGGCTGGGTCTCCCTCTCCAGACAGGGGCTCCCATCTCAGCTAGGGCTCCCAGGATAGGTTGCGACCTCACCTTCAGTCATGACTCCAGGATGAAGCTGTAATATCCAGCCTCCTCAGACCCCAGCTTGGGGCCACATTCCCTGCTCAGACAGGGGTCACAAGCCGGGGAAGTGACTCCAGGCTCAGGGAGGGCCGCCAGGATGAAGCCACCTCTCCCCTCACCCACGGATCCCCAGTTGGTGACCCCCCCCCCCCCCATTCAGACCCTCCTCCGGCAGGCCTTGCCTCCCCACTCAGACACTTCGCATCTCCCAGATGAGCCAGGTGGAGCCGGTGAGGCGCGAGGGTGAGCTGTGGCGCATCCAGGCCCAGGCCGGCCTCAGCGTCGTGGCCATCATGGCCATGGACATCTTCTTCCACTTCTTCTACATCCTCACCATCCCCAGTGACCTCAAGTTTGCCAACCGCCTCCCGGACAGCGCCCTCGGTGGGTGCTCGTCTGGGCCAGAACACGGGGCTGGGAAAGACAGAAAGACAGACCCTCTGCGCCCCAGGGCGTCATTGCTGGGGAGCTGACAGCTGAAAGGGCACAGCACCGATCCAAGGGTGGGGGAGCCGGGATTTACTCTATGAAATGCTTGGGACTTGGAGTTAGCTCTGCTCTGTGAGGCCAGAGCGATAGCTGCAGAGCCTGCCTCGCAAGGGCCTCGGATTGATTTCCACTGCCCCAATGGGGTCTCCCTGGGGCGGGCCGTACCAGCTCCTCCCCCAGGAAATGGGGGTGTGGCCTCCGTGAGTGCGGGTCAGCTGCCAGGGCCTCCTCTACGACCTGACCTGCGGAGAGAGGCTGTAGGGTAGGGCCCGGTTTCCTGCCTTCCCACCACAATTTGGGGGATCCTGGGAGCGGAGACCCACATGACTCCCCCCAGGCAGTGACGACACCCTGTCCCCAGCTGGCTTGGCCTACTCAAACCTGGTGTACGACTGGGTGAAGGCTGCCGTCCTCTTTGGCGTGGTCAACACCGTGGCGCGCCTTGACCACTTGGACCCACCTCAGGCTCCCAAGTGCATCACAGCGCTCTATGTCTTCGCTGAAACGTGAGTGTGAGATCCGCGGGAAACACCGCAGGGATCCTCACCCTCCCGTAGCCTCTTTCTCCCATTCCCCCTGAGCTCTACTCCTGGCTGATTCACACCCATCCGCTCTCCTCCCACAGGCACTTTGACCGTGGCATCAACGACTGGCTTTGCAAGTGAGTTGGGGTGGGGGGGTAGGGTGGAGTAATGGTCACAGCCATCTCCTGAGGTGTGTGACTCCGGCAGTGCAGAGATGGGTCCACGTTTTAAAAGATTCCCTGAGCCAGAGGAAGCAAAGAGGGGGTTGTGGCAGTGGGCTAGGTGAAAGGGGTTTGGACATGAATGGGGGCACTGGAGGTGAGAGAAATGGTTGGAGTCAAGACACACAGCAGGGACCCTGGACAGGACTTGGCCATGGATTGCAGGGATCAAGAAGGAGAAGGAAATGGCCCCTAGATTCCTTTTTGCCTGGGAAGATGGAGGGGCAGCATTAGAGAGGGGTTTTATGTGAGAAATGGTTGGAATCCGGGAGATATTCTTGTGGAGGTTCAGGGAGGTTGCTGGGTCTGAGGGTCTGGAGTTCAGAGAAGCCTGGAGGACTGATGTAGCTCTGAGCTTTATGAGTGTGGGACGGTGGTCTTTAGTCCTTGGGAGTGCATACGTCCCAAGGAGAGAGAGTAAAGAAGAAGAGAGAAAGTGCAGCTGGGATTGGAGCTGGAAGGACTCCCACTGGGGGAGAGAGGAGAGTGGTAGAAGGGACTGAAAAGTGCGGTCAGAGGAGCAAGTCAGGACAGCATGACAGTCTGGAAACCAGGAAGACCACCCAGGCACGGTGGGGGCAGCTGGGTCAGATGCTGCTGGGGAAGCTAGCTAGTGAGGGGGAGACAGAGGAGTTGCTGAAGGGAGACGTGAGGTGTCTTAAGACAGCAAATAGTGGAACATGCCTGGTTGCTAAGAGGAAGTCTAAGTTTGGGAGGCAGGATAGAGAGGTGATTGACAGAGTGAGGTCTCCAAGGAGGGAGGAGGTGATGGAACCAGTGCTAGGCACAGGCGTGGCTTCAGGACAGGGAGGAAGAAGAGAAGCCAGCATCGGTGCAGGGTGGCGGGTTAGTGTCAAGAAGTAAGGGTCCACCTGAAGCCTTCAGTTTTCGCCATGAAATAGGAGGCAAGGTCAGCAGCTGAGAGATGCGGGGTTTGGCATGGAGGGAGGCAGCATCTTCATGGCCCCTTTCTTCTTGCCTAGATCCCCCCACCACACCTACTCATCACTGGGGGGAGAGATAAGGGTGGATTAGCCACTGCAGAGCATGGCAGAAGAAGCTGACTAGAGAAACCTTAGCACTGAGATCCCGGGTGGGGTTGGAGGTGGTGGATTTATGGACTCTAACACGTGAAGGTATGAGATATTCCTCACCAGGGCTTAGCTTCTTGGGTGCAAGTGAGGAGAATGTGGGTGATTGGGCTCTTCCCGTTGGGTGGGAAGAAGTGAAGGATAAGGGGTTTTAGGTTATTTATAAAGATGACTCATTGGATTTAAGCCAGTTAAAGAGGATGGTAAAGATAGGATCTCAAGGTGAGGAAGAGAGGGAGGAGTCTATGAGATCCCAGTTCTCCAAAAGAACTGGAGCTGGGGGCCATGTCAGGAGGGGGGGGGGTGGAGAATGGTAACTAGGACAGAATGAAATTTCAAGTGGTGACAAAGTTGGAATATGGTGTGGAGAAGAAACCATTGGAAATGAACAGGTCAAGGCATGGAGAAGTGTTACTCAATGGGTCTTCTACTGAATTTATTTAACAAATATTTATTGAGTACCTACTATGTGCCAGGCACTGTTCTAGGCACTGGGGATACAGCAGTGAACATGGCAAAGACTCTGAACACATGGAGCTTACACTCTAGTGGGGAGAAACAGCCCATAAACAGGTAAACAAAATATATATAAGATAATTTTAGAGAGTGGTAAGCATTATGAAAAAAAATAAAACAAGTGTGATGGGATAGAAGCTGGCCACAGGATAGAAGCTTCTATAGTTGTGGTCTGGGGAAGCCTCTGTGGGATGATATTTGAATTGAGACTTGAGTGATAAGGAAATCTAGGGAAGAGAATGTCAGGGAGAAGGAGCAAGTACATAGGCTTGAGGCCGGAACAAGCTGTGTATATCTGAGAGACAGGAAGGCAAGAATGAGGGCTAACTGGTGGGTGTGAGGTCAGGGAAGGAGGCAGAAACCAGACATCATGGGATCTTCTAGCCTTAGTAAGGAGGTGGTCTATTCTAATCGTAATGGGGAGCCTTGGGGGCACATTTGATTGTGGAAGTCCTATGATCTACTCTGACTGCCATGTGGAGAACGGATGGTAGGGGGCCAAAGGCAGAGGCAGGGAAATGACTTAAGAGACTCTTGCAATAGAGAGGAGAAGACATGCTGGACAAGTAGTGGTAGTGAGGGTGGCAAGCAGCAATCAGGACTGCATAGAACCCACAGAACTTGCTGGCTTGGATGTGGGGAGGGGAACTGACAGTCCAAGATGGTGCCAAGGCTTGAGTAGAGGGAAGTGTCATTATCTGAGATGAGGATGCAGCAGGTTTCGACAGGGATGGGGGACTCGGTCATTCAAATGAGATGTCTAGTGACAGTTGGATGTGTGAGTGAAGAAAGTGAACTAAAGACCTAGATCTGGGGCTCATCAGCCTAGAGACAGTGTTCAAAGTCTTGGGTCAGATGAGATTGCTTGGGGAATGGATGAGAAGACACCGAAGTTCAAAGCTGAGCCTTCCTCATTCTGAACTTGGGTAGAGGAGGACCAGGCATCTGAGATCAGGAACATGGGACATTCTCCAGGATGACAGTGTTGAGGAGGGCTGCCCTGTGGTATATTCTTTGCCTTTCTCCTACTTGCCCTCTCCCACACCCCCTGCTGGTCCTTTCTCCTGCCTTTCTTGCAGGTACGTGTATGACCACATTGGTGGGGAGCACTCCGAGGTGATCCCAGAGCTGGGGGCCACTGTGGCCACATTTGCCATCACTACTCTGTGGCTTGGACCTTGTGATATCGTTTACCTATGGTCATTCCTGAACTGCTTTGGCCTCAACTTTGAGCTCTGGGCACAGAAGCTCGCAGAGTGGGGGCCTCTAGCACAAATCGAGGTGAGTGGGAAAAGTTGGGGGCAGGGGTTGGCTGGGCCACTGGAGGGGGTGGCCTTGCTGCTCTCTGGGATCTTCCAGCCACATGTAGAGTTCCTGAAGAGTTCTCAATCCAGAACTTTCTCACCACGACTTCCTGGCTATCAGGGCAATGGCTCCCCCTGTGGGTATCTAGCACCCCCTTCTGTGGAGTGTGGACACCTGGGCCAGGCTGTGTCAGTCAGACCCTCCTCTCTGTCTGGTGGTCAGTATTCCCATCTTTAACAATGAGGGAGGGCTGCCCTGGGGACTCTCAGGCACCCAAGCTCATCCCCAGGACCTGGGGTAGCCATGTGGGCAGGGTCTCTGACCCATGGTGTCCTCTTTCCACTGGCCCTCTTGCCAATGCCTTCTTGGACTGGACAGGCTTCTCTGTCGGAGCAGATGTCTCGCAGGGTCCGAGCTCTCTTTGGGGCCATGAACTTCTGGGCCATCATCATGTACAACCTTGTAAGCCTGAACAGCCTTGAGTTCACAGAGCTGGTCGCCAGACGCCTGCTACTCACAGGTGAGGGATGGGGGTGTGGACACAGAAAGTGCCAGGCATTCACCTTGAGGACTGTGACCTCCTGAAATGCCGCCATTGCAGCCCAACACCCCGGGGACTCAGCAGGGAGGGCCAATCATGTGGGGAGAGGCATGAGAAGGAAAGCGTCGCTGAGGCTGGGGTCCTGCTCCCAGGCGTCGATGACCTCTTCCCCACACAGGCTTCCCCCAGACTACTCTGGCCGTCCTATTCGTCACCTACTGTGGTGTCCAGCTGGTGAAGGAACGAGAGCGAACCCTAGCACTAGAAGACGAGCAGATGCAGGACAAAGAGAAGCCGGAGTAGCTGGGAGGAGTAAGAGGGAAGAGGAATGGGCACTGCTCAGCTACTCCCGGGTCCGGCCCAGGTCAGGCCGGAGGGGGCCTGACCACTAGAATAAAAGACTTTTCTACCACAGTTCGGCTATTCCCTGTCCCTTCCACCAGCAATCTCCTGGCTTCTTGTCCATGCTGTATGAGGAGGTGGGGTCTCTGAGCCCCAGGGAGGGGGGGGGGTTAGGCTCTAGGGGCACCAGAATGTGGAGACAATACACCCATGGAGTGCGGAGGCCACTGCCCTGGGCAACCCAGGCGCTCAATCTGGCATCTTCAACCACCTGGTCACGGACTCCTGGAGGACCTGATTCTAGACCCTGAGCTACTTGCTCAGAAGGTACTTTATTCCTTCCCGGGCTGCCGAGTGTGCTGGAGACGGATGCTCCCCAGCTGACAGGCAAGGAGATGGGGTCCTGTGGGTACTTCCTCCTTGGCACACAGGTGGTCTGGGACGGGCCCAGAATGCAGCTTGGGACACCCCCCTGTGTCTCTGGTTCATGGAACAAGAAGACTGGGGAAACGGGGACCGGAGAGCCCTAAAGTTCCTGGACCCTGCCAGCAAGTCTAGGACTAGGCAGCGAGTTCTCCTCTGCTGAAGAGCACCCCCATGGCAGGACGGGATCCAGGTGGACTCTGGCCCCTCCCCACATCCTCTTGGGAGCCCCCAAAATCCAGGCTCGTGTGGCCGCAGAGTGGGAGGGGTACTCAGCTCAGGCCTCGGGGCTGGTCACATCTTGGTCAGGCGCAGCACGTTGAGCCGCACAGGAAGGAAGGTGGCGCCGGCTGCGTAGGCTATCTCCCGCAGGACACCCTCCCACTTCTTCTCATCCTCATTATATCTGGTGGTGAGAGGGAGGAGTGGGGACAGGGACACAGAGCTGGGTCAGCAGAGTGGGCCCCAGCGGGGAGGGGTGGCTGAAAATGTCCCTGAAGCCCCAGGCCCATCTCCAGAAAGGTCTGGTTCTGGAGAATTCTCATGCCCTAGGAAAGGACCCCCCAGCACAAGGCCCACCCCCCAAAGAAGAGCCACCCCACGTTCCAAGAAGGGTCACCTCTCAAGGAATGTCACACTCCTCCAGGAAGGCCTGCATCTCCACAGCACCTCCTCTGGAGAATTCTGTACTCAGCATTCCACATGTCCCCCCAAGACCCCCTGTCCACACGTAGCAGTGGGAATAAGGGCAGTTTCAGCAGGTGCCCCAGGTACCGAAACCTCTTCCCTCCACCCCCAGAAAGGGCCAGCTTGGAAAGTGATGGTTCTGGGCAGTTGGGGTCCAGCTTCTTCTCAATCCTGGCCCCAGCTTTCCCCTCCAGCAAGAGTACTCAGGACAGAGTGGGGAGGAAAGACCTGGCTCCCTCTTCAGGGCCCCCTCTACTCCCAGGGGCCCGTTTCCATGGGTCTGGGCCCTAAGCCTGGGCCAGCTCCTGGCTGCGGCATGCTTGAGCCTTCTCAGTCGGGTGTGGTCCCCTGTGAGCCCATAGACACCTTGCCAGTCAAACGGGAAAGAACCGGGCTGAGCCGGGCATGTCTGCTGTCCCTTCCCCAGGGGGCTCTCTGGAAGAGGATCACCCTATCCCCAGATGAGCTTCCCAGGTGTCACTGGGGGGCATCAGCCTTGCTTGGGGACTACCCTGGGCCCAGGCTCACCTCCAGATGTCATTGAGCTCTGTGGGGACCAACTCTCCAGACTCAGTCTCCAGCGTGGCAAAGCCACCGATGGCATACAGGGTGCCCGCCAGGCTGACCAGGCTGAGTGAGCTGCGTTCCTGGGGGAAGGCCTCGAAGGGTGCCCACCTGGTGGGAAGGAAGGGGCGTGAAGGGGTGTGTCACCCAGGGGCCTCGGCAGCCCCAGCACCCACAGCTGTAGCTACAAACCCCTTGGAAACCCGAATCCCAAGCACCCATGCTCCCAGCACAGCCTCCTGTGTCCTGACCCTGCTAGCACTGCCCTCTGGTCTTCCCCATTCTCCTGCCCCTCCCATTTCCCTTCACAGCTCCCTGGTCATAGCATCCAGTCTACCCTGTGCTATCCACCATGGATTCCCCCAGTGGCTCTCCTTTGCTCCTGAACTAATTCTTCCAGGGGAGCCGCCCTCCCCTGATGCCCGTGCCCCACCCTTCTTCCCCTCTTCACTGCCCAGTTATTCTCAGGGTCTCTTCACTCCGCTCCTCTGACCCTGAAATTGGGCCTTCATCCCTACGCTCCAAAACAGCTCTCCGGTCCCCAGCCACCACAGAACATAAAATCCAGGCACAACACACATCTCTGTTGATGTGACATTCTCAACTCCCACCTGCCCACCTCCCACCTGCTCTCATGTCCTCAGATTCCTTCCTGGATAATGCATCCACCCCCACAATCCCTGGGGCTTGGGCCTTAGCTTCTCCCTCTTATACTCTCTCTCCTGAGGGAGTTCATCCCCTCCGTTTACTGTTGTACCCAGATCTCTCCAGCTCAGCATTTCCTCCGCCCTGATGGGCTCCTCCTGGGCACTCCCAGGCCCCTCAAATCCACATGTCCTAACTGGACCCTCTAAGTGCTACTCTAAGTGTGACCCGTGGACCAGCAGCATCAGCAGCACCTGGGCTGGGATGCAGGGCAGGGAGGGAGCAGGGGTTGTTAGAAATATACACTCAGGCCCTTCCCCAGGCCCGAGAATAAGAATCTGCATTTTAACATGACCCCTAGGAGATTCGTGTGCACATCACAGTGGGAGATGCGCTGGCCATGTGCGTCCCCTCTGCCTCATCTCCGTGGTGCCCCATCTGCAGGCTACCACCCCCTCCCACTCTATGACTATACCCTTGCCTCCTGGGAAATCTCTAATCTGTTCTCTGCATCAGCTGTCACCTAAGACATACAGATGTGAGCCTAAAACACATCACAGGCGTTTCACCGCTCTCAGGATTAAGTCCCCCAGCCCTGCTTGCCCCCTCTCCAGCCCCAGTACCCCCATCCTCACTTCCCCATCCCCATCCAATCTTTCCTCCAACAGGCCTGCCTTTTCCCTCCTAACTGCCTTGGCACCAACTTTCCTTGGCCTGGGGCATCCTTCTCCCGCCATCCCTTTTGCTGGCGAAGTCCAGGTGGACTGCCGGTTCAGTTTTCCCCTGACCGCCCAGCACCAGACTCCTGCCCAGTATGACTCTGTACAAGGAACCAGGCGTCTCCCCCCGCACTCCTGGGAACTGTCTCTTGCAGACCACGCTGGCCCTAACCCTGGCCCCAAATCGTGGAGGAAGCCCCCCTCATGGCTGATCAGGAGAGAGAGGCTACTTCTGTGCTGATGTCCAGGGGCAGCAACCATGGTTCCTGCCAGGGCCATCACAGAGCGAGCCAACAGGTCCAAAGTCACACAGCCAGGCAGTCACAGTGGGGCCCTTGGTCTCTGGCTGCCTAGGGAAAGGGGCAAGAAACAGCCATACTTGTTGTCTGTAATGCTGTACACTTCAGCTGAACTGGTCAGCCCCGTGTCTGTGACCCCAGCGGCTACAAAAATGCGGCCATCGTGGACGGTGGCCCCGAAGAGGGAGCGGGCCGTCTGCATGGGTGCCAGCTCCTTCCACTCGAACTTCTTAGGGTCGTAGACGCACATCTTCTTCAGGCACTTCCTGGGGGATGGAGGACAGTAAGTGAGAGGGCAGAAGCCTGAACACAGCGCCGCTCCTCTGGTTCAGCCGCTCTGGATGCCTTGCCCAGGCAGCCCGCACAAATCCCCGACAGCCTGGGGAGACTGTGCTCCCGCTCTGGCCTACAACCCTGCTGCTGCCCTCGCTCCAGTCCCGAGCCTTACCTGTCACTGCCTTTGCCGCCAATGACGTAGACCAGGTCCATATGGGAGAGCACCGCGTGGCCGTACACGGCGTAAGGCAGAGGATCTGATTCGCCCCATTTGAACGACCTGGAGGAGACAGGAGTCGGGCGAGCGCCGGGTTCAGGAGTGAGCTGGGTCCCTGCCTCTGCATTCACCCACACACCCAACACATATCCGGGGTACACCCGATGTATTACCGGCACCTCTCGGGTGCCCGCTCCCACTCAGCGGCCCACCGCTCTGCCCCTACCCAAATCCGCCTCGGCCCGCAGCCCGGGATTCTGGTCCTGGCCCCGGCCGCCGCCTAGCCCCTCAACCCCGCCCCCGGGCCCCTCAACCCCGCCCCAGCCCCTGCTCGCAGGCCCCGGGCTCTGGCTCTGGCCCCCGCCGTCCTCTCAACCCCGCCCCCGGGCCCCGCCCCAGGGCCCCCAACCCCGCCCCCAGCCTCCGCTCTCAGTCCCGGGCTCTGGCTTTGGCTCCAGCCGCGCCCCTCTAACCCCGCCCCGGGCCCCAGCTCACAGACGGTCGTAGCACATGACCGAGTCTAGACTGCGCTCGCCGTCCTTGAGCTCTCGGCCGCCGACCACGTAGATGGAATTGAGAGCCTCTCCCAGGCCGAAGAGGCAGCGCGGCGAGGGCAGCGGCGGCATCCCCAGCCACTCGGAGTCCAGGTGGTCAAACTGCGGGTCAGGCGTCCAGTCAGCCACCGGCCCCACACCCCCCACTCTCCCAGCCCAGCACAGCACAGCCCCACCACCCTGGGTCACAGATGAGGCCGGGTCTCCAGGTAAGGCCAGCGCAACCTGGAGGCCATCCCTGGAGGCCTAACCTCCCTCCAGGATGAGAACCAGGGAGGGCCCCCGGAGGTGGGCGCCCAGAGACCACATCACAGCACCACAATGGGGCCCCTCACGCAGAGCCATGTCCCTTCCCCAGTACAGCTCGGGAACTGAGGCCTGCCTGCCCTCCGTTTTCCACCCAACCCCACTGTACAGAAAACTGTACAGCTCTACCAACCATACCCAAAAGTCTGACACCTCCACAGTCTTACATCCATATCTGTGGCTCAGCTTTCTGAGGGAGCAATGTGCCGATGGGCACTTTATAACCATCTATAACCTTCAAACAACCTTATCAAGCAGGAAGAATAATATCCCCAGTTACAAACTGAGGCCCAGAGAAAATAAACAATGCCCACGAAATACCTTGGCTGGAAACTGCTGGAGTTGCCCCCTTCCCTCCCTACCCCCCCCCCACGTTTAACCCTGATGCCTAGTTGCCCCTCAACATTCTCTACAATTGGTCAGGCCTCACCAAGCACACCACTCACTAGGCTCATTCCAATCCGTGTCCCTTGCTCACCATTCCTCAGGCAGAAGCGCCCTAACTTCCCTTCATGTGTCCAAATTCCACTCAAATGGCAAGACCCAAACCTACATGGCCAGTCACTAGGAAACCACGTCTGCCCTCTGAGATCCTGCAGTACCCTATGACTTGGACTGGTCACCTGACTCTACTGGTCCTTTCTGGCCCTCAGTTTTCTCATCTGTACAGTGAGAAGACTAGGCAGGATGGTCCCTGTGTATAGGACACTCTTATTCTATACTCCAGTCCTGGCCTCATGCCAAGGTCCTGCCCCAGACCCTTCCACTGCTCCTCCTTCTCACTTTGCCTGATCCCAATCCCTGTGCAGAGAGAGGGCCTCCAACATACTAGACCTCCCTGGGGCTCACATGCCCCTGAAACTGAGACATCAGTGTTACACTAATTGCCAGTTGCCTATAACTGTCTTCAACCTTCAGGTAAGTGGCTGTCAGTCAACCTCTCTGGTCTACATCTCATCTTAGACACAGTGGCACCCCCAACAAGTAGACACAAGTCTCTCATGGGCCCCAAAGCTGACCCCCGTTCCCAGAACCAGCACTGGCTGCTCCTCCCAGGGCTGGGCAGGCACCTGCAAGAAGTAAGCACTCATGGGATCCTCTTTGTTGTCCTCGTTGTAGAAAAGGCCCCCAGCCACAAAGACCTGGTTCTCCTTGGTCACGAGGCTGACATGGTTCTTGGGGATCTGGGTCGAGAGGGAGGCACAGTAACACTCGTTGGCTGCCGGATCATAGGCCACAGCCCCCTCCTCACTGATCATGAAAATGAGGTCCTGCAGGAACATGCCAAAGCGCAGAGTGTCATTGAGGATCCCGGGTAGGATGCGTTCCGCCTCCTCCTCCTCGTCCTCCGCCTTGGCTTCGCCCGCGCTCTTGTCAGCGGCCTTGGCCCCTGCTGCCTCCTTCCCCTTGTCCTTCTTCTTCTTGCGCAGCACGGTGAGGCGGCCCTCATGCGCGTCCTTCACCATCTGCACCTTGCGCAGCAGCTCCGGCTGGGCACGCACGAGAGGGTGTTTCTCCACGCGGCTCTCCAGAAAGGCCCGCGGCAGCAGGCGGCAGCGCACACTCTCAAAGACGGTGGGCAGCGCCCGCTGGCGCTCCTCCTGTGCCTTGGCGTCGCCGCTGCCCGCCCACCGCATCACCGCCTCGAACACGGCCTCTTCCTTCTCCACATTGAGGCCGTCACTGGAGATGATGGCGATGAGCTCGTCGGCCGAGAGCCCGAGGAAGTCGGCGTCGCGCGCCACCAGCGAGAAGCGCGCGCAGATGAAGTCGCGGGCGGCCACGGCCAGGCGCGCACAGTCCAGCAGGAGGCCGAGGCGGAAGACGGCCAGGCAGTTGGCGAGACACAGGCGCTTCTGTAGGAAGGACACGCAGATGGTGAAGATGGATGGGATCTGGAAGCGGTGCGCCGCGGCAAACAAGTCCTGCACGCTCGCCTCGTCCAGCGCAATCTCTGACGTGTACAGGTAGTGCAGCACCTGTGCCACCACGTCCGGGGACACCTCCTCCAGGCGCACCTCGCCCGCGTGCTCGGGCTCGGCCAGGAAGCGTGCGCGGAAGTAGGGGCTGCAGGCGGCCAGCACCAGGCGGTGGCATGGGAACTCGCGGTCACCCACCCGTACCACACAGTCGAGAAACTTGCCGTGGTCCAGCATGTCCTTGAGCCCGTCCTGCAGGAGTGTCTGCTGATACAGACGCTGCTCCTCTGCCTGCTCCAAGCCCAGCGTCATGGTGGGTGGCTTGGGGGTGCTGCTGTCTAGCCGGGGCCTCCTCTTTCTATTCCCCTGCTTTCCTTCTGGGTCACTCTTCGTCTACGCAGCTGTCTTCGCGGGGCTATATATAGAGGTGGACAGGGCCCTGTAAGGCGAGCTGCCTGGCTTCCTGCACATGACACAGAGGGGACAGCTGGGCAGGAGACCCCTCCCAGAGCGGCCTTGACTCAGCCCCGGGCGCTTATGGGACAGGGGTGGGGAATTTGGGCCTATGAGGGCCTCAATGCCTCATTTCTAAATGGAGCACAGCAAGGCCTTGACTACATTCCTTGGTCAGGCAATGCCCCTGAGGGGAGGAGTTGACCCAAGCTCTGCCCCTCAGTCCAGGGAGAGAGAAGCATCGGTGTCCCTCCCCCAGGATCTCCCTTGTTCATGCCTCCTGGGCCTTTCTGTCTGGGTGCTTCTGTGTTCCTCCCTGAGTATATCTCATCCCAGCCATCCCCGGATATAGGGGTTTCCTGTTCAATGAACTTGGAAAGGCATTCACTCATTGGAGACCTTGTTGCCATGTCTTTTAAATGGGAAGACCTTACCCCTTCCTACTCCAAATCTGAGACCCTCCTTAGACTGTGCAAGAAAGCAAGAAGGTGCCTTAGGATAAACTTGGTCACTACTTTTCTAAGGGCCTGCACAGGTCACATGGCTCTGTTGAGCCTCAGTTTCCCTTTCTACACAATGGGGAGTTTCATGAATTAGAGTCTAAGGACCTCAGCTCTGCTGAGGTTCAGTGTTCCTGGGAATACACTGTCTCAGGGTTTTAACATTGTAAGGTGTCAGACATGCTAAGAAAGTAATTTTCTAGGATTCAACTATTCTAGGTACTTAAATTCCCAGGGTTTTAACATTCTAGGGGAGGGACAGTCTGGAGTCTAATGTTCAAAAGTAACACTCTAAGAGTTTAATATTGCAAGATAGCTGTCTATGCTCACTGTTCTTGATTCATATAAGCTTGATCAGAGCCTACCTTGGCCTTGGGGCCCTTGCACCCTGTCTACCATCGAAGAGGTGTCAGGGTAAAGGCCCAGGGTGGCCAGTACTGATTCCCAGCCTTCTCTGGACTTACCACCCTTCCCCCACTACACACACACACAATCAGCCGCAGCCACCAAGATTAACTTGTTCCCAAAGTGCCAGAAGCTGCAGCTGTGGGTTAAATTTAGCCCCCAGGACACTAGTGTGAACTGTTATGGGGCATTCTCCCATCATTCCTCTGAGTCACTTGTTTATAACCTCGAGCTTGAGGGGTGGAGGGATTGGAGAGGAGACCAAAAGATGGCCCAGGTCTGAGTCACCTCCCCTTTTTTGATCTCAGAGATGTCACTGCCTGTCCCCCATGAGCAATGCCTTCAACCATCGTTTGTTCACCCCACCAACAGGTCTAAGAGAGGCAGCCGCTGGACAGATTCTGGAGGTGGTCCTGTCCCTCTTGTGGAAAGGGTCAAGTCTCACCCCAGGGCTTCCAGCCCAGCCCTGACTGTAGACCATTTCCAACAGGGACCATCAGTGAAGATATCAGGCTCTGAGGGGCTGAGCAAGTTGGTCAGGTCACATAGCTAGCAAGAGCCCGCGCCAGGCTTCAAAGCAGATGTGCTCACCTCCGGAGACTGTGGGAATCCCTCCCTACCATATTGCTTCCCACTAATTAACAAGAACAACAAAAATTAGCGGCTGTTTCATTTTCCAAAGACCAGGACAGAAAGTATATATGGAACAATTAACTTATGTTTATCAGGTGACTCAATGACATATTTTTAGATTATGATGACTCCCATAGTGTTCACTCCCTCCCAGGCATTCCACTAGCGTATTTATATGTAGCTCATTCATTCATCAAGAACCTGCTGTGCACTCTGTTCAGTGCTGAGGATTCAACAGTGAACACATCAGGCAGGAATTCCTGTCTTTATGGTACTTACATTCAGCCCAAGTCATGGGGGGAGTCAGCAACAAGTAGTTACACAGGATGTCAGATAATAGTAACTGCTAAATGACAAGTGGCAGAGAAGGGGTCATGGAAAAGGACAGGTGGTAGTGGTAATAATTTTAGTGGAACAGTCAGGATGAACTCACTGAAAGGATGCCATTTGAGCAGGTTCAAGCCATGGGTTAGGAGGATTCTGGGTGGGGGGGTGGGGTACAGCTTGAGCAAAGGCCCTGAGGCAGGAGTGCACCTGGCAGGTTCCAGTGGGGCTGGAACAATGAATGAAGAGGTGAGTAGGAGGGAAAAAGGACGGGGGGTTAGGGTGGGGGAATCATGTAGGGCCACTTGGGCCAGTTTTTCCTTTCAGTGAAATGGAGTGCCACTGTTTATTGTTTATAGTTATGAGAAATGCAAACATATCCATAAGTAAAGAGAATAATATGTCAGTTTAACATGTACCCACCTCCCCATTTCAGCAACTATCTAGTCACCAACTCATGGCGGATCCTGTTTCACCTCTGCCCACAGCCACTCTGGTAGTCACCCAAAGAGCCAGCCAGGGATTGGATGTGAGTACGGGAGAGAGGGACATAACTGCATGGCTTTTGGTTGACTTAAGGGAAAATGTCATCTCACTTCATCCTTTTAATTTTTACTCATTTATTTTTTTTTTAAGATTATTTATTTGAGAGAGAGAGAGAGAGCATAGAATCAAGGGGAGGGGCAAAGGGGGAGGAAGAAGCAGACTTCCCACTGAGCAGGGAGTTCAACAATGGGAGACTCCATCCCAGGACCCCAGGTCATGATCCAAGCCGAAGACAAATGCTTAACTGGTTGAGCCACCCAGGCGCCCCTCATTTTTACTCATTTAATCTTACCCAAAATTATATTATTTACCCCCTTTTATAGAAACTGAAATTTAGATGGCCAGCAAATAGTCTTGTCATGTTTTCTTTTTAAACAGCTTTGTTGAGGCAGAAGTGACACAATTAACTACATGTACTTAAAGTATAAAATTTGATACGTTTTTTAAAAAAGATTTTATTTATTTGAGAAAAAGAGAGCGCATGAGCATGAGGTAGATATAGAGCATGATGGGATTTGGAAGGCCCACAGAGGGAGAAGGAGAAGCAGACTCCCCACTGAGCAGGGCATCCAATTATGGCGGACTCTATCCCAGGATCCCGGGTCATGACCTAAGCCAAAGGCAAATGCTTAACTGACTTGAGCCACCCAAGTATCCCACAATTTGATAAGTTTTGATATATACACACACATACCCATGAAACTATATATATAGTTATATATAACTATATATATATGAAACCAGCACCACAATCACGTTAAAAGAATGTATTCATCAGCCACATGTCCTTGTGCCCTTCTTTAATCCCTCCCCCATCTCTCCCCACAACAACTCAAGCCTAGATAGTCACTAATCCACTCCATCACCGTCATTCATTTGTATTTTGTAAAGTTTTATATAAGCAGAATCATGGCGTCTGTCTTTCTGTTCTGACTTCTTTTACACAGATAACTATTTTGAGCTTCAGCGAGTTTGCCCACTCATGTTCTGCCTTCATTAGGGATCTTAGCACATCACAAGGGTTATTTAAGAAAAATGCCAAGTCAAAATCTTGAGAAAATTTACACGCATTTCTCCGAGGTCAGAGAACACCTTGCCAATGCACCAAGAAATTCAACAACATCTGCTGCCCTCAATGCATGAACAGGCCTCACCCTGACGTAGGCTTGTGGGGCGATGACTCAGCTGCTGAGTATTTGCTGGAGTATTTCCTGCTATATGTCCATATGTGGCAGACAGTTGTCACTCTTGGTGGTCTCCTCACATCTCCTAAGTAGTCTTTCTATGTTTGGGACAGTCCCACATCAGTGGTCCTTCCCCAGGGTAGAAACCAGAACTTTCCCTGATCTCTGACAGTCTAGAAGAAAAAAAAAGATATCAGTAACCAAGGGACCTCAAAGACACAGTGAGACCTATGTAAAGTGAAGCCCCCCAGTTTACAAGGCTGACTGCCACTGAGCTCTTTGGTGCTACAATAAACAATTTATTGAAAAGATGACTTCTGGCCTACACAATATGGGACTCATTTCTCCCCATTCTTCTCTGTTAAGTACAATGATAAACCATGGAGATATGCAAGAGGCAATTAAAGGGTAACTCAGAAAGATGGAAGAAGGATGACTAATTGGTTTGGGAATCTAAGAATAAAGGAACATCTCAGCAACAGGTGTCTCCCTCACACACACCCAGCAAAGGATGACCCGGGTGGGTTTATTCATCTCACAAATTGAACAGGAGTCCCAATGACAATACCAAACAAATGCAGCATCACCAGCAAGGGGAGTGTGTCAGAAGCCCACTAACAACAAGCAGCCAGGGAAAGGGCTGTCCTTCCATATCTGGCCTGAGACCCATCTCCCTGCCAAGGGACCCTGGGCAACCTGGCCTGGGGAAACTCCTTCTGCTCTCTCTGGCAGCAGTAGCAGGAACAGGTGGGAGCCCCAGCAGCACCAGATAAACCAAGCAGGTGAAAATAACACAGCAAAGTCTCTGAAAATTAAATTGTCGTTGGAACCACAGCCCACAAAAGTAGGCCAGCACCTGCATGCCAAACTTAAACAGGGCAACTGCCTGTTATAAAAAAAGAACCAAATAGAACCCAAAGTCTTCTAAACATAAAGCCAAAATGTCCAGGGTACAGTAAAAAAAAAAAAAAATACTCATCATAATAATAACCAGGAAAATCACTACTTGAATGCAGAAAGCATCAGCTGATGCCAACAGTGACATTAACCAGATGTTGACATTTTCTGGCAAGGATTTTAAAGCAACTATCATAAAAATGGTTCAGCAATCAATACAATGCTCTTGAAATAAATTTGGAAAAGGGGAAAATCTCAGTAAAGAAATAGAAGTTATATAGAAGAGCCAGATGGAAATAATAGAACTGAAAAATACAAGAACAGAAATAAAGACCTGCTGGATGTCCTCACAAAGAGAGGATAAAATCAGTCCACTTGAGGACAGGTGAATAGGGTTTACCCAATCCAAAGAACAGAGAAAATGGAGTGAAAAAAACAAAAAACAAAAACAATGGATGGCATCTTGGGGCCATGAGACAGTAACCAAAGATCCACCATTTGTATCATTACAATCCCAGAGGAGAAGAGAGAGGGACTGGAAGAGTAACTGAAGAAATAAAGTCTGAAAACTTCCAAAATTTGGTGAAAGACACAAATCTGCAAATTCAATAGCCTAAGCAAACCCCAAACAGGGATAAAGCCAAAGAAATCCATGCCAAAACAATCATAATTAAACTTCCAAACACTAAAGACAAAAGAAAAAATCATGGAAGCAACCAGAAAGGAAAAAACACATTACCTGTAGGGTAACCCTAATTCAAGTGATGGTGGATTTTTCATCAGATACCATGGAGGCCAAAAAGAAGTGGCACAACATTCTTCAAGAACTAAAAGAACTGTCAGTGGTGAATTCTATATCTGGTGAAACTATCTGGAATGAAAGATAAATAATTCCAGGCAATCTACCAAAAACAAAGAAAAAAAGACCTTTAGGAATTAATAAATAGCCTCAGCAATGTCAGAGGATATGAGATCAACCCACAAAAATTAACTGCATTTCCATCTGCTCACAATGAACATATAGAAACCAAAATTTAAAGTAATGCTATTTATAATCACTCCAAAGATATTGAAATATTTATGAATATTCCTAATAAACCACATATAAGAACCATGCTGAAAATTACAAAATGCTAATGAAAGAAATCATAGAAGACCTAAATAAAGGGAGAAACATACTATGTTCATGGATTAGAAGGCTCTACACAGTAAAGATGTCAGTTCTCGGGACACCTGGGTGGCTCAGTTGGTAAAGCAGCTGCCTTCAGCTCAGGTCATGATCCCAGCGTCCTGGGATCGAGTCCCACATCGGGCTCTTTGCTCAGCAGGGAGCCTGCTTCTCCCTCTGCCTCTGCCTGCCATTCTGTCTGCCTGTGCTCTCTCTCTTCCCCTCTCTCTCTCTGATAAATAAATAAAATTTAAAAAAAAAAAAAAAAAAGATGTCAGTTCTCCCCAAACTGAACTATAGGTTTAATTCAATGCCTATGAAAGTCCTAGAAACATTTTTAATAGACATATACAGGCTTATTCTAAAATTTGTATAGAAAAGTACATGACCTAGAATAGTAAAAACAATCTTGACGAGGAAGAATGAAGTGGGAGGAATCATTCTACCTGATATTAAGGCTTCCTATGTGCTCTAGTCATCAGGATTGTGTGGTATTGGCAGAGCACCAGACACATAGATCAATGGAACATAATAGAGGACCCAGAAAGAGATCCAAGTAATGTTCAACTGATGTTTGACAAAGGTCAAAAGCAAGTCAATGGAGGAAAGAGACTTTTAAACCAATGGCTCTGGAGCAATTAGACATTCATAGGAGGAAAAAATTTTTTCAATCTTAATCTTACACCTTATACAAAAATTAACTCAAAATGGATCATGGGCTTAAAATGTAAAACATCTTAAACAACCTTGAAAAAGAATAACAAAGTTGGAGGTCTCACACATTTTTTTTTTCAAAACTTAACTATAAACCTAAAGTAATCAAAACTGTGTGGTCCTGGAATAAATCAGACATAGAGACCTGTGGAACAGAACAGAGGGCCCAGAAATAAACTCTCACATATATGGTCAAATGATTGGTGGCAAAAGTACCAAAACCATTCAATGAGGAAAAGAAATATTCTTTTCAACAACTGGTGTTCAGAGAACCAGATATCCATACCCAAAAGAATGAAGTTGGACCCTTGTCTTAGAACCAAAGATAACCACAAAATGTAAGAGCAAAAACTAGAAAGCTTTTAGAAGAAAATATGGGTGAAACTTCATGACATCAGATCTGACAATTTCTTGGATACAACACCAAAAGCACAGGCGAAAAAAAAAAAAAAAACAGATTGAACTATATAAAAATTTAACAATTCTGTACATGGAAGAACACAATTGACAGAAAAGGCAACCCATGGGATAGTAGAATATATTTGTAAATCATATACAGTTTTAATATCCAAAAAATATAAAGAAGGCCTAAGAGTCAACAACAACAATGAAACAGACAACCTGATTTTAGAAATGGGCAAATAGGGGTGCCTGGCTGGCTCAGTTGGTAGAGTGTGTGACTCTTGTTCTCAGGGTTGTGAGTTCAAGCCCCAAGTTGGGTGTAAAGATTACTTAAAAATAAAATCTTTTAAAAAAATGGACTTGCCTCAACCTTTTTCTGAAAAGGTGTGCAAAAGGCCCACAAGCACATGAATAGCTGTTCAACATCACTAATCTCTAGGGAAATGTAAACACAAACCACAAGATACCACCTCACGCATTAGAATGGCTACTATTTAAAAACAAACAAACTAAACTAACAAACAAACAGATGTTGGTGGGGCTGTGCAGAAATTGGAACTCTCTGTACTGTTAGTGGGAATGTAAAATGGTACAGACACTGAAACTATGAAAAACAGTATGGTGGTTCATCAAAAAATTAAAAATGCAGTTACCATATGCTCTAGCAATCTACTTCTGGTTATAGACCCAAAGGTCTTAAAAACAGGTATACCTGTGTGAATTGCAGCATGATTCCCAACAACCAAAAGATGGAAGCAACCCACATGTCCATCAATGGATGAATGGAGAAATAAAATATAGTTTATACACAATGGAACACTACTCAGCCTTAAAAGGGAAGGACATTCTGACACATGCCACAACATGGGTGAACCTTGAGGACATTATAGTAAGTGAAATAAGCCAGTCAGAAAAAAACAAATACCGTATGATTCCACGAATGTGAGGTATCTAGCATAGTCAAAATCATGGAGGCAGAAAGTAAAATGGTGGTTGTGAGGGCTTGGTGGTGGCCTGCGGGAGCGTAGGGAGTTAGGGTTTAATGGGTAGAGAGTTTCAGTTTCAGGAGATGAGAAGAGTTCTGTGGATGGTTGGTTATACAACAGTGTGAATGTGCTTGCTGTCACTGACTATACACTTAGAAAGGGTTAAGATGGTGACTTTTATGTTATGTGTATTTTACCACAATAAAAAAAAAAAAAAAAAACCTATAGCACTGTTGGTCCCACGACTAAAGTTGGCTCCTAAAGAATAAAGTAAGTGAGCATCTTTTTAAAAAGTGTAAAACAAGGGGTGTCTGGGTTGCTCAGTTGGTTAAGCATCTACCTTCAGCTCAGGTCATGATATCGGGGTCCTGGGATGCAGTCCTATATTGGGCTCATTGCTCAGCGGCATGTCTGCTTCTCCCTTTCCCTCTGCTGCTCACCCTACTTGCATGCTTGCTCTCTCTCTATTAGATCAATAAATAAAATATTTTTTAAAAATTTAAAATGTGAAAAAAAACTAAACTTTTTTTTTTGGGGGGGGGGGGACCAACAACTGGAGAGTACCTTTGGTATTTGGCTAGAGAAAGAGTTCTTAGACCCAATACCAAAAACATGATCCATAAAAGGAGAATTTGATAAGTCAGACCTCATCAAAATACAAAACTTATGATCTGCAAAAGCCCATGGGAAAAGGCTGGAGAGACACGCTCTGGACTGGGAGAAAGCATTTGCAATTATCTAGACGCATAAGCAAATCTCAAAACTCAACAGTAAAAAAGAAAACCAACAATGCAACTGGAAAATACGCAGAAGACCCAAACCAATATTTCATCCAAGATGATGTACAGATGGCAAACCATCTCTGAAAAGATGTCCGATATCATTACTCATCAGGGAAATCCAAATTAAAACCACCATGTCACTGCACATCTGTCAGAGCATCTAAAATAAAAAATCGTGACAACACCCGAATGCTGGTGAAGATGAAGAGAAACTGTATTCCTCACATTGCTAGTGGGGGTGCAAAGTGGTACAGCCTCACAAAAGAATACTTTGGCAGTTTCTGATAAAACTAAACAAGCAACTATTTACATAACCCAGCAATTGTCCTCTGCGGCATTTATCCCCGAGAAAGTAACACTTACGTTCATACCAAACCTATGCAGGAATACTCATAGCAGCTGTATAAGTACTAGCAAAAAATGAGAAGCAGCCTTGTTCACCTTCAGCAGATCAATGTAGTACATACGAACTATAGAATACTACTCAGCCATACAAAAGAATGAGCTATTGATATACACAGTCACTTGGGTCAATCTCCAGGCAATTAGGCTGAGTTCAGAAAGTCAATCCCAAAAGATACCATACACATTAATATAACATTTTGAAACAATAGAAATTTTTAAATGACAACCACCACATCAGTGGTTGCCAGTGCTTAGGAACAGAGAGGGGGTTGTATATAGTTATAAGAGGGCAAAAAGGGCAAGAGATAGAAGCCCATGGTTCTGGAATGTTCTATCTCCATGGTGGTGGTGTATATGTGAATATACATGTATGATAATATTCTAAGAAGTAAATACACACACCAGTGAGAACAAGTAAAACAGGAAATCTGGAGAAGATTGGTGGAATATGACTGTCGATGTCTTGGTTGTGGTATTGTACTAGTTGTGCAAAACGTTATCAATGGGGGAACCTAGGTACAACGTATAAGAGATTTCTCTGAAATGAAACAAGATGGGATCGGGAGGGAGACAAACCATAAGAGACTCTTAATCTCACAAAACAAACTGAGGGTTGCCTGGGGGAGATGGGTAGGGAGAGGGTACTTTGGTTATGGACACTGGGGAATGTATGTGCTATGGTGAGTGCTATCTATGATAATGTTAATAAAAAATTTAAAATTTTTTTTAAAATTTAAAAAGAGGTTTCTCTGTATAATTTCTTATGGCTGTGTGTGACTCTAATTGCAGTAAAAATTTCTTTTTTAAAAAAAGATTTTGGGCGCCTGGTTGGCTTAGTGGGTTAAGTCTCTGCCTTCAGCTCAGGTCATGATCTCACGATCCTGGGATCGAGCCCCCGCATTGGGCTCTCTGCTCAGCAGGGAGCCTGTTTCTCTCTTTCTCTCTCTCTCTCCTGCCTCTCCGCCTACTTGGGCTCTCTGTCTGTCAAATAAATAAATAAAATCTTTTAAAAAAAATTTTACTCATTTATTTGTGATAGAGTGAAAGAGAGAGACAGCATGAGTTGGGGGGAGGGGCAGAGGGAAGAGAAGCAGACAGCCCACCGAGCAAAGAATCTGACATGAGGCTCGATTCCAGCACCCTGGGTACATGACCTGAGCTGAAGGCAGACGATTAACTGATTGAGCCACACAGGTACCCCTATTTCCATAAAAATTTCAATGAGGAAAGTGATCAAAGGTCACCCAACATTTAAGGAAAATCTCATTCTAAAAAAGTCTCATAAAAAACAAGTGAAAGGAAAGGAAATTAGAGGCAACAAAGATAAAAAATAGTTGGAAGCAGAAAAAAGTCACACATTGCTAGTAATAATATCAGAAAGATCCTTACATAAAAGGAAACATGCTATAAAAAAGGAACTTCCTAGGGTGCCTGTGTGGTTCAGTGGGTTAAGCCTCTGCCTTCACCTCAGGTCATGATCCCAGGAGGTCCTGGGATCGAGCCCCACATTGGGCTCTCTGCTCCATGGGCAGCCTGCTTCTGCCTCTCTGCCTACTTGTGTTCTCTTTCTCTCTGTCAAATAAATAAATAAAATCTTTAAAAAAAAAAAAAAAAAAAAGGAACTCCCAGAGAAACAAAGAACTTTTGGAAATTGAAAACTATAATGGCAGAAATGTAATACTCATTAGAAGGCTTGGAAAACACATTTGAGGAAATATCCCAGAAAGTAGAAGAAAAAAGATGAAGACCATGATACTGGGTAAGAGAATGAGAGAGGCTGCCCAAGGGGTCCAATATCTAAATGACAGGAGCTGAAGAACAGAGAAAAACAGAAAAAGACGGTTAAAGGCGTAATTCAGATAACTTTCCTGAACCGACAGGGCTCACTGAGTCCTGCGCTCACTGGGTGAGAAAAAACCCACACCGGGGACTTAGCTGTGACAGCTCACAATGCTGGAGGCAAAGCAGAGGCCCTGAAGGCCTCATAGAGCAAGAAGCAGGCCACCTACACAGCATTGGGGTCAAGACAGGATCAGGCTTCCCAACAGAAACACTGGCATCTAAAACCCTGAGGGAAGGGTGCCTGGGTGCCTTCGGCTCAGGTCATGATCCTGGAGTCCTGGGATCAAGCCCGGCAGAGGACTCCTTGCTCAGCAGGGAGCTTGCTTCTCTCTCAGCCCCTCCTCCTCTTGCGCTCTCTCAAAATAAACAAAATCTTAAAAATAAAATAAAATCCTGAGGGGAAAACAATTTTTAACCGAGGGTTCTGTGCCCACACGAAGTCATCCCTGTGTGAGGGTAGAATAAAAATAGTCAAGATCTTCAGAATTTCATTCCCTGAAGTGGTCCTGAAGAGAAGCTACATTTCAGGGTTAGAAAAAAAGTAGTCCACTAAGACATAAACCTTCTAGAGGTTAGTTTTCGGCAGTTAACTTGAAGGGATCCGGTCTCAGCAGTGTGACAGGGAATGTAGGTCTGGGGTTGTCCTTTTTTTTTTTTTTAAGATTTTATTTATTTATTTGACAGAGAGAGATTACAAGTAGTCAGAGAGGCAGGCAGAGAGAGAGGAGGAAGCAGGCTCCCTGCTGAGCAGAGAGCCCAATGTGGGACTCGATCCCAGTACCCTGAGATCATGACCTGAGCCGAAAGCAGCGGCTTAACCCACTGGGCCACCCAGGCGTCCCTGGGGTTGTTCTTAAGCAGAAGTGTCCTTAAGGGAGATGGCGTCACTTTGGTGCATGCCAGTGTCGTCTTGCCACCCTGCTCTCGAGTGGTGGTGATGATGAAGCCGTGTAAGGATGGTCCCTAGGTCTGCTGCCTCCTGTGCGACTAGGGAAGGACCAATCACATCGGGCCTGGCCACAGCTTTCCATGTGCCCATCAGCCCCTCCTCAGGAAGCCCCTGGAGGACATACTTCACTAAATTGAGGGAGCAAGTGCAGATCGAGGAAGATAGAGGACTCAGGGGAACGGGAGGTGCATCTAGGAACTGGCAAAGGGAGTCCTCAGGAGGGTGGGAGATCCCACCATGACAGTTGGGGAAAGTCAACCACTCCAGAGATGAGCGAGGGTTCTGGAGAGACACCGCCAAGAGGGAGATGATGGGACACCCGTTGTGTGTGCACTTATGAGAAGGAGAGTTACCCTTAGGGCAGAGTTTGGGGACATGGAAGCTGAAGGAACCACATTTTGAAGAGAGGAGGGGAACAGTTGTACAGGAAAGGGAAAGGAATCATATTCTATGATATGGCTTGATTGAGATCAGCGATTACATAGTCATAGTATTTACACTGCATGTTAATCTAACCCCAAATAATAATATAAATGTGCTTGGAGAAAGGAAAAGAGAAGCTGTGTGTGTGTGTGTGTGTATGTGTGTGTGTGTGTGTTGGGAGTGTTAAAGAAAGCAATCAATAAATTATACCTAACACTGAATCCATCAGGAAGTAGGAGTGAACGCATGATTTCATAGGCATGAAAGTCAACACCAAACATACCAATTGGATTGGAACTAGTTACCTACTTAGAGTGGGAAAAGAGGGTTTACAGGCCACTGCAACTTCTATTTAAGAGAAAAAAGGCCTTCCAGAAATATTTGACTTTTTCAATATGTCTAAGAAAAATTTTAATTGTAAAAAATCGGTATTTTCCCAGGGATCTACACAACACAGTGCTGTGTGGCATTGGGCCACACGTGGCTCACAGCATGTACTGGTCTTACCCTTCGCCCAGGAGCCACTGGTGCTATGGAAGAGGGGCATCACCTAGGGAAGAATCCATTATGGAACCTGCCCCGCGACTTGGCCTTGCCAGGCTGGGAGCTTCCTATAGGAGGCAGTATACTCCAGACCTGTGTCCAGAGTGTAGGCATGCACCACGGTTTCTCTTAGAATGCCTGGAGCCAGAACCAGGATTCGGGGTCGGGGAGGGGCTCTCTGTGGCCACCCCATGACTTTGGACCACCTTTTCCTGATCGCGAGCACTACCTGCCCGAAGTAGAAGACATGCTCGCCTTCCCCGCCTTCCCTGGGACTCAGGTGTAAATACAGGGCCCGTGCTCCAGGACATGAGGTATTAACAAGCTGTTTGGTCCCCGAGAGCAAAACCGGGGGAGAACGAGTGTTCCAGGGACACCAGCCATGATGCCCACCACCACCCTGTGGCCTTTTCCTCCCAGCCCAGTGAGACTCGTGCCTGAGCAACAATGGAGCAAGAAGTTGGGAACGTTACTAGAATGATTGGGGTGGGATGGGGTGGACCTGAAGGAAGAGACTGTGCAGAGAAGCGTCGTGCAAGCAGATGGTGGCAAGACGGGTGGAGAGCAGAAACACAGAAGCAGAATCCCGAGACTGGCGGGAGAAGCCAGGCCCTCAGGCTCACCTGCAAGCCTTGTTTTCAGGGTGACTGAAACTGAGTGAGCCCATTCCTTTTGGCCAAGGAAGTAGGGCTGTGTGGAAAGGCTCCCAGATTCTAGGACCTGCTATTTGGACCCCTATCCTCGGAGGGGTGGTGTACAAGAACGGGAAACCTGTCCTGGGACAGGACCAGCTCCCTCACACCCATCTCCAGCCTCACGGGATGGGGGGCACCTGCATCTTGTCTCTGGCTCAGGAATCTACCCAGCCCCTCCTGCTCAGACTCCACATGCATCTTGTGCCAAGGGTCACAAAGCCAGGGGTCTCATTCAGCACACAGTCCTGGGGGCCCAGAGTTCCATCCGGCACGGAGCCAGGATCCATGGATCACCTGCATAAGGAATTAATTCTTAGAGTCCCCACAGAGGACTGTCTGCTCCCTCTTTGAAGGCCACTAGCTGCCTTCCATCTGAGCTTTTGTCTCTCTGGTGCTCACGTCAGCATCTCTGATAGCAAGCGGCTTCAAACTGCCCTTGCCGGCCAACTGCTGAGCTCAGGAGCAGGAGTGGCCTGGGCTGTCCTGGAGCTCCCTGTGGGCTCTGGCCTTCTGCAGGGGCTGCCTTCAGGGACCTCAGCGTCAGCAACCCCAGAATCTCTCTCCTCCTAGAATCCCCTTCTGCATCCAGCTCAGGATCAAACATCAGCTTGGGGGGTACATCTCTGTTCTTGCCTCAGCTCCTGACTCTCGGTGTTCCTAAAGCCCAGGCCTATGGCAAGCCTGCAGGTGCTCTAGGTCTTTCCAGCCAGAGGAGAGGGTAGGCAATATGTAAAGAAGAGGCCGGGCCAAGGGACAGTTGTACTGACTTTATTCGCCTTCACTCTCGTCCTCACCCTCCTGCTATCCCCCACGCCCTTGGGGCCCAGACATCAAGCATCCACACACCTGGCACAGCCATTCTGCCATCACGGAACCCCCGCAGAGGGGTGCTGTGGCCTTACATGGCAAGGTCAGAGACTGCACTCTAGCCCCTGTTTGAGGCCCCGCTTCATCTCTCTGTTCACCCCCAGTAGGCCCAAGACCAGGGAACCCATGGGGAGCTGAGGAGGGAGCAGACCCAGGTTTCCGACCTGAGTTCTGGCCAAATGGGCTGAAAAGTCCATCTGGACTGAGGGGTTCCCCACCCCCAGCACATCTCCAGCGGGTGGTGATGGTCCCAACCCAGCTTCCCCGCCATCAGCCCCAGGAAGTGGGTATGCGGCCCCGGTCCCCTTAATCTCACATCTAGGTGCTCGTTTATTTATTTTAAAAATAAAAAGGAAATGTAAAAGCTGGTAAAATGAGAACCCCTGCCCACACTGGCACTGATGAGGTTCCATTATTGCTTCAGACCCTTGTGATCTGGCTGGAAAGGAGCTCCCACCCACACTGGCCCAAGTGGAAGAGAGCATTTAGCACCAGGGACCAGGCTCCTGTCACCGCTGGGACAGGGGCCTCCCAGGAGAGGGTTTGGCTGTGCCCACCCACAGCTACAATGATCATTGTGACCAGAGCCCAGCCTGCCACCTGGACCCCTGCCCTCAGAGGAGAGGTGTATTAGAACAGGGAACCCAAGTCATGGGAGAGGGTTTCCACACCAGGTATCCTCCCCTGCCCCATACCCAACTCGTCTCTGCTTATCAAAGTGTGGCCTCACAGGGACCTGGCCTGGCCAGAGCCCCCCAGGCTCTCTCACTAAGGCTGCAGTGGGGCTACCTGGTGATAAGGCCACCAGTCCCCATGGGAGACCCTGGTGTCAGTGACAGGGGTTGGGGAACCCATAGGGGTCCTGACATACAGCAAATCGGGGGAGATCAATTTTCTTGGGGAAAATGTCAGCCAGTTCTGAAGAGCTGCCAGGCACTGGGACCAGAGGTTAGAAATAGCAAGGAAAAGGAGGAAACGGAGAGTGTGTGTGTGTGTGTGTGGGGGGACCCTGAGGACATCATGGAAGCCCAGAGATCAAGGGGTGCAGAAGAGGGAGCTAGAGTACAGCGGGAGTCTAAAACCCCCAGCCTTGGGGTAAGGTAGCTACAGAACTGGGAGCCAGACAGGGAGGCACGCTTCCTCTCTCAGTGAGGGGCCCATCTTCTCTCTCCGAAGGACAGCAGGGTTGTTCTGAGGGTACATCTGGAGGCTCTGACTTGGAATACTCCTGCTGCAGCCCCAAATGCAACTAGGCCAGGGCACTGCCCCCCTGTGCATCCAGAGAACAATCTGGGGGTGTGTAGCTTGGATTATAAATCTTCAAATCACTTTGGGCTTCTTGGACCTGCCCACATCTGTACAGAATAAAGTGCTTCGTTTATTGATGATTAAAATGTCCCCAGCCCCCACCCAGCGCCATGGGCCTCACAAGGAGGTCAGAGGGGTTCCCACCCCCTCAGCCCTTGGGCTGATGGGGCCCAGTCCCCCACTCCCAACCCCGCCCCCTGCCACTGTCCTCCTTGGGCTTAGGCCTCTTCCCACTCCAGCCATGCTTGGGAAGGTGGTGGTGTGAGGGTAGTCGTGGGGGTTTAAGGTGCAGAGTATAACAAACAAAACTATAAACACAAAAGCAAAGAGCTTAACTAGGAAACAAGTAGCTTATGGAACCTTCCTCCCCATTTGTGAGGCAGGAATGAAGACGTTAAATGACAACAAAAAAGGGTGTCCTATTACTGCTGGCCTCATGGGGGCAAGTGTTGAGCACAGGCTGGGGCTCCCCCAGAACCCTGACCCCCCACCCTGGGGCCTGAATGTGTAGTTGCCTCTCATCACCAGTGCTACAGGCTCCCTGCCCATGGTGCAGAGGCCCTGCAAGGACAGGAAGGCCGCACACCAGCCCAGGAAGAAGACGAGGCCTCTGCCTTCAGAGCAGGGATGGAGACAGACACAAACATCTCCTCTGGCACCGGAGAGACAACCAGGGCAGCTCGTGAGGACCCGGGTGCGCTATGAATAGCTGCCCTGCCCTCTGCCCCACTGATAGCACCTTGAAACCTTCAAACATGGCCTCCTTCTCAGGGCCTGCCTCTGGGGTTCACCCAGTCACACGGATGTCTTGGACTGTAGTCCCCGGCATCTGGAGCTGCGGGAGCCAGCCCGTCTGCCCATCTGGATCCGAGCCCCCAGCACCCATGGCCCAGCAGCTTCTGGGGATATGTCTTCTCCTGGATTTAGGGACCTCGAGGCATCTGGTACAGCTCAGGGATCCCTGTACCTGCCGGCAGGGTGGTGGGTGAGAGAGCAAATGCATGGGGTCCAGCCCCTGCCGCCCCACTGCACACGGTGTGAAGTTGGGTCTGCAGCCTTCACAGTTCGCCACTCCCCCCACAACACACTCGTGGGCATCCACACTCAAGCCCTGCCTCAGTGTCCACAGCTCTCAGACCCGATCCACGACTCCTTCCAGGGAGGCTGACACCCCAACTTTTCCCCACAGCCTCCAAGATGAGGGAGCAAGTTAGGGGGCACAAGGGAAGCTGAGATGAGCCACTGAAGCTGACCCGGGCTTGCCTGGCCAACGCCCTTCAGCTCAGGCCTCAGGCAAGTGACCCATCACACTTGCTCCCAGGCCCGCCCTCCCTGCTGTACCGCCTCCAGCACCCCCCTCACCTGGAGGGCGTGCTGCAAATAGGTTGCTCTTTTCCTTTTCCTTCACTTCCAAAAAAAAAAAAAAGAAAGAAAGAAAGAAAGAAAGAAAAGAAAAGGCAAAGGCTTCAAGGAGTCACTGAAAGGGGGGGCACTTGGGAGTGAGGTTCCCCTCCACCCCGCACAGGGGGCTACCAGCCTGCACACCCCCATGGTCAGTGGCCTCAAGCGGTACAGGTCCAGCCACGTCTGGAGGTGGGGGTGGCCGGTGTCGCTGTCTGACCCCAGGCAGGAGGGGCGGGCTCCTCCCAGAGGCGGCCCCGGGGCTCCAGACCCCGCGTTTGCGCTCCTGCAGTCAGTTGTTGGCGCTCATCCTCCCGCCGGGAGTGGTAGTGGTAGAGAAGAGTGGAGGAGGGGGCGGCAGGTGAGGCGGGGGAGGCAGGGTCTGGGACAGCCCCGGGAGCAGGGGCAGCGTGTGCGTGGGAGGCTGGGCCGGGGCCAGGCCGGGGCCGGAAGGGGGGCCGTCGCCGGTCAGGGGGTGACTGACGCGGAAGCATTTCTCCTTGTGCGCCTTGAGCATGTTGGAGAAGCGGAAGCGCTGGCCGCAGACGTCGCAGGGGTACGGCTTCTCGCCAGTGTGTGTGCGCCGGTGCCGCTTCATGTTCGGGCGGCTGGTGAAGCTCTTGCCACAGATCTCACAGATGTACGGCTTCTCCCCTGGGCGTTGGCACGGGCAGAGGGGCGTCACCGAGAAGTCGGCGCACCCCGGTACCCGCGGGGCCTCCCTGCCCAGGGAGAGGCGCAGAGGACGGCGCTGAGCCCCGGAGAAGGGTGAATGGAGGCCCGGAGTGGAGAAGGGGCACGGCTGGGGCCATCGTACGCAGGCAGGCATCCTGTGGCAGAGCCGAGCCGGGGTGGGGTGGGAGGAACCCTGCAGCCTTGCACGCCACCCCCACCCCGCCGTCGGGAGGCGCAGGTACCTGTGTGGGTCTTCATGTGCTCATCGAAGTACTGCTTCATGTTGAAGTCCTTGCCGCACCACTGGCACATGAACTGCTTGTGGCCGATGTGGATGCTCATGTGGGAGCGCAGCTGGTACTTGTACTGGAAGCGCTCATTGCAGTTCTGCGGGTGGGGGGAGGGTGAGGCCCAGGCGCAAGGTGGGGAGCAGAAGGTGGGGAGCAGCTGCAGGGACTTAGGGGCCCAGAGGGGACACACACGGGAAGGGGCTCCTGGGGCAGGGGGCGCAGGGGCAGAGAAGGGGCTAAGGGCCACCAGGGCCCAGGCCCGGAGGGAAGGCAGGAAGTGGGGAAAGGCCATAGAATGGAGGGAGTCGTCCTGCATAAGGCCCTCCTGCGTAAGGCCAAGACCCCCCATCCTTGTTCCTTGTTGGAACACCGTCCCCCTCCACCACCACCCCCCACCCCACAGCCTGCAACCCTTTCACTGCTCTGCCTGAGATGTGCCTCTCTGGACCTCTCCAGACAGTCTATCTGTCCCCTGCCTGATGGCAGCCCAAGAGCAGGGCCCACCTTGACTGTGTGGGGGTTGGGTCAGGGAGGGCTGGCTGAGGGTGGGGGTGGGAGGGGGGCAAGGGGGCAGCAGTGGGGTCAGAATGCTGTGGGAGGTGGGGGCCACAGACACCAAGGGGGCCACCCCTCTTTCTGAATCCTGGACTTCACTGCCCCCAACTCCCTGGTTGTGAAACAGCTGCTGCTCCTGACCCCTGAGGGTCCAGGGTGGCCCCTGGGGCAGGCGGAGAATGGCACTCACCTCGCACCGGAAGGGTTTCTCCCCAGAGTGCTGCAGTGAGTGCACTTTGAGAGACATGCTTCGTTTGAAGGACTTCCCACAGGTCTCGCAGGTGAAGGGCATGTCCTTGGTGTGGGCTGTGGGGCAGGCCATTATGTCTCAGAGCGACCTCCACGGCTGCTCCTAGGGGATCCCTACCTGGCCACCTCCCATACTGGGCCTCCTGGGAGGCCCTTCTGCCTCACGGTCTGCCTCAGAGCCTTGGTCTAGCACCTGGGGCTGACTTCAGGGCAAGGACCCCAAGCAGTACTGGCTTCGGCTCAGACCCTGGCCCCGCCACTGGCTCTCTGCACTGCCTCTGTGCACCTCACAGTGTCCTATGGAGAGAGGCCAGGAGTGGTACTGAACCTCAAAGGTGGGCTTTACAGGGGATGACACTGGGCAGTCCAGAGGGAATGGCTGTGTTCCCCCCAAAACCACGGACAGATAAAGACAAACAAACTCTTCAAGGAAGGTCTTCGAGGAAGTGACTGGGGCCAGAGAGTTCCCCTTACAGCTCAGAGCTGGGGAAGCTGAGCCCAGGAAGACCACTGGTCCTGGGCTATGCAACATGCTCCTGGCCAGGACTTCCACCCCAAGGTCCCAGCTCCCAGGAGGCTAGAGAAAGGGGTAAGACCTGGCCCAGGGCCACACCTCTCTTGAGCCCCAGACCTGAAGCTGGCAAAGAAAGGAGGGCCACTCGAACACCAGACTGCCAGTCAGGCCCTCCTAGAGGGGAGGGACAGCCATCCCAAGACAGAGGAGGAGCCCAGCACACATTTGTGGGGGCCTCCTCATTTAGAGGAGCCTGAAGGCCTATAAGGGCCATAAGGTGAGAAAAAAATGAGAGGCACAGTTGTCATCAAACTGAGACAGGGCCTGTGTCAGCCCATTTGGCATTCTGTGTAATTTAGGAAAAGGTACTTCTTTCCCTGGTGGCCAAAACCCCATGCTAAGACACATAGTCTGCCAGCTGGATTCTGGGCGCTCCCTTCCATCTTGTCCTGGAACGCTTGCTCAGTGTCCAAACTGCCCAACCGTACATGGTAGCCCCAACCTCTGAGCCTATCCAGGTCACACCTGCCACTGCAACAAGTCTTCCCAGGCTTCCCAGTTGAGAGGGGCCTCCACACACCTTCACACTGCCCTGGGATGAGAAGTCCTTCCCAGCAAAACCAGCAGCTGGCCCAGCTCTGACCCCAGACCCCATTCCCTCCCGGGGCCAGACTTACCAACCATGTGCTTGCGCACATGGGCCATGGTGTAGAATTTCTTCTCGCAGATCTCACATGAGAACTTCTTCTCTGCATAGCCATGCACGATCTTGTTGTGCTCGTGGAGAGACCAGAGCTTTTTAAAAGCTTTGCCACACGTCACACACTGCAAAGGGAGAGGATGTTAGGCCCTGGGTCCTTCGTCAGGACTGTGTGCCCTGGACAATTTGCCCCTCTCTGGACCTCAGTTTCTGCATGTGGACTGTGCTGGAGGGAGAGCCCTCAATGTCCAACAGCCTGCCAGATCTGACTTTCTGGGAGTTGGGGATGGTAACTCCCTAAAAAGATGCCCACCTACCCTGGGCTGCGGCCTGGGGCCCTTCCTTGCCCTTGAACTGGACTCGGGTCGGGGACCCCCTATACAGGAAGCCCTGACTCCGTGCTCATTTCAACAAGGCACCTGTCTACCAAGGGGAAACACATAACTGGCCGAAGGGCCACAGTGTGTGAGGAAGCTGCACACAGTGCATGGAGAAGCCCTTCTCAGATCCCACGTCTGGCCTCTTCTCTGCTGGGATGTATGCCCTGACACCCTGGAGATCCCGAAGGAGAGAGGTGCCAAAGTGCTGGTTGGGTTTGGGAGCTGCAGGAGTCCTGGGTCCCATGAGGAAATGGGATGGTAGTGGGAACCCCAGGGGCCATGCTTCCCTCCTCCTCTTGTCTTCCCCATCCCCACAGGAGACACTTCCAGAGGGATGGAGCAGGTCAGGACTGGGGCAGAACTGGACTCAGGTCAAGGTGCCCAGGTCAGAAGAGGCCCATGCAGCTTTCCCCTCCAAAAGGAAGGTTCGGGTGTGTGCAGTGGAGAGACAAAGGGCAGCCCAGCAGGCAGGCAAGTGGGAACAGGTGCAGGAGGGCGGGGCAGGAGACCAGGTAACCCTCCAGGTAACACTTTCTCCACAGGGCACTGCAATTAGCAATTAGCTCAGGCAATTAGCACTCACCTACCTGCTGCCCCCACAACCCCCTCGTGGCCAGAAGGGATAAAAAGCAGCCTGGCGGGCCCTGTGCTGCCTGCACCCTGGGAGGCAGAGCTGGCGCACACTCAGGCCGACGAGTCCTGGCAGCCAGCCCAGCCCCCCTGCTTGGCCCCTGCAGCCCCTGCTTTTCCCAAATTTCTCATCCAATCCCTCTTCCCAAGCCCAGGCCAGCTGGCATCTCCAAAGAGCTGAAAGCAGGGGCTTCCTCCTCCAGGCCACCCCCTTGCTCTATTCAACCTCTATGCAAGTGGAAATGGCGCCCCCTCCGGGCAAACCCTGCCCCTCCTCGTCTGGGCTTCTGTGCGGAGCCCAGCCTGAGAAACTATGCATGGTGGCCCTGATGGCTTTCCAGCAGCCTTAGTATTTACCAAAACACAGGCTCACCCCTCCTCAGAGCTGGCTATCCATCAGCCTCAAGTACTCAGACAACTCCCTCCTCTCATCCTCCCCTCTGCCTCTCTGGCCAAGAGTACTGTTTGTTCCTGTCCGATCTGCACATGTCTCCATGTGCCAAGGTCTAGCTGCTTACTGCTGCTTCCTCCAGGAAGCCCTCCCTGGTGTTCTCCCCTGAGTGCTCACCACCCCGGGCCCAAGTTGGCCCCATGGGCCAGGGGTAAGTGTGTCTGGGCACGTCAGGCAGCAGAACCCTGGGGACGCGGCCTGGGGGGCCAGCCTTCAGCCCTCCAGCCCAGTCCTGCCCCACCCGCCCTAGGAGGAGCCCCCCAGGCCCACCTGGATGTTGCGCTCACAGTCTGTCTGCCGGTGCAGTAGCAGCTCGCTCTCCAGCAGGAAGCGCTTGCCACACTGGTCACAGATCTGCATGCGGCTGTGGGTCACGTTCATGTGCTTCTCCAGGTACCAACGGTTGTTGAAGACTCGAGGGCACTTCTGACACGGGTGGTGCTGCTTCTCTTCCAGCTTCACCTTGGCCCCCAGCCCGTCAGTGGCCTGTGGCCCTCGGGCCGCTGCAGGGGCTCCCCCTGGAGCAGGCTTGGGCCTCTTCCCACCCCGAGGCCTGGCCTCCTCGGGCTCAGGGGGGCCTCGGCGTCGGGCGTTCTCTCGAGACCGTGTGGCCATGCGGCTGTGGGGAGGGGGCTCTGCCCTGCTGCCCCGCCGCCCCGCTGGCCCCTGCCTGCTTCCTGTGTCGCCCCCTTCTTCCTCCTCTTCCTCCTCCTCTGAGCTCTCTTGATCCTGCTCACTGTGCCCTTCCTCTTCCTCATCCTCTTCCTCCTCTGGCTCACTGTGCCCTTCCTCCTCTTCTTCTTCCTCTCCCTGACTGCCACCCTCCTCTTCTTCCTCTTCCTCTTCCTCTCCTCCACTGCCGCCACCCTCCTCCTCCTCCTCCTCTTCCTCCTCCTCCTCCTCCTCCTCTTCCTCCTCCTCGTCCTCTGAGTGTCTCTGCAGCCCGTCCTCCCGGCCCAGCACCATGGTGGCCGGGCCTGTGGTGGAGCCTGGCTTGCCCTCAGGCCCCGTAGACACGTGCAGAGTCTGGTTGTTGAGGTTCACCTCCACGATGATCTGGGACTGCTCCCGGCGGCTGTAGGTGCCAGAACCCCCAAGCTCTTCCTCCAGCCCCTCCCCGCCCTCCAGCTTGCAGAGGCTGCCTGGGGGCCCACCAGCCTCCTCGGCACCACCCTCCTTCTCCTCCTTGAAGAAGGGCTGAGCTGGCCCGATGGTGGCTGGCACCGGGCCCCCCGCAGTCCCAGCCCCGTCCTCAACACGCACGGAGTAGGGGTCGGGGCCCTCACGAGCATAGATCTTGGGCAGGCCCGGGGCGTCTGCCTCCTGCTTGATGTCGCAGTAGTAGGGGGGTGCAGCCGGGGTGCAGCTCCCAGTGGCCGGCGGGGCCAGGGCCACAGCGCTGGGGCCCGGGGGACCCAGGGAGCGGGCGTCCAGCAGCTCCTGGCAGGACGCGGCGATGTCGGCCATCTGCAGCAACGAGGCGGCGCTGAGCACCTCGTGCACGTTGGCGGCGTTGACCAGCAGCTTGGATGTGTAGATAAAGTTGAGGATCTGCTGCAGGCCGCCGGGGGCCAGCGCCTCCAGGGACAGCTCCACGCGCTGCAGCTGCTTGTTCTGGGTGAAGAGCGAGTGGAAGAACTGGCTGTAGGCAGCCAGCACGCCCTTGTGTGCCGGGAAGACGCTGCGCTGGGGGACCAGCACCAGGTCCACGTCGCAGAGGTCGGGCTGGAAGAGGCGCTGCTCGTTCAGGCGGCCCATCAAGCAGGCAAAGTGCAGGGCCACGTCCTCCACCAGCGAGAACTCGGCCGCCGGTGAGTCTGTCGTCTTCTCAACCAGCAACTGTGAGGGGCGGAGGGGGGGAGCAGAGGGCACAGGTCAGGTCAAGGCCAGCAACCCGGGCAGTGCCTACCGTGCAGGAGGCAGCCTGCCCGGGACTCCAGTTTCCGTGTTCTAGAAAAGGAGCCGAAGCTCTGGCCAGGACGCGGGGAGCCAGGGCTCGGGCCCAAGCCAGCTGCCCCTCAGAACTCAGATTCCAATCACGACAGGCAGCTCCTGAGTGAGTTGGTTAACTTTTCTGGGCGTCCAGCTCTTCCCTGTGAGACAGGAAGTCCTCCTGGGCAGGGAAGGGAAAGAGAAGGGAAGAGGAAGGAACAGGGACGAGGGTCACTGGCATCCCAGAGTGCGTGGGACTTAGGGGCTTTCCATGCTAACACTGTGCCAGTCTGGGCAAACTGGGGCAAGGGGGCCACCCCAGAAGCAAGCATTCCTTCAGCAGTTCCTGAGCTCTGTGGATTCTCTCCCTCACACGCACAAATAAAGCCACGCCTGCCCGAACCCAGGCCCCTCCAGAATGAAAGGCTCACTGGCTCACTGGCTCACTCCTTGGCCTCTGGCTGCTACTGTGCCCCAGGAATAGTACCTAGGAACCCCTCACCTCACCAGCAGTGGGCCTCAAAGCCTGGACCTAAGGCTTTGCAGGGATAGAAATTCTTGGGAAGAAATCCAGGCCCAGACCTTGGTCTTCCTGCCCTGCTGGAGGAGGCTGGTGGGATCTAGGTAGCCCTTCCTTACTGGGCCAGGCGGCTGCCCAGGGCCTCATGCATGGCTGTCGACATCTCCCCCTCACACAGGGGTTCTGTGGAGGTAGAAGGACACTGCTGTGTTTTCTGTCCACCAGGCTTAGAGACGGGAGGCCCCCAAGGCCTGTCCTAGACCCTCTTCCCCCTAGGCCCCCAGAGCCCAGGTCAGGTGTGGTCCAGGCATAGAGGCTCGGAGATGGCCCCATCTTGGAAGCTGCGCTACCTGGGAACTTTGGAGCCCCAGAGAGGCCCTCAAAGTCTGATGGGTCAGATTATCAGGCTCCTGAGCCACAACGAGCCCCTGTGAATTGTCCAGAATAAGTGCTGGATTAATCATTCCTGGCTCCTCCACAGCAGCTTTCCCAAAAGATAGCCAGCACTGAGAAGCAGGCTGCCCACTCCCTTGCCCGGGTCCAGGGCAGAGTTTTTCAGTTACTGTCTATGGATCACTTGCCTGGCTGGACTAAGCCTGCACGTTCCAGTTTCTGGCCATCCTTAGGCCGTGTTGAGCTAGGTCAGAGCCTCCTATATTTGAGGGGTACCTTGCCTCACTGTCACAGAGCCATCAGTTTTTCTCCCCCAAGCACCTCCCTGCAAGTCCGTCCATCCACAGCCCACCCCAACCCTCCATGCTAGTCCTTCCACTGGTGGGGCAGCAGTGGTGGGCCCAGACTGGGCTGGGAGGGGGGAGGTGATATCTGGGTTCACCTTCTCAGTCGCCTGAATGAGAATCAGACTGGGGTCTCAGGATGAAGCTCAAAGAGCCTCAGGGGCAACCTGCTTCCAGATCTGTCCCTGGACCCCCACCCCACCACTGCATACCCAGCCACGCCCGGCAGCACCCACCCAATGCTCTCCAATCCCCGTCTGGCCACTCTTGACCATGGATGCTACCTCCCTTGAGTTCTCCTACGCCTCCTTCCCCTCGGCCAAGAAGCCACCCATCTGCCCCCTCTGTCTCAGGACTGCTGGCCTGTCCAGGCTGGGCCAATCTAACAGGGACATGGTGCTAAGTCCCTCCCACCTCTCTCCTCTGACTCATTCTGATTCATCTTCTGGGACCAAATTCTATTGCACAGATGGGGAAACCGAGGCTCAGACGGGAGGGTCGCACAATGGGCAGTGGCAGAGCCCCTACACCCCCAGCTCTGCTTAAGGCCAGCCCTTCCCTGCTGGGCAGGATTGGACACCCCTCCCTGTGGATGGATTTCTTAGCTTTTGATGCCTGAAAAAGCAGGAAGAGGCATCTGGGGAACCTCTGACTCAGAGGACCAGCTGTGCTTGCCGGGACCCCGCCATTACCCCCACCACCTGCAGGTCCTTGAGAGGGCAGCGTGCAACCTGGGCTGTGACGGGGCCCCTAAGGGCCACCAGGGGCCAGATAGGGGCAGAAGTGGCTTGGATAAAGGCCCGCTCAAGCCAGGTCTGTTGAGGGCAGCACATCCTAGGCCACAGGGCCCCCAGTCCTCTCTGCTCTCCCATCAAAGAATGCCCCCCCAGTGCCTACCTGGCACTGGGAAAAAAAAAAAAAAAAAAAAAGGCAGTGCCTGACATTTCTGTGTGCAGATCTGGTGCAGGGCCCCCTGATCTCAGCAGGGAAGGAGCCACTCTGCACCCTGGAAGGGCCCAAGAGTCTCCACCAGGCACCCTGCCTATTCTTCCTTGACAGGGCACACCCATGCTGCTGGCAGTCCATAACCCTTCAACTACCTCAGCAGGGCTCACCGTCCCCCCGAAACCCTGCCTGGCACCTCCCATACAAGGCCCACCAGCTGCACTGCCCACCCCCCCCCCCAGCCCAGCCAGATGGGCCAGTTCCTTGAAACTGCACACATGCCTCCCTATCATGGGGGCCAGCTGCAGCCATACACCCCACCCTCAAATCCAGCCCAGGAGGACCTGAGATGCTAGACCAGGGGAGTGGTTTGGACTCCCACTGCCAGGGGGTTTCAAGCCCTCAAACTCTATTTGCAAGCGACATTGGGGGTGGGGGTGGGGTGGGGAAAGGCCAGGTGCCAGGGACTCCTTCCTTGACGGCTTCCCAGGGCCAGAGCCTTCTGCTTCGAAGGGGTACCCTATCTCTGTGCCATGAAGCCCCACAGGCTCCCTAGCCTGCCCCAGTGCCTTCCTAGAGGCACTGAGATGAAACCTGGGCAGGCATCTGCACCACCTCCCAAACGCCCACGCCAATCCTTACTGCCCGGCAACCCGGTGTGGGGAGGGGGGCACCCATACTGAGCAAGGGGGCATAGGTTCATGATTCCCAGGCGCCTCCTTTTGGAGAAGGGGTGTCTGTGCCAGCCTCTTCTGCACTCATGGCCCCACTCCTTTCCCAGGACACAGGCCCAGAGAGGGCAGAGGACTGGCCCAAGGTCACACAGTAGTTTGGACAGGAGCTGAGGACGTCCCGCCCCAACACACCCCGCTTGGCCCAGTTGCCCCAAATCCCCAGGCAGGGCGGCTCCAGCGCCCACGTGGCCCAAGGCCCAGGCGGGAATCCGACCTCCCCCCTCCCCCCATCACCCAGTCCGAGGGCGGCGCCGTCCTAGGCTCAGAGAAGCGCCCCCCTCCGCGGGTGCAGAGTAAGACCTCAGCCTCTCGCGCCCGGGCCCCCACCCCAGGAATTTAACCCCCTCCCCGCCGAGGGCCGCGCCACAGAGCCGCATTCCTGGCCCGCGGGGACCCGAGAGAAGGGGCCGGGGAGACGCGGCGACGGAGAAGATCCCTCCAACTCCTTCACCTGGAGCCGGCGGGCCGTGCGCTCGGGAGGGCAGAGCGGGCAGGTGGGCGGATAAGCGGGGGGACAGGCAGGGCCTTGCGTACCATGGTGCCGTGGCGCTGGGGGCTCACAGGGCCCCGCGGGATCGCGCTGCCCCCGGCGGCCGGGCCGGGGCCGCTCCATGAAGCGCCGCGCTGGGGGCCGCCCCCGCGCAGGGCCCCGCGACCATGGCCCCCGGGGGCGCGGCCGGGCGGGCGGAGGCGCAGGGCCGCGGCGAGTCCAGCCGCCGAGCAGCTGCGGCCCCAGAGCCTCGGGCGCGGCGGGCGGGGGGCGCGGGGCGCCGATTGGAGCCCGCGCGTCAGCTGGGGCCGCCGTCTGGACGCTTAAAGGGCCAGGCCGCCCTGCGTGCCGGCGGGGGGCGCGGACACGCGTGGTGTGCGCGGTTCCACCGCAGCTTGCTCTGCCTGGGGCCGCCGGGGCCTCCAGCCAGGTCTCACTGCTCCCATCCCAGCCGATGGGCCCCGGCCTCACTCTCCTGCGCGGAGCCCCCTTTCTGCCGGGAAGTTCGTCCCAGAGTCTAATCTTGGTGCCTTCCAGCTGCGCCACAGAGGCGGGGTCGGAGTAGGAGGCGGCCCTGAAATCGTGAAGGGGGGCGCGCCCACTCCCCAACCAGCTGCCGAAAGCCTTCCACCTGCTCCCCTGAGCGACCCCAAGCTGAGAGACCGAACCCCCGTACCCTAGCCTCGCTCACCACCCCCACCCTCTGGCCTGGGCCGCTTTGACCTGAGGGTGAGTCTGGGATCTCCAGCTAGCCCGGCCCCTGCCACCCCTAGCCCAGGACAGCCCAGGGCTCATTTTGCTCTGTGCTGGTTGACCCATACCTACCTGGTGGCCTCCTCTGGCTGCTCGCGCCCACGCTAGGGCGGGAGGTACAAGAACTCAGACTACAGCAGCAGCAAGCCAGCCTTGAAGGTGGCGGGCCCAGGCAAGATGAGCGGAGTGAGGGCCAGAGGCGGGGGGAGGGTGGGCACTGCACCCCTCCCCCGTGTGACCCGACCACTGCTGAGTAGCCTCCCCGCTCAGCCTCTGCTGGGGAGATGCAGCCAGGCCGGCGGAATGCTGCCCTGGCATGGACACTAGTGGGGGCAGGGGGCAAGCCGTGCTGGCAGGAGGCTGCAAAGGAACGCTGCCAGCCTGAGCAGGCGGCAGGGTGGGGACCACAGGGCGCTGGCCTGGCAGGGCCGAGGTGGTAGCTGAGCCACCAGGGTGGAGAGGGAGCCTCTGTGGGCCTCTCCTGTGGCCCATGTTATCATTCCAATGCCCTCCTGTGCCCCCCACCCCACCCCAAGCTGGCTGCTGCCCCATCTCTGGTCACTCTGATAGTGCCTCACCCTGACGGTCCCCGCACCCCTCTGGGCACACAGGCCTGTGTGCTTACACAGCAGCCCCTGCCTGACTGGAACAGGCGCCCCTGGGGATGCCATCTTCCTCCTGAGTGGGCAGGGACTCTAGGGCCTGCTCAGAGTCACTTGGTTCTGGGTGCCAGGGGAGGAAATGGAACAGAGGTGAAGATCCCAGGCAGGCACCATCAGAAAGTGTGATGGTCTGCCCTGTAACATGGCAAGGGCCTCCTGACCCCAGGGCCAAGGAGAAGACATCTCAGGGGCATGGATGGGAGTGACCAAAAGAGTGCCAAGATTAAGGAGGAACACACAGAGCTAGATGGAACATGGGGAGAGCCCCTGGGGAATAATGGCGTGGGAGGAGAGTGGGGGCACAGCCAGGGACATGCATCCAGTAGGAGCTACTGCAGACATCCCTCGCTTCTGTGGCCATGGTAAATGCACAGACAGCTGGTCCAGCTCCCGGAGGCCTCAGGCTGAAACCAGGCCAGAGTGGCCTGCATGCCTGACCAAACTTGTCACCCCCAGTGCTGCTTTCTGCCTCGTCCTCTTTCTGCCTCGTCCTCTGTTCTAGACACAGTGAGCTGGGAGGTGACAGGGAAAGGATTGTGTACCCATTACTTGTACACAGTGAGGCCCAGAGCAGGACAAATCACGCAGCGGGACACCAGTGTCAGGAGCTGGGGAAAGGAGACTTTGGGAGGGAGTGGCCTCCCCCGAGGGCTAGGAGAAGCCTGGCTGTGTGGACGGCTTTGGACACTCCTGGGCCCACTTCCAGCCAAGGCTTGGCCAGGGGGCGTGGCCAGCATTACGTAACCAAGGTAGGTCTGCTGGCCTCTTTGGGATTGGCCTTGCTGCAGCCGTCAAGCCAATGAGGGGCTGGAGGTTGGGGTGAGAAGAGCGGGAACAGGGGTCTAGCTCCCTGAAGACCACAGCTGTTCCTCTCTTGCTTCTCTGGTCTCTAGCCCATCTACTAGGGGAGCCCAAGGGCAGAGGCAGCTCTGGGAGAGGTTGCTGGCACTTGGGTCCCATGAACCAGGCCGGAAGGGGCTGTTTGAAAAGCCCAGTATGGTGGGCTCAAATGGGGCCACTCAGAGTTTAGGACTGACAGTTAACTAACTAGAGCAGAGGGAGAAAAGGGGTACTCCAGGCAGAGAACGGCACCTGGAAAGGCCAGGAGAGCGGAGACAGGATACCATCTGCAGGCGACTAGAGGCGATTTGATATAGTGGAGTCAAGGTTCTTGTCGGGTGGGAGTGAGTGGCTGGATAGGGATGGCAAAATTGCTCTTGGCTTTGGAGAGGGCCTTGCCCTGGGCACTTCACTTCAGTGTTGGTCAAGGCAGGCTTTCTGGACTGGGTTATTGGGAATGAGGATCCCAGGTCAAAATCCCAGGCCCCACGGGTAATCCAGTTTGTGGAGACAGGTGCGGAGCTGTGTGATCCTTTGGACACTTGGGGCTGGGTGCTGGCAAGGTCAGCAAAGCCATGCCTCTGCCTTGAGAGGTCAGCTCATGGGTGTCCTCATAAATTCCCGAAGCATCTAGCCTGGTTTCTGTCCCGTGTCGAGGACAAACTGTGCTAGGGCAGTTCCCAGGCTTGCCTGGGGACACCGGACTCTCCCCTACTGAGCCTAGAAAGAATAAACAGCCCATGGTGGGATTGTGTGTGTGTGTGTGTGTGTGTGTGTGTGTGTACATGCAAGTGTGCCTAGGACTCAGCCTCCTTAGGCAGTCAGGAGGCTGTATAGCTGCTGTAGCTGCGACAGGACAGTAGAGTGAACAGTGTCCGGGAACAGAGGGGGACAACACAGCATTAAATCAGTGGGATGGTAGGGTTCGAGCTACCCACTAGGGGCTGACTCAGGTCCCTTCAGGGTTGGAGAGCATGGAGCTCTGGGTGTGGAGCTGGGGGTATTGCTCCTGTGTTCTGCCACCACTGAGCACCACACTAATAGGCTACAGCTGCTGGGTGGGTGGGGGCCTAATTCAAACCAGCAGGTTGCCCAGTTCCCTCCTGCTGTGTAAACATCATGGCCTTGGCATTCACATTCGAGGCCTCCCCAGAAGTATCTTCTCCCACCCTTTTGGTTCAAGGGACCCTGGGCTTCTCAGTAGTGATTGAGCCTGGCCCTCCACATGAAACCTGTGGGTTCCTACCCTCCTCCTGGAGGCAATCCCAGGGGCCAGCATCCCTGGACCTTTGATGTATCCTTGGTTCTGAGCATTTAATTCTCACTACTTCTAAGGAGGAGGCTTGGTATCCCAGATTTTCAGATGAGGAGCTGAATTATAAAGGTCAAGCAAGTTATCTACTCACTCAATTAGGAATTGACAGAGTAGAACTTGAACCCAGGCAGTATGGCCTGAGTCAAATCCCTTAAGGACTATACCATAGAATAGTTGCCAGAGAGGTCTTAATTCAAAATAATATCAAATTAGGCCAGAGGCACTGAGATTAGTGGGGTCCTTCTCAGCCCCCTTCTCTGGGAACCTGGCCTGCTGGTAGAGATGCTGGTTGCAAGAGGACCTGGGTAACCCCCTGTAGGCCAGCTCCTCACCAGACAAGCCTGGGAAGGTATGGGCACCACCGATTTCCATGTCCAGCTTCGCCAGTTGTGCACACCCTCCTTCAGGGCTTGTGGGCTTGTGAGCCAAGCAATGGACAATCCAAGTCCTCTTAGTACAGAGCAGTCAAAAGGCTCAGGGTCAGGACTCCAGAGGTGGAATGTAGGTATCTCTGCTGCAACCCCGTGTCATTCCTTTTTATTTCCTTGGGGCTCTAGGCCAGTTGAGGAGACCCAACAGTGCTCAGGCTAGCCTGTGGAGCTATGAATGGTGGGCCCAGGGTCTCCACGAGGCAGAAGTACTTAGCCTCAAGACTGGCACAGCCCACGGTGGCCGGGTGATTTACAGGGGTTGGGGAAGGGGCAAGGAAGCACTGCCTCTACCAAAACCTCTAAACAGACCAGTAGAGCCTCCTGCCTGCTTTGTGTCCTGGCAGTGTGCCCTCCCCCACCCCCACCCCTTACCCCGCACCCAAGGACTTCTTCCGGCCCAGGATTCCTCTCAGCTTGCGTTCCAACTCATTCTCTCACAAGTCTCTCCTGGGACTTTCTAGAAACCTGCCCTCTCCAGTCCAGGCTCTTCCAGCGAGTGAGGCAGGCGTGTGAGGCGTGGCTTCCAAGCCTCACCTGGCCAGCTAATTTGCCATCACTAGCTCAGCAAGTTTCTCTGCACCAACTACAGCTTCCCTTCCCTCCCCAACAGTGATGCCAAGCCAGTGTTCAGGGTCACTTGTGATAGGGGCATATTTCTTGAATTCTCTTACCTCTTATTTAATGCCCAGCTAATTCAGAACAGCCAGACCAAAGTCTCTGACACATTTCCCTCTAGCACCGCCCAGCTGATCAAAGCGATCATTATCAGAATGATAACATGAACAGAATCAGAATGTGAACAGAATGATGGAGCTCACTAAAAAAGAACCTCACTTGGGGACTCCCCTACAGCAAAAAGACTGAAATTTCCTTTAAATTTTACTGGATCTAGATTTGACTCTTGTCAGGGACGTCTACCATTAATTCTGAAAATTGAATCTCTTCAAGTCTGTGACAGGTTATGTTGTATTCACTAAGAAAATACATATTCCTCTGAGTTCTGAGGAGAAAAAAGTTAATTGTACTTGCCCTGCAAATTCTCATGTGGACACTAAAAATATCACCATGAATGCTTTCTCAAGGAACGAGTGCCGTGTGCCCAGCGAACCGCTGTCAGGGCGGGAAGGTGGAGGCTGTCCGGGGTACGGACAGCTAAGTGTGCTATCCCAAGGCAGCAGCTCCCAGATGAGATGGGACCCGTCCGTCCTCAGCAAAGGCATCTGTAGGCAGGTCACCTCAGCTGAATGACCACAAAGCCGGGGGGAAATGTGGAGTTTGCAAGGGAAGCGAGACCAAGCACCAAGCACGATTCTCTGGGTACTGAACATCCCCATCTCTGCCTGAGGTTCTCTCCAGCTCCACCTCACGCCCCACCACGAACACTCAGCCACAGGATGGAAATGAGCTGCAGAGATGAAGTCTCTCTACTGGCTGGATCAGCAAAGAGACCCCACGGTTCCTTTTCTGCTTCAGAGAGATCTGAAGTCTGGACGAGCAAAAGAAAGATGAAACAGGCACAGATTTAGACTAAGTATGTATTTTAATTTTTACAAGGTCCCCCTTTCAAGTTTTAGGAACATTTAAATGAAGTGTATACAAATTAGACATTGCCGGTATGTACAAAAGTTATTTTCTACAGGTTTTGAACAATACCAGCTATATCATGTTTCATTTGCAGTAAACAAGACGTTACAAAAACAGTCCAATAATACATTTTCTATTAAGAAGCACAATACACAACATAATTAAATTTTATTAAAAAATAACTTAAAATACAGAACAATCCCCTCTAGGCAGAAAAGCTATTTTTGTAGTTCATTCAGTAAACACACAATTGAAGCTGCGGCTGAGGGCTGTTCTTTTCCATGGAGGAAACAACTGAGGCTTCTAGGGCCTACCTTTTTGGGATGAAACTTCCCCAGAGTGGGCAGTTATTGTCTGGGTTAGGTGGGGTTCTAGAACAGCCTGCACCCACCCCCATCCCAGGACCCTGCACCTATGCAGCCACTCCTGTGATTATGTTGTGTTCTATGGCAGAGCTGACATGAAAACAGGGAGACTTGATCAGTGGGCTTGATCTAATCATATGAACCTTACAAATGATGAGGAAGCCAGAGGAATGGGAAGTATAACAGGCCACTGAGGGTTTGAAGATGGAAGGGAACGGTCAAGAAGAGCATGAGCAGCCTTCAGGAGATGAGGGAGAAGCCTCTGGCTGACAACCAACAAGGAACCAAATGAACTTGGGAGTAGCTTCTTCCCGAGAGTCTCCATAAAGGAATGCTGCCCTGCTGATGCTTGATCTCAGCCTCATGAGAGACCCTAAGCAGAGAATCCAGCCATACTGTGCCAGACTCACAAGCTACAGAACTGTGAGCTAAGAAATGGGTGTTGTTCTAAGCTGCTAAGCATGGGGTAATTTGTTACATGGCAAGAGAAAACGAGTATTGTCCAAGGGTAACTTTTCTTAACCTAGTTAGATTTGGCAATTTGTTTGAGTTCTGAATGTAGTTTTTTGTTACAAAGAGTATTACAGGCAACTTTTGGAAAACCCTTCACATGAATCACATATTGTTCTGCATTCACTAGGAAGTAGGTCTAGTTGACTTGGGTCCTTTTTTTCTAACGTATTCTTGTCTATCAACCTGGCGAACAGCTGACCATTTAACCCTGTTTATGAACCTTTTATGGGTGATGGTTTTAAAATATCCAAGGTCACCCCTCCACCCATCAAGGGCTGTCAGATCCCTCCAACTGAGGGCTCTTTCCCACTTCTCAAGTACCCTAAGCAAGGCCTGGGGAGGGTGTACAGAGTTCCACATCAAACATCCAATATGAATTTCTTCTGCATAACTGGCTTAAACTGGCACTAAGGTGATTAAGTACACTTGGGGGAAAAACTCAAAAGATTCAACACACACACACACACACACACACATTTTTACAGGTCAAATCATTTTTGGAGGAACCACCCAAAGCTGAAAATGTTGTTGTCTGTGCAGTCCTGTATCCCTCTTCCCCTGGTGTCCTGGACTTACTCATGTCTTGCGAGCATCACTGAGTCAGAGTGGGTCACAGTAGAAAGAGGAAAAACATGCTGGTGCTTAGAACAGTTCAGCTGCTGCTGGGGCAGATCCCTCTGACTTGAAAAATTTAAAAGCCCCCCAAAATGTCTCCAGGATGGTGGCAATGAGGTTCTGGTTGGTACTTAGAAATCTACTCGTCAATCCACTCTTCCAGAGGCACAGTGCCAGTTGTGTGCAACAGCCCCGAGGGGCCACACAACACCATGTGCCAATCCTGCCTGCTCCAGGGGACCCTAGGCCACACCTGAGCTTAAGAGAGACCCTCCAGATATTTAAAGTGAATACAGCTCAGAAGAAGGAACCATGCCTGGTTACCAGCGAATTTAAAAACAACAAAAAAATCACTTCTCTCTCCTCTGAGATTCTACCATGACGTATACTTGAAGAGGCACCAAAAGGTACCAAGCACCAAAACAGGAACTGGAACAGAATTGTTCTTTTACAATCTAAACTTCTGAGAGTATGTATTACAAAGCACATAAAACGTTAGGGCCTTAGAGACAGTCCAGGTATTTGTAGTTAAGGCTGATTTATTCTTCCTAACCTCACCCACCAGGCAGGAGTAGTACAGATAGATGGTGGGCTGTATGATGACCACGTTCCTGATCCTCTGAGAACAACCAAGGAAGGAAGGAAGGAATTAAGAACTCCAGAGCCACTGCCTCAGACTCCTGGCTACCATCAGTGACAATTCTGGGTGGTTTGTTTTTAAGAGCACATATGTATAACACGGTGTAATTGGTATATAAATATTTGGCCACCTTTAACAGTTCTTCACAGTTCTGTGCTTGGCAGCATATAGGCTAAAACCTGAAAAACGGGCAAAAAGAATCTGTATTCTAAGGAATACGTGAGATGGAAAGAAACAATCTAAAATAATATTGCAAATTATCCTTAAAATTTCATGACTTCTTGATTCAAGAAAATGAAATTCATTTCTATAGTTGGCTACTGTAAAATGTGGCATAAAAATATTTTTAGGAGACATATCTGTATTTTAAATTCTATGCACATGTAAATGGACAATAACAATTTAGAAGTGCCTATTTTTGAAACTTATCTCTAATATTGAAATAGAACAACAGACTGCCATTAAGTTTCTTAAACTTTTAAGTTACCAGATATTTACAAACAAGATATAATTTGTATCAAAAAAGGGGACATTTTCAACTATATGTGCTGCTTTCACTGGGGCTCCGGTGATGAGAGTAACTTCGGTCACTTTCACTGTCAGAACCATAAGATCTACAACTCCTGTATAACAAAAGAAATATATACACACCTTTTAACTTCAACCCTTTGAATTCCTCTTGAAGCTTCTTTTTTGATACAAGTGACTTGAAAGCAATACTGATGGGGCATAGCACAGTGGGTGGATGAGTGGGGTCCTGCCAGCAGCAACAGTGCAGACTTTTCAAAGATGTTTTAAATGACAGATGGCAATAATACCAAGGTTAAGATGAAACATCGCATCTTGGGAAATTACTTAAAATCCACTCATGCAAATGAGAATAATTTTCCATGTTACCCAAAATGAGTATCAATATTTAATTAGATGGAGGAAGCGAGGGATTTAAAAAAGTATAAGAAGAAATTCATTAAAAATATGGAAACCAAAATGAGGACCCCAATGAGGGGTGAAGGTGGGGCAGGCATGGACAGGACCACTGGGACAGTGCATCTGGAGGACCTGGCAACGGTAACCAGTAATTTTGAAAAATATTAAAGGAGGTCACTTTACTAGATGCTAGAGACATATACAGTAGACAAAACAAAGTACAGTTTCCTGGGACTCATGGACCACACAGAATAGTGGACAAGACAAACAGGCCACATCATGGGGAGACGGGGGTGATATAACTCAGGGTTATCAGTCAGGATGGCCCCCTGGGGCAGTGGGTTGCAGCTTAGACCTATAGGGTAGGTAGGTGGGAAACTGGCCATCTCAAGAGTCGTGTGTATCTCCAGGCAGAAGGAGAGGTTCTAGAGGGAACCTCTAGAGGGTTACCTCTAGAGGGAACCTCTAGAGGGTTACCTCTAGAGGGAACCTCTAGAGGGAAGACAGAAAAACCCCAGCTGGAGCTGGTAGGTAGAGAGGACTTACATGCAATGCTGAAGAGCCTGAACCTGCCCCTCTGGGCAGTAGGGAGCCTTTCAAGAGTTTCAAACAAGGGAGGTGTCTATATCACACTGACATTAGACAAGGATCACTGACTATAGTTGCAATGGATGGGGGAAAGGTAAGACCAAAAGTGACCAGGAAAGGGACATTACAAAAAGTTGCCATAAAGACTATGGCAGTACCAGCCCAAAGCAGTACCAGCCCAAATAGTTCTATAAAATGTAATACCTTTAAATATCTGTAATTTATATATTTTTACTAAAACTGATGCTATATACCTCAACCCTGCTGTTGAAGCCAATGATGACATTTTAGTATACTTTTTTTTAAGTTTAAAAAACTAATAAATTGGTTTAGTTCTTTTTAGCAACTGGCCCTATTTAAGGGAGTGGGACATGGTCTAGGCGGCCTTCTCTCTTTACTCCTTCCAAAAAAACTGTGTGTCCAAGGGAATATAAATATTACAAAATCCATTTTAGATTAAAATATTAACAATAACCAACAAACTTGACCAGCAACCCTTAATACAAAAGCCACTTCTTGTGGGTTGCTAAAATTCAAGAGAAAGAAAGATTTCTGACCTCAGACGATTATGCTCTCTTCTATGAGCTGTTCGTCACCTCCCACACCAAGTACCCACAGTACCGTGCAGCGCCCTGAAGGAGGAAGACCCACCTGGATCGCCTGTTGTAACTTCTGCCTCGGTGGTAACTGTCACTCCTCTGGCTCCGGCTCCGACTCCGACTCCTGCTATAGTAGCTATCGTAAGTGTAGGACCTGCTTCAACAGCAACAAAACACACTATAGTTCCCCATTCAAATACTCACAGGCTTCCATTTCTTTTTATGATCTTCTCAGTGTTCTCTGAGAACATGGGCACATCTGCACAGCAAGTACTGGAGACATTTAACAAATGCCCCAGTGAGGCTTACCACATGCAACAGAAAAATGTTCATTTCTTTTCTGCATTGAAAAATATCACAAAGTTAACACACTAATTTAGTCTGACTGAATCTGGTGGATCTTCTTAGGCCATTACATTCAATCAATACCTGCCATTACAACTGGACATCGACTGTCACTTTGACACTAGAGTACGATGGGCGAACAGCCATCCAAAAAAGCCTCATGTAGGGAGAGATGGTTTCATGAGACAAATACTTGTGTTTCAACTTTTCAACAGACTACAACACTTTTTAAAAGGGAATGAAGGGTTTTATGAAATTCAGCTTTTCAATTCTGTCCCCATAGGTGGTTCCCCACCCCGTCTGTACCTGGACCGGCTGTGGGGGTCGTACGAGCTGCTCCTGGATCTGCTCCTGCTGGATGTCCTGATAGGAATCACATGAGAGACCATCATTTTGTGGGTCAGGACATGTTATATCAAAAATCAAGACACATATTTGCCATCAAGGAAAAAAACAATGAAATCCAGTAGCTGTATTTATTTCATTTCTTTATCAAAAGTATGGTGGATTTTTTAAAAGCATGTTGGATTTCATTCTGATTAACTTTGATTCTTCTATGAGGTGCACATAACCGAAGTCACTGGGGAGGTTCTAACTGGACAGGGAGGGGAAGTCTGCACAGGTCAGACACCAATAGGTAAAATGAAGCTGCAACAGTAGAACATATCTGAGAGGCAAAAGAGGGTTTGAGGAAGCTGGGAGAAATACAAACCTGGGTCACCACCCCCAACACGCTCCATTCTGTGGCCCCCTATTAACAGTCCTCCTATCCCAATCCCTAACCCAAGCTAAGAGGTGACTACGGATGTGAACGGAAGTCAAGGAAGATATACTGGAGTAGGGTGGGAGGAGAAGATGGGCAGGGCCTTTTTAAAAAAGATTTCTGCTGCTTCTCTTTCCTCACTCTGATAAGATCACATCCTGAGGATAGCCAGTGAGACTCTGACAGTTCCTAGAAAGAAACAACTAGACGAGACAATAGGCCTGTCTGGTATTTAGCAATGACAAGATCCTTCTCAACAGCTCCCCCACTCTGTCAGTGCAGGACTTGAAAAGCAAACAGGATGCAGACCATGGTAGGGTGGGGTTCCCACACTCACCTGTGACTTTTGTAACTGCGGTAGGAACTGCTCCGGCTTCTTGTGCGGCCTCTGCTGTACCATCCTCTGCTGCGACTTCTGGAATAGCTTCTTGATCTACAGTTGAAAGTGAAAAAACAGAATTATATTAACTCACCATGCTGTTCAAATGAATCCTAGTAGTTCCGGAAGGGGAGAACACAACAAAAGGAAAGGTCATTCACAAACTCTTCACAGTGGGTTTGAAAGTGACAGCTAATGAGGGTTTAAATTAAAGAGAATCAAATAAACCAGAAAAGGCTGGTAAAGGTATATTCACTGGAGCCCTATTTGTTAAGACCAGAAGAAGAAATAATCCAAAGTTTCATTAAATATAGAATGGGGGAGGGGAGAAGCACAGATATGCAGTAAAATATTCTCAAATAGCAAAATGAATGAAATACAGCTACATACATCAACAGAGACATCTCTTGGAACATAATGTTCAGTGAAAAATGCATAGCTAGAACACATATGTAGGTATGTATATCTGTAAAGATTCTGTTGGAAGACATGCAAAAACACTATACAAATAGAAATATTTGTGGCAAAACTAAACAACAACAAAACTACAACAAAAATTTACAATAATGTTTAATTCTAGGAGAGAAAATAAAGTAGACTGGCATTGGGTAGAGACATAATCAGGATGTCAAAGCTCTATTTTTAAAAATCTAGATGACACTTTAAATTATTTATACCTAATCATTTAATTTTTTTCAATCTATTTAATATTTAATAAAACAAGGAGCTCAAGTTAAAGTACAATTCTGCCCCTCTGCATTCCCTTGGCTCCCCACCCTTCTCCTCCGACTTTCCACCTGTTGTTTAGGACAGAACCATATCCCTATGTCTAGGCAACTTATGAAACATCTTCATAGGTTTTATTTTATTCACTATGTACTTATGTTTTAGAAGGCATGATCTACTTCCAGTTTACCTATAAGAGAATGAACACATTATGTTCTCACAGTCTAGTCAGTTACTCGATAAATATAGAGCAGATTCTGTGAGGTAACGAAAGATGAGTAGAAAATGGCCCCAGACTGAAGTGATATATCACAGCCTAGTAGGAGAGGCAAGGTTAGCTGCTGGTCTACTACGCATTCATGGCATAACTTAAAGCAAACTCCTCAGGCTTTCTAACCCTGTCTTCATTTATCAAGCGAAATGCCACCCAAAGGCAGCAGCAGGAATAGAAGAAGTGGCCAGCAGTTTAGAACTGTCAAAGCACGAATGGAAGGCAGATGTTAAGCAGACGGGCGGCTAGAGTCGCTCAGTAGTGCCTGCATCTAGCAATATGAACCTAGAGAGAACAGGCCAGGATTTCCCAGTTCTCTGGGCCAGCTGGGAGTCAGGGTAGGAGGACGGAGAAGAGCCCACAACATAAGCACGGAATGGTCTGAGAGGGACGAGGAGAGCTAGCAGCAGATTCCAGAAGGACCAAAAGGACTGAAAACATGCCCTGGCACTCATATGAGGTACCTGCCCTTTTAGGAAGAGGCAGGGGAGGGAAGATGCAGCAGATAGACTACAAGCAGCTAAAGAGTAAATGGGAGACAGTTACTACAGATGGCAAGTGTTGGTTCTTATTTTTAAAGAAATCTGGGTGAGAAAGGGAAGATGAATAGGAAGGGGAAATTTTGAAGATTCTTAACTGTACTTTAGGCTCAAGTGATGAAAAGCAAAAACTGTATACTAAGGGATATGAGCAATTAAGAAATAGGTAAAACTATGAAATATTCACAAGGAAAAAAAAGGAGTACAGATCACTTATTAACATATCACAACACTCTTTTTCTTTAGTTTATAAAAATTCTCATTCTCTGCACAATCCAGTCTATGCTGATGACAAAAGTTTGACCCAACTTTGAAACAAAATAAATCAATATAAAGATGATGGTTTATATCATGTTCCTCCCCACTAACCCCTGAATAAAGATTAAACAGATGTAGGTCTTGGGCAGGTTAACTTGGCCTCTGTGGCCCCAAGCTTCCATTTGTGTAAAATGGAGGGTTATACTAATGATCTCTCAATCCTACATAATTCTGTAAATTCAGGATTTCCTTCTAAGGCACCGAAAGGTGGGAAAGCAGTGTCACACCATTAGAGACAGACTTGCCACCTATCATGGAAATTCATGTCTACTGCCAGAGAGCTTTAATTAACAAGCAATAGTTTTTGACACTGAGCCCAAATTTCTTCACCTAAAACCCCCACTTCCTATGTCCTCCATTGGCTCTCTCAGTCACTCAGCACAAGACTTCCTCTTACTCCCTTCCAGATATTTGGAAATAGTGATCTTGTCTCTAATTCTGATGTTCTTCCAAGTTAAACAGTAACAGACTCTTGGGGGGAGGGGACTATATTGCTCACCGATAGGATGACGTGGAACTTCGCGATCGACTTCTTGAGTGACTATAGGAGACAGACCTTGTTCTGTGTCTTGATTTGGTTTCCGACTTACTTCGAGATCTGCTCGGACTCCTGGACTGGCTATCCCCATCCCGACTAGGTGTCTGCTCCTCACTTGAACTCTCCTGATTCCTTGGCCGCCGGTTTAAGCGTGCCGTCTTTCTTACCTCATCAAAGAGAGACCCAGGCCGAACTTTATTTTTGCTTTTAATTTCTATCCTCAAACCTTGTGGCTTCATCTCGGGGGCCGCAGTCAGCGCCTTCACCTCCACGGCGCTAGATGTGGGGGTCACCGGTACCGGCAGGTTCCCCACCCCTTGCAGGGGCTTCCACTTGTTATCCAGGACACCAAGCTGGCTCTTCTCAGCCCCCTCTCTCTTCAGAGTGCTTTCGACAGTGCACGCCAGGCTAGCAGGGCTGCTGTCCCGTTTCCCCACGTCCCCCATCATTTTGCTTTCCGACGTGCTGCTTTCCTGTTTTACCTCCTCCGTCTCAGGCGGCTCCGTGTGCACATCCTGTTTTAGAACAATGTTTACGTCTGGGGCAGCCAGCCTTGAAGGTCCCTGAGGGGATGCCTCCTTGGCTGGGGAGCTCCTGTCAGGAGTGCAGATGTCCATGTTGTCATCTGTCTGCAGGATATCCTCCAGTCCGCCCGGGACACCTTCTGCAACATGCTGAATGCTGGAGGAAGAAGCAGCAAGCTCCTCAGGACTGAAAGCCGTGGGAGAAGTGCCGAGTTTACCATCCTCTTTAGGAGGCTGATCGGTATCTGACGAAGTCATGACTGGATTACGTTTACCTGAGAGGATGCCCTCTTCACAGGACTTCTCAGGGTGTGGAGTATTTTCTTTCACAGTTTCACTATTTTCAGAAACTTGTTTTTTCTCTTTTGGCTCCTGAGTAACTTGTTTTTCACTCATCTCCTCCTCCTCCTCCTCCTCACCAAATTCTAGTGGAGGCTGCCAGTGAAACGCCTGTTTTCGTTTTGGAGCCTTGTGCTTTTTGTCTTTTTTCCCTTTTAATTTCTCCTTTGCTTTTTTGGTCTGTTCCCTTTTAAGATTTTCTTTTGACCCGTGTTTATGCTTCCGTGCCTTTCTTCTAGTGTTTTCTGAATTGGAATAGGACCCATCGGAATCAGAGGTTGAAGACCGCTGCTTACTTGATTTCCAAGCACCATTACCATCAGGCAGTGAAGTACCTGCTGAAGATTTCTTTGGGGGTTTGGCTTTGCTGTGTATTTCACCAAAATCTGACTCAGAATCTGATGTAGCTTCACCTTCCTCCTTATCAGAAGATTGCCGGGAAATACTCTGACTGTTTTTAGTTACGTCTCGTTCAGAGTTTGACTCAGAGTCCCATTTACTCCCAGCGTAATTCTTCCTTTTGGGCTTACTGCCATTTCTCAGGTGATCAGAAAGATTGTCCTTCGAGGCCCTTTTCTTTGAACGAGAGCATTCCTGTTCAGGCTTGGATTTCTCTTTATCTCTGTTTTTCTCTTGCTTACTGTGCATTTCCATTTGGACCCGCCTCTCTTTTTCCTGAGCTGACTGTGTAACCTGAACACTTGACCGTTCACTGTCTGAAGAATAATCTAAAGACGACCGGCTTTCGCTGTACTTTCTCTGACTCGAACACTTGTCCCTGCTTTTCACATATTTATTGCGAAGCCTCTTCTCAGAGCTGCTGCTGTGCCTCTTATTTGAAGTGTTCTTTTTTTTCCCACTGGATCTGAATTTTCTCTTGGCTCGTCTTCCATCATCACTGCTAACAGAAGAGTATGACGAAGATCTACTACATTGTGAATGATCACTGTATTTATTTCGTGAATGGGATCTAGATGAGGCAGACCTAGATCTTGAACGTGAACTAGCTAGACTTCGTGACCTTGTGTATGATCTGGAATACGATCTACTCCTAGAAGATCTGCTCCTTGACCTTGGGGAGCTTTCCGAACTTCTATCACTGTATTTTGAATAAGCACTCCGATCACTTTCTGAATTTTTTTCTCTTTTATGGTAGGATGATGAACTTCCAGTCTCTTTGATATTTGCTAAACTGTAAGTGCTCTGGAGGGGCAGCAAATGGGTTGTTTTAGCTTTCATTTCTTGAATTCGCTCATAAGAGGGCTTCCAGGGCTTTTGTCCAGGCTTCCACCTTGAAGGAGGGGGACTGTCACTCAATGGTATCACAGGAATATTTTCCGCCACCACTGGTTGTACTACAACGTTTTCGTTTTGTGGCACTGTTGCTCGTAAAGGTTCCGTTTTAACTGGTTTATTTTCACTTATCTGAGAGGTTGTTCGTCTTGGTGATTTTGATGTTGTCCTTTGGTGCCCTGACTTGGAAGTAGATCTGGACCTTGATCTACTTCGAGAATGTGATGAGGATTTTGACGGAGTCCTTGATCTTGAGCTTCCTCTAGAATAAGACTGTGAGTGAGATTTAGATCTGTAGGAGTCTCTGCTGGAATGGGTTGAAGAGCTCTGGTCATCTTTATCAGATTTAGACCAGTCCCTTTTTGATGAGTGATGAGATGATAATGAGGAAGAACGAGATCTCCTTTCTCTATCACAAGAGGATTTCATTCGTCGGGTGGAAGATTTTGAGGATTCTATGTCTGACGGTACAATAATCCTTCTCTTCTTAGTCTGCTTGTGTCTTCTGCAATGTTTTTGCTTTTTAGCTTTCTTTTTATGTTTAACCTTTTTCTCTTTCCTGCGTTTTTTATGGTGACTGTCAGAGTGTCTTGCTGTACTAAGGTCTGAATAATATCCATTATAGGACCATGATCTGGATCTCTGCGACAAGCTTCTCTCATCCCATCGGCTTGAACAGGGGTCACTTAATCTATTGAAAAGGATACAATATGCATGCAATTATTTTAAGCATGTTTTCTATGCTTTAAGTTGAAAACACATTTGTTTTCAATACAAATGCTTGACAAAAGCCTAGTTAAAAACAAAGTACTGACTCCAATGACATTTTAAGCACATGTAAAAGGATACATCAAAGGGTGATAGGCCTCATCTGAACCTCTTAATTTCAGAGATACACACTGACAACTACTGACAGATTCACTTATAAAAGGATTTTTTTAATTAAGCAAAAAACTTCAAATTTGACAGAAAAACGGTTTTGAACCGAACCACACTAAACCAATTCATCACGAGAGCACTGCTGACATACTGAGTTCCTTGGCTAGGATGTTCATGACATCTAGACATCTCTGCCTCCTCGAACAATTTCTGAGGGAGGGTCAAATCAAATTCCCAACAATCTGTTGAATCCCTGCAGATATAGGACAGCTGACTGAATTCTAAAGAGGAAGCCTCTTAAGAAGCTAGCATGGCTATTGTTTTATTTCAGCTTCACAGAGGTAATCAAGACTTTCTCTTAAGGTTTTAGTTAAATTACTTCCTACAGAAATTGAGGGAAAAGTTCAGGAAAATAGATGCAGGCTTTATAATCTTAGTGGTAATGGGTTAATGTCAGGGCTCAAAATTAAGAGTTCTCTATACCACTGTGTCTAAACCACTCTCACAGAGCAGACACATTCCCTCTTCTGACATCTAACCATTCCCCTGGACACCCACAAAGAGGCGGCTACTACCAGTAGGAACAATTACAGAGGGTCCCATTGGTGTATTTTTCACTAACTATTCTGGAGCCAGCCCATTTCTACAACAGATATTCCGCTGGGGGGAGCGTTACTGAGGGTTAGGAGAAGGGTACACTTCTGAAGAACCAACAGTCTGTGGGGTCAGAAGTTAATGCACATGCTAGGTACAATTTTCCTACCTGCCAATTCATTCATCAGTGTCTAAGAGACCTGGCTAGGAAAGAATCCGCTATATGATTTTTAAGCCCTGATTATTTCTAAAATTGTATTAAGATTATCTTTGAGAGATTCAGTGGTTTTATACTTTTGTGAGGGAAGACCAAATTTTGATTTAAAAGCACCCTGAAGCCAATGAGCCCTCCTACATAATAGCTCTCTTCCTGCCAAGTATTCCCAAATGGGAATTCTCTTTGGTCACAGTTGAACTTTTAATGGAAAGTCCAGAAGTCAGTCTCTGGCCTTGTAACACGTAAAATCTAGTAGACACAGGATTGTGCTCATACTCAAAGCTCTTACTTATCTCCTTTACTCCATTTTTCTCCACTAGGTGGTCTGTATGCTCTTAATCTCTGCATTTCTTCTTTCCAGTGAGGAGGAGTTTCACTGCTATCATCATCGTCTGATTCAGAACATGATCTTGACCTTGGAGGAGTGTGATAGCGCTTCAAAAACAAAGGAATAACTGTTTTTAAAATACTGCTCAATTACAGTCTGCTACAGGAGAGAGTTAGGTATAAGACCCAATTCCAGATGCGATTCAAAAGCAATAATGATTAAAGTACAAAAGGATGATATGAAGTTATATCAAACGTAAGACACTAGAAGACATGGGACTGGGGCGCCTAGGTGGCTCAGATGGTTGAGTGTCTGCCTCTGGCTCAGGTCATGATCTCTAGGTCCTGGGATCAAGCTCCATGTCAGGTTCCCAGCTCAGCTGGAGTCTGTTTCTCCTTCTCCCTCTGCCCCTCTCCCTGATTGTGCTCTCTCTCTCAAACGAATAAATAACATCTTTAAAAAAGGAGGGGGGCAAAAAAGAGAGAAAGAAATGGGATTTTTTCCCTTTGAAGTCCTAAGGGTTACATTCATTAGCCTAGATTATTAAACATACTAAGATTTCTCACCACACTGTTTCACATATCATTTCATACTTAAAATGCTCAATAACTTTAATCTAATAGCCATACCCTCATATCCCTATGGAGAATACAACTAGCTCCTTCAACAGATCTTGGACTATATCTAAATTTAAAGCTAGGATTCTGCCACTTAGATAGTAATTTGAAAAAAAGAAAAGTCTTAACACACATACAATTGTGCCCCTTCCTTTAATCTTCCGTCCAGATTTTGATACAGATGGTTTCTGATCACTTACAATGGGTGTAACATCAGGAATCTTCCTGGAAAAGAAGATTGAAAAGTAAAACTAAGCAAATGCTAAGCAGTTTTCTCAATATTTAAATGCAGAATTCATGCTCCTATAATACAGTCATTTCATTTAGATCCAACACTTCTGTAGAATGAGGCACTCTAAGTAACCTGATTTTCTAGGCACTTTTTAAATGCCAAACCTTTAAAATAAAATAAAAAAAGGTAACCCAACTGGGTAGAAATGTAGGTATGAACTGTGCATCTTTTTAAGCATAGTACTACTTTTAAACAAAATCCCTTTTTATCAGTCTCTAAGTGATGTTCTAATGGAATCCTAAGATATTTCTGACTCTGATACTTAAATTGTTTTAAAAACTTTATTATTTAAAAAAAAAAAAACTTTATTATTTTATGTTTTTAATAATTCATTTGTCTCCCCAACTTTACAATAAACTGCCCCTCCTTCAGGGCTCTGAATCTACTGCCATACAGTAATTCTAAGACTACAGACTTGGTGGCAGCTACCATTCTCCACAAGTGAGAAGTCTTCATACCTCAAGTTTTTCCCTGTTACTAGCATGATGGATAGCTCTTACTGAGTACTTACTACGTGGCAGATACTATGTTAGTAAGCATTTTAAACGTAATTGAGTCAAACATGTATAACGTAATACTGGCCCTTTTAGCTAATTTTTATAGTTCAGTGTATTAATGAATTACACTGATGTTGTGCAACCATACTACTATCTTTCTTAAACTTTTCCACTAACCCAGACCCACTCCCCCCATTAAGAATACCTCGCCATCCCCCCAAACTCCCTCAGCCTCTTGTAATCTCTCATTTATGGCCAAATAACATTCCATTGTATGTACACAACACATTTTGTTTATCCAACCATCTGCTGGTGACTGGGATTGCTTTCTTTTTGCTACTGTGAATATACTGCAAAAATATACCTAGCCATGGAATTGCTTGGTTACATGGTTAAATCTATGTTTAACTTTTTGAGGAACAACCAAACATTTTCCACAATGTCTGAATAATTTTAGACTCCTGCCACCAATGTGTAAGGATTCCAATTTCTCCATATCCTTGCTGACACTAGTTTTTTGGGGGTTTTGTTTTAAAATCCAAAAGTTATAGCCATCCTGCCAGGTGAGTATTATCTCACTGTGGGTTTAATCTGTATTTCCCTAATGACTAATGACGTTAAGCACCTTTTCATGTGTTTACTGGCCATTTGTATGAAACATCCATTCAAATGCTGTGCCTATTTTTAAACTGAGTTGTCTTTTTATATTGTTGTCCATGCTTTTGGTGTCAAATATAAGAATTCATTGCCAAACCCAAGGTCATAAAAATTTACTTCTATGCTATCTAAGAGTTTTATAGTTTTAGTTCTTATATTCAGGATATGGCCCCATTTTAATTTTTATATATTATGTGAAGTAGGGGTCCAGCATTACTCTGTTGCATGTGGAAATCCAGTTGTTCCGGCACCATTTATTGAACAGACAGACTTCTTTCTCAACTGAATGTACTTTGCAGTCTTTTCTAAAATCAATTGGCCATACATACTGCTACACGTTTATTTCTGGACTCTCAAATCTACCCCATTGGTCTATATATATTTATCTTTATGCCTGTACCATACTACTTTGATGACTGTAGCTATGTGTTAAGTTTTGACATCAGAAGGTATGAGTGCTCCAACTTTGTCTTTCTTTTGTCTTTTTCCAAGATTTTGTTTATTTATTTGAGAGAGAGAGAGCGAGCATAAGAGGGGAGGTCAGAGGGAGGAGAAGCAGATTCCCCATGGAGCTAGAAACCCAATGCGGGACTCGATCCCAGGACTCCAAGATCATGACCTGAGCTGAAGGCAGTTGCTTAACCAACTGAACCACCCAGGCACTCAACTTTGTCTTTCTTTTTCAAGATTGTTTTGGCGATTTGGGGCCTCCTACAATTCCATATGATCTGATATTGACTTTTCCATTTCTGCAAAAAGGCTGTTGAAATTTGACAGTGATCACACTGAATCCAAAGCTTGCTGTAGTGACATATTAACTATATCAAGTCTTCCAAACCATGAACATGCGACATCTTTCCATTTATTTAGGTATAAATATTTTGTAATTTTCACTGTATAAGTCTTTTACCTCTTTAAATTTTTTCCTAAGTATTTTATTCTTTTAGCTGTTGTTTTAAATAGAACTGCTTTCTTAATTTCCCTTTCAGACTCTTCATTGTTAACATTTTGTTAACAAGCACCTGAAAGACATTAATTCATGGAATTCTCATAACACTGTGAGGTAGGTACTATTAGCATCTTCATTTGAAAGAGAGAATTTTAAGATTAAGAGGTTACAAATCTTGCCCTAAGTCACATGAAGAAATACAACTTGACTCTTAAAGCCAATAGGGTTTTCTTTTCTTTCTTTTTTCCCTGATTCATAATTTAATGGCTGTGCAGGCCTTGGTCTCTTATTTCTGCTTCTTGCGGGCCCACTGCTCTGCGGTCAGAGTTTTCTGCTCAAAGGCATGAATGTGCAGAAGCTCTTTGGCGAGGCATGTGTACACCAGCTGGTGTCTCTGAAGCAGTGACTTCCCCTTGGGCCAACAAGTTCAGAGGGGAAGCTGGACGCGCAATGGTTGGGAGTCGTGTCTTCGACTTCAATAAGCTCTGTCTCCGGGTCCTGCTGCAGCTTTTCCCAGAGGCATTCGGCGCTGAGTTCCAATGTGGGAGCCCAGAAGGGGCGACAGCCCAGTCGGGATGGAACCCCAGCTCCAACCCAGCCACACTGCTTCAGCCCTTCCAATAGGGTTTTCTAAGACTCTAGAAATCAAGCTCCAAATAAACATACAAAACAACAACAACAACAAAAAAAAAACAATTCTTCTACAGAAGAATCTTAACTACAAAGTATACATATAGTGTTTTTCAGTCATTTCATGACGTTACTTAATTCTCACAGTGAGGTAAGTTGGTACGTTTGGTAGGCAACTGTTAACCCCATATTCCTCATGAAGAAAAAGGACTGAACTCACCTCTATGAGTTCAGCAAAAATTAACCTTTACCTGGGAACCTTTTAGGTACTAATCCAATGCTATAACCTTCTACCTTCTCCCCAGAACATTCTAATTTTATTTGCTGTATGGCCCAGAAGTTGGTATTTTCAAAAGCCTGTAAATTATTCTGAAGTACCTCTAAGGTCAAGAACAAAGAAACTGCAGTCAAGTGTGGAACCCAAATTCCACTAAGCAAATTACAAATCATAGGAGCTTAACTGCTGGTAAATCAGCAAGGTGACAAGTTCACTATGGCTGATGACCCCTGCTTCTTATCCTTACATATGCTGAGTTCTTGAAGCACACTTAATTACAGCTCCCAAACAACTGATCAAAATCTCAAAGATCCTAATAAAATACATCAATTGTGCTATCTTTGTATGACACAACAACCATCCAATTATAATTTAAAATAATTCTGCACAAAATAACTTCCAAGAACATTATTATGTGACCAAAGAAGAGTAATGACCGAACAAAATTATCAGCACTTTTCAATCACAAATGCAATCACCTGTTTACCACTACCAGTTTAAGAGAGGTCAGCCAACTTTTTCTGAAAAGAATCCGAGAGTAGTAAGTGTTTTAGGATTTGTAGGCCAAGAAGAAAATTAAGGCTATTAGATAGGTACTTAGATAACAAGAAAACAAATTTTCACTGATATTTTATCAGTAAAATTTGAAACATGACACCTGAGTATCATTTCTTTGTACTTAAGATCCAATGAGAGGAATTGAGTTCTTTTGCAGGGGGCAAATAACATTTCACTTCAGTAGGATTCACAATGCTCCCTATAAAAAGAGATAATGCTGTTCATACGGTAATGCTAATCTGTAATGGGACTATATGTATTTTATCTTTAAAAATATATTTTCAGGGGTGCCTGGGTGGCTCAGTGGGTTCAACCTCTGCCTTTGGCTCAGGTCATGATCCTGGGATTGAGCCCCACATCAGGCTCTCCACTGAGCAGGGAGCCTGCTGCTGCTTCTCTGCCTGCTCCTTTGCCTACTTGTGATCTCTGTCAAATAAATAAATAAAATCTTTAAAAAATAAATAAAATAAAATAAAAATTAAAAAAAAAAATCTTTTCACATACAGGTGTTATACACATAGTACTTGAAATCCTGGAGAGCGGTAATGGTGTCGCTGTGAGGCCTAGTGCACAGAGCAGCAGTATAAAGCAATGGGGCTGCGGCACAGAAACTTAATTTATGCACACTGAAATCTGAGTTTCATTCAATTTCCACACTTCACAAAATATTACTCTTCTTTGGGACGCCTGGGTGGCTCAGTGGGTTAAGCCGCTGCCTTCGGCTCAGGTCATGATCCTGAAGTCATGGGATCGAGTCCCCCATCGGGCTCCTTGCTCGGCAGGGAACCTGCTTCTCTTGCTGCCTCTGCCTGCCTCTCTGCCTGCTTGTGTGTACTCACTTGTGCGTTTTCTCTCTGGCAAATAAATAAAATCTTTAAAAAATATATATTACTCTCCTTTTTGTCTTTTCTACAAACATTCAATCATGTAAAAACCATTTTTTTTAACTTCACAGGCTGTACAGGTAATAGACCAAATCCAGCCCATGGATAACACCCACCACCTGACAGAGAAAGTGACCTTTCAAGTTCCCTGACTTTTGAAAGCCAAACAGATTTGACCAATGAACTTGGTGTCTTGTCCCACTAAAATTTATTAACAAGCCAGAATTTGAAATGAAGACATCAGCATGTTAAGCTTTTAATTCAAAGATACATCTCATTTCATAACAGCTTTTTAAAATAAGACAATATTAGGATTTAAAAATGTTTAATGTGGGGCGCCTGGGTGGCTCAGTGGGTTAAGCCGCTGCCTTCGGCTCAGGTCATGACCTCAGGGTCTTGGGATCGAGTCCCGCATCGGGCTCTCTGCTCAGTGGGGAGCCTGCTTCTTCCTCTCTCTGCCTGCCTCTCTGCCTACTTGTGATCTCTGTCTGTCAAATAAATAAATAAAATATTTAAAAATAAAAATAAAAAAAATGTTTAATGAACTAAATGATTACCTTATGTGGAAACCTGACTGTAAACAAAGACCACTTCTAAGCCTCCAACAGAACTATTCACAGGGAACTTATCAATGATATGCCACATTATGGTATTTTTGTTCAAACAACATTTTTTTTAATAATTCTAAACTTGAGGTAACACACAAAATATACTACATAGTATTTTTTGAGACCAAATCTACACATTTGGTCTCAAATGTGTAGCTCTGTAGACCAAATCTACAAATCTACACATTATCTGTCCAATTCAGAGAAGTTACAACTTTGCAAGTCAGCAAGAGTCACATATTTATGATACTAAACTGTATCCCCAAACACCATGCAATTAATTTAACACTATTCGAAATGGACCACGTTTTATCATTCAACTGACTCCAAACAGTTCAACTGACCCTCTGTTCTGACAACCTAATCTCACTTTTAATGAAAAGCCAAGGAAAAAAAAGTTAGTAATGAAATCTTTCCAGAGCTCCAGTAAAAACTTCTCCCCTGGCCAACTTGCCCACACAACCCCCTTTCCCTACTAGCAGAATGAGAATTCTGCAAGATCAGGTACATGTCATTCATTAACCTAGCACCTCCCACAGTACCATTCAAAGTGCTTTGATTATAGATCATGCTCAATAAATGTGGAACTGCAACTAGCTGATGGAATTATCATTCACAGAATGAAAAAACCGTGGTTAATCACCCTACTTACGGTTCAGGTTCCACCGTGACAAGAGGCATGTCTCTTCTCAGTAAAAATCGGTTCTCAGGAACTGGAGGAATCTCCTCTGGGCGGACCACAGGCTTCTCCCTTTTAGCATTTGAATCAACTGACCTTTTTTCATTGGTATAACTCCTCTCGGAGTGACTTGGAGAGAATAAAGCATGTCACCAATTAAAATGTTTGCATTTCACAATAATATTAAATAATATTACATAATATTAATAGCAATAAAATAAATTTAATAATTACATATCTCACTCAAAAGGTTTGTACAGTTTTCACAAAGAGAACATATAAAGCATGAACACAGTACTAAAATTCTGCTATCAAATTGTCAAACGATCCTAACTTTTTTCTTTTTAAAGCACAGCATGTAGAGAACCTGCAAACACATAGATCTTTGATATGGAATGTCTGTGCTACCCCTAGAATAGTCAAATTTCAAATTAAAGTTTAAAAAATATTAACCTTTATTAGCAACAGGTTAAAAAGCTAAGTTTACACAGCTGCACATGCTTTCCCCATTGGGGGGTGTGTGTGTGTGTGTGTGGTTTTTTTTTTTTTTTTAAGCTTAAGATTCCCCTGGTGTTTCACACTTACCCTTTTGGGCTCATAATGTGTTTAGTCCTTGGTTCTTCTGAACTGCTTGCTTCCTTTCGTCTCTTTTTAGAATGTTTAACTTTTGGCCGCCTCTTATGTTTCCTTCTTCTGCTTCTCTCATGTTCAATTTCACTTTCTGAAGAAGATTCTGAAGATGAAGAGGAATTGGAAGAGGAATCCGAATCTTCTGAATGAGTTGGTTTCTTCCTTTTTTTCTCAAAAACTTTTAAGAAATATTAACACGACTATTAGTACTGCATTTCAGTGCTTACTTTTCAGAGTAAAACATGTGACTACCTAGTACAGTAAAGCACGCTTTATCAACAGAAAACTGAAGACAAAATTTAATACATTTTTCTTCACGTTGATAATACAATGTGCTGTTGAGATTGTAAAGTAACAAAGCCCTTGCCCTCGTGAGGCCTATATTCTAGCTGGATCAGGTAAGAAAATAAGTAAGTGCATAATATGACAAATGGTAAGTGCTAGGACAGAAACACCAAAAAAAGCAGGGTAAAGGGAATAGGTAGAGTCAGGGGGTAACTGAAAATTACATTCGGGGCTGGCTGGGTGGCTCAGTAGGTTAAGCCTCTGCCTTTGGCTTTGGCTCAGGTCATGATCTCAGGGTCCTGGGATCAAGCCCCGTATTGGGCTCTCCGCTCAGCCGGGAGCCTGCTTCTCCCCCTCTCTCTGCCTACCTCTCTGCCTACTTGTGATCTCTGTCAAATAAATAAATAAAATCTTAAAGAAATAAAGAAAAGAAAATTACATTCCAACAGAGACCTGAAGGAAATGAGCTAAGGGGTCAGGTAGATATCTGGATGGAGAGTGCTACAGAAAGAGGGGACAGGCAACACAAAGGTCCCTGTGTGTTTGGCAGGGTCAAACATGGTCACATGGCTGGGAAGACAATGAATGAGGGGGAAGAGGTGAAAGAAAACTGCAGAGAGCAGACTGCCTTACAGACCAAGTAAAGCTGTTAGCTTTGGCTGACTGAGAAGGGCGCCCCTGGAGAAGATCACTCTGGTTGCAGAAGATCAAGAGTACAAGCAAGGAGACCAGTAGGAATTTACTACTGCTGAGAAAAGATTATAAAAAAGAACAGAGGTAAACGAGCAGGTATGAGGTTACTACAATCATCCAGGTCTGGAACAAGGCTGACAGCAGGGGGAAGTAAAAAAAAAAGGGAGATTTGGTAAGATTTGTGCATGGCTGGGTAGAAGGTATGACACAGAAGCATCAGGCTATTGCTATACAACTTGTATAGTTTCCTCCACTACCAAAATCCAAGAGGTATGTTTAAGTTATAGTCTTCAACACGTTTTACTGATATCCTAGCTCCCCCCACTACCCCAAAACCCTTACCATCTTTTGTTGATTTTGTGGCAAGCACTCCACAATCAATAACTCGCACATCTGCATAAGGTCTGCTTGCAGCATCTGTTTTCAGATTTTCAATCTGTTCAATTACTTCAAAACCAGAAATAACTAATCCAAAGACGACATGAACCCTGTTATAATACAAATTCGAGAAAGAACTGGTTTGCTGACAAGCCATAAGCAGTATTCACAACTGTTATAAATGACTGGTCTACAGACCTCAATATAAAATAAAGTGTTTGATGAATGAAACAACTGGAAGGTAAGTAGAACTTGAAATGTGCTTCATAAAAGGAACAAACAACAAAAATTACTCAAATTGGGACTCAGTTTTCTGCCTAAAACAATATCCTTTACCTATTTTATGGTAGAGTCTGAGAACAGACTGCCCTTGATACTCAAACTATTGCTACAGGGTCACTAAATTCATGACTAGGAGGTCTATCCATAAGCCCAGATAAAGACCCCACTCAGTGACACAATAGCTATGAGGTCTCAAGACTGACTAAACTGGGATCCTTAAGGAGGGGCTTGGCTTTGAGATTAACCGAGATCAAGAGCGCCCCCTTGTGGTTTATCCATGATTCAACCTGTATTGCACTGGCCACCCAAACAACTCCCCAAGGTAGTGAAATGTCACTCTTACCCATCCAGGTGTGGAGCAGGTTTTGTGGTACTGTGTAATAAACATCAACACAAAGAAGATGGCAAAAACCAGGTGTTCAGGTGAACAGAGCAGAAGGGTTTAAAGCACAGCATGTAGAGAACAAAAAGGTAAAGATAAAAAGATAGGGAAAAAGTTAAATGTGGTAAACTTCAAACTGAAAAACCTTTCAAGCAGCAATAGTAGCCATTTTACTGGTAAAAAAAATCACTCAAGATTATAACAAATTACAAAGTCGTATTTATTTCTCCAATATGAAGACTATTCTTATATATATGTATGAAACAACTTGGAAATAGAGAGCATAAAAATACATTAAAATTAAAGTTATTCCCGAATCCAAAACAAACTCAAAATTTATCAAAATAACTAGAATAAAAAACACTATTGTTTGTCCTAAGGAAAGAAAAGCGTGATTGATACCTGCACCCCACACTTAAATGAGTTCTCCTATTTGTTATTTCTCATACTGAGTCAGTCTGCATCTTTTAGGTAGGCAGATGGAGGTAGGCCACAGAAGTCCTGTTTTCAGAACTTCCTGCCACTCCCACCTAAGGTGAAGCTCTGCCACTCAGAGCGACCCTGAAAAGGCACTAGGGAGCGAACCTTCCCTTTGTCAACACTTCTAACAGCAAGTAAGTAATGAGAGATAACCTTATAGACACTGCATTTCTCTGGCCCAAAAATGCCCAACCTGCTTCTTCTACAATCACCAACTGGCAGATAGTCACTTTTAAGAAGCCTACAGGATACATTTGGTTAAAACATTTTGAACCAAAACGGGTTGTTTCCCATAGCATTTTCACAAATCTTCACACTATGTGAATTGCAGTGAAAAAATTCAAAAGCAGATAACTAGACTCAGAAGTATATCCACAAAAATCTTATAGCAGAATTTGAGAAAGGACACTGGATTATCAGGCCATGTTTAAAGCAGTCAATTGTGCTAGGAGCTCCCATATCAATTTTTATATTCATTTTAAGGCAATTCTAAGACATGTAATTCAACAAAACACAATTTTAATCTTCACAACAATGTTAAAAATCATTATTCTACAAGGAATGGTAGCATTTGTACTTACGTTAAAAATATTCAGTTGTGTAAAAGCAGAACAGAAATTTTATTTTAAAAAACGTCAATTTAAGAAGTTCCAGAATTTTAAAAGCGATCTTGAGTTTTAAAACCACAAAGTCTCAAATTCTTCTTAGAAGACTGAGAAGTTGTAATTCAAGCCAATAAAATAGTAAAAATGAGAAAAAAACAGGCAGAAGAAAAAAAAAATCTGGCAAGCAGGTGAGGAAAGGAACTAATGCTTAAATAATTAAACTAGCTTCCAGAAACTACTCTGTATAATAACTTTAAGATGGAAATGTACTTCCCATATATAGAAAACTTTACCAAAGCACACTTATGATAGGAAGAAATTAGTACATATGCTAGACAGTGATTCCACTGTATGAAAGGTCTAAGAGGTAAAATCGGTAAAGGTAAATGTCCTACAATATTAAGGGACAGATTTCAAATATGTAGCAGTGAAAACAAGGAGTGGTTTATTGATTAAGGCATATTCCTCCTTCTTCCTTGTTGCTTTTTCTCACAACTCTCAGATTTTTGGAGGAAAAGCCCACAGATTTTTCTAAAACACACAGAACCCAATTCAATTTGCCACAGCGGCTAACCAAGGAGTCCTGTAAAAACCACCTTATGGCAAAACTCTGGAGCAAATGGGAAGATGAAAACACTCTAGTTAATGCAGTGAGGTAGCAACGTACCACTTGAGACTCAGTCTGAGATGGAATCGCTACCTTTATGACAGATTCCAGTTTTGTTTTGAATTCGAATGACAACTGAAGACAAAAAAACTTGGGTCTTTTACTGCAACAGTGGGGAAAACAAATGAAGACAACAATAATTTCAGGGACAAACTTCAGGGGGCCTGCTGTGCCTGGAGTGGTATGAATAATTAAATCCATCACTCGCATCCGCAATTCAGGAGGCAGACATACAAATGTGCACTTATATCGGGCTGGATTGCATATTAAGAATACTGAAAGTAGGGGCACCTGGGTGGCTCAGAGAGTTAAGCCTCTGCCTTCTGCTCGGGTCCTGTTCTCAGAGTCCTGGGATTGAGCCCTGCATGGGGCTCTCTGCTCAGCAGGGAGCCTGCTTCTGCCTCCCTCTCTGCCTACTTGTGATCTCTCTGTTAAATAAATAAAGAAAGAAATAATCTTAAAAAAAAAAAAAAAAGGAATACTGGAAGTATCTTAACAAAGAAGCCCCTCCGGGTTCTCAGCCTACATTCCAGGAGCCGAAATAACAGTGTAAAGCAGGCATACTGGCCCTAGGCTGACACCAGACATGGATAAAGAGAGGACACTGCCAAATGGGCAGAGAGGAATGATATTCCTGGTCCAAGCTATTCAGTCCTACTCAACTGGACAAAGAGATCCCATCCCACCAAATCTTAATTGCACTGATCTTTCAAAACTATGCAGTTTTAAAGACCCATGCAGGGCTGACACTCAAGTAAGTTCAGACCTTAAGGCCAAAGACTACCATCAATATGTAAATTTATACAGGCTTATGAAAACATGCCTGAAGGAGAAAGAACCATAAAACATTTCAAATCATAAAAGCTTTCAATATTTTCACATTTCCATTTTCTCCTGTCACTTAGACACTGATTTTCCAGTTTCCTCCGCCCCTGAATGAACTTTAAAAATACATGCATAAGGATTCATTTAAAGTTTGTAAATCCTAGAAATTGAAAAGTGTCACTGTTACTCCAAAAAACAATCTACATTATTATACCATTACCAAAGAAGCTTTTGGCCTTATACAGAAATTAATAGTTCTGTACCGAAATGAAATCTATACCATTATATACAATATACCCTCTTCCCTGCCCTCCCCCAGAAGAAGTGTGGAAACATGGTGGCAACAAGCCACTGAAATGAAAATATACTTCCCAGGATTAACTACGAACAATTTAACTACAAACAATAAAACACACTTGTTTATGTACTGCTGCCATAAATCAAACAGAAAGCTTTGCTTAAAATGGTTCAATGCACATAACAATAGGATTAAAGAGATAAAAGCAAAGAAAGAAAAAGAGAGCCTTAGAGTAATGAGACATTACCTTTGGAGCGCACGATGTAACACTCTTTCTGTAAATTTTACACAAAAATGGCAAGAAATAAATTGTAATACACTTTTAAGACAAGACTGAATCTATGTTTTAATATCAATATAACTTTGAAATTAAATATTTTCAAGTTTTATGCAAAGCAAGAAAGCTTTTTTTAAAATGGAGGGCTCTAAATTTTCTTTCACATAGGATATGTATGTAGAGACAAACTATGCTTAAGAAAAACACCGTGGTAAAAATGGGAATCTGCTCAGAGCCTTAATACTGTTAACACTAGAGTGTGAGGAACCAAACAGTATATTTCGCTTTGCAAATCCTACAAACTAGTTAAGTAAACAAACATCTTTCTCAACAAGAGAGTAATGTATCCCAAGTACATACATGAATATAAAAATCTGAATTCCCAGGAGGAGTTACTACCAATGGAAAGCAAAAATTTCAATGAAAAGGACAGAGTTAAGATAATTCAAAACAACATTTCAGGGAACTTTCTCTTCTTTTTTTAGTAATTCACTTCAAATAGTTAAAAATCTTTCATGTTTCTACATCTGAAATCTTTTCATCAAACACAACAGACCACTATGAGGAATAAGTGAGCAAAGTTTGGACTATAGTTTCTGTTCAACACTTCTTTGGTTGTTAAGTCCCCGTAAATAATAATAGTAATAATAATGCATAACTAGAATTTTAAGGATCTTCTCAAAGGATAAAAAGGCAAGAGAGATGAAAGTATAGAAGTATTCTGTCAAATTTTGGCCACGATACTTGCCTAATCTCTGATTTTCCCCATTGTAAAAAAAATTAAAAAAAAAATACACAGTCTAAACAACTTTATTATACTTTAAACATATCTGTTATACTCAGACCAAAATCCATGTCATATATAGTGGATAAAATTCTTTACAAAGGTTTCAGACTATTGAATCTTGAAATACTTAAAAACAAGCTTTAATTTCTTATAAAGGATTGATACATGAATTACTGCCAAAAAGAATACAACATTTCAAATAATATGGTGTTTTCAAAGAATGTTGTAAAAAAAAAAAAGTGACTCCAAGTGTAAAATAGTATGAACGTAAAGATAACCGATTTCTGTCTAATGTAGCTTTGAACATGCAATTTTTTCCTTTAACTCCTGACACTACACATCATCATGAAGAGGCACCAAATGATATAGAGACACACAGCTTGTGTAAGGGCCATGGAAACTAACCAAGCCATGTTACAGAGCTCTCCCTGTATGTTCCAAAAGTCACCAAAAATTCAGCACTAATGTTAACATAATATGTAATACACATCAAACACTACTAGATACAAAACTCCTTCCAGGTTGCTAATACATATGTCACAAAACACTAAGTGATTTTAAGACTGGATGTTACAGATGACACTTGAAACTCAGAGAATTTGGTTTATGGTTAAGTTTCACCAACATCTTGTTGATGAAAAATCTTGCAATGTACACATATAGATACTACACCCCCCCCACCGCTGGCCAAAAGAAAGAAAAACTAGAACCTCCCAGGTTACTGACACTTACTAGCATTTATTCTCATACAGATTCATGAATATGTGGAAGGAAAAAGCATTTCTGCCCAAATTTACTTTTGCTACCCCAAATCGCAACATAGCTTTATAAACCCCTTAACCCAAAACCACTCTTCACCTCTCCTTGCTCTGCTCTGAAACAATCAGCACTTCTCTCCCACTCAGGAAAGCAGCCATTCCCAAGTCTGGTGAGAACATATCCTGGAACTACTTTATATTTTCCTCCTATAATCCTATTTATACCTGTTAACACTTTTTGCTTAAAGTTTGACTTTTCTGCATTATTTTGTTTTCTTAAATTTTTATGATTATCATGACCACTGACAGTGGCCAAAAACAGAGACTGTTCACCAAAGCTCTGCAGGTCTTTCTACTCCATGGCTGTACATAAGGTTGCACAGACCAAGTGAAGGAAGACAAATGTAACCACCACGTCAATGTTCTGTTTGCAGCTGATGAAGACTGCTGCCTAATTTAAGCAAATGAGCCTGAAGCTTCTTTGCAGCACCTTTCAGACTGATGGAAATTAGGCAATTACAACTATTTTCCTTTAAGCAAAATGATGTTTGCACACAAATCATTCCACATATTCAGAAACTGAGGATCAACCTACAAAACACCTTCTTCCTTTTATGTCCACATTTTCATATCCAAATGTTTACTTTAAGAATGGGATAGATAATTCATAAGCCAAAAAGGAAAGACAAAACTAACTCAAGGTAAATAGCCAATAGAACTAGAACCAAGGTCTCCTGATAGCCAGAACAGTAGCTCTAACCCAAGTGATAGTTATTTATACAAAGCTATAAACCACCTAGTCATTTTAATGACTCCTTCATGCAATACCTTCTTTATCTTTTCAATGAATGTATAGAAAAACAATGAAAATTACAGAATTAACACAATGTCATTACTAACAGCCAAAGGAAAAGAAAAATGTTTTCAGGTGTCATTTTATCCTAGCATTATTCATACAAGGAAAAGGTTGGACAAGATGATCTTGAAATCCTTTTCCACTCTAAGACCTCATAATTCTATAGCTTTTATTACAGTTTCTTCCTAGTGTTTGGTTTCAACAAATAATAAAAGGAACAAAATGACTAAATACCAAGTTAACTTGGTTACTACTTTGGTTCTAGGTCTTTCAATTCTTTCAGAAATACCTCAACATGAACAAACCATTATTTCCTCAGTTATATATGGGGACAGTGCCGTCTATCACTACCTCCACGTTTCTTGAGCAGTACTATTTCAAAAAAAATAGTAGGCCCCCCCAAAGCAAAATCATCATGATTAAAATAGCAGATAAAAGCAGTTACTGCAGAAATCATGAATAGCTTTATAGAAGCAAATCTGGTTTTTACCATATACATAAATTGTTTCAACCAAAGAAAGCAATATATGCACAATTACATTTAATAAAAATGATGCATGCCTTAGGAAGGGGAGGTTTTAAATGTGTCAGTAATGAAGACATTACTTCATTAGTTACTGAATGAAGCACAAGAATCTTTGAGGAATATTTTCATATATACTATGACATCAAATTTCCTCCTTAGGAATTACAAGATAGTTTATTTAGAATATGAAATACAAATATGATTTTGCCAAGGTTGTATTAAAAGTCCTTGTTAAGCCTATAAAACTAGAAATATAAAGGCAGTTGTTGGTGTTTTACCACCCATTCTCACACTACCCTCTCCTGTCTGGAATGCAGAAGAGATGTTTGAGGCACCCCAGCAAGGGCTGTGGTGAGAGGGGAAGTGCACCACCACCCTTTGGCGGCCCTTGTAGGCCCAGCTTTTAGAATGCTTAGCTGGGATGACAGACAAAACCTGGAGACAGTACATTATACTTTTTCATACTTCAGCTCCAAAATGATCTGGGCTTGCAAGACAGAGATTTTCAAAGACTTTCTTTTTATGGGCCATCATCATTTCCATTTTCCCTTATTATAAAAGCAAGGAAGTGGGGCACTTGGGTGGCTCAGTGGTTTAAAGCCTCCGCCTTTGGCTCAGGTCGTGATCCCAGGGTCCTGGGATCAAGCCCCACACTGGGCTCTCTGCTCGGCAGGGAGCCTGCTTCCCTTCCTCTCTCTCTGCCTGCCTCTTTGCCTACCTGTGATCTCTGTCAGTCAAATAAATAAAATCTTTAAAAAAAAAAAAAAAAAAGCAAGAAAGTATTTTGTTTAGAAAGGTGATTGTTAGCTTTATTTTATCCTTCAACCGTGGGAAACCAGTACTTTGAGCTAGCATTAAAAAAAAGGACATGCTACAAAAAGCTCTTTTAAAAAATAAGAGAAAAAAAGGATTTTTTTTGTATGTACAAAAACACTATTACTTTTAAGATTTTTAACTACAAACTCATTTCTAGAAGTAAATTTCAAACTAAAAGTAGGAAATTTTATTTCAACACAAGTTCACAGTGATTTTAGTGCCATCTACAGTTAATTATGAAAACAAGCTTAAAACTTTTAATCCTAATTCACAGATGCTAAAATTTTCATTTGGCACTCCTTGCCAGGAACAGCAGTCCAAAGTAAAATTAAACTATGTAGAAATAGCAATGGCCGCAATTTTGTTTGATACTAAGCATTTCTACAAAAGACTTAGGCAAGTACTTTTCTGAAGGGAGAATTTCATCATACACTGGATATTAATTAATGTATGTACCTGCACTGGATTTTACTCTTAACATTTGATTAAACAAGCTAACTGGTATGTAACAATGGAAAGAAGCTGCTGCTACCTGATAAATTCAATGTACTCGTATTTAAAAAAAGGAAATCTAAAAGAAACTTTAGAGCCCTCAGATGGTAGCTTCTTGACCAATGAATTTCATTAGTTTATCATGTTCACAGTTCAGATAAGCTTAAAAATGGAAATGGGAAACCTCAAAGAGTAAATAGCTTTATATTAAATTACTATAAAAAAAGTTTTTCAAAACATCTCCCACTATTTTTTTTTTTTTTTTTGGCCTTTAAAAAGGTTAAGGAAAGAAAAAAATACTCTAGTAGAGAAGTATTAATAATTACTGCTCTATGGGATCAAAACAAATCTAGGAACAAATGTTTTTGGTCTTTCCTTTTTTCCTACACAGCTCCAGGCACTGTCATCTTCCATCAGCTTTCCATTTTTAGGACATTCTTATGAACAGAATGCCCCTTATCTGAACTTTATCAGATCATGTTGGAAATCTATTTTGCAGACAAATTTAAAATGTGAGATTTATTTTACATGAATAATTTACTCCATTAACGACAGGGAAGCGCCATTCATATTTGTCCATTCAGAAAGATGACAAGAACTTTTTCTGGAAAACCATCAATAAAATATTTCTCCAACATATACAGTACAACTATGGAGATTTACTTCCAATCAAAAGCATTAAATCTTCATGCTAGCCAATTATCTTTCCTATTTTAAATCCTGGGATTATAATAAAAATTGGTTTTACAGTAGCTTTAGATAAGAATGTAACTAAAAAGGGGAACCTGGGTGGCTCAGAGGGTTATTAAGCCTCTGCCTTCAGCTCAGGTCATCTGGGATCAATCCTCGAATCAGGCTCCCTGCTTAGCAGGGAGCCTGCTTCCCCCTGCCTCTCTGCCTGCCTCTGTGCCTACCTGTGATCTCTCTGTGTCAAATAGATAAATAAAATCTTTAAAAAAAAAAAAAAAAAGAATGTAACTAAAAGTATGCCAAGTAAGGTTTTGGTTGTGCCTGTATATACATGAAAAGGTGCTTGTTTTTTTTAAAAAGCAAATACAGCATTCTGAAGTTTCCTGAGTAATAATCTCATAAACTTTGGTGGAAATGATAGCAATACTGGGTTAATTCAATTAACCATAGAAATCACAAAAGATTTAAGTTTTTTTTACAATGCTGATGCAACAACCAAGTTACTTATCTCTGTACAGTATCAGAAAATAATGGTACCTCTCTCAAATTAGCTCAAAGAACAACAATAAGAGAAAAAGCAACCACACCATGGTTTACTCAAAACAAGTGTTCTCCAGGCCAAGGGCACATCTAGTCCTAGTTTATGAACAATTTTTAAATGCTGATCAACAGTTAATGTTCCAATCTAGTTTTGGTAAATTGACCCTCCAAACTTCTTAAGTCAAAGCCAATTTCTTTTCTTAAGATGACAACATACTTTGAAATTAAGATTCATCTTCAAGTTACATCTTTTAAGTACCATCCTTCAAATGGGGGATATATGCTGAATGCTGAGGCGGCTGTTAGAGCTGACCAGTTTCTGCAATGTTAGAAATTAATAACAAAGTCCAATTTGACAGAATTCTAGCATTTAAACTTGGTTTAACTATACCATCTTTCTCATGAACAGCGCTTCTCTGTTTAAGAAAACCTCATCTCTGAATTATGCCTACTCACATGAAAAACTGGGAACCATTGGTATGTTTCCCTCGATTTGCCATTGACAAAAGGAACGCTCTGTCATGTTTGAGAATAAAGTTTTCATCTGTTTGAAGAAAACACAAATTTGTCAGTCTCCAATTATAAGACACTTTTAAAGTGTAATTAATGTTCACAGTAATAAATAGAAAACAAAGGATGAAATTCCTCTTCTGGTCAGTATAGATACTTGTCTGAATATTTAGAAAAAAATTTTTTTAACTAATCAAATACAAAAGCATAAAAAGATCAAAAATACTACTTAAAGCCTTGAGGAAAAGAATATACATTTAATGTTTTATACAAACAGCCTTAGAACAGTCACTTTTAATAGTAACATACTTTTGCTAAATGATAATGTAAACTATTAACTTTCAGAGAAAACCAGTAAAGAGATTTTAGAAAAATCTCTCCAGTAAAGCTCATTTTCTTCAACTTTCCAATTATCTTAACACACTATATATGGGAGAAGTTTAATAATCTTATGTGCCTAATTTCTATATGGTAAACTTATTATTCAACTGTATTGAAGCTAGACTATGAGAGCAAAAAATTAAAAGTTACATAAATTAAGTTTAAGGTTGTATGTAAATTAAATCAAGTATACAGACTCCTAATAGATAGGATCAAAAATTATCTAAGGAGGAAAGTCCCATAAAAACAAAAACTTAAAGGGCAAAATATAATTTTAAGATACACAAGTATCTGCCACAGGGAACCACCACATTAAAGTGGCCTACAACATTAGCTTCCAATTGCTATAAGCGTATAGAACCAGCTAATGAACCTTCTTCTTACTGGTTCAAAGGAAAAACTGTTACAAAGATCACTCAAAGATGATTTTAATTCCAGCAGAAATATCTTCAAAACTAATTTAAATTTCCTTGTAACATTCATACAAACAAATTTTTCTTTAGAACAAACAGAAACATAGAAAACTTTAAAAAATGATTACCTTGGGAACAGGCTTCTGAAAAAGAGTAGTAATCCATTTTCCCCCAAAAGAAATATAAAAGACTATTATAACACTGAAGCTATCATGGCATTAAAATCTAGTAAGATTGGATCCCATTTTAAATCTCTGCAACTGACTTTTCTAAGGCTTTTTGGGGCAAGTGCAATAGTTAGACTTAATGCAAATATTACTACTGTAGGAATAAAACACAATCATATAGTTCTAGTATACAAAAGAAAACATACAAACCTTTGAGAAGGTAGGAAATGCCAACTTTTATTAAAAGAAATTGTTTGGTTTAGGGGGGAAAAATACAACTAGAATTTTTTTCCCTGATGTAGAACTAATAACCCATTGCGAAAAGAAAAAAGATACAGATGCATGTATGAAACAGTATACAGAATTTTCCAAGTCTTCAAGCAATTAAAGAAATCCAGCCACAACCTAACCCAGGCTCTCCATAAATTTATTAGGAAGGGTGCAAGGGAACAGAATTGGAGTTTGTGTTACTGAGCTTTGTTCTCTTACCTTTTCATTTTGCAAAAGACCACATTCTCTATAAACAAAAGAATATGTTGACAGTTTTAGGCAGGAAGATAGGAGTTTTCATGTATATAGTTGCCTAACCTCCATGCTGAAAGTCATGTTTAACCATAAAGTTAGCCTTAATTAATCTTGTCAATTACAAGTTACATATTACAATATAATTTATCCCCAAGTTCATGCAAATAAAGTATTTTCATGCAGCATTAGTTTCATGCAAAAAGTGAACTATAAGTAAACCTCTCCTCATTAAAAGTACATGATCAAATTTGCTTTAATATCAGAACTGAAACAAAGGACCATAAAATATTAAGCCTTACCTTTAAAATATCCACCATAAATTGATTCTCCACCTTTTCCATTACCTGCAAATAATAAGCTACATTAAATTATAATGAAAATTAAAAATATATTAATACATTTAAATTATTTTTATGCTTTCAATTTGCTGAAGAAGCTAACACCTTGTGACTGCTATAATAAATTCTACAAATCTTCAGTTAACCTCATCTTGAAAATAAAAGTCCAAAAAAGAGACCACTCCTATTATAATAAACACTATTAAAAATTATCTCTATAACCCATTTATTTCAAAAAGTAATCACACCAACAAAATTCAGGAAGAATAAAAATAATCCACAAGTACTTGGCGTTCATTGTAAGGGAATTCACCAACTGTTTATATTATTATTATTAAAAGTATATAAAAATAAAATGGCTTAGTATTTTGCTTTTCATACATTGTTGCTCTACACATCTACTCAGTGACCACTTAATATTTACATCACACTGTGACACAACACTTATAACAGTATAATAGCTTAAGAAACTGATGGATGGTTATTAAAAGCATAACTTTAGCTCTACCTTCGCTGAAGTCCCCACCCTGAATCATGAAGTTTTTAACCACACGATGGAATGTAGAACCTTTGTAACATAACTTCTTCCCAGTTGTTTTTCCAAGGCCTTTCTCTCCTGGGGAAAAAAAAAAGAAGTGAAATTTAGCTATAAACATCTTTCCAAGGAAAGAACCATCCAATTAGTCCTTTGTGAAGTCCCTCCCATACATGTTGGCACTGTAAGAGATACAAAGTATGAGGCAACGAGGAAATGACACACAAAATAAAATAAATATCAAGCACCATATAAATGTTAAATTGTGTGGCAGAGACTCTACATGCCAACAGGAGAAAAGAGGGATTAGAAATAGTTATTACTCCAGTAAAAGAGGGCAATCAAGGAATTGGTGCAAAGCATATATGTATTTAAGTGTATCCAAGCAAGGATTTAAAAATTTAATGCTATTTTAAAATAACATTATACATGTTTTTATTTTTTCTACTTTAAAAAATATAAATCCAATTAAATATAACGAAGAACAGCCATATTATGTTTTGTCTACCTTCTAATACTAGAAGTCTTGTGAATCTGGAATGGTAAATTTGTTCAAAACACTGAAATTTAGAATTTATGAACTACAATGTTTACAGATGACTGTTACACACAGAGGTACTTTCTTTTTTTACTTTTGAGGCCACTTCTTTGTCGTCTCTATCCTTATGCTTCCCTGATTTCTTATCAGTGAAAATAGCATTTTTAATGCCCTAAAAATTCATTTTACGGCCACTTTTTACAGAAAATATCTACTCTGAGAAGCAAGATAAAACTATAAGCCACAACTTCTCATTGGAAATAATTTAATAATTCATTTACCTGAGCATAGGCAAAGGAAGTTTTTGCATGTTTTTGGACATATGTCTGAGAAGAGCTGAAACATAATGCGACCAACTGAAACAAAACACATTAAAGAAAGGTAAGCAAGATGATTAAATATGCCACATTTTATATGGGAGAAATAGACAGAATTAACAAACTGAAAGGCCCATTTTTGTAATTTAATTTTTCAAAAGACTTAACTGGAAAAAACTTAACTGAGCAATGCCAACTAACAAGAATTCCACACAATTTGTTAGTGTCAGAATTCACAGGCAGCCTAAGTGGTTTCAGCCCTAAAACTGCAAGATTTTAAGTGTCCTGTAAAGGGGCTTTACATGATTAGATCCCTTTTAGTACAGTTACCTACCAGAACACTATTAATTTGCTTTAAAATAAGTCTCAATAGTTGTCTAATCTATGCCTGAGCCCCTCCAGTGATGACAGCACATCATATCACAAGACAGTCATTGTGGCCCATACTGTCAGAAGAAAGTTCTTCTGTCCTCTATATCTAGCTTTCTACCTTTATGCAAGAACTATTTAGAGCCAAACTCCTGAATTGCGACCCACAACTAAAACTCACCTTCTATTCCCTGAGAGAGCATAAAGAGAATACCTTCGGTTCCTAAAAAATACCCAAAACACACTCAACAGACAAAAAACATACAATACACAGGAAATGATAAGGGGCAAGCCTACAAATTTATGCCACAGAAAAGTGCTTCACAAATGTTCTGTTCTCAGGACTCCTTCTAACTCTTAAAAATGATTGCACTTTTACAATGTGGGTTATGTCTATTGCTATTTACTATATTATAAGTTAAAACTCAGAAATTTTTAAAACACAAGAATATAAAGCACATGTTCTATCAGCAGTCACAGTGGTGACATCATTACTTATTGTGTAATCTCTGGAAAACGCGACTTGTGAATGAGAGCGCAACAGGCAAATTTTATTATTATAAAAGTAGTTTTGACTTTGCAGGCCTCACGAAAGGTTCTCAACAAAGTAAAAAATAATATTCTGATTTACAATCACTTTCCTGTGTCCCCTTTCACTTTAATCTAAAGAATCTTTTCCATTAGGAATAAACATTTTTATTTATTCAAAGGGACTTATAAATAAATCAAAATTAATTGTGGACCAAATATAAGTCACTTTCAGCCCAGACAAAACTGATTTGATTTATTCTCTGTCACTAAGAACTGAATTTATTCTTGGCCATGTCAGTCAGTTCCTCTGAGGAGAAAACAAAGCTACAAAACTACTATATAAAAGACATCCTTAAGGGATAAAAAGTGGAATAATGGCATCATACAAGACTTTCTTAGGTCATTGTCTATAGCTTCAATGGAGCCAAAATTTTAAAGCAATTTCAAAATGTTCTAGCTGATCTTTGTATCTAAAAGAATGAAGAAAAAGGAAATCAGAATTTTAAAGACTGTCTTTATTTTGGGAGAGAGCACTCACGGAGGCACATGCATGGTGGGAAGGGGCAGAGGGCGAGGGAGTGAATCTCAAGCAGACTCCCCCACTGAGCAGAGAGGCCAACTCTGGCCAGTCCCACAACCCATGACAGCCTGAGCCCAAATCAAAAGTCGGACATCCAACTGAATGAACCACTGAGTCACCCCAAGAAATTGGAATTTTAAAAAATGCATATAATAGCAGTAATATAATCCTCTGTAATTACATGGAAATATTTTACTAGTATGAAAAAAGTATTTTCATCAATCTTCATAAACCCCTGGGAAATGGCTGGCTAGGTTGGCATCAAGTTCAAAATCATCTAACTTTGCAAACATATTTAGATATTTGGGATCCCTGTAAGATGGTTACTTTCCTAGATAAAAGGTATTATCTAAACAATCAAAAACTCAGCCTTTTAAAACCACAGTGATTTCAACATCAAGTTTTTTTTCAAAACCTTTAATGCCTCCAAAAGAAAGCTGATGAAAGTTTCAAATGTTTCTAGTTTCTCCTTTACAGATGATTAGAAGTTTTGAACCCTCTAGTGCTTTAATACATTTGAAAACGGTTAAATGTGATTACATTTCCAGGCCTAATATTCAAAGAGGGATATCAAACAATGATGTTTTTTGTTTTTTTAATTTCATTTTTAAAAGATTTTATTTCTCTATTTGACAGAGAGAGCAAGAGAGCACAAACAAGCAGGAGGGTGGCACAGGGAGCCAAGCAGGGAGCCTGGTATAGGGCTTAATCACAGCACCCTGGGATTATGACCTAAGCCAGCAGACGCTTAATCCACTGAGCCACCCGGGCACCCGAGACAATGATATTTTTTAAAACACACTCACCTCTAATATCTTACCCTCTAACTAGGTGAAGAAAAGAAGATTCTATTGACTGACTTCTCAGTCTCACAGGACAGGGCTTAGAGCAGAGGTTCTGTGTCCTTTACAGCATTATGTTGTTAAGAGTAAAGAAAAAAATAAAACAAAACCACATTGTTTTGGTCTCAATACCATGATGCAAGGCTGGAAACACTGCCAAAATCAGAAAAATAACTTAAAAATCTACAGAAAGAATAGATTAAACCAACTGGGCTTGCAAGACATGAGAAAGGCTATGGACATTCAGACATTGGTTGAGACTGTCTTCTTAATTTAAAATGCCCACAAATGTTCAATCTGAAGAGTCTAGAAAGAAAAGGCAAGGTCAAAGTTTTCTATCGGGAAAACACAAAAAGATCTCTACCTACAAACCAGTACACTAGTATTAATTCCCTCCAAATTGAATAAAAAAAGTTTTAAAGTGAACACTATAAGACACATTCCAGCAAATATGAGCTTGAACTAAATAAGGTCATTAGCAAGATAAACAAGTTTTCAACATATGTTTTTCAATTAAATTGCAATAGCCATTTTATAGAAAACAGATACTTTTTTGAAAATCAAAACAGAAAATATTCTGATGTATAGTCTTTAAGATAAAAAACAGGGTGCCCGGGTGGCTCAGTTGGTTAAGCAACTGCCTTCAGCTCAGGTCATGATCCTGGAGTGCCGGGATCAGGTCCTGCATTAGGCTCCCTGCTCAGCTGAGAGCGTTGCTTCTTCCTCTGACCTTCCCCTTCTCATGCTCTCTCTCTTACCTTTCTCCCTCTCTAAGATAGGAAGAACGCAAGCAAGCAAGCAAGCAGTGTGGTTAAGTAGTTGTTTTCAAAGGATAGCAGGCATGAACTGTGATTATAAAACACACTGAAAAGAAAAATGTAAACTAGTTTAAGGAAAAGACTGAAAGAGAAGATTCTCTGACTCCCCAACTGATTAAAAAAAAAGGATTATGATAGCAACCCCATTTCCCAATAGTATATGCCTGAGGTTTACTGTCTCCTATAATAAATTAACATGCTCTGCTGATGCCTCTTCAGAAAATGATGATGCCTTTGAATGAATAAGATCTCAGGATACTGTTAACACTACTTATACTTTAGTGGGATTTAGTAATCTTTGGTAATCAGTCATTACTGTCAATAATATTACCTTTTATATGTACAAAGATTTCTTCTTAAGGAACTACCACTGTGCCAATGAATACACACTCCTCTATAACTCTCAAACTAAATCTGAAACTGGTTTATGTTTAGCATTAGCTTGTGTAAGCATCAGTATGGTGTTTTTAGGGCAAAAAATTCATGATTAAGGACAAAAATTACAGAACAAGAATGGCTTCTGACTTTAATCCCAATATACCAACATGCAGATCCTTTAAAAGAGCCATGACAGGGGAACAATACTGAGATTACTCAGATAATATAAACACATTTCTTAAAAAAGATTTTATTTATTTGGCAGAGAGAGAGAGAGAGAGAGAATACAAGCAGGGGCAGTGGAAGAGGCAGAAGCTGACTCCTGGGTAAGCAGGGAGCCTGATGCAGGGTTTGATCCCCCGACCCTGGGATCATGACCTGAGCCGAAGGCAGAAGCTTAATGACTGAGCCACTAAGGTGCCCCGATAAACACTGTTTTTAATCACTGGCTACAGACTGAAAAAGCCAAGACACACCTATGTCATGTTGTAATCCCGATTTCGCCACTAGGTGGCAGGAATAAAATCAGCAAGTACCCCTAATCTGCATAAAATCAAATATCACCTTTCAATATTATTGTTTCTTGTTCTTAGAAACACCTGCACTGGAATTAGAGGTGCATTAGTGAAAAAGGAGACACATATCATAGACATAAAAGATACAGTAGCTGGAAAAATGAGCACTGGTTAGAAAAAAAGTTTTAAGAAATGGTATATTACACAGGACAAAGAGTAACTACATACAAGTAAGGGATGAGGATTAAGAACAAAGGTATAAACAGATCATAGTGGGTAGGCAGACAGCAAAACCTAAGAGGAAATTAAGGAATGGGTGCACCATTTCAACAAAATCAGGCCAAGTATTTACCCATTTAACTGAGCTCCTCCCCATGTGTCAGTTTGTTTAACAGTATATAAGACACTGTGCTTGTTTGGGGTAGCTCACAGCTTAGCTGGGAATGACAGCTACAAATCTTAGTGTAATAAGCCATGAGTGGTATGAACAAAATGCACTTATATCTACCTTAAGCCTGACGTGTGCGAGGGCAGAGGGATAGGGGCCCTATCTGTTTTACTCACCATTCTATCCCCACTGATTTGTACAGTGGTTGGTACAGAACAAGTACGTAATAAATAACTGAACAAAAATAAGAACACCTGAAACCACATTATTCAAAGATAGGGTTTAACAAAATATAAACAAAGGAATACCTAGATATACAGATAAAAAGTATTCATTAGGGATGCCTGGGTGGCTCAGTTGGTTAAGTGTCTGCCTTCGGCTCAGGTCCTGATCCCAGGGTTTTGGGATCCAATCCCCCATCAGGCTCCCAGGGAGCCTGCTTCTTCCTCTGCCTGCTCTGCCTGCTGCTCCCCCTGCTTGTGCTCTCTCTCTGACAAATATATAAATAAAATCTTTTTTTAAAAAGTATTCATTATATACCAGGAAAAGTTATTACAAGTGGCATGACATCAAGACATAACTTAATAAAATCAATTTTCAGATGTATAAAGGAAAAGAATCCTTCTAGCATCCAGGCAATAAAATCATGTCACCTACAGAGAAAAAGAAATCAGGCTGACTTCTGATACTTTACATTAGAAACTGGAGACAACAGAACACTGTCTACCATCTTAAAGGGACTAATAGACTGTAAGCAAAAAATTCTATATATAGCAAAGGAAATACATTATTGAGATTTTATCATGAAAAACCTATCTGAGGGGTGCCTGAGTGGCTCAGCTAGTTAAATGTCTGCCTTCAGCTCAGATTATGATCCCAGTGTCCAGGAAAGGAGCCCTGCTCTCAGTGGGGAGCCTCCTCTTCTCCCCCCTCCACCCTCCCCACCCCACTTGTGCGCACGCTCTCTCGCTCTCTCTCATTCTGCTCTCAAATAAATAAATAAAACCTTTAAAAAAATCCATCTGAAATATAAGCCTGAGATAGGACTCAAAGAACTAATGAGAAAAGAATGAGAAAAAAAAAAAAGGCACTGAGCACTAAATCCATTACAACACAGAATTAAACCTAAATAACCATAGTAATTATGGTTACAAAATATAAATGTTACAACTACTGGGAAACAAAGTATGTATTAGTAAATTTTTTTTGTTATTTTTAAGAACCTTCTAAAAATGTTCTTTTTCTTTTGAACAGGCAATGATCCAAAAATCCAACAGCAGAAAAAAGTAAAGAGTGAGAAGTCTTTTTTTTTTTTTTTTAATATTTTATTTATTTATTTGACAGAGATCACAAGTAGGCAGAGTCAGGCAGAGAGAGAGAGAGGAGAAAGCAGGCTCCCTGCTGAGCTGAGAGCCCGATGTGGGACTCGATCCAAGGATCCTGGGATCATGACCCGAGCCGAAGGCAGAGGCTTTAACCCACTGAGCCACCCAGGCGCCCCAAGAGTGAGAAGTCTTATTCCCACTTTTGTCAACAGGTAATCACTTTCATCAATTTCATGTGTATGTTTCCAGTCTCTTTGTACACACAGGCAAATATTGATATATTCTTATTTTAATACGATAGCATAAGTTTGCTAAGAGAGTAGATCTTAAAAGTTCTTTTTTTTTTTTTTTTTAAAGATTTATTTATTTATTTGACAGAGATTACAAGTAGGCAGAGAGGCAGGCAGAGAGAGAGAGAGGAGGAAGCAGGCTCCCTGCTGAGCAGAGAGCCCGATGCGGGACTCGATCCCAGGACCCTGAGATCATGACCTGAGCCGAAGGCAGCGGCTTAACCCACTGAGCCACCCAGGCGCCCCAAGAGTGAGAAGTCTTATTCCCACTTTTGTCAACAGGTAATCACTTTCATCAATTTCATGTGTATGTTTCCAGTCTCTTTGTACACACAGGCAAATATTGATATATTCTTATTTTAATACGATAGCATAAGTTTGCTAAGAGAGTAGATCTTAAAAGTTCTTTTTTTTTTTTTTTTTTTAAAGATTTATTTATTTATTTGACAGAGATTACAAGTAGGCAGAGAGGCAGGCAGAGAGAGAGAGAGGAGGAAGCAGGCTCCCTGCTGAGCAGAGAGCCCGATGCGGGACTCGATCCCAGGACCCTGAGATCATGACCTGAGCCGAAGGCAGCGGCTTAACCCACTGAGCCACCCAGGCGCCCTTAAAAGTTCTTATTACAAGAAAAAAATGTAAGGGAAGTTATCACAAGGCAAAAAAGAATTTTTTAAATTTTATTTATTTGACCGAGAGAAAGATCGTAAGTAGGCAGAGAGGCAGGCAGAGAGAGAGGGGAAGCAGGCTCCCTGCTAAGCAGAGAGCCTGATGCAGGGCTTGATCCCAGGACCCTGAGATCATGACCTGAACCAAAGGCAGAGGCTTTACCCACTGAGCCGCCCAGGTGCCCAAGGAAAATAATTTTAACTGTGTGGCGATGGATATTAACAAGACTTCCTATGGTGATCATTTTGCAATATAAACACATATACCAAATCATTATGCTATATACTTGAAGCTAAGATGTTATATGTCAATTATATCTCAAGTTTAAGATAAATAAAAACAAGCAGCTCCTAGGTTTAAAAAAATAAGTGGCACATTATGTACACTGTAATATACTCTGCTTTATATACTTAATGAATATATCACGAAGATATCACAGTACATTAAAACCAACGAGAGGGGATGCCTGGGTGGCTCAGTTGGTTAAGCAGCTGCCTTCGGCTCAGGTCATGATCCCAGCGTCCTGGGATCGAGTCCCACATCGGGCTCCTTGCTCAGCAGGAAGCCTCCTTCTCCCTCTGCCTCTGCCTGCCATTCTGTCTGCCTGTGCTCACTCTCTCCCTCTCTCTCTCTGATAAATAAATAAAATCTTAAAAAAAAAAAAAGAAAAGAAAAGAAAAATAAATAAAACCAACGAGAGGGTGGAGTTGGTTAGAAAAAGTCAATTTCCTCATATTTCATAGTGGGAGTCAAGCGGTAAAGGAAATATGGTTTAGTAATACTTAAACATATAATTCACTTGCAGAGCTAAAAATCTATTAAAAATCTTTCAAATTATTGTGGCAGAGTAACCCATAGTAAAAAGATATAAAACAAAGCAAAGCAAATAGCAAGAGAATACAAATAAGATTTAAGACCAAACAGTTCTATAGATTTTTTTTGGCACACAGAACTTTTTTCATGACAGGTCAATCACCCAGGTAAGGTATCCTGCAGATAGTACCAGCAAAAACTCAAGAGAATTTATTGGCTCATGTAGTTGACAAGGATATGGGCTGAGATCAGAGAATCAAAGAATTCTAGGAACCAGGATGTCAAGGAGTGAGGCCAGATCTTAGAACTGCCAGGTTTCAAAAGGCAAAAGGTTCTGAATACCACTCCTTTGTCCCAATGAATGCATACAACTCTGTATTTTCATTAATGATTAGATAAATCAATCACTCAAATGAAGATAAAAGCAGTAAACAAACCTAAGAAAAATGTAAAAAAGCTTTTAATGAAAGTGCAAGCAGAAATAAATTAGAAAACAAAAATATTAGACTTGACAAATAAATTCCAAAGCTGGCTCTTTTGGAGGAAAAATAAAAAGGAATACCAAAATATAGAAAAAAGAATTAAAAGAATGTATGGATTACAACTCCATGCCAACAGAGATTAAAAAACAGAGCCAAGAAAGAAACTAAAATGCTATCCAAAAGAGCATTGTTAAATATTAAGTGTAATGTCACCTCACTGTCACCTCATTGTCTTCATATTCAAGTGTAATGTTACCTCAACTGTTTCATAGCACAGCAAAAGATGAAAAGCTTAACATATTTTATGAAACAAACTGATACCAAAGCCTAAGAAAGATGATATAAAACAAACCTTAAAAGCCGATATATTGGGCCACCTGGGTGGCTTACTCTGTTCAGCATCTGCCTTTAGCTCGGGTCATTATTCCAGGATCCTGGGATGGAGCCCTGTGTTGGGCTCTGCTCAGCAGGGAGTCTGTTCCTCCTTCCCCTCCCTGCCCACTTGTGCTCTCTCTCTCAGGTAAATAAATAAAATCTTTTAAAAAAGTATATATATATATATATATATATATGTATATATATATATATATATATATATAAAAATCTCATTTTTAAAAGATACTATTAAATATTACAATATTAAATATTAAATACTAGGAAGTCTGGGGCACTTGGGTGGCTCAGTTAGTTAAGTATTCAACTCTTGGGCTCCTTCCCCATAAGCGGGTATATGCATGTTCACTATTAAAATAAATAAAATCTTAAAAAAAAATTTAGGAAATCTATTATTTTACTAAGTGAAGGAAGAACTCTATAAATATCCTAAGACAGAAACCAATAGACCATTTGATGAAATTAACATTCATCCCTTAACAAAAACACAAAAATTATCAGACACCCTTCCAATCAATAGCCAGCATTATGTTTAATGGTGGAGCATTAGCACTGCACTAATGTCATTAAAGTAAGAACAAGTTAAAAGTGCTTGTTAGCATCACTACTGGGTTTTTTTTTTTTTTTAATTTTATTTATTTATTTATTTATTTGACAGACAGATCACAAGTAGGCAGAGAGGCAGGCAGAGAGAGAGGAGGAAGCAGGCTCCCCACTGAGCAAAGAGCCCTGAGATCATGACCCGAGCCTAAGGCAGAGGCTTTAACCCACTGAGCCACCCAGGCATCCCAGCATCACTACTGTTTAATGCCATTCTAGAAATTCTAAGCAATGCAACAGACAAGAGAACCATATGAGAAGTATACATAACAAAGAGTAAATTTATCATTATTTGAAAGACATACCTGTACATCTAACTAACCTACAAAAACAAATTGAAATATTAACAGAAACATTAAAATTGATATTTATCTTATGATCAACAAGAACTAGTAAAAATCAGTTAAAATCACATTTTAAAAAACAGTTAAAATCACATTCACAACACCAATAAAAAACATTCTAACCACTTAGCTGTAAAGGTGCAGGACTCAAAAAAATTACAAACCTCTGACAGACATAAAGGTAACTTGAATAAAAAGAGGGCATAACTTGTTCTTAGACAAGAAGACTCAAAATTGTAAATGTGTCCAATTTTCCCTAAAGTAATCTACAGTCATTTAATTGCAACTCCCCAAAGTACTGAGAATTCTAGAAGAATTTAACAAAATGACCCTTGAAGGTTATCTGAACGAACATGCGATGCCCTTCGCCCCCCCACCGTTCAAACTTAAAATTAAAGATATTGTTATGCTTCACCCTAGTTACTTCTGTATGTACTCCTAAAGAACAAAGACATTCTCCTCCCTAGCCCCAATAACATCACCACACCATGTTAATGATTAACACCACAGTCTCATACAGTCCATATTCAAATTTACCCGAATGACTCCACATGTCCTTTATATTATACTTTTTTTATTTTTTAAAGATTATTTTGGAGAGAGAGAGAGACGAGAGACACCACACATGGGGAGGCAGGCGAAGGGAGAAGGACAGAGAGAATCCCAGAGATCCCTGCCAAGCATTGAGCGTAACACAGCTCCTCAATTCCACCACCCTGAGATCATGATCTCAGCTGAAACCAAGAGTCAGAGGCACAACAAACAATGCCACCAAGGCTTCCCTATACCTCTTTTTATTTATTTATTTATTTTAAAGATTTTATTTTTTCATTTGACAGATAGAGATCATAAGTAGGCAGAGAGAGAGGAGGAAGCAGGCTTCCCGCTAAGCAGAGAGCTGATGCGGGGCTCAATCCCAGGACCCTGGTCTCATGACCTGAGCCGAAGGCAGAGGCTTTAACCCACTAAGCCACCCAGGCGCCCCCCTATACCTCTTTTTAAAATCCAAGACTCTAACTGCAGATTATACACTGATTTGGTTGTCATGCCTTGGTCCCTTTTAATCTAGAACAGTCCCCATCTCTACTCATTTTTTTTCTTTTTGCATCCCATCAGGAAGCACAGGTCAGTTTGACACATTACTGGCAATGCTGAAATATTAACCAGATCTGTCAGTTATAAAAGAACTTCCCCCCACTTTTACACTAGTAAGTGGAATGACATTTTGAAACTTAAGAGCACACCGTGTTCTATAACAACTTTTCACCCAATGGTTTGGCCACTGATGATCCTTTCCCAAACCAATCATACTGAGCAAAATGTTTCTTCTAATTCCATCATTTCATCTGTATTTATCCAACTTGAGTTTTTCAGGTAAGAGCTTCATCCAGCCATCTACCCTAACACAGAGTTATTAAACAAGACAAAAAAGCCTGGATCCCTGATACCATCAGGCTGGATCTGCTGGGAGCCATGTAAGAGAAGAACTTCTGTCTTAAATTTAAGCCCCCATTATTCAGCCTTTATATTTAGCAACCATCACTTTCATACAGTCTAACAAATACAGATATTTTCATATGATGGCAAACAATATAACCACTAAAAGTGATCACATAAAGCTCAATTTATTAAAACAGAAAAAAGTTGAGAACACCCTCTTTAACAGAAAGAGGCAGGACCAGAACAGTATGTAGCATATACTATTTTTAAAAATTGTGTATGAACCAGTATATACAATGGAATATTACACCTCCATCAGAAAAGATGAATACCCAACTTTTTTATCAGGACTAGAGGAGATTATGCTGAGTGAAATAAATCAAGCAGAGAGAGTCAATTATCATATGGTTTCACTTACTTGCAGCACATAAGGAATAACACGGGAAGACATAGGGTGAAGGAAAGGAGAAGGGCACTGGGGGAAATCGGAGGGGGAGACAAACCATGAGAGACTGTGGACTCTGAGAAACAAACTGAGGGTTTTAGAGGGGCGGGGGTTGGCGAATGGGTGAGCCTTGTGGTGGTTATTAAGGAGAGCACATATTGCATGGAGCACTGGGTGTGATGCATAAACAATGAATCTTGGAACACTGAAAAAATAAATTAAATTGAAAAAAAAAATGTTCAGAAAAGGTTGTGATTACCTCTCCATGGCAGGATTTTAAGGCAGGTTTAACTTTTTAAATATTACTGGAATTTTTATAATGAGCATGTACTATTTTTACTAACAGAAAAAACAATGAAGGCCTTTTCATCTTAAAATGTGCCAAACAGATGCAGCAAGAGTTCAGGTCACATAGTTTAGAACTTGTAAATTAGATTTAATGACTGTAATATTCCTTTCTTTTCCTAAAGTGTCATTCATAAACACTGGCAATCTCGGTTTTAAATCTTATATGTTTAAAAAGCCACCTTTAAATTGGCAGTTTGGAATATGGAAAACATTTTCTAACCAACAGTGTTGTAAGTGGTGATTAAGTTCGGAGGACAGCCAAGAAAGCCTACCTGTTCCATAATTTTGATGTAATTAAGCAAATAACTAAGAGTATTAGCTAAAATTCTAGGAAGGGAAAAAGAAGTAAAAGGAGTTTTTCATCCCTTCCTGTATACAATGATAATGGAAGATACATTTCAGAAATACTTTTTTGTTTAAGAGTTCCCTACTGCCATATCCAACCTTCCCATCTCAGGTGCTCCATTCCCTGGCCAACAAATATCCTAATGTACCCTAGGACTCAGCACTCCCCTCTAATCTGCTCTTCAAGGAACATCACAACACTAGGGTGCCCAGGTGGCTCAGTCCGTTAAGCATCTGCCTCCAGCTCAGGCCCTAAGCCCAGGGTCCTGGGATCGAACCCCGCATCCAGCTCTCTGTTCTGCAGGAAGCCTGCTTCTCCCTCCCCCACTCCCCCTCTGCTTGTGTTCCCTCTCTCGCTGTGTCTCTGTCAAATAAATAAATAAAATCTTTAAAAAAAAAAAAAAAAGAATGTCACAACACTAATTCCTGGGTTTTGCACAGCAGCCATGGTATAATGATAAGAAAGAAAACCTAGGCTAGAGACCTGGCTTTCAATTTCTAGCTATATGATCTTGGATCAAATAGTCTCTCTTTGAGTTTCCTCATTTGTAAAATGGGTATAAATCTTACATCATAATATTGTGTGGACTAAGGCAACCTAAAAATACACGGTTTTGGGGCACCTGGTGGCCCAGTCGGTTAAGCGTCCAACTCTCAATCTCAGCTCTGGTCTTGATCTCAGGGTTGAGTGCAAGCCCTGAGTTGGGCTCTACACTGGGCATGGAGCCTACTTAAAAAAAAAAAAAAAATTACATAAACACACACACACATACATGTATTAGTATTATCATAGCTATTAATAATGTGACTTATGAAAAGCCATCTATATAGAAATGAGCAGAGCAACAGTCTGGTCTTCTGAGTCCTCAACCAGTGCTCTTTTCAATATACTCAGCTGTCTTCCTAGGTTCTAACATCACTGGCTTTCCCTTGCCCCACACACACTCCTGGACTGGCTCTCTCATTGAGCAACTGAAGAAAGGAGTCTTGCTGCATGAAGTTCAGGTCATGTATAAAAACAAATCTTCTTAGAAATAATAGCATTCTTTAAAAGGAGATGCTTATTTGCCCAAACTGATCTTAATTACTTCAGTGTAACAGAACTGCAGTACGCATTTAACAGTTAAGTGGAAAATTTCAGGCTCTCTGGGAAAGATGATTGTCTTGGGCCAGAAGCTAGGTACCCTCGGTTTATTTCTGCTCTTCAGTCTCCTTCTTCTACTCCCAGAATTAGACTTCTAGAAAAAACACCAAGTTTTTCAGGTGATCACAACAGCTAGGTAAGAGAGCAGGGAGACAGGCAGAGAGCAGTAGTTGTAGTAGTTCACACCGACTGGGCTGTCTGGGTAACTTCCAAACTGCTAATGTCACTGCAGTTTCTGATGAAAACATCAGGGTCTTCGTATTAATTACATTACCTATGGAGCTTAATTTAGGGACATAACTCTTCTCTTTTCCCCCATCATATGGGGTACCCAACCTGAATACAGAGATCTACCCTTTTTAGGCCCTCTACTCATACAAATTACCTAATTAAGAGTAAGGCTTCAGTGATTTGTGCAAGTCTGTACGGACTGGAAACAGGAATTTGGGATTTCACCAAATAGCAATCTACTTAAGACACAGTCTCTTGGAACACAAACTAAAATAGGGAACTACCTGTAGCAAGGCGTACAGTCAGGCATTCACAGCTAGTGGTTCTGAATGCAATTTCTGAGATAATTTTGAAAGCATTACCTCAGTTCTAGATAACTCTGTCAGTCACCCAAGTCTTCCCCTTTTTAGCCCGAGTTTTTTTCTGCCTATTTAAAGAAATCTTTTTAGTTTCCATCTGCTTTTATTCCCAGTAAGATAAGTGTTTAATGAACACCTGACCGTCTGTGTAAGTGCTAAGTTCTACCAAGGATTCAGGCTGAAAGATATATTCTGGGAAGTTTTAAGACTCCATACATGCTGCAAAAAGAGAACTGTAAGGAATGGTACTGGACAGCTAGTTCATACCACTAATGCCAGTCACAATTCCCTGGCAACAACACTGACAAACATCAACAAAGGTAGAAAAGTAACAGAAAAGCACAGGGATTCAAGGGGGAGCAGTGGCAGGAGGTACGAGTTAAATAAGGAACAGTCATCTTATGTTAAAGGCAGAAAAGGGGGAAAAAAATGTTTGTATATTTCACTTGGGGTTGAGGAAGAGAAAGGGGAAGGAAAGGAAGGTGCTATGAAGTCAACTTTCTCCTCTCAAAGTCCCTATAAAAACCCATGTGTCTGCCTTCAAAACCATGCAATCAGGCCTTGTGTTATTACTGCATTCTTCACACCCAATTTCTGAATGAATGAATGAACAAACCAAAAAAGGGGCAAGAAACCACACCAAACTCTTTGCTTACAGAAACCTGAAACAAGTCTTTTTCCTAAAATGTGAACAAAAAGGCTTAATCTTTACAAAGGTCAGTCTAAATACCTTAGTATGAAAGCCATGTACTCAACTCAGGGTACATGCTCATGTTCATGCACACACAATAATTAAAGAAACTTAAAAAAAAAAAAATCATGTCAGATACCATGCCAGATTCTTTACAAGTAACAGTCTGCTCTGCAAGTAACAGGAGAGCATTTAAAGAAACACTGCATTATCAAAAATCACATATAAAAACAATGGTTTCTATGGGAAAATGGGAGGTGAAAGACAAGGGAATTTTAAGATTGCAGTTAAGAATGATTTTTTCGGGGCGCCTGGGTGACTCAGTGGGTTAAAGCCTCTGCCTTTGGCTCGGGTCATGATCTCGGGGTCCTGGGATCGAGTCCCGTGTCAGGCTCTCTGCTCCGTAGGGAGCCTGCTTCCTCCTCTCTCTGCCTGCCTCTCTGCCTACTTGTGATCTGTCTCTGTCAAAGAAATAAATAAAAAATTTTTAAAAAATGATTTTTTCATTAGGAGTATCACTAATAAAGGCATGTTTTTACCTATAAGCGTACACTGTCGTACACTGTCAAACTTCCACATCACTGTGGAAATCCTACAACTGATCGCACCTCACTCTGTCCCCTTTTCCCAGCACTCTCAGTAGCATAATCCTTCCGGTGGTTTTTCAGATTAGTTAGGACTGACATGAATAACTTAAGAAGAGCAGTGCTGCTCAATTGCCTTTGTTTCCTATATGACTAGCTCCCTACCTTGTTATCTGATTGTTACAACACAAACGGCAGTCGGCCTAATTAAAACCATGCTCCTTAATTAACCCATGCCATCATAATAAATTCCTGTTACAAAAATACAATCTGTAAGGTAGCTGGCTGCATTATTTTATTATTCTTCCCAACAACTTTACTACACAGGCACCACTACACTGGAGTCCTATTTAATTTCTGAGTATACAAAAAGGGAAGAAATTTTCTTAATAGTGGAGAGCACTGCATCCAGTCACTCTAGTCACAAGCTCAGGACCAGGGTGAGGTTGAGATAGCAGATGCCTTTCTCCTATTCCCTTAGTACATACCAGATCCCCACATGCCTCACTCTCAAAGCAGAAACTATCTTAAATATGATGACTCTGATGTTTAAAGGGAAATTCTGAATATAAGCAAATTTTGCTGTGCTACCTTTAGAGCCACATTAAGACAAAACTGATAGTATTTGCATTCTACAAAGAGTAGAATTCCATTACATCAACATTTATGTAAGGTATTGTGGCTTGCCCGAAGTCACAAGTAGTACTCCATTTTCAATTGTTTCTTGGATCCATGTGAATTTTAACCAATGAAGTAGAAACATCAATTTCAGATATATATTTTTATCTATTATATATTTTATCTTTACCCATTTTTATCTATTTTGATGAATTGCCAGGTTTTTATAATATTGCTCTGAGGCCTACATTAAAAAAAAAAAAAAAATTCCAAAGCCAATCATTCCTCTTAAGAAATACCCTGATTATCACTTTTGAAAACAAACTTCGGGGAACCTGGGTGGCTCAGTCTGTTAAATAACTGCCTTTGGCTCCGGTCGTGATCTCAGGTCCTGGCATCGAGCCCTGCCATGGGGCTCCTTGCTCATTGGGAAGTCTGCTTCTCCCTCTCCCTCTGCTTGTGCTCTGTCAAATAAATATATAAAATCTTCAAAAAAAAAAAAAAGAGGAATGGCACTGTATTCCTCTAAAATGTCAGTGTCATAAAAGAAAAAAAAATAGAAAAAAGGTATAAAAATGGAGAATAAAGTGACATGGCAGCTGAATGCAGTATCTGATTCTAGACTAGATTTTGTATTGGAAGAGAAAGAATACTATAATTTACTTCTTAGGCCCAATCACAAAAATGGAAGGAACACAGAAATGGTAGATTAAAGTATCACATCAATGCAAATTTATAAAGTTGATAATTACATTGCACTTATGCAACATCTCCATTCTAAACAAATATGCTAAATAAAATACACTGATTTATGAGTAAAGAGCCATGATGTAGGTAACTTAACCTCAGATGATTCAGAAAAAACTGCATGTGCAGAATAAGTAAGCAAATGGAATAAAATGTAAAGAGGTGATTCTGTATAAAGGACAGATGGGTGACTTTTATTAATTTTATTTTTCAGCTTCTTATAAATGTGAAATAATTGCCAAAAGAAAATTTCAAAACATCTGTAACTAAAGCCCAATGCTTGCATTCTGTGAAAGCATGTGTCTAGAACAGCAGTTCTCAAACTTTTTGCTTTTGGAACCTCTCTCTCTCTCTTTCTCTCTCTCTCTATATATATTTTTTAGATTTTATTTATTTGAGAGAGAATGCAAGAGAGCACAAGCAGAGGGAGATGGAGAAGCATATTTCCCAATGAGCAGGGAACCTGATCTGGGGGCTTGATCTCAGGACCCTGAGATCCTGACCTAAGCCAAGGGCAGCCACTTAACCAACTGAACCACCCAAGTGCCCCACCCCTCTATATTCTTAACAATTACTGAGGACCTTAAAGATTTTTTGTATGGGTTGTATCTATTGATATTTACCATAATAGAAATTAAAATGGAGAAACTTTAATATTAATCAGTTTTCAATAAACTCATTATATGTTAACACAAATTTTTTTTTTTAAGGTCTTATTTATTTAACTATCTGACAGACGGAGATCACAAGTAGGCAGAAAGGCAGGCAGAGAGAGAGGAGGAAGCAGGCTCCCCGCCAAGCAGAGAGCCCAATTCAGGGCTCGATCCCAGGACTCTGGAATCACAACCTGAGCAGAAGGCAGAGGCTTTAATCCACTGAGCCACCCAGGTGTCCCAACACAAATATTTTAAATAATTTATATTTTCAAAAATGAACAAGAGGTTTTAATGTGTCGTCATTTTACATTTTTGCAAATCTCAGTTATGTCTGGTGTAGAAGACTGGTTTTTTTTGACTGCTCGTGAATTATATCTGTTGCGTCATCAGAGTGAACATATGGTTGTCTGACACCCTAGGGCCTAATGAAAGCCATCTTGCAATTTGAAAACAAAAGGCCTGTATCATTTTACTACTATAATGTAGTATAACTATAATTTACTTTGAAATACCTTACATAAATGTTGATGTAAAGGAATCATGAGAAAAAAAAATAAATGATGAGTTTTTAAATTAAACTTTAACCAGAAAGAAATACCCTCTAATAGTGAGAATCAAAGGCCACACCTCAGAGATGGTTACTAAAAATACTTTTGCTATCTTTATCTCTGATCAACCTGGGGCTTTATTACTAGCAACATGCTCGTTAGAAATGGGTTTTTACTGGTAAACCAGTGATGTTCAGAATTAGTGATATACAGACAGAACAAAAATACCTGGAGCTATTCCATACCCTTACATTAACAGGACAAATGAATCTGGTGGGTCACCAACTGGAGTAGAACCTGAGGTTGGGTCTACCAAAAAATCCCGAGGCTAGCTTCATGTTTACAGTATTCTGGTACCTGACAAACATTTGCAGGACAATATTCAAGAGCAGGAAATCTTTCACGTAAGAAGTGCCGGGAGCACTGAAAGAAAACAGAACTGGGACACCATCAAACTTACAGAACTTTTTTTTTTTTTCTTATGTGTGGGCATACTTGTTTGCTAATGTCTAGGTATGGTAAAATGTGACTTTTGGTGTACCCTCATAGCAAGGTTGTGATAAAGGCAACCTATGACCCTCACTTAACTTACTGATGACTCCCTGATATGTACTTAAAAAACCCATAATGGCCACTCTTGACTAACCTGGATTAAATCAGTTTATTGGCTGATATCTAAGACCTGGTTCTTTGGACTCCAGTTTCTTAGTACAAGGATCTGAATGATAAGGCAAGGAAAACGCAAGCTTCTGAGGCACCAAAGAGGGAAAAACAAGATTACTATTTCATGCCCACCCTGGGAGGCTCTCACTAACCCTAGATAACATTTAACCAGAGAAGGTTAAGATTAAGTCTGTCAGAAAAATGAAGCTGTCAATGTGAAATCACAATGAGGATATCATATATACACACACACACTTCCAAACTGGGTACCACATTTCATACAAAAAGTAATGCCTTCAGAAAACAAGAGTTTATTTGTAAAGACAATGAAAAATGACTGGCTAATTTCTGTCAGTTAACATTTTTAGAAATTTATAAGGAATTCCAGGTTTAATAAAAATGGAATAAATATACTTCACCCTTAGTTCTCTTAGTTCTCACTGAAAGCAACTAAGAAACCTTGGACAGAAAGCATGGAACAATTATCTAGCACTGAAAAAAAAAAAAAAAAAATGGAAGCAGGCAGACTGGGGAAGTAACACAAAAAAAGTCCACCGAATTAGTAATGAATTTTGCTTTCCTACCTTATCTTGTGGCCGGGAATCAAAAGCAATCTGAACCCTGGAACTGCACTCTGGGTACAGAAGAGCTCTGAGGATAGTGACAGTGAATGGGGGACATCTTGTTTTCTTTCCGTTCTTTCCATTCTCTAGTTCTAGCTCCTAGGCAATTACACAGGGATGGTGTCAAGAACAGTGGTGGCCGGACAAGCACATAAAACTTCAAGGGAGGCAAAGAATCCTTCTGACTAGAGGAACTGTGCTCCCAAGAGCACAGAAAAATCCCTGCTGTTCTTTAACTCCCAATTCTCTTGCCACTTAGTCTCAGAGACAGATATATTTACAAAAAGCACATGGTAGAGTAAGGAAACTAAAACCCTGGCTTTCTGGCTGGATGACCAAAAAAGGGAGTCCCTAGGGCCAGAATATACTGGGGAAATCTCAAAGAAGAGGGAGCTCCCTCAAGAAAACAGTCCCATGGTGTTATGAACTCCAAGGCTCATCCATACATTATGCATGTGTGGGTATGACTCTTAACAGGAGAAGGTGGTTGCTGGCTAAACCTAACCAGGCTTACTGCCTGCTATAGAATCCTCATCATCATCAAAAGTGAGGGCTCTCCACAGGATTTAAACTAGACCCAGGGTCATGTAAAGTAATACACAAAATGTCCGAGATACAATTCAACATTTATTGTCATTTAAAGAACTATGAAAATCTCATATTCCATAAGGAAAGGGCAAAAACAGCAACTATATGATAATACCAATGCTCGAAATGGCTAGACAAAGCCTTTAAAGATTTTATTTATTTATTTGAGAGAGACAGCGTGAGAGAGAGCACAAGAGCGGGATGAGGGGCAGAGGAAGCAGCAGACTCCCCGATGAGCAGGGAGCCCAATGTAGGACTCAATCCTGGGACTCCAGGATCATGACCTTAGCTGAAGGCAGCTGCTTAACTGAGCCACCCAAACACCCCTAGACAAAAACTTTAAAGCAGCTATTTCAACCACACTATGTTAAGTACAAATATTCTTAAAATGAATGGAAAAACAAAATCTCAAGCAAAACCACAACGGAATTAAAAAAATAAATAAATAAAATGGTCAAAATTAAAAATTCACGAGATGGGCTCAACCATACAATGAAGATGACAGAGGAAAAAGTGAACTTAAGACCAATTAATAGAAATTACTCAATGTGCAAAACAGAGAGAAAAAAAGACAAAAATAAAAACTGAACAAAGCCTCAGTCTTCAAAAAATACATCAAAAGATTGATTTGTGTCATCAAAGTCCTGGAAAGATAGGAAAAAGAGTGTTGGACAGAAAACTATCTGGAGAAGCAGTAGCTGAAAATGTCTTGTATTTCGCAAGAGACAAAGATTCAAGATCAGAAACCCCATAGAGAATAAACCAAAGAAATTCACACCCACACACATCACAATAAAACTGCTGAAATCTAGAGACAAAATAAAAATCTCAAAAGCAGTCACACCAGAACACATTACATATGGGGCAACAAAAATCTGCATAACTATAGATTTTCTCATCAGAAACCAAACTGACCAGAAGGAACATTTTTCAAGTGCTAAAAAAAAGTAATCATCAACCCAAAATTCTCTAACTACTGAAAATATCTTTCAAGAATAAAGGCAAAGTTGGGGTGCCTAGGTGGCTCTATCAGTTAGGCATCTGATTCTTGATCTCAGGTGTTGATCTCAGGGTGGTGAGCTCAAGCCCCTTGTTGAGCTCCATGCTAGGCATGGAGCCTACTTTAAAAAAAAAAAAAAAAAATGAGAAGAGGGGTGCCTGGGTGGCTCAGTGGGTTAAAGCCTCTGCCTTCAGCTCAGGTCATGATCCCAGTGTCCTGGGATCGAGCCCCACATCGGGCTCTCTGCTCAGCGGGGAGTCTGCTTCCTCCTCTCTCTCTGTCTGCCTCTCTGCCTACTTGTGATCTCTGTGATCTGTCAAATAAATAAATAAAATCTTAAAAAAAAAAAAAGAGAAGAAAGGCAAAGTAAAATTCTCAGGTGAAAAACCAAAACCAGAAAACCAATAAAGAGAACTTATTACCAAAGTTCTGCTCTGAAAGAAATGCTTTAAACAAATTCTTCAGGGGCCCCTGGGTGGCTCAGTGGGTTGGGCCGCTGCCTTAGGCTCGGGTCATGATCTCAGGGTCCTGGGATCGAGTCCCACATTGGGCTCTCTGCTCAGGGGAGAGCCTGCTTCCCTCTCTCTCTGCCTGCCTCTCTGTCTACTTGTGATCTCTCTCTCTGTCAAATAAATAAATAAATATTTAAACAAATTCTTCAGGTGAAAGGGGAATGATACCAGAGGGAACCTAAGACTTCAGAAATGAACAAAAAAGAATCAGAAATATAAACACGTAAGTCAATAATGAGAGTATTTTTTCCTCCTCTTAACCTAGTATGTGTGACGTTTGAAAGCAAAGGCTTTCAATGTTTGTAGATGTAATACATATGACCAATACAACATAAGGTTGTAAAGGGTTATTACATAGTGGGATGGTTTCAACATTTCACCTGAAGTGGTAAAATATTAATTCTAAGTACACCGTGAAAAGCCAAGGATATATATTATAATTTCTAAAGCAACCACTAAAAAGACCATATAAAGATCATCAAAAAATCAACAGAAAAATTTAAAAGAAATACTAAAAAATATTCAAATAACCCAGAACGCAAGAAAACAGAGGAAGCAAAAACAATTAAGACAAATCCAAACAAACAATAGTTGCACTAAGTGTAAAAGCCTAAATATACTGATTAAAAGATTATGAGAATGGGTTAAAAAAGCAAGACCCATCTATTTACCATGTGTAAAAAACCCACTTTATTTATTCAAGGTTTTTTTGGGGGGAGGGGTGGCAGGAAGCAGAGGGAGGGAGAGGGAGAATCCCAAGCAGGCTCAACACCCAATGCAGGACCCCACTAGCTCATGACCGGAGCTGAATTCAAGAGCTGGAGACTCAACCGACTGAGCCACACAGGTGCACCAGATTTTATTTTCAAGTATCTCTACATCCAACATGGAGCTTGAACTCACAATCCCAAGATCAAGAGCCTCGTGCTCCACCAAATGAGCCAGCAAGGTACCCCAAGAAACACTTTATATATAAGTTAAAAGTAGAAGGATAGAAAATAACATACCAGATAAACACTAACAAAAAAATGAAGTAGCAGTACTCATACCAGACAAAGCAGGTTTCCAAGCAAGAAAAATTACCAGGAATAACAAGGGTCATTACATAACAATAAAAGGGTCAATTCGTTAGGAAGACATAACAATCCTAAATGGATATGCATCCACCTAACAAGAGAGCCTCAAACAAAATGAAGCAAAAACTAACAGAACTGAAAGAAGAAATTAAATCCACAATTATCGACGGAGACTTCGATATTCCTCTCTCAGTAAACAATAGAACAAGAAGACAAAAAATTCAGCCAGGATATGGAAGAACTGAACACCATTAGCCAACTGACTCAAGCAGAATATATATTCTTTTAAAGTGCACATGGGAAATACACTAAAATAGAACATATCAAAACTTTAATAAATTTAGAAGAACCGAGATCATATAAAGTATGCTCTCCAACCATAATGGAACTAAAGTAGAAATCATTAACACAAAAACTGCAAAATAGCCAAGTACTTCGAAATTAAAACACTTCTCAATAATTCTTGAGCCAAAGACTAAGCCTCAAGGGATAAGAGAAAATATTCTGAGCTGAAAGAAAATGAACAATATGTCAAAATTTGTGGGGTCCTGCATATAAAGGAAATTTATAGCATTAAATCCTTATACTGGAAAAGGGTCTCGAGTCAACAATACAAATCTGCACTTAAAGAAACTAGAAAAAGAGCAAAGTGACCCAAAGCAAGCAACAGAAAAGATATGAAAAGCAGAAATCATTAAAACTGGAAGAAAATAGGGGAAAAAGATGAACAAAACCAAAATAGTTTTGTTTTTTGTTTAGTTTTCTGAAATGATGATAAGTATGACAGTGATAAACTTCTAGCCAGAGACCAAGGAAGAAAGACAAAGGGCACAGATTATCAATATTAGGAACGAAAGAAGAGCTATCACTACAAATCCCACAGATAAACTCACTCAAGAAGAAATAAGATGAGCAGTTCTGCAACTATTGAAGAAGTTAAAATCTTAATTAAAAACCTTCTGAAGAAAAATCCTGAAGTATAGTCCTGGAATTATTTCAAAGAGGAACCAACTTATTTTATTGGATTCACAGAGAAAAACTCTCTATACAGATACCTTCCTCTTCTAATACATACTTAAAACTCATTTTGTAATTCAAAAGTCTTGGTAACTTCCTATAAAACATACAAATTTCCCTGGATAGTAACGGAAAACAATACATACTGTGCTGCATTCAACTCAATTTCTATCAGAACTTTTTAAGATTTTACTTATTTGAGGGGCGCCTGGGTGGCTCAGTCGTTAAGCGTCTGCCTTCAGCTCAGGTCATCCTGGATGAGCCCCGCGTTGGTCTCCCTACTCAGCAGGAACTCTACTTCTCTCTTCCACTCCCTCTGCTTATGTTCCCTCTCTCGACATCATTCTGTCAAATTAATAAATAAAATCTTAAAGAAAAAAAAAGATTTTACTTATCTGAGAGAGAGAATGAGAAAGATCGAGAAGGGGAGGATCAGAGAAAGAAGCGGACTCCCTGCTGAGCAGGGATCACCCCCGCCCCCACGAGGCACTCCCAGGACTCCAGGATCACGACCTGAGCTGAGCCACCCAGGAACCCCTTATCAGTACTTCTTAATCTCTCATTAATGTGGTCATTAAGGTCACTCCTAAAGGATCTTTGATACTACTTTGTATTTACAGCAAGTAAAGTATTAACAACACAAGAAGTGAAGAATATCACTTGGCTAAGTACTCAATGACATACTTACTAATGGTTAAATCCTACAAAGCAGGGTACCTCAGCAGAATGGTTAAATCCTACAAAGCAGTACCACAGCTGAAGTGATCCTTAAAAAGTTGTGTAAAAATCAAGTACCTACTATTTAGGTAATACACTGAAAAGTGCTTGAAGTATTATATAGGAGATTGAACCATATGAAATTGCCAATTATCAACTGGTTTAACGCAGAACAGTATAAGCACGAAATTCGTTCTACATTTAACAAATGTATCCTGGAGATTTTTCATAACAAAGGTTATTTGCAAATCTAGGATATGCATACTTTTCATAAGTCTATTTTTAATCTTTTTTGACAGTGGGAAATAACTTTTTTATTTTACTATGTTCAATTTGCTATTTTTAATTCTTAAAAAAAGCAAGCCCTGTTATCTGAAGCACGGACTCACTATATGGTAAGGATTATGATCAAGGCTCAAAATATTAAACACAGAGAATGCAACCATATTTCTAAGATCACAACATTCCTTTGCTCAAAATCCTTCCATATCTTATCTCACAGGGTCAAAAGTCCTTATTGTGGTCTATAGCCATTTCCTCCTCCTCTCATCCCTCCTCTACTCCACCCTGGGCTTCTGGCAGTTCTTAAAACACCAAAGCACACTCCCTCCCCAGTGCCTTTGTACTAACTTCCTTGGCCAGAAATGCTCCTCAAAGACATCCAGGAAGGCGTACCCCCTCCTCTGCTTCAGATGTTTGCCAGCCATCTCAAAATAGCCTTTTCTGACCAACATATTAAAACAGTACCCCCCTGGGGCGCCTGGGTGGCTCAGTGGGTTGGGCCGCTGCCTTCAGCTGCCTTCAGTGCATCGGGCTCTCTGCTCAGCGGGGAGCCTGCCTTCCCCTTTCTCTGCCTGCCTGTCTGCCTACTTGTGATCTTTCTCTCTGTCAAATAGGTGAATGAAATCTTTAAAAGAAGAAAAATAAATAAATAAATAAAACAGTACCCCTACTACAAGCCACTCTATTTTTTTCCCCTTGTTTATGGTCTGTCTTCTCCCAGCAGAAAACAAACTGCAAGGAATAGAGTCCTTTGTTTTATTCATCGCTATATCCCCAGAGTCTTGGACAGTAGCAGGCTCTCAAGAATCTGCTGGACAAGATGCTGCACAAAGACTGCATATTTATTTCCAACTAAAACTTATGTCACAGATACAAGAAAAAAAAAAAAAAAGGTTAAGAAAACAGTTCGGAACCCGGCAGGCTCTGCTATTTAAAATAAAACAACTACCATTTAGAAGAAAATATTTTATTTTCAGTAATATATATTAAGGAACGGCTGGATTCCTTGAAAGACGAAGTATTAATGCTAAATGCATGCGTGCTGCAAGTCTGTTTGTACAGAACACTTCGCTTTATCACATAAGACTTTCACTAAGTCATTTGCCCATGAACCAAGAAATTCTGGCTAAAGATACTTAAGGAAAAATAAAGGTGGGAGTTAACCTACTGATATACAAGAATTAGGAAATACAGAATATACGAATCCAAACCTCAGAGCAGAGAAAAATACCAGAAATAGGAATTGGAGTGATTGTCCCCTTACAGACACTGAGACAGAAAAGTCCGAGACAGATTGCACCCTTTCCCTTTGGCGCCAGGAATGGTACGAACATTCAGTCCGGGGGTGCAAGGCGTGACTCTCCCGGCAAGGGGCTTCGGAGGGTGAGACCCGGACCCTGAGTGGGATGGGAGTGGCGGATTCCGGCCGCTCTCCTCTCCCAATGATTTTCGCTCAGGAGCAAAGGTAGTGCTGACTGCGCCTACCCACTCCCAAAAAGGGTTGGGGGAGGGTTGATGAGAGTAGACCCCTCCCCTTCCCCAAGGATGGTCCAGGCCCCCGCAGGAGCCCAGCCTCCCGCTCACCCGGCTCCCGGTTGATCTCGATGTCGAAGTGGCACTGCGGCCGGTCCTGCGCCCCCATCGCGACCGAGGCGGCGGCAAGATCTACGAGAAAGGGGGAGGAAAGCGATCAGGGCGGGAGCTAGGGCGGGGGCTGGGGCGGAGCCCGCGCCACGATCGCCTCGCGCCGGCCTGTCGCGATACCATGGGAGGCCGAGCCGGGGTTCCCTCCAGCCCCGGGCCTCCCGACTCCCAAAGAGCGCCCACACATGCGGGCGAGCTCTTCACCTGGTTGGCCTCCAGCCTGAGCAGCTCTCCGTGAGCGGAGGGGAAAGCGCTGCCACCGCAGCGGCCGGAGCCCAACGCCACTAACGGACCACCACCCCCTCCCCCGGGCCGGCCTCCCTGTGCCACGCTAAACCCCGCGAGAGCCGGGACAAATACCGCGAGAGCACAGCCTCGAAGTGGGTGTTTAACCGAAGAGTGCGCGCGCAGGTGGGCGTGTCTGGGAGCTCTCGAGGAGCTTCTAGCCCGGCGCTCCTATACCTGAGCTAGTCTTCTTTTGCCCCGCCCCTTTCCTCGCGTTAGAGTCAGTCGCCCAATCTCGGCGCCCTGATCACGCATGCGCTGTCTGATTCCTCTGATCCTCCCTCAAGATCTGTGAGTGTTAGTGCGTTTTCCGGTACCGCGATGCTTCCGTGTTGTCTACACCTGCGAGCAAGCCGTGAGAAAGGAAGTCGAGGTTCAGTGAACGGACGGATCGTTTGGCCTGTTTTCGTTTTCTCAAGGCGTAGTTATGACACTCTCTTCCTCTTAGACTGTTTGACTTCAGAGGCCTTAGGTGTGCGTCCGTCTTCTCTCTGGCGTCAGCATCGCAGGGGCAGTCTTTGTTCAAGCCCATCATCTTTTGTGAAGTCAGTTCAAGACCTTTGCCCATGTTGTATTCGTGTTGGTCTTACCATTGAATGCGGGAGTTCAGAGTACAAATGTTTTGTTAAACAGGTGATATGTGTATGTTCTAAATACAAATCTTCTGTTATATAGAATTCCGAGTATTTTCTCCTGAGCTGGGTCGTTTCATTATTTTGGTGGTGGTTTGTGCAAAGCAGTTAATTTTAGTAAAGTTGCTTGATCAGTTTTTCGTGTGGTTTGCTTTTTCTGTGCTAAGAAATCTCTGCTTACTCCAAACCCCTGGTAATTTTTCTCTTGTGTTTTCCTCTAGAACTTTTACGTGTAAGTCTAGAATATATTGGAATCTTTCATCGTGGTGTCAGGTAGAGGTTGCGGTTCGTTTTTTTGTTTGTTTGTTTGTTTTGGTTCCCAGTATGAAAACAGAGGAGTTCCACCACCATTTGTTTAAAAAAAAAAAAAAAAAAAAAAAAAAAAAAAGAAACAAGGAAAAAAAAAAAAAAGAAAGAAAGAAAAAAAAAAGAACCCTGCCTTTTGTTGAATTACCTTCGCTTTGCGTGTTGCTGTTTCTGGACTCTATTTTGTTAACTGTTCTATGTATCTTTATGTTAGGGCCAAACTGTTTTGTTTTTGTTTTAAGTTATTTTCTTAAAACTGTAAAATACACACTAGCAAAATTATCATTTAACTCTTTTTAAGTGTAGGGTTCAGAGTCAGTACATTCACATTGTTGTGCAATTAACACCACCATCTAGCCACAGAACTTTTTTCACTTTGGAAAACTGAAACTCTGTATCCATTAAACAATAACTGCATTCTCTCTACCCAGCTTCAGACAACCACTCTTCTTTTTTTTTTTTTTTAATTTATTACGGTAAGAACACTTTATGAGATCTACCCTCTTAACAGATTTTAAGATTTTATTTATTTATTTGACAGTGCTTGAGTGAGTAGCAGGAAGAGCAGAGGGAGAGGGACAAGCAGACTCCTCACTGACTGGGAGCCTGGCATTGGGCTCGCAGCTGGATCCCAACCCACAGAGCCACCCAGCTTCCCCCACCTTAACAGATTTTCAAGTGTACAACATGGTATTTTTATCAATAACCCAATGCTCTAAAGCAGATTTCTAGAATTCATCTTGCATAGGAGAAATTTTATAACTTTTCATAGGAACTACTTTCCCTCTCTTCCCATCCCCTGGCAACCACTCTTTTACTCTTTGCTTCTAACTTGCCGTTTTAGTTAACCACATATTAAATGGAATCGTACAATATGTGTCCTTTGGTGTCTAACTTGTTTCACTTAGCATAATATTCCCAAGTTTCATCGATGTTCTCACATATTGGAGGATTTCCTTTTTTTAAGGCTACACAATACCCCGTTGTATGAATATACCATAATTTCTTTATCCATTCATCAGCAGATGTAGACTTGGGTTGCTTCCATCATTTGGCTATTGTGAACAATGCTCCTGTGAAGATGAGTGTGTAAATATCTCTGAGATCCTGCTTTCAATTCCTTTGGGCATATACCCAGAAGTAGAATTGGTAGGTCATAAGCTGTTTTAAATTTCTTTTTTTTTTTCTTTTTCTTTTTGTTTTAGGGCACCTGGGTGGCTCAGTCGGTTAAGTATGTGCCTTCAGCTCAGGTCATGATCCCAGGATCCTGAGATTGAGCCCAGCATCAGGCTCCCTGCTCAGTGGAGAGCCTGCTTCTCCCTCTCCCTCTGTCTCCTGCTCTGCCTACTTGTGCTCTCTATCTCTCTGTCAAATAAATAAAAACTTAAAAAAAAAAAAAACTTTTTTTTTAAAGATTTTATTTATTTATTTGAGAGAGTGAGAGGGAGAGATAGCAGAGGGGCAGAAGGAGAGAGAGTTGGAGAAGTGGACTCCCCTGCTGAGCCAAAGGCAGACACTTAAGGATTGAGCCACCAAGGCCTCCCAAGCTAATTCTGTTTTTTTATAGAGAACTGCCATTCTGTTTTCCATAGTGACTGAACTATTTTACATTTCCATCTGCATTGCACAAGGATTTCAATTTCTCAACATCTTCACCAACACTTGTTATTTTCTGTTGGGTTTTTTTTTTAATAATTGCCATCCCAAAGAGTGAAGTGGCACACTGTTTTGATTACTGTAGCTTTATAGTAATTTTAAAAATCAAGATCACTTAGGTAGTTTCTAATCTGTGCATCTGTGCCACCTTGTAAAGTGCAGAGACTTTCTGCACCATCATGAAAGTGCTATCCTTGTCGGAGGTTGCCAGTTCTACCTCTCTGTCTACAGTATCAGAGCAACAGTCTCCTGGGTTTCACCTTTGTAACCTAGGCTGAATTGAGAAGCTTGTGGTCCTGGGTCTGATTTTGCTTACACTGTTACAGCTAACAATAGGTTTGGAAAAGATGAAATGTACATACCTAATCAGAGATGAAATGGGTTGGTAAAGCTAACTTCCATACAGACTTGTGAAAGGAAGAGAACGGGAGCATTGCCCAGGGAAGTGATTTGTAATTACTGTGCTTTGGGCATCTGGCGTCAATGTAAATTGGCTTTAGAGCTCTGGAATGAAATACTTAATTTGGGGAGTATTTAAAATATTTTAAATCTCCTGAAAATCATTTTTTTTAAGATTTTATTTATTTAACAGACAGAGATCACAGGTAGGCAGAGAGGCAGGCAGAGAGAAAGGAGGAAGCAGGCTCCCTGCGAAGCAGAGAGCCCGATGTGGGGCTCGATCCCAGGACCCTGGGATCACGACCTGAGCCGAAGGCAGAGGCTTTACCCCACTGAGCCACCCAGGTGCCCCCTGAAAATCATTTTTGTCTTGACACTCCACTAAAGTTTCTTTCCTGCCACTGATTATATGATGTAGGGCAAATCACTTTGATCCTGGAGTTCAATTTCTTCATCTGTAAAATAAGCAGGATGAAATACTTTCTAAGTTCCCTCCTTGCTCAAAATTCTTTTATTCTGTCCTGTGAGTTGAAATTATATTTCAGATGATTTGAGGATAAGGCATGCTATTTGGTCTGTGGTTAAGGTGAAGAAGAAACTACTGGGACAAGGCAGGCCTAGGGCTAGCATCCACCAAAAGGACTCAATACCCCCTCCCTCATCATCAAGAGTAGTAGAAAAATAATATCCAAGCAGTTTACAAACTCAGGCTTAATTTGGAGAACGCTTTGTAGGAGGAATTTTCAGGTAATGATTCTGGGTGTTAAGCCTTTTAGAATGGGATTACACCAGCAATTGGCACTTCAATGGATAGAGCTCTAGCAAAACTAATCAGGAGTACTAGTGGGGAAATTTGGATGAAACATAATTTTCTAGAAAATAGAAATTACCAAAGTTGACTCAAAGAAATAGAAGGCCTAAATAAACTAGCAACCTTTGAAGAAATTGAATTAGTAATCCCTACTCCTTCCAAACAACTGTGAAGGACATTTTGATATAACCAAGTAGGAAATTTGATAATGATCTAGATATTAGGTGAAATCCAAGAAATATACTTAATTTTGTTAGGTACCTAATAATGAAGATAAAGATAATGAAATTTTGGTTATGCAGGAAAATATTCTTAGTTTTTTTATATAATGAGTGAAACAAATGTGGCAAAATCTTGACAATTATTGTGTCTAGGTGAGAGGTATATGGGGATTTTTCAGATATGTTCTCTACTCTTTTATTTCTTTGGAATTATTCATAATAAAATCAGTAAGAATAAACAGTCTTCCTTTCCAAAAACACAGGTTCCACATTGTTTCATGGGCACATTTTACCAGACCCATAAGTATCAATAATCTTTTCTTATTTAAAATATTTTAGAAAACAGAAAAATACAGATTCCTAACTTTCTTGTGATACAAATACCAAACAAAGATAGGACAAGAAAGTTATAGACCTATCTCATTATAAACATGGATTTAAAAATCCAAACAAAATATTAGGAAATGGAGTTTAGCAACATTTAAACCCAAAATGTTCATGGCCTAGGTTGGCTTTAACTCAGGAATATAAAGATGGTTCAACATCAGAGAATCTGTTCCTATAATTCACCATATTAACAGATTAAAGAAAAGACATATGATTATCTCAATTGTCCCACAGTTTAGCCTCAAGCAGGGATCTCTACCAAATTGACTGTTACGTTTTATGTCCTTAAGGTTAGAACAAAAAGGTAAAACAAAAGGAGAGAAAAGGAATCCAATGAGAAGATACATATGTAATTTTGTCTTATTTGCTTACACCATTATAAAAGGATATCCTGTATCTTAAATGGTAAATTGTGCAGAAAAGAATAGGTCCAAGACTGCTGTCTTTGGAAAAACCTGCTTAAAAGGTTGTTCTCTGGATAAAATCTGGGAATCTGTATGGTAGTCATTTTCCTACACTTATAGAAAACTTGAGGTAAGTGATTAGAGTGCTTCGCTCTGCCTAGACTATTTGAGCAAACAATATGGTTTATGCTGAACACCTGCTTTCCTTCTGGGAATCTGGAAATTTTGTGTGTAGGTAGAGGATGTGTACATATGTGACCATCCTCCAGTAAAAACTTTGGGCACTGAGTCTCTAATGAACTTCCCTGGTAGACATTTCTCATGTGTTGTTATAATTCATCCCTAGAGGAATTAAGCTCATCCTGTGTGACTCCATTGGGAAGGGGAAGCATGAACCTGTTTTCCTCTGGGCTTTACCCCATATGCCTTTTCTCCTTGGCAGTTTGCTTTATGTTCTTTTGGTATAATAAATCATAGCTGTGAGTACAGTTAACATGCTGAATCTTATGAGTCCTCCTAGCCAATCATCAAACCTGAGGTAATCTTAGGACCTATAACACAGCAACAAATATTACCAGAATTTGATAAAAATCTGTATTGAAAATTTGACAACATTTTTCTTAAATGCTAGATTTCTTTTTTTGTGGAAAACAAGAAGTAGACCATTTCATTTTGCAGAAAATGTGTATTTTGACAGAATAAGTCTCATGCTATTAGTCAAGAGCAGATGGGCTTTCTCCATGAGGGTCAGGAGACAAGGCCATAGCGGCTCCAAGCACACATCCTTATACCTGGGGAAGTCTGAGGGGAAAGCACATATCCTGCCAGCACCAGTGAGAAAAATCCCAGCGAGAGATTTGATTGACGTGATGGGGTTCATATCAGTCTTGACCACCATAATAGTGGGTAGATCCCAAGGCTGATCAGCTTGGGGTGGGGCTAATAACCAAGAGAAGGATGAGGGTATGGCAGCACAGAGATGACCCTTTGGGCAGTGACTGACAACTACTAAATCTAAGAAGTCGAGTTCGATCGGGAGCGGAGAGCCGACCCCACAGAGCTCTAAGTAACCCTACTGCCACCACCGGCCTAGTAACCATCACACCCCAGGCAAGAGCTGCAGCCAGCCACAGCCACCATCCCCACCACCATGAGCAGCAGGGTGGAGACAGCCGCCGCAGCCCACCCACCCCAGCGCTGCCTGAACCAAGCCCCGCACCACGGGTGGCCTCCCATCCGCGGCACCTGCTGTTGGGGACAGGAAGGTCGTTGCAGTGAAGGTTTGGGGAACAGTAAAATGATTCAGTGTAAGAAACAGATATGGTTTCGTCAACAGGAATGACACCCAGGAAGACGTATTTGTACACCAGATTGCCATAAAGAAGAATAACTCCGGGAAGCACCTATGCGAGGAAGATGGAGAGAGTGTAGAGTTTGATGTTGTTGAAGGAGAAAAGGGTGTGGAGGCAGCAGCTGTGACAAGCCCTGGTGGAGTTCCTATGCAAGGCAGTAAACATGCAGCAGACCTGAACCATCACAGACGGTATGCATGTCCCAGGGGTCCTCCACGCAATTCCCAGCAATTACCAAAATAGTGAGAATTCGGAAAAGAGGGAGGATCTGAAAGTGCTCGCAAAGGCCAGGCCCAACAGCGCTGGCTCTACGGGAGACAGCACCTTCTACATGGGGAGACCCTAAGGGCTTCGACCATTGCATTCCAGCAGTTCTGTGCAGGGAGAAGTGGTGGAAGGTGCTGACAACCAGCATGAAGGAGAACAAGGTAGACCAGCCAGGCAATATGTATTGGGGTTATAGACCACAATTCCGCAGCGGGCCTCCTCACTAAAGACAGCCTAGAAAGGATGGCAATGAGGAAGATAAGGAAAACCAAGGAAATGGAGACCCAAGGTCAGCAACCACCTCCACGCTCCCATCACCACAACTTCAATTACAGAGGCAGATGTCCACATAACCCTAAACCACAAGATGGCAAAGACACAGGAGCAGCCAATCCACCAGCTGAGAATTCGTCAGCTCCCAAGGCTGAGTAAACGCCGGCTTACCATTTCTACCATCATCCAGTTTAGTCACCCGACACGAAAAAATGAAGATGAAATTCCAGCAATAAGAAATGAACAGAAGAGGGACACCTGGGTGGCTCAGTTGGTTAAGCGACTGCCTTCGGCTCAGGTCATGATCCCAGCTTCCTGGGATCGAGTCTCACATCAGGCTCCTTGCTCGGCAGGGAGCCTGCTTCTCCCTCTGCCTCTGCCTACTACTCTGTCTGCTTGTGCTCGCTCTCACTCCTCTCTCTCTCTCTGACAAATTAATAAATAAAATTAAAAAAAAAAAAAGAAGAAATGAACAGAAGATTGGAGCTGAAGACCTTAAATGCTTGCTTTTTGCCTGTTGGCCAGATAAGAAGAACTAGATGTGGCATGGGGTTTTTATTATTTTAACCTAAAGATGTTTCTTTTTGGTAATGACAGACGTGTTTTGTTTTGTTTTGTTTTTTAAAAAGCCTGATTTTTGTCAATACAGCTTTGAAGGTTTTTATATTGTTTCGTATCTGGGCAAGTTGAGATTTTTAAGAACCTCATTTTTAATGTGCAATCAAAGTTTACAACTTGATTTCTTTTTAAAATGTCAACAAACAGCAAGCACCCATTAATAAAGGCCTTAAATAATTAAAAAAAAAAAAAAAGAAAAGAAAAAAGGAGTTACCTTAAATGTGGATAATGCACCCATCTTTTGGCCTTTTAGGCAAGTGACTTTTTCCCCCCACTAACTTGCTTTAAAGCATGACTGTGGGGTGCCTGGGTGGCTCAGTGAGTTGAGCCTCTGCCTTCGGCTCAGGTCATGATCTCAGGGTCCTGGCATTGGCCTCTCTGCTTGGTGGGGAGCCTGCTTCCTCCTCTCTCTCTCCCTCTGCCTGCCTTTCTGCCTACTTGTGATCTCCCTCTGTCAAATAAATAAATAAAAATCTTTTTTAAAAAAAGCATGACTGGGGGCGCCTGGGTGGCTCAGTGGGTTAAGCCGCTGCCTTCGGCTCAGGTCATGATCTCAGGGTCCTGGGATCGAGTCCCGCATCGGGCTCTCTGCTCAGTAGAGAGCCTGCTTCCTCCTCTCTCTCTCTCTCTGCCTGCCTCTCTGCCTACTTGTGATCTCTCTCTGTCAAATAAATAAATAAAAAATCTTTAAAAAAAAAAAAAGCATGACTGTGTTTTCACAAATGTCTAAGGCTTCATCCTTGTTAGTGGGGAGCTTGGATGCCATCAAATTCATATGAAAAACTTACTACAATAAGCATTTCTTGTCAGACAGGTTCCTTATTCTGTGTTGATCATCTTTTTCTCTCATTTCAAACTCTAAATTGTCCTTGGCTCTGATGTCTTTTCTAGACACCCGTTTTTTTGCAAGTAGATTGGGTTTTGGTAAAAATTTTTCATCTGCTGTGGGGCTACATTTGCTCAGCCAGTCCATCTGGGTCTATCCACCTAGGATATGGCATTAAACAACTGGTATCTTGGCTATTTCTCTCAGAAGAAGACTCTCAGACAATGGTTTGAGTGCAGGTTGCTTATTTTAGACACGGCCCTAAGAAACTCGCATCTGGAGGGTGAAGAAGTGAACAAGGAAGATAGGCAGTAAAATGTGTGCTATTAAGCCAGCTACCATAGTGATGATTAGAACTTAACCCTGATGGGGGAACTCTGGCAACCAGTACAGAAGAAGAAACATTTTGGAATTGTCCCTATGGATGGGTGAGGTTGCTGGGATGTTAATACTCCCATCTATTGAGTCATTAGTTGAGAGCTGTTCCCAGCATTGTAATCCCCAGGTTCTTCTGATCTGCTATGCCTGGGCAAGGCAGACTTCCAGTTTTAGAAAAAAGTCCTCAGGATGGAGATATGGATATGAACTGTTGGGAGTCAGATGCAGCACAATTAAAGGAATAAACTTTAAGGAATGAGTGTGGAATGCTGAAAACTGCAGCAACTGGCAATTTTTTGTTTGCAGACAAAAGTGCTCAATCTATGCTTTTCAGCATAGACTTTTCCAACTATATAATAAGAAGCACTTGAGAGGGGCGCCTGGGTGGCTCAGTGGGTTAAAGCCTTTGCCTTCAGCTCCGTTCAGGCTCCCCGCCCCCCACCCTGCCTGCCTCTCTGCCTACTTGTGATCTCTGTCAAATAAATAAATGAAATCTTTTTTAAAAATGCAACCTTCAGGGGCGCCTGGGTGGCTCAGTGGGTTAAAGCCTCTGCCTTTGGCTCGGGTCATGATCCCAGGGTCCTGGGATCGAGCCCCACATCGGGCTCTCTGCTCTGCGGGGAGCCTGCTTCCTCTTCCTCTCTCTCTGTCTCTGCCTGTCTCTCTGCCTACTTGTGATCTCTGTCTGTCAAATAAATAAATAAAATCTTAAAATATATATATATAAAAATGCAACGTTCACATTAAAAAAAAAAAAAGCACTTGATAACTTAACACTTGGAATCCCTGCAGCTTCAATATCTGGACTATTTCTCAGCATCTTGGGCCCTGCATAGTTCCCTGGTCTGTGGCTGGGTGTGGGTCCCTTTTGACTTGCCAGGTTTATTAGGAGCTCCCTGAAAGCAAGTCCCAGTGCCCCTTCTCTATTTTCCTCACTGTAGAGCCCAGCACAAGACCTGGTCAAATGAGAACTCATGTTATAATTGAGTTGATGATCACATAGGCAAATACTGCTCTATAAATGGATGGGGGAGAGAGAGAGAGAGAACGCTTTGGAACGCTTTGCATAGTTCTTGCTTCTGCCTGCACTGCTAGTTCCCTTGACTGTCACATGTCAGGTTCCTTGTTATTCAACTCTTAGCTGTCATGTTACCTCCTCAGGTCATTCTTGATTCCGTAATTTGAAAGTAGCCACCCAGACACTCCCTAGCACATGATCCTGTTGTAATTCTCTGTACTTATTACCATGTGAAGCTTTCCTTGATTGTTTCTATTTTATTGCTTGTCTCCCCCATAAATACAGGTTATTTGTACTGTGTTGTCTTCTTTATATAAGAATAAAGTTTCCCTGAGAGCAGTGGCATTGTCTGACTTCCTCACTGTAGTACCTTCAGCACATACTAGTGGATCAGTAAATATTTTTTGGATGAATGAGTTTATCATAAACAGAAATGAAAACAACCTCCCTTTGGACCCTAGACTCTTACTAAAAAAGATTTAGGAAGGAAAGATCCCGGTGAAGGAACAGAACATCGAGATTCCAGAGGAATCTGTAGGATTTTCATTGGGAAAAGAGGTAACAGATTAATTAACTTCCTAAAACTGCTTATATTTTTTTAAAGATTTTATTTATTTATTTGAGAGAGAGAGCACGATAGGAAGGAGGGTCAAATGGAGATGCAGACTCCCTGCTGAGCAGGGAGCCCGATGCAGGACTCGATCCTGTGACTCCTGGATCATAACCTGAGCCAAAGGAAGTTGCTTAACCCACTGAGCCCCCAAGCTCCCCAAATTGCTTTTATTAGTATGGAATCAAAACCATATTAGGTGTGAGGTAGAGTAACAACAAAATGAAGATACTATGTACCCAGCTTAAGAAATATACTCAGGATCACTTTTTTTTTTTTTTTTTCAGGATCACCTTTAGTAATGGAAATTTATTACAGAGGTTCAAGAGCATATGAAATAGCCCTGAACATCATTTCCTCCCCAGCCATATTGTTACATGGGGTCCCCAAAAGTCAGACTCACTGTCAAAAAGCCTCACGAGGAAGTGGAAAAACAGCTTCACATCTTGTGGAATAAACCTGACCTCAAATTATCTGCTCTCTGTTTTATCTGCCTTATCCTCATCTCAGGAGAATGTGATAATGACAGAAGTAAATCACAGCTGCAAATCCTGGGAAGCAGGCTTGGAAATGCCAGAGAAAGGCTCAGGCCCCGTGTAGGCTGGTGGGAGATCAGCTTGACCCTGAGAGTTGGAAAAAGGTAGACAGGCTCAGTAGAGGCTTAATGTTGAAGTAGGAGGTCCTCTGAGAAGAGAAAGTGGATAATACATTCTGGTCAGGTTTGGTCTTTATCTTTTTAAATCACCTTTCACCAACTATATTGATTTCTGGGTGCCTTAAGAGGGATGGCAGATACGCTTCAGGTTGTCTCTGAAGCAGACAGGTAGAGGTAAGCTGCGGCACGGGTGAGGACAGCTAACTGGCCTGCCCCAACTTCTCCAGTGTATTTCCCCAGAAAAGGGCCCTCTGGAGAGTAGGGTAAACTGTGGCTTCAATCACCTCGGCCATTTCCAGAGGCCTCTGACTGGCCCTGCTTCAGTCCTCTACACATGGACTGAAATACCTTCCAAGAGACAAAGGGAGGGAAACACGCAGGTCACAAAACTCCTTCCCTCTGAGGGAGAACTGAACTTTGTCTTCAAGGCTATTGTCCCTGCTACACTTACCTCCCATAGGCCCTACTGGCTTGCTCAGAGCCCATAGTGGAACCTCTGACGCTAAGTCACAGACCCTCGCCTACCTTGCTGGTAGTGGAGAGTTTCTACAAGGTCAGACTCAGCTCATGCTGGCAGAAGCCCACCTCAGGGGCCGCCATGTGGTTTTTTATTTTCTCCTCTGACATCTAAGGCCGACTTGGCTACAAAGGCTGCTTGTTAATTCAGGGGAACTAAACCCCTGTAGGCAACCCCAAATCAGGCAGACAGTTCTGGGACATTTATATGCGTTTGAGATCATCGCCCCCCACCTCTTGCCCTCGGCGACTGAGTCCTTATTGCCTGTAGCAGTGACCTTGGTAACACATACATTTAGTGGATTTTCCTCCTCTGTCTCACTCTCCTTGCGGCCCTATTCCTGCTTCCTGGGATCATCTCGCAAATAAACTATCTGCACCCAAGGCCTTGTTTCGGGCTTGTTTTAGGCGAGACCCAAATTGAAACATCAGCTGGTGCTCTCATTCCAGCTAGAGCCAAGCCATATGTAAACAAGTCAAGCTGCCCAATAAAGGGAGACAGCTGCCCAGTAAAGGGAGACAGCTGCCATCCAACTCCAGCAGTTGCCATGGGGACCTGCAGGCCCAGCATTGCTAGAAATGGGAAATCCATTAATGGGAAATCCTTTCTAAATGTTAGCAACTAATTCAAAACTAAAAGCATTGCATAGTGCCCATAGTATCTGCTCATCAGGTTAGGCCTGTGAGCAGCCCACTTGGCATAGAGTATGGGCACCAACCCCCTGAACAGTTGGGATGGGGGAAGAGTCCACTAATAGGCTAGAACCCTAAGGATGGAAGAATGGGTGAGGGAGCAAAGACCAGCCTTCTTCCCAGACTTGAGAAGAGCCCAAAAGGCCAGAGCCCTGACATCATATATTAACACACACTGTTTACTTCGTGCCCTGCTCTCAATCTTACAACCTCAGAAGGCAGATACTACTTTCATTATCCTCATTTTATAGGTGAGGAAATGAGAGCTCTCAGAGGTTGTGATTTGAACTGGGATTCAAAATGAGGTCTGTCTTCACTATTTACACATTATAGTCTCTCTGCGTTGCAACCTTGATTCCTTAAAAAGGAGCCAGGTTCCGGAGGTTCTAATTTTGTGTTCATTTAGGAAAATCTCCTTGCCTCATTTTACAGGTAAGTCTCAAAGACGGAAAGTTCTTTATAGATCAAAGCTAATTCAGGCAGAAGGGATGATAAAATAGGAAATCACCAGAATGCAATCCCTAATGAAGTAATAGATCAAAACTAGGTAGATCATAACTTAGGTGAAAGGCTGTTGGGCACCTGATTAATAAATTGGGTCATTCCTGATGTGATGCAAAACCAAGTATCTCTTACCTCTCATGATGTATACTTGCCAAAAATATTAGAGTTGGGAGTCCAAATGAACCTCTACCTCTACCAGTTTACAGGAAAAGTGGGCAATAGTGGGATATATTTAATGACACCACAGGGATACAACTAGGTAACTCTAGAATATGAGAAATTTTAGGGCAAATGACCTAGTTTTCCCAACAAATGGCAAAGAAGGGGAACTACTAAGTATTTTTATTGAGACTTAAGGGACATCAACATAATGTAGTGTATGAATCTTGTTCGGATCCTGAGTTAGAGAAATCAACAAGAAGACATTCTATGGGGACGCCTGGGTGGCTCAGTTGGTTAAGCGTCTGCCTTCCACTCAGGTTATGATCCCAGGGTCCTGGGATTGAGTCCCACATTGGGCTCCCTGCCTGGTGGGGAGCCTGCTTCTTCCACTGTGTCCTGCTCTCCCTGCTTGTGCGCGCTCTCTCTCTCTCTCTCTGATAAGTAAATAAACAAAATCTTAAAAGAAAAAAAAAAAAAAAGACATTCTATGATAACTGATGGGGCTCAGGACATACTCCTCCAAACTATGGCACCTTGGCTTACTGGACATTTTAAGCTGAAGATCGAGAAATGGCAGATGTTGGAAGCACTCTCTGACCTCCCATGAAGCAGGTCATGAGACCCTCATGTGAGAGGTGCCCTCCTTATACCCAGAAGAAAGGATCATCCTTCTCTCTTAAAATGGAGGGATACTGAGAATTTGAATGAAAAGGCCATGCTAAGTTCCCACAATTTACTACACGTAGCCCATATCCTTCTGTCCTCTCAGTTTCCCACAGCTTTCCACTTTTCATCTAATCACATATAAAAATGATCAAGTTTAACTGTTTCTTTGGGTCTTCATTTCTTTATGAAGGGCTCCTATGTCATATAAAACCTAAATTTATATGCCTTTGTTAATCTGTCTTTTGGTACAGAGCCCCAGCCAAGAACTTTAAAAAGATAAGAGGAAGAAGATATTTTTTAAAAAGTATGTTAAAAGATATTATTAGATGATATCAAGTAATAATTAAGAATTACTATTGATTTTGTTAGCAATGATAATGGTGTTATTACATATATATTTTTTAAGTCTCCACAGTTTTTCCGGAAGACCAAATGGAACACTATATGCAAATCTCTGTACTTGAAATGAGTGTTTCATGGAAAGACAGGCTTTATTTCAAAGCAACCCAAAAATGGCCAGGTCCACAACTACAAACTGGAGGAGGGGGGAGCACACAATTACACATCCATTAGGCAGGGCCTCAGTCAGGAGTCTTGCCAGTTCCTCTTGATTCCCCACCACCTAATCAGTTTCCTCTTCAGGCTGAAACTGAAAAGTAGAATTGAAGATGCCCATGATATCTCTGTTATCCAAATATGCCTATTTCAGGAAAGAGGACATCTGGAGCTTAATTATTAAAATATTTACACTGAGAATATAGTTCACTTAGTAGCTTTCTTCCCATTTTCACATTTTTAAAAGAGCCACAGAGGGCTCATTCAAGTTTTAAGCATTTCAGTTGGTAAAGATCCTGTCTTTACTTCATAGGACATGGATTATAATCAGTAAGTCCTCAGGACAGCCAACTGAAAGATTATTCCATTGCTTTTGAAGCACTGGTCGGGTTGGCATCTGCAATGGTAGCCAAATAAATGAGATTTCTGTGTAACACATGCTGGTACCTATGGGTGAAAAGAGGCAAAAATTAGAGGCTTTGTTTTGATGAACATGAACAAAAGACTGGAAAGGAATTTACGCACTCAGTTGGAATGGCTCATCTCTTGACTAGATGATTCAGTATCGTCAACCTCCTTGTTTAACACCAACGAAAATATATCCAGAATCTATCTGTTCTCACGTATCACTTTCATAGCTACCTCTCTGGGTCAAGCCACTATCCTTGCTGTATTGGACCAGTCTCCTAGCTGGTCTCCCTGCTTTGCCTCTGCACTCCTACTCTACCCCCACATAGCAACCTAAGTGATTATTGTGCAGTTTAAGTCAAGACTTGCCATACCTCTAATTAAACCCTCCAAAGGCTCCTATTTCATTCTGAGTAAAGCTGAGCCCTTCTAGCCCTTCTGGTGGCCTACAAAGCTCTACATGATTGGGGCCTCTAGTCATCTCTCTGACCTCAGCTCCTACCACTTTCCCTTCACCCACTGAGGTCTGGCTGAGGTCTGCCTACAGTGTCCTCTTTGCTGTGACCTGAAGCTAACTAGTGTGCTCCAGTCAAGGGGGCTTTTCCACCTAATGCTGTCTCTGCTTTATATATCTAGCTAGCTCAGCACTCCTTCTTGCCAATTAGCCTGCTTTATTCTTACTTAAAGCACTTATTAGTATGTGCCTACTTGTATGACTTCCTCCCTCTAGATTCTAGGCTCTAGAATGTAAAGTCCATAAAAGCAGAGCGGGCACCTGATTGGATAAAAAGCAGAGCTGGTTTTGATACTGATTCCCCAGTAGCTGATACAGTGTCTGGTATTCAGTAGTAGTTATAAAGTATTTGTGGAACAAAATTATAGAAGGAACAAGGCACTCTTATGTTATCATATGAGCTTACTATAGTAGTGATTCTCAATCAGGGGGTACAATTTTCTACCCAGGAAGACAAATCAGACTGGGGACTTGGGCAGGAAGCATGGCCCATGCAATGTGAAAAAGCCCACCAGAAAATTTGGTAACTTTCTTACCCACAGGTTGAGAATCACTACACCAAAATAAATATTTTGCAACTATTTTCCATATTGAAAAATGAGAGTTTACTATAAACTGCAAAAAAAGTAAACTACCAGATGCCAGAACCGAATATAAAGACTTATGCAAAGATGGCGATCTCTACTTTTCCACTGAGCTGTTCGGTGAGAACCTATAGGTGATTTTTTTTTTAGGGGATGGAAAAAAGCATGGTTTTCTTAAAGATGTCTTCAGTAAAAATGAAATAATGTACTTTTCTATAATAAATGGAGCATAATTCCTAAAAGAGACTATTTTCTCTGATTTTGGTATATAGCTAGATAGCACATTCAATTACTGTGCAGAATTTGACTTCGGCCTAATGTGGAAGTCTTTTATTGGTCCCTGTGTGCATTACAGACCAACTGCAAGTTAGAAAATGAAGGGGGTGTGGCACCTGGGTAACTCTGTCGGTTAAGCCTCTGACTCTTCATCTCAGCTCAGATCTAGATCTCAGAGTGGTGAGTGCAAGACCGGCGTTGGTCTTAAAAAAAAAAAAAAAAAAAAAAAAAAGGAACTCAGCAGTCGAATGGTCTGACCCTCTCAGGAAAAAGATAAGCTGGGGATCCATGAGGAGAAACGGGCCAGAGCTCACATCCCCTGAGACTAGTTTCCCATGTGTTTCCTTCCCCATCCCTATAGTCCTCAACTGACCCGTCTACGTGAAGGAGGTTTGCCATGAGCATAAGTCAAATTTTGAAGAGGGTGCCACGTCTAACTCCAGGCTTCATAATGTGCTGTCTGTGTAGTTTTTGGCGGGTAAGTAACCTCTCTGAGCCTCACCGGCGATCAATCACGCAAGACTCCTAGTTCAGGGCAGCTGCTGTATCACCACACTGGTTTCACCCTACACTCAAAAGCCGGGGGTTGGAGCGGGTACTTACTGGACACACTCATTCGCCCGGCCTTTGTTCTGATACTCCACTATACAGCGGATGAGCTGGTCATTCTCCTCCAAAAGCTGAAAGACCAGAGAAGGGGTCACTGCAGAGCGTAATCAGGACGGCCGAGAACACTGCCCTCCCCCAACTCTCTCCAATGCCGGGCTGTCCTGCTCCAGTCCCTTTGCCAACTTCGTTCCCATCTCACTCCAAACCCCTGCAAAGTCATCCCCCTACGCACACCACAAGCCTCAGCGGGGATTCCGCTCACTCCAGGAAGATTCCCGCACCCACCCGCAGCCCTTGGGATCTCAACTAAGGAACATCTCTCTGCCCGAGTTTGCGCTCACCCGCTGGATCGTCTCCTGATTGACTTCCGCCTTGCCTTTCAGCCAGTCCGGTACGAAGGCCACCGACATCCCGGGAAGCCAGGTTGGACTTGGGCCTCAAACCCTGCGGACCCCGGCACATCTAGATCAGAGCCTACCAGCTAAACGCACTACGGCCGTAGCAGGGACCCACGATAGGTGGGGCCCACGCTCTCGGCGTTGATTGGGTTCTCCCGTTGACTGGGAACAGGCGGAACGTCATTTGTGATTGGGCGCGCAGGAGCAATGCTTAGAGCGTCAGTCTCGGCCCCGCCCCCGTCCCCGGGGCTTGGAGCTGTTTGCCCCTCCTTTGCATTTGCGCAGTCCTGAGGGCTAGCCTCGGGGGCGGGGTCTGGCAGGAGCAGCTCGCCTCTTAGGCGCGTTGTCCCGTCTGTCTGCGGGAGTACCTTGCCCAGGGTCACGCAGGAATCGTGACCAGGAGAGGCGGGGCAGTCATATAAGAAAACAGAATTACTGAGAAAGCAAGACAGAAGCAATTACAAAGGCTGTTGAAAGGTCAATCAAGGTAGAGACTAGAACTTTGATGTCCTTAATGAAGGAAATTTCAGTGATGTGTCGAGGCAGCAGTGAGTATTGCCAGGGACAGTGAAATTCAGGAAAGGTGGAGCAAATGGGACCTTTAGAGTAGGCCCCTTTCCCCAGGAAGTTTGGATGTAAAAGGGAAAAGGGAATGAAGGTGGTAGTTGGAGGGACAGAAGTTAGTGGGAGCTGAGGACTCTCACTTTAATGGTTGCTCTTTCCTCAGTGAAGGAGGCATCTGGAAAAGGGAGGGAGATGTAGAAGAGTGAAAGATCTGGGGAGCATGTGGGAGATTTCGAGGTTGGCTGTGGGAAAAATTGGAGATAGGCAAACATAGGATGCTGGACCATATTGAGGACTTGGTGGAGGTGGGCAATGTACATACGTAGCACTAATCTGTATGGCTTTGAGATTTTTTTCCAGCAACACTTACAGCTCAGGAACAGATACAGAGAAGCCAGAAGGTTGGATTTTTTCCCCAGAGTTGGAGTGCTGCCAGGCAGGTGTGACAGAAGAATTACTGCACAGTGGAGCATATTGGGAAGAAGGTGATGGAAGTGATAGACCTTGGACTTTCAGCTGATGGGAAAGAGTGGAGAGATGTGATTGGAAATAAACTTTGGAGAGAGGTGATACACAGGACAAAGTTGAAGGCCAAGTGGACTGGAGGCTTCTGCAGGCCAGAGAACAGTGGGCAGACTTCTGGGAACAGCCTAGGGACAGTCAGAGATCAGGTGTCTGCATTTGCAACTTTGGACATGGAGCTCTTCTGCGGTGATAACAGCAGTCCAGGGTGTAACCCTGGAAGTGGAGGGATGAAGAAGCCCAGAAGAGAAACCCTCTGGAGTCAGAATGGCCAGTGATTGGAGAGGAGGGCTAGTACTTCAGATGCCACATCACCTCTGTACCCAGTCCACTGAGATGCCAGGACCACACTAGCTGCACCAGTCAGAAGGCACAAAGCCCTATTATAAAGCACTCACATTGCAGGTTCTGAGAGCCCGAGCTTCAGAACCTCTGGGTTTTTGTGGGTTTGGTGCCAATTTTTCCTTCCCCATCCAAGCCAGAGCCTTGTTTTCATGACTTGTGGTGAGAAGAACCTATCTTCATTCACTTGTGAATGCACTTTGAGGGGGAATCCTAGCTTCTTCCCAGGCCCATTCAGTGAAGGGGTTTTCAATCTCCTTTTCAGTCTCCTTTGTCAGTCCCCAAAAATCCCATTGATTTTATCCTTTGTGCCTTTTATGACCTACGCTCATGATCTTTCGTCACACAGGCCAACACTGACTCAGTGTGGGAGGGGACTACACAAGAATGTGAATACCAGGAGGCAGGGATCCCTGGAGTTTGTCTTGGACTCTGTCATAACTCTCTTCTGTTTCATTTTGTAATTTTTCTCTGTCTATGTAATTGCCCTGCTTCACCACCCATGTGGTGGTGACTTTCAAAAGTCTATGTCTATCCCGGACTGGTACATGGAATGTATATTCATGTATACATTATATATTCAACTGCCTACATTGACATCCCAACTAGAAATCTCAAAGGCGCCTCAAATTCAGTTTGTCTAAGATGGAACTAGTGGTCATTCTTCTTTCCAAAATCAGGACCTCTTCCAGTGTTCTTTATGTCCTATGAATCCTTCCAGTATCTACCCATTCACCCAAGGCTGAAGAGTGGCATTACCCTTGAAGATACTTTGTCGCTCTTCCACATCCAAATCACCACCACGTCTTGTTGATTTTGCTGCTATGAGTGTCTGCAGACTGGCTGCTTCTCTTCCTCCTCATTGTGGCTCCAGTCCAAGCCCAAGCTCTAGCATCATCCTCTCATGCCCAGATGGCTGCACTGGCTTCCCAGCCAGACCTGTCAGAGCTTCCATGAGCCTTCTTCATTTTGTTCTTAACTACAGCAGCCAAAGTGATCTTACTAACGCAAGTTTGATCAGTTTCCCACTGTCCTAAACTTTCTACCGTGGCCTATAAGATCCTACAGACTTAGCTCTTCTCTCTAGTGGTTCTCACCCTATTCCTTACTCTCTAAACTCTTGAGTTTTTCCTTCCATGTCTTTTTTTTTTTTTTTTGGTGGCAAAATATACATAACATAAAATTTACCAGTTTAACCATTTTAACTTTTATTAATTTTTTTAAAAAATATTTTATTTATTTATTTGAGAGAGAGTGAGCAACAGAGAGCACGAATGGGAGGGGCAGAAGGAGAAGCAGACTCTCTGCTGGGTAAGGAGCCTGACATTGGGCTCACTTCCAGGACCCTGGGATCATGACCTGAGCTGAAAGCAGATACCTAACCAAGCCACCCAGGCGCCCCCACTTTAACCATTTTTAAATATACATTTCTGTGACATTTAAAATTTTCCGTTGTTGTGCAGCCATCCCTACCATCCATTTTTCAGAGCCTTTTCACCTTCCCCAGCTGAAATTCTGTGCCTGTTAAACACTAGGTTCTCACGTACTACCCTGATTCTTTTCATCCCTCCAAGGAACCTCCCTATTCTTTAAACATACTCTACCCTCTGTCTGAAACACTCTTCTTTCCCCCTTTGCCTAGTTAGCTACTAGTCAGCTGGTGTCACATTCTGAAGGAAGCCTCTTCCTACTCTGAAGTTCAGACCAGAACCTCCTGTAACTTCCCTGAAAAACCTTGTTCTTCTCTGAAGAACACATACCTCAATTTGTATTTGAACATATGTGTAATTGTTTGTTTGATGGGTGCTCTCTCTCTGCCCTCTCTTAACATAGTTTTTAGTGTCAGGAGTTCCTCGTTGTGTCCCCAGTGCCTGGTAGAGTGTCTGGCGCAAAGCAGGTGCTCCAAATTTGTTGGACGAAAAGTAAATGGACGAATTCTGCTCCTCAGCACTGGACCATCCATCTGTGATATGAATGTCTCCATCCCCAGATTGGGATGTGTCCCTCGGGGTCGGACTTTAGCACCTCATCCAGTGTGGCAGGAGGCTGTGCTCTTTGGTTTGCCTATCTTGCCTATTTTGCTTCCCGCCCAGGGGCGCAGACAGCGGAACACACACACAGCTGGGGCGTGTCGCGCAATTACGCGGAACCTCCCTGCCTCGGCACGTCAGTTGCGGACTCTACCCCGGCAGGAATCGTGCTTAGACCGAGAAGTCTCCTGGCACCTCCGGACGTGGGAATTACAGGCTTGGACATCAAACCCAGGACGGTGAGAGCCAGGAGATGGGAATTAAGTTGGGAGGCGCGCGCGCCCCTGCCACACCCCCTCTACATTTGGGTTGCAGCCCTTTAAGAACCCGCTCATTCAAGATTCCTCCGGGACCGGCGGGGAAAGCGCTCCGGGATTGGTCTGTTCGGGTGAGGGTGTCGCTTAGCAGCAGCGAATGGAGAATTCAAGACTTGCGCATGCGTACCACCGCCTACCTGCGCCTGGGCCGCCAGTGACCTGGGCCGGGTCCGCCCGGTGGGCCGAGGTTGCAGAGGCGGCGGCGGATGGTACCGCGGCGAGGCGGCGAGGCGGCGCGACGGGCGGGCGCCGACTCCCGGAGGCCGCCGTCCGGGCGAGGTGAGGGCTCGCGGGCGGAGGCGGGCGCCGCGGCCCGTTAGCCTAAAGCGGGCGGGGTCGGGTGTGGCGCAGGGCGGGCCTGGAGATGGAGGCGGCCCCGGGCCCGCCCCGCCCTCTGGCTGGGCTTAGCCCCACCCGGCTTCGTGGGGCTTCCAGGGGCCGTCTGCCCCCCTGTCTTCCTCCCCCGGCTGCTCTCTGGACTCAGGGAGAACCGAGGCGCGCGCCTTCAGGAACCCTCAGCTGACAGATGCGCGTCGAGCGCTGCTCCCAATGGGATGAGAAGGGGTGTGTCTAAATGAGAGAGGGGGCGATCGTTCCCTTGATTATCCACGAAGCCCCTGTCAGAGTACTGTTTAATTTTAATAGCAAAGTTTCCTTACCATACTGAAATTATACGATTTGGGTTACCAAATACTGGGTGCATTGGACCAACTTTTCCGAACTATCAGGTGTAGGAGGTGATGTACATCTGTGTCTATTATAGACTTACATCTAGACCCTCAGGAGACGGAAGGATAAAAAACAATCTGGGGAAAAAGGTTTTTAGAAATCAGAGCCACAAAAGAATATTCCCAGTGGCCAAAAGTAATTGGTGATATTTGCTACAGGATCAGAACAAAAAAATAAGCTTCAGACTAATGGGTAACGTAATTTTAATTAAGGTTTACCAAGGAATTCATCCTGATAAAGGGAATTTTAGTAAAATTAGAATGTAAAAAAATTGAAAGCGGTTTAATATTGGTAAATCTAATTAAGTTGATATAATAGAATTTGCTCTGGAAAATACATTTTAGACGATGGTTATTATAGATCTGTATGTGTTGACAACACAGAAGACATCTGGAGTCGGAAAGTTTTATTCTTAGAAAGAGCTTCAGAAACCAGCTGCATCCAAAAGGTGATTGATGGTCAGGGAGGAAAACTGACTTATTCAAAGAAACACAATGAGTAAGGAACAATTGTAACAAGTGTAAACCTAGGCCTCTGTTCCTTCTATTAACAGGTCTCTGATTAGTTGAGTAGTAAGTAATGCTCTAGCAGAAAGTAAGTGTAATCCCAAAGACTGGATTTAGAGAGGCAGAATAAAGTGAAAAGGTTACACAGGCTTTTGAATATTTTGAGTAAGGGAAGTTTGTTTTTGAATCCTGGCTCTATCACTTATGCCTTTGAAACTACAGTTTTCCCACCTGTTCAGTGTAGATTATGATTATTAGATTATCTACCTCATAGATAGTTATTAGCATTAAATAACATTATCAGTTTAAAAGTTCCTAGCATAATGCCTCACATTTAATATTAGCTGCTATCAAGTTCAGTCCCCTACTCTTCTTAGCTCCTATCAAAGAATTGACCTCAACCCACCCACCCCCATACTGTCCCCAACCAACATGGTACAAAGGAGCCTGAATGATCTTAATTGGGTAACCAGTTCTCAAGTCTTGTGGCTGAAGATGAATTCATTAAGGATGATATAACTCAGTATTGTTTTCTGCATTGTATATTCGAGGAGTGGGTAGTATGCCTTATGGTCAAGACTTTGTTTGAATATTTGAGTACCGAATAAAACTTTTTTTGTTTGTTTTTGTTAATCTTTTGCAAGGCCTGGTCATGACTGGGTCATTTAATGTTTTTCTTTCACGTTTTCTTTCTCTCTCTGTTTTGGAGGGAGGAGGAGGAGGAGGAGTATATGTGGTAGGGATTTGAGAGAGGGCTAAGTGTAAGGGGGGAGGAGAAAAACCAGTGGGAACAAGGGTGGCTTCCAGCTTGGTACAAAGTCTTTGCTGGTAGAAGAGGGATAATCTATGACATGAGCAGTTTATAAATAGATGCTGAGAAGAGGATTTAGGGAAAGGGGGATGCAGATTACGATATAATTTTCATAAAGCCTAATAGTAACTTGGGTGCTGTAATTGTTTACTAATTCAGTTTCTACTTTAAAAAAATCTATTTATATAAATTTTTTTTCCTCTCTAAGTAAAAATTTATTGTGGAACAGTGCTCAAAATATGGATCAGAATATGGCAAGATCTGAAAACCCACATTTCTTTTCCCAGTGGGAAAAAATAAAGCAGCTTTTAGGTCATTCATTCATTTGCTTAGCAGTTTTTACTGAGACCTTCCTCATGTGTGCCAGGCATGGTGTCAGGTTATGAGGCCTACTGACCTGTAGAAGCAGCTGGGAAGACCTGGAAGACAAACTAGTGTCTCTGTGTGAGTACTCCGAGGTTACTTTTGTCTTTATATAATGGATAATATATTTTTTTTCTTTAATTGTGGCATGATTTTCCAGATTTATACCACTACTTCTTGTTTTTTAAACTGAATACAAGTTATTGGTAAACAGCTTTTATTTTAATTAATTCTCAGATTAGAGTACCTTCCAGTTTGGAAATGTCATGTAGTTATGGAGCTGCTCACTATAAAACATGTTTTTCTTTTTTTTTAAAGATTTTATTTATTTATTTGACAGAGACACAGCAAGAGAGGGAACACAAGCAGGGCGAGTCGGAGAGGGAGAAGCAGGCTTCCTGCCAAGTGGGCAGCCTGATGCTGAGGCACCATCCTAGGACCACAGGATCATGACCTGAGCCAAAGGCAGATGCCTAACAACTAAGTCACCCAGGCACCCCATAAAACATGTTTTTCAACATTTGCACATAAATCATTGAAACTATAGTTAAGTAGCAGAAAAGATTATTGTCTACTTATAGAGATATTTGAAAATGACACTTAAACATAAAAAGCCTCATTTAAGTAAATGGTATAAAGACTTTAAGTTAATACTTTTTTCTTCAAATTTTATTTAAAAGTAATTATAAGAAGTTGCCAAGATAGTATCGGGAGGTCCCATATACCTTTTACCTAGTTTCCCCCATTGGTTACATCTTACATAATAAGGATGGTACAATATCAAATCTAGGAAATTAACATTGATATAAAGTATATATAGTTCCATGCCACTTTACCACATGTGTAGTTTCCTATAACCACCATCGCAGTCAAGATACAGAATTGTTGCTTCACCACAAAGATCTTCCTCGTGTTCTCCTTTCTAGTCACACTCATTCCCCTCCTCCTCACCAACTCTAACCCTTGGCAACAACGAATCATTTCTCCATCTCTGTAATTTTGTCATTCTGAAAATGTTACATAAAAGGATTCCTATGATACGTGACCTTTTGAGATAGGGTTTTTTTGTTGTTGTTGTTCCACACAGTGCTTTTGAGATCCATCCGAGTTGTTTTGAGTTTCAATAGTTTCTTTCTTTTTACTGCTGAGTAGTATTCCATTATATGAATGTACTGTTGTTGTTTTTTTAACCGTTCACTATTTTTAGGATATTTAGTTGTTTCCTGTTCTTGACTGTTATAAATAAAGCTGTTAAGAACAATTGTATACAGGTGTTTGTGGGGACATAAATTTTCATTTCTTGAGATAAATGCCCAGCAGTGTGATTGATAGATCATTTGTTAATTGCATGTTTAGTTTTAAAAGACACTGCCAAACTACTTTCCCCAAGTGGCTTTTCTGTTTTGTAGTAACATATGAGAGACTCAGTTCCTATGCATGCCTTCCCAGCATTTGATATTTTCACTTTAAAAAATTTTAGCTGTTCTCATTGGTATGTAGTATTATCTCATTTTGATTTTAAGTTACTTTTCCCTTAATTGCTAGTGATGCTGAACATCTTTTCATGTGCTTTTTTGCCACCTGTGTATTCTTTTTGGTGAAATGTCTGTTCATGTACTTCACCCATTTTCTAATTAGATTGTTTTTTTACTGTTGAATTTTGAGAGTTCTTTATAGATTCCAGTTATATAGATATCTGTATATCAGATATGTGGTTTAAAAAATATTTTATCCCGGGGCACCTGGGTAGCTCAGTGGGTTAAGCCGCTGCCTTCGGCTCAGGTCATGATCTCGGGGTCCTGGGATCGAGTCCCACATCGGGCTCTCTGCTCGGCAGGGAGCCTGCTTCCTCCTCTCTCTCTCTCTGCCTGCCTCTCTGCCTGCTTGTGATCTCTCTCTGTCTAATAAATAAATAAATAAATAAATCTTAAAAAAAAAAAAAAAAATTTCTCCCAGTCTTTGGATTGCCTTATATCCTTTTCGCTGAAGGTTTTGCAGATTGAATATTTTTAATTTTGATGAAATCCAATTTACTGTTTTTTCTTTTGTGGATTATGCTTTTGGTCTCATGTATAAGAACTCTTCTTCAAGTCCTGAAGATTGTCTCTTATATTTTCTTCCATTTTTATAGTTTTATTTTTTAAGATTTACATTTATGACCCATTTTGAATTGATTTTTATGTAAGGTGTGAGGTTTAGGTCAAGAATTTTTTTCCTTATAGATATCCATTGCTACAGCACCAACTATAGAAAAACTGTCCTCACTCCACTGAATTGGTTTTGCACCATTGTCAAAAATCATTTGGCTATACTTCCGTAGGTCTATTTCTGTATTGTCTATTGATCTTTGTTTCTGTTCCTCTGCCAGTAGCACTCAATCTTGACTAGTATAGCTATATAATAACTCTTGAATAGGATAGCATGGTTCCTTCCACTTTATTCTTTTTCAAAATTGTTTTAGCTATTTTAGTTTCTTTGCCTTCCCACATAAATTTTAGAATAGGTTTATCTATCTCTACAAACTATCATTCTGTTGTTTTTATAGGAAGTGCATTTAACCAGTGTATCAATTTGGGTCAGAATTAACATCTTTACTACATTGAGTCATCCAATCCATGATCATGGTATTTTTCCTCATTTATTTAAGACTTTTTTGATTTCTTTCAGCAGTGTTTTGTAGTTTTCAGCATAGAAGCCCTATAGATGTTGAGTTAAATTTATACCTAAGTATTTTATTTTAAAAATTATAGCTTCATTGAGATTTTTTGGGCATAATTGTTTTTTTTTTTTTTTTTTTTAAGATTTTATTTATTTAGGGCGCCTGGGTGGCTCAGTGGGTTAAAGCCTCTGCCTTCGGCTCGGGTCATGATCTCAGGGTCCTGGGATCGAGCCCCATATCGGGCTCTCTGCTCTGCGGGGAGCCTGCCTCCTCCTCTCTCTCTGCCTGCCTCTCTGCCTACTGTGGTCTCTCTCTGTCAAATAAATAAATAAATAATCTTTAAAAAAAAATTTTTATTTATTTATTTGACAGAGAGAGATCACAAATAGACAGAGAGGCAGGCAGAGAGAGAGAGAGGGAAGCAGGCTCCCTGCTGAGCAGAGAGCCCGATGTGGGCCTCCATCCCAGGACCCTGAGATCATGACCCAAGCCGAAGGCAGCGGCTTAACCCACTGAGCCACCCAGGCGCCCTGGCATAATTGTTTTTAATTTTGTTTTCTATGTGTTCTTGCTAGTTTATAGAAATAGTTGATTTCTTTTTAAAAAGATTTATTTATTTATTTATTTGACACACAGAGAAAGATCACAAGTAGGCAGAGACAGGCAGAGAGAGAGAGAGAGGAGGAAGCAGGCTCCCCGCAGAGCAGAGAACCCACTTCAGGACCCCATCTCAGGACCCTGAGATCATGACCCGAGCCAGAGGCAGAGGCCTCAACCCACTGAGCCACTCAGGCGCCCTACAGTTGATTTTTGTATGTTGATCTTACATCTTGCAACGTTTTTGAATTCATTAGTTCTGGGAGGTGTTTTGGTAGGCTCCTCAGGATTTTTCATGTAGATTGTTATGTCATTGGCAAATAGGAGTAGTTTTGTTTCTTCCTTTTGTATCTGTATGCCTTTTATTTCTGTTTCTTGCCTTATTGCACTGGGTAGAACTTCTAGTAATATGTTTAATAGTAACTGTGAGCACAGACATCATTGTTTGATATCTGATATTCGAGGGAAAGCATTCCGTCTTTTTTTTTTTTTTTAAAGATTTTATTTATTTATTTGACAGAGAAAGATCACAAGTAGGCAGAGAGGCAAGCAGAGAGAGAGAGAGAGGAGGAAGCAGGCTCCCTGCTGAGCAGAGAGCTTGATGGGGGACGGATCTCAGGACCCTGAGATCATGACCTGAGCCGAAGGCAGTGGCTTAACCCACTGAGCCACCCAGGTGCCCCTTTTAATTTTTTTTTTAAGCATTCCGTCTTTAACCATTAAGTATGATGTTAGCTGTTAGGTTTTTTGTAGATGTTCTTTACCTCATTGAGGAAGTTCACCTCTCTTTGTATTTTGCTGAAGATTTTATCATCAAGAAGTGTTGAATTTCGTTAGATGTCCTTTCTATATTAATTGATATCATTATGTGATTTTTTTTTTAGCCTGTTAATATAATGGATTATAGTGACTGATTTTACTATGTTTACCCAGCCTTACATCCTTGGAATAAATCTCACTTGGTTATGGTGTCTAATTCGTTTTATTATATTGCTGAATTCTTGTTGCTAATATTTTGTTAAGGATTTTCACATATAAGTTCGTGATGATTATTGGCCTATAGTTTTCTGGGTTTAACATCAATGTGATACTGTCTTCATAAAAAGAATTTAGAATTGTTTCCTCTTTTATTTTTTGAAAGAGATTGTGCAGAATTGGTGTTAATTCTTCATTACATTTTTTACACATTCAATAGAATCCTCCAGTGAAACTGTCTTGGCTTGGAGATTGTAGAAGTTCTAAAATTACAAATGAAAATTTCTTAATAGGAAATTTGGTTATAAGATTGTTTAAATTACCTATTTCATATTGGGTGAATTGTGGTAATGCTTTTTGAGGAACTGACTATTTCATCTACATTGTCAGATTTATGGTTGTAGAGTTGTCTATAGTATTCCCTTGTTATTTTTTCTAATATTAGGATTTGGTGCTATAAATTTCCCTCTTAACACTACTTTAGCTGTATCCCACAAATTTTGATAAGTTTTCCTTTTTATTCAGTGTATTTTTAAATTTCCTTTGACACTTCCTTTTTGACTCATGCGTTATTTAAAAATGTGTTGTGTAATTTGTAAGTGTTTGGAGGTTTTTAGTACCTCTCTGTCATTACTTTTTAGATTGATTATATTGTGGTCTCAGATCACACTCTGTATGCATTTTAAAACATTTGTTGAGGTTTATTTTATGGCCCACATCTATCTTGCTGTATGTTCTGTGGGTCCTTGAAAGGAACTCTCTTGTTGGATGCAGTGTTCTTTAAGTGTTGATTACATACTTTGGTTGATAGTGTTGTTGAGATCTTCTGTATCTTTGCTGGTTTTCTATCCATTGTTGAGAAAGTAATGTTGAAGTTTTTAACTGTAGTTGTGGATTCGTCTATTTCTCCTTTAACTTTATCAATTTTGCTTCACCTATTTTGTTTGGTGCATATATGTTTAGTTTTATGTTTTCTTGGTAGATTTACTCTTTTATTATTATGTAATATTCTCCATCTTTGGAATTTCCTTTGAAGTGTACTTTATCTGATTTTAATGTAACTCATTCTTTATTTTATTTTATTTTGAGATTGTGAGAGAGAGAGAACATGGGCTGGGGCAGAGGGAGAGGGAGAGAGAATCCTCAAGCAGATTCCCTGCTAAGCACAGAATCCAATGCAGGCCTGGATCCCAAAACCCTGAGATCATGACCTGAGCCGAGATCATGACCTGAGCTAAAATTAAGAGTTGGATGCTTAACTGACTGAGCCACCCACATGCCCCACTCTTTCTTTTGATTAATATTTGCATGGTATATTTTTTTCTATTCCTTTACTTTCAATTTACCTATATTGTTATATTTGAAGTAAATTTCTTAGAGAAAGAAATCATTGGGTCATGTCTTTTATCAACTCTGTCAATCTCTGTCTTTAATGTATATTTAGACCATTTAGATTTGATGTAATCATTGATATATTATAATTTAAGTATGCTCTTTTTTGTTTTCTGTTTATTGTTTTTTGATCCTGTGATCCTGCATCCCTGTGAATAATTCAAATGTCTTTTAGAATTCCATTTGTATTTATGTATAGTGTTTTTAAGGGTATCTCTTTTTATAGCTTTTTCAGTGGCTGCTCCTATATACAGCTACAGTGTACGTATGTATGTAATTATATGTATATGCATGCTTATATACATATACATGCTTATACATGCATATATATATATGTCTACGTGTGTGCATATTTATGACTTAATCATAGTCTTCTGAAGTTAGCATTTTACTATTTCAAGTGAAGCATAGAAACTTTACCTCCCTTTGTATCTCTGTACCCCCTAAACATTTCCTCTGAAATATTTCATCTCAATACATTGAGAGCACCAGAAATGTTATAGCCATTGCTTCAATCATCAAACATAATATACAAAACTTATAAGAAGGATAGTGTCTTGTATTTTCCCATGTTTTTATTCTCTCTGTGGTGTTTTCTTTTTTCCTAAGATTCTTTCTTTTATTATTTCCTTTCTGTTTAGAGAACTCCCTTTAGCCATTCTCTTAGAGCAGGTGTGTTGGTAACAGATTCTCTCAGTGTTCTTCATCTAAATATAGTTTAGTTTTCCTTTCATTCTTGAAGGATATTTTGCTGAAAATACAGGATTCTAAGTTGGCAGTTCTTTTAGCACTTGAGAAATATGTTTTCTTTTGACCTCCATGGTTTCTATGAGAAATTTGCTGGCATTTGAATTGGTCCCCAACCTACCCCCCAATATTTTTTCTTGCTGCCTTCAACATTTTTTTTGTCTCTAGTTTTATCAAGAGTGACTGTTGTATTTGTTGGCATGGATTTCTTTGGGTTTATCCTTTTTGGGATTTATTCTGCTTTTTGAATCTGTTGGCTTATATTTTTTGTCAAATTTAGGAAATTTTCTGATCTCTCTGAATACTTTTTCCGTCCTGCTCTCTTTCTCTTGTGCTCCAGTGACATGTGTGTTAGGTAATTTGTTATAGCCCTACAGTCCCTGAGGCTCTGTATAATATTTTTCAATCTAATTTCTCTCAGATTGTTCAAATTAAGTATTTTTTTTTTGTTCTGTCTTCATGTCTACTGATTTGAATCATTCTTCTGTCCCCTCCATTTTGCTGTTGAGCTCATCTATTGAATTTTTTTACTTTTAGAATTTTTTAAATTCTGAAACTTCCATCTGGTTTTTATATCTTCTGTTTCTTTGCTGTGACTTTTAATTTTTCATTTGTTTCAAGTTTGTTTATAATTGCTCATTGAAGCTTTTTTATGATAGTTACTTTAAAGTCTATCATCTTGTTGTTAGCTGATGGTCTCTTCTTACTCAAGCTGAGATTTTCCTGGTTCTTAGTATGGCCAGTGAATTTTTATTGAAACCCAGACATCTTGGATGTTATGTTACAAGACTCTGGATCTTACTTGGATCTGTTTTAGTTGGCCTTTATGTTAGTAGGGAAGTGGGAACACTATCTCATTACTGCCAAGTGGGAATAAAAGTTCAGGTTTCCCCACTGGGCCTCTTTTTGGCTCCCTGGAGGAAAGGGGCTACTCATTATTGCTGGACAGAGATAGGAATTCTGTCTCCTTAATGATACAGTGGGAGAGGTTGGCTCTTTGCTACCTGTAGCTCCCTGCCTGGTCTTCTCTGACATGCCAGCAGCATGGAGAGTTGTGGGGGGCACCTTATTAGTGCCAGGTAAGAGTAGAAGTCTGGGCTCTTAATTCAGCCTTTATTGTAGATATATGATGGCTACAGTTTTTCTTTGGTGTTTAACTGGAGTGGAATGTTTTTGTCTAAAACTTTTCTGTTTTGCTGGGCTGCATGCACCTTTCCTGCTTCGTTGGATAGAGGCTTTTTTTTTTTTTTTTTTTAATTGTTGGGTCTTTTTTTTCTCCTCCTCCTTCTTTTTTTGTCTTCATTGGCATTTTTGAGTTGCCAGCTTCTCCAGCACCAAGACCGGGATATATGAGGCAAAAAGAAAACTGAGCAAGCTCACACAACTGTCATTTCCCAGTTCCCAAAGTCCCTCGCCAGTCTGCCACCTTCTCTCCACCTTTCAGATGTTTATGTTTATCTCATATATAATGTCCATGGTTTTTAGTACTATTAGTGGGAGTAGGAAAAAGTACTTAAACGCCACCTTCAGAAGCAGAGGTCCTCAGTTCATTCTTTTCGAGCAGTGATCGATCTCTTATCCAAGTATAGACCATCTCATAATAGCTCATAACCTGAATTTGCAAACACCAGATCCCTACAGCATACAAAGCTCTTACCAGGCCCTGCGAAGACACAAAGATGAGCCTTTCCTTGTTTGTATTAAGGTTTTTTTCATCTTTTGGAATACAAAGTACATGTCACAGAGGAATAAAATGCTCTTTTCTCTGTTCTTAGACACTTCCTCGGCCGTGTGTAAAATCCTTCCATGCCTCAGGTAGCTGCCGTCCTATATACTTACACACTCATACATGTACACAAACACAGGTGGCCCTTAATATCAGTGTCCCCTTCTTGTAAGCATCATAAAAATTTTAAAATAAATGGATGTGGGTTTCATTAGTTTAAAGTACTACTAACTTGATAGAACTGACCAATGGTTTTATCTATCTTGAATGCTATTGTTTGAGGAGAGGCAGGTTTTATCACCAAAAGGATCAAGAGGGTGAAGAAAAGAGCCTGGAGGGGATGTTTGGGTCCTTTAGAGAGTGGTAGAACTGGTTCTTCAATTACTATCACTTGGAAAGTTCACTGTTTTCCTTTTTTACTGGTTTAAATCAATACCTGGCACATAGTAGACGTTCTATAAAAATAGCACTAGAGAGGATATTGGAGGTTGACAGTTGGAATACATGCATACTGTTTTCCCTTAAAGAGCTCAGAATTTACTCAGCCCCCTAGAAAGTACCTTTCTTATTTTACCTTGGGGTGTTTCTGTCCCGTCTCTGACTCTCTTGGTATTTCATGGATTCATATTCTCTCTCTCTCTCTCTTTCTCTATCTCTCTTTCTCTCTCTCCTTTATTAGGTTGGTGGTGGGGAAGTGGGGAGGGTGGGAGGAGTACTCAGCGTCTTTAAATCTTGGCCTAGCATTCTTGTTGAAGTTGTTGTTCTTTCTTATCAAGTAGTGTGCTCAGAAACATCTTCATTACAGGGATTCTTAAACACTTGTCTACATGCATTGCAGAATGGCTGTACCTTGCATTCACCAAAATAACACTGTTGTCAAGGTAACAAGCAAGTTGCGGTTCTTGTTTCGCCACTAAATCCTAGTCTCACATTGATCTTTTATTTATTTTTTTTTTTTTAAAAGATTTTATTTATTTATTTGACAGAGAGAAACCACAAGCAGATGGAGAGGCAGGCAGAGAGAGAGGAAGGGAAGCAGGCTCCCTGCTGAGCAGAGAGCCCGATGCGGGACTCGATCCCAGGACCCCGAGACCATGACCCGAGCCGAAGGCAGCGGCCTAACCCACTGAGCCACCCAGGCGCCCTCACATTGATCTTTTAGTCTTCCCCTGTCTCTATCAGGGATTTGTGCCCATAAATCTTTAAAAATTTATTTCTAAATTAAATATTTCAAACATTCATGAAAGTATAAGAAGGTAACCTCCATACATCCAAGCCCTGGTGACCTCTTCCGTGCTTGAGGTCTCAGAAGCAGAAGTATTGGCCAAACAGCTGTGGTATAGCCCACAGGGCCTTCTGGTCATTGGCCAGGCCCTGCTAGCCCTGCTGGGAACTTAGCACTTTTGTGTGTGGAGGCATTTTTCCTGGGGCTTTTCACATTTTTATTCCTCAATGGAATATGTGGGGAGATGGGACAATGGACTTGGTAGGATCTGTTGGCTTATAGACTAAGTTTTCTTTTTGCCTTCTCTTGTTTTTATACCATTGCAGTCTCTTCATGGGTAAAATGGGAATAATTATTCGTTTATACATTCTAGATTTGGTCTTTATTCTTAAAACTTACACTTAGGTAATAGAAATGCAAATTAGAAAAATAGAGAACAAAGAGATAAGTAGATGTACTTCTGACTGGACAAGTCTGGGAAAGATTTCATGGAAAGGGTGGATTGGAGACAGTCCTTGACCTGGATTTGGATATGAGGAGATCAGAGGAGTAGCAGACACAGGCAGAGAATACATCGAGCCACAGAGGTGAAGAGAAGAGTGTGCATCAGAGGGGTACCCCTTCCTTCCTGCTTATAGGAAATGAAAGGTCAAATGAGGTTACATCTTTGGAGTTCTTTGAAAGGAAAGTCTACCAGCATCTGTATCTATTAACAGCCCATCAGGTAGAGGACCTCACAAACCCAGTCTGGGAAACAGGATGTGTAGGTGCATGGAAAGAGCCATTAAAGCTGTAGTGGCCACCTCACTGATCTCTGGTGGTGGGGCTACCATGGCCTGCGTGTGTAGGTTATGCCCTGTGCCAGCATCTGCAGAGTTAACGGCTGGGGCTAAAACCTAGCCAGGCTCTGTTAGCAGAACTGGTCCAGGCTGTTTCCACCCTGAGAAGCACCTTGTTCTGATTTGCCAAGGGCACCATGAGGGCTCAGAATCTATTTCCTTTTGTCTCTTACTAGTGCCCACATATTGTGACCAAATATTTAGGATCTCACTGTAATATAATTTGCTAAATGACTTCCTTTAGCCATCTGTAGGGACTCAGTCATCATTTTGAAGACTGGCTTGGTATCAGATGTTTGCAGAAAAACAGGAGGACATACTCTTTCAGTTCCATTTTTGCCTTCTGTTCTCCCCACCACCAACTCAGGTTGATGATCAGAATCCCTTTACTGCAGGTGAGGATAAGACAACTAAACTGTTCAACACCTACTTCCCCGGGTGACCTGAAATGCGCAGAGCACTGGACCCCACCCCTACTGCTTCCAGGTCAGGTGCCTCCAGTCCCTTTGGGGCCATCTTGCTACCCGTGTCCCGGCTACCCACCTGTCATTGCTGTTGCTCCTGAGCCTTTCTGGTGAAGCTTCCTTGCTTCCCTATTCCTTTCTCCCTCATCCTAGTTGGTTTCATTCTGGAAGGGGAGAGATTCATTAGAAGGAAAAGCAGGGTTACAGGTGAGGAAGAGACAGGAAGGAAAATGAAGGAGGAAGATAGGGAGCAACATAAGCAGTAGAGGCCAGGAAAGTAGTAATACAGGCAGCATCTGCAATTCCAGTGGGGGTGAGGGTGAAACCACCAGAATGAGGTTTCAGGCACAGGGATGTTTCTGTCACTATCATCTGCCTTCAGTAACAAGATGACCTTGCTTTCCTCAGGTGTCCTCATGACTTCCCCTGCAGACCATGTCTATGATCCTTTTTGCCTGTGTGGTGAGGGTGAGGGATGGACTGCCTCTCTCCGCCTCCACTGACTTTTACCACACCCAAGATTTTCTGGTATGCCGGAGACAGCTCAAGACTTTAGCCTTGCGACTGGCCCAGTACCCAGGTCGAGGTTCTGCAGAGGGATGTGACTTCAATATACAGTAAGCAAGCATGCTCACTTTTTCAGAACACCTGCAAACTTCGGTTTACTTTGAAGCATGTGTGGGGATAACATTAGGTGATCACATGCTATGTCACGAGTGGGTCTGCTGTCAGATAGTGGTCTGAGGTGGTGTGGATTTACAGCCAGAAAATTAAGGGAGAGTGGTTGCCCCCCCCTCGCCCCCCACGGAGCTGCTGCTCCCACTCTTGCCCTTCTGTTAGTGTGTGGGCTCCGGGGGCTCAGGGGCAAAAACTGAGCTGTACCTGAAACCACCTTCCTCCGTGTCCCTTCCTCATTATGCTCTGATTATCTAACATCCTATGGGAACTTGGTGCTGGACTGCAAATGGGAAAACTTTTCTCTGATAAGAAAAAAATAAGGTCTGTGACTTCAAAGGACTTTCCCACAGTTACCATTAATAAATTACAACATCAGGAATTTATTCTCTCACAGTTCTGGAGGCCAGAAGTCCAAAATGAAGGTGTCGGTAGGGGCATGGGCTCTTGGAGGCTCTAAGGAAGACTGCCTCTCTACCACCTTCTAGTGGTTGCTGGCAGTCCTTGTCATTCCATGTCCCGTGGAAGAGTTACTCCAGTCTCTGCCTTCTTGGTTACATGGCCTTCTTCCCTCTATCTCTGTAACGATATTTCACACCAGTCATTGGATGGAGGCTACCCCAATCCGTTATAACCGAATTTTATCTTGATTGCATCTGCAAAGACTGTTTCCAAATAAGGTCATAGTCACAGGTACTGGGAGTTAGGACTTCAGCATATCTTTTTTGGGAGACACAGTCAGCCTACAAATAGGGATTCTCTTTCAAATAGAAAATGCCCACCCTAGACAGACTTAAGCCCTCTGGAAAGTTCCTTGTATAAGAAGGAGATTATCCTTTTTTTTTTTTTGATTGACATATTTTTTATGTAGAAAAGATGATAGAACAGTATAACCTAAAAACTCTTTGACAAAAACATCCTGAAATGTGGGTAAATGTATATGAGAAATTGTTTTCAATGTGTAGCTGAGCTCGAAGGAAAGAATTCCCAAGGTCCCAGAAGTGATGGGGAACAGGATATCAAGGTGCTAAGGGTGTGGGCTGACACTGAGGCTCCTGGGGAACCAGTCAGGATCAACTCAGGCCCTGAGTTTCAGCACGCACAAATAAAGGGAGAGGCCTGTGGGCATCCGCTGGGTGAGGCGTAGGAACAAGACCCCAACATGAGGAAGGTCTTCTGGTTAGGCAACAGCCCTGGTGGAACCATGGGAAATAGCCACCCACCAGTACAGGACTTGCTCATCTTTACTTGGCTTTGAATGGGAAGGAAAAACAAAATCTCATCTAAGACATTGGATCCCTGCTTCTGTGCCTCATGTGGGACTGGAGTTTAAGTCTAAACCAAGGTTCAGTGATTGGTATTGGTTCCAGACTGATGACACTCCTGGAGTAGCTGATCAGAGCAAATGGAAATCTTCTCCAGATGGTGTGTGCCACAACTCAGTCCTTGAGAGAGTCTTACAGGGTGGGGGGGGGGAGAAACTCCACACTGGTCCCTCTCACCAAAAATTACAGAACACCAAAGGAGCTATTTTTCAATGAGTGGGAGTCAGTAGACACTACAGAGAGAACTTGAGTCCCCAGAACTTGAAACGGTAGCATGATAGTCTGAAAAGTAGTGGAAGAAGGAGAAAAGCTTGCATCAGTTTTATGAGACCAGAATAACCCCAATACCACAACCAGATGGAAGACAGTGCAAGAAAGGAAATGACATAGACACAGAAATCCTAAATAAAACATTAGCAAACTAAATCTAGCAGCTGTGTGTACATGAATATATATGAATTGCCCCCAAGAAGGCTTCATTTCAGTATGCCAGGATGATTAAACATTAGAAAGCTATCAGTGTCGATTAAAAAAGAAGAAGATTTTGCTCTGTAGGCATAGAGAAGCCTGAGGCTACCTCTCCCTAGTGGAACGTGCATCCCTCGTGCAGGAATCAAAAAGAGCGATCACACAGTGTCAGTGGCAAATAGCTGCTCCCTAGTTTAGAGGAAGGACGAGAAAGGCAAAGTGCCAGGTAGGCCCAGCCGAAGAGACAGTAGACACGCAGCAAACAGCTACAGGGCTGCTCAAGGCCAGGCAGGTGCTGGGCACAGGCATGGCTGTGTCTGAGTATGGGGCAGGAATACAGGAGTCAGCCCTCCACTAATGCAGGTGTTGCCCCTTTGTTTCAGTTTCTCTTCTTTGCGGGATGTGGCTTGCATGGCTATCTGCTCCCGCCAGTGTCCAGCGGCCATGGCCTTCTGCTTCCTGGAGACCGTGTGGTGGGAATTCACAGCTTCCTACGATACCACCTGTATTGGCCTGGCCTCCAGGCCATATGCCTTTCTCGAGTTCGGTTTGTAACCCTCTCTCTTATATATTGCTCTCTCTTAGGGCATTGTGTGTGTTGAACTGATGGTTTAGATTTGGCTTTTGGCCATCAAGGAAAACCTCTGGAGGTGCTGTAGCATGTCACTGGAGGTCAGCCTGGTCCCCTGAGATTTCACTGTGATTGACGAGGCCCAGAAAGCTTCAGGGCTTAGTGCTGGCTTCCCATCTCCTCAGAGCCTGAGGCAGGGTTGGGGAATGGTGAAACCCATCTTGTTTTTCCCCAGAGTCCTCTAAGCATGGGTCAGCAAACTGTGGTCTGAGGGCCAGGTGCCTGGGTTTTTTTTTGTTTTGCTTTAATAAAGTGGAAGTCAGCTACGCTCATTCTTTTACGGGTCACCTGTGGCTGTTTTGTCCCTCACCAGCAGAATTGAATAGTTGTGACAGAGACCATACAGGCCCTAGAAGCCAAGAATATTGACTATGTAGCCCTTTAAGAAGACTTGCCAACCTCTCCCTGCTCTAGAGTTACTACTCAAAGGGTGGTTCCCTTATTGTGAGGTTGGTACAGAAAGTGAGAATAACAAGTGTTTAGAAATTCATACAGTAATTTGACATTCCTGCAGTCTTTTTGTTGCCTTTTATCAGAGTATCGGTCTGCATCCATTTGGAAATAAGAAAAACTGGGCCTTTACTCAGAGGTCAGAAGTACTCCTTTGAAAGAGGGTAGTTTTTTCTGAGCATTGCCACAGAGGCCTTGTAGAGGCTTGATAATTACAGCGTGTGCTCTGTTTTTCTCAGGTAAGTCAAGTCATCCTGAGCTCTCGGGAGAACAGGAGTTGAGGTGGGAGTTGGGGGGCCTTCTGTGGCCTCTGTGTAGACAGCTGCTGTCTCCGTGATGCTCTCAAATAAGGGACTGGCAGCAGTTGGTGGGTGCAGAGAAGTGTTGCTTTCTGGAACTATTGCCAGAGCCCTCAGACCCCCTCATGTGGCCCACCAGCTGGCATTTCTTTGTCACCTAAGCGGTGCTGGGGAATCCCTGGGATACAGGCCTCTTGCCTGGCAGACCTGTGACACAGACAGAAGGTTCTCCCCAAGTCTCCCTGTAAGACCTTGTTCACTGCTGCTCTCAGCCCTGCTTCTTCCTGCAAAGAGGGCATGCTAGCCCTGGACAGACCATAGCTGTGGAATCCCTTGGCTGTCAGTCCCTTAGCAGCTGTGGACTCTGTTCTTCTCCCCGCCTCCGTGCTGCATGTGCCTTCCTGCTAAAGCGCTGTGCATGCTCTGACAGCAGACCCTTCCCCAGCATCATGCGTGCCCCCTGCTGAATGGAAGGAGAATATCATAGTAGCTATTCTGTATATGCCTTATGCATCAGTTTGCTTTGCCAGTGTGTTTGAAACTACTTCAGATACTTACTAAAACTTGGTAATGGATTAATACTAAGGTAAATACAGTAATTAAAACCAATGCCTTTCAAATATAGAATCTTAGTTTATATAATCACATTTATTTTCATTTTTTTTCTCATATGCCTTTTTTTGGGGTAATTAGTTCAAAATAACTGTCTTCCCTTGTTAAGCTTTGACATTTCAGTGAATTGCCCTGGACTGTGCTATCAGAAGTGGCTGAGCTAAGACTCAAGCCCCTATCCTTTGACTCCCTCATCGCTGAGATGCTGGAGAGCATCGTTGCCTTCTCTGTAGACATGCAGACATGCGTATTTTAAGTATTATGCACTGAAGAGATTGATAAGACCGGTAATGACACGTAGTAGTTGTTTGACGGTTAGGTATGTCTCAACACACTGGCTGACTTAGTAGCTTGCTTAGAAACATGAATTTCATTTTGTACGTATTGTTCTATGAGATCCATTCCCGTGCAGCTGCTTAACTTGGGTTGCTCTCTTTTTGCAGACAGTACCATTCAGAAAGTGAAGTGGCATTTTAACCATGTAAGTTATGTTCAAATGGAGAGCAGCTTGGAAAAAATTCAGGAGGAGCTGGAGTTCCAGCCTCCAGTGGTCCTCACTCTGGAGGACACCGATGTGGCAAATGGAATAATGAACGGTCACACACAGATACACTTGGAGCCTGGTAAGTGGTTAGCTGTGCTCTGGTGTTGATGAAGATGGCATGACACTAGGTGTTTCAAATGGACATTGACCTTTTTTTTTTTTTTTTTAATCGGAGGCTTTTTGGGGGGTAGGTGATGAAATATATGGGGAAATATATGGACTGATCCTGTTTGCAGGTGACTGTTAGAAAACACTTGACTCTTACAATAGCGAATTGATTGCGGGAGTGGGCAATTCGTAATGACGTTCAGAAGAGTGACTTGGCAGATTGTTTCCTTTACTGGGGTGAAGTCTACAAGTGAAGTCTACAAGTTTCAACATGAGGGAAGTTACTTACTAAACTGTAGATTTATACATGTTCTTTCTCTTTCTCTCTTTTCTATTTTTCCCTTTTATAGGGAATCCTTATCTTTTTTTTTTTTTAAAGATTTTATTTATTTGACAGAGATCACAGGTAGGCAGAGAGGGAGGCAAAGAGAGAGAGAGAGAAGCAGGCTCCCTGCTGAGCAGAGAGCCCAGTGAGGGGTTCATTCCATTCCAGGACTCGGATCATGACCTGAGCTGAAGGCAGAGACTTAACCCACTGAGCCACCCAGATGCCCCAGGGAATCCTTATCTTATCACTTAGTGCAACATTGCAAATCTCCACTGAGAAACCCTTGTGTCATTTAACAGAGGGAGGGAAGGGCCTGGGGATGATAGCAGGCAGGGCCATAGCTGCGGCTTCTAACTTTCTCACTGTTTGGTTCCCTGTGAGCCCTGGGAACGTCCATCTGTCCCTGTGGTTTACCAAGCTGAGTGCCCCGGCATTCCGTGACATGGTCTGGCATTAACACCATTAGCCACTAAATACCTATCATGTAACAAAGCATGATTTTTTGTTTGTTTGTTTTCCTTGTTACAATTACACACAAGCCAATTTTTAATTAAAGTGGATATTTACATCCTAAGCCTTCTGTAGTGGTGTAAGAACTGAATCCTTCTTTGAAAGATAGAGTTGTCTCCACTATAACAGTCTAATTATCTTAACAGTTTTTATACTGAGCTCATTGGTTGAAATTTAAAAGTGGTGTATTAAAAATGTTCATATTTTTGGCTTACCTTTGTGTTTTGATTTAATCTATTTCAACCAATACTTTCCTGGATTGGCTCTCATGCCAGTCAGTAAGTGCTCATTTATATTGGGAATGGACTTAACTTTCATAGCATGGGGCATTTGAGCCCTAAGCTGCTTCTTTTGCCTTATGTAAAGATGGGATAACTTTGTAATATGTGTTTTGTTTTTTTAACCACTTAGACAAGAGAAGCAAATCCAGAAAATGTCAACTTGCTTATCTTTCTAGGACATTTTACAGTGGTTTGACTCACCCTATTGTCCCGAGGCTAGAATCTTTACAGGTAGCATGTTCTGTTCTAACAGGAACTTTGATAGCTCAGTGGAAACTCTAACACACTAACAACATGCATCAGTAGGGTTGTGGCTAGATATTAGTGTGTATGTGTGTGTGTGTGTGTGTGTGTGTGTGTGTGTGTGTGTGAGAGAGAGAGAGAGAGAGAGAGAGAAATGTAGGACAAGAAGGGATGATTTTAAAAGATCACAGTAAGAGAATGGGGGTGGGAAGGAGTCACCATTTAATTGTGTGACCTGGAATCAGACTTAGCAGATATCTTTGAAGAGAGAATGATCATTTGTTTTAGAGTTCCAGAAACAGCTTATAGCTCAAATAATCAATGTTTCCCTCCTCTTCCCAGTTATTTTAGAATTTAAGAAACTGCATTTGCTGTGAATTACTTTAGAAGCACAGGAGACACCTAATACTGTCCTTATTTAAAATTTGAGAGTTGAAGTATGTGATAGAAATGCTGTCAGAATTTGACAACCAGTTTACAGATAAAGCCATAAATTGCTTTAAATCAGGATTTCTCAATCTAAGCCATATTGACATTTTGTACCAGATGATCCCTCATTGTGAGTGGCTGTCCTGGGCATTGTAGGATGTTCAGAAGCCTTCATGGCCTCTACCCACTGGATACCACTGACACCCTGTTTGCAGTATTGACAACCCAAAATGTATCTAGCATTGCCACATATCCACTGAGGGGTTAATCACTCCTGGCTGAAAACCACAGCTTTAAATAGAAAGAAAATCAGGCCCTGAAAAACCTGTGCTTCCTTGGAGAAGGACCTCTTTCTGGAAGAACTCACTTCGGATTCCCAGATCCATTCTGTCCTTCATTTCTTGACTTTTTTGCTAACAGCAGCTGCTTTTAGTTAATAGGTTTGTAATTCTGTGTTTAACATACTGAGCCTGCCATTAGTGGAGGTCTAGTTAATGTCTATGTTTATTTTTCTTTCATATAGAAATTATGTTCACTAGACACTTATTTTTTTTAATTGTGAAGCTCCTAATTTCCGAATGGAACCAGTGACAGCCCTGGGTGTCCTCTCGCTTATTCTCAACATCATGTGTGCTGCTCTGAATCTCATCCGTGGGATTCACCTCGCAGAACATTCTTTACAGGTAACCTTTCTTTATTGTACTTTACATTGAAGGACCTATAGTGTAGGAAACTGGTGGAGATCCACTTCACTTACAAAGTTATTATGCACAAAGATTTCAATTTTTGTTTAAAAGATTATTTATTTATTTATTTGACAGAGAGAGAGAGAGAGAGAGACACACACACACACACACACACACACACACACACACACCAAGAGGGAACACAAGCAGGGCAAGTGGGAGAGGGAGAAACAGGCTTACCCCTGAGCAGGGAGCTCTTGGGGCTTGAGCACAGGACCCTGGGATCATGACCCTAGCCGGGGGCAGACACTTCACAACTGAGCCACCGAGGAGCCCCAAAGATTTCAAAATTTTTAAATTAAAATATGATTTTTTATATTAAAGTCCATTCTTTATAGTTGGCTGAACAAATATGAGACTTGCTTTTTTGTATCTGTTGTCCTCAGAAGCCCAAGGGGGAGCTGGTGAGAACTAATATGCTATAGAGACATCCATGGGGCCCCAGGATTCACGCCAGGGGCCCGATGGCTGAAGAGCAAATTTGATTCTACAACTTTGAGGTTCAGGCTGTGTCCCCCTGGGAAAAGTTCCTCCTACTCTGATTTATATTATGCAGATGCTGCCCTCCCTGTGTCTTTGTCAGAGAGCTGTAGCACCAGGAAGCTGATTTGCCAGCCTGCTCCAATCAAAGCAACCTTCTATTTCAGTGCTTTTAAAACATTTTTTTCTAAATTTCAAGTATTTAAAACACTTAAAAAAATTATTTATTTGACAGAGAGACAGTGAGAGAGGAAACACAAGCAGAGGGAGTGAGAGAAGGAAAAGCAGGCTTCCTGTGGAGCAGGGAGTCTGATGTGAGACTCGATCCCAGGACCCCAGAATCATGACCTGAGCTGAAGGCAGACACTTAATGACTGAGCCACCCAGGTGCCCTTTAAAACACTTTTTAAGAAGTACAGAATCACTGTAGGTGTAAGCAGATAGATACTACTTTTAAAAATAGAGCCTTAATGCTCACAGCCATGATGGTGGTAGCCAAAGTCCGAAGCACAGCTGAGGCTGGGTCTCAGGAGACTGATGTAGGCTCACCTGTGTGGAGAGGGGCAGCAGTGACTTCCTGTCACCATATCCTGTCTTCAGCCAATGTGTGCCATGGTTCCCACTCTTGTTTTTCATGGTTATTCACACCCCGATACTTAACCAAGCATCTGTACACACTACAACAGGTTCCTAGGTTCCTGGCCAGCAAGGTGGTAGAGTGTGGTGATGTCACTCAGGAGGTAGTGGTACCTGGGGGTGGGCAGAGTTAGGGAAAACTGAGTGCTGACAGAAGCGTAGGATTTTGAGAAGTGGTGGCATTGGGGGGCAATCCAGCTTGGGCACTTAGCACAGAAGCACAGGGACATGAGGGCACGTGGTGCACCCAGGCTGTTGAAAACAGTTGCATGCCAACCCTTGCTCTGGTAAATAAACGGGGACTTAATGTGTCCCCCAGCCAGAGATTTTGTATTATCCACCGTACCAGAGCTAACGAGGTATGAAGGGCTTCATGTCCTAGTGTTGCCATTCATCTGAATATTCCTTTTCTTGTATTTGTTTCTTACATTTGTTTTAGGTTGCTCATGAGGAGATTGGAAATATTCTGGCTTTTCTTATTCCTTTTGTAGCCTGTATTTTCCAGGTGGGTAAAACATTGATACTTTGATTAATGGGTTGAACTCGATGGACTTAATTTGTCCTTCTATTGGAATCATCAACAAGTTTCTATATGTGATTTTGTTCCACCAAGGCATGTCATGGACTAGGTCCTTACTGGAGGGACCCTAAGCCCATCCTGCCCAGTTGTTTCATTTTACAGAGGAAGAATTTTGGGCTCAGAAAGGGAAAGCCACTTGCCCTAGGCCACAGAGCCTTTGACAATGGCTGAACAGAAGCCAGAAATTTGGACTCGACTCCCAAGAAGGGAGGGATGAGACTGCCGTGGGGATTAGGTTGGGCCTGACTAATGTGGGTCAGGGTCTTACTTATAGTCAGGGCACTCCAAGTATAGATTTGTCCTTCTGCAGAAGTAACCATTACTTATATGTATTTTTTTTTTAAACCCAGGACTAGATTAAAAAAAAAATTTTTTTTAAGATTTTATTTATTTGAGAGAGGGAGAGAGAGAGACAGGACATGAGTGGGAGGAGGGGCAGAGGTAGATGCAGACTCCCTGTGAGCAGGGAGCCCCATGCGGGGCTCAGTCCCAGAATCCTGAGATCACGACCTGAGCCAAAGGCAGATACTTAACTAACTGAGCCACCCAGGTGCCCCTCCCCAAAACTGTTTTTAATAGTAATGCCATCTGATTCCAATCTGTCCTTAGGAAATGAGATAAACATTGCAACATTAATAGTGAGCTTTGATTATTATTTAGTTATTTTCAAGTAAGTGTCATACTTAAGGGGTGGAGTAAAATGGAGCTCTTGAATCCCCTATAGGCAGAGTTCATTCTAGTAAAAAACCTGACTGTAATTTTCTTTCCTCATTCTCCACAAAAGGCAAGGACTTTAGTACCTTCTCCACATTCTTAAGCTTTTTTGTTTGTTTTCCTTTCAATTAAAGTTTCTGTTCTCATGATACTTCCTCTCTTTTTTCTGCAACCGTCCTAGAATGGTCTATTTTTTAAGAAGGACATGATTGTCCCAAAAGAAATTTTCGACCTAGGATTGAAAATACACTCATTTTTGAGAAATCAAGACTCCAGAGCCTTGGGTGTTGCCATTTGAGGTGCTCAGAGCCTGCGTTTCAGGCGGGGTGGTCTTATCCCTCAGCCTTTGTTATCTCAGCTGTATTCCTACTTGGATAGCTCTTTCAATTGGGAGCTCTCCCCCACCCAGTGGAGCTTAAGCCTTTGTTGAATTGCTCTGGGTTTTGAGAATGTGCTTCTTGTGCTCGCTTCAGCAGCACATATACTAAAATTGAGAATGTGCTTCTTGTTTTTTTCAACTTTGAACCAAAATGCTACTTTTTACCTTTTGTAGAACAAGAATGGCCTCTTTTCTCTGTGATAGCCCTATACAGCCCTATATAGCTCTCACAGCTCTCCTGGCTGTGAGATTTTCCCTGTTTCGGAAATGTTTTTGAAGACATGATAAGGGGGATGTCTAGGGAACATTGGTCCCTGATGTAGTTGTAACTCAGGAAAAAACAAATGATAAAAGATGGCTCCTTTCACTGGGCTGTGCTGCCTGTCATGACTCCCCTGAAGGAAGAATTTAGTTGGAGGCCAGTCAGCCTCGTTGGGGTTTCTTGCCCTGGCTCTCTTCCCCTTACCTGCATCTCTTCTTTATCCACAGCCCACAGCTGGGGCAGTGCCCTCTATGTTTCTTAAACGTGTTAAAGAGTGTCGTGTTTTCATTCCTCCTGTGATATCTATGTCACTTCTCTTCTGTCTTCTGAATCTTCACTTTCATCCAGTGATTACCAGCAACTCACCCAGTGCGTCCAGGTCGCACTTAGTAAATTCGGTTTAATAAGCTAGTGCGCGTGCGTGCAGGGACGGGACCTGCCTCTTGTGTCCGACCGGTGGCTGTTTCCTCGTCTCTGATTGGACTGTCTCTTCTGGTGTCATTTCAGTGTTATTTGTACCTGTTCTACAGTCCAGCCAGGACTAGGAAGGTGGTGCTGTTGCTGCTCTTTATCTGCCTGGGCAACGTGTACCTGCATGGGCTGCGGAATGTCTGGCAAATCCTCTTTCACATCGGGGTGGCTTCTCTGTCTTCGCATCAGATACTGACCAGGCAGCTTCAGGAGAAGCAGTGCGACTGTGGAGTGTGAAGTCGACTCTGTGTGACGAATGGATCCTTTGGCTTTCTTAGGAGGGTATCTCTGTTTCCCTTCTGGCTTCTCCACTTCACCTTAGATTTTCACCCTCGAAGTTCCCTTCGACCAAGCCAGGCGGAGAGCGACAGTGGGGGATTTTGAGCAGGTGCAGCGGGAGGCAGGAGGTGGCTTGAGACCCAGGCCCGGCTTTGTGCTGAGCGTTACAGCAGAATCTCCAGGTCAGCACCTCTCCTTGGGACAGCAGAATTTGGGGGCTCACCCCCCAAGGAGCATTACTGGAAGATCAGAACGGAATTGTTTTGGTCTTTTCAATCGAATGACACAATAAACCACGAGATCCAATAACACTAGTTTTAGTAACTGGCAGTTGTCTCTGAGGAACCACTTTGAAACCCGAATCAGCTTTTCAGTCTAAATGTGACTTGGTTAGTTTCTTGTAGAGAGTCAATACAGGGTGAATTAAAAATTTTAAAATGTGGCTCAGAAATATAAGCTAGATAAATTTTGTTTACATTTTTTGATAACTTGAGTCCGGTATGGTACCTTTAGAATATTTAAATATATTTTGGATATAAATTGAACTTATCTTCATTTAGGGAAAGGGTAAACTTAAGCTGAGAAAATGGTTAAGAAAGCTGAATTTATTTAATTTATCTACAACTTTTTATGGTAGTGAAGCTGTGTGGGTATGGAAGTGTTTTTATTTATTTATTTGCAGGGCATATATATGAGTATTTTAGAAATTGAGTAACCAGTGCTACTGGATCATAGATCGTGAGATGACCATGAGCTTATAAGCCTGAGAATTTAGTGGGCCACAGACTGGATTCACATAGAGGCACTTTATAGATGCAGGGGGCATTATAAACAAACAAAAATGCTCTTGTCATCAGCTTTGTACATGGCAGCTGGGTACCCATCATTTTAATGATGAGCAATGCCTGACCTTGTGTCCCTGTTCCCAGAAGTCCTCCCAAATTAATTACTCCTTTACACCTTTCCCAGTCATCTTAATTAGATCGAGGGCCTCATTCTTTATGAACAGGAGTTAAGTAGGTGTTAATTTTTTTAAAACTTCATCAAGGTATAACTAACCCTGTGCTCTGCAGTTACATTTTTTGTCTCATTTTCAAAATAGTTGATTGATCACAGCTTTCCAAAATGGGGCTCTGAATAAGGTCCCTAAGGTCTCCAGAAATTTCAGCCTGAGTTGTCCAGTGCCATTCAGGAGACCGTTTTGGGAGCCTGCCCTTTGGATTCTTCTTGGTAGAAATCTGGAATCTGAATAGATCAACGTCAATTGCATGGGATTTAAGGTTGAATTATGTGATCTTGATAAATTAAGAAATCCTACTTTGATAGTTTTTAAAAAGTTGGAAACCATTTCAAGAGTTATTGAGTACGTGGGGGAAAGCAAGAATATTATTTTAGGGAATTCAGTTGTAGTTGGTTGTTACTGTTAGTGTATTGCTACTGAGCTACCTTGATGTCACTTTAAGAAAAACAAGTTTATGTGACTGGAAATTGTTGGGAAAATGTTGCCGCGGTCATTTTATTTTCTTATAATACAATTTTCTATTTTTAATCAAACACTATCTGGCTGTGAGAGGTATATTGGCACTATCCTCAGATGTCAAGTTCATTGTTGGCTGTCCTTCTATTCTGCATCTGCATGATTTTCTGCATACCCAGCAGGTGCATCTAAAGGCTTTCTGGGACATAATTTTGAAGAGATGGTAAAATAGAATGGGAAGTCAAGGAGGGGAGACAAATCCTTGTAAATTAGAAGCACCAAATAAAAAGGGGGGGGCTTTAAAAGTTGATAAGAACAGCTTACAAGTGAATCGTAGGTTTATTTAGTTGTTTATTTTGAGCCCCTGTGTTACTGGTGTTGCCGTGTAGCCCTGTACCCCAGATGCTCTTGCTCTTGGGGTCTGAGCCTGTGATCCACATTCAGTGGACAGTGGAGAACCATCCTTGAAGAGAAGTCCCTCCTGGTGAATGCTTCTGCAGCAGCGGGGATGTTATCTACCCCTGGTTGAAAGTGGTTGTCATCAATTAGCATCTACATGGGGTTTGAGATTGGTTTTTGCAAATAAAAGGGAAAAGATGCCCTAGCCAAACAGTACATAAGCATTGTTTAACTAGAATCCTGCTGAAAGAAGCATCAGCTTATTGGAGGAAGAGGTAAGTGATAGGAAAGAAGTTATGGGGATATTGTCCAAGGGAAATCGCAGGCTGGTTCAGGCCTGGAGTTTTGTGCCTCCCCTCCCCCCCACAACCCCGCGGTGCCATCCTTGATCCCAGGAAGCTGCTCCCTGCCCCTTTGCAGGAGTTATCCTCACTCCCCCACAGACTCATTGCTGTTCTAGCACTTTGTTTTCCCAGGGGTAAAATACTATCTGCCCAACGGACCTCCCAGGGGTGGATCTGGGAATAGATGAAATAATGTTGAAAACAAACCTTTGAAGTGCCTTCTGGGATCAGATGCTGCAAGATCTTAAACATCGGAGTACGTTATTCCCATCTACTGTATTGGGCTGGCAATGTGGCTCAGCACTCTTGACCAGGGTTTCCCAACCAAGAGGCCAAGGCCCGAAGGGTTTTTCCCTTCCCCAAGTATTCTGGTCAAAGAAACGCACAAACTTTGGTTTTCATTTCTCTAGGCTAGCCTTACTGTGATGAGGATCATTCCTGAGTTTCTTCTTCCTGGCTGGAGACAGTTGGGGGCATATTTGGGTTGGCACTTCCTCTCAGTACAGGAGGCCCTACCACCAGCAGCAGGAGGAATGTGACGAGAGGCTCCTGGTTTTGCTTCTCAGGCTTGCCCCCTGTTACTTGTGAACTCTTGTTGCAGGCATGGTGAAGCGAGGCCCACCATTTTAAAGTTCCTTAAGGATCAGGCCAAAGGGTGTCAAGAAGAGTGCTGAAATTCAAACATTTGCCATCCTCTGGAGCTCCCGGTTCCTTTCTTAGGTGCCCCCATTCTCCAGTACTCCTCTGCCTCTTTCCATGTCTGTCCCATGCAATCTAGCCCTGAGCACAGAGGCTGAACCTGGAATCTCTGGAGGGATGAGAAAGCCATCTTTGATTGTAGTTGCTGGGCTGCCCTGAGGCCCAGCTCTCTGCTTCTGTGCTGCTAGAAGCTTCAGCACACATGTGGGAGTTCACGCTTAGTGGGGAGGTGCACTTGGGTATTAAGCACTGCTCACAGTCAAAGAGGACACCCAGCAGGGCCGGCCGTTGGGGTCATGGGAAGCAGGCCACAGGTGGGGAGCAGAGCCGGGGGTGGGGCTCAAGCAGCTGTCTCTGGGCAGGTGGGGCTGCATTCAGGGCTGATGTTTGCTGTTCCTGAAAGGAATCAACCCTTCACTGTAATATGGGGAATGGGTGGCCCTTAGGAGCCTGCTGCTGTGCATGCCCAGAGCAGCACCGTGAGGACCAGGAGGTCCTCACAAATACAGGAGTATTTGTGGAGATAGATGTGCTATGGTTCACATTCCCGATGTTCCCACACAGAATCCTGCCTAGGTCCAGAGAAGTTCCACTGTGCACTGTGTCCATGGTGGAGGAAAAGAGAGGAGATGTGCCCGTGAGAGATGGGGGAGGCCTGGGATCGGCTTGACTCTTCTACTCAGCCCTGCACTGGCAGGGGCAAGTAACACCCACAGGCCTCGGTGTCCTCAGCTGAGCAGTGGTGGGAACAGCCTGCTTCCCCCTGCATGCTAGCAGAAGGATAAAAGCCTAGTAGCGGAGAGTGCTGGGTGAATCCCTTGGTCATGTGCAGGAGGAGAAAAGCCTTCACCTGATACAAGGAGGTCCAAGCTTCAGGCAGCATGGTGTGGCTGTGTCTTCTTACAGTAATGGGCATTTTATGAGACTGCAATGTAAATGGACTCATTCTTTCACTCTAGAAAGGTAGTGGCTTCTCTTTCTCCTCATTAAATCTGCCTCCTTCCTCAAGTCACAGAGCTCTTGGTACCATTGGCGTTGAAGCCTCCAGGACCCAGGGAGGCTGGTTCTGCGGGTTGAACCAAACCCAGGGTCTGTCCCCCACCCAAATGAGGAGAGCTCTGATCCTCCCACCTTCTCCCATCAGGGAAGCAGTGATGTCAGACCTGTTTCTGGGGAACCGTCTTGGCAGGAAACCTGTGGAAAAAGGCCTCATCAGTGTGATCTGGGAATGGTCGGATATGGAAACATCTGGCCATGTGTACTGATGACAGAGCTGCTGCCCACAAGCGCCTTTTATTTAGGGTAAAATGATCAAATCCATTGTTCTAACCTGTGCTTGGTACATATGACCTTCTTTAACCCTCGTGTGATTCTGGGGTTACATCAGAAGTATTATTTCATGAATTATTCATATGATTTGACCTCCCCACCCACCCCCTTTAGAATTCTATTCTATTTAATAGACTTTTCTACTAAAAGCATAAAAGATTGAGGCTGATTTAGCCAGGGCAAAAACATTGACTTCACATCTTAATTTTGAAAGCTTACTGTCCATGTTGTACAAGCTTCTTACTGTTTTCATGTAATAACAAAGATCTATTTTGAATAAATGATGGCTATGTTTTAACAAACTCTCACACAGTAGTAAAGCCCAAACGTGTTAATGTATGTAAAGAATACTGTTTAGCCATTTATATACTATGTATATATAAATCAAATAAGGCGGCTTCAGAAGTGAGAGGAGAATAAACCCAAGGTGCTTATTAATGTGCATGTATTCGTGTAAAAAAATTCTGAGCAACAGATCTGTTTTCCTAGAGGGTGTGAGGTGGGCCTTGCATAATGGAGGGGGGATGTTGAGAGAAGTGGAATTCAGTCCTTCCTGTCCAGTGTCTGGACAGGGGTGCCGCCTCAGTCCTTAACACTAATGCCTAGACTCTGGAATGATCATGGGTCCAGGAGAGACCTTGGAAAAGCCAACATGGCAGTCACAGGGAGCAGCCCTGGGTGGAGGCAGGCAGGGAGGCCTGCCTTCGCTGCCCACTTGGCTTCTGCTAATCTGTGCCTGTAGCTGGCGTTTACCCTGCTGTAGGCTCTGAGCTCCTGTCTACGCTCTGAAGCCCATTTGGTTTCCATCTCCCAGGACCAGCCCTGCCACAAAATGGCCAGCAGGAGGTGCAGCCGCTAGCGGGTCGTCAGGCTCCAGGCCCAGGGGATGGCACCCTTTTGCAGAGATCCTTCCTGAAGCAGCTGACAGAATTCCCAGAAAGGAAACAAATGCACCAGGCTCTCCTGCCCATATCCCAAACACATCGGGGGAATTCAAACTCCACGATTCTCTCCACCATCTGTCCCAAGTAAAAAACTTCTGGGGGAGGGCAAAATATTCCAAAATAAACACAAAGGTATTGGGTTCAGGATTTGGGAGTCAGCAGAGCCCTGGGACATCACCCGGTTCAAACCCCTTGTTGCTCAGGGGGGGAAGTTGAGGCATGTCCTAGGGAGCCAGTGACAGTGCAGCCGAGGGCTCTGTCTGCAGGGCTGGGAATAAGGTTCTCTCTGCCATTGGCGGCACCGCGGAGTAAACGGGGAATCTTGGCCCATGAAAGCTGCCCTTTCTGCGCCAGGAGGGCTGGGTGCCAGTTCAGGCTGATGAACTGCCTTCCTTTTTCTTGGGCTCTACCCCCTAATGAGGCCCGAGAGCAGAAGTGCTACGGGACAACTGTCACACATCATTGAGCAGTGCCTGTGAGGAGTGAGGCTTGGAGAGGAAGGGGTCCCCCTCAGTGCCCCTGGCAGGGGAGCGCTGCCTGGCTCTGCAGTCAGCTCTCCCATGTTGCTGGGTCGGATGTGCAAGGTAAACACTAGAAAGCTCATTGAAGAACAGGAAGGAAAGTTCCTTTGTGACCTAGGATAGAAAAGTGCTCCTAAAGTAAAAAGTTACAGGTACAATCTTTGAGGCAAAATGCTTGATGAATTTGATTAAATGCAAGTAAGAATGTCACAGGCAGAGTGAAACGAATGCGAGATCTTTACAATGTCTGAAACCGGTAGAGATCACTACATAAGCAATTCCTGTAGGTCAGCAAGAAAGACAGCAACCTCATAGAAAAACAAGTTGTAGAAGAGAAAACCCAAAAGGCTAAGAAACATAGGAAGATGTTTAAAATCATTAGGAATACAGAGAAATGCATATTAAAACAACAGTAAAATATCACCTTATGCTACTAGTTGGGTGAGACTTAGAAAGCTGGATGGCAGCAAGTGTTGGAGGCTGTGGGGGGGATATAGGACTCCACGCACAGGCCACCGGAAGGGCAAGGCCACTGCCATGGGCTGAACTGTGCCCTCCCCGAATGCATATGTTGAAGTCCTGACCCCCCAACCCAGTAACTCAGAACGTCTGTGTTTGGAGGAAGGGAGAAGGCAGCCAGCTGCAAACCATGCAAACCAAAGAAAGAAGCCTCAACCCTGCCGACACCTCGATCTCAGACTTCCAGCCTCCTGACCGTGAGAAAATAAATTTCCGTCATTTAGGGCCGCTTGGGTGGCGCCTGGGCGGTGCAGTCGGTTAAACATCAGACTCTTGGTTTCGCCTCTGGTCATGATCTCCGGGTCGTGAGATTGAAACCCACATGGGCCTCCACACTCAGCATGGAGTCTGCTTGAGATTTTTCTTTCTCCCTCTGCTCCTCCTGCTTGTGCTCTAAGTAAGTAAGTAAATAAATAAATAAATATTAAAAAAAATTTTCTGGTGTTTAATCACCCGGTTTGTGGTACTTGTCATGGCGGCCCTCGCAAAGGAAGATGGCTGCCTACCCAAATTTCATGTGCCCACACCTCATGTTGTGGATCCTGCACTCACCATACAGCCGACAGAAGTACCCAAAATGCAGCAGCATGGATGGATCTCTAAAATGTGGAAGCAAGTAGAAAAATAACATGCATTGGATTAGAAATACATGCACATGAGATGATAAAATACTTAATAAGACTATATTGTAACAAATGTGTGTTAAATACATTTGAATGGTTGCCTACAACGGGCGGGGAGCCTGTGAGTTAGGGATAATAGGAATTTGAAGAAAAGAGAGAACGCTTGCTAGAGTCAGCAGTCAAGTCTGAGAGCCCTAGGTGAACCCAGGGGGCCTGCATTAGAGCCTCCCGGCTTCTCCCGTGGGCGAGCTGGGGGAACCGGAACCGAGGCCAGGGGCTGCCATGATCAGGGAGGGCTTCGGGAACCAGGGGCCCGGGTTGGGGGAGGGCAGAAAGCAGAGAGGAGGGGACTCAAGATGGGAAAGTAGATGGGTGAGCCAGCTCTGGCCGCCAGGGACTCCCTCCCTCCCAGACTCTCGCTGTCTGACCAGTAGTTTCCTGGCGAAGACTCTTTCCCACATGAGGCACTCAGCCGAAGGACTCTCACAGGGGATTCTCAGGGAAAAGGGAACACAGCTGTAGGAGGGACTGAGGAGCCTCCAAGGCAAGGTCTTTCTCCCACCCCAGAAACACTGTTCTGGCCAACAGAGCCCACGGCCTGAGCCTGGGGACGGGAAGCAGGAGGGGACTGGGTCTGGGACGGTGAAGCTAATCAGGCCCACCATTGCCCTGAGGGGTTACTCTAGGCACATTTTCTGAGGCCCCAGGGGTAAGAGCAGGGGCCAGAAGTAAGGAACACAGGGCTACCAGAAGGATGAACTTTCTCACACAGGGCCGGCCAGCAGGGCTCAGGGAGATAGTGAGCGCTCCACTGTGAAGGTGTGCAAACCGAGATCAGATGTGTCCCCCTAGGACCTTGGAACACGCTGTCCCCATCTCAGATACCTTGTCTCATCCCGGGTGCTAGTGTCCGCAGGGACATCTGCCTATCTCCCATAGTACCTCCTGTCGTGTCCATCCCATGGGGGTGAACCAGACGCCAGTCGTAGGAAACAGCTTGTGCCAGCTCCCGTTTGAAAGAGTAAATATTAGTCTTTTCAAGAGCTGCCTGTTCTCTGTCACTGGGCATCACAGGGGACACTGAACGGGATTTGCAAGCATGGGAGGCGGGGGCTCTTGGTGCCCAAACCCAGACGGAGTCTGTGGGCCTGACTGGTCACTGTTGTAATCGAGGGCAGCAAGAAACAAGCCTCTCCATCCCCTCCCGGTCACTTGGGAAGCAGTGAGCTCCCGAGCCCCCAGGAGGTACTCTCCTCCCGTATGGCTCGGGCTGCTGCTACAGAGGTGTGAGGGGGCCTGCCATGTTTTGAACTGGACCTTAAGGTCCTGGGCCCTGACTCTGGTGTCCCTGCTTTATAATCCCCTGATCTTGCGGCATTATCGGGAAGGGGGAATGACTTACTTCTGCTCCACTGTCGTCCCTTGGGGAGACTTCCTCTGACCCCTCCAGCTAACAGAGCACCCCCTTACTCTAGCCTTCTTCCTTGTGTAATTTTCCTTATCTTACATCTTACATCTTGCCTTCTTCCTTGTGTAATTTTCCTCACTTATTTTTTGTGAGCATTTAGAATTTTTTATTTTTGATTACTGAAGTGTCGTTGACGTCCAGGTGTTCAACATAGTGATTCCACAGTTCTGTACATTCCTCGGCACTCATGGCAGTAAGTGTCCCCATCTGTCACCATACGTTATTACGATATTATTGACTACATTCTCTGTGCTGTACTGTTCATCCTTGAGGGATTTTCCGCACTGATGATCTGACTTCTCTGTTAGGGGGCTCAGTGCCGGGAGGGCAGAGCCTTGGTCACCTGGTCTTGCTGCTCTGCGCACGCCATCCATGCTTCGTAACTTTTTGCTGAATGAATGTTATGGCCTCCACACCTTGAAAATAGTAAAACCAATATAATTATTATCTCCTCACCCCTGAAATTGTATTCCTCTGGATCCCCTCCATCATTACGACCTGGGGGTTGGGACAGGGTGGGCGATGAATGTCATCTCAGAGAGCAGGAAGCGAGGGTGGGAGTGGGGAGGAAGGAAAACCCATTTCAGCTGGCGAGTGGCAGGACGGAGAAGGGGAGGAATCTCCCAGACATGTCCTGTTCTCATCCTCTGGGATGAAATCTTGAAGGCAGGGGGACAAACCCTAAACTGTGAAAATAGAGGGGGCGTGTGTCCCACTCTGCACTTAGAATCAGCCAGCCACGCCGTCTGTGTCCCTTAGGTGGCCTTACTGGGCAAAAATGGGAGAGCCTTGGATTTGATGGCAAGAAAGTCACAGTGAGTGCCACCCAGCCTCTCTCAGCTCCCAGAGGCCTGGAAGGGATCCAGAAGGTCTTGCCATGGGGCATGAGGAAGATGGCTGACTTAGAGCTGCTGGGCTTGGCATGGTGGTACTGCGATGGCCAGTGGTGAGGGGAGGGGGTCTTGTACCCTGGGCTAGATAGGGGCTTGGCTGAGGGGCCAGAGTGGGCCAAGGTGGGGCTGGATCTGCTGGGGCAGGCCCTGGGGTCACAGCCAGGAGAGCAGGCTGAGTGTCCCTCGGCCATGGTAAGCATCCATGAAGAAACCCTAGTACACAGCGTAGCACCAGGACCTTTGGGCTAGGCTCCTTTTCTCTGCCAGGGAAGGCACCCATTGTATCCTATTGACTTCCTTTTTCCAGATCCTGCAGGAATAACCCATTTTCCACCTCAGCTATCACTTTCTGTCTGGAGTTCCTCTGAAGCCACATTGAGAACCCACATGACAACTCGCGCATGGAAGACTTGGGGTGCTGCCGTGGGCGGACCTTGAGCCCTAGATGATGGGAGCCAGCAGGTCATGCTCTCCTGACCCTTGGGAGGGCACTTGTGAGGGGCTCCACCTGACGGGTGAATAACCCACCTTCCCTTTGTCTTCCCCCATTTCCCTGCTTCCCACTTCCCTGTCCCCCATTCCTTTGTCTTGGTCACAGACTTTTGTCTCAGGCTGTCTTTCTGGAGACTCGGGCTACAAAGCCACCTGAACCCCTGTCTAGAAATCATCCATTGCTAGCTGGCACCCCTCTCTGCCCCTTCCACAGTCCCATGCATTGCAGGGAGGCTAGAGGCTACCTTTTCCAGCCCCCCCTGGCTGCTGGGGATCTGGATGCTGCCTAGGCTCTGCCAGAGGGATGCACCGCAGGAGAGAGTTGGGAGGCAGAAAGGAGGTGGCGACCATTCTCCTTATAGTGCGGTGGCTGCTGGGTGGGAACTGACAGACGTGAGTTTCTGCAGCAACCGGACACAGTGTTCCTTCTACTTTCTTGCCCTTAGCTTCATGGATGTGCAACTAGGAGGTCAGCCATAATTTCCTACAAGGTGGGAGCTGGGGTGGCATGACCTATCATAGGGCAGAAGTACGCCCTAACTTCTATTCCTCCAAACCTTCCTACATATAGTTCCCTACATTAAATATCTTTCTGCACAAAATACCTAGAGTGTCTTCTGTTCCTCTCCCCAACCTCCTGCGCTTAACCTTGACTGATTGGGCTTCCTCACCTCTACCATATGCTATACCACCAGGCTCGGGTGGAGGGAAGCCGAAAGGCCACATACTGACCCAAAGAGACATCCAGAAAGAGACTGAGAGTCAGCAGTCACTCCCTCCTTCCTTATTAGATCAACTTTCCTTTTGGAAGTTGGAGACAGAGCTTGGGTATGTGAGCTGGTCTGGGCCCAGGACCCTGAGGAAAGTGTGCAGAAGCTGGGTTCTGGCATAGCTTATCCTTCTGATAAAAGGAGTCACACAGGAGACAGTCTCTATGCCACTGCATGGCATTCTGTGAGAACATGATGCTTGGGGTACTGGCAGCCATCTTGGAAGCATGAGGGGATACGTCTATGGATGCAAGTCAAAATACTGAGGATGGCAGAGGAGACGGACAAACTACTGGGTTGAGCTGCTGCATTAACCTAGGAGCTGCCTATGTTTAGTAGGCATCACCCAGGCAGGACCCTTGCCCTCTGAGTCATGTAGAGGCTGGTTCACAATGCTTCAGTTTTTTCCACACTGACACGCTGCAACCAAGGGATGCTGGGACCTCTGGGAGCTGGGCTGGGACCAGGCTGAAGCAAGTGAGGCCTTAGATGCAAAATTTAAGGAGGTGGCAAAAAAAAAATTCAATAAGCTGGATAAATACCATTCTAATGCAATATTTTTTAAAAAGCTAATGCAAAAAATACACAAGGAACAAGATACCGAGATTTTTATAAAGAGACTAAAGATTGGTGTCCTCTGCTGGGTCTGCTCTGCTTGTGTTTCCACACAGGGCACTCTGCGTGAATCTCATCTGTGGCAATCCATATGACGAAGCAGGGCTCTGGGATTTGGAGACTTGGGTTCAAGTATGGATGTTGCCAATGACTTGCTGGGGAGAAGTCCATTCTCTTCTCTGGACTCTGGTTACCCCAGCCGTCCTGCGTGGAGACTAGGGCATTGCCAGGATGGCCTTCCGACCTGTCTTCCTCATCCCCATGGCCTGCAGAGGTTACTGTCCCTCTCCCTGGGATGCTGTGTCTCCTGGGCCATTGACTCCTGGCTATTAATATCTCCGCCATCCCTGGCCTGATCAGGGTGTTTAATGACTGCCAGCTGTGGCTCCAGCCCTCCTCCCTCGGGAGAGATAAGAGCAGTTCCTGTTCCCACATGGGGGGAGTGGGGGGAGGCAGGGTCATTGCTCAGGAAATGGGCCCTGAGCAAGTGGTGGGAATGGAGGGGCTGACACTGACTCCTCACTGCACTCAGCCCAGCACTGCCGGATGGGGATGTCTGCAGATATGGACTCCCAGTGGCCCCTCCCCCATGGGAGCTGTCCTGGTCTCCCCACCTCTGACTGTGCCTTGTTGCTTTAGATCCTGGCTCAGCAGATGTCCCCAGACATCCCACAGACTTTACAGAAAGCCTCTCCCAAACTGGGTCATCAACTCCCCAAACCTCCTCCTCCTCCTCCCTCACCTGGATGGTGGATAGGCGTCTTTTCCTCAGCTTACCCTTGGGGCCCTTCTCAGCAGCCAGAGCAGCCTACCCCTTGACTCATCCCCTTGGCCTCATTTAAGGAGCTTTCACTGGGTTCCTGTTGCTCATTTGGATTTGGGTGTCCCTGCGTCCATCATGGCTCCCTTGGGACTTAGAGATGCCTACTTAGTCCTGAGACAACCCAATGTCTCTTTACCTGGGAAGCTGCTCCTTATCCATCCAGCTGGTTCACTGGCCCACCCTCGTTGTTCAGCCTGTGCCCTAGAATGGAAGGTGCTGTCCACATGGTGGCTTCTACCATCGATTGATGGTGGCCCTCTACACCAGGATGGTGGGCAGCTCCCTGTGCCTCTTTCCAGGAGGCACCCACCCACCTGAGTTAACTGGACTTTGCTTTCAGGAACTGGGGTCAGGGCTCAGTCAAGGGCCAGGGCCTAATCTGTCCCTGAGGGGCCCAGCTCTGCAGTTGGAACTGGGACAGGGATCACTGTATGCCACAAAATTCAGGGGCCTGGGTCTGAGGGCCGGGATGTCTCTAATCCCACACTGTCTCTGGGCTCACCAGGCCTGTGGCCTCGCTCCCACTTCCCTCTTGTATTTCAGTCTGAAATGGAGCTGAGGAGAGAGGCCTGCCCTCTGTGTCACCTGGCCTCCTGGGGAGTGGCCTGAACCCTGGTGTTCGGGGCCCAAAGGCCAACCTTGGTGAAGTCCTTGAGAGACCCACTAGGTGGCGACAGAGATGAGCTGGACTGGCCTGATGAATGCCTTTGGAGGCCTGGCAGGGGTGTGTGTGTGTGGGGGGGGGGGGGGGGGGAGATGGGCTGGAGGGAAGAGGGAGCACAGGAAAAATTCTGTTCCTGGTCACTCCCACTCCACAGACAGCTTGGGATGTCTGCCCATGATCTCTGCTGGCCTGAGGCATTCTTTCAGCTTCTCTCTGTTCCCAAATGCCCAACACTGGGCTTTTCACCTATTGCCACCTCTCAGGGCAGGACCCCACCGAGAGTCCTCCCTTTTGCTGCCCATGTCTTGGGTCTCTCCATGGTTGTTTCACTTGCTGCCTTTCTGGCTGAAACATCTGGTCTCCCCTGGGCTCTCTCCTTATCCTGATGCTATGACACTAATGGTTGATTTCAGGCGCTGTGGTGGACAGGCGGGGTCCAGCTTGATTTGGTGCCTTCCCATAGGCCAGGGAGCCTATAGGTTCTTTGATTTGGAAGCTGGGGTGCTGCCCTTTCCTCTGAAAATTCTCTGCTTCTAGAATCTGTTAACTCTTTCCATTTGTTTCCCCTGCTCCCCTCCCCCTCTCCCACCAGCCTGAACTCATCCCTCAGTTCCAGAGAACTGTTCCTTGTTCTCTCATAGCCTCTGTCCTCTGTGCATACCTTGTTCCTAGTCTGCTTAGGGGTCTCCCTCCAGTTGCTGTCGACACCGAGCCCAGAGGATGGAGCGGGTGACAGAGGGCTCTGGGAAGCCCCTTCCTCATTAACTGCTCATGCCTTAGCAGGAGCTAAGTCTAGCCATCCACCAGGTGAGCTGAGGACCAGAGAGGGATGGGGAACTGCTCAAGATCTATGAGAATGTCTGGATCAGAACTGGGACTAAAAGATTAGGGCTGGGTCTTCTGAACCTTACTGGTAGACAATGTCTCTGGAACCATTTCAGAGAGGAACTGAGTTGAAAAGGGGAGGAGGGAAATCAGAGTGAGTGACATGGCTTAGCTGGGTGAGAGGAGCATGGCCATCCTGCCTGTTCCCTCTCTCTTGTCCCCTGTGCCTTGGAGTAGTAGGGATGGGAACTCTCAGGGAAGAACAGAGCAAGTTCAAGGAGACCCAAATGTACCCTTCCCTCCACTCTCCACCACCAGCACCCCATCAGTGGTCACCACTGTTTGTCTGGGCAGGGGAAGAGATGGTTAGTGCCAAGAATATTCTCTCCAGCAAGCCAGAAAGTGCCTGAAACCAAAGCTAGGAACATTGCCTCCTCTGTCCTACAGCTGACCATGCACAAGGCAGGCATGGCATGTGAATCTAGATGGAGTTTGCGCTTGCCAGACCTCCTGTGCCATTGATCCAAGGGTATGTGCCTGGGGCTGTCCGTGCTCTGGGTCCAGCCACTCTGACCTTGGGCTAACTGCTCCTGAGTTGGGCCTCTGCAGGGTGCTGGTATGCGACTGTCGTTTGTTATGGGTCCTGGGTTGTTTCTGAATAGGACAAGGCTTTTAAGGACCCTTGCAAGCAGATTTGAGCCTTTGGCAACCTATACTAGCTGCTGCTGCTTCTTCTTTTTCTTCTTCTTCTCCCCCCACCCCCACCTTTTTTTGGTACCAGTATGGTATCCCTCTTCTTCCCCCATAGCAGGACAACCTCCTTGCAGGTTTGCAGGAAGTAGAAGGCATGGGGTCAGGTCAGGCAATGGCTTCAGAGACTTCTTGCTAACTGACACTGACTTCGCCCTCCTGCCTCTGCGTCTAACCCTTTCCATTAGTCATATTGGCTCTGTCACTCATTTTGGTGACATTTGCTCTGTCCTCTACCTATCTCCTCTTAGCCAAACTCTGGGCAATGTCGACATGGTCAGCTCACACCCCCTGCACCTCTCCCTGTCTGCAGGAATCACTTTGGTCTGGAAAATACTCCCTCTTAACCATTTTGGGGACCACAGGCAGCTCTGTCAGCTGTTTTGCAGTGATCCAAGAATAGAATTGTCTCCTCTGGGCTGGATTTAGAAGGTCAGGAGACACGATGATGACCTTATACTAGGTCTTCTCATTGAGGGTCCTCATCAGAGAGTAAGGACCTTCATCATTCTCAAAAGGCAGAGGATACCACTCAATGGAACATGAGTTGAAAGCCTTTAGAACCATGTGCTTGTCACCTGGGAGTGCAGGATTCCCATCCAAAGCCCGAATGGTGGTGGCAGCTGGCTACTGTGACCTCCCCTTCTTCTCAACCTCCCATCCTCTGAATGGAGTGTGTGGGGGGGTACTGCTGTATGTTGGAAGCCACGCGGGAATATCATCCACCAGAGAAACCAAGCCAATTCAACCCACCATTTATTGTTGTCCAAACCTGTTTGCAGAGCTGAGGGGGTCTTCTGGCTGGGGCGTGGGCAGGAAGCCATGGGGCTACAAGGTGTGGGGTAGACCCAGGATGCTACGGCCCACAGGCTTTGGTTTGGATGATATCAGAGCCAGAGGACCCCTCAGCCACACTCCAGGCTGGGTGGTAACAATATTAGCGGTGATACAAATAACCAAGAGGATTCAGCTTGTTACAATATATAAAATGCAGCAGTTAATTTCACTTTCCCTGTCGGTCAGATCTGAGATCAAACCCTAGCTTTGTGACAGGCGAGGTCCGGCGCTGGGAGACTGTTTCCCGATCTGTGAAATGGGGTCCGTTGTTCACACCTTACTGACGATGCGAAGATGAAGAGGTTCATCAGTGCACGTCTCTGAGCCTGGTTTGAATAGTTGGCACATGTGGGAAACTCCCACAGCCCGTAAGGCAGTCTCAACTCTTCCAGCCGACCCGGGACCACTCCACTTCTGCGGAGACTATGGAGACACCTGTGCACCCCAAACTAAACTCTATCAGAAGCGCACCTGCCTGAGGCAGAGGAACTCCTCCACCGGGAGGAGCTGGGCGTCTTGGAGCACGACGATGGGGGAGGGGATGGCATCCCAGAAGAGATGCCTGAGCGTCAATGTTTCACCCAAAGGAACTTGACAGCGACCACGGGACTTCAGGCCCTGCCGAGGCGGCGGCGGCGGCGGCGTGTGACCTTTAGGAGCAAGATCTCTGTCCTCGGCGCTCTCCACGTTCCCACCTACACGGCGCAGAGGACCCGCGGTGGCCTTCCTGGGCTGGCTACTGAGAGCGGGCGGGCGGGCGGGGCGCAGAGTCAGGTGAGCGTGTATGGATTCCTTGCCCCTGATTGGCGGAGGGGGCCTTAGCGGGGAGGAGTCTGACTACTGAGCTCCACCCCAACATCTTCCCGGGAGGGAGCATCCAGCGCGCCAGCCTGCAGAGAGGTTAGACTGCTCCCGCATCCTTGCGCCCTCCCCTCCTCCGGGAAAACGCCAGGGCAGAGTTCTCTAGGGGCGTCTGGACAATGGCCTGGGGGGCGGGACAGCCTCCGAGCCCGGGGCTGGGGCTGGCCTCGCCCGGGCAGGCCTCTGTCCCCAGTGCCACCCCGGGGTGGGTGGTGCGGGCGGGAGGGGCCCGCCCTGCGCCCCCGGGCGCCTGGCGGTCAGACCAGGGAAACTTCGGCCTGGAAGCTGGAGGAACGGCGCGCGCCGGGACTGACGCGGGTCAGCATGGACACCTGCGTGCTGCACGTGGCGCCGTTGCTGCCTCCTGAGGGATGCTGGTATTTGAGGCTCGAGCCCAAGATGCCTTTCAGGTGCCAGCGCCGCCACTTCCGCCGCAGCTCCGCCTGCACCTGGGGGAAGGGAGCCTGGTCAAGCCCGCCCCTAAGAGGCCTCTTCCACTACTGACTGGCCTGCTCCGTCCGGATGGATCCTCCCTTGGCCAGTGCACAGTTGGGACCACATAGGAATGGGGGGGTCAAATCAAGGCTTTGGAGTGGGAGGAGGTAGGAGGCAGAGAGGATTAGAGGGTGCAGCCCAGGGAGGGAGGGGTTGTTGCCTGGGGGTGGCTGTATCCCCCTTCTTCTGTTCCCTGCCCTTCAGCTCACTTAGGCTCATCTGAGTGGATGGAGTTCTGTGCTTTGTAACCAGGGCTGTACAGCAACTCAGCCTCTGATGGTGGGTCCCCCCCACCCCCACCGACTTGCTGCATACAGCTGCTTAACAAACTGATGGGCCCACGAATCCCACATCTGTGTATGCGTGTATGTGTGCGTGTTTGTCTTAAAATACACATGGTAAGTCAGCAGGTCTGGGAGGCCAGGTGGGGGCAGAAATCAGCATTTTTAACAAGGTCCTAGGTGTGCACCTCCACCTGTTTTCTGGTCTGAGAACCACACTCGGAGTAGCAAGACTGAACTCATCATTGCTTTGCACATATCCCATCACTGTTTCCCGACCCTGGGCCAACTGGAGTGTTATTGCCTGGTCCCCAAGATCTGGGAGGGGCTTACCTCACCATTGAGGAAGCAGTAGAGGATGGCCACCACAAAACCCTAGGGAAGAAGGGAGCCAGAGATGTGAGGCAGACAGACTCCAGGAGCCCCCAGCCCTGTACCACCCATGGCCATGACCCCTGTGTTCCCCTGGTTAACCAAAGAGCAAAGCATACAGTAGGGGGTTAAACAGTACAGGGAAAAAATTGGAAGCCACTGGCAAAGGGCCAAGGCCCCAGGTTGAACTCCCTTAAAGCCCAGAGAAGTATGCAGCCTTTGGTCATTGGTTCATACCTGGAAAGACCCCACGACGAGCTCAAAGACCATTTTCACTTCAGCTTTAAAGTTGTGGGGAAAGAAGGCAAACACGAAGTAGTGCACTCCAAACAGGGGGATCAGCAGAAGGGTGGACTTGGCCAGCCTCCTGGGGACAGGAGAGGTGCAGACGGTGGGCATGGGAGGTAGGGATAACAACGGGGAAGTATGAGCTTGGGTTGCTGGCCCCTGGAAATATTGTGTTCACCTCTGTTCCTGCTTCAGATCTGCGGTGCCCATGCCTTCATGCCCCCCAGCTCTCCTAGCCTGGAGACAAGCATGAGGGAGAGGGAAACTCTATTCTCACCCTTCTGGAGGGGAGTCTATAAACAAGGCCAGTATGAAACCCTGAAGATAAGATACAGTATTTCAAGTTCTGTGGCAGGAAAGGGAGAGATGTTTTCAGCCCACAGGAGATCCTAGTTCCCCCTCGCCTGGTGTCAGATTCCCTAATCCTCACAGTGTGGTCAATGTCTGCTCAACATGATCAAATTACAGAGATGCCCACTCTAAATTCAGAAGTGCTTTTGGGGCTGTGAAATGTGTTGCTTCCACAAGAGACTCATTCTCTACTGGGGATGAGGACATTTGGGAAGGAAGTCTCTGTAATTGGGGTGCTGACCCCATATTCCTGAGGCCACTTGGGAGGATGCTGGGCACTCAAGTTTATGCCTGGTTTAGTATTGCTCTCTGTCTCTGGTTTCTCGCCTGTCCGCTCCTCTAGGAGTTGCCACCTTTTCTGGAATCACTTCCCTCTCTTCCAGCCTCCCCACACCGATACACACACTCCCAGCAGGGCCAGCCCCTCCTTTGCCAGCCATGTGTGCACAGCAGGGCTGATCCTCCTTCCAAATGACCCTCCTTCTCCGATGGAGCAGGGCTCACCCTGCCAGTCCCCTGACCTCACAGCCAGTCCGGGCAGCTCAGTGAGCCCATAGTTCATTGGCTGGGAGAGGTCTGAGGGCCAAGGGGTCTCTGCCTTTATCTCTTCTGCCTTGGCAGTCAGTCCAGGGAACCCTAGTCCTGTGTCTGAGGTCCCATAGCTGACTGGGGGCAGAGACTGGGGCCTTGCCCCTCCAGCTCCTTCCTGGACCCGGCTCCCAGCCATTCCAAGATCCTGAGCACTGCCCACCCTCTTGGGCCACAAACCTATTCCCCATGCCCAAGGCTGACAGATGGAGGCTTTCTTTAAATTGAAGGCTTATGGGGAGGTGAAGAGTGGAAGCTGACGGCCCCTCAGTGGGGAGCTCCATCTTCTATTCCCCCCAACGCTTCTGCCTGCTGACAGCTGTTTGGTTTCTGTCTCACCCACGGAGACCTGGTGATGACCAGCTCTCTTTGCTTCTGCTTTGAGCCCTTTGGAGCAATTGTGCATTGGGGAAAACAGGGCCCCACAGGCAAAGGGGAGGATTAGGATGCACAGGCCTGATGTGCTGCCCCCTGGCAGACACAGATCCCTTCAGGGCCTTCCGTTCTCAGACTGGAAGGGAAGCTCCTCCTACGCACCCAGCGTGGGAGAATGTCGTCACACGGGTGGGGGGGGGGAGCGTGAGCCTTAGTCTCATCGGAGAGAATCACAGGATTCCAGAATAGAATCCTAAATCCAGCAGCTCGTGACATTCTAGCCAAGAATCTTAGAACCACAGCACAAGACTCCCTCAAGAGAAGCCGGGCCAGGAACAGTCCAGAATCCCAGGACTGAAAGAAAGGCCCTTATGGGACGTCTCAGGGTTGTCCGGTTTCTGTAGCACTGAGAAGCTATCTCTTATTCCCATCTGTAGGCAGGCAAACCCCTACTCACCTCCCCACAGCCACCCTGTCCATGTTTCTTTAGTTCTGTCTTTGAGCCCTCTCATTCTCATGAAACCCTGCCTGGTTCTGCAGTCCTCCCAGGAATAGAGAGCAGCCCTTACACCTTGCCAAGCAAGGAGCATGACTGCTGTCCCATGGACACTGCGCCCTCCCCTGCCATGGCCATGTGCTCCCAGAACCTTGAAGAGAAGGGAGCACGTGTCTGTTTCCTCACTTGTAAAATGGGAACAGTTGATAGGGGACAGTGTGGATGACATAAGATGATGTTCAGAAACTCCTTACCACACGCATGGCACTTAAAGCACAGGTGTTAGTATTACTGGGGGCGGCTGCATCCTGAAGGTGGCTATCTCACTGTTCACCTGGGGGCTCCCCCAGGGCATGCATCTACCGTGCATTTACTGGGTCCTTTTTCTGTGCCACATACAAGCCAGGGACTGGGCATGTGGTATGAATAAAGCACAGGTCATCTGTTGTCTTTCAAGCTCCCTGGCTTAGCAGCAGACACATACCTGGCTCAGATCACTTGCTAGGTAAGAGATTGCAGGAGAAGCAGACCTGTGGAAGGGGGAGCCTGGGGCAGGCAACCCTTGTGGGCTGAGCCAGGTCATGGGGGCAGAGGTAGGCAAGAGAAAGGTGGCTGTCTCATGACTCCACTCATCAGAGTTCCTGGAGAACTTCCAGGAAATGTGGGTAGATTTGAAGTCTAGGGATGGGGACACCGGGGTACTCGGCATACTCACGAGTATGGGCTGCTGTCACTCTTCCCAACGTCTGGGGACCGAAGTTTCTGTACCAGAATTCGGATGATGAGAATAAATAGGATAAAGTTCACCTGGTGATGAGGTCAAGGTCAGTGGTCAGAGAGGGGAGGCCAGGGTGTCCAGGTCCCTGGGCTGATGGCCTGCCCCCCCCCCCCCAGGACCCTGCTGCCTGTCCATCTTATCTCTTCCCTGGCTTTTTCCTTTTGGGCAGGCCATCTGGGAACTCTACTTCACATCTCCAAGGACTGGGCCTCCCAATCCATTTTTTTTTACCCTAGAGGAGGAACTGATGGGGTAAGGGGTGGGGACAGTCCTGCACAGGCACTGGGAAGCCTACATTTCTGTTCTGACCCTGACATGAATCTCCTGTGTTGCCAAAGGAAATCGACTACCCAAGCTGGGCCTCAATTTCCCCATCTCTACATGGCGGGAGGAGGCCTTACCAAGATGGAGGTGAGGATGGGGGCCTTTATGATCCACCAGAATGAGGAGTTGATGGTGTCCCAGCATCTGGACAGGGCATGGTGGGGAAGAATGAGAGTAGTTGTCCTCAGCCGGAGTTAGAGGCCCTCTCTGGTGTTCCGGCTCTGCCCCTGTACCCATTAGAAACTACAGGCCCAGGCTCTGTTGCTCCCAGTTTCCCTCATCCCTCCCAGGGGACCAGCCCCAAGTGATGGCAGCCAGGGGGAGGGGGTGGGGCAGCAGCTCACCCAAAATCTTCAAAATGGATTGTGATGATGGTCCACACAATGGTGAATGTGCTGGGCACCCCTGTCAGGGCCAAAGGCGAGAGAAAGAGAGGAGAGGGCACAGGGAGAGGTTTAGGAGAAAGAAGCAGAAAGAAAGGAAGGGAGGGAGGGAGGGAAGGAGGGAGGGACGGAAGGAGGGAAGAAAGGGTGGGTTGCCAGGGCTGTCACCTGCGGTTACATAGCTTGTGCACTGAGCAAAGATGCTCACTCCACTGAGGGGGTGGAGCTCTACTCCTCAGGGACTGTGTCCACCCAAAGGAAGAATCTTTTTCTAACTTTGATGGAGGTATTTTACAGACTAGCAGGGACCCTGTGTTTCAGGGGCTGAAGCAGAAATGGATGCTCACAGAACCCATCTCCCAGATCAGCCCTAGGTGCAGCTCCAGCATGAGGGCACCTGCCCCGGGGTCAAAGGTTTGAGGGACTTTTATCAACCCTTGGCTGAGAGCCTGGCAGGCAGGACTTGCAGCCCAGGGAGACCGAAGAGTGCAAGCAGGGTTGGCACCCACCCCCTAGTGAGCTTCCCAGGCCTTGCCCCTTCTGTCCCCAGCCTGGAAGCCCTCCCTGGTACCATACCCCAGCCGATGAGTATGTACCCCCAGAAGTACTTCCGCTCAGAGAAGAAGGAGACGGCAAGCAGGGTGTGCAGGTAGAGGCCCTCCACCAGCAGCCAGAAGAAGTTGGCCATGACACAGTATTGGAATAAGACCATGGCTGTCTTACAGCTCACCTGTAGGGGGAGGACAGAGAAGGGGCTCACTGAGGCTCGAAGTGGTCCCCCACCTGCCCCCGGTCTGTTTGGGGACAACAAACACAGATGCAGCATGGCCAACTTAATCTCTCTGTTGTTTTCGCACTGTCCCCTTAGAAATGTCCCTGGTGGTTTTCCCATTATCTTTGATTTTAGATCCTCCAATATTCTGGGATAAGCTTGCACTTTCCCACCCATCTATCCATTGCTTTACCCACTAGATATCCACTACCAGCTCACCTATCTTTCCATCCACCATACACACATCCACTGATCATTTATTCATCTCTCCATCTATCAGTCCATCCATGCATTCACCCATCTATCTCTCCATTCTTCTATCTTTCTACCAACTAGACACACACAAGCATCCATCCACCTAGCCATCCGGGCATCCATGCATCCATCCACCTGTCTACTGACCCAACCCCCTACCCGTCATCTATTTATTTTTTCTTGGTTTACCCATCTAGCCTTCCACCTACACAGCCATCCACACACCGACTTACTCAGCAGTCCATCTACCTACCCATACACTTAAGCCCTCCCCCACATACTCATCCACCTTATTTCAATTAGATGGAAGGCAGCTGGAAGAGGTCTGAGGGAGCCTTCTTGCCTGAGTTTGCAAGAGTTGCCTGAATGTGTGGGGCTATGGGCTATGGGCTATGGGCTGTGGACTGTGGAGGGGGGCCTTATGGAAGTGTTGGGGACAGATGGGGGCAGAGAAGAGGCAAGAGGAAGAGGAAGTAGAGATGAAGAAGAGGAGAGGGAAGGGATGGTCATTCCTCCTGGGGGCAGAGGAGCTGGCAAGAGAGTGCGTTCCCCAGGCAGGTGAGGACAACAGGAGAGTCAGGGGGATCCCTGAGTATGGCAATCAGGTGTTGCAGGTGGCCCGCCTGGCAAGACTGGAAGATCCCCCGGGCCCTGTCCTCTCCCAGAAACAGTCTTCCATTTCAGATCAAACCCAAGTAGCTGTGAGGCGGAGCTTAAAGCTATCCCCCTCCAGGAAGCCCTCTAGATTTCACTCCTCCCTGGAACACAGGTTCCCACCCTTCCTTCTTGTGCCCTTGGCTTTAAGACATCCTCAGAGAGCAGCCTGCCCTCCTGTCCCTCTGGCTGCAAGCTCCTTCCTCAGGTGTCACTCCAGTTCTGCCAGCTATAGGCGGGTGGTGTCTCCCATCCCCCCCCCCCTCACTTTACAACTAGAATAGCTCATCTCTTTAACAGGACAATTAGCTGTGCTTCCTGCCTTAGAAAAGCTTCAGACAGTTGCTAAACAGGTCTCCGCAATTATCCTTAACAGGTGTGCTGGAGGCTTCCTGGCTTTGTAGCTCAGAAGTCCCAGCTCCTGGGTGGGGTCCTCTGAGGAGCTCTGGGATTGGCCAAGGTGGCCACTCTGGGTTTTCCCTCCCTCTTGTCAAGATGCCTGAGATTCATCATCACAGGTTATTCTCTGGGGAGAAGGTATTGCTGACCCCAAAATAATGCAGTGCCTCTGAGGTCCCTCATGAAGCAATGAGTCACTGGCCATAGGAATAGGTGGGAGCCAGGGCTGGTCTTGAGCTCTCTGTCTTAGGTCTTGGGCCCTCAGAGATGGGGCCAGTGCTCATGATCACTTGGAGATGGACCCCTTAGTGATGGGCAATAAATTCCTTAGATACTCTCTTGAATGCCCTTCCTGAGGAAGCCCCAGAACAGGGCTGATAGCAGGAAAAGAAGGAAAGAGAAGGGCTGTGTGTTTGGACTGGCTCCAGATGATGGTGATGAGGGAGGTGGAGGAAGGAAGCTTTGAAGTCCTTGCAAGATAGGGAAACTGAGGCAGGGAATTTCCGAAGGTCACTTGGAAGTCAGCAATAGTGGCAGGATGGTGGTGTGTGTGTTTGGGGTGGGGGTGGGGGGGACTGTGGACTCTGGCCACAAAAATGGCACACTTCCACCAAGGAGAGGCCCTTGTCACAGGCACAGGCAGGTGTGAGAGCTCCCAGGCATCTGTGCACCATCTCCTGTAGCTGGGAGGGAAGTGGGATTCAAGGAGCTGCGGATGGTGGCACATGGGGGGGTTGGCCATCCTGGGAGAGAGAAGAGGAAGGGGGAGAGGGGAAAAGGGGAGAAAGCGGGAGAAGAGGGATGTGGTGTGAGAAGGTAAAGAGGGAGACGAGGCGGGCTGGGCAGGGTTCTCACCGAGCCCTTGGTGCAATGGTCCAGCTCCTCGCTGTCGAAGAGGGTCAGGTCTTTGATGAAGACAGAGGCAGCCCTCAGGATGAAGGATATGAAGAGGTGCACGTGGATGTAGTTCCGTGTGCAGTGGAGCTTCCTGCGCGAGGCGGGCTGAGCTGGGTGGCTGCGGGGGCTCGGCCACCCGGCCCAACTGCGTGGTCCTGGGCTCCATGTGAGGGCAGGGCAAGGGCAGCCTGTGGCCTCCAAGTGCAGGCCCCGCCCCCGGGTAGCCCAGTCCTGTGGGCCTCGGCCTCCAGGGCCAGCCCCACCCTCTGTGCCCTATTCCCAGGTTCAGCACCATCCTGTGGGGATGAGGCTGAGACAGGTGGATCGCTCTGAGCAGCTTGTTGTCTCCTGGGGAGGTTGGCCTAGCTGGGGGACAGAGACAGGGACTGTGTGCTGCGTGGGTTGGGGGTGACCGGGGAGGGGACCAGAGCATGACTGGGCCAGGCAGGGCTCGAGGAAAGAAGTGAACTGACTGGGTCGGCTTTGAGGCTTGCCCTGGGGCTAGACCTCACCTGAACAGGCTCAAGATGGCTGTGGCAATGAGAAGGGCAGCAAGGGACAGGCTGTAGCCAATGGTGTAGCCGGTCTTCACGGAGCTGTAGAACATTGACCGCTGCTGCTACAGGGGGGAGAAGAAGGGTTGATCTTAGGTGGAGGTGGGGTGGGCTCACCTAGGGGGTGCTGGCAGGGGTGCGTGCTCTACACACCCTGCCTCCCATCCCTGCCTTGGCAGGTGAAGAGGCCCAGGAATTGGTCCCCCCAGTGGTCCAACATTCTGGCCCTTCAGGCTCCATCTGAGGCCCTTACACTGTGCAGCAAGGGAGGCACACAGGAAATTAGGATGCCAAAGAAGACACTGGGGGTAACTTGCCACTGTGGGCTCTCAGGGGCAGCGGTCAGCAGGATGAGGGCAATCTGGCCTTTCAGGGGGTGGCAGGACGAAGCTAGAATCCAAGAGCTTCTTGCTGGGTGCCTCTCAGTGCCCTCCCCACGGACACACGTGCAGAACCTCGGTCACTGCGCCCTCCCTTCTTGCTCGCCACATCCCACCCCTGCCAGAGCCCAAGCAAGGGGTCAAGTGGGATTTAGGGGGTTTAGATCCTGCCTGAGGACCTGGTGGGCTTTGAGGGCCTCTGAGGAAGTTGCCTTCGTGGGAACATTGAAAGCTCCGAGCAGTGTCTGGGGTGGGACCAATGTCACAGCTGACAGACACACACCTGTGTCCCCGCACCAAAGCAATGAGGGGCTCCTAGCTGAGGACTCCAGTTACACTCTACCTTCCTATCAGAATCTTTCCCTGGTTCCTAGGCCCACATCCATACAGCGAGCCCATCTTTGCCTGCTCCCGGGTGTCCCTGTTCTGGGACTCAGGACCACAGTCCTGTCCCTGTTCCTGTCCCTGGCTGGCTGCCTGGTATCTGAGGGTGGTTCCTTCCAAGATCTCCTCAGTTTCCCCTCTGCATGAGACAGGGAGATGAGGCCTGCCTGGCCTGTCCCCCTCTAGGACCGGAGCAAGGTGCCCACGAGGTGGGGGAGTGTGGGTGGGGTGAGGGTGGGGCGGGGGGGTGGCCCGGCTGGAAGGGTGAAAGCCCCTTTCCTGTTCCGGGTCAGGGAGAGACAGGGAGATGAGCCCCTGGAAGTGCAGGTGTGGTGAGGGAGGAGGCTTGAGAAGGACCCCACCCCCACCCGAGTCCTGGCTTCCACACCAACAGCAACCTTACTCCTTGCTGGGAGAGAGTGGAAAGAGCCTTGCAGACCGAGGCACTCTCGGGGAGGAGGGGCAGGGGTGCACAGAGGCCCACCTGGTCCAAATCTGATGCCTTGTCATCCCAGCCACAGGCAACAGGGTAGGGGCCGGGCTCCAGGTGTGTCCAGCCCTCGGTGGTGCAGCCACGGCTCACGTTGAGGCCTGGGTGGAGGGCAGGGGCCGAGAGGAGAGAGGTTGAGGCTGGGAGCAGGATGAGTCTATGGAGTAGGCGTGGGGCCTGGCTGTCCCTGAGCTCACCTTATCCCTGCCACCCCCGGTGGTGTTGGGCTCCAGCCACCTTGCCCTAGACCCTAGGGCATCATGGGGGACTTGGGGTGGGGCAAATCTCTTCCAGGCTGCCAGGGGGACCCTCCAGCATGAGGGACAGTCACAGCAGACCTTTCTGGGCTCAGCCCTGCCCCTTGCCGTGTCTAAAACTGACCCCCGGGGCAAGATAGATAGTGGCTCTTGTCACAGCCTGGATTCTTGGTGCAGAATGACCCGTGGCCCTTGTCACAAGCTGAGTGCTTGTGACCCTGGTCACAGGGCCAAAAGTGCTGGAGTGGCTGAGGGTTTCTTTGCCCCATGGGTACAGACAGCTGTCCTCTGGCTGTCCCAAGGGGCTCCTCCTGGCTCAGTCTGCCTGGGCCAATAGGCCTGTTTTCCTCCCATACCCAGTATGGCTCAGATGTGCCACTGGAGCGGGATCAAAGGTGAGGCAGGAAGGACACCTGAGAAGGGTGCAGGTCTGAAATACTAAGTGGGGAAGCAGGGAGTCCTAGCTGGGGAGCCTGCTCAGACAAAGGCACATGGGAGAGGGGATCAGGCAGCATGGCCCCACAGCGTCGTGGGGTTGAATTTTGCTGCAGCTGGGCCTCTGGGACTGTGGCACCCTCCACTGTCCTCAGAGGCCCAAAGCTGAAGCAAAGCAACAGGACCCACTAGGGGGGGCCCATGATGTGAGGGCTACCCTTGTGGCTGCTGGCTCTCTAGTCCTGGGCAGGGACTGAAGGGGAAATGGGGGAGCCAGAGAAGATCCCAGGACTCACTAAAGAGGCACCTGGGTCCAAGTCCAGGTGAGAGCTGGCTTGTTGGGGTGGGAGGGAGGGGGGAAGAGGAGGAGAAGGAGGGGGAGGAAAGGAATAGAGAGAGGAGGACAAGAAGGCAGAGAAGGGGCAGGAGGAGGAGGGAAATGGATGGAGGAGGAGGGAGAGGATGATGAGGTGAGGAAGTGAGGGAGAGCTGAGAAAGAAGACGGGTCCTAACGTCCTTGACCTATATAGCTCCTTCCTCACACTCCAGGCGCTCTCACTGGGGTCACCATCATTGCCACCACCGGCATCACTTTCGTCACCACCCCTGTGTCATCACTGTCCCCGGCATCACCACCAGCGCCATCACGGTCACCACCAGCCTCACCAGCACAACCACTATCATCACCATCAGGGGTCTCATCGCTGTCACCAGCACCATCACTGGCAGCATCACCATTGAGAACCTTCGTTTGTCGCAACTGGACAGAGTACTTGAGGCCCAGTATCTTACTGGATCCCCTCAACCCCCCAGCGAGGAAGGGAAGCCCATTTCACCTGGAGAGGCCAGGCTCCCAGAGGCTGGTCACTTGCCCCGAGAGGCTATGGCAGCTGTGACCCCAGGAGTCATCCTGGGTAACCTTGCCCCAGCCTGCACTGAGGGGGGCCTGAGAGCTTGTTTTGGGTGTCCAGGAGCAGAGCTGTAGGAGGAATCAAGCTGTCCTGAGAGCTCAGGGAGAGTCACTCTGCATGTGCATTTAATATTTCTAAACTTGGCTTGGAATACACCCAACCGGGTGATTCCCTGCCCGCTATTTCTGTAAATCCTCCAGGCCGCCCTTTGAAAGAGGTTCTTGCCACCTTGCCTCAAGGCTGGCGAACTGAGTGACAGCCAAGGACAGACTCAGCAGCTGGGCCAGGGTCTCTTTCCACTGCGAGGTCTGGAGCCAGCAGGAGACACTCTACTGAGACAGGGGTGTTGGGCGGGGCCAGTTCCTGACTTGGCAGCCCTTCTCTGGGCCAGTTCCCAACCACTCTACTGCAAGGGGCTCCCAGCGCAAGAGAGAAGTACTCACTTAGCCCCTTAGCTTTCCACCCACCCTGCCCGTGCAGCCTGGGTAGGCTTCAACCAGGCCCTCAGTAAAACCACAGGCTTGCCTCAGCCCCAGATCTCAGGTGCTCACCGAGGTTCCCTCCCAGGATCTGATTCTTGTGTGGACTTCCCCCACCAGCTGGGGTGGGAGGGCAAGTCCAAAAAGGTGACAAGCCCAAGTCAGCCAGCCTTGAGGTTGGGACACCAAGGCCTCGAGTTTTGAGCACCCCACTGGCCAGAAGGACTAGGGCTTGGTGAGGCCAGATGTGACACAGCAGGCACCTGGTACCATCATGAATTAGGGGACCCACCAGCATTCACACTGCAGGGGTGGGGGGCAGCAAATGGGACTGTGTTAAAGCTAGCCATTAGGAGTTATGATGAGTTCCACTAAAGGAGGGGACTGCCAAGGTCCAGAGAGGTCGGGTGACTTGCCTATGGTCACACAGCAAGGAGGCAGCAGGCTTGGGATACAGTTGTGGGTTGGCCTGTCTCCACATCTTTCTGGGCTTCTGGAGGGGCACCCTGTCCCCTGGAAACCTGCCTGCCCCACATATCGGGGGAAGGGAGTGGATAGTGGGTCACCTTCAGAGCTGGATGGCCTCTTTGTACAGCCCCGGGGTTGTGCCCCAGGTCTCAAAGGAAACATTCTTGAAGAGAGATCTCAAGGGTGGCCACCTGAGACCCCAAGAAGCAGTTCAAAGTCTCTCTCCAGACGGGCCTGGGAACCAGCACAACTTGTATGTGTTGAGGGGAATACGGAGGGCGGGAGGGCGGGTCTAGGGACTTTAACCCCACAATCTCCCAGTCTCCTGTGGCTCACCATGTCACACAAAGAAGTCATTGCCTCCCCTCCACGCCTCCCTGGGCTCTCCATGAGGAAAGCACAGCTCAGTGACTGGAGGTAGAAATGGTGGAATTGCTTCCCCACACACCCTGCCTCACCCTCTCTCCCCTTCCCCATCAGTCACCAGCCCCTTCATCCCAGCCTCCCTTCCGCACTACCGCCACCATCTTCTCTCCCTGGGATTAGGCAAGAGCCTCCTGATGACTCTCACTGCTTTCCTGTCCCTCCAACCCACTCCCACCCCGAGATAGTTGAAGAGATTGTTCTCAACCCTAGCTCTGAGTATGAGCGCTCTCCTGCTGAAATCCTGTCTGTGGTGCCCCGTCCCAGTGAGCCACAGCAAACATCTCAGGTTGGCATCAAGACTTTCTTACCTATGGCTTCATGACGCAGGGGGTCGGGCAGGGAGGTGTCCCACAGACCCCACAGACACATTAATGTAGCCACTGTTGTCTTAACCAAAATGGCGATCCTAGTCGTCACTCTTAAAAAATGTCTTTACAAATATTTCATGGTAAAAACACCACAGATGAAAGACATGCAGACCAGGAATCAAAGGACTAGGCCCCCATGGACATTTTGGTGCCTTGATGAGCAGTCCCTTGCCTGAACAACACTCCTTTCCCAGGGTTTTTTACCCAGCCTGGGGAGATGACTTCTCTCTAACTCTACAGTCTTTATTCTCTTCAGGTGTCTTCAACTTTCCCTGTAGAACTATATCCCTTCCAATGCTTCCAGGGAGGACGCTCTTTCCCCAGTTCTGTTACCCAAAGGGGTGGGAGTTGGGCTTGGCACTCTCCCCGTTCTACACTCGCCTTCTCACAAACCTCCCTCTCTGGAGTTTAAGGCTCACACCTTCTTCCCAGGAAAATACACCCTCTTTCCCTTCCATTTGGAGCCCCTATGCTGGTCTCTTATTTCTCTCCATCATTTTCAGAGGCTAAGGCCGCCAGGTACAGCTATGTAGGTTGTACACTGCACAAGGGCATCTGGCTAATAACATGGGGACCAGTCTACCTCATATTCAGCTTGTCATTAGGTGGGTTGTGGTGGGTTCTGGTGAGAGGCTGACTCTGCCTGAGGAGGGACTGCCTTCTTCTCATCTGCACAAAGGCACCATGGTTCTTAAGGGAAGGAACTGCCTTGTCAATTCCAGCAGGGACAGAAGGAAAAGCCTTCAGGAGGAATGCAATTAGAGGACTGTCAAGGAGGAACACAAGTAGCAGGCACTTCCAGGGATCTGATAGAAGGCCGGGTGCCAGGCTCTGTGGACTGGACGCATGAAAGCTGCCGGAAGAGTTCATCACCTACCTGTCCAGGTATCGGGCTCCCCTGGAAAGCTGGGCTAGGTGGGAGCTGGCCTGGAATACGGATGTCTCTGACTGCTCCCAGACTCCACAGGGAGGGCACCGACATCTCTCTCTCACTGGGGAAGTCACAACACTGAGCACTGGAGGGCAACACCAGCCTGCTCCAGAGTCCCTTTGGCCCACCACCTGTCCCTATTATACACAGAGATAGGTCCAGAGAGCGAAGGGCCATCTGGAATAAGAGATGCCCAAGAGTCTTTCTGCACAGCCTCTGAATTCTTATCTAGAATTCCTCTTAATCCTTCCCCCTCTAGACTTGCTCCTCTCTCGGGTCCTCTCCACTCTAGACCTGCTCCTCCCCGGAGTCCTTCCCACCCTAGATTTGCTCCTTCCCGGAGTCCTCCCCCAACCACACCTGCTCCTTCATTGGGTCCTGCCCCCTCCAGACCTTTTCCTCTCTCGGGTCCTTCCCCCTGCAGACCTGCTCCTCCCTTAGGTCCTTCCCTCTGTAGACCTGCTCCTCCCTTAGTCTTTGATGAGTCTCCAGCTCATCCAACCTAGACCTGAGGTGGGCATGCTGGATCCCTCCCTCCCTGCCAGGAGTCCCATGCATCCTTCACAGACAGGGAAATTGCCCACTTCTCTCTTCTGCCATGCTTGAAGTCCAAACCATTACCACTTCTCACCTGCCTTGGGACTGGATCTTCCCACTGCACCCCCAGAATCCTTTCTTTTCATGGAAATCTGAATTATCGATTAAGAACCTAAACCTCGGGACGTCTGGGTGGCTCAGTTGGTTAAGCAGCTGCCTTCAGCTCAGGTCATGATCCCAGCGTCCTGGGATCGAGTCCCACATCGGGCTCCTTGCTCCGCAGGGAGCCTGCTTCTCCCTCTGACTCTGCCTTCCACTCTGTCTGCCTATGCTTGCTCTTGCTCGCTCTCTCTATGACAAATAAATTAAAAAAAAAATCTTTAAAAAAAACCCAAAAAACCTAAACCTCAATTGGACTGGTCAGTCCCCAGCTTAATGTCCCCAGTGGTTTCTCAGTGAACTTAGGAAAAAGTCCAAGGACTCAGTCGGCGCTCAGGGCCGGCAAGGCCTCTGCCCCCTGTCTCTCTGCTCTCTTCCCTCCCCTGCTCAGCCTGGGACCTCCACAGCATTTCCTCATTGTCCATCCCACAGGCTGCTGATCCTCCCTCTCCACAATCCCCGCCCCCCTCAGGATCTTCCCCACCTCCAGGACTTCAGACTGCAGCTGAAAGGTCACCCCTCCATCCACAAACACCTGCCTTAATGTTGTGCCTTACCCCCTTCTCCCTCCCAGGACTCCTTGACGTTTACAACACGTGTTTGTGTCCCTGCTGAATGTCTCTTCAGCTAGAGCCAGGCAGACAGCATGGCTGGTCTAATGCTCCCCGCCCTGTGTTTGTCTAGCCCATGCCTGTCATACTAGTAGATGTTTAATAAATGTTCACTCAACGAAGAATGGCTGAATATACACTGGAGGCTTCCTCAGTGAGTGGATGGCAAGAAAGCCCAGTTCCTAAAGAGGCTCCTCCTCTTCTGCCTTCTAGAGAACATTTGTTGAAGCAGAACATGACAAGGTGTATAAGCAAAGCCCAAAAGGTCATCGGCTCCAGGCAGTGAAAGACAGTCATGACCAGACAACGGGAACACAGGAGCCATAATCTAATCATGCATCTGTCAATCAGTTATCAATTGCTGAACAAATATTTAGTGAGCCCTTCCCATGTGCTTATCTTTTATGTGAAGAGCTAATCAAATCCTGTGGATCCTTCAAAGACCTAGTGCCAATACACTCTCTTCCAGGAAGCCCCCCCACTGATTGCTTGAGCCCCTCTGACCACTGTCTTTTGCCTGCTCTCTTCCTCAACAGGTGGGGACCCACTCCAGCTGGTACCGCCTGAGCTGCCCCAGCTCCCTGGCTTTAACCTGGGCCTCTTACCTTGAGTTGAGGAAAGGAGGTTAAAGATGAGGGGACAGGCCAAGACGACCACCTGGCCCGGAGGGGTGGCTGGCCAGCAGGTGAGGTTGTCCCACATCTTGCTGCAGCCTGAGGGGGAGGGGGGAAGGCAGAGGACACACTGGTCAGCACAGTCATCAGGTTCTTCCAGCCTTGGGACCTGAGCCCACCGGCACCCATTCTTCTTCTTCCTCCAGTGTACCACCTGGAGGAACCTCCAGTGTGAGAGAGCTGGCATCACCCTGCCCAGGCTGCAAAGGGCCTCTTCAGATGGGTGGCAGGACTACAGCTCCGTTGTCCTCAGTGAGGGATGGAGCTCCCCCTGGGGATGTTTTGAACAATGGTGGGGATTTTGTTTGTTGCAGAAATTAGGGGTCTCACCTGGCATTTGGAGGGCAGGTCCCAGGGATGCCAGGAAGACATCCTGCAAGGTGTCACATGATAATGAACTGTAGTATTGTAGTATTCTGCAAGACTTTCCAGTGAGCCCCTGGGCATTTGTGTAGGTGAAAATGTGTTGTAATGACAGAGCCTAGATTATTACTCCATTTTCCATATAAACACAAGGTACTTCCTGTATAGTTTTAACATACGTGGGGTCTTCCAGAAATGCAACTGAGTAAAGGGAGGGATTTTGTTGTATGTCGAACATTATTTTTTAAAAGATTTTATTTATTCGACAGAGCGCACAGCAGAGGAAGCAGCAGGCAGAAAGACGGGGAGAAGCAGGCTCCCTGCTGAGCAGGGAACCCAATGCGGGACTTGATTTCAGGACCCTGAGATCATGACTGGAGCCGAAGGCAGATGCTTGACTGAGCCATCCAGGTGCCCAGTATGTTGAATACTATTAAGAGCTGTTCAAGGTTTTTAGAAAATCACATTACCTCTAACAATGCTGCCCATGAACTGGAGTCAGGGAAGCAACCACTGTATAGATCAACCCACCCATTGCATTTCCATGTACAAGTACATTCCAGGCTTCAGACTATGACTTCTTATTTGTCAGTGTCATCGTGCCTGAATGTATGCGTAGTATTTCATTACAAATCACTTTCCTTTTTATTTTTCTTTTACAACCAGAACTTCATTTAAAAAAAAAAAAGAAAAATGGACGCACATGTCCTGAATTTCGTAAAGGAGACATTAGAAAATATTTGTCATAAAAGGAGGTGTTGGGTATGATGGGGTGGTGGGTATACTGGGATTTAGCTAGGTCTTGAGGAGTCTTCAGAAAATTAAAAAAGTAACACCTATGCCCCCAAATTAGTCAAACTGTGATTTGTGCTATGGAGCGGTGGTGTTCAGGAGGTGAGTTTGGAGAAAGCCCTGCCCTGCAGGCTGTGTTTTCCACCTGTACCTATGAGCCCTGAGGGCTGGCTGGTGAAGGTGCACAGTGGGGTCCCTAGGCAGTTGATCTAATAGGCAGATGCATGATTTTACCTCCTCAGGGTCTGGGTGTCCGTGAGGGACTAAGACTCTTTTGGATCCCCTTCCCTGGGGGAGTTTTCATTGTTTCTTTGCAACACTGCCAGACGCATAGATTTTCTCAGGAAACCCAACCCCCAAGCCAAAGTCAATGCCAGCTGGGCCCAGCCCAGCCCAGCCCAGGTCCGAAGGTTCATAAATTCTCAAGAAGGGGGCCTGGGAAGAGGAGGTAAAAGGACATCCCCAGCTGGGGAAGAGCCCTGGGAGCCTGAGTGCTAGAGTAGGCTGGCACTGGGGAGGGGCTTCTGGGGCTGCAGCAGCCAGGTGGTGGCAACGGCTGAAGGCTGAGAGCATCTGCGTTGACGAGGCCGTGCCAGAGAACACAGTCTCCCTTTCTCGGGGCCCCCAGACGGAATCTTCAGTCCACTTTGTCTTGAGGCTTCTGTGGCCTCCCTCTGGCTCCCAGTCCTTCCTCCATTCCTGTGCCAACCTCTCTGGAGGCCCTGGAGGGACCCCCACAAGGCCACCACATTCTGCTTGCCATTTAAGACTCTGTTAGTAATAGCAGCAAACAGTTATGTAGCCTTTGTATGTGGGAGGCACGGCTCTACCCTCTTTAAATAAACAACTTATTTAACCCTCCCATTTTACAGATAAGTAACTGAGGCATGGAGACATCAGGTAACTAGCCCAAGGTCCTATTGCTGGTGAATGGTGCAGCCTGTTCACCCATTCCCATGCTCCCTCTCCAGCAAACCTCTCACACTTCTCCCATTCTGAAGGGCTCCAGGCCCATTTCTTGGGGGAATTTTGCTCTGCTGGACTCTAGCCCTCTGACAATGCTGGGCACACCTTGTTTTGTAGGCCAATTATTGCATCTGGGTCCCCGCCAAACTCAGCTCTATGGTTCTCAAGTTGCGGCACGGGTTGAAGAGCAGATTCAGAGCTGGGTCCTCAGCCCTGAGCTCAGCTTCCCCAGAAGCAGCACAGGGAGAGGGAGACTGGGCACTGCCCTTCAGGAGGCTGCACTTGGTCTCAAGGACTCTAAGCACCACCAGGACTGGGCTGTGAACTGTGACATGGCAGGGGAGCCAGGGAAGGAAAGCCACTGAGGGCATGTAGTCAGGGAAGCTTTCTGGAGGAGGCAGTAGGTTCAGGAAGTTGAGAACAGAGAGGTCGGTAAGACAATGCTAGCCATCTGGAGAGCCTCTTGTCTGTGTGTGTGTGACCCAGAGAGGCCCCACAGACCCCACCACGTATGTCCCTAGGCCCACAGAGATGCAGGGTGCTGGCTGGCTGTGTGTATTCACTGGGGACTGCCACCTGAGCAAGAAAGCAAGCCTGGGGCCTGGGGTGGGAGCGGGGGAAGCATAGGTGGCTTCTGTGCCAGTTTATAGACACGTGTGCACTGACAGACACATATAGACACTCACTCCCAGACACAAAGAACCACAGACATATGGGCAAATACATATACATGTATGCTTATGTGGACATAGAAAGACCAGACACAGCAAACAAAGGCACGGAGTGATACATGCAACTCACAGCCACACAAGCACAGAGAGGAACAGGCACACCGCAGATACACACACACACACACACATCCACAAACCACCACACAGAGACGCCGCGCACCGGGCAGACACATCCAGGCCTCTCCGGGCTTACAGACACACATGCGCCTGACACACACAGAGACACTTGGAGTCTGACATGGGGCTTTACAGGTCCCAGAGGCACACGCAGCTCCACACCCACGTGGGCCAAGAGCACACATATGGACATGCACAAACACAGAGCCCCACGCAAGGTCACTGGCAGACTCATTGCCCACAGACCCATACTTGCCCTCCTCTGGATCCCAGGCCGTCTTCCTGGTGGCAGGATGTTGGCACCCGGCAGGTGCCCTGTGCCAGCAATGATCTCATGGAGATCACGAGGGTGGCTTGCCCTCGGGGCCTAGGAGGCACTGCAATGGGGGCCTAGATTCTGGGGTCTGGGCCTCTCTGGGCTGCCTGCAGTCCCAGATCCTGCTGCTAGGGCCTGCTGGGGCCGGTGTGCAGTGTCTCCTGCCTCCCTGCCTTGGAGGGGGTGGCAGTGCATAGATAGTGGGTGGTTTGGCCACCTCTCACCCAGGTCTTAGTCTTAAGGCTCCAGGAGGCAGGGATCTGTCCTTCCTTAAGAGCCGGAGGAGGTAAAGGCCCTCCGTGAGGCTACAGACACTCACTTATGGTGCAGGAGGCAGACACTCTGGGCACTGGGGCCAAGGAGGGATCCAGGAGGGGTTGCGTAACTGTTAGCCTCAGAGAGCTGAAAGGAGACTGGGGAGCCCAGGAGATGTAAAGATGTTCCCTACTCCTGGGCAAGGCTGTTCTGTAACCTCAAGTTTGGCCTCAGGGAGGTGGCCTGGCAGGGAGGCCCAGAGCAGACACAGCCAACCAACTGCTCAGCCCTTCTCCACCCTTAGTGAGCCTTGGGCTCCGTACCCACCCCCACTCCCCGTAAGATGTCTGCTGAGGCACCTCCCACCTCCCCAGCCTCTCTCCTTCTCCACGTCCTCTGGCCCACCATTCAGAATCTGGCTCAAGGGTACCTTTCAAAGAAAGGTCTCCATAATTCCTCCCATGCCTTCCCCAGGGCTGCTGTGCCAAGTGCGGGGCTCCCGGGGTGGGAGAGTGGGGAGTAGAGGATGCTGTCTGTCATCTGATGGGATAGCCCTGCCAGCTCTAGGCAGCTAGGCAGCCTTGGTCTGTGGGTACCCATGGCATCACCCTTCCCACCATGAGGCCGGAGCTTCCCCACCACCCCGTAGGAGGAGGAGCCAGGCCTTCAAGTGCTCATCCTCCAGGTTTGACTGTGACTTGTCTCATCAACTGGACAGTGCATGAGCTGCTGGTTCATCTGGCCTACGGAAGGTGGGCTGGGATGGGAGGGAAGCATGTGCGCCTAGGGGCTGGTATGCGTGGTGGTACCTCTGGGAGCAAAGCCTGGGGCTTGGAGGAAGGAGCTGAGCCTCAGAACCCCCAACCTAGTGTGTGCTCCTTGGTGAACTGCAGGGAGCTCCCAGTACTGGGGCAGGGGATAGGATCAGAGAGGCCTGTTAGGGTTTCCTGTTTCCATCTGGTCCCCCAGCTTCTTCCAGCATCCTCTTCTCACCTCTGGCAGCTCCATGGTGCCATCCCCACCCAACACGTGTGGGAGGAATGTGCCTGGATCTGGGCTCACGACATGATGAGAGGCGGGGCTCTTTGGGGGTCTGGGGCCCTCTCTGTCCGCTGGGCCTCACCTGCTGTGTCATTCTCCAGCCGGGCTTCCTCTAGGCATTTCTTGCGTTGCACCTCGATCATCCGCAGATGGTAACATTCCTCCTCCCACTGCAGGCTGGTTGCCTGGCCACCCTGGGGGACAGACACAGGGAGGGGACCCATCATCCTCATTAGCTGCCTACCTCGCATCCACAGACTCGGAACATGAGGCCAAACAAGGCCTGTCACTTGACTGATCCAAGTTCAGACAGAACCACAATCCCAACCCCAGACTAAAACCCGACCCAGACCTGGATCGGACCCGGAACTCTTGTTCACTTGTTCCCACAGCTGGGTCTGCCTTGAGGGTCCTGTCATGGCTTCCTGGTGGCTTCCAAGACTGCTGGAGCTGTAACTTGGTCATTTTTGGGGGGGGGGGGGCCACAATGGTATTACTTTGGACGAAGGTTGGAGGGCTTCTCTGTGGGGCCCAGAGCTGGCCCTTGGGACTCTGCCACCCTCCAGCCTGGGTTGGGAGTTCTGGATCCTTGCCTCATTCTCTCTGGGTGGGAGGGGTCTAGCTAGTGCTACCTGATTATGAGGAGCTGGTCCCTGGAGCCAGACCTGGGAGGAATCCAGGAGTCTGGCTCCATCTTCCAGGCTCTGTCCCCATTCTGGGAGCCTGTACTCAGTCTCCTGGGTCACAAGGCTGGGAGGGGGCCACTGGCCCTCCTTGCCCAGACCTCACCTACTTTCTTTTTAGCTTCTAAACAATTCCAGCTATTTCAGATCTAATGAAGGAGGGGAGGTTTCAGGAAATAAGAGAGGCCCCCCTAGGAGGGTTTGCCATCCCACCACACCCCAGGGGCAGGGGCAGGGGCCGAGGCAAAGGAAGTGTGGTGGGATGGGGGGAGAAGGGATGGGGAGGCCCAGGCCTCCTGCCTCCCCTTTCTCACACCCTGGCCAGGGATCAGGGATGGAACCAGACCTGCGTGCTGCTTGTGGGGGCTGGGCAGGCATTGGCACTGGGTCTAACATGTGAGTATGGGTGATTGTTGCACAGGGACAGACAGGAGAAAAACAGGTCTTGGGAACCACTGGGTGGGGGAAGGCAGGTGAAGGCCTCCACTGAGCTGGTGGAAACTTCTATGAGTCTCTTTGGCTTTAGGAAAGTGGCTGCCACCCCTGGGCAACCCCATATCAGTTTCCTCCTCACTGCTCAGGGAAGAGAATGCCATGGCTTCCCAACAGGGCCATTGGAGAAAGTTCCGCAAGGCAGCTCTAGAATCAAATACTCTCGGTTGTCTGTTTCAACTTGTCCCTCCTGCCCTGGGACAAGGTCCTCAATTCCCTCAAATAGGCCCCAAGAACCTTCCCTGCTGACTCAAAGGCGTGTTGCCATGGGGCTATGGAGGAAAGCATTTCCTTCCTTCTGGCCTGGTACCAAGGGTGTGACTTTGGCCACTGTTCTAAGGTGACCGCACAGAGGGATAAGGATCCCACTTGCCAGAGAGCTTGCCATTGCCTGCTGTGGCTATACATTGTTGCCTTTGCTGTATAAGAAGGGGGTCCAAGCAGAAGCTGGCCAACTCAGTGTTCAAGAGGCTGCAGAGTTGAGTCTCTTCCACTCAATACTCTTGTCCCTTGTGGAGGCCTTGGTGGAGCCTCATTGTCACAAAGGTCCTCAATGTCCAACTTCCCCACACGCAGCTAAGCACCATGGATGGCCTAGCCCAGGGGCAAGAAAAGGCCTCATTGTCTGGGATGCCTTTCAGACTTGCCAGCACCCAGACCTCACCTGCCCATGTGCCATGGGTCTGGAAGCCCCACAGTGAACCTGGGTTCCATCTTGGACTGTTAATTTTATCAGCCAAGGGAGGGAAGGACATGAGCTGGTAAATCATTAAAAACTTGGTATATGGAAAGCAACACAGATCTACTGTGGAGCAGGATATGGTTCTTCATATAACTGTTTCAAAGAAAATACATGGGATTTGAAGGAAATGTGCTGTGGTCTTTCTTTGGAGTCACATGTTTCCTTTCTTGCCCAAAAGCATTACTCAGACTGAAACACTCGAGATGCTCTGTCTTCAGTGATCTGAGACCAGCTTATACTGCCCAGGCATGGGAAGAGGGGTGGCCAAAGGACCCCAGAGGTGACTTCTGGAAGTCACTGGCTCATGTCTCACCATTGGTCTTGCTTGTCTGGAACACGATTCTCCCCAAAGTGCCTTCTCAGCCTTACTGCTTTCCAGAAACGCAGATTCTCCCTCCCAGCCTCACCTATGTCTCCTGCCCATTCTCTCCTACCCTGCTCCCCACAACATGAACATGGGATGGATGGGAGTAGATATCTGCTGTTGCTGCCTTCCACCATCCCTTATCCTCCTCTGGTGCCATGTCCTCATCTCCACCTGGGAAACTACCTCCTTCCCCACTCCTCCTTCTTGGGGTTCTGATGAACAGTCTTCTGAGAGATCAACATGTCATCAGACTTGAGCCCATCAGAGCATTCCTGGCCTTAGTGCCTTGCACATGGCCCAAGTCAGGCTGCTCAGAGCCAGCAGGCTCATTCCTGGGATTTTGGATTAAGAGATTAGACAAATAGATTTGGTCTTTCCAACTAGACTGGAAACCTCAAAGCGTGCAGGGGTTGGAACTACTGCTACCATCTTGTTTCTTCTTGTATTCTTGTGGAACACAACAATGAAGGCCACACAGGTAAAGGCTGAATAAAAAGATGGAGAAAAACTGGGTCTTCTTGACATTATCTCTGTCCCTGGATGCAGCTATGCCTGAAAGTAGACCTGCTTCCAGCAACATGAGTCAATATCTTTGTTAATTGCTTGAGTCTGTTGAGTTTTCTGTCCCTACAACCAAAAAAAGTCCAGATTTGTGCTCTGAGGACAGGACAGTGGATGCCCCCATTTGCTAGGTCCTTTTTTTTTTTTTTTTTTGAAAGAGTACACAAGTCAGAGGGAGAGAGAGAATCTCAACAGCGTCCATGCCCAGGGTGGAGGCAATGCAGGGCTCAATCTCACAACCCTGAGATCACAGCCTGAGCCAAAATCCAGTCAGACACTTAACCAACTGAGCCAAGTAGGGACCCCTTTGCTGGGTCTCTTAAGCCAGAACTGTGGCCACACTCTTTGCCAAGAGATCATTCTCTTTCAGTCACCAAGGGCATCATAGGGTTCCTAGCAGTTTCTGCTTACTGCTCTTTGAAGATGGAAGGCTATTGGGTCAACCTCTCTAGCCAACTCTGTCCATCCATCCCACCCAGCAGCAGAGCTACAAAGTCTTTCCTGAGAGGCAGTTTGCAGAGGAGTGGGCAGGAGGCCCTGGGGTAACCTGGCAGTATGGGCTGTCTCTGAATAACCTGAGGGTAGTTTGGAAGATGAGCTCTGTCTTTACCCCAGTTTAGCTGAGTGTTAGACCCCATCTGCAGAAGGGTAGAGGAAAGAGAGACCCGAGATCCCCTAGCAAGTACACATTCCTAGATGGGAACTGCATCTCTGACCACTAGTCTGGACTACATCAATCCCTGTCCATGACCTTGCCTTGGGCCATCTGGTCTACCATTGCTCTTTGGGGGACAGGGCCAGGGCAGCTCCCTGTAGCCCTTATCATTGAGGAATTCACGCAGACTTTGAACTTCCTCTTCCACTTATTTCCCTATGCTAAACATCCTCATTATCTCTCTGGACTCCAGACACACTAAGCTGGAAAATTCCTAGCCAGATGCAACCAAACCTACTGATTCTAGGAAAGCATTCCAGGGTGGGATATAACTGGGGTATGGGCTTCACAGAGAATGGGTAGTAGAGATGCATCTTTGAAGAGGTGTAAATTTGACCATTAGAGATGGAGTAAGAACATTCCAGAAAGCAGGAGCAGTGTGTACAGAAGCATGGAGGTATGAAAACGCCTAATACATGCAAGGTTGCAAATACGCGGTGAGGCAGCAGCAGGGGGTCCTGAGGCATCAGGGGACAAGTTGTGGGACACAGGCAGGGGCCAGCCCTCATCAGGTCCTGCCTGGACCAGTATACTAGGTTTCAGCCCCACCACCTGCAACCCAAAGTCCCCAGGAACTAGGAGTCAAAGCACACACTTCAAAACTGGCATTCAAGGCCCTCCCTATTTCTACTACTGCCTGCATTTCCCAACTTGTCTCCTGATGCCCCACATGGAGAGGAGAAATGAGGGCTTTCTCTCAGGCCCTCACCAATTCCCCTGGGGGGCTGAAGTCACCTGATCCTGAGGGTGGGTTGAGGTGGGAGTTTCAGGCCAGATGGAGACCCCAGCACCTTCTCTACTGCAGGAGTTCCTGAGTGCAGAAGAGGAGACCCAGGCAAGTCTATAGCCTGCCTTGAACCTGAGTCTTTTTCCCTCCTCTGCCATGGTACTGTCTGGATAGGGGAGGTGACGGACTGGCTGTTGGCAGGAGAATCCGGAGTCTCTGGTTGGGGGCAGGGATTAACCCCAGCCTCATTATTCTGCCTGTTTACCTGAGTCCCTCCTCTCTATCCTCACTGTGAGGGGCTTGGGAGAAAGTCCTGCTTTCTCTTGCATATGGGGCTCCCTGAGATCTGGGGTAGGATGCAGATGCTGGGAGTTGTGGCTATTAGATGCTAGGGGCTCTGAAAGATGGGATGGGGGCCTGACTCAGGTTTTGTGGGTGCCCTACCCACCTCTCAAGGGGAGCTTGAGCTCACAGCTACTGGCCCAGAATCAGAATTCCCAGCCTCTTCCAGGGCCAGAGAACTATGGCAGGAGAAGCCAAGGGAGCGTGGTGAAGGAGGAGGAGTCCCTCTGAGGGGTAGCTGGCTTCTGAGAGGGGTCTAAAATGCAGCCGACTGGATTAGGTGAGAGAGAAGAAAGAACTTCCTGCCTGCAAATTACCAAGCTCTGGAAGGCCACTCTGAATGATCTGTGCTTCTGAGGCTTGCCCAGGAAGGCCCTTTGCCCCTGACAGGGATGGCTGGGGAATGGGGGAATAAAAAGTAAGGGTGGTCCCATTTACCACTCTCCCATCACCAGCTCATATCCCATGATTTATTTAGGCCTTCTCCTCCTGCCATTGAAATAATGGGGCAACAGAATCACTGGGGGAAACTGAGGATCCTGAGAGAAAGCTGAGGGGTCAAAGGCACGCAGGACCCCAACCCAGCTTCCCAGACTGTGCCCCTCATTCTAGCTTTTGTGTTAGAATTGGTGAGGAGATAGAGAGAATGCAGTGGGGGGAGAAGCATGAGGAGACAGGGGCAGTGGGGAGGAGGGGGCACACAGGAAGGTGGGGTAAATCATGGGATCCAGAAATCACAGAAAAAGAGGGGAAGCAAGTTCCCAGCTTCTCAGAGGAAACTCCGAGAAGTTGAAATAAGGCCTCATCCTATTGGGAAGAGGCACAAGGGAGATGGCTGGGGTGATGGGAATGTGGGCTAGTTTGATCTGGGCAGTGGCTACACAGGTGCGCACACATGGGACAACTCCTGCACGGTCACTGCAGATTTGTACATTTTATGAATTAAAAAATGTCTCTGAAGTCCTGAGGCAGCCTGCAGCAGGCTATTGCTGTTTTGGAAGAAGAAACTCCTCTTGGTGAGACCACAGATTCCAGAATCAGACTGCCTGCCACTTCCTGGCTGGGTGACCTTGGGCAAGTCTCCCCACCGCATCTGTAAATTGGGGCACCATCTACTTCCAGGGCTGCATCCAGGGTCACATGTCAAGGACACCAGGGGACCACCAAGAAAGGTTAGTGGTCATTGACAAAGGCCCAGCCAGCCCCTTGGGCCAGACTGGCCTTGCCGTCTGCATCAGGACCTGGGCCTTGCCACTGCCTACACGATCTGCAGAAGGCGGGGCAGTCTGAAGTTCCTGCCAGCTGCCACGTGGGCGCTGTGTCCACCAAAGGGGAGGTCTCAGGGCAGGGATTCCCTCACCCCCTACTGCTGTTCAATTTCTTCCCCCTCCCTGTATTTTTACATTCTTTCGCCAACAGTCTGATGCCTCTGCTTTCTGAATATCCAAATTTTGCCAACCTACCTCCTCCTGGGAGAGGCCGAATTCTGGGTGGTATGTTGGGGGTGGGGTACAACAAAGAGGAAGACACAGGAAGCAGGTTTGGGCATGGGGCATGAAAGAACTTTCCACATCTCAGGGTGGTCCCAGAACAAGGGCTCTCATTATAAGAATACAAGCTTAAAGATGTTCCGTCTGGGGCTAAGCCTGGCCCCATCTAAGGGCACTTCTTGTGGACGTCTTTAGGTATACGAAGCCTCTTGGGGATTCTTTGTAGGGGATCATTGTGGCAACGGCCAGTGAAGCAGGAGCAGCAGGGACTCAGGTTTAAATCCTCTGCCTCTTGAAAGCCATCCTGGGCACCCTGGAGGGAAAGAGGACTCAGTTTACACACATGGTGTGTATGTGGGGGGCCATGTTGGTGTTGGGGCCACGTGCTGAGAACTGAACACCAGCGTGGGCAGATGACAGGCTGAGCCTTCCCTACAGAGTCGGTTGGTGACCTCTTGTCCTCTTCTGATGATCGGCTGTGCAGGAAGAACTTGTTTTTCAGATAGCGGGAGGCACTTCCTGAGAGACATGGACCCTCACATCATGAGCTACATGAAGCCAGGGTACAGATAAAGACTGGGGCCCCATCCAGGGAAGGGCTGGACATTCACCCACCCACCAGCTTGCTTTACGGGCTCATCACAACCCAGGCCAGAAGGATCCTTGCAGTCAGACCCCAACCCCTAGTAGTATCGCCACACTGCCTGGGGGTGCTGGACCAAACCACGCTATTTGGGGATGTCCGAACAGCAGATATCAAGGAATTCCTGTTTGTTTTGTTTAGTGAGCTGGGGGTATCGTAGTGGTAGAGGAAAATGTCCTTTGGTTTTAAAGAATGCACCTTAAAATCATGTGGGGTGCAAGGTCACAATGTCTACAATTGATGTTAAAAGACTTCAGCCAGAAAAGGGAAATGATGCCAATATTAATTGTTACTGGCTATCAGTTGTCAAACGTAGGGCCTGGGAGGAGATGGGCACTGGCCATTCCCATACTGCCATTGTGCTGACATCACCCCAAGGACTGAGTATTTCCATGCTCATTACATTTTTCTCTGTCTCTCTCTTTCATATGTTTGAACATTTTTTTCCACAATAAAAAGTTAATTTAAAAAACCTATAATGCGGTGGAGAGATGAAGCTGTGTTTCTTTGACTTCTGAAATACATCTAAGGTATGTGAGCAACTTTGGGCAAATTATACAATTGTGTTGGGAAGTCCAGCTGGGGAGGGCCGAGTGTGGGAGGCTGAGCAGCAAAGGCAGGGAGAGAGGGGCAGGGCTTCCTCTCGTCCCCTGGCCCCATGCCGGCATCCCTGGCCAGAGGGGCCAGTGAATGGTCCCTGCGAGTAGCAGGCGTGGTCTACATTAGGTTGCCCCTGAGGCTGCCCACCATGGGAGGAATTATGTTGCCTACCTCCCAGTCTTCCCTGAGATGACCCCTCACCGACCTGGGCCTGGAGCCTCACCCCCACATTGCCTGGCTAGCTCATGAAGTCCCCTGGGCTCCCAAACTTGGGATCAAGTGAAGAGAAGGCCTATCCCAGGTCACACGGCTCTTGGTCCTCCCTCAAGCCTTGCAGAAGGGGGGACCAGCACTCTCTTCCCATTTCTCCTGCACCAGAGAGGGGGAGGCCAAGATTCCCACCCTCCCTTTTGTGATGAGGAAACCAATACCCTTCCACAGAGATCAAACATGCTCTCAAGGGCAACTGGCCATTGGCATGGAGGAAGGTGAGGACCAGGTCGCATGGGCTCCAGAAACATCAGGGAGGACTGAGACTCAGGGCACCAGGATGGGAGGTTGGAAATTTCTGAGGAAAAAAGTTCACTCTTCCAGCACAGTCCCCTAGGGCCCTCAGGTGGCTATGGTTGTCATTCTGCTTGAGAAGGAGGGAGGGCTGACCCCACTGTAGCCATGTTTCCCTAAAGCCCCCAAGGTGGTCTGCTGGGGGCCAAGAGGGCCAGCCCAGCCGTGGACTGCCCCTGGAGAGGCTGAAAGCAGATAGCTAGGGCAGGATGGCTATGGCAGACTGAGACCTTCAGGAGTGGGTGGGCAGCAATCTGCATCAGAGAGGAGTTAGGAGAAGCCAAACCTTTCCCAGCCCCTGGGCCATCCCAGCTTCTGGGGGTGGGGTTGTGTGTGGGGGATCTGGGGGCTTCTTCCTCCTTCTGGGATCAGGCCTATTGGTCCTGCCAACAGAGGCTCTTTTATAGTTTTTGGTGGAATGTCGGCCCATTTTTCCAAACTCTTTAGGGCATTGTCCTGCCTCCCCCAGGGAGCCTTCCCCTGACTGTTCCTTTCAGTGATCCTTGCTTCGGTGCTGGTAAACTGCACCCCATAGCCCCCTGGGCTCTTCCTCCTGGGCCACTGGCTCTGTTCTCCCTGACCAGCCTGAGAATCTTCCCAGGGCAGGACCTGGGTCTGTTCCTCCTCTGACACCCACTCTCCCCGTTCCTGAGCTGGGGATTGCCCTGAGTAGTTCTGCTACCAGCGAGGTGCCCCTGTGCCTGCTGTCCAGGGGGTAGGGGCAGTAGAAGTTCTGACAGGTGGCCTTGGGGCAGACTTCCTCTTCTAAGACACTAGAGGTTTTCTTTCCTCTTTTTTGCTTCCCTGTTCAGAGATTTCCCCTTCCCTGACTGAGGTTAGGGCACCATAAACAGGAGTGATAAGGCCTTGGGTCTTTACACTGAACTTTGCAGCTGCCATTTTATGACTCTGATAACGTCAGCTCCCCTCAACCCTGACTTTGGCTGGAGCGAGATTGCCTGGTGTCCATTTGGTGTGGGAGCTGGTGGAGAAGAGGGAGAAGTGGACAAGGATGTGGGGACCCCTTCACTCCCAGCTGTCTTCACCCAGACCTGGGTGAGTCCCTTTTCCTCCCTCTGCGGCCCAGACCCGCACAGTGCTGTGAGGAACAGTGAGGAGGACAGAACTCAGCCTGTGCCATGGTCTGAAGAGCCCAAGCTGGGAGGTGGGTAGGGCTGAAGGGTGGGGTCAGAGTGGGAAGGGCTAAGTGGGCTGGAGCAATCAGGGAAGGCTGTTTAGAGGAGGTGATGGAGTAGGGTATTAAATGAATAAAATGTAGACAGACAGGGGAGGGTAGTCATTGGAGGAGCCAGGCTTTGACTGCCTCAAGAGGTGGGGGGCAGATGTGGCTGAGAAGAAAGGGAGACCCTGTTGAAAGCAGCCTGCCCTTGGGCTGAGAAGCCTCCAAGGCTGGGGAATGGGGTACTAGTGGTGGTCCCGAGAACCCTGGCTCATCCGAAGAGAATTTGAGTGGTCACCCAGTGGGGTGAGCCAGAGGGCTGTGGATAAGGCCTGGACACTCCATGACACTGAGGGGCTCTAAGTGACGCTAGGGATCTGCAGCTGTGGCCTTAGGGCCAGAACCTGGTGAGGCTTTGAGTGCTCAGGAGGTGGGTCTCATGACCCTCCGTGAGAGTAGGGAAGGCTCCCACCAATGATTATCAACTCCTGCTCCCAGGACAGCCAATGAGCTTCTCGTCCCTAGTATGTCAAGACATTAGCTAGATGGAAACACAGAGAGTCCTGCTTCAGTGGAGGTGATGGTAAGGGAGGTAATCATGGGATAGAAAACTCTAGGTGATCAGTATACTCTACCCACCCACCAGCCAGCCTGGAGCTGCTGTTAGATCTGGGACCCACTCGGGTTAGGCTCCGACTAAACAGCAACCCCAGATTCCTCAAGTCCTGTGGTAGGCAGACAAAGAAAATCAACCTCAGTCCAGGGCTGATTAGTGGGGGACAGGTGTCTTCCGGACTTATTTTGCCCATCTGTAAAATGGGCTTGGGTGGACTCCATGAGTTTTGAGGTCTTCCCTGATCTTAGAGGGAGATGATTCATGCATCTTCCACCCGAATCAGCATCTGCCCTGCAGGCGAGCCACCCGCAGCAACACATGAGGGCACGGCCACGCGTGGGGCTCACCAGCACACATGCCTTAAAAGCATACACACATCTTGTGGGGTTGAAGCAGAAGCTGAGAAAGAGGACGCCCCGGCTTCTTGGCTGTGTGCACCTTGCTCAGCTTTCTTCAAGCACACGTCTGGCTCTTCTTCACCACCCACCACCTTCCACCTTGGGCTCTTACCTTTCAGCGCGGCTCAGTGCGAAGGCACAGGAAGGGCCTGCCAGTCAGCCACCTTACGCCAAAAGCCCCTTCCTAGCGCTGCATCTGCTGCTGAGACCTCACTCCTACACGTAACACACATCGCCCCACCGCTACTTCCAGTGGGGCCCAGCACACAAAGACGACCCCCGTAGACTCCCTCACTGCCACCTACTGTCCGCCAGGCCTTCCATTTCAATCGACCTAGTCCCCCCACCCCGCCTCCGCTGACTTCCCCGCCCCACGCACAAAGCAGCCACTACACCGAAGGCAAGTTTATGGAGCACGCTCTCTCCTGGCGCCCTTCCACCGGTGTCCCAGCTCGCCGCTCTGAGCGGGCTCTCAGCGGCTCAGGGAGGGACTAGGAGCGACCAGGATCCCACCCCCTCGGGTCTAGATCCGGGCGGAGGCTGAGCTGGGAGGAGAGACCCGGTGCTCCGTGCCCCTCATTCCGCTTCCACAGACGTGCGCATAGACGGCCGGGCTCCCGCCGCCCCCACTCCACCCGCGGCGACCGGGACTCCGCGCACTCCGGGCACTCACCGCGGGGCCGAGGGTGCAGGCGAGGGCGCTGGCCAGCACGCAGAGCCAGCGGGCGGGCGGCGAGCTGGTCGGGCGCATGGTCTGCCCTGAACCCGCGGCAGGCGGCCCGGCGCCGGGAATAGGCGTGCGGGCGGCGGAACTCGCAGTCGACGGCGGGGAACCCCGCAGAGTGGCGCGGTTGCGGTGGCCCCGGCGCGAAGAGGCGCAGCTCGGGGCTGGAGGCGGGCCCCGGGGGCTCGTCTGACGGGCGGCGGCTCTGGCCAATGGCTCGGCAGAGGCGGGACCGCCGCTCAGGTGTGGGGCGGGGCTGGGGGGGCTCTCCCGCCAGGGGGGTAGTCCCTGAGCTCAGTCCGCGGATCCCCCGCCCCACGTCAGTCTTCAGCCGCCTGGCTTTTGCAAACCTTCACCCCTTCCGACCTCATCCTCGGCAGTCTCGAGACCCCAACACGCTTGCCTGGTTAGCTCACAACGTTTCCAAGCGCCTGGATACCGTCTCCCACGCCCGCACGCCCCCTCAGCCCCACCCCAGCCAGGACGCTCTCCACGTCCACCTTCAGGGCCACCTCCTCCGGGAAGCCTCCCTGCCAGCCTCCCCATTTCCCATGTCTGCGCCTCGGAGGACTAGTGCTGGAGGGCCGGAAAACGAGACAGGACCTGTCACTTCTTATCCCCCAGGCTGTGCGCTGCGGCCTGCGTAGGGTCCTAGGTTGTCAGCGACCCAGAGGTGAGGCACGTGGTTTAATCCATTTTCAACCGCCCCAGCTCATCCCTCGTCCCTACAGGCCGAGAGAGGGGAAACAAGGGCACGAGTGAGGCCCTACCCTGGGTTCCTTGGTGCCACCCCTGAGCCTAGGCGACCAGGCAGGGCGCGTTTGGCCCTTGCTGGGCTCCCGGGCCCTTCACCACCAGAGAGTGAGGTGTCGTGCTGTAGGGAGGATGGCACGTCCGCGTTCTCGCGCGTCTCGGCTCAGGCACCTCCCGAGGGAGGCTGGGCCGAAGTTCCAGCGCCCCCGCGCGGGGAGGGAAGATCTGTCCCCGGTACTCCTGACCGGGCTGCAAAACCCACCTAAAATGAAGCGGGAGACTTCATCCTCCTCTTCCTCCCGCCTTCTCTGTTTTACAGCCCGGGAAGCTGAAGTGTAGAGAAAGGGCTGCACTCGGGCCGCCTGCCTCTGGTGCCTCGCTTCCGTCCGCCGGGTGACAATGGATCAGCTTGCCTCCACTTCGCGTCCTCAAGGCTCAGTTTTATTCGTCCCTAAAAGGAGGTGATTGTTCAACCCGCGCCGCGCCCCGGGAGGTTTTCTTATAGACCAAGAGCAGGTGGCTGCCTTGCCCTCTTTCCCAGGACTCGGAACGGTGTGATCTAGGCTGGAGGTGGCGCTGGTGGTGGCAGAGATAGGGTGGAGGGTGGATGGATGTGATAAAGGGATGACAGTGTCCAGTGGAGAGGCGGGGAGGACTGGCACGACCAGGGCTCCCAGTGGGAAGCAAGGCTGCTTGAAGGAGCTCCACCAGGCTCCAGCTGATCAGCAGGTGCCTCAGAGTTCCCCGCAGACACACCCGGGCTTCCCTCCTTAGAGCTCAGGGTTAGGGTTAGGGAGTTATGGGGAATCAGGGAAAAGCCTGAAAGGGATGAGCTCCCAGCTCCTCCCCAACTTAGGTTTATTTGGGGTGCTGGCATTTGCTTCCCCCTTCTCTCCCCTTCTCCCTCCCTCTCCCTTGCACACACAGAGGTCGGTAAGACAGGGGGACTTCTTGCTGGGGGGGAGGATCTGGAGAGCTATTGTACTCCCCACAATTTCCACCTCCTTCCAGATGAGCCTGAACATAGACCCTTCCCCCACAGGGGAACAGTGGAGATGCCTGTGCCTCCAACTTGGCCATTCTAGGGTTGGGACCCAACTGCTTAGTGGGGGACTTGTTTGAAGAATCTCCAGGCTTCTCAGCCATCTCCACTTCTGGGGGCCAGGTTAGGCTCAGGAGCCAGGCATCCTTGCCTCCCCTTGTGACCCTAACAGAACCCCTTCTCAGGCCTCAGTTCTTCAGCAGGACAGTGGAATTTGGTCCCAGTTCTGGGGAGTCACCTCTGCTGGCACAGCATCCTAGGAGTCCTAGACATGAATGGCAAATCCATGGGCTTTGGATCTCATAAACCCTTGCTCACTACACACACACACACACACACACACACACACACATGCACACACGCATACATGCACACATGCATGCACACACGTACATATACCACCTAGCCAGCCCTAGAATGCTAAAATCCCATCATTAAAGCTTATCTTTTGATCTGTTGAAGTTCTGCCCTCTCTGAGGACAAGAATCTTTGGTACTTGAAAGTACTTTGTGAGGGGGTGAAGATTGGGGAAATTAGGAAGGAGCCAGACCCCACTTTGCCACCTGATAGCCTGGCCCAGCAGGTGCCTGGTGGGAAGGGAGGAGACTGAGGGATCTTAAGGCCCCCAACCAGAGATGGGCTGCTTTTCCCCTTGCTCTGGACGGTGGTCCACAAGAAACCTCTTGACCTTCCTGGGCAGGCTAGAGACCATGAAGGTGACTGGCAGGCCCTCTTTACTCCCCAGGCGGTCCCTGGCTCCTGGGAAGGAAGCAGGTGACTACGGAAAAATACTTTCCCCACAGATTCTTTGCAATGAAAATTACTCCTTTGTTCTTTCTGGATTGTTCCCCTGGGAGACCCACCCTTCCTTACATATCAAAAGGCACAAAACAAATTCAGAAGTGAAAGAAAAGAGCAGACACAGACGAAAAATTAAAGAATTCAGTCCAGGTTAGATTTGACCACGTGTTTACGTGTTTACGAATGGTTTTGGCTTATTCAGTTCTGTGTTCCGAGGCCCAGGGGGCATCTCCTGGGATCTTCTGGAAAAGCCATCCTTTCACCTGTCCCCTGGTCTGGGAAGTCTTCTGGTGGGGAGGGGGCTGATATCAGAAGCCCAGGGTTGGGTGGGAAGGGCAGGCTACCTGAGGGGGTGAGAAGCAGAGACTTGGATCTTTGTTCCCCATCTGGAGTTGGCCTTTGTTTCAGCAGTCCAGGCTTGGGGAGGGGGCCTCAGCTCTCCACTCCTCTGTGTCCCTTTGCACTGATTCCTGTTCTGAGTATCCCTTCCTGGGTCTCTGAAATCTGTCCCCTGTCTGTGGCCCAAACCCCAGAGCCCTTCCGGCTGCTGGCTGCTGGAAATCACAGGGGTGCAGAAGATGGGGGAAAAGAGGAAGAGGCAGTCACTTGCCATTCCCCGTGACGACAGGCACGGCAGGAAAGAATCTGCAGTTACTCATTTGGAGCCTGCTTGGCTTCCTGGCTGCCTGCCTCATTCCCGCAGTGAGTGCCACCCTTGCCTCCCCCAGTCCTTCCCCAAGTCCCTGAGTCGTGTGCTCACTGCTTCAAGGCTCCCAGCTCAGGAACTCACTAGTGGTGAGGTTCTGCAATAGAGTGGGAGCAGCCCTGGGGACCACAGTCTAGATTTGACCTGCATGGGGGATGGGGGTTAGGCAGGCAGGGATCTGGCCTGGGGAGTCACTGCTCCAGGATTCCCCTTCCAGAGCCATCCATATCTCTGTGTAGATGCAGCCTCTCGATGCTTCTGCGTTGCCCTTCTTTGGGGCCCATTCTTCCTGTGAGAAGATGCATTCTCACTCCCAGCTGTGGTTTGGGGGAGGACAAAGTGGGACCCAGACAGGTATTTAAAGAAGCAATGTTCTCTCCATCCCTTCCCTAACAGTAGGGAGCAAAGAGCATCCCTTTATCCCCTATACTGGTGCTGTCACAGCCTTGGCCACAGGCCACCCCTCTAGGGGAGCCTAGTGCTGTTTGAATGAGGTACTGGGGGGAGGGGCACTGATCTAGGGAGAAACCAAAGTTCGAGGGAGTACAGGGATGGGGGGAGGAGAATTGTCCAGACTTGACAGGCGGGGACCAGTTCTGCAATGGCCTCTACCATCCTTTGGTCCTGGAAGCCAGGGCTTAGAGGGAACAGAGGGGACAGTGCAAATGTTAGGGGTTTCCTTTCAGGTCCTTCCGTGAGCAGACACTATGATGGAACATAGCGTGGAAGTTGGTGGGATGGCAGGGGAACTCTGAGAACTCTGAGAAAGATACTGCCGAGCTCCTGCCAACCGGCTGGAGAGCTCTAGGAGACTTCGTAATTTCACTGAGCTCAGTAATTTCACTGGAGCTATCTGGGAAGTGCAGGGCCTCTGCTCCAGTGCTGGGGTAGGTCCTGAAAGAAAGGTAGATCTAGAGGCCAGCAGCTCACTGCATTCCTCACACCGGAATGGCGAGTTCTTTCTTGAGGGGAGGTCCAAGGGACGCACATCGAAGGCTATCACAGAGGGGAACCAAGGCATGGTAAATGAAGGGTGTGGGAGCACTTCTGCTCCAGGAGTCAGAAAGAGGAGACTTAGATCCTACTCTCAGGGAGAGCAGAGTCTGGGCCCACAGACAGATGACTGGAGAAGGAACTCTTTTCTTCAAAGTCCCAAGGCTCAGTTCTGTGTAGGCCTCAGTAGTCTGTCATTGTGCAACTTGGCATGTGGGTTATGGTGTGGTGATTCTGGGAGACTCTAGAAAGGGATGACCCCCCCCCCCCCGCGCCCATTTGTTCTCCAACAGCAGCCAGTCTCTTGGTCAAATACTTACTGTAACGTCTTTGAGAATGCGTGTGCACGTGAGCGTGTCCATCTACAAGGGCATGTGACTGTGTGTCCTTGTGTGTAGGCACATCTGCTCCCAGCTGGTGTGTCTGAGAATAGGCCTTGGTTGGGAGGTGGAGTCAGGGGCAAGGTTCTGGGTAACTAGGGGCTGAGAGGGAATGAATGTCATAAAGGGCAGCCAGGACCACAGTCCCAAGGTGTCTCTCAGAGTTCATTCCTGGGCAGTAGACTCCTGTAGGGGTTGGAGCACTCCCACCCCAGGGAGAGCTCAGACTCAGGAGATCACCTCCCCACTTTCCAGCCCTGTGTTCCTGTGAATCGGTGTGTAGCTGATCTCAGGCAGAAATTCTGGAAAAGGAAAATAATGTGGGTGAGACAAGATAGACATGGGGGCTAAGTAACGTAATCGATGTCGTGAGAGATTAGTGTGTGTGTTAAAAATGTAAGGGTATCAATTAAAAAAAAAAAACAAAACCAAAACCCAGAGATCTCTATGTAACTCCTAAACAGCTAAAAGAAGGAAAAATTAAGAAAACTCTACCAAATCAATAAAAGATCATATGTACGGAAAGAAGGTAGATTAGGGACAAGAATATGTGGCAAATAAAAACACAGAATCAAAGATCAGGAATAATTACAAACACTGATTGCCACAGTCCATGTGAATGAAGGAGAATTTAAGATGAAAAGTTTAAGAGAGATAGCTCATATTATTAGAATGTTCAGTCTATCAGGAAGATGTTTGGGATTATTATAGGAGAATTCTAAAACCTGTAAGGAACAGATGATTTTTATGTAATCAAACTGCTCGACAGCAGCAAAGAAGACAGACTGTTTTCCAAGATATTTTATGGGGTATCATCATGCTGATAATAAAACAAGGCATGGAGAGCACCAGAGAAGACGACGATAATTCTGTTTTATAATTTGCTGGATGTTAATAAATAAAGAATTTTATGAATTATGTTAATACATAATTCAATTTCACATTTAATGTTTAATTCACATTCCTACATACACATAGAAGCAGGAATGGAAACAAGGGAGGCACACCATGGCCACTGGGGTGGGGAAAGGCGGGGGCAGGCCTGTTGTCAGCTGACATGCCTCAGACAGGACCCTGCCCGCCACTGCCTGGTGAAGTGGGGGTCCTGCGGGCCCAGGAGGTGTTTCTGCAAAGGCCTGTCTCACCTGCCAGGTGGGAGCCGAGACAGGAGGAGGAAACCCCGACTGGTCACATGGAGGCTGGTCGCTGAACCAGGTGTTCCCAGAAAAGGATGGGCCCAAAGTTGGGCTGATGTGGGCCATAGAAGACAGAGCACAACCTGGGCCTGGAAAATGTCAGGCACAACCATTATCCTGGTCCTTGCAGGGCTGGGGTGAGAGCATCCAGCTGGCTTCCTTTGTCCCATCAGTGGGACATTTGGTCTGACCTGGGGCCTTGGCTACAGCCAGTGTGTGACTTCCAGACTGAAGGGTGGGATCCGGGACTGGGGCTGGGCTGCGGTTGAAGACTGGGCAGGCAGAGCAAGGGACTTAGGGGAGGTGGGGGCAGCCTGTCTCTGGTCCCTGTTCTGTCCCCCACCCCAGCCACCGATGTCTAGCAAGGAGGCCTCTGGGGTCTTTATGGCCTGACTCTGCCCACAGGTGGATAACCATACTCCTTAAATGCATCTTGTTATCATCTTTATTACTGTTATTATTATCAGAACCCCAACCCCAGGCTCTGCCCTCTGATTTCTCTGGGACTGTGTGTGAACACCCTTCCTGTGGCAACAGGCGATATCAGGGTTCCCAGGCCCTCTGCACCTCTCTGCATCGGGTGCAGAGACCCGATGGCAGCCCACATGCTGAGAAGTAGGCAGGTGCACTGTCCCGGGGCAGGGTCTGAGGTCTGCAGTCTGGTGTCAACCAGCTGGGGCCTCCCCGGGAAGCTCCTCCGCTCTCTTCCCTGCCCTCCCCTTCACGTGGTGGGGGGGGACTCTCAGTCCCCAAAGGCCTAGGTCCATGAAATACAGCTTGTCTTTATTTTCTTCAAATTAAATTAATATTGACTTGATCCCCTCATCACAGCAGATTGGTAGAAAATGCAACTTCGGCCTTTCTTCGGTTCCCCAGTGCCTGGTGCTGGGAGAGTACTAGGGAGCCCTTTCCTTCTCTATGCGCCTTGGTTATTGGGCCTTATTGGTTGATTCCAGAACTCTCTTATTAGCCCAGTCTTCGTGGTGCTGAGGTTTTGGGGCCCGAGAAGCTTGGTGGGGCCCGGGGGTCTTTTGTCCGGGGTCCAGCCTCCCTGTATAGAGTGCACCCCTTCTCGAGGTGGGGAATTATGGGTGCAGCTGGGGAGTTTAGTGCTGCTCCAGGAAGGCAGTCCCAGGGAATCCCAAGGAAGTCTTCCCCTTTTCCTTGCCCCTGCAGGGTCAGCTCCCTCCTAGCTTCAACTCTGCCCTGTTGGGAGACATCATCTGCCCAAGAGAGAACTCCCTTCCAGGGAGAACAGCAAAAACCATGTCACGGTCTCCTTGCCAAGTTGGGCCCCACCCCGCCTCTCCCAAGCAGGGCCAGAACTGCTGAGGTGACTGTTTGGAGGAGCTGTGAGTAGCTCCTGCACCAGCCTTTCTTCTCTGGAAGACACTTGGAGAGGGGGTAGCCCTCGGCAAGGGGAAGAACAGGCCTGGGGGGCTGGAGGGGGGCTGGTGACTGGCATCCCCAATGCAGAGAGGAACCAGCTGGGCGGGACCACCTGCGCAGGGCTGGGAACCAGGCCAGGAAGATGCTAGCTGGAGGAGAAGGGAGGTGGGAGGAAGAGAGTTGAGGAAGGAGAAATGGGGGAGGAGGAATGAGCAAGGTTGTGTGTTGAGGGGTGGGTGGGGAGACTGTGCTTAGGAGGCAGGCAGAGGAAAGGGGAGGGAGGAAAGGGATGAGGAGGGCAGGCCAAATGCTGGAGCCGGGGAAGTCTTGTAAAAGGAAGTCTTCTCTGGCAAGCCCATCCCTGCTACCCCCTTTCCTGTTTCATTCAGTTCCTCTGCATTTCACTCCTCCCCTGCTCAGGACAGTAGCTTCCTCATAATCTCCAGCTTCTCCCTGGCTCCCCACTCTCCAATCTCAGCAGCCAGGTTGATTATTCTTATTTTTTTAATTTATTAAGAAGAGCTTCAAAATATACAAAGTGGATAAAATAATGTCATCAGCTTCCTCGTTTCCCCCCTCACTTAGTTCGTTCCCTATGTCCCCACCCCAACCTCGATCATTTGGAAACAAATCACAGATCTATCATTTTATCTGTGAATATGTCAGTATGTCTCTCCAAAGGAATGACCCCAGTAGCACAATACAATTTTACAGCTAACTCTCCATTCTGTAATAGCATTAAATATGCAGTTGTATTTAATTCTATTTTTTGCCTTATAATTTTTTTTTTCTTTTAAAGAGAGAGAGAGAGGGGAGAGAGAAAGAGAGCATGTGCAACAGTGAGGCATGGGAACAAGAGGGGGAGAGGGAGAGAGAGAAAAAATCTTAGGCAGTCTCTAGCATGCATGAAGCCTGATACGGGGCTTGATCTCTCGACTCTGAGCTGAAATCAAGAGATGCGCGCTTAACCAACTCAGTGCCCCTAAATACTTAAAAAAAAAAAAAAAAAAAAGACATTTGTTTAAAGCAGGTTCACACATTATAATTTAGTCTAGAGGTTCCCTCCATCTCTCCTTCCCCTGCAAACTCTCTTTGGAAGAAACGGCGTTGGTCCTGTCCACCTGCTTCCCACAGTCCAAGTGTGCCGATGGCATCCCTGTGCTGTGGTTTAACTTATTTCTCCAAGACTGATGATTTTAAAATACATTTGAAAACAAGCGAGACCCTGTTGCTCTGCAGTTCAGGTGCCTGCGGACCCTGAGTGAGTGCCCCATTGCTGTCCTTCCCCTTCTGGCCTTCTCTCCTATCACACTGGCCTCCCTGCCTTTCCAAGAACCCACAACTAGCCCATTCTTGCTTTTTGGTCTTTACACTGGCTGTTCCCTTCATTGGCATTGCTCTTCTCCGAGTATCTGTCCTGAATCCAAGAGTTCTCCGCCTCCAACTCCTGGGTCCCAACTGGTCTACTTTCCTCCATGATTCTCCCTAAAACCGATAGCTGGTATTACCCTCTGCGTCTCAGCTTTCTAATGCCACCTACTCATGGCTCTAGGGGAAACCCATCTTCCCCCTCCTTAGCCTGGCCTTGGAGGCTGGTCCTGCACCATCCAAGCCTTCTAGAATGCCGTGCTTTTTGTGCCTCAGTCCCTTTGCCTGGGCTGTTCCTTCTGCCAGGAATGTTTTCCTCCACACATTGCTCCATTGCTCGGAGGTGACTTTCTCATGCTTTTGGGCTTGAATTCATATCAGTCATCCCTTCTGGGGAGACTTCTGGAGCCTCTGCTAGGGATGACAGGTTCAGAGTGGGTGTCAGTGAAGGCTGGTTAGCAAGAGAAACGGAGCTCCTCTAGGCCTTTTCTGCTTAGACTTTTTCGTGACTCTAGGCCAGAGCTGACCCTTGACCACAGCTGATCTCTAATTGTGGTCCTGGGCCTCCACCCAGAGCTACCCATGACCCCAGACTGATCCCTGACCCATCTGACCCTTTACCCTTATTATGGGTCTTGACCCAGACTAACCTTTGACACTACTCATGGATCCCAGCCCAGAGTGACCCATGACCCCAGGGTGATATCTAAGTCTGATGACAGGCAAGCTGTCCTAGCTCAGCTTGACTTCTGACCCAGGCAGACCCCTGGCTTAGCTTCTGCTGCAATCCACACTGCCTACCATAGGTTGTGAGAGTGTGTGGCTCACCACAGGCAGGTGGTGTGGGAGCTGCTGAGCCACAGCAGTTCTCCCCCGGTTGAGGGAGAGAACCTCAAAGCTGGGAGCCTTGGGACACCTGGGGGCAGTCCTTTGCCCATCCTTCCCCTCTGGTTCCCAACTCAGGGGGTGCTACTGACCTGGCAAGACACTTTGAGGCCAGGCATCAGGGAGGGGAAAACTGGCCGGACCAGCCCACACCTCTGTTTGCACAGGTCTGGGTAAAAATAACCTCAGCTATGCAAGCCTCTCTCACTTCCTCCTTATCCTGGATCCTGCCCAGGCCCAAGTCGCTTGCCAGCTGTATCTGCCCGTAGGTCTCTTCTCGCCTGGGATGGGACAGGGGTCCAGGCAGCTTCAGTAACTCTGCTGCAGTCCATGTAAACCCTGACATCTGCTGCTGCCTCTGAGAAGCCACCCTGGGTTGACTATTAGCTCTCAGTTCATGGTGGTTCCACGTATGAGACGTATCTCCCCTTGGGTTAAAAGTGACATATCTGTCCTCTGCCTTGAAGGAGGAGGATTTGGTTGGGGAGAGGAAGCAAGGAGGAAGCCCAGCCCCTGCCCTGGGATCCCCCAGGCTGGCCGGAGAGACCAGAATCTTCGATAGGGATGAGTCTAAGTGGGGGCTGCAGGCTTGGCCAGGCTTGGACTCTTGGGGTGGTGCAGACTAGAGGGAGGGGTTCAGTGGGAACCATGCACTGAAGGAAGCGGAGGACCAGGGAGGGGTGATGGGGGAGGAGTGTGTGAGTGTGCATACGCCTGTGTGCACGCGCATGTGTAACCTACAGTGGGGGAACAGGAGGAGCCAGAGAGCAGAGGCCTTGTGGGTTCGAACTGAGACCACATCTGAGGGTGACTCGGCCCCACCAGAGGACTGTGAGGGGGTTTCTGCCCCAGGAAAGTACAGAACTGTGTGTATTAAAAAAATGTCCCACCCCCCGTCTAGGGAAAGTGTCAACCGGCTTCACCTGGGGCCAGAACCTGGTTGGGGTCTTGGTCCCCCGTCCACATGGAGGGGCTGGCTGTGTTTTACCATGGCCAGGCTGCTCTCACCTGGCACCAGTTGGCCACTCAGCTGCCGCAGTCATTTCCTCAGTCGTCCGACCGTGTGAGAGAACATCCATGTAGGACACACCCATCATCATCCAGTGGCTTGCTGGTAAAAACCCCTTGGTTATTGGGGTGGAAACCGCAGCTTCTCTACTCTCAGCCTATGTGGTTCAGTGATGGGATGGAGCTCATCCGCCATTCTGGCTCCGGGCGTGGGTACTTGGCCCAGACCTGGCCAGTGAGAGCCAAGCTGGTGGTCACATGCTTCAAGCTGAGCCAATGAGCATCAGCCCTGGAAACTCTGCCAGAACTTTAGGAAAGAAGGAAGCTTTTTTTGGCTATTACGCCAGGAAAATATAAGCCCTCTGCTGCGGTGGCCCTATTTACCTGCTTGAGATTTGAGCCAGTACACACAAAATGAGATCCAAGAGATGGTGAGATAGATTTCGGATGACATTATTTGAGTGCTTGGATCCAGCTGTACCGAAAGCTCGTCTCTCCGTGGACTTCTAGGTTTCTGAGCTATACATTCCTCTTGGCTTAAGGCAATGTCACAGGAACCAGAAAGAATTCTAGTACTTCAACCCCGCCTGCTCCTAGTGCCCTAATTGTTCAGGGAGAGCAGAGCACAAAAGCCCACCCTGGGGGGGTTGGGGCAGGGGAGAGTGAAATGTGCCTGTGGCTTGTTTTAGCTCTAACCAAGAGACACATTGCCTCTGAATCTTCATGTTGGTCTCTGCTCCTGATCTCTGGAGCCTCTCCTGCATCTGGTACTTTTTCTTTTTTAATAGTGAGAGGCTCTGCTGCATCGCCATAGGGGGTGGGTAGGGCCGGTGTTCCCCAGTGCCTCTCCCTTAGTTCTGCCTGGACCTGCTGCCCTTACATGGTGAGGGGAGTGGGGAGCTGGCTCTCCACGTCTTCTCCAGCCCAATCCCACCTGCCTGTCAGGAGGAAGAAATGCTAAGAGTCTGCGTGTGGAAAACAGTCAGGCTTCCCATGGATGAGAATGCAGATTTCCATTTATTTATTTGGCGGGAATCATTTCCATATGAGTGGTGGAGAGAGGGAAGGACAGGTGGGAAGAAAGTTTTATTTATTTCTTAAATTTTTTATTAATATTTTTTCACATGGGGAGGAAGTTGTCCGTGCTGGATTAATTAGGATAGGGCTTCAGCTGCGTGTGATAAAGACCAAAAGAACAGTGACTTAAATAAGATGGAAGTTTGTTTCTTTGGAACATGAAAGCCAGAGCTGGTATGGAGGTCCTTCCTGAAATGTTAAGGGCCCAGGATCCTTCCATTTGGCTGCCCTGCTGTCTCTTGGCTTTTAGCTTGGTCAGTCATGGCCATTAGTTTGTGAGAGCTGCTATAACCCAGGACCACAAACTGGGTGGCTTTAACAACACAAACTTACCATCTCACAGATCTGGAAGCTAGAAGTCTGAGGTCAAGGCATCCTTGGGGTCAGTTTCTTCTGAGACTGCAAGAGAGACTCTGTCCGATGCCTCTGGCCTAGCTTCTGGTGGCAGCTGGCAATCTTGGGCATTGCTTGGCTTGTTGAAGCATTACTCCAATCTCTGCTTTTGTCGTCTCCAGGTGCTCTCCCTGTGGGTGTGTCTGTCTCCAAATTGCCCCTTTTATAAGCACACCAATCATATTGCCTTAGGGCCTATGCCAATGACCCCATTTTAGCTCAATTATCTCTGTAAAGACCCTGTCTCCAAATAACATTAGATTCTGAAGTATTAGGGGTGGGACTTCAGCCTATGAATTTTTAATTTTTTTATTTGTTTTTATTTGACAGACAAAGATCACAAGTAGGCAGACAGGCAGGCAGAGAGAGAGGAGGAAGCAGGCCCTCTGCAGAGCAGAGAGCCCGCAGAGATGCGGGGCTCCATCCCAGGACCCTGGGATCATGACCTGAGCCGAAGGCAAGGCTTTAACCCACTGAGCCACCCAGGCGCCCCTCAGCATATGAATTTTGGGTGGATGCAATTCAACCTATAACAGTTATCCTATGTTGTATAACAAGTTACCCCTAAACTTAGTGGCTTAGGGAAATCATTTATTATCTCTCCTGGCTTCTGCAGGTCAGGAATTTGGGAGCAATTTGGCCAAATGGTTCTGGCTTGAGATCACTCATGGGGCTGCAGTCATCTCCTCCCTTCCCCCATCCCTCCCAACCTTCCCAAACTACCCCCCCACTCCCCAGTCCACAGTGCTGCTTGACGGATCCTCAAGGCACTGTGTCTCACTTCCCCCAGGGTGAGGGGTCCAAGAGACCAAGACGGAGAAAGCTACCGTGCCTCTTCTAACTAGTCTTGGAAGTCACACCCAGTCACTTCTGTCACATTCTATGGGTCATACTGGCCCCTCCCGATTCAGTGTGGGAGGAGGCTGCACAGTGGCTTGCACACAGGAAGTGAAGATCCTTGTCCACATGGCCGATGGCGGCTCACCACCACTTCTGCTTTTTACTCAGCAGGAAGGACCGAGCACTCCTTCCTGGTGACAGAGTGACTTGGAGGTAACCTAGTCCCCTGGGGAGACATGTCTTCGGGCTTCCTGTGGGATATCACTTGCCACAACTTAGTCATGGCCACACGCAGTGCAACACGCAGCTGGGAAATGTGGCCTTTATCAGGGCAAGCATGTGCCCTTGCTTCAAAATTCTGTTACTGTCTTAATGTGAGTTTCTCTGAGAGCAGAACCTGGGACAGTGGATAGAGAAAGCCAGTTTTTCCCTTGTCAGTAGGGAAAGCCCCAGTCCTCTACTCCTTGTGGGTTTCCCTTACTACTCAAGCAGAGCACTTCCCTTCGGACGCTTTTGGTCACCAGTGTTCTGGGTGGGGTTTCCCTACCAAGCAATTTTGTGACACCAGCTGCGTGTCCTACGATTTAACTCTGTTTTGTCACTTCCATTTGAAGATAGCCTCAGATCCCACTGGTTAAGGCTCCGTCCCATGAGAACACCCACCACACTTCCGATGCCAATTTGCCCGGTTCAGGTTGTCACCTCGGCTTTTCCTAATCACCGTTCCTGTGCCCTGTCCTTGTGTTATATTAAATTGATGAAGTGCTCACAGAACTCAGGGAAACACTTTCCCCAGTTAGTTAAAGAATATGACAAAGGATTCAGATGAACAGCCAGAGGAAGAGATAAATAGGGCGAGGCCTGGGAGGGTCTCTAGAGCAAGAGCTTCTGTCCCCGAGGAGTTGGGGTACGTCACCCTATGGGTCCATGGATGTATTTGCAAACCCAGGAGCTATCCTGACCCTGTACTTTTGGGATTCTTACAGAGGGCTCCTCACATGGGCATGATTGATGGATCATTAACTCCATTTTCAGTGCTCCTTCCTTCCTTCCTTCTTTTTTTCTTTAAAGATTTATTTATTTATTTTTTAGGGAGAGAGAGCATGAGTGGGAGGGACAGAGGGAGAGGGAGTACGAATCTTAAGCAGATGCTGCACCATGCAGGACTCGATCTCACAACCCCTGAGATCAGGACCTGAGCAGAAACCCAGAGTCAGACGCTTAACTGACTGTGCCACCCAGATGCCCCTCAGTGCTCCTTCTTAAGAACATGGTGGGCAGGGCTGAAAATTTCAAGTTTCTAATTATGGCTTGGTCTCTCTGGTGAGCAGTCCCTATCTAGGAGCCATGCAGCCACCCACTGGAGTTGTCACACCAGCACAGGCAGGAAAGTTGGGTGCAGTTTATTTGGGAGGTGATCCTATGGGACTGGAGGAGGAGGGCAGAGAGTTGGCTCTTGAGGCCTCTGCTTTAGGGGATGGGGGCTCAGCTCAGCAAAGACCTCCCAGAGAGGTCATGCTGGAGGTCGGAAGCTGGGCTTTCGATGTGGGCTCCAACCTGGGAAATAACTCTCCTGTACTTCCTAACTCTACCAATCCCCCCCGCTCCCGTCTCCTGGCTCCATGGCTTTGGAGACAGTGCTGAGACAAAGGGAGAGATCTCTGTGCTTTGGAAGTGGGATGCTAAAAGCTTACCCAGGACTGTCGACCACAGCTGTGGCTGTGATCAGAGGAGGGACCCCCCAAAGCACCTGTTCCACCATAGAAGAAGTAGAGAACAGTTAGGGGAGCCACTGTGGCATCTTTGACCGAGATAGTCTGCTGATTTTGCCTGCGTGCTACCCAAAGTGCCTGAGCACAGGAATCTATCTGGGCTATGAGGTTTGAGGGGCTGCTGTTAGCCCCTGTCTCCTTAGAGCTGGCGCTGTAGGCTCACTCTAGTTCCTGTCCTGGGGCTTACTTCTTGGCCCTGTCTCACCAGCCCTAAAGGACAGCCGATGTGGACCACCTCCAGGAAACCCTGGAGCTTGATCAGTCCCTGGCCCCCAACAGGAAAATTGAGGGCTTCTTTGTGGGACCAAAACCCCAGTCCAGGGGACCACAGACATTCCCCTTAGGATCTCACCTTCCACTCCATCCAGCTAGGGATCCTCTTCGGCCAAGATCCATGCTGGGCATAATGGAAACATTCAGAAATGGAAGACAGAGTACAAGTTAAAAAAGGTAAGGGAGGGGCACCTGGGTGGCTCAGTGGGTTAAGCCTCTGCCTTCAGCTTAGGTCATGATCTCAGGGTCCTGGGATCGATCCCCGCATTGGGCTCTCTGCTCAGCCGGGAGTCTGCTTCCCCCCCAACTTCTTTCTGCCTCTCTGCCTACTTGTGATCTCTTTGTCACATAAATAAATAAAAATCTTAAAAAAGAAAAAAAAAAGGTAAGTGGAAGGAAGAGAGGGAACAAAGCCTTCTCCTAGTCTGACTTCCCAGCTCCCATCCCAGAATGCTCATTTCTAGCACTCCTGGTCCCTCTCCACAAGGGTTGAAAGAGGACCCCTCCAGGTTGGAGTTTACCCCTTCCCTCTCCCCTGGGGAGTGGGGGTCACTCTGTGGCAGGGGCTGGAATCTTGTCACTGTCATGGACCCTCTGGTGAAGCCTGTGGACTCTGGTTAGGGTGATATTTTTAAAACATTAAAAATAAAACATAAAGGATTGCAAAGGAACTCACTTGAAATAAAACACAAATTGGTGTCGTCATCATCTGTTCCCTGTATTTCTTTTTTTTTTTTTTAAGATTTTATTTATTTATTTGACAGAGAGAGATGACAAGCAGGCAGAGAGACAGGCAGAGAGAGAGGAGGAAACAGGCTCCCTGCTGAGCAGAGAGCCTGATTTGGGGCTCAATCTCAGGACCCTGGGATCATGACCTGAGCCGAAGACAGTGCTTAACCCACTGAGCCACCCAGGCATCCCTGTTCCCTGTATTTCTTAATTCACATATCAAATGACAAGACCTAGCAACAGGCTCAATAGCTGCAGTGACTAAAAATATTTTTTAAAGATTATTTATTTATTTATTTATTTATTTTAGAGTGTGTGGGAGGGGCTGAAGAAGAGGAAGAGTGAGAATCTGAAACGGACTCCATGCTGAGTGTGGAGCCTGATGCAGGACTCAATCTCATGACCCTGAGATCACGACCTGAGCCGAAACCAAGAGTGGGATGCTCAACCAACCAAGCCACCCAGGTGCCCCTTTTTAAAAATTGTTTTTCAGAGATTTATTTATCTGAGAAAGAGAGAGGATAGTTACTTTATTTATTTATTTTTAAGATTTTATTTATTTATTTGACAGAGAGAGGTCAAAAGTTGGCAGAGAGACAGGCAGAGAGAGAGGGGGAAGCAGGCTCCCTGCTGAACTGAGAGCCCGATGCAGGGCCCAATCCCAGGATCCTGAGATCATGACCTGATCCGAAGGCAGAGGCTTAACCCACTGAGCTACTCAGGCACCTGAGAGGATAGTGACTTTAAAGCGGGGATGAGAGTGGGTGACATTTTGAGGCCTCTCCGCTGGCGGGGAAGTGAAATGAGAATATTTGGGATTTCTGTTAAGTCACAGCTCCTGCAGGTACCACTGTGTGTTCTTGCCTACATGCATAGCGGAAGAAAATGCTGAATTTCAGTTAAAAGTTAGGGGGAATAAAGTTGCCATTTTCTCCCACCCTAAAATATGGACCCCCCTGATTTCTATTTATGTATTCTTTGGGGGTCAGTGGACCCAGGGGTAAAATGCCCTGTTCTCTGGGGAGCCTCACCCAAGATGGGTCGCCTTCTCAGGCCTCGTGGACCCTTCCTTGCCTGGACTGGTTGTTGTTGGTACGGATGAGGTCGGAAGAAATTCTAGCCCGTGTGCATCCAAACCATGGGGCTGGGTGGGAAACTCTAGCCTCCTGATCCTCATGGCTTCTAGGCAACAGCAAAGCTAGCAAAGTCAGCCCCGCTTTGGGCTGGGAGCTCAGTCGGGAAGGATAGTGCTGTTGTGGAAGGTGAGTGCAGTCAGGGCCGCCAGAATGCTGAAGAGCCTTAGGGAAAAGAGAGAGGGCATTTTTGATGGGCTTTAGGAAGGTGTGGCTGGGACACTGGCCTGTGAGAGTCAAGTGCGATTTGCATGGTGGTGGAGGATTGCACCAGCAGGAGACACAGCATGTTTCTGTGAGGCCACTGCTGGAGAGTCGGGAGGGCGGGACAGTAAGAAGGGAGGTCGGGCCAGGCACAGGCACAGAGATGAGCAGGCAGGCAGGCTGGGCCCCAGCTCCACAGTGCTGAGCCCGCAGGCATTTCCTCATGTGGACACCACCGGGAGAGCCGGTCCGGCCACCAGTCTGCATCTTGGCTTTAGGACAGTGAGATGCAGAAGTGCCAGCTGCCAGACCCTCTAGCTGGAAGCCACTGCCCTCATTAGCTAGTGTGGGATCAGCTGCTTTGAGGCTCAGCAACCCACATGTCTTAGAGTTTGTAAATCTCCAGATTAAAAAACGAGTTGCAACATTTGCCTTAAGCCTGGCTCATGCATGTCCATGTCCGGGCTTGTGGCATTTCTTGTGGGGGCTGTGGAGGCGAGTCCCAAGGGATGTGGGTGGGGTGTGTGTCCTGGGACCCTGGCTATGCCTGCCCCCACTGTATGCATCCTTGAATGCATTTCCCAGGAGTCTCTAGAGGAGTAGAGAAGAACAGGCCCCGGGACTGGCTGGAGGCTGTGGACAGGAGGCCCAGCCTCCTTCAGCCTCAGCATCCCCTGAGAGGGGTCAAGGCTCGACCAGACTGGATCACTTCATTCCAGTCCTGACCCCAGAGATGCTTGCTGGCCTTGGTGGCTCTTTATCAGCATCTTGGCTCTGTCTCTTGTCCACTCCCCAGCCCATTGTAGATGCCTGGCTCCAGATGTCCTCTCTGACACCTCCGTCCTCCACAAACCGCCCCAGCCCCCAAGTCTTTCCACAGCCTGCCTCCCCACCCTCCCTACTGCCTGTCAGAGAGGGCTTTCCAGAACATACAGCAGATGGGGCCACTCCTCTGCCCCTCCAGTCGAGGTCTCCCACTGCCCAAAGAACACAGTTCCTTATACTGACATCCTAGCTCCCTTGCTTTTGAAGTCACGTAACCGAACACTTTATCATGGGGGGGGGGGTGGGTGCATGAGGGAGCAATGCAGTAAGCCTTCTCGGCTTGAGTTTCAACTCTACCACATGTCAGCTGTGTGACTTTGGGCAAGATGCTTAACTTCTCTGCACCTCAGTTTCTTCATCTGTAAAATGGAGACAGTTAAGAGTCCCCGCATCTGGGAGTGGGTGAGGATTAAATGAGCTAGCTTATGTAAAACATGTAGCACTTTGCTTGGCATATAGTACGTTCTCTGTAAAAGGTAGCCCTTATCACCGGCTTCAGGCTGCCCTCCTTCCACTCCCACTGTGGCCCAATATTCTGTCACCTGCTAACTGCCCTCAATCTCCCAATGACTAGAAGTTCCATCAAGACTTCCCAGTGCTGGGACACCTGGGTGGCTCAGACGGTTATACATCTTACCTTCGGCTTAGGTCATGATCCCAGAGTCCTGGGATCGAGTTCCACGTCGGGCTCCCTACTCAGCCGGGGGTCTGCTTCTCCCTCTCCCTCTGCTCCTTCCCACTGCTCATACTCTGTCTCTGTCTCTCAAAGTAATGAATAAAACCTAAAAAAAAAAAAAAAGAAAAAGAAAAGACTTTCCAGGGTAGCCCTCTATTTGTTATCTATAGCTGTGTGACCAATGACCACAAACTTAGCAGCTTAAAACAATGAATATTTATTATCTCACAGTCTCTGTGGGTCATGGGTCTAAGCATGGTTTGCTGGGTCCCTCCTAACTCAGGGTTTCATGAAGCTGTCAGCCAAGCTGTCAGCCAAGGCTGTGGTCTTATCTGAGGCTTAATTGGGGAAGGATTGACTTCTGAGAGTGCAGAGTTGTTGAAAGGGTTAAGTTTCTTGTAGCTTGGGACTAAGGGCCTCATTTTCTTGTTTGCTGCTGGGGGACCTTTCAGGTTGCTAGCTAGAGGCTGTCATCAGCATCTAGAGGCTGTCTGGGTTTCTTGCCACACATGGCTGCTTGCTCCCTCAAAGCCAGGAACGGAGAGAGACAATAGCAAGATGGGCACTATATTCTTTTTTTTGTTCAGATTTTATGTATTCATTTGAGAGAGAGAGTGTGTGCATAAGCATGAGCGGGGAGTGGGAGGGGGTGGAAGGACAGAGAAAGAGGGAGAAGCAGACTCCCTGCTGAGCAGGGACCCCCCCCCCTGCCCCCACAATGGGACTCAATCCCAGGATCTGGATATCATGACTGAGCCGAAGGCAGACACTTAACTGACTGAGCCACCCTGGTGCCCGCAAGATGGGTACTATAATCTCATTTTACACACTCACACACTTTCCACCACTTTTCCTATATGCTATTAGTTAGATGCAAGGCACAGGTCCCACCCAAACTCACATGGAGGGGATCACACAAGGCATCTACACCAGGAGACAGGGGTCTCGGGGGACCACCCGTCTGCCACAGGCTCCCACGTTCTCTCTCTACTCATGCAGCTCCTTCTGTCAGGAAGTTTCTCTGCATTCCTGGGTCCAACTTGCTCCCTCCCTCCCAATGTTTCCTGAGCACCTACTCCGTGCCAGCATCTGGGCTGGATTCTGGGGGTACCCACATGACTGAGACAGTCCAGCCCATCAAGTTTTCCCTGCCCAGAATTCTCAGCTCAAATGTTTAATACAATACTTGTTCCATTGCTATGCATAATGCCATAATTGCACAATGAATGGTGTAAACACCCTTCTTAATGGGCTCAGATTTCTTTGGGGTCATGGCCTCTCCAATGTCAGAGCCAAGTCTGGGTCAGGTTTGGGACTTGGTCTCAGGTCAGACTTGAGAATAGAGCCCTGACTACGTTAGAAAGGGGCTGGGCTTTTTTTCCCCCCAGGTCTACCAATGAGAATGGATCAATTTGTTTTCAGCAACTAGCACCAATATTTTCAGAAGCAGTGTGTCCAAAGCTGTTGAGACTCTGTGTTCTGGTCACGAAATATGGTGGCTGCTAACTGCAGGGGAATGGAGGTCCAGTCCAGCTGTCAGCAGGGTCTTATTTTTCATACTCAGCAAAGCTCTCTACTGATCAAGGGGAATTGCAAGTTATTCAGGGACCGTCCAGTCCCTTTGCCCCTTTTGGCTCAGAAAAAGGAGTGCAAAGTTCCTGTTGGACCAGAACTTTGTAGGTGAGGGTTGTGTCTGGGCTTGATCATCTCCATTAAGATGGAATTTCACAAACTCCCTGTGAGAAGGGGTCTGCTGGTCCAGTTTTCCCTGTGGTGTGAGAATGAGTAGAGGGTGACAGATCAGGGGACTGCTAGGGCAGGGAGCAGAACTGAGCAGGTGTTAAGGGGAGCTTAGGCCAGGCCCTGGGCCATGTGTATGTTTGTGCCCATTATACTGGTGAAAGAACTGAGGCTAGGGAAGGGAGAAGGTCCTGGGGAGGGTCACATGAGGAGTCAGGTTGAACTTCCCAGTCCCTTCTCTCACTCCTGCTTTGTGATCATGGCCCTTAGACCCTCCATATACTTGGCGTTTTTCTACCATTCTGGGGAAATAAGATGAGGTTGAGAGATCCTGGTGGCCTCAGGACTGAGAATGCCTTTGCGAAGGTACAAGGTGTCCCCGTTTTGGAGAGGGTTGGGGGCTTCAGGTCCCAGGAAGACATCTGGTGGTTTGGAGGAGGGTTTAGCCCCCAGACCCCATGCCACAGAGCTGGAGCATCCTTGGAGGAACCAACAGAAGGCAGACGTGAAGAGCCAAGGGGCAGTATCCAAATGAACAGCCGAAGAGATTGTCTGCCCACCTCTGAGGAAGCCGAAGCCCACGGAGGATTCAGAGCTTCAAGTACACAGAGTGGGGCTGGGCTAGGACTTGGGGTTCTTTCTTCTCTTGGGATGGACTTTTGGAGGCCCAGGGGCCCAGGATGGCCCTACAAGCTCCTGATCCGCACATGAAGGTTCTCCCCATTGGCTGATGAGGTTCTGGGTAATCGAATGTTTTGGTTAATGGAGACCCATCACTTCAACTATAGATGAACTCAGAGCCCCACAAAGCCTTACTGACCTGGTGGATGGCCAAGCCATTTCTGTGGCGGTGGCCTGGTCCCATAGCACTGGGAACATAACCACCTACTGCCCTGGGGAGGTGTGCCAGTGTGGTGACATGCCAGAGGGTAATTGGTCCCTGTCCTCTCAGAGCTCCCTGCTGAGGCCTGGAGTGTCTGCCCTGAATAAGAGGGCACACATTTCTGCCTGGGAGAGCGGGGGTGCCGACCAGCCCCACCACCCACACCCACACAAAGCCTGGGAGTTGTGTAACAGCTTTTCCTTGGAGCCTGAGGGAACCGGCAGGAAGGACAGGGAGTAAATTAGCTTTGTCACAGAATGGGTTGTTGTTTTTTTCTGTCAAAGGCCCAATCGGAAAGGATCAGAGGCAAACCCACCTTCCCAGGAGCCTAGTTCCAAGGGCTGGGCGCTCCTTAGTGCCAGAGAGGAGTCAACAGGTCCTTTGTGCTCGGGAGTGGGACGCTGCCTGGGAGGGAGGCTCTCCCAAGAACCCGGATGAAACTGGATTGTCCAAGAACAGGGGTGGTGGAGACTTTAGTCTGAGGGTCAGGCTGGGGGTTGGTGACTGCAGGGAAGTGCTGACTTTTTGGGATCTGAAGCAGTGGGTCAGCCTCAGGGTGGGGCAAGGCCAGTGTGCAGATGTGAAAACCAGAAGTGAACACCCTCAGACTTAAAATGTTTACTCCATCCATGGGACTTGGAGGTCCCAGGGATTTGGTGATTCCAGGGGCAGGAGCCTTAGTTAGCTGCACTGCATGATGGGGTGCCCACCCAGATCCCCTTTTTCCTTCCATCTCAGCCTCTGTAAATGGGGTTCTGATGGCTCGTAGCCTTCTCTGGAGAACTGCCTTACACCAGTGGGAAATATATCAGAGCGTTATACCTCCCATCCCCAGGAGCTGTTCGGGGCCAAAGACCAACAAATACAGGGGATTAAAAAAATAGTCTGCCTTCTTGACAAGGGTGGGACCAACTCTGGTGCATTTCCCGCCCCAGTGCTCCTGTGGGGTCAGAGTGAACTTGAACCTGTTGAAACCATCCTAGCTCTGCTCCTCCCCTGCCCCATCCTGCTTCACCTGTTTCCCTTCTCCTGAGTCCCTCCCTCAATAAACCCCATCTCAGGCTCTGCTTCTGGGGACTCTGACCTGACATTGACCAATATGACTCCTTACCCATCTTCGTGAGCGGGTTTGAGTCAGAAAAGTAGTGAGCATGAATTTAAAAGAAAAAAAAAAAAGAACTCTGAAATCACCACAGTGATCCAGCAGGTCATGGCTTGATTTGTGGCTATCTCAGATTGTAGGAGAAACTTACAGCCCTAGGATCGTCTGGTTGATCATGGGTGGCTTTGAGATGGTGGGTTTTTTGCGGGGGGTGGGTGGGTAGGAGAGTTGAGATCCTTAAAAAGGAGAGTTTCTGGTGTTTGAGAGCTCTTGACTCCTGGGCACCAAGAGGTGTACTGCTTTCTGGAGGGGCCGGGAACACATAGGCCATTCCCCATATCCCTCCCGGGAGGTCTGGTCTTGTGCTGTGTGGGCTTCTGTCCCAGTGGTCATAGTGACTGTCATCTAAACTGGAGTGAGCAGCCTGTCAAAAGCCAGAGCAGTTGAATTCTGAGCCAAGATTCCTGTTTCCCACTCCAGTGCAGGGACTCTCCTGAAATTAGAAGGATGGGCTGGCTCCGGGCTCTGTGGTTATCTTGGCATTGCCATTGGTGCAGCTTCCACCCCTTCTGGACCTCATCATCCTCACTTGTGAAATGAGGGCATTTAAGGGAAGGAGAGATGGCGGGAGGGAGGAGAGAAGAGTTACAGTTATCGATCTGCTCAGCAGAACCCAAGTTCCCTTGAGCTATTTGTTGGCTTGGAATTTGACCCATTCATTGGCAGGTGAGGTAGAGGGCATGCCCTTGCTTGTCAATGGGGGGATATCTGGTTTGGGGCTCAGGGCTCTGATATGGAATATATGGGGGAAGGGAGGATGTACGGAGGTGACTAAAAGTGGTACTGAAGTCTGTTCTGAAAGCACCTCCACTATCTCTGCCTCAGTGTTTGAATTCAATGTCTCAAGGTCAATCTTGCCCTGAATTCTCAGGCATGTGGGATAAGGTGTCCAAACTGGGACACTTAAAAACATTTTTTATTGTGATAAGATACATAGAACATAAATTTTATCATCTTAAGCATACAGTTCAGTGATATTAAGTACTTTCATGATGTAGTATAACCATCAAAGCCATCCATCCCCAGAACTCTTTTTATCTTATAAAACTGAAATTCTGGATCCATTAAACAGTGATCCCCTCATACTCCTAACCTGGCAACTACCATTCTTTCTGTTTTGACCACTCTAAGTATCTCACATATGTGGAATCACACTTTTTTTTTTTTTTTTTTTTTGGTGATAGACTGATTTCACGTAGCATAATGTCCTCAAAGTTCATTCATGTTGTGGTATAGGTCAGAATTTCCTTCCTTTTTTAGGCTGAATGATATTCCATTACATGAATATACCACATCCTGCTTATTCAGCCATGCACTGATGGACACTCGGTTTGTTTCCATGTTTTAGCTGTTTCAAATAACCCTATTATGCACATAGGTGTACAAATCTCTCTTCTAGGTCCTGTTAACAATTCTTTTGGGTACATACCAGAAGTCAAATTGCTGGATCCTACGATAGTATTATTTTTAGTTTTTGAAGAACTGCCATACTGTTTTCTTTAGCAGTTGCCCCATTTGACATTCCCACCAACAGTGTGCATAAGGGATCCAATTTCTCCATATTCTTGCCAATCATCCTGACTGGTGTGGGGTAGTATCTCATTGTGGTTTTGATTTGCATTTCCCTAGTGATCAGAAATGTTGAGCACCATTTATTGGTCACATACATAACTTTTGGGGAGAAATTTCTATCCCACTCCTTTGCCCATTTTTGTGAATTTTGGGGGGAGGGAGTTCTCTATATATTTAGGAGTTCTCTGTATATTCTGGATCTTAATCCCTTATCGCATATATGATTTGTAAATATTTTCTTCCATTTTGTGGTTTGCCTTGTTACTCTGTCGGCAGTGTCTTTTGATGTACTAAATTTAAAAATTTGCATGAAGTTCAATTTTTCTATTGTCATCAGTGCATTTAGTGTCATTCATAGCCGAGAAATCACTGCCAAGTCCAACGTTGTGAGGCTTTTTCTCTGTGTTTTCTTCAAAGAGCTTTGTAGTTTTAAGTCTTGTATTTAAGTAAACTGGGGCAGTTTAGGGAAATAAAAGATTTATTTATTTGAGAGGGAATGGGGGTGGTGGGAAGGACAGAGAGAGAGAGAGGGAGAAAGTGTCCCAAGCAGACTCTGTGCTGAGCACGGAGCCTGACACAGGGCTCAATCTCATGACCCTGAGATCACCATCCGAGCTGAAACGAAGGACAGAATGCTTAACAGACTGAGCCACCCAGGCACCCCAAACTGGGACAATTTTGAGACTGAACAGGGATGCTTTTTTTTTTAAAAAAAGTTTTAATTCACATATGATTAAGGTACAGGGTTATATTAGTTTCAGGTGTACAATAGAGTAATTCAACAATTTTTTAAAAAAGATTTAATTTATTTATTTGACAGAGAGAGATGACAAGCAGACAGAGAGGCAGGCACAGAGAGAGGAGGAAGCAGGCTCCCTGCCAAGCAGAGAGCCCGATGAGGGGCTCGATCCCAGGACTCTGAGATCATGACCTGAGCCGAAGGCAGTGGCTTAACCCACAGAGCCACCCAGGCGCCCTAATTCAACAATTCTATACATTACTTAGTGCTCATCATGATAAACATACTTACTCCCCTTCACCTACTGCATCCATCCCCCCACCCATCTCTCCTTTGATAACCACCAGTTTGTTCTCTATAGCTAAGGGTCTGTTTGTCTGTCTCCATTCTCCTTTGCTCATTTGTTTTGTTTCTTAAACTCCACATAGGAGTGAAGTCTTACACTATTTGTCTTTCACTGACTTATTTCACGTGGCATTATACTCTCTAGCTCCATCTGTTGTTGCAAATGGCAAGATTTCATTCTTTATGGCTGAGTAATATTCCATTGTATACATATATCACACCTTCTATATTGAAAGGGAAGACTTTAAATGGTGATGTATTTAAAATTATTTATGTATTGACCAACAAACTGATTCTATTTTATCGGCAGACCCATTTCATTGTCATTAATGGATTAACTTCAAATATGAATTTCTCTCTAAAAGTAACCTATGTCCATGTTCATTAAAACAAAAACTTCATATTGATTATGTGAACATTAAAAATAGTCTAGGGGTTCCTGGCTGGCTTAGTTGGTAGAGTATGCAACTCTTGATCTTGGGGTTGTGAGTTTGAGCCCCACGTTGAGGGTAGAGATTACTTAAAAATATAGCATATCCCTCCCAACATCTGGGGCTGTCTCCACATCCATTGAAGCTGTGGGAGCTAGAGTGAGTGCCCAAGTAGAAAGGAGCACTCTTTCAGCTGGATATTCCCTCAGAAAACCAACCATATTCTCACCCTATCATGGTGCATGAAATGGATTTCACTGCTGGAGATGCTAGTGCTTCCAGCACTTACCTAATACAGTGTTTCAACACTATGTGAAAACAGCTTCCTGGTGCTTAAAGGACAACCATGAAAAATAGTGGAGATGTAAACTTCCCAAACTGGAAAGTGGTCCCACCAAGATTCACCTAATTGGAATCGACATTTAAATGGCAGAAATGGAAGATATTTGCCCTTCTACTCCCAACATGCACATTCTAAATATTAAGAGACATGATTATCAAATATGCATGAAACAACAAAAAACTAGGGGTTCCTAGGCGGTTCAATGGGTTAAGCATCTGCCTTCGACTCAGGTCATAATCATGGGGTTCTGGGATCAAGTCCCTCATTGGGCTCCTTGCTCAGTGGGGAGTTTCTCCTTTTCCCTCTGCCAATCCCTCTGCTCATGCTCTCTCTCTTAATTAAATAAATATAATCTTAAAAAAAAAACCCACGCAACTTATGAAGATAAAAAAAGGTACCTTTAGAAAGACAAAACCTGGGAGATACCACCTTAGCTAAGAGATCAATGTTAACATCACCAGTAATGGGAACAAATTGGCATCTTTTACCTCCTGATGTGATCTTGGAGACCTATCATTTATGTAGTAGTCTTGCCAGTAAACACATTACCTGAATCATGAGGCAACAATCAGACAAACCCAAACTAGAGGACATTCTGCGCAGTGAGCCCGTACTCTTCAAAAATGTCAAAGACACAAAAAACAGAGTGAATATTGCTTACAAATTCGACTAAATACACATGGCAGCTAAATAAATGATCCTGAATTGGATCTAAGAGTTGGGGAAGAAATTGCTCTAAAAGCCAGTATTTGCCCATTTTGTAGACAAAGATGAGTCTGAGCAGCATTTTGGAAAGAAGCAATGTTAGAACAAAGAAGCTCAGTCTCAGATGTTCTGCTCTAAAGTAACTTATTACTGCTTTTTAGAATAACTAGAGACGAATGAGAACAAAGACACTCAGAAACACATTTTCTTCTCAACTCTACCTACTTGTGACATAGGCAAAGGAAGATGACTCAAACTGCATTTGAGAAAACAAACAGTTATAAGTGGAAACAAACCCAGTCTCTGAAATTCTTCTCAAAAGTAGCTACTTACTGTTTGTCAGAAAACAGATCTGAATGTAAGCTTTATCTGGGCAAGAAAGCTAAGAAACACATTGTTAACTAACTTTTAAAAAATTGTGAGTTAGAGCCAGTTACGATGACTCTAGATAGCAATTTTTATTTCGGTATTTGAAAATGTTTTATTTCAAGATAATTACAGATTCACATGCAGTTGTAAGAAAGAATACAGAGAGATCCAGTGTACCCTTTCCTTTACCCAGTTTCCTTCAATGGTAACATCTTAAAAACCTAGGGTGTGCCATGATATTGACCTTGATCCAGTTTGTCCATCCCGAGAATCTCTCCAGCAGCCCTTTTAAAGCGACACCCACCTTCCTCTCTCTCCCCATCCCATTCCTGATCCCCATTTCTGGCAAGCACAGATCTGTTCTCCATTTCTATAATTTTGTCATTTCAAGAATGTTATATAAATGGAATCATACAGTACGTAACCTCTGGGATTTTTTCCCCACTCAGAATAATTCCCTGGAGATTCATCTAAATTGTGGAGCATATCAAAAGGTCATTCTTTTTTTATTGCTGAGCCATATTTGAAGGTATGTATGTACTAGAGTTTGTTTATTTATCCACTCATTGAAGGACAGGAGGGCTGTTTCCAGTTTGGGGTGGTTATAAATAAAGCTGTCTGAACATGTGCATATAGGTTTTTCTGTTAACATCAAATTTTACTTCTCTGTGATAAATGCTCAATACCGCAATCGCAGGATCTTTCAGTGGTTTCAAGTTTAATATCATAAGAAACTGCCAAACTGTTTTCACTGTGGCTCTACCATTTTGCATTTCTACCAACAGTGTATGAGGGATCCAATTTCTCTGTGTTTGGTGTTATAACTTTTAAAAAAAATTTTAGTCACTTTTTTTTGTTGATGTCCAATTGCTCCAGCATCATTTGTTGAAATAATTTGTTTGTCCCTTTCTCCAGCGAATTGCTTTTGTGCCTTTGTAAAAAATCAGTTGGGCATATGTGTGTGGATCTATTTCTGGATTCCCTCTTCTGTTCCTTTGATCTACATGTCCACTGGTCCCTAATACCCTACTGGCTTGATTACTGTAGCATGCCTTGACATCGAGTAGAGTGAATCCTCCCATCTTCTTCTTTTTTCAAAATATTTTAGCTGTTCTAGGTACTGTGTCTTTCCATATACATTTTAGAATAGACTTGTCTATAAAACACTTGCTGGGAATTTTGACAGGAATTGCATTAAACCTATTTTAATATGTTGAGTTTTCCATTTCTGAACATAGTACATTTCTCCACTTCCTTAGGACTTCTTTAATTTCCTTTGTCGATACTTTAAAATTTTCAGGATATATCCTCTGCATGTTTTGCTAGAGCTATATCCAAGTACCATGTTTTCTTTGGAATGATTGTAAGTGGTACTGTATTTTAAATTTCAGATTCTACATGAGCATTATTGGGATATAGAAATACAATTCTTTTTTGTTTATTTATCTTATGTCCTGTGACCTTGCTTAGCTCATGTATTTGTTCACAAAGTTTGTTTTTTGTTTTTAGATTGTTTGGGATTTTCTACATAGACTATCATATTTTGCAAATAGGAACAACTTGATTTTTTTCCTTTCAGTCTGTATGCTTTTATTTCTTTTTCTTTCCTTCCTGCAGTGGCAGAAATTCCAGTAATGCAATAATTGGCAGTGGTGAGAGCAACACCTTTATCTTGTTCCTGATCTTAAAAGGAAAGTGTTAGTCTTCTACCATTAAGTAAGATGTTAGCTGCAGGCTTTTTATAGATGTTCTTTACTGAATTGAGGAAGTTCTTTATTCCTAGTTTTCTGAGAGTTTTATCATGAACGGGTACTGTATTTTGTCAAATGCTCTTTCCATATGTATTGTTATAATCATTTTTTAAAAAGCTGATTGAACTATTGGGTATTTACCCTAAAGATACAAATGTAGTGATCCAAAGGGACACATGCACCCGAATGTTTATAGCAGCAATGTCCACAATAGCCAAACTATGGAAAGAACCTAGATGTCCATCAACAGATGAATGGATCAAGAAGATGTGGTATATATACACAATGGAATACTATGCAGCCATCAAAAGAAATGAAATCTTGCCATTTGCAACAACATGGATGGAACTAGAGCGTATCATGCTTAGCGAAATAAGTCAAGCAGAGAAAGACAACTATCATATGATCTCCCTGATATGAGGAAGTGGTGATGCAACATGGAGGCTTAAGTGGGTAGAAGAAGAATAAATGAAACAAGATGGGATTGGGAGGGAGACAAACCATAAGTGACTCTTAATCTCACAAAACAAACTGAGGGTTGCCGGGGGGAGGGGGTTTGGGAGAAGGGGGTGGGATTATGGACATTGGGGAGGGTATGTGATTTGGTGAGTGCTATGAAGTGTGTAAACCTGGTGATTCACAGACCTGTACCCCTGGGGATAAAAATATATGTTTATAAAAAATAAAAAATTAAAAAAAAAAAAAAGAAAAAAAAAAGCTGATTGAAATGGATTACATTGAGTGATTTTTTTGATAGTTTTTTTTTTTTTAAGATTTTATTTATTTGACAGAGAGATCACAAGCAGGCAGAGAGGCAGACAGAGAGAGAGGGAGAAGCAGGCTCCCCGCTGAGCAGAGAGCCCAATGTGGGGCTCGATCCCAGGACCCTGAGATCATGACCTGAGCCGAAGGCAGTGGCTTAACCCACTGAGCCACCCAGGTGCCCCACATTGAGTGATTTTTTTTTTTTTAAGATTTTATTTATTTGACAGAGAGAGATCACAAGTAGGCAGAGAGGCAGACAGAGAGAGAGAGAGAAGCAGGCTCCCCGCTGAGCAGAGAGCCCGATGTGGGGCTCGATCCCAGGACCCTGAGATCATGACCTGAGCCGAAGGCAGCGGCTCAACCCACTGAGCCACCCAGATGCCCCCACATTGAGTGATTTTTGAATGTTAAACCAACCTTGCATACTTCAGATAAATCACGCTTGACCTTGATGCATATTTTTGTACATGTTGGATTCAATTTGTTAATATTTTGTTGAGAATTTGTGTAGTTATGAGAGATTGATTTGTAGTATTCTCTCTTGTGATGTCTTTGTCTGGTTTTTATCTCAGGGTGATACCAAATTCATAAAATAAATTGGAAAGTATTCCTTTCTCTTTGATTTTCTAGAAAAGATCGGCATTCTGATTGGTGACAATTAGAAAAATGGGCCAGATTCTCCATTGAAACCATCTGCATTGGATATTTCTTCTTTAGGAGCTTCTAAATTACAAATTCTATTTCTTTAGTGGTTATAGGACTATTTGAATTATCTATTTCACCTAGTTAAGTTTTGGTAGTTTGTGTTTTTAAAAGAATTGGTCCATTTCTTCTAAGTAGTTGAATTTATGAACATAAAGTTGGCTTTTAGTATTTCATCTCTGATACTGGTAATTGGCATCTCATTTCTTTTTAATCTTTGTCATTCTTGTTAGAGGTTCATCTTAATTTTGTTTTTTCCAGAGGCAGCTAGGTGGCTCAGTCAGTTAAGTGGCTGCCTTTGGCTCACGTCATGATTTGCTATTTTGTCACATGTTTTCTGTATTTCTTATTATTTACTTGTCTTTTCTTGGCTTATCATGCACAATGTGGACATTTTTTAAAGTAGGCTCCGCTCCTAGCATGAAGCCGAATAGGGTGCTTGAACTCATGACCCTGAGATCAAGACCTGAGCTGAGATGAGGAGTCACATGCTTAACTGACTGAGTCACCCATGCATCCCCGAACATTAAAATTTTTTAAAATTTGAACACTGTAAGTCTTCCATCTTGATTTATTTATAGTGTTTTTGAGTATAATGCTCTCTATAGTTTTCTTAGTGTTTGCTGTAAGTAGAATATTCTTTTAGCACTTGAAAAATGTTGTGTCATTTTCACCTTATAACTTAGTTTCCAAGTGAGAAATCTGCTGTCATTTGAGTTGGTGTTCCTACATTAAGTAATGCATTGTTTCCTTCTGACTTCTTTTAAGATTTTTTTTTTCATCTTTAGTTTTCAGAAATTTAATTATGATGTGTCTTGGCATTTGTTTCTTTGGGATTATCCTAGTTAGAACTTGTTGAATCTGTAGATTTATGTCTTTTAGTGAATTTGGGAAGTGTTCAGCCATTATTTACTCAAATACTTTTGCATGTCCTCTCTCCCCCTCCTCATCTTATGGGTTTCCAACAGTATGATGTTATGTCTTTTGTTATCAGACCCTAAGTCCCCTCCCCCCAATCTATTCTCTCTGTTATTAATACTGGGTAGATTCTATTGATATGTTTCTATTTTCCCTCAGCCCCACTCTATTATTGAATCCCTGCAGCAATCTTTCCAGTTATTATTTTCCAGTTCTGTAATTTTCATTTGGTCCTTTAAAAAGACCTTCAGTTTCTTTTGCTGAGATGTTTACTTTTTCTTTTGTTTCAAGAGAATTCATTATTGCACACTGAAACTTTTTTTTTTTTTTTTTTTTTTAATGATAGCTACTTTAAAAATCCCTGCCTGGTAATTCTGACATTTGGTTTGCCTCAGAGGTGGAACCTGGTTATTGCATTTTCTCATTCATGTTGTGATATGCTTGGTTCTTGGTATGATGATAGAGTTTCAATGGTCTCTTGGATGTTTTGGCTATCATATCATAAGATGCTGGGTCCTTTCCCTCAAATATTTATTTATTTATTTATTTGACACAGAGTGAGAGAGAGAGAGACCGAACATGAGCAAGCAGGCAGAGGGCAGAGGGAGAGAAACTCAAGCGGACTCCATGCTGAGAGTGGAGCCCAGTGGTTGGCTTGATCTTATGACCCCAAGATCATGACCTCAGAAGAAATCAAAAGTCAGATGCTTAACCAGCTGAGCCATCCAGGCACCCCTAATCTTTTTATAATCAGGGAGTCCCTCTATTTACATGTAGCACACAGTCTGGGAGAGTGTTATGTTCAGCTTCCCACTGGGCCTGGATCACATCCACCTTGACAAAAGTGGGGCACTGGCTTGTTACAGAGAGAGGGGGTGGAAGTCCAGTTTCCCCTGTACCTCATTGATGCAGAAGTGGGGTACCAACTCACACTATCTTGTTGCCTCTGAGTGGGAGTTAAAGTTCAGCTCCCCTCTGGGCTGCACATCTATGAGGGAGTGAGGGACAATGAATTGACCTATACCATTTTATTGCCACAGGGTGGGTATGAAAGTTCAACTTCCAACTGGGCCGTGATAGCACTTGGGAAGGTGGTGTGGGAGTGCTGACTAGCCCTGCTTTGCAATCCTTCCTTCAGTCTCACTGCTGCTGGGTACATGTGGAGATACAGTTTGCACCTGTACCTCCCTGATAACCTGGAATGAAAGGAAAGTGGAGGGATGGTTAGCTTCAACTTGCAGGGCCTTATTGATGCCAGGTGTGGGTGGATGGAGGCTGAGCTCATGGCTGGACCTGGTTGACACCACCTTTGGAGGGAATCAGAATGCTGCCTGCTTCTGCCAGGCAGGGAATGGGATATTAGCTCCTTGCTCAGACTTATCAACACTGCTGGCAGAAAAATCAGATTTTGCCTCTTACTTCTGTGGAGTGAGGGGGTAGATGGAAGATCAGTCCCTCTACCCCCTCATGTTTCTGCTCAATTTGCCAGGGAAGGTTGTGGTTTTTAAATTGGTGTTTGATTAGAGTAGGGAAAATATTGCTGAAGTTTTCTCTTGTTTCTTTTTTTGGGGTGGTGATGGTCCTTTAGCTAGAGAAAACAGTATTTTCTTGAAGTTTTTATGGCTGTGCCTGTTTGTAGTTCTGGATTGGGAGCTTGTGCCATACCTGTCCAGAACATGTGGGAGGAGGTAAGGAGGAAACCAATCCAGGGGACTCACCATGGTGTTGATAAAATGTAGGGGTCTCTAGGCAGTCTGTTCTCTTCTTTCTATCCTTCAGAGTCTTCTTATGCTTGTTTGTTGTATTGTGTCCAGGGATTTTTTAGTTGTAAGAAGGAGGAGCAGGGAGAATGGGGCAACTCCATCTTCACGGAGCTGGAAAACTGCATTGCTGTTTTGAAACAGGATGGTATTAGTACAAACAAGTTCAGTCTCAGAAACCCTTCTCCAGAGTAACTTCTTATTGCTTAGCAAAATGATCTGTAAGAGGCATCAGCACTACATGAGCAAAATCTGAAAATACACATTCCTGTCAACTACACTGATAAATCTCAGCAGTATATGTGAAAACAAGCTCAGAGTCACACAATACTCTAAAAAGGAAACTCATTTTGAGTTAGAACAAACAAGATAAATCCATGCAGTATTTGTGAAAACTAGCTCCAAGTCACACAGTGTTCCCAAAAGTTCTTATTGAAAGTTAAACCAGGTTAAAACAAATCCAACCAGTATTTGTGCAAACAAGTCCAAATTAAAATTAGTTTAAGTAGGCTTTGGTATCTGGATATTATACTGGACATCATAACTGGACCTGTATCTCGGGCACCATCCTGGTTCTCACGGACCTTGGACCTGGATTTAGACCTTTATTTTGTCATAGGCTTGGACCTTGGATCAGCATCTTTAATCTTGGAACTAAAACTTAGGCCCATACCTCTGATCTGGACCTTGATCTGAACTTGGATATGGACTTTGGCTCTTTACCTTGAACCTGAGAATGGACTTTGGACTAGAATTTGGACTTTGACATCTAAACTTGGAGTTGATTTCAGACCTGGACATTAGACCTGAACTGACACGTGATTATGGATGTGGATGTTGGACAAGGACTTCTTTATTTTTTTTAAATTTTAATTATTTATTTGACAGGGAGAGAGAGAGAGAGAGAGAGATCACAAGTAGGCAAAGAGGCAGGTAGAGAGAGGGGGTGGGAAGCACACTCCCTGCTGAGCAGAGAGCCTGATGTGGGGCTCAATCCCAGGACCCTGAGATCATGACGTGAGCTGAAGACAGAGGCTTAACCCACTGAGCCACCCAGGCACCCCTGGACAAGGACTTCTGACATGAATGTCAACCTTGGATCTAGGCTTTTTACCTTGTTCCTGAACTTTAGTAATGGAATTTTGACTTTGTTCTTGGACCTTAGTCTTGGACATATTCCTCAGATCTAGGCCTCAAACCTGGACCTGAACCTCAAATGTAAACTTTCTATCTTGAAGTTGGACCTAGGACCTATACTTTAGATGTGAACCAGGACTTGGACAATGAAGCTTTGGCCTGGACTTCCAAACCTGGACACAGATGTGGTTGTTGGATCTGGGCTTTGGACCTCTGTAATGGATTCTGATCTTGGATCAGTAACTGATACCTGACCCAAACTTTGTACTTGAAACAAAGACCTAATCCTCAGACCTAGGCTTTGGTCTTGGGTCAGGATCTTAAAGATGGATTACTTACTTACTTTTATTATACCAGACTTCAGCCTCTGAACTGGATTCTGAATCTTAGTCCTTGGCATAGCCATTAGATGCTGATTTGGGTCTTGGATTGGACATAGGATCTCAATTTTGGCTCTGGAAATTTCTAAGACAGAGAACCTTCAATTTTGTCCTTGGCTATGGATTTTGGACTTGAATATTTGACCATGACATTGACCTTGATCTTGGAGCTCAGACCTGGACTTGGACATAATTCTTGACCTTGGAACTGGTACTCAATCCTCGATCAAGGTTGTGGACCTGAACATTGGACCTGGATCTTAGACGTGAACATTAACCTGGTCCTAGATGTTGAAACTGCTGTCTGATGTGGATATGAATTAGACCTGCGAACTTGATTAAGACATGGACTTTGGAACTATCTTGGACCTCTAAACCTGGGAGAAATTTCAGACCTGGCATGCATACTTGGACCTGGTACTATCCTGGGACACTGATTTTGGACCTGGAATTTGGTCATGGACTTTTTCCATTTCCTGGACCCACTCTTAGACTTGGAGCTTGAACCTGGATTTGGTTCTTACACTTAGATATTAATCTAAACCTAGACAAGGACTTGGACCTTGTCCTTGACCCTCTGCTGTGAACCTGCATTTGGGTCCAGGTCCAAGATCTTAGAACTAGACTTGAACCTTGAAAGTCAACCTTAGATCCTGGATCTGCATTTTAGACCTGGACTTTTAAATTAGACTTCAAACCTAGACTTTGGGTCTAAACTTTGGATTGCAGCTGCAGACTTTGAACTTTGTTTTACTTTTACTTTTATTTTTATTTTTTTCACCTGCTTTTATACCTGGAAATTGGACCTGAACCTGAACCTGGACCTTGGACCTGTATCATGGACTTTGACATGAATCTTGACCTTAGACTGAGACTTAGACTTTGGATCTCAGTCCTGGACTTGCATTTGGGTCTGGACCTGAAACTGGACTTAGGCCTTCAAAGTTAATCTTAGACCTTGGCCCTAAACCCAGACCTGGACTTTAGAATAGTACCTTGACCAAAACTTGGATATAGTTCTGAATGTGGTTATCAGAATTTGGACATTGATCCAGACCTCACACTTAGAACTTGTACTTAGATGTGCACCCTGAACTAGGATCTTAGACTTTGATCTTGTCCATCGATCTGGATATTAGACTTTGACTTGGAAATCAAACTGGACTTTAAATCTTGGAACTTGACCTGGATGTTGAACTTGGACTTTATGGGAATTAGAACTTGGCCTTGGACCTGCATTTGTCCTGTACCTTGGACCTAGACCTGGACCTGGACCTCAGACTGAAATATATATTGGACCTTGGACTTTGTCTTGCACCTTCAGCCTGGTATTAGGTTTTGACCTTGAACCTATATCACTGACCTCATACTGTTGCTCAGCTTTGATCTTAGAACTTGGATATTCAGTTTTTCTGGACTTTGGAAGTGTTCCTTGCATCTTTGACCTTGGCCTTGGACCTGGACTTCTGATCTAGACATGGGTGTTGGACCTGGACACTGAACCTTGGTCTTACTAGTTACATGGGTATGACCTTAGAGCTGGAACTGGAATGTAGGTGGACCTATATCTTGGATTTGGACCACTAACCTCAGATGTTGATCTGAGGCTTACACTGCTGTCATGGACCTAAACTTGACCTTGGATAGAGATGTGGAATGTGAACATGCTATATTCATTCCTTGGATCTGGATCTGGATGTGGGATATGGATGTGGACCTTGGACCCAGTCTTTGGAATAGTCTGTCTGGTTCTTTGGATAATATCTTAGACCTGGAAATTAGACTTGGAGCTAGACATTGGCCTTGGACCTTGGCTCCATGTCTGGCTTTGAATATAGGACCTGTAGCATGGACCTGGACTTCAATTCTGGACATTGGATCAGTAACTCTAATCTTAGACCCGGACTTTAAGCTTAGATATGTTTTTAAGACTTGTACCTAGAACCCTTGATGTTGGATCTCACTTTAGCTTGAATCAGGCCACATGCTAGACCTGGAAATCGGACATAGACCTAGACCTTTGACTTTGATATTAGACTTGGACTTTGATGTTGGTACTAAGGATATTACTTTGATTCTGAGCTTGTTTTCTTTCTCTCTGTACACTTACTTTCATGTGACTTGCAGTGAGACTATACTTTGAGAACAGTTTATGAGACTAGCTTGTTTACACATTTGGGGAAGTAGGAAAATGATTTTTTTTTCCCATACACTGATCTGATTCATCTTAATTGGTTCTAACTTGTAATAAAAAAGTAACTTTAAAAAAAAAAAAAACTATGTGTGATATGGGGTGCCTGGGTAGCTCAGTCAGTTAAATGTCTGCCTATGGGTTGAGTCATGATCCCAGAGTCCTGGGATTGAGCCCTGCATTAGGTTCCCTATTCAATGGGAAGTTTCCTTCTCTCTCTGCCCATCACCCCATGTGTGTTTGCTCTCATGCTCTCTCTTTTTTCATAAATAAATAAATGAATAAGATTTTTAAAAACCTAATGTGTGATAATGGCTCTTTACATAAATACTGCTTAGATATACTTTAACTCACTCTAATTTGCAATAGGAACTGTTGAGAATTCTAGATCTAAGGTCCATTTCCACTGTCCATCTCCAGATACATGTCTAAGGTCCTGGCAATTCATTCTCAATGATCAAGTCCATGACTATAGACGAGATAGTCTGAGGTCAGATCCAAGTATATTCAACAGCTAATATTCCAAACAGAAAATCCACAAAACTCTATTTCTGCCTTTTCTGACAATTCTATTTTTCTTCTTCTTTTTAAAATTAACATATAATGTATTATTTGTTTCAGGGGTACAGGTATGTGAATCATCAGTCTTACACAATTCATAGCACTCACCATAGCACAGACCCATACCAGTGTCCATAGCCCAGCCACCCTATCCCTCCCCCCCGACCCCCTAGCAAACCTCAGTTTTTTTCATGAGATTTTAAGAGTCTCTTATGGTTTGTCCCCATCCCCGGGCCCATCTTGTTTCATTTTGTCTCCTCCCTTTCCCCCATAATCCCCCACCCTGCCTCTCAAATTCCTCATATCAGAGAGATCATATGATAATTGTCTTTCTCTGATTGACTTATTTCACTTAGCATAATACCCTCTAGTTCCATCCACGTTGTCACAAATGGCAAGATTTTTTTGATGGCCATATAGTATTCCATTGTGTATATATATCACGTCTTCTTTATCCATTCATCTGTTGATGGACATTTAGGTTCTTTCCATAGTTTGGCTATTGTGGACATTGCTGCTATAAACATTCGGGTGCATGTGCTCCTTTGGATCACTACATTTGTATCTTTAGGGTAAATACCCAGTAGAGCAATTGCTGGGTCCTAGAGTAGCTCTATTTTAAACTTTTTGAGGAACCTCTGTACTGTTTTCCAGAGTCGTTACAACAGCTTGCATTCCCACCAACAGTGTAGGAGGGTTCTCCTTTCTCTGCATCCTCACCAACATCTGTCATTTTCTGACTGGTTAATTTTAGCTATTCTGATAGGTGTGAGGTGGTATCTCACTGTGGTTTTGATTTGTATTTCTCAGAGTCAAGTGCTGTGGAGCACTTTTTCAAGTGTCTGTTGGCCATTTGGATGTCTTCTTTGCAGAAATGCCTGTTCATGTCTTCTGCCCACTTCTTGCTTGGATTCTTTGTCCTTTGGGTGTTGAGTTTGATAAGTTCTTTATAGATTTTTGGATACTAGCCCTTTATCTGATATGTCATTTGAAAATATCTTCTCCCATTCTGTTGGTTGTCTTTTGGTTTTGTTGACTGTTTCCTTTGTTATGCAAAAGCTTTTTATCTTGATGAAGTCTCAATCATTCATTTTTGCCCTTGCTTCCCTTGCCTTTGGTGATGTTTCTAGGAAACTTGCTACGGCTGAGGTGGAAGAAGTTGCTGCTCTGTTCTCCTCAAGGATTTTGATGGATTCCTGTCTCACATTGAGGTCTTTCATCCATTTGGAGTCTATTTTTGTGTGTGGTATAAATGGCCCAGTTTCATTCTTCTGCATGTAGCTGTCCAATTTTCCCAACACCATTTATGGAAGAAACTGTCTTGTTTCCACTGGACATTCTTTCCTGCTTTGTTGAAGATTAGATGACATAGAGTTGGGGGTCCATTTCTGGGCTCTCTATTCTGTTCCATTGATCTGTGTGTCTGTTTTTGTGCCAGTACCATACTGTCTTGATGATGACAGCTTTGTAACAGAGCTTGAAGTCTGGAATTGTGATGCTGTTAGCTTTGGTTTTCTTTTTGAACATTCCTTTGGCTATTTGGTGTCTTTTCTGGTTCCATAAAAATTTTAGGATTATTTGTTCCCTTTCTTTGAAAAAAGTTGATGGTATTTTGATAAGGATTACATTAAATGTGTAGATTACTTTAGGTAGCATAGACATTTTCACAATATTTGTTCTTCCAATCCATGAACATGGAATGTTTTTCCATTTTTTTGTGTGTGTCTTCCTCAATTTCTTTCATGAGTATTCTAGTTTTCTGAGTACAGATTCTTTGCCTCTTTGGTTAGATTTATTCCTAGGTATCTTATGATTTGGGGTGCAACTATAAATGGGATTGACTCCTTAATTTCTCTTTCTTCTGTCTTGTTGTTGGTGTATAGAAAGGCAACTGATTTCTGTGCATTGATTTTATATCCTGACACTTTAATGAATTCCTGTATGAGTCCTAGCAGTTTTGGAGTGGAGTTTTTTTTGTGTTTTCCACATAAAGTATCATATCATCTGCAAAGGGTGAGAGTTTGACTTCTTCTTTGTCAATTTGGATGCCTTTTATTTCTTTTTATTGTCTGATTTCTGAGGCTAGGACTTCTAGTATTATGTTGAATAGCAGTGGTGATAATGGACATCCCTTCCATGTTCCTAACCTTAAGGGAAAAGCTCTCAGTTTTTCCCCATTGAGAATGATATTCGCTGTGGGTTTTTCATAGATGGCTTTGAAAGTATTGAGGTATGTGACCTCTATCCCTACACTGTGAAGAGTTTTGATCAAGAAAGGATTCCATACTTTGTCAAATGCTTTTTCAGCATCTACTGAGAGTATTATGGTTCTTGTCCTTTTTTTTATATTAATGTATTGTATCATATTGATTAATTTGTGGATGTTCAACCAACCTTGCAGCCCAGGAATAATTCCCCCTTGGTCATGGTGGATAATCCTTTTAATGCACTGTTGGATCCTATTGGCTAGTATTTTGGTGAGAATTTTTGCATCCATGTTCATTAGAGGTATTGGTCTGTAATTCTTTTTGATGGGGTCTTTGTCTGGTTTTGGGATCTAGGTAATGCTGGCCTCATAAAATGAGTTTGGAAGGTTTTCTTCCATTTCTGCTTTTTGGAAGAGTTTCAAGAGAATAGGTATTAGTTCTTCTTTAAATGTTTGGTAGAATTCCCCTGGGAATCCATCTGGCCCTGGGCTTCTGTTTTTTGGGAGACTTTTGACAACTGCTTCAATCTCCTTCCTGGTTCTGGATCTGTTCAGATGTTCTATTTCTTCCTGGTTCAGTTTTTGTAGTTTATACATCTCTAGGAATGCATCCATTTCTTCCAGATTGTCAAATTTGCTGGTGTACAGTTGCTCATATAATATATTCTTATAATTATTTGCATTTCTTTGGTATTGGTTGTGATCTATCCCCTTTCATTCATGATCTTATTAATTGTGGTTCTTTCTCTTTTCTTTTTGATGAGTCTGGGCAGGGGTTTACCAATCTTATTAATTCTTTCAAAGAGCCAGCTCCTGCTTATGTTGATTTGTACTCCTCTGGTTTCTATCTCATTGATTTCTTTCTTTCTTTCTTTCTTTCTTTTTTTTTTTTAAAGATTTTTATTTATTTTTTTTGACAGAGAGAGATCCCAAGCAGGCAGAGAGACAGGCAGAGAGAGAGGAAGGGAAGCAGGCTCCCTGCTGAGCAGAGAGCCTGATGCGGGGCTCGATCTCAGGACCCCAGGATCATGACCCGAGCCGAAGGCAGAGGCTTAACCCACTGAGCCACCGAGGCGCCACACTATCTCATTGATTTCTTCTCTGATCTTTATTATTTCTCTTCTCCTGCTGGGGTTAGCCTTCCTTTGTTGTTCTTTCTCCAGCTCCTTTAGATGTAGGGTTATATTGTGTACTTGAGACCTTTCTTATTTCTGGAGAAAGGCTTATATTGCTATATACTTTCCTCTCAGGTCAACCTTTGCTGTGTCCCAAAGATTTTGAACAGTTGTGTTTTCATTTTCATTTGTTTCCACGAATTTTTTAAATTATTTAATTTCTTGGTTGACCTGTTCATTCTTTAGTAGGATGCTCTTTAGCCTCCATGTATTTCAGTTCTTTCCTACTTTCCTCTTATGGTTGAGTTCTAGTTTCTAAGCATTGTTGTCTGAAAATGTGCAGAGAATGATCCCAATCTTTTGGTACCAGTTGAGACCAGATTTGTGACCTGGGATCTGATCTATTCTTGAGAGTGTTCCATGTGCATTAGAGAAGAATGTGCATTCTATTGCTTTGAGATAGAATGTTCTGAATATATCTGTGATGTCCATGTGGTCCAGTGTGTCATTTAACACCTTTATTTCCTTGTTGATATTTGCTTAGATGATTTGTCCATTTCAGTGAGGGGGGTGTTAAAATCCCCTACTATTATTGTATTATTGTCAGTGTGTTTCTTTGATTGTGTTATTAATTGGTTTACACACTTGGCTGCTCCCATGTTAGGGGCATAGATATTTAAAATTGTTAGATCCTCTTGTTGGACAGACCCTTTGAGTATGATATAGTGACCTTCCTCATCTCTTAGTATAGTCTTTGGCTTAAAATTTAATTTATGTGATATAAGGATTGCTACCCCAGCTTTCTTTTGATATGCATTAGCATGGTAAATGGTTTTCTACCCCCTCACTTTTAAACTGGATATGTCTTTGAGTCTAAAATGAGTTTCTTGCCAATGGCATATTGATGGGTCTTGTTTTTTTAATCCATTGTGATACCCTGTGTCTTTTGACTGGGGGCATTTTAGCCCATTTACATTCAGGCTAACTATTGAAAGATATGTATTTTGTGCCATTGTATTGCCTGTAAGGTGACTGTTACTGTGTATTGTCTCTATTCCTTTGTGGTCTATTACTTTTAGGCTCTCTTGTTGCTTAGAGGGCCCCTTTCAATATTTCCTGGAGGGCTGGTTTGGTGTTTGCAAATTCTTTTAGTTTTGTTTGTCCTGGAAGCTTTTTATCTCTCCGTCTATTTTCAATGATAGCCTAGCTAGATATAGTTTTCTTGGCTATATATTTTTCTTGTTTAGTGCTCTGAATATATCAAGCCAGTCCTTTCTGGCATGCCAGGTATCTGTGAATAGGTCTGCTGCCAATCTACTATTTCTACCATCATATGTTACAGACCTCTTGTCCCAAGCTGGTTTCAGGATTTTCTCCTTGTCATAGAGACTTGTAAGTTTAGATGACAGGGTGTTGACCTGTTTTTATTGATTTTATGGGGGGCTTCCCTGTGCCTCCTGGATTTTGATGCTTGTTCCCTTCCTTAAATAAAGAAATTCTTTGCTATAATTTGCTCCAATATACCTTCTGCCACTCTCTCTCTTTCTTCTTCTTCTGGGATCCCAATTAGTCTAATATTGTTTCGTCTTATGGTATCATTTATCTCCTGAATTCCTCCCTTGTGGCCCAGTATTCATTTATCTCTCTTTTTCTCAGCTTCTTTATTGTGCATCATTTGGTCCTTTATATCACTAATTCTCTCGTTGGCCTCATTTATCCCAGTAGTAAGAGCCTGCACTTTTGATTGCACCTCATTAATAGCTTTTTTTACTTCAACTTGGTTAGATTTTACTTCTTTTATTTCTCCGGAAAGGGATTTTATTTCTCCAGAAAGGGATTCTCTAGTATCTTCCATGCTTTTTTCAAGGTCTGCTACCACCTTGATAATCATAATTCTGAACTCTAGTTCTGACATCTTACTAATGTCCATATTGATTAGATACCTAGCTGTTGGTACTGCCTCTTGTTCTTTGTTTTTATTTATTTTATTTTTATTTATTTATTTTTTTTGAGGTGAGTTTTTCCACCTTGTCATTTTATCCATATAAGAATAGATGAATGAGAGAACAAAATACCAAAAGGGTAGCAAAGACCCCATAAAAATATCCACTAACCAACTTGGAAGAGACCCAAAACTGAGGGGAGGGGAGGAGAAAGAAGAAAAAAAAATATGTGTGTGTGTGTGTGTGTGTGTATGTGTGTGTGTGTATTAGACTGGTGAATATGAACTGGGCCACACACTTGATTTTGGGTTTATATTTTGGTCTTTTAGAAGGAACTGCCTCCCAAAATTTTAAAGAAAGAAAAACGTGTATATATACAAAAAGAAGGGTAAACACAATGAAAGGATGGAATATGATTGTAAAGAGGAAAATTTAAAAAGATTCTAAAAAGGGAATTTATAAGATAAGAAGTTGGTTGAAAAAAGAAAAAAAAAGAGGAAGAATGTAATTAGGTTGGAGACTAGAACAAAGCCATGCACTAGATTTAGGTCTGTCCTATATTTAGCTATGTGTTAAATATATATATTTATTATATATTTATATATTTATAAATATATAAATTTAGCCATGCACTAAATATTTATATTTATATATATATAAATATATATTTAAATAATTATATATAAATATATATTTTTATTAATACAAATATATTTATATATATTTATAAATAATTAAAATAAATAAATAAATATATATATATATATATATTTTGATCTGTTAGAAGAAACTGTATCCCCAAATTTTAAGGGAAGAAAAACCTTTTTGCATACAAAAAATAAGGTCAAATACAATGAAGAGATAGAATATGAGTATAACAATAAAAATGTAAAAAGATTTTTAAAAAGGTATTGATAAGATAAAATAGTTAAAAAAAGGTTAAAGTAGGAAAGAGGAAAATTTTTAAAAAATAGAATAAGAAAAAAATAAAATTTAAAAAATTTAACTTTTTAAAAAAATTTCTTTTCAGCTTAATGGTATTCATTGTTTTTGCACCACACCCAGTGCTTCATGCAATACGTGCCCTCCCTAATACCACCACCTTGTTCCCCCAACCTCCCACCCCCCGCCCCTTCAAGACCCTCAGGTTGTTTTTCAGAGTCCATAGTCTCTAATGGTTCACCTCCCCTTCCAATTTCCCTCAACTCCCTTCTCCTCTCCATCTCCCAATGTCCTCCATGTTATTTGTTATGCTCCACAAATAAGTGAAACCATGTGATAATTGACTCTCTCTGTTTGACTTACTTCACTCAGCATAATCTCTTCCAGTCCCGTCCATGTTGCTACAAAAGTTGGGTATTCATCCTTTCTGATGGAGGCATAATACTCCATAGTGTATATGGACCACATCTTCCTTATCCATTCGTCCGTTGAAGGGCATTTTGGTTCTTTCCACAGTTTGGTGACTGTGGCCATTGCTGCTATAAACACTGGGGTACAGATGGCCCTTCTTTTCACTACATCTGTATCTTTGGTGTAAATACCCATTAGTGCAATTGCAGGGTCATAGGGAAGCTCTCAACAGCAATCAGACAACAAAGAGAAATAAAAGGTATCCAAATTGGCAGTGAAAAAGTCAAGCTCTCTCTCTTTGCAGATGACATGATTATTTATATGGAAAGCCCAAAAGACTCCACCCCCAAACTACTAGAACTCATACAGCAATTCAGCAATGTGGCAGGATAGAAAGTCAATGTACAGAAATCAGTGGCTTTCTTATACACTAACAATGAAAATACAGAAAGGGAAATTAGAGAATCGAATCTATTTACTATAGCACCAAGAACCATAAGATACCTGGGAATAAACCTAACCAAAGAGGTAAAGGATCTGTACTTGAGGAACTACAGAACACTCATGAAAGAAATTGAAGAAGACACAAAAAGATGGAAGACCATTCCATGCTCTTGGATCGGAAGAATAAACATTGTTAAAATGTCTATACTGCCTGGAGCAATCTATACTTTTAATGCCATTCCGATCAAAATTCCACCAGTATTCTTCAAAGAGCTGGAGCAAATAATCCAAAAATTTGTATGGAATCAGAAGAGATCCCGAATCGCTAAGGAAATGCTGAAAAACAAAAATAAAACTGGGGGCATCAAGTTACCTGATTTCAAGCTTTACTACAAAGCTGTGATCACCAAGACAGCATGGTACTGGCATAAAAACAGACACATAGACCAGTGGAACAGAGTAGTGAGCCCAGATATGGACCCACAACTCTATGGTCAAATAATCTTTGACAAAACAGGAAAAAATATACAGTGGAAAAAAGACAGTCTCTTCAATAAATGGTGCTGGGAAAACCAGACAGCTATATGTAGAAGAATGAAACTCGACCATTCTCTTACACCGTACACAAAGATAAACTCGAAATGGATAAAAGACCTCAATGTGAGACAGGAATCCATCAGAATCCTCGAGAAGAACATAGGCAGTATCCTCTTCGATATCAGCCACAGCTATTTCTTTCAAGATATGTCTCTAAAGGCAAAGGAAACAAAAGCGAAAATGAACTTTTGGGACTTCATCAAGATCAAAAGCAAAGGAAACAGTCAACAAAACAAAGAGGTAACCCATAGAATGGGAGAAGATATTTGCAAATGACAGTACAGACAAAAGGTTGATATCCAGGATCTATAATGAACTCATCAAACTCAACACACACAAAACAGACAATCATATCAAGAAATGGGCAGAAAATATGAACAGACACTTCTCCAATGAAGACATACAAATGGCTATCAGACACATGAAAAAATGTTCATCATTACTAGCCATCAGGGAGATTCAAATAAAAACCACATTGAGATATCACCTTACACCAGTTAGAATGGCCAAAATTATCAAGACAGGAGACAAAATGTGTTGGAGAGGATGTGGAGAAAGGGGAACCCTCTTGCACTGTTGGTGGGAGTGCAGGTTGGTGCAGCCACTTTGGAGAACAGTGTGGAGATTCCTCAAGAAATTAAAAAATTTAACTTTGGAAAACCAAGGAATCATTGGGAAAAAGTCATGAATTCTATGTTCTGTATTCCCTTAGCTCTGGAGTTTTCCAGTTCTCATGGTCAGTGAACTTGGTCTTGGCTGAATGTTTTTGCTGATCTCCTAATCTTCTGTGAGAGGGGCTTGTTGCAGTGATTCTCAAGTGTCCTTGCCAGAGGCAGTATTGCACCACCCTTACCAGGGGCCAGGGTAAGCAATGTGCTCGGGTTCACTCTTGGAAGCTTTTGTTCCCTGAATGCTTTCCATACAGCTTTGGAGGCAGATAATGAAGGTGGCAGCCTCCTAATCTCCCAGAGGAACCGAGACCTCAGGGCCCCTCTCCTCAGTGTACCCTCAGAGAAACGTAGTCAGTCAGTCTTGTCTCCCTGGTCTCTGGCCGTAATCTGCTCATCCAGCCTATGAATGAGCGTTTTTGTCTCTGGTGCATGGCCCCTTTGGAGTCTCCAAACCCTGCTGATTCCTGCAGCATGGTCTCTTGCTGTTCTTTCTGGAAGAGGAAGGTGAGTCTTCCCAGATCTGCCACTTGGAGGGGAGGGTCCCTGCCCCAAAAGCCCTGGTTCAACTGTTCCTCACATCACAATTTAAGGTAACCCTGGGCTGAGAGCCCCTCCTCGGCTCCATCTCTGTAATTGGCTTCCCTGCTCCTATACCTGGGGGCTCTGCCACAGTCAAATACCCCTGATCTTTGTGTGATCCCAAAGGTCCCGAGACCACACTGTTCCTGTGAGGGCCCCTCGCCCCCTGCCCCAGCCTCTGGAGCCATGTCCCTCAGTGGAGCAGAGTTCTGAAAGTTCTGATTTTGTGCTCTGCTGCTCTACCACTTGCTGGGAGCCGCACCATCCCTCATGGTCTAATATCCTGTATGTTGCTTTGGATTCACTTCCCTGCAAGTCCTACCTTCCAGAAATTTGTCACTTTCCTGTTCCTAGAATTGCTGCTCTTCTTCTCTTCAATCTCTTGTTGAGTTTGTGAGTGTTCAGAATGATTTGATAACTATTTAGCTGAACTCCTGGGACCCGGGGATATTTAGTTCTCCTACTCCTCCGCCATCTTGCTCCTCCCCCTTATTTTTCTTTTTAAGAGTAAATGCCTTTCTAGGTCACATTTAGTCAATTAGCCAATTCAAGGACAAAGAATATGACTCTATGTTCCATAGACTGTAATTTTTGCTCTTATAAACCTTTACTTTGTCCTTGTATACATGATTGATCTCCTTTGATGACACGTAAATTTTTAGCCGTACTTCGACTAAACATCTCTGAGTTACTCTTTGGCAGTTCAGGGAGTAATACTAAGGTCTCTCTCTCTCTCAGAGTTGAGAAAATGATAAACCTGCCTGAATGTATACCTCATTGACCCCTTGACTCCTGCTTCACTCTCCTTTAATTTCTCTGTTAATCAAACTCTTTGGCTTTCAAACATTGAATATGGCTCTTGGTCATATGTAATTCTATTCTGATTCTGTTTTGCACATGGCTATTCTGTTTTCTCTGGTATTGGCAGCAAAGTGATTTGTTGTTATATATTTTGATATTTTGTCTTGAGGATTATGATATCTTCAGCATTGGGGACATTTGTCTATCACTGGGTTACAAAATTTGATTTAGATTGTTAGCTGGTCTCAACCACAATGTTGAGACATCACTTGTGTACTTATACATCATAAATTATTTGTCTCTTTGTCTGTTGTGGTCTGGGGTTCTCCAAGACTATGCTCAGGTTCAATCATTCACTACAAGGATCTGTAGAATTCAGCAAAGCTGTTATATTCATTGTTATGGTTTGTAACAGTGAAAAGATAGACTAAAACCAGCCAGGAGAACAGGCACATAAGGCAAGGTTCAGGAGAGAACAGACGTGAAGCTTGTAGTTGTCCTTTTCAAGTTGGAATTGATGAAGATTTAGAATATAAATGAGGTTCAGTGGGGTGAGGTCCAGAGCCGATGGCCAAGAAAGAATTCTTGAGACATCTTTGATGAAAAATGGTTGTTTATTAAAGCACAGGGACAGGACCTGAGGGCAGAAAGAGCTGATGCTGGGGGTTTGTGAGTGGTGGCAGATTATGTACAATGGGGTTGGGGATGTAAGGAAAAGGGACATTTCAATAGAACTTTCATATGCTAAAGAGGACCTACAAAATACTGGAGGCCTTGAGGCCTTGCCATTGTCAAGGTCATTTTTCCCTTTAGGAAGGTATTAATATTAAGATAGGTGGGAGGTTCCTAAAGAGTATCATAAGTTTCCCACCCAGGAGTGGGAGTGGGGGAAGGTTGCAGGGTGTCAGCTTTTGCTTTGTCCTCAGTCAGCCTTCACTTTCCTCATCAGAATCATGGGACAATGCTTATTTCTCCCAGCAAGAACATTTGAAAATATGTGCAGCATTCTGCTAATCCACAAGGCTCACTAGAGTCCAAAATTTTCACCAGGGGTTGGTCACATAGACATGGAGGAATGCATGGATTGCTGACCTTGGTCTCCACCCCTCAGAAGTCTAGCTCCCACCATAAACCACATAGTTAGCACAATCTCTCTCTGGGTAAACAAGACACTTTCTTATCAGGAAGGACATTTCTAAGACCTCAGGAGCCAGAGTCATGGGCCCAAACCCTCCTTTGGGCCAGGTTGATCCTTGTATCCCAACAGTTGATAGTGTCCTCTGTTATTTGCTTGTTTGTGCAATATGGGCTTAAATAACTAACAAATAGAATTTGGGCAAATAGAATTTTGTGCAAAGCAAGCATCTGATAATGTTTGATACCTGAAAACAGCCCCAGACCAAGTATTATCACAGCAAATACACTTTTAAGATCATTGGTGTCATCCTGCCTTTTCCTTTGTGAGTTTATGCTGAGACCCAACACATTGTTCTCATTGTCAGAGCAGATGACCATTTTCAGATCTGATTGACATTATTTGTCTGATAGATATAGTTAGATGTCTTTGTCTTTCACATGTTAGAAGCAGGAATATATTGGTCCTCGGTCATGACTGTTTGCCAGAGGAAGGCTGGTAGATGTGTATTTGGACAGTGGGGGTCTAAAATATTCTGGTATGGTTGTCTCCTGAGTGAGATCCTGGTAGACCTGGGTGGATATCCATCTTTCAGTTTAGAGCCTGGAGGCCTGGAATATGTTCTTTGCTGTGGTGCCACTGTTTGTGTGTGAAGATCTATGGAAGCTCCAGTGAGGCAAGTAGAGTAAGTGGCTTAGGTATCAATAATTGCTTTTTATGGATGTTTCAAAAAGGAGACTGCTAGTTCTCATTGCCTATCAATAACTATCTTCCTCCTTCCTCTGTGTGTACTTGTGGCTCCCTCTCTCTCCTGGGGGGAGAATTTTAGAGATGAAATGGTCATAGGAGTTTGTCATTTGTGTGCACCATACATAGGTCTAATGCATATAGCCAACCTTCCATCAAAGGGACAAAATGTATACAAAGAGTTTAACAACTGATATTGGTTTCACATGATGGCAAGAACCGGGAGCTATAGTTTCTAAACAAGATTAGCTGGTTTGCATAAGGACTGTTTATATAAGCCTAAATATGTGTTTAAGAGTTCAAACCTCAGATGGAATAGAAATAAAAGGAGGTCATGGCATTTGCCTTTTCTAGAACTTCATGGCTGCTGTCCCCCCCGCCCTCAATCTGAAGCTTCTAGATGCATGACTTTTCTCTCTTTCTTCTTAAATGTGAAAACTTCTCAGAGCAAATTAATCAGTGTATCTCTCCCTCTCTCCAGAGGAAACCACTAAGCTAGATTATAAAGTCTTTCAGATTAAAACATTTATGGAAACTAATAAGCAATTACCTAAATCTAACAGAAATCCACTATTTATTTATTACTTTCGCCCAAATAACAAATGAAACACTGAAGGTGCAAGGGCTTGGCAGACTGTGTAACAGACTGTATTCATTGGTTCAAGCAGTCCTAGATAGTAGTACTTCCCTTGACTATTTTCTAACCAGCCAAAGTGGCTAGAGCTAATACATCTTGTACAATAGCTAATACATCTTATAATTCCTGGGTCACCACTACAGAGGGAGCAAAATATTCAGTCAAAAGAGAGAAAAGGACACTTGGTTGTTGGCCAATTGATCTTATTCTCTTAATATGGGGTAGGCTGAAGAGGAAACTAGATATGAAGTGGGTGTTACTTTTTTCTTATGGTATTTGTATCTTCTTAATTCTTCTTACCTTATTCTGCTCTCTATCTCCCAACACTTAAATGTTGCCACAAGCTGACATCTAGCCAACAGTGAAACAGTGGTCCTACTGGTCTTCTCAGTTATTCAGTAAGCTCAGACTGACTAAAGGAAAGATTGAGAAGTCATAATGAGGAAAATGGAGAGACTACCTGCTAACCTAAGGTGGAAACACCAGTAGAAAGACACTGGCCACCACTAGGGGCAGGGGTTCTATCCATCCTAGCAACAGAGCCCTCAGGGCTTTCCACGCATCCTACAAAGAACTAAACTGCCTTCTCTAACCCTGATAGCCTTCTCAAGGGCACACCTCCCATCCTGAGCATTTGTGGCCAACCAACCATTCTACCCAAGGACAAATTCAAGGCTCTGTTCACATGCTCTCCATGAGTTTTGCTCTATAAATCCTGCCTTTGCCTTTGTTTAGAGTGACAATTTCTACATAGTTGTGCTTTCTGGTATATGACTACATTTTCAGCTATGTATAAACTAAATGCTTTTAAGCTATTCTTTGGCACCCTTTATTCACTTGGCTGGTGATCTTCTGTGCTCTTTTAGTTCCCAGCTACCTCTTTGGATCTTCTTTCTCAGGCTTCTTTATTAGTTCCCTCTCATCTTGCTGACTTCTAAACCTTCCAATGTTTCTAGTCTCAGTATTTGGACCACTTCCCTTCTCCATTAGTCTTTTTAATCTCCTTCAGACCTAAAGCCTCAAATACTTCTGTATATAACAATGAGTCTCTAGCCCAGGCTCTTCCATGATCTTCAAATGTATCTCAAGAGCAATTCTGAAATTCCACTGGGTAGATCTTGTGAGTGCTCCTATTGTGAGGTTGAGGAATTCTCTTTGATTATACCTTGCTTCTTTTTTTATTATCCTTGGCTAGTCTGAGGTGGAGGTTGTAAATAGATTCTCTTCGGGGGCTGTATAAATTTCTTAGCTCACTTCCGGCTAAACAAAAGAAAGTTGGGGGCTCAGGGATCAGTGTAAATCTTAAGGAGTCACAGAATTCTTTTAGTCCAGAACTATTTCTTTTGGCAGTTCAAAAACTTAGCAGATTTATTGTCTGTTTGATCCCAGCCAGTTCCATGTCATTGAAACCATAAATACAGTTCATTCCAAGATCTAGTTCTCAGATTACCATATTTCTTTGCCTGCCTCCCGCCATGCCACCCCGCCTTGTGTTTACTCTGAAGAGGGATACTTTGAGGCCATCAGGCTTCTGTGGGAAAGCTCTACTGTTAGTCTGATCTTTGTTGAAAGTCTGAGTTTTGGTGGGCTTTCCCAATTCATCTTCTGGTCATTAGGGTCTCTAAACATTTGGCAGTTTTTTTGTTTTTGGGTTTTTTTTTTTTTTTTTTTTTTTTGGTAATGTGAAACCCCCAACTTTTGAATTCTTTCTATTCAGTTTTGGTCCTGAGAGCAAATTTCTTAAGTGCTTTTTTCTCTTTCTTATATTATCTTGCCCATGAGGTCAGTATTACTTGATAGTACTATTTTGATTTCCAATCTTCCCCTATAGCTACAGGTTTATTAGTCATGTGAGCTACTACGTTATTGCAGAGAATAATACTCTCGGGCGTTTTGTCTCTACATAACTTGGAGTGTGGTCTTTCCAGCGTGTGTATCTATTTCCTTGTTACCTGTGGGCCGACTGTTCAGTTATTTCTTAGGCTTGCTACAGCAGCACTTCTCTCTGGTACTGATTTTCTGCTTTAGTCAGGATTGGCTGAGTTATGTAATGGTAATAAAAATCCCCCAAATTGCAGTGATTTAACACAATAAAAGTCTGCCACTTATCGTCAGGGGGATGGGAGACTGCTGCACTGCCATTCAGTGGCTCAGGCTAATTGAGGTACCATTGTTTTGTAGTTGCCACATCCAGGACCAGTGGCTAATAGCTGAGGGAAGAAGGACACTGGAGAACTGTACATGGGGTATTCTTTGCCCCAACCCTGGAATGTTGTATGTTATTACTGTTCACACTTAATTGGTCAGAACTAGCCATATGACCCCCACATAATGATGAGGAGGCTGACACTTGTAGTCTTTTCTAGACATTATCTACCTCATTGCATTTGTCATTGAGAATAGTCAAGGTTTGGTTTCTTGTTTTTTGGACTTTTATTTTGTCTTTTGTTTAATGCTATATCCTTAATTTCTGGTACACACTAAATACTTAATAAATATTTAATGACTAGATGACTGAATAGACTAAGTTTTCTCAGTTGAGCATAAAGAAAAAGAAGGAAATAAGAAGAAAGAAAGAAAGAAAGAAAGAAAGAAAGAAAGAAAGAAAGAAAAAGAAGGAAAGGGAGAAAGAAAAAAATCTCTCTCTAGGTCCTCACACCCATGGCCACAGTGGTGAGTTGGTGTTGGAACTGTATGATGACCCAGGGGATGGATGGATGTGGACAAAATGCACACCTCAGGCACTGGAGTGTATAATCCCTTCTCAGGGAAAGTTGCTGAGGCCTTCCCTGGGTGTGCCAGGGGGTCAAATACAGAGCTGGGAAGGTATTGTTTTGCCTGAGTTCTCTAAAGAATGGAATTTCAGCCTGGCAGCCTAGGATTCTGGACCAGAAACAGTCCCTGGGTCATTGCTGCTTATTTGTATTAGGCTAACTTCACCTGTGCTCTGGGATCCTTGAGCCAAGAAGACAACTTAAAAACAGATCTGAGAAGCTTTGTATGTGAATGTTCTTAGCATCTTTGTTTAGATGCCCCAAACAGTAAACAATCCAAATATTCCTAAGGGGAAAATGAATACACAATTTGTGGTATATATGCCCATTGTATGAATTGGGTCCTATCCAGTGATTTAAAAAAAGGACAAATTGGAGCACTTGGGTGGCTCAATCAGTTAAGCATCTGCCTCAGCTCAGGTCATGGTCACAGGATTCTGGGATCCAGCCTCACATCAGGCTCCCTACTCAGTGGGGGGGGGGGCTGCTTCTCCCTCTCCCTTTGCCTGCTGCTTCCCAGCTTGTGCTCTCTCTCTCTCTGTCAGATAAATAAAATCTTTTTTTAAAATGGGACAAGTTAAGGATACATACAAAAACATGGATGGATCCCCCAAATACTATTTTTTTCCCAAAAATATGTTAAGTGAAAGATTCCAGACATTAAAAAGTACATACTGTATGATTTGATTTATGAGGATTTCTAGACTAGGCAAACCTAATCTCCAGTGATACAAATCAAAACAGTGACTGTCTGCCTCCTGGTGGGAGTGTGGGAATGACTGGAAATTTGCACCAAGGCCCTCTTTGGGGTGATGTAAATGTTCTGTATCTTGACTGGGGCTGTGACTACATGGCCCATACTTATTGAATTCTATATTTTAAATGGATATATCATGTTGATATAAATGATATATTTCTAAAAAATTATGACAGTGTAAAAAATTGATTTAACAAGACAGAAATAAAATGGATTCTAAGCTGGTGAGCTCAGTGGGGAAAGGACAACTGAAAAACTTGTTGGAGTTGACACTACTGGTTGTGAACCTACCTTCTTTGTTCGGACCCTCCCCCTCTGCATTTGACTTCATCACCAATCCAGGAATGGCCCAGATGGTCTAAGTGTGAGTTCATTCCTTTGATGATTGGTTCACAGAAGGACATGTTATACAATTTGGGCCAAAGGGAAGTAAGAAGCCTGTTGGGAGTTCCTCTTGGAACAATTTCCATAGTTCTATAAAAGGAAATGTAATGGGATTTGCTTCCTGTCTTAGTTTCATCTGAGGACCTAAGGTATTCAAATTTTCACACCCTCATCTACAGCTAGGTGCCCCGGCCTCCTCATCTTCAAAAAGGGGGATGACAACAGCAACTTTGCCTGGCATTGTTGAGACTTTTTCATTTAGTTACAAATAAATTTTTGAGCACTTCCTATATGCTATGGACTGTTCTAGGAGCTGAGGTATATTTTATTCAGTGAACAAAACTGATGACATCTCCACTATAAATGGAACATTGACAGTAAAACCCACTACACAGTGTGTAGTTCATGGTAATCATTATTACACGAATGAAAAACAAAAGACCCCAATGTTCTGTTAAAGGGTCATTTCCCAAAACTGATAGAACCATCACTCTCACACAGATATAAACATGAACACCTGTTCAGGGTTTTATTGTGCTTACTAATGAGAAAACTGGTAAAAATTTCACAACCAGATCAAAGGAGAATCCAAAGAACAGATCCATTTATAGATGGATTGGCAATATTGAAATGAACGTACAAGTGGATGCAAGACTGGCTTTTCCACAGAAGGGAAGGTCAACCCTCCCTTGCACTTATTTTCATGTCTCTAGGCAAGAATGATTTTACATTGCCATCTGTTGTCTACAATTTATAGAGTTGCAAATTTGCTCACCTAAAATCAAGATTAGATAACCAGAACCAATATGATCTAAACAATGCATAGTTTTACACTGAAGCACATATGTTCAGTTCTATTGGCCGAGGGGTCTCCCATATAAACTCAAAGGACTTCTATAATTGGAAAGCAAAAGCACAGGCAGTGTTCAAGGGGGTCTGGGTGTGATGGAAGCACATGCCAGGAGCAGCAGAGTGTCTGATCGGAGCAGGGGAGCCATGTGGAAAGTTGGGTAGGAATGAGCCAGGCAGGCAGAAGGGAGGAGAAGGGCACACCATAATGATGAAACTATCAGTAAAGACTGAATTCCTTACAAGTAATAGAAACTGACATGAGTTTGTTTAAGCAAGAAGGGGGATATATTATGTCACAGGCATCTAATGGGGCCAGAGGGCAGGGATAAAGTGCCCTGGAATGACCAGGAAGCTGGGACTTGGGTGCTAGCAATGCTGGTCCCCATTTCCCACCCCTCTTCCCATTGGATAGTTGTTTCATTTCTCTTGTCAAAGATAAAACTGGATACTGGTTAATGCTGTAAGTATAGACTTTATTCAGTCATAGGCATTGCAATAGGGAGGAGGGTCCAGTGTGAACTGAGCTCAACTTCTGTTTATACAGAGATGCCTGGGAGTTCTGAAAGAAGAATGGGGGGAGCTAGAGCAGAGACTAGGTTTGTTCATTGGTGCTCATCTGATGGAGAAGCAAACTTCTCACATCTTTATGACAGGACGGTGTGCAAATTAAGGCAACAAGCCCAAGGACTGAGAGGGAGAATTGATTAAGAGGGAGGGAAGAGAAAAAAATCTTTGTATTTCAAAGAGATTTTCAAAGAGATAGCACTCGGGTCCTTGAGAAGACAGTTCTGGTGGTGGAAGAGCTCCTCTTTCAAGGGGGAGAGAAAGGATTCACAACTGCAAGCCTTCTAAAGTAACTGGGATAAGGGTGGTGGGGGGCTAGGTTTTGGGGACCTGCCTGTCTATTACCAGGTTTTGGCTGAAACAAGCAGTGATTCCCCTGGCAGCCTTGAACTCCCTCCCTCAGGTGCTTTAAGGGGGGCATTGAAGCCATATATAGCCTTGAGCTGTTGGAAACTACTTTGGTGTTTGTTCTTTTCTTGTGGGGATGGACAAAATCATTTGTGCTGAGTCTGCAGTTTTCATAGGCCAAAGTTGAGGCCTCATCAAAAAGCTATCTAAAGTTTGATCAAGAAGAGAATCTTTGCCACTCTCTCCCCACAGATTGGCTCCCTTGGTTTCTAGCCCATGGGGTAGAACATGGTTGCCTTAGGTGGGTTCCCTAGAAGCAGAGACTTGAGATGGATTTGGAAGATATGTTGAGAGTAGTATTCTCAAGGAAAGCCTACAAGACAGGAAGGAAGCAAAAGTGGGAAGCAGAGGCCCAACCAGGGTTGGTGGAGGGGCGTCTGGGATGCAATCCACTGGAAAGTTCTTATGCCTTGAGGCTGGCCTTTTGTATTCCTGTAGCTCTTGGCTGGGGGAGAGGTGAGCACACTATGGTAGCAGCTGATTTTCAAGAGAAAAGGTCACTTTGAAATGTTGGAAGCTCACACAGTACCAGGCAGATGGGTGTACACCACCCCCTCCCCCCGCCCCCAGCAAGGAGATCTGGTTAGGGCACCATAACATGCAGTTTAGGGCAACTACCCACACTTTCTTTATTTGGCATCCCTGCCAATCAGATTTTGAAATCTCATGTCAGTGTCATATGTGGGGGTTGGGAGCTGTCCAACTAGCTCCACTTGATTTTGGAGCCCACACCAGCCCATACCAGGCCTGGAGGTCAGGTCATAGTTGTGAAGACTGCCCACCACAATTGCATGGATGGTAATGGCAAGGGCAGGCCCTCTGTAAGGTGCGTGAGTCCCCAGGGGCACCCTCATCGTGTAGTCTATGGAGTTACTCCCCAGCGATGCCATCCGCAGAGAATACTGTGTGGAAGCTACTCTTGGAGTATGTAGCATTGGGGCTTTAGTGCTGGGGGGTTGAGGGGCTCCAGAACATGCCACCCCAATCTGGGCGTTTTTGGCATATGGGTTGTTTTGAGGCCATTGAGAACCAACAGGTACAGGAAATGCTCTAAAAGCAGGGAACAAATTTTCCTTTGGTAAAGTAAATTTGCATTTATTATAAAGGACATTTCTATTTGTGGAGAAGTTCCCCTCTCTTGTACCAGGAAGAGGAAGATTCTTAACTACTCTTATCAGTGGAGTGGACACAACTTAAATCTGCATAACTAACATTATTAAAGAACCCTTGTTTACCATACTTCTGATCACCTTCCAATGCCCCCACCCAAAACCCCAAACCCTTTTTCCTTTAGCCTAGGATGGCACAGAAGCGCTAAACACTGCTTTGAGTCACTCACCTCTGGATGCTGTTTGCACAGTGGGTGTGTTAATAAACTTCAGCTTGTTTCTTTCTCTTGTTAAGCTCTCTTTTGTTACAGAGCCCCAGCCAAGAAGGGTAAAAATAAAAAGACATTTTTGTCTCTTCTCCAGGGATGAAAGGCATTTCCCAGAAAGTGGGTTTGTAGGGAGCAGCCCAAGGAATAACTACGTACCTACCAAGGAATAACTACTTACCTGGAACTGCCCAAGGGTGTGAACTGGGGCAAGGGACAGGAGGCTGGAGACAGCACAGGATCCAGAGCTCAGAGGGCTTCGTATTCCTCATGATGAATTTTTACCCACCTTCTTCCACCCAGCTGAGGGAGTTGACAGAGAAAAGCCAAATGGGGACAGAATTATAAAAAGGGCTCTGAGTTCAGTGCCCCACCCAAATCCAGTCTCTCTCCTTGAGGCCCATGCTTGAAGCCCTACTTCTGGATTCCACCTTCCCCATCAAAATTTATGTGAGTTCTGTGCCCCATCGCCTTGAACCTTCTGTCTGCTTCTTAAGTCCCAGCTGACTGGGGAAACACCTAAGGCATTGATGTGTTAATTACACATACAAATTTTGGCAAGCATCTATCTCAAAATGCCTTTTCTAGAAGGAGAGATTCTAATGGTGAGAATCCTGAGCCCTCTGGGGACAAAGCTTCCAGAGAGGCTTTGGAAACCTGTCGTATTCCATGGGTTAGGCTGCCCTGGGGTGGTCCTTCATTCAGTAGATGTGTCCTTCATCTTTGTCCCCTTGACTTCAGTGGGAGCCCCAGCCACAGGCCATGTGGTCACATCACCACTAGGTGGCAGTGGCACCACGTTCCTAAGTCCTCAGGACACCAGCCCCCCACCTCAGCCCAGTGGGTTTATAGGATGTAAATAAGAGGAGTAGGGGTGTAAGACATGGAGCCTCAGCTTTGGAGCCACCCAGATAAAATGGAAACTACTGCTTTGCTATTTAGACACTCCAGGCCTTGGAGAAGGGGCTGCATTTGTGCCTCAGTTTCCTTACTCAGAGTCAGAACTAACGTTCTGTGTTGAGAAGATAGTAAAATCAGAAGAAACACACACACAAATACACACAGATGTTTCTTGATCAAGTCACCCAGAATCCTTGTTGATTTTCTGGAGTTCCTGAACTGTGGACCTAAGACTCCATTGGGAGAGTCTTCCACAAGACAATGGAGTCTTTTGCATCTAGAAGAAACAGTTTCCACCACCTACACATTCCTTGTTCTTCAGGTCAGAGGGCTCCTGGCATCTGGACTTTTCAGAGTATGTGGAGGGTTTGTGATAGAGGCATTGCTGGCTTTTTTCTGGGGCCATTACTCCTTTGGTACCCATCCTGAGTATTTAAAACTCATCTCTTACCCCTTCATCTATCCCGCTGTATCCCTGCATTCCTGACAGGCCAGGGCTGACATGAAGGATGGGTGGAGACCCTCTTTGAGGGGCTTGCCATCTGCAAGGTCCCAGGAGTGTCTTCGCCCATGTCGCCCTCACATTACAGGGTCTGTGGCAGTGGCCTCCTGCTCTAGTCTTCCTCAGGCCAAGCCTTCCTGTGGCCATCGGGCAGAAGAACCCCTACCATGGCTTCCCAGGCTGGAGCTTCACCTGGGGTCTTGCCAGGCCCCTGAAGTCCAGTGAGGACAACGTGTCACTCCTGGGGCTTCTCCCTAGAACTCTCTATGTGGAGCAACTGGCACACTCACACACTGTCTGGGGATAGGGGGAGTGTGTAACATGCTGGACCACTTTGGAAAATTGCTTGGCAATTATGTAAAAAGTTAAATGCTCATCTATCCTATGACCCAGGCCTATCTGTCCTGTACTATTTTAAAAAAATATTTATTTATTTATTTGACAGAGAAACAGAGAGCACAAGTAGGCAGAGCAGCAGGCAGAAGGAGAGGGAGAAGCAGGCTCTCCACTGAGCAGGGAGCCCTGTGTGGGGCTCAACCCCATGACCCTGGGATCATGACCCGAGCCAAGGGCAGACACTTAACCTACTGAGCTACCAGGCACCCCTGTCCTGTAGTTCTAATCCTAGGTATTTAACCGAGAACAATGAAGAGAAATGTCCACAAAAAGCCTTGGGCAAGAATGCTCACATGAGCTAATTTATAGTATCTTAAAACTGGAGACAGACCGGGAGTCCCTCAACAGGTGCACGGATAAACAAATTGGGGCATCGTCACATAAGGAGCTCCACACAACACTGAGAAACACCACGGGAATGAATCTCAGACACAAGGATGAGTGAAAGAGCCCAGACGCAAGAGATTCACGCTCTGTGATTCTGGTTTATATGAAGTTCTAGAAGATGCAAAACTAACCCGTGGCAATAAGCATCAAAATGGTGGTTGCTTTAAAGGGGGGGGGGGTGGTACAGGGGATGGGGACAATCCCTGGGAATGTTTCTTTACCTCAGCTTCAAGCCTCATGAGCTCCTCACAGACTCTTGGAGAAGCCAATCACACTGCGTTGTGGGCTCCATCCACAGTTGAGCTGAGGGGAGGGACTGAGGGAAAGGGAAGTCTAGCAGAGGTCCAAGGTTCTGGGGACTTTAACAATTCAGAGATAGTGTAACAGGGACTGCTCAGTAGTCATTTTCTTCCTTATTCCTGGTTGTAGCTGGACATGTTGTCAACCAGTCAAAAGATTACTTGCTCTAGCCTCTCTTATACCAAGATGAGGCCACGTAAGTAAGAAGTGTATGTGTGACTTCCTGGAAGAGTTTCAATGGTGGGGGTGGAGGAGGGAGCCCACCATTTTCCCTCCTTCCTCCTGCTTGGAACACAGATGTGATGACTGGGGCACTGGCAGCCATTTTGGGCCACAAGTTTGAAAGTCACCTAGTGAAGGCAGAGGGAAGTCTGGGAGGAGGTTTATGGAGCTGGTCCCAGTCTTGGCCTGTCTGCTTCTGGACTTGTGTCACAGTCACTGCTAATTGGGATTCTCTATAACTTGCTGTCACACCCAAATCCAAGTGATACGACTGTAGAGGCCATTGAGAGGAGGTTAAGAGTGTGGCCTCTGGACCAAAACAGCTGGCCTTACACCTGGGTTGTCCGTTGCCAGCCAGATGACTCTGGGATGCTCACCTAACTTCTTTGTCTCTGCTTCCTCACAGGAAAATGGGGATAAAACTACCTACTTTGTAAGATTGTTGCAAGGATCGGAGGAGTGGATAAAGAATAGTGCATTTAGAAAATATTAAGCATAAGTTACGCAAACAGTCCCTAGTACATAGCAAGTGCTCTGTAGAGCATGGGCTTTTTTGTTTTGGCACAGAGGGACACACTGTGTGTGTGTGTGTGTGTGTGTGTGTGTGTGTGTGTAAAAACTGGTCTGGGTGACGCTATCAAACCACACTGGTGCTGTCTGAGGAGAAGGCTTCCTGCAGGTGGCGGCTGTGTCCTCCTCATTTGACTTCTGGAACCTTACCCAGAGGCTGGCTCTGGACCTTTCTCGGTGCAGAGCCAATGTTTTCCTTCTCCAACTGGCCATGAGGCGGCGACGTTCCCAAGGCTGTCCCAATCCCCTCACCCCCACCGTGTCTTGTGGCTAGTCCTTGCCTTGGTCTTTCTCATCATACTTACAGTGAGGGGGCTTTCCCCCCGGGGGTGAGGAAAAAGTAGGGCTGCCAGATTTAGTACATAAAAATACAGGCCTCCTGGTTCAACTTGAATTTCAGATAAACAACAAGAGGTGTGTTTTTTTTTTTTTTAAACTATAAATACGTCCCAATATTGCATTTTATCTGGTAACCCTAAGTGTGGGACCCTGTCTACTAGGACCCTCACCTCTGCCTGAGTTCTCTGTCCTATTCTTCCTCCCCCTGCAGGTTCTGGTGGTGGGTGGAAGAGCAGGGCCTTTTCCAGGAAAACCCCCAGTGACTGCATCCCTTGCTGCCTTCATCACTCACTTCCCAGATGCTCTCTCTTCTGCCATCCTGGGAACTTCCTCTCCTCTGGAGCTTGGAAAACTGCCTCTGACCTGTCACAGGCCTTCCAAGCTTCTAGAGGATCTGTGCACTATGCTCTGAGTCCTTCAGTTCCTAACTCAGAGCTGACTTTTGACATTTAAAAGCCTAGCTGTGGCTTTGATTTTATTCTCCCCTCCTGTCCCTGGGAGAGGTGGTAGCTGTTGGAGCTGAAGAAAGAAGCCGGACCCATGAGGAAAGGCAGTTGATATTTCCAGGTGTTCTCCAGAGACACCCGGAGGGTCTCATGTAAACGTCCCCACAGTCTTGTCATTACTCCCGTCCCAATCCTCTTCTTTGTTCATGTGGCCACAGAGATGGTCATTGTCACAGCTGTCAGGATATTAAAGGACAGGTGTACCTGGAGCATTCCCCTCCTCCTCTCCCTGGCATCTGTCAGAAAATACAACAGTTGATTCCTGGTGCTGCTTCCCAGAGGGGACTGTCATTGTGTCTGTCCTGTCAGTTGATGTCAGGTGCAACACATGAGAGAGGAGAGCTTGTCTCTGCTGTGTGCTCTGGACCCAGGAAAGAAGACGGAGGAAGTTGCCGAGACTTTTGAGGACTGAAAATTGCTTTATGGCAGCCAAACACACCTTCTGGCAGATACTGTGCAAAGTCCTCTTGTCCCCCTACCTGAGCATTGCTGAGGAACCAGCCTGGAGACACGTCCAGGAGACTGAGGGGCCCTGTGCATGATGTTACTTACCTTCATGGCACAGCGAACCCGTGAGGGGAGTGAGGGTTTAATTCTGGCCTGTGCTCTTCCTCAGCCATCAGACTAAAAATGTACCCATTTGTGTAAGACACAGGCCTTAGTCACCAAGGAGAGTGAATGTGTGATAGAGAGAGCATCCTACACTTGGCAAACGTGCTGAGAATTCACACTTCCTGAATCAAAGCCTCTGACATTTTCAGAAGAGCCAAATTTAATCAAGGCGTTTTTGAAAGATACAAACTGAATTAGAGAGACAGGAGGCCCTATTAGCAGCATGAATCTTGATGACTGCTTAGAATTGCATTTGCTTGGAAGTCTAGCTTTCACGAGAAATGATGAGAAATTGAATTCTGTACAGCTTGGAAAGAGGGCCTGTTTCAAGCCATGGCATTGGGATAAAATTTGGAAAGACCATCTATGCCCGAGATGCCATGTTTGCCTCGAGATGCTCCGAGGGTCTTGGGAATGAAGTGGGCCGAAGTTTTGCCCAAGTGAGGATTGTAGCTTCTTTAGCCTTGAGGATTGTACATTCCAATAAAACCTCATTTAAAGGCCAATAATCAAAACATAAAAGTGATGGAGCACCTGGGCAGTTCAGTCTGCTGAGTGTTGGACTCTTGATTTCTGCTCAGGTCATGATCTCAGGGTCACTGGTTCCAACCCCTTCAATGGGCATGGAGCCAGCTTGGGATTCTCTCTCTCCTTCTCCCTACAGCCCTTCCTCTCACTCTCTCTCTCCCTCTCTCTACCACCCTTTGCTCACACACACACACACACACACACACTCTCTCTCTCTCTCTCAAAACAAACAAACAAACAAACCTAATAGTGAACTGCTCTGAAGGGGAGGCCTGGAGGCCCATCTGTCCCTATCCAGTATTGTCATGTCTGTCTGTCTTATTTCTCCCCCGACTGGAATGTGAGCTTTACGCATGCTGGATTTTTCTTCTGACCTACTCCCCAGTGCTTTGAACATTCTCTGACTCAGGGTAGCTCTGGGTATGTAGTTGCTAAATGAACAAATGAGCACCAAGACCTCAGAGGCTTTGCAAGGCACATCATTTATTACCATTCTTAAGGGTACTATTAGCATCCACTCGCTGAGTGTACGCTAGCCTGTGTTCCAACAGCGTGTTGAGCAGTTTGCACACATGATTTCATTCTATCCTCACAATAAGACTGTCAGTATGCATATATGTTCCTGTTTTAAAGAGAAGGAAACATGGGGCGCCTGGGTGGCTCAGTGGATTAAGCCGCTGCCTTCGGCTCAGGTCATGATCTCAGTGTCCTGGGATCGAGCCCTGCATCGGGCTCTTTGCTCAGCGGGAGCCTGCTTCTCTCTCTCTCTCTGCCTGACTCTCCACCTACTTGTGATTTCTCTCTCTGTCAAATAAATAAATAAAATCTTTAAAAAAAATAAAATAAAATAAAGAGAAGGAAACAGAGGCTTTAAGATGTGAACTATAACTTACCCAAAGTCACATGGCTGGGAAGTGGGAGATATCCAACACAGGCCTGCATGGCTTGAAGACTGAAGTACCCCACTGGCCTTCTCTCTCTCTTTCTCTCTATTAAAAAAACAAAACAAAACAAAAGAAAAACAACCCCCCCCCCACATAGCTTAATTGAACTATCATTCATGGGCCATACAATTCACTTACTTAAAATACACAACTCAGTGGCTTCTGTAGAGGCACAGAGTTGTGTAGCTATCAACACAATCCATTTCAGGACATTTTCATCACACCAGAAAGAAGCCCCATACCCATCATGAATCATCCTCCATTTCCCCCCCAAGTTCTCCCAGCCTGAGGCCACCACTTACTCTGCTTTCTGTCTCTATAGATTTGCCTCTCCTGGACATTCCATATAAATGGAATCATACAATATGAGGCTTTTTGTGTCTAGCTTCTTTCACTTAGCCTGTGTTCGAGGATCATCTGTGTGGTAGCCTGAACCACTGCTCGCTCCTTCGATTTGCTCAGTGATGCTCCATTGCATTCCATCTAGTGTGTGTGGTTAGGGCACATATGGTTTATCCCTTCAGCAGCTGATGGACGTTGGGGTTGTTTTCACCTCTTGGCTAAGATAATGATGCTACTACGAACCCTCATGTACAAGATTTTTCATGAATCTGTTTTCTTACTCTAGGGCACATACTTAGAGGTGGAATTCCTGGGTCATATTAGGTCTGTACTTAGCTTTTTGAGGAACTACTAGACTGTTTTTCAAAGTAGTTGTACCATTCCTACCAATAGCAGTGTATGAGGGTTCCAAATTCCACACAGCTTGCTCAACACTAGTTCTTAACTGACTTTGAATCCAGTTGCCCTAGTGGACGTGGTGTGGGATCTCCTTGTGGTTTTGACATACATTTTCCCATGGCCCACTGGCATCTCAAACCCAAGCACTCACCGTGACTTTGGGTGTCCTGACATTGGCTGTCAGTTTTGTCTGGTGGTGTCCTTATCAGAGGTGAACCTCATCCTTGTTGTGGCTACTGGAAAAAAGGCTTCCTTCTAAATGGTGGGCTATGGATCCTAGTAGCTGAAGGACATTTTGTTTCCTTAGTATGAGTACTCGAAGTTGGTGTGTGTGAGTTTATGTTTGGCAAAGAATTGGAGCACGTTGAAGGAGAGCCAGGAATGTAGAGCAGTTGCGGAAAGATCAGGAGGAAGAGACTGAGTGTGGCTGGTACCCAAGAGGAAAGACTGGGCAGGTGATGTCCAAAGGGGAAGTCCGTAGTGAAATGGTGTATGTCGTACAGGATCACCTCCCTCTCAACCTTCCTGTGATATCCTAAGTAAGTCTTCACTGCCCATCACGGTCTTGTGGAGTTTTCTTCCTGGGGTGTATGTGTGTCTGTGTAGTGACAGAGGGGAAGGATGGAGGCCATGTTGAATTAGGCATGAGGGTTTGTGTGGAGTGAAATCAGGGGTTTCGCAGGGATGGTCTATCATCCAAGCTGAGAGTGTTCCTTAATGTGCTTGATAAATGCTCAATCCTGGGCCTCCTCCCAGACTGGCTGAATCAGCATCACTTGGCATGGAACCTGGGAGGCAGGATTTTATTCATTCTTGTGCTTCTAACATTTGAGAACCATCAAAGGGACCTCAGGAACCTCCATCAGCTCATAGTCTGTTCTGTTTCTAGTTCTGTTTCCGGTGGCGGAAGGTGAGGAGCTCATACAGCCCCAGGTCTTCTGGATGTTCTTCTCATGAGACCAATACTTTCTGAGCAGTAAGGCCCACCAGGTGGCCTTGTTCAGTTTGGCTTCCTCTGCATGTTTATTGTAGATGCTGCTCCACATTTCTGATCTCTAGTCGACACCTGGAAAATTTTCCCTAGTTTCACATTTCTCAGGTGATTTCAAGGGGAAGACAGGAGATGGTCACAGTCCTCACTGGGGTGCCTCTCCATCCATCAGGGTTTCCATCTCCTTGGGGCCCTTCCTCATACCCCTAGTGAGAATACCAAGCAAGAATTAATGTCTGCCCTTGACTTTGATTGCTTTTATTTTTCTCAAAATACGCAGGTTGAATAGGTTGACCTCTTTCCTCAGACCCAACCCTCATATTCCTCTTCTATCAATACCTGCACATTCAAGTGAGCACAGAACAGTGAGAGTGTGATGGGTATGAAGACAGATGCAGGGTCCCTTATTCAGAGCCCACAGAGGGCTCTAATCTGTGGAATCCCTTTTCTCCCTCATGGTGCAGTAACATTCCTGGCTGTGAACAATAATAATGAATTAAATATAGCTGAAACTTGTCTGAGTAAATACAACTCATGTCATAATCAAAATGTAACTCAATTTTTTGTCTCAGATGGTCCTTTTACAATTTTTCAAGAGAGTGACTTTCCCCAGCCTCTGAACATAAGGACAACTTATTTCCTACTCAGTCCTATGTCCTAGATGGTCTTTCAGTCACTTTTCATTAATAATGAGGATGTATCCAGTCAAGGATATTAATCAAATCCTCAGTCTTCACTTGTTCTAACATGTAGGTTTTGTTATCATTCAGACGTGGTGAGGCCAACAGATTGAGAGGCTGTCATTGAAAAGATAGTTGTGATGCTCACAGATCCCAAGTAAAGGGGACACACCATGCCGCAGGGAGCCACATGTAGAAGCACAGGGTTCAGGCTGAGGGAGTGAGGAGAAGCGTGAGCAAGAGCCTTTACTGTATTTTCTGTGAGGCTGGGTAAGCAGGTTTAGAATTGGCTGGTTTGGATAATTTAAGCAGGCTCTGGGGCACAAGAGCTGTCCCTAGTTGCCTGGCACTTGGCCCTGGGGTGATTAGCTTGGTGGATAGTGGTCCATTGTGAGAGTCTGACTGAGGAGGTTGTTGTTGGGGTATGGGCTCTGGATTGGTGGGTTTGCATAGGAAAGGTATTCTTTCAAAGTCAAGACTTTTAAAAAAAATTTTTAAATTTTTTTTTTAATTTTTTAATTTATTTTTTATTTATTTTCAGCATAACAGTATTCATTATTTTTTCACCACACCCAGTGCTCCATGCAATCCATGCCCTCTATAATACCCACCACCTGGTACCCCAAACTCCCCCCCCCCCCGCTACTTCAAACCCCTCAGATTATTTTTTTAGAGTCCATAGTCTCTCATGGTTCACTTCCCCTTCCAATTTCCCTCAACTCCCTTCTCCTCTCTAACTCCCCATGTTCTCCATGCTATTTGTTATGCTCCACAAATAAGTGAAACCATATGATAATTGACTCTCTCTGCTAGACTTATTTCACTCAGCATAATCTCTTCCAGTCCCATCCATGTTGCTACAAAAGTTGGGTATTCATCCTTTCTGATGGAGGCATAATACTCCATAGTGTATATGGACCACATCTTCCTTATCCATTCGTCCATTGAAGGGCATTTTGGTTCTTTCCACAGTTTGGTGACTGTGGCCATTGCTGCTATAAACACTGGGGTACAGATGGCCCTTCTTTTCACTACATTTGTATCTTTGGGGTAAATACCCAGGATTGCAATTGCAGGGTCATAGGGAAGTTCTATTTTTAATTTCTTGAGGAATCTCCACACTGTTCTCCAAAGAGGCTGCACCAACTTGCATTCCCACCAACAGTGTAAGAGGGTTCCCCTTTCTCCACATCCCCTCCAACACATGTTGTTTCCTGTCTTGTTAATTTTGGCCATTCTAACTGGTGTAAGGTGATATCTCAATGTGGTTTTAATTTGAATCTCCCTGATGGCTAGTGATGATGAACATTTTTTTCATGTGTCTGATAGCCATTTGTATGTCTTCATTGGAGAAGTGTCTGTTCATATTTTCTGCCCATTTTTTGATATGATTGTCTATTTTGTGTGTGTTTAGTTTGAGGAGTTCATTATAGATCCTGGATATCAACCTTTTGTCTGTACTGTCATTTGCAAATATCTTCTCCCATTCCGTGGGTTGCCTCTTTGTTTTTTTGACTGTTTCCTTTGCTGTGCAGAAGCTTTTGATTTTGATGAAGTCCCAAAAGTTTATTTTTGCTTTTGTTTCCTTTGCCTTTGAAGACATATCTTGAAAGAAGTTGCTGTGACTGATATCGAAGAGGATACTGCATATGTTCTCCTCTAGGATTCTGATGGATTCCTGAAAGACCCACAGCAAATATCATCCTCAATGGGAAAAAACTTGCAGCCTTCCTGTTGAGATCAGGAACACGACAAGGATGCCCACTCTCACCACTCTTATTAACATAGTATTAGAAGTTCTAGCAACAGCAATCAGACAACAAAGAGAAATAAAAGGTATTCAAATTGGCAATGAAGAAGTCAAACTCTCTCTCTTCGCAGATGGCATGATTCTTTATATGGAAAACCCAAAAGACTCCACCCCCAAACTACTAGAACTCATACAGCAATTCAGCAATGTGGCAGGATAGAAAGTCAATGTACAGAAATCAGTGGCTTTCTTATACACTAACAATGAAAAGACAGAAAGGGAAATTAGAGAATTGATTCCATTTACTATAGCACCAAGAACCATAAGATTACCTGGGAATAAACCTAACCAAAGAGGTAAAGGATCTGTACTTGAGGAACTACAGAACACTCATGAAAGAAATTGAAGAAGACACAAAAAGATGGAAGACCATTCCATGCTCTTGGATCGGAAGAATAAACATTGTTAAAATGTCTATACTGCCTGGAGCAATCTATACTTTTAATGCCATTCCGATCAAAATTCCACCAGTATTCTTCAAAGAGCTGGAGCAAATAATCCAAAAATTTGTATGGAATCAGAAGAGACCCCGAATCGCTAAGGAAATGTTGAAAAACAAAAATAAAACAGGTGGCATCACGTTACCTGATTTCAAGCTTTACTACAAAGCTGTGATCACCAAGACAGCATGGTACTGGCATAAAAACAGACACATAGACCAGTGGAACAGAGTAGAGAGCCCAGATATGGACCCTCAACTCTATAATAATCTTCGACAGAGCAGGAAAAAATATACAGTGGAAAAAAGACAGTCTCTTCAATAAATTGTGCTAGGAAAACTGGGCAGCTATATGTAGAAGAATGAAACTCGACCATTCTCTTACACTGTACACAAAGATAAACTTTTTTTTTTAACTATCTCTAAGAATTGGCTAGCCCTGGCTGTCCCTCCAGGGTCAGCAAAGGCCCCAAATGTCAAAACACCAAAAAATACAGACTACGAAGAGATGACTAACACATCACTTAAAGGTAAGACTTCTCTCCATGCTGAGACCTGAGGTTGGCAGCTATCTCCCACTGGGAAGGAGAAGTGACTTCTGTTCTTCTCTTACCCTCCTCTCTCCCACATGCAAGCTGCTGTTTGAGACTCCACCAAGGTGTAGTGCTTGGAGCTAGGATAGCCAAGTTGATTCCAAGTGCCACCATCAGTCTGCCCCTTTTCACAGCTCTCATCCTGGGAGGGCTTAGTCCACCCAGCTGAACACTTGAGCAAGACTTAACATGGCTCACATCTGCTACAAATCTGGTACACACGGCCTTGATTGCCTGGGCAGGAGTACAACCCTAGGCCATGTTACCCCCATGGCAGAGAACCCAGAAGAAGGCCTCCAGATGTTCCCATTGAAGCCCACTTTCGACAGACTGGAAGCAGTGGAGGCACCAATCCATCCAATCCCTCAAGGTCCCAGCACAGTTTCCTGCAGAGAATTACCCCTCAAATCCTATTTTCTCACACACTCTGACCTTGTTTTCACATCTGTGATACAGTTGAGGGTTCCCACTTTCTTGGTACATCTCTGTATGGGGAGACTCATTCAGATTTCCCTGCCTCTTTGGTTGGCATCTCTGAACCTGAGGCCAGAGGAGCCCTGTCTTCACATCCCACTGAAGAGGTATCACAATCCTGCTACTGCTCAGGCTTCCTTTCCTTTTTGCCTCCTGTCCAGATAGTAAAGCTTCAAGGTTCGTAGAGCCAAGTTCCACTTTTTTAGAGAGGAATAGAACCACAAGTAGCAAGATGCTGTTTTCCATGTATGTATGGAGAGATGTTACTTTCAGGTCCTGTGAACAAATTTGCCCAGAGCTTTCTAGAGAGGGCCAGAGCCAGAGCTAGAGAGGGACGATTGGCTCCACCCAACCTCCTTCATCCTCTTCCTTCAACATTTTTACTAAAAATACTTATTACATTGTGGGAAAGCCCCAGAAGGCTGGAGGCAGTGGTAAGATGGTGGAGGGCAGACACGTTGGAGAGAGCTCTGGAGTCACAAATCTTGGGTAGAACTGAGGTTTTTACTCAGATATTTTAACTGTTTATCTCCAGGAATCACTCAGGTCCACCTGATTTCTAGTTTGGAAGCCTGTATTTAAACTCACAAAATCAGGGCGCCTGAGTGGCTCAGTGGGTTAGGCCGCTGCCTTCGGCTCAGGTCATGATCTCAGGGTCCTGGGATCGAGTCCCGCATCGGGCTCTCTGCTCAGCAGGGAGCCCGCTTCCCTCTCTCTCTCTCTCTCTCTCTCTCTGCCTGCCTCTCCATCTACTTGTGATTTCTCTCTGTCAAATAAATAAATAAAATCTTTTAAACTCACAAAATCAGGGACACCTTGATGGCTCAGTCAGTTAAGCTGCTGACTTTTGATTTTGGCTCAGGTCACGGTCTCGGGTTATGGAATCAAGTCCTATGCTGGGCTCCACACTCACTGTGGCATGTGCTTGGGATTCTCTCTTCTTTCCTTCTGCCCTGCTCTGCCCCCCCTCAAATAATTTTTTTAAAAAATCTTAAAAAATAAATAAATTCACAAAAGCAGGTCTTCCTCTGTCTTCCTATCCAGGAGTTATAGGGAAGAAAACAAGTGGGGGTTTGGAACAGAGGTATCAAAGGCCTGCCATCCCTGATAAGATGTATGTCCTAAAAGTTTTCTAGTTTTTCAAAGCTTTTGTGACTTCTATCTACACACACACACACACACACACACACACACACTCTGGCATTTGATGTTTCTGAAACCCAACCAGAGGCAGAACCTTAAACACATCTCAAGTTGTGATCATGGAAACAGTGGGCTCCCCCTGGGGTTGAGGTTCTGTAGGGCATTTCATAATAAATTTATCAAAGCCACAGGATCCAAAGCTTTATAAATAATTCTGGCATCCTTCATTACTCATTATTTGCTGTTAGCCTATTTGGGGCAATTAGTCTCCATAGAAGGGAGAGGCTTCCCATTTACACAGTTGCATTCACAGCACTTTTATTTTTATGAACATTTCATTTCCCCAATCTCCAGATGAATTTTTGCAATGTTGGAGATTTTTTATTTATGAAAACCAAAACAGCTGTGCTCCAGCAGAACCTGGGGACTTATCCATCCACCTCGGAGTCACCTCCAGACAAATTGCACCCCCAGTGTATGCTGGGCACCGTGCCAGGAAGGGGCTGTAAAGCCCACGAGGATGTGTCCCTGGACAGGAGCTGAAAAAATTCACAGAGCTGAAATAGACAATTAGAATTCAGTGGGAAGAAAGCTGACACAGAGGCCATGAAAAGCAGATGAAGGTTAAGGAGCAGATACCAAGGACGGTTGGGTTTTGAAGCATGTATAGAAGTCAGGCAGATACAGAAGGAAGGGTTTTCCAGGCATAGGGAGCAGCATGTATGAAAGCATGGAGGTCTGGGAGCCGAGAGGATCTTACCCGCTTCTAGTGGATCCAGGGAGGCAGTAAGATCTTTGAAGGAGGAGGTTTGTGTAGTGTGTTCAGACAGAAGGGTCTTGTTCCCTGGTGTTTCTGAGAGTAGAACTATAGGACCCCTGGTACGTCAGCCATTTAGAAAATATCAAAAGCTTAAAATGTATTTTTGCCAATAATATAATCATAGCAATAAAATAAAAATCTAAAGTAAGGAAAAGGAACTGATGTTGAAGAAAATGAAAATCAAAACCATGCCAGGAGGTAAAAGAACAGTAGCCAGAAGAATAAGTTATTGAATTAGATTTGGAAGTGATAATATGCATGTGCTGTATAACAGATAGTTATAAAATACATACAGATGTGCATATATATTAATATATATAAAATGCATACATATATAGTATATATTTATATTTATAGTAAGTGTAAGGGTTGTGTGTGGGTGTGTATATATATATATATGTATATATATGCCATGTACATATACATGTTTTTAAAAATTAAGGTTTAAGTTACACGCAGTACAATTAAACCTGATGTACTCTTACATATGTTTACACCAAGAGACAGAAGATTTCCATCACAGGAGAATGTTCCCTCATGACATTTCCTAGCCAATCTCCCCAGTCCAGAGAGCCCTTACCCCACAGAGTACTTTTGTTTGTCTTTGAACTTCACATAAAGAGAATTATACCATATGTGCTTTTTTTGTGTCTTGTTTGTTTGGCTCAACACAATGCTCGTGAGGTTCCATGATCTTGCTGGAATCTTGGTGGTTTATTCTTTTTTACTGCTGGGTAGTATTCCATTGTATGAGTACACAAGTCTGGTTATCCATTCTCCTATTGATGGACATCTGGGTTGTTTCCAGTTTTGGGTTGTTGTGAATAAACATGCTACAAACATTTCTGTATGTGTTTTTTGGACATGTGCTCATTTCTTTTAGTTGTGTGCCTAGTTGTGGAGTGGCAGTCTGAAGTCGTTACACCAGTTCACATTTCCATCAGCATTGAATGACAGTGAACCATATTTTTAAGATGGATAATTCAGCTTCAAATAAGTATGCCTGTACACTTATAGTTTGGAAGACTTGCTAAAGGACCATAAGTCTGAAAGTCAGCGTCCTGGGTCTGAAGTTCTCACCCTGCCACCCAGATGATCACCTCATTATCCTGTGTCTTCTTTTCATTTCTTTTTAAAAAATTATGTTATGTTAGTCACTATACAGTACTTCATTAGTTTTTGATGTAGTGTTCCATGATTCATTGTTTATTTATAACACCCAGTGCTCATTGCAATACATGTCCTCCTTAATACCCACCCCCATCCCCTCTGAAACCTTTGGTTTAGTTCCTGGAGTCCACAGTCTCTCATGGTTCATCTCCCCCTCCTTCATTTTTCCCTTCTTCTCCTAATGTCCTCTGTGCTATTCCTTATGTTCCTCAAATAAGTGAAACGATGTAATTGACTTTCTCTGCTTGACTTACTTCACTCAGCATAATACCCTCCAATTCCAACCATGTTGATACAAAGGTTGGGTATTCATCCTTTCTGAAGCTGAGTAATATTCTATCATATATAGGGACCACATCTGCTGAAGGACATCGCGACTCCTTCCACAGTTTGGCTATTGTGGGCATTGCTGCTGCTGCTATGTCTTCATTTCTTTGTCTGTAACCCAAGTGGTTTGGATGTTGATCTCCAAAGTCATTAGAATTCTGGGGGTGACAGTATAATATTTAAATGTTTTCTCATGTTTCTCTCTGTTTTTCCCCCCAGATCTCCTACCACTATGCCAGTGTGGCCAACAAGGCCCTTCATCTTCCCTTGCCTTCAGGGAAACGAAGGCACAGCAGAAAATAGGTGAGAAAGTAGGTAAGACTCCTGGCTTTTTAGATCCAAAAGCCAAACCTTTGGCAGGGAGAGGAATGAGTTGAGGCCTGAGTAATCTGAGAGACTACATGATGCATAGTAGAGATTCTAGTTCCCTGCTCTGTTCTGTCTCACCCCTCCACCAGCACAGATTCGCTGAAGGGGGTATGAAAAGAGTTAGAAAGCCATAAATAAATCAGTGATGTTGCTGAGAAAGGTGGTAGCAGCTTACAACAACAGCCATTTAATCCTATCTCAACTACGTAGGCTAGGAATTCAGGCAAGGCTCTGCTGGTCAATTCTTTTGTTCTATGTGGTATTAACTGGGGGTCACTCAGCAGTATTAAGCCAGTAGCTGGCTGGTCTGGAGGGTTCCAGATTGCTTCATTCACGTGGTGATGTGTCTGGCGGACTGGGCTTGCTGGGTATGATGACTGGTGCACCTCTATAGGGGCCTCTCCAGTATGGGGGACTTGAGGCGGTTGTACTTTTTACTTGGTGGCCTAGAGCTTCCAGAAAGAGTGTTTCAAGAGGCAGGAAACTGCTAAATTCGTAAGGCCTGGGCCCAGCAATGGGTAGTCATCATATTACCTTTGCTGTGATGGATTGTTGAAGGCAATCGCAGAGCCCACCCACATTCAAGAACAGGGTACACAAATCTTACTTTTAAGGAGAGGAACATCAAAAAATTTGATAACTATCTGAAATTTGCCATTGAAGGGCCTTTCTCAGGCCAAACATAGGGATCCAGAAACTTCTAAATAGGTTTGAAGGATCTGAAAGCTGATTGGTACCACTTCTGAGGTTGAGCCTGAGGAACTAGCAAGACTCAGAAAAGAGATGACTGTGTGGTGTACACATAAAGATGGGGCTTTAGATAGAGTCCCTCGGGTCCCAGCATCGTGTGGGAGCAGAAGAGTGGACCCCTTTATGTCCCAGGAGCATGGAAGGACACTCATTAACAGAGTTGGCTCCCAAAGACTGGCAGAGACGCTTGGGGCTTGACTCTGTAGGGACTAGAATGAAAAGGCATCTGAGGACCAGATGGGATATCACGCATCTTAGTGATGCCATGTAGGTAGATGATAATGAAAAAATGGATCACCATTTCTCCTACCATCTCCTGATACCTTGGATTTATGATGACTCCTGGAAATCAGGTATAGCCTGAAGATAGCACAATGGGGTCTTTTACAGGTTGGGTGTTTTTTATGGTTTGTCCTTGAGATCAACTCCTGTGGAGGGGAAGAGATGGAAGCAGGGCTGGACAAAGGGAGAAGCAGTCCCATTGGAGATCTCAGCCAACTCCATAGGCAGCTCTGGAGTTGGGATGGACCTTTAGAGTTATTCTGAGTTGGGATAAGGGGGCTGGACCTGTACACACCTGCACTGATGGGGCATTGGATGCAGCCACAGGGGAAGGGAGCATAACCTTGGATGAGGCAGCTGCCTTCTGCTGGGCCAGTCCCTAAAGGAGCAGAGAGCTGAGACCATCTACCAGCAGCACTGCCAACAGCTGGAAAAATGCTTTCTTTTTTCCTGAAGGGAGATCTGGAAGGCATATCCCAGCAACCATTACAGAACTTATCATAGAAATGATCATGATTTATACAGTGATCAAGAAAACTACATTGCTTGCCATCTGAATTTGTGTGACTTGTGCCCCCAACATGTGAATTCCATAATTTTAAGAACAAGGGCCATATGATGTGTTACTCTGATATAAGATAGATGGTCTTCTATGTGTCTTTTAGAAAGAGGGAAAGCCCCTCATCTTCTTGCCCCACAGACAAGAACATAAAGCTAGGATCCAAGGAGCTGTTTGCCTGAACATTGCCACATGTCACGTGCAAACCAGAGGTTGTTCTTATTTTGTGTACCCCACTGAAAGGCTAGAGAGGACCTTAAAACAATAAATCCTTACTTATGGGTTTTTCAAGCACCACAAATCGGACAGGGAAAGGGTGGAGCCTTCGACAGCTGCCTTCTGTAGTACATGAGCCCTTTGCCAAGTTGTCCCAAGTTGTGAGATGTTGATCTGATACTGGTGGCTATTTAGAACTAGAAAATATGCCATGTCTTGGACCCCTTTACATCTTCAAAATGGGGAGACTGGCTATGGGCAGCCAGGACAGAAAATAAGCTGGATGTGAGAGTCAGATCCGCTGAATCCAGCCAGCAACATATTGTGGAATGAGCTCTCAAATGCCATAGACAGAAGCACTGGGGATCTGCGGCCAGCAAGGAAGAAAAAGGATTTCTTCATTGGTCTATTGGTGCTGCTCCATAGAGCTTTCTTTGATGATGACAACGTTCTATTCTGCTCTGTGCAATATGGTGGCTATTGAAATATGGCTGGTGTGACCAAGAAAGTGAATTTTGAATTGCATTTGATTTGGTTGGTGGCTACTGCACCGGGCTGTGAGGCCTAAAGTCTTGCTCGTTCTTAAAGTATGGTCTGGAAACAGTGGTACCAGCATCACCTCGGAGACTGAGGCAGAAATACAGATTTTCAGGTCCCACTTGAGACATGTGATCCAAAATCTGCATTTTGGCAAGATTCCCCAGGGAGTTTGTGTGTCCACTAAAGATGGCTTCTAGAAGATGCCCGTCCTCCCCCAGCCTCCCATTTGATCACCCTATGATTCAATATAGAGGAGAGTGAATAGAGCATTGGAGTATATGACAAGGTCCTGGGCTTCAGAATGAAGGACTGGTTGCAACACGGGCCAAGTTTCCCCACAGAGTGCACAAGAGTGTTCTATGAGGGGGCCAATATGAGACTAGCCCCTGTGCAGATTTTGCTGACACATCCAGGAGGGTGGCCTGAATCTATCAGCAGACCTCTGCTGCGCGCTCTACAGGGATGGTGGGGGGGGCTGTGATCAGAATTGTTTGGGATGATTTTCCTCCACTCTTGAGCATTCTAGGTGGTGGGGTACAGCCTGAAAATCCTCCCTCCACCCATCTTACCAAATTCAGAATCTTCCCAACTTATTGAAAAATATTTTTTGTGCTCTTCTTTTGGATCAAACACATTTTATTTTATCTTTTGGGTCTCAGATGGTTTCTTTTCTGTTTCCCACCCCACCCCCAATTTCTACTTTAGTTCTAGCTGTCAAGACTGTTACTCCAACTCGCTCCTGCTTGTTTTAATTGCTGCCTCAAACTTTTCTTGAGGAATCCAAAACTTACTGTGATTTGCCCTCCTCCCCCACTTCCCCCCTAGGTTTGATGCCTTTTTTTTTTTTTTTAAGATTTAATTTATTTATTAGAGAGAGAAAACATGAGCATGGGGGAGGGGCAGATGGAGGGGCAGAAGTGGGCTTAGTCCCGGGACCTTGAGATCATGACATGAGCCAAAGGCAGAGGTTTAACTGAGATAGCCACCCAGGCACCCTGACATCTGTCTTTTTCACCAGTCTCCTCTCACTTTGTTCTTTCTCTTGGGAATTTGTGCTTGTTTCCCTCTCCAGTTTTTAATTTTTAGAGTGGAGTATCCTAAGCCACAGAGGAAGGCGAGGAGGTGGGTTTGAGGTGGTCGTAAAGGGAGGACAGATGCAGTCAAAGCAACTGGGAGGAAAAGACTTGAGTGAAGCAGGGTTATCTAGTGGGAGCGTCCGGATAAGTTTTGCTCTCACAATCCAACTTTCCACCCTGCACCTACATCTTCAACAAAATCTGTATTACTCACCAATGCTTGGGAGATTTTTCAACTTTTAGTTATAGGATATTTCAAACATACAGAAGCAGGAGAAAACACATTATGAACCCACATGTACCACATGTTGACTGTATTCAGCAACAGTTAATATCAATATTTCCCACCCCCACCCCAGGCATTTTTGGGGGGCAAATCCCAGAAATGTAAATTTTTTACCCATAAACATTTCACAATTTATCTAATATTAGAGATTTCTTTTTAAAAACATAACCCCAATGCCATTGTTTTCTCTTGAAGTTAACAATTCCTCATTACCTACACTTAGCATTCAGATTTCTCTATTGCCTGCAATTTATTTTAGAGTTGATTCATTTCAGTCAAGATCCAAATAGATCCATGTGTTTCAGTTAGTTGATATATGTCTTCTAATCAGTAGGTTCCTCTTCAACCTCTCTACTCTTCCTTAGAACTCCTTTGTTGAAGGACTAAATTGTTCACTTGTAGACCTTCTCATGGCCTAGATTTTGTTTATTGCTTCCCCAGTGTGACATATAACAGATTCCCCGGTCTCCTATATTTCTTGAAATTTGGTGGTGTGATAGAGGCTTGACTGGATTCCGGTGCCATGTTTTTGGCAAGACCACTTCATGGATGGTGATTTTTCTTTCAAGAGACCCATACTATATGGTGCTGTTTTTCAGGTGTGAGCAGTCACTAATGCCCAATGCCCACATCCATTAGTTAGTTAGGACTTGCAAACTAGTAATATTCTAATTCCATCATCCTTTCTTCATTTATTAGCTAAAATTCTTCTATAAACAGAAATTCCTGCTCAACTTTCGGTTTCTCTGAGTTACAGTGTGTGCAGAAGAAGCCTGATACACGCTTGATTCTTTCTCTTTATTAATTTTCAAAAATGAAAGCAGGGACCCTGGTACTTGGGAGTTTATTTTATTTTTTTTAAGATTTTATTTATTTATCAGAGAGAGAGAAGGGGAGAGAGCGAGCACAGGTAGACAGAAGCAGAGGGAGAAGCAGGCTCCCTGCCAAGCAAGGAGCCTGATGTGGGACTCGATCCCAGGACGCCGGGATCATGACCTGAGCCGAAGGCAGCTACTCAACCAACTGAGCCACCCAGGCGTCCCCTTGGGAGTTTGTTTTTGTGGATAGCAAATAGTTGAACTTGACCTGTGCAGGGGGAGGCTGGAAACTTTTAATTCTCTTAGTAGCTTTGAAGAAGGGATGTTAATATACTCGTTTTTACAGATCGAGAAAAGGAGACTCAGCGGTGCCCCAAGCTAGTGAGTGGAGGATCTGGGATTTTATCCCGGGTCTGCTCGTTTGCAGAGACCAAAATCCTTACTGCGTGGCACAGTCCTTTTTATAGGACTGTGGGGAATTCACCCAAACCTGGGATTGAGCTGGCAGAAGTCTCTTTCTATTCTGGCTTGCTAGAAATCAACATTCTACAGACTGAAAAATGACATGTATCCATAAGATCTAAGAATAACCTTTCTTCAAGTTGCATTTAACCACAATTATAGCAATGAATTTTTTGATTTCAGAATACTTGTGTTGTTAAGCAGTTTCCCAAAGGTTGAACCCTAAGCTAGGCTGCTTTAATAAGATTCATATATTTATTGTGATAGGATATGATATCATGATTTGCAGTTCTGTGTTCAGTGACAAACATCACTGTACATGGAAGTGAAGGAAACCTATGTTGGAAGGGGTTTATTTATAAAGGAGTTTCGAAAAAGCTGAGGATTAAATGTAGGAATAAAGAGATTTACTGAAACTTAAGGCCAACCTTGGGTCATAAATAGCATTTGTGCAGTGACATTGTTTGTTTAATTGGAAGTTATATGGAGAACCATCAGAATAACCTGTGAATTAATGAAGATTATCTGTCAGAGTGCATTCTGCTGCATGGGGCTCAAACTGGTTTAAGCATGGGCTTACAGGATTTATTTCCTAAGCCATCCAGAGATAGATCTGACCGGGCTTCAGGGCTTAGATGCTGTATTCAGAACCAAGTTTCTCTTCCTTTCTGTGCTCTGCTTCCTTTGTGTTGAGTTCATTCTCACAGAGACTCCTCCCTATTGTCCCAAAATAGTAACTGCCAGCCTCTTGTTCCTGTGGCTACAGCCTTCCTATTGTACATCAGTAGGAAAGAGGAAAGGGCCTTCCTTTAATTTTCATTGAGTCTTATTGGTTCTGAGTGGGTCCATGTGCCTATCCCTGAGTCAATCACTGTGGCCAGGGAAATAGTATAGGTTGTAGGTGCAATTGTGCCTACAAGTTCATGTCTACGCTCATTTTTCAGGGAGATGGTCTGCAGCTTTGATGAGGTTATCAAAGGCCAGTCCAAAGGAATGGCTATTCTGAGATATTGTTAGATATTGAACCAGACTGAATTGCTTTTTTTAAAAAATTTTTTGTTTTTTATAAACATGTATTTTTATCCCCAGGGGTACAGTCTGTGAATCGCCAGGTTTACACACCTCACAGCACTCACCAAAGCACATACCCTCCCCAATGTCCATAACCCCACCCCCTTTCTCCCAACCAACCTCCCCCCAGCAACCCTCAGTTTGTTTTGTGAGATTAAGAGTCACTTATGGTTTGTCTCCCTCCCAATCCCATCTTGTATCCTTTATTCTTTTTTAAAACCCTGGCTTCATATTTGTATTGTCTTCTTGAATATTTTCAACTATAATGTGTCGAGTCTGCTTTTTAGCCGCCTTTTATTGAGGATGATCAGAGATAGGAAATACTGATCAGAATTTAGTTTATATCATTTCTTCAGGTTCTAGATGTTATAACCCCTTTTCCTTCCCAACACAGCCCTATGTCTGGGGCCATGGCAGAAGTTGCCCCCGACTGTGTCACAGGGGCTAAGCTCACAGCCTTGCTGGAGTCCCAGACCCACACCATCTGCAGGCCTCAGGTTTGCCCAGGGTTGGAGAGCTGCTCATTCCGGGTGAGGAAAAGCTCTTTGGGAATTATTTCCCGGTAATGATTCCAAGATCTCACGCAGGGTGGTATTTTTCTGCTAATCCCAACCCAGAGCCCAGCGTGTGCATTGTTGACACCAGATAATGTTAGTCCTCTGGCTGATACTGTGGCGGATAAGCAAACATCGGACGGCTGGCAGAATCCCCAACTTCCTGAGCATCCACAATCACAAATTCATTGAAGTTTAAACACACAGAGACCTATCACCCTTGCCCTTTGCGTTTGCCAGGAGATGAGGTTATCCGTGGGTGATTGTTGTAAATAGTCATCCCTCATTTCCCCCTCCAACTTGCACTTTGGATTTTAATCAGGTTCAAAGCCTTCCTGGCATTTGGCTTATTTTCTTCTTCTGTATGACCCACAGGCTAGTCCAGGGAGGCTTAGACTTTAATGAGCCTTTGAATCACCCAGGGGTCTTGTTCCAGTGCAGAGTCCCATTAGCAGATCTGGGGTGGGGCCCGAGATTCTGCATTCCTAACAAGCTCTCAGAGATGCCTGTGTTCCTTCAAGGTCCACACATCGAAGGGCTTTCAACCTCAGCTGCGCAATGGAGTCCCCTGGGGAGTCATGGAAATTCTAGTGCCCAGTCCTACTCTCAGGTGTTTGGATTTATTTGGATCGTGCATGACTATCCAGGTGATTCTGATGTGCGGCCCAGCTTGAGAACAGCTGGTGGACCCCTCAGCCTTCAGCCTCTGCTTGCTAGCTCCTCCTCACCACTGGCCTGGCCTGCTCACACCACCTCTGCTCTGTGCTCCTGGATACCCTTCTCCCTTGTCCTTGACATTCATGAAGAGCTTACTATGGACTAGAACTTTTCTATACAACCCAGTTAGGTCAGTACTGCTTCTCTCCCCATTTTGCAGGCAGAGAAACAGAGGTTTAGAGAGTGAAGTATCTTGTCCCAGGTCACACAGTCATTAAGGAACAATGTCAGGGCCCACACAGATCTTCTGTCTCTGAAGCACAAAAGTAGCTGAGTGTGGTTTTAAGAGGATGGCCTCTGGAGTCAGACACATGTGGGACCCACCACTTATTGTCAGTGACCTTGGGCAAGTTGCTTAGATCCAGGAAGCATTAGGTTCCTCCTTTGTAAAATGGGGGGTGATAAGAACACCCACTTCTCAGGGCTATGGGGAACATGTAAGTTATGCCTCTAGAGACTGGGCCAAGGTCACCACCATTACAGTGCCACATGCTGTCCCCATAACACTTGCCATGAGCCCCTCTTCTTTGGCGTGGAGGCTTGGACTTTCAGATTATAACTCTTCTGTGTTCATATCAACTCTTCAAATGGAAAGCAAGTTCCTTCAACGCAGAAAAATTACAAGTATAAAATGTGTGTGAATGTGACTTTTTTTTTGATTCATGGCCTCAAATGGGTTTCCTTTGCCCCATGGGTCCTAGCAGTGGGAGCCAGTGAATTTCCCAGTGTTTTTCAGTTGATGGAATTTATACATTAGTCAACAGAAAATAATCCTATTGGAAACAGAGCCATCTTATACATACAGATAATCATATTTTTTTGGAGTCATTCATTCATTCATCCATCCACTCATTCATTGTCTTCTAAGTTTACCCAGACCCTATGGAGTGACTAAAGACAGCTCCGCCAAACTGGGCTGGCTCTGCTGCTCTGTCCCCCAGGGTGCAGGTGGGAGGGTTGAAGAGGTGGGGACACTTTCTCATGCGTATCTCCTGCATTCAAGACCCTACTTTTTAGAGGATTCACACCTAGGACTTTTCCCAGTTTTAACACTGAAAGTTTCACATTCCAGGAAACCCTGCCATCTCAGACAAACAGATATGTCCAGTCACCCCACCACCACAGGACAGTTCCAGGGCCATGTCCTTGTCCTTTGCAAACCTGACAGCTTGTGCCTTTCAGCCTTTCTGCTTCAGGGAGGGCTCTTTGGTGCGAAGTGGTTCTTGCTGGCTTTTCTCATTCCTTTTGTGCTGTGAGTGCACGAGCCCCGGAGTCTGGACCAGTACCGTGCTGCCTCTCACCATGCCTGGACTCGTGGTCATGATGAGTTCCCTGCTTGCTCCCTGCTCAGCAGGTTTCTCTGCACAGCCTGACATCCTCCTGCTTCCATGTCAGGGCATTGTGCAAAGCCCGGGAGTCTTTGTCCTGTCCCAGCCACAAGAAGAATGTTTATAAAAGAAAATACCTCCACTTCCCTCCCCCTTTCTCAAGGCTGTGAGCACACTTTCCTCAGACAAGTGCTCAGTGAGTACACAGAATCGGGGCTGTTTTCTTTCTGATGCCATTTCAGATGAAGCTGAATATTTTTAAACTAGGCAAGCAACACCACAGCTAAAAATGCTTGGATTTGAAAATAAACGTGTGACAGATTTACACCCAACCCTTGAATCAGAGACACTTGCAGCAACAAGCTCACTAGGTGATTAAAGGGGGCTCATGAACAGAGCCTTATTTTCCTGTGGACGAAGACTAAAGTCTGGAAGCTGCCAATGTGGATTTAGGGATCAGTGATGCCAGGTTCTGATTTAGCGTCAATGCCGTTGTCTTGGTCCACTCCTGTCAAAAAATGAGAGCAGCAACTCCCAATGTCTCGCCTTAGCAGCTGAGTTCAAAGAGGAAGTGGGGTGGCTTAGAACAGGGACTCCCTCCTTTCTTACCTCTGTCTCCTGAAGGAAAATCATTCCCAGAAGCCCCTCTCCCCTGTACACTTCCCCTAACATCCACCTGTCCACAGGGGCAGCTCCCATCCTCTTTGTGGTTCAGGGGTCTCTGTCCAATGCATGAAACACTATTGCAGCTCTCTTAGGGAGAAGTGGCTTTGGCTGGATGAGCAAAACTGTATTCCTAGCCTTCTTTCTTGGGTACTCCGAAGCCTTGGGCTCTGACCCTTACTTTGTTTCTGTCTTGTTCAGATGCGAATAACGTGGTGAACTGGGTGCACCTTTTTCAAGATGCAATGTGGTTCTGTTAGCACTTGCAAACGAGGCAGGGAAGGCAAGATAACAGTGGGGTTTTCTGGGGGAGATTGCTTTTCATCGGTGGCTCTGTGGCAAGAAACCATCTTGAAAACAGGTAAACTAGATCATCTCAAAAGGAACTTCTTCCTCGGATGTTTCTGTGTGTCTGCAGGATTGGCTCGCCAACATCTTTTCTTGTCTCCAGGCACTTTTTTTTTTTTTTTTTGCAGATATAGATGCAGATATTGACAGATACAAATATAATTATAGATTGTGTTATCTGGTGGTGTCTGCAGAGCAGATGGATACCCATCTGTCTGGGAAGGTTCAGAAGTCTGGCCAGGGCCAAGGGTTGGGGCAAACTCAGGGGCCTCAGTTCCAAGAAAGCAAGTGAGACTCAGGGATTCAGGGCTGGCTCCCCGTATCCCAGTGAGAAGTGGCTGAGCCAGGCCCCCAATTCAGGGATCCTGGCTGATATGAGACACTTGGGACTTGAACCAACCAAATTGATTTCACTGTTGGATTATAGTTGACCAATGATCCTTTAAAAAACCCATGCACACACATCTCTGTATTTTGGAGCTAAAGGCAGTGTTCCCCACTTGTGGAAGAAGTGATCTCAGCAGCTTTGCTGGAAGACTTGAGAACAAGGAACAAGGAGGTTAATGACTGATGTCTTTCCCTGGGTCACCAGGCTTGGGGGCAGATGAGCAGCTGATACTGGTCTCTGATATTTTTCAGAAAAGTTTGGAGTTGGAGGGTGCCTGGGGAACTCAGTTATTGAGTGTCCAATTCTTGATTTCAGCTCAGATCGTGATCTCAGGGTCATGGGATCGAGCCCTGTGTTGGGCTCCATGCTCGATGGGGAGTCTGCTTGAGATTCTACCTCTGTTTCTGCCTCTCCCTCCTGCCCTGCCAGCAAATGCACTCATGGTCTCTCTCTCTCTCAAATAAATAAATAAATCAAGAAAGAAAGAAAGAAAGAAAGAAAGAAGGAAGGAAAGGAGAGCTTTGAGTTGGGAAGTTAGCATTCATTTATGGCTTTCTTAAATGCTTTGCTTTTACAACTTAGGATATCAGCCAACTTACCCAAAGAGCTTTGAGGCAAAACTTTTTCCCTAATCTAGATCGTCCTACCTAGGAGATACTCTGTCTACCTCTCCGGGTGATGAGCCTGCTCTTCTTTCGTTCCTTCCTGGCCAGACTGTGTCCCATGTATGGCTGTGTTGGAATACCTCTGCTCAGAGAAGGGCAAGGGAAGCACTTTTTTCCCCTCACCTTTTCCTCCTTCTCCTTCTCTTCCTTCATTTCCTCCTCCTTTCCTTCTCCTTCAGCTTCTTATTTTGATATTAAAAAGACTACTTATTGATCACCTACTATGTGTTCGGTGCTGTGTTAAGCATTTCACATGTATTTATCACATTTAATTCTCTAACAAGCCTATGAGGCAGATTTTATATTATCCCCATTTTACAGGTGAAGAATCAAAACTAAAGAAAATACATTACATGCTCAAGGTCATATAGCTAGGAAGCCACAGAGCCAGGACTGTCTGACTTTAGAGCTGCGGTTCTTTTTTTTTGGCCTCTTAAAAAATTAACTTATTTTTCTAGTTAGAAGGGAGGTGTGATAAACACTAGTGTGTCCCCCTCCAGGTTTTCTGGCTATGAATGCCTTGCTGCTCCCACTGCATGTCTCTCTCAAAACACACACACACACACACACACACACACACACACACACACACACACTCTCCCTCTCTCTCTCTCATGCCAAATAATCTAGAAGTTGACTGCAGATATAATGACATTTTACCCCTAAATATTTCAGTTTGAGTCTCCTAAGAATGAGGACAGCAGCCTTCCTAAGCTCAACAGCATTTGCACCTTAAGGAAATCAATTTTATTTCAGTTACTCCATCCAACACATAGTCCATGCTCGAATGGTCCCTACAGTCCCACACATGGCCTCTATAGTTACTGTTTTTCAATCCAGAATGCAGTCAAGGTTTATAAACTGCCTTTGGTGATAATGAAACTTTAGTGTCCCCCAGTGAAGGGCAATAACCTCCTTCCTTCTGTTCTTCATAAGCCTAGATCTTTTGTAGATGTTAGAACCATTAGTCTTCAGAACATTCAGGTTCAGGAATTTGTCTGTTTCTTCATGATCCTTCATGTTAACTTGTTTCTGGTAAGAACCTTCCAAGGCAATGTTGTGTGGCTTCCCCAGTGTGGCATCAGGGGAACAAAATGTCAAGCCATCCCACTACTGTCAGTGCCAAGTCCAGCACCTTGGTGAGAGTGGTGTCCTCTGGATTTTGCCATATAAAGCCCATTTCCCCCTTTGCAACAAAAACAGGCCAGGGAGGGAAGGAAATGGTCAGTCAGAAGTCTTCGGTTGTAAGTGACAGAAAAGCAATTCACACTGGTTTAAGCATGTAACAGGAATTAATGGTCTCCAGCATGTAGTAAGTCCAGGGTTTTCTTGCTTTAGGTTTGCTGGGGTCATGTCCTTAGGGGGTCAACCTCCTTCTTCCATCTCTTACTATTCCTTGTTTGACTTCATCCATGGGCAGGCCCTTCCCCCATAGTGGGAAAAGTGGTCATAGCTACAGGCTCATAAACCTTTTTTGCTAGCCATGCCAGGAAGAGAGAGAAGAGAGCCCCCTTCACAAATGTTCCAGCTGAAGGTCCTGAGCTGACCCTCACTGGCCTGGCTGGAGTCCTATCCCATATCAGTTATTGATTGGCTAAGCCTGCATCTTCTCTCGCCTTTGGAGCCAGAGTTAGCCTCTAGCCTCATTCCTCTATCTTCTCTGTGTCCCATCTTGAAGAAAGTAGGAGTATAAATAAAGATAGTTGTCTTTATGGCTTGACATCTTGACGTGAGAAGCCTCAGGGAGGGCCCCTGCCTCCAAGTCATCCTTGCCATGGGTAGTGCTGGCACAGGCACCTGCTGACCTGGAGCTTAGGGCACCAGGCCCCATGGGGTGTATGTGTGCATAGTGACAGCAAAGGTGGTGGGCTTTACAACAGAGGAGATGGATCCTACAACTGTAGAAGGCAAGGCTTGGAACTGGGAGGTTCAAGTCCTGTCTCCTCAGTTATCTGGCCCTATAATCAGAGGCCTCTGCTTGTGCCCTGTTTCCTTATCTGCAAAGGGAATGAGACACCTGCTTGTACTTTTCTTCAGGTCCTCTGATGTAAGCATCCAGAGATTGTGGACATGTAACATTTGGTAAACATAACAAATGCAAAAGTGTTTCAGGTCTGTGAGAACCTCATTCCACACAGACAGCTTTTGCCCTGAGGGCATACATAGCCTTGGGGCCCTTTGGTGGGGAGGAGGGGCGGAGTCTCACAGAAGAGCCACTATAAGGCTGGAGCTCCAAAGACCTCCACATCCAGCACAGTGAACTAGCCATCCTGTCCGGCAGACTGCAAGGGAAATTGCTTGTCTTAAAGTTGGACATAGAGTGAAGTGGGGAGGAAGAGCTTTTATTTTCTCTAAGAACTCTTCACCACTAGCCAGCTGGAAAGCAAAAATAATAGGATCATAACTTCCCAGATCTCTTTTGAATAATAAGTCCCAGGATTTTACCAGATATAAAATACATGTACTTAATAAGTTTTAAAGAAAATAAAGATGAGGTTAAAAACATGAGTAAAGAAAAGCAGATTTGAAAAAAATCATATAGAACTTCTAAAGACAGAAAATCAAATTAGTGAAATGAAAAACCCAGATCTTAGATTTAAAAGCAAATTCAACATATCTGAAGAGAGGTGTAGTGAGCTGGAAGACGGACCCAAAGAAGTATCCAAAATAGATACAGACATGGAAAAAAGGAGAGATTAAGGAACATAAGGATGGGATGAAGTGATAGTACCTGAAAACTCTTTGGAAATAATGAAAGTTGTTCATTGTCAACAGATTCAAGAAGCTCAACAGATTTTTTTTTTCTTTTTTAATTTACTTTTTATTTTCAGCATAACAGTATTCATTATTTTTTCACCACACCCAGTGCTCCATGCAATCTGTGCCCTCTATAATACCCACCACCTGGTATCCCCAACCTCCCACCCCCCCGCCACTTCAAACCCCTCAGATTAAGTGGGATAAATAAGTTAAAAGAAATCTATGTTTGGACCTAGTGGAGTGAAACTGAAGAACTTGAAGGACAAAGAGAGAGAAGTAGCATGCTCAGAGTACTGCCTGGAGTGACAGGACATCACTCTAGAATGAAGCTCTTACCCAGTCACTTACCTGCTGGTGACCATGGACAAGTCATTCCTAAGCTTTGGCATAATACGGGCATAATAATCATATTAATATTGAACTGTTGGGGAGGTTGTAATGATTAAGTGACCTAATTCATATTATCACCTTAGCTGAGTGCCCAATATATTAGTAGGACCCAAGAAAGTCCAGCTACTGTTTTAGGGGAGCTGGAGGTCTCAATCTTTCCAAAGGCACTTGAACTTGATGGTGCTGGTGGGTAGGGGATGGAGACAACAAAAGAGGAGCAGAGGCAGAGCTCATGCACACTCTTTGTCATCTTGCTGGTGACCTTCTTGCCTATTGTCTGAGACTCAGTTTCCACATCTCTTCCTCAATACAGCCTTCCTTGCCACCATCCTGCCCTACCCCAGGCATGATAGGGCTCTCTTCTCTTTGCTTTCACAGAACCATGAATGTTATGGTATTTATTAAGATGCTGCTGTAATTTTTTTTAACCTGCTTAGGTACCCCTCTATGCTATGAGCTCATCTTGGCATCCCCAGCCCTTGGCACAGTTTTTATCTCATACTACGGTCTAATAAATATTTTAGGTGAATAAACATTACACAGAACCATAAGCTGTTGATCCCACCAGTTTACCCAGTGTATTAAATCTCATTGGTAACACCAAACCCATTCTATCCAATTATGCCCATAATTCAATAAGGACAAATAATGGGACAGCAAAGTCTGGTGTCTACCTGAGGTGGCCCCTCATCAAGCTGGCTTCTTGGTCAATTTTTCTGGCAAAGGTAAATGTGGCCATATAAAGAAGAAAAGGAAATTCTTTTTCCTGTGGAAATTATACCTTTGCTGGAGGTTGTGTGATTGCAGTATCCTGCTCAGTCAATAGGGTGCCTTGTCAATAGGGGGCCAGAGCAGATGGCCATTGTGCTAAGGGCTCAGACAGATGGTTGCCTAGAGACTTGAACCAGGTCAAGAGCACAGAGTGGAGGGGATGGATCAGTTATCTATTGCTGTGTAACAACCCCCCTCCCCACTTAGTAGCTTAAAACAAGAGTCATTCATTATTGCTCACTAGTCTATGGGTCAACTGGACTGTTCTGCCTACCTTAAAAGCACTTGGTTGATTTTGGCCATCCTTGTTCATGCATTTTTGTTCAGCTAGAGGTTGTCTAGTCTAGGTGACTTTACTCACATTCCTAGCAGTTAACTGGCTGTCCACTGGGGCAACAGGGGTGATGGGTGCCACTCATCTGTCAGAAGACGAGGTCAGGCTTGTTTATACGGTGGTGGTAGGGTTCAGTGTGAGCAGAAGCTGCAAAACTTCTTCAGACCTGGGATCAACACTGGCACTGTATCACTTCCACTGCCTTTTGTTGGTCAAAGCAAGACACAAGCCAACTGAGACTGGAGGGGAGGCGAACGAGATCCCTCCTTGATGGAAGGAGCTATAACTGACATAACAAAGAGGCATGGATACAGAGAAGACTAGAGTTGTGACCTTATTCTTTTGGCAAATGATCTACTACAGTAAATGAGGGGGTAGTTTCTTTTGTGATAATATGCCTTTTCAGAGATGGTAAATTTTGCAGATGGGATATTTATTGATTAGCGTATAGTTGTGGAAAAACACTTTGGTTCTTGGCCAACCAGTCTCCAGGCTCTGGAGCCATCCTTGAGCTGCCCTTTCTCTTGTATTTCACTTACATCTGAGTTATCTGAAAGTACTCCAAGGCTGGGGGTGCCAGATCTTATCAGATATGAGCCCCAGCACAGGTTCTTGCTGGCTTCTGAAAAGGGGATGGGGGAGGAACTTTTTCACAATAAGCCAAGGAGATGACCCTCACCGTGTCAGCATTGACTGACAGTTGCCTAGCTAGGAGGTGTAGGCTGGAGCCACAGCAGCATCTTCTCTGGGTGCCCAGAGAGCTGAAAAGACAAGTGGTGTGTAGTATGGCCTCTAAAAGACCAGTTTGAGGGAGAGGAGCCTGGGAGATTGGAAAGCCTGGGAATGGGACATAGCAGGGGAGAAGGTCTCTCAGCAGTGCACATTCTTCAGAACCAGCATATTCGCTTCTAACCCCAGGACACATAGAAGGTCCAGATAACAAGAAGTGCATAGAATGCCAGTTCCCAAGGCCACCAATTTCTCTCCTCATAAACATTTCATTTAGGTCATGCCAATGAGGAATGTGTGCTAACGCATCATTCCTGCCAGGGGCATTGGACATCAGAGCTTCCCAGGATAACAGGAACCTACCAGAGCCACAGTCCAGGAAAACCAGAGACCTCTTAGCAGCAGGGAGGTGGGTGTCCCATAAGAAGAATGAATATACCCTTACTTCACCAATCCAGGTGCTCTGGGAGAAGCTTGTTTGGGGGTAACTCTGAAGGACGCAAATGTCAATTTGGCCTTGGGATGGTTTCTGTGTGTGAGAAGCATCAGGTAAATCAATAGTGATCCAATTACTTTCTATTTTTAGAGTAAGTTAAAAAGCCAAACAAGGGGAAATAAGCCAACCACAAAGGGTAAATATTGTATGCTTCCTCTTATATGAGATACCTACAATAAGCAAATTCTCAGAGACAGGAAGATGAAAGGTTACCAGTGGTAGGAAGGAGGCAGGAATGGAGAGTTATTGTTTAATGGGTACAGAGTTTCTGTTTCAGTGATGAAAAAGTTTTGGAAATAGTGGTGATGGTTGCACAACCCTGTGGATATAATAAATGCTACTGAACTGTACACTGGAAAATGTTTAAAATCACAAAAGTTATATTACATGTATTTTACCACATCTTAGAAAATTGATGTAATATTCCCAAATGATATATTCTATATATTATATATTCTAAATGGGTTAATTGTATAGAATGAATTATATTTCAATGAAGTTGCTTTTTTTGTTGTTGTTTTTCTCATTTTTATTTCTATTTATTTATTTTAAAAATTTTAATTTAAATTCAATTACATATACTGTATTATTAATTTCGGGGGGGAATTTAGTGTTTCATCTGTTTGCATATGATACCCAGGGCCCTCTTTAATGCCCATCACCTAATTATCCCTCCCCCACAACCTCCCCTCCAATGACCCTCAGTTTGTTCTCTATAGTTAAGAGTCTCTTATGGTTTGCCTCCCTCTTTGTTTTTATCTTATTTTATTTTTCCTCCCCTTCCTCTATGTTCATCTTTTTTATTTCTTAAGTTTCACATAGGAGTGATGGTATTTGTCTTTCTCTGACTGATTTACTGTGCTTAGCACGATACTCTCTAGTTCCATCTGTGTTGCTGCAAATGGAAGGATTTCATTCTTTTTGATGGCTGTAGTAAACAATAATTCTCCATTCCTGCCTCCTTCCTGCCACTAGTAACCTTCCAACTTCCTGTCTCTGAGAATTTGCTTATTGTAGGTATTTCATATAAGATGAAGCATATAATACTTACCCTTTGTGTTTGGCTTATTTCACCTTATTTGGCTTTTTAACTTATTCTAAAGATACTGTAGGCCACATATTCTCTATCTATTCATCATTTGATGGACATCTGGGCTCTTTGCATAGTTTGGCTATTGTGGACATTGCTGCTATAAACATTGGGGTGTATATGCCTCTTTGAATCACTGTATTTGTATCTTTTGGATAAATACTAGTTGTACTATTCCTAGGTCACAGGGTAGTTCTATTTTTAACCTTTTGAGGAACCTCCATACTCCTTTCCAGACTGGCTGCACCGGCTTGCATCGTCACCAACAGTGTAAGAGGATTCCCTTTTCTCTGTATCCTCGCCAACATCTGTTGTTGCCTGGCTTACTCACTTTAGCCATTCTGAATGGTGTGAGGTGGTATCTCATTGTGGTTTTGATTTGTACCTCCCTGATGCCAAGTGATATTGAACATTTTTTCATGTGTCTGTTGGCCATAGGTAAGTCTTCTTTGGAGAAATATCTGTTCAAGTCTTCTGCCCATTTCTTGACTGGATTTTTTGTTTTTGGGGGGTTAAGTTTGATTATTTTTTCCTAGATTTTGGATACTCATTCTTCATCTGATAAGGGATTTGCAAATATCTTTTTCCATTCTGTCAGTTGTCTTTGGTTATGTCAACTGTTTCCATCCTGTGCAAAAGTTTTTTATCTTGATGAAGCCCCAATAATTCATTTTTGTTTTTGTTTCTCTTGCCTTTGAAGACATATCTAGCTGGAAGTTGCTGCAGCCGAGGTCAAAGAGGTTGCTGCCCAGCTTTGGTTTTCCTTTTCAACATTCCTTTGTCTATTCAGGGTCTTTTCTGGTTCCTATAAATTTTAGAATTATTTGTTCCAGCTCTGTGAAAGATGTCAGTGGCATTTTGATAGGGATTGCATTTAATGCACAGATTGCTTTGGGTAGCATAGACTGTTTAACAATATTTGTTCTTCTAATCCATGAGCATGGTATGTTTTTCCATTTCTTTGTGTCTTCCTCAATTTCTTTCATAAGTGTTCTAGAATTTTCAGAGTACAGATCCTTTACCTCTTTGGTTACGTTTGTTCCTAAGTATCTTATGGTTTTGGGTACAATTATAAGTGAGATTGATTCCTTTATTTCTCTTTCTTCTGGATCATGCATTAAAAAACCTACTTAATGTTCTGCAAAAAAAAAAAAAAAAAAAAAAAAGAATTCACTGAAGTGATTCAGTGAATCAATCACAAAAGAGGTAATCAACCTCTTTTGAACCAGCCATGGTTCAAGGTCAGTGGCAGAACTCCTAGTTGAAGTTAGCCTAGGAAAGGAGTTTTGTTCTCAGTCTCTCCATGGTCTCCATCCACCCGAGATGGCGGAAGCGGTCAGAGAAGTCATGAGTGGGACCACCCCATCCCTGCCTGTGATATCCAGTGCTCTGATGGCTGACGCATTGGGTAGAGGAAGGAAGAAGCTGTCTGACTCAAGCAAAACCAGCTCCAAGTTTCTGGGAGTCCCTAACAGGGCCCTGCCCCCCCACTAATGCTCCCTAAGAATTCAGGGAATGTTGTGGGGCCAAAGGGTCTTCACTGGGCCCAAGGTCAACACACACACTCACCCCAGTGCCCAGAGAAGGGAGAGATTCTGGTCCTTGGGTGTCTCTGAGCTCTAGGGACCCAGGACCAGCCCTTACCTCAGTATGCCCTTCAGATTGGGGAGATCCAAGCAAAACAGTTACCCCCCCCAAAACCCTGCTGGCTCTGGGTGGATGTCCGGGGCCTGGGCTTCCGAGGCATTAGAGTAGTGCTTGGGACGTGGGGACGGGGGGACCCCAGACAGCAGAATCCTCACTCGGAAGTGGGTACTCAGGGAATGAAACGTTTTGTGAAGAAAAAAGAAAAAAAAGCAAACTGAGGTTTGCTGGGGGGAGGAGGGTTGGGAGAAGGGGGGTGGGGTTATGGACATTGGGGAGGGTATGTGCTATGGTGAGTGCTGTGAAGTATGTAAACCTGGCGATTCACAGACCTGTACCCCTGGGGATAAAAATATATTATATGTTTATAAAAAATAAAAAATTAAAAAAAATCTATCTTCATTTTTTTAAAAGATTTTATCCATTCATTTGAGAGAGAAAGAATGAGAGTGAGCATGAGAGAGGGAAGGTCGGAGGGAGAAGCAGACCCCCTGCTGAGCAGGGAGCCAGATGTGGGACCCAAAGAGCATGACCAAGAGAGTCTCCTACATATTCTTCCACAAACTTCAAAGTTTTATTTTTCATATTAGTGTTTAGTCCACCTAGATTCACCTTGCTTCCCCAGGGGACAACAGCAATGCAGAAAAACAACAACAACAAACTTAAGTAACCAACCTCTTTTGATGGAAATGTAAGTTGTTTCTAATCATTTCCTATTTTAACCTAATAATGAAAGGGGATGGCTCTGTTCCAGTAAAACATCTCTGCTCAGCCCCAATAATTAATAATAATAATAATGGCATGCTTTGTGCTTTCCAGGGCACTCTAGTGAATGCAGTGAAGTCTTTTATTTTTAATTTAATTTAATTTTTTCAGTGTTCCAACATTCATTGTTTATGCACCACACGCAGTGCTCCATAGAGTACGTGCCCTGCATAATACCCACCACCAGGCTCACCCATCCCCCCACCCCCTCCCTTCCAAAACCATCAGTAAGTGAAACCATATGATAATTGACTCTCTCTGCTTAACTTATTTCACTTGGCATAATCTCCTCCAGTCCCGTCCATATTGATACAAAAGTTGGGTATTCATCCTTTTTTTTTTAATTTTTAAAATTTCTTTTCAGTGTACCAGAATTCATTGTTTATGCACCACACCCAGTGTTCCATGCAATACATGCCCACCATAATACCCACCACCAGGCTCACACAACTTCCTACCCCCCGCCCCTTCAAAACCCTCAGATTGTTTTCAGAGTCCATAGTCTTTCATGGTTCATCTCCCCCTTCAATTTCCCTCAACTCCCTTCTCCTCTCCATCTCCCCATGTCCTCTGTGTTATTTCTTATGCTCCACAAAAAAGTGAAACCATATGATAATTGACTCTCTCTTCTTGACTATTTCACTCAGCATAATCTCATCCAGTCCTGTCCATGTTGATACAAAAGTTGGGTATTCATCCTTTTTTATGGAGGCATAATACTCCATAGTATATATGGACCACATCTTCCTTATCCATTCGTCCGTTGAAGGGCATCTTGGTTCTTTCCACAGTTCGGCGACCGTGGCCATTGCTCCTATGAGCAATGGGGTACAGATGACCCTTCTTTTCACTGCATCTGTATTTTTGGGATAAATAGTCAGTAGGAACTCACTGAAGTCTTGTACAGGAAAGGAAACCTGAATAAACAGCAGTGGAGGTGTGTGGAGGGGTGGGTGGACAGAGGAGGGCTAATAAACTTCCTGTAAAAGACCAACTCTAGGAGAAGAGACATTGTCCTTCTTGACTAGGGGTTTTCTGGAAAGTATAAGAGTTCAGGATTACCTTTGAAACACTACTTAAAAGTACATAAAGTTACAAAATACTCTGCAGTGATGAGTAGTAATGGTAACTTTTACAAATACAGTTGAAGAGTTAACAGGAAGTACATATGTGCCATTAGTACTGTTCTGTCAACTATGTGAATATAAGGCTTTGTCCAGCCAAACCAGGACAAGCTGGTCATTCCAGCTAAGTTAATAATCAAAACTTTAAGATGATCCTTATGAAAGACTTGAGAAAGGTAAATTATTAAAAAGCATTTTACCGAAGGGATAATTGTGGGTAATTTAACTAAGAAAGTTTAGAAAGACCTTGAAAATCTAGAAAGGAAATCTAGGAGACATCGCTCTGCTTTATTTCTGTAAGTTCTTGCTTGACTTCTATGTCTTTAAGTTCTTGCTTTGCTTTACAGTTATGGCAACTAGAAAAGGAATATGGGAATATGGCACAGTGTAATTTATACAAAAACCTTAAGCAGTGCTCCAGTCTATAAATCATATCTAAGAAAAGGCCATCACTAAAGATTGTTGAGCCAATGTGGATTTATGGGCTTAAGTTTCAGTGTTCATGGCCCATTTCTTTTATGATTCTCTATCTTACCACTTTTAATTAATCAACTAATTACCAGTCATAATTGAGTGAGCCAGAAGGACTTCAGTGTTTCCAAAGGCTAGTGTTATCCTCAGTCACGTCAACATCTTTTAACTCTTTGGAGCTAGAAAGGATTTTAAAAACAATCCATGTGACAAATGACATTGCCCAGGCTCCAGAGAGGATGTCCTTGACCACGGCCCCATCAGGAGTAGAAGAGCATAATAATGGCTCCTCCCACTGCTCTCTAATAGAAGACAGTTCTATGGGGGGAGGCAGAAGAATGCTGTGATAGGCAGAATAATGGTCCTCCAATAAAGGTCCATGCCCTTACTCCTGAAACCTCTGAACATATCATTTACATTGCAAGAAGGACTTTACAGATGTAATGGAAGGTAAAGGACCTTGAAATGGAGAGATTATCCTGGATTGTGTGGGTGAGCCAATTTAATCCCATGAGTCTATAAGTGAGAGAGGAGGCAGAAGAGTGAATCAGAGATACAATAGTGTTAAGAAGAGGCAGGAGGGAGTCAAAACATGAGAGGATTTTGATCTATCATTGATCGTTTTGAAGGTAGGGGAGGGGAGTTGGAGTCAAGAAATGAAGACAGCCCCTAGAAGCTGGGAATGGCCTTTAGTGATAGCTAGCAAGGAAACAGAATCTCCATCCTACAGCTACAAGGAACTTCATTCTGCTAACAGCCTGAATGAGCAAGGGAATGGGTTCTCCTCTAGAGCTTTCAGAAAGGAGCCCAGCCCTGCCAACACCTTGATTTTAGCCTGGTGAGACTCATGTCAGAATTCTGATCTATAGAACTTTAATTAAAGATTTTATTTATTTATTTGACAGACAGAGATCCCAAGTAGACAGAGAGGGGGGAAGAGACAGAGAGAGGGGGAAGCAGGCTCCCCGATGAGCAGGGAGCCCAATGTGGGGCTCCATCCCAGGACGCTGGGATCGTGACCTGAGCTGAAGTCAGAGGATTAACCCACCGAACCACCCAGGCGCCCCTGATCTATAGAACTTTAAGATAACAATTTTGTGTAGCTTAAGCTGCAAAGTTTGATGTAACTTGGTACAGCATCAATAGAAAACTAATACAGTGCATTGGTGACAGACCCCTCTATGCTTCAGAATATTCTGCTTCATAGCAACTGATGTCATAGAAAAGATTCTAGAAGAGCAGGTTATGGAGAAGCACTTGTGGTTTAGAAGCTCTTGGGTGAAGGTAAGTGGGTTATCAAGAAAGAGGAATCTGAAAAGTCCAGGGAACTGAGTGCAGGTAGAGGAACTTTCTTGCAAAAGGTCAGAACTGCTGCATTGGCTGCTCTTCCTCTCCCCCAAGGAGGCACCAAGGCCTGCGGAGGGACTGGTGAATGGTAAGCTGGTATGAATGGGCAGCAACCAGACAGATATGATGATACCCAGGTGCAAGAGACACTTAGCAAATCCGTTTAGTGCTTATACAATGACAATTCTGTTGGGAAGAGTTTACTTCTTCCCACTCATTCATTCATTCAACAGAGAGTCACAGAGTGCCTACTATACACCGGGTTCTGTTCTAAGGTCTGGGATAATGCAGAAAACAAAATAGGCCGGGGTTCGGCATGCCTGGTATTTACACTCTGGTGTGAGAGATAAGCAAACAAATGAACAAGGTCATTTCTGAAATTGACTTATATTATGAAGAAAATAGAAATGATTTTCTGGGATGGAGCAGTGATCAGAAAGTCCTCTTAGAGATGCTGAGCTCATTTTTGAGCTCTGACCACAGCCAGAAAGAGCAAGCTCTGTGGTGGTCGGGGGCGTCATGTTCTAGGCAGAAGAAACAGCTGGTCCAAAGAACCTGTGGTGGAAATAAGAAATGTTCAAGGAAAAGAAATGTGCAAGGTGAGTGTGATGGTGTGAATGTGAACAAGGGGGAGAGAGACGTGAAATCAGACTAGAGAGGTGCTCCGGGGCTCGAGCAAGAAGGGTCTTGTCAGCTAGGTTGAGGAGTTGGGATCTTATTTGAAGTGCCAGGAGATGTACTGGAGATGAGTGATGTGACTGGATACATGTTTTTAAAGAGAACTTTTTAGTTACTGTATAGATAATAGGGACAGGGGGACAGGAGAGGATTGTGGAATATCAGAATATATCTAGGAATTTCTACAGAAGTCAGAGATGATGGTGATCTGGACTGGGATGACGGCAGAGGAGAGCGAGGGGTGGGTTGGTTTTGGAAGGACGGGGACAGGGCTCCTGGCGAATTCATTGCAGGGGAAGAGAGAGGACTCAGCATGTGTTTTATGAGTATGTCTGGAAGACAGACGTCATCTGAAAATATCCTTTGCTCTGCTGAAAAATGTAAACATGGACTTCTCTTCCAATATGCATTGGAATTCAGTTATTAAGCTAAGGGCAAGGATGTGTGACCATGGCTCAAAGACAGGTCTGCTGTGGATTGAATACTTTGCATATTTAACTCATTTACTTTTCAACTCAACATGATTAGGTAAGTATTATTTTAATCATTATTTAGATGAGGAAGCCAAGAGGCCGAGTAACTGTCTTCAATCACTCCTGCGATCCCTAAAATCCCAGCTATTATAGGATAAAGTCAGAATTTGGACCCAGGCAATTTGACTCCCAAGTTTGAGCACTTAAATGCTAGGCACTTCTTGACAATGTATTTGGGATAATGGTGATGTCTTGACAATGTATTTGGGATAAGTAGTCATGTGACTTAGGAGTTTGAGTTTAGACAAATGTTTAAAAGTTAAATTCTTCTAATTCAAGAATATACTTATTTATTTCTAACTTTTCCCCAAGTTAGACATTTAGGTCATTGGTTCTCAACAGAGGACAGTTTAGTCTGCCGGGAGATGTCTGGCAACATGTGGAGACATTTTTGTCTGTCACAACTGAGAGGGAGAAGCTCCTGGCATCTAGAGGTCAGGTGTGTTCCTAAATAAACTCCAGTGCACAGAAGAGCCCACAGGACAAAGAATTTTCCAGCCCAAGGGCCAAGGTCAAGGGCCCCTTTTGCAAGTGAATGCAGGTTGGTGGACAAGCATACGCCTGTGTTTGATGACAAACAGGAAGGTGTAATTGTCTAATTAATATCTATTTATGAAGTGTTAGGGGCTGTAGGACATGCTGGGAAGAAGATATGTTATAATTTCCAATTGCACATTCCAGTCTGAGAGATAACATGGCATAGAACAGGACGATCGCCTGCTAGGTGTTTTCGAAGTGATTCTGAGGGCAGTAGGGGTTCAAGGGTTCATGCAGGATTGCATCAGACTTCAAAGAGGTGGCACCTGGAGTGGACACCTGAAAATGGAACAACATTTGGGTGGGGAAAGGCATGGTTGGGCCCTGTGGATTGGAAAAAGCTATGTTTGGAGATACTAAGGTAAGAATTATCAGACGCATGGGCAGTGGGGTGTGGAGTAGGGAGGTGCAGAGAAGAGTAGAGAAGGAACAACATGGGAATTCAGAGTTACCTGAATGGATTGCTCCTGATGGAGGGAGGGCAGGGTAAGGCCAGGTTATGGAGGGCTCAGAAAGCCAAGTCTGGGTTTGCTATCAGGAATAGGGAACTAAAAGCATTCCCAAAGTGACATTGTATACATGCTTTGGGGACTTTGAAAATACCACCTGGAGGAGTTGGCTTGGAGGAGTGGAGAACAATAGGCTGGACTCAGCTTGCAGGGATGCAGGGGGTTTAGGGGATAAAGGTGAGGGGAGTTTAGAGGATGGTGACGATGAGGGTTTAGGGGATGACAGTGAGGCACTTTTATTGGAGTGGCGATGAGCAGAGTCTAGGTGGTAACAACAGAAATGGAGGAGAAACTCAGGAACGAATTCTCTGAGCATATTACACCCCTCCCCTTTTCACAGATGAGAAAGCAGAGGCACCATGAGGCTAAGGGCCTTGTCTGCTGTTGCCAGTGGTGACCACCTACTACATGGCAGGTCTGGGCTGGACTGGGGTTTGTTTCCTTGTGTGCACAGCCAGAGAAAAGCTCAGTGGAGTTTGGTTTCTAGACAATCTGGAAAGAAGATCATAGCCCGGGTGAGACCACAGCTCCAAATATATTCTAGGATAAAAGGCAATGGTGGAAAAAATTCAACAGAAGAATAGTGCTTGTGCTTGATTAGTGGGACCACAGGGATATTTCTTCTTCTCATTCTGTTTTCCAACATGTACCTAAAGGACAAGTTGTACTTTCACAATAAAGAGGAAGAGAGGATTTGAGCTTCTGTATCTAACATGAAAGAGAAATGAGTGAGAAGAAAATGAAGCAGACGCCATTGGGTTTTGCTGGAGGGAGAGAATGTCTGTGGTGGGGAGTGACTGTCACAGGAGCAGTTTTCTTAGAAAATGGTGGAAGGGGGTCCCAGAAAAGGAGGAGAGGCAGGGTTTCAGGTGTTCTGGGTTTACAGTGACACGAAGCTGAGGGTTAGGGTGGGAAGAAGTGTCACGGTCAAGTCAGGCAGAACTCCCCTTTTTCTGAACACACTGAATTGTACACCCGCACCCCACAGTGCCCTTCTTTTCCTTCAGAGAAACCGGTGTCCCTGGGATCCTGGCAGGATTTCTCTGTGACTCTGCCAGCTCCCCTGGCCATTACTGCCCTGAGCTGCCAGGAGCCTAAGAAGATGAAGGCATCCGTGGTTCTGTCTCTCATTGGCTACCTTGTGGTTCCAAGTGGCGCTGCCGTCATGGCACGCTGCAGGGTGGCGAAGAAGCTTTATGAAGGAGGCCTGGATAATTTTGAGGGCTACAGCCTTGAAAATTGTGAGTAGGCCACTCTAAGACCCCTCTTCCCTTACCTCCTTTTCCTCTGGCCTCTGCCCTGGTATCCCCAGCTCTGCCCTCCTCCAAGCCACCCACCTCCTGTTCCATCTTAGGGGTATGCCTGGCTTATTTTGAGAGCAAGTTCAACCCCATGGCCATCTACGAGAACTTGCCTGGTGGCTACACTGGCTACGGCCTCTTTCAGATCCGCAGCCATGACTGGTGCGACAGGGGCAAGAACCGCTGCCACGTGTCCTGCTCTGGTAGGTCCCGCCCACCGCTCTCCCACACTGGGGCACTGGGGGCTGTGCACTGGGGCACTGGGGGCTGCGCAGAGCGCAGAGGCCAGTCTTCTGGGTGGCCAGAGTTTCCAGGTTTGGGGCAGGGAGGCAGAGGGCCTGGCAGGTGCGGGACCAGGGAGGCTGAGTGCTTCGCACCAGAGGGTCTAGGCTGTGGGTGGCCGCTGAGAACAGAGTCATGGAGACCCCCATCCAGATGGGCAGGTTGAGAGGTGGCAGGGAGGAGGCTGTAAGCATCAGAGCCCACCTGAGTCTGAAGGATTAGAGCAGAGGGTTCTGCCTGGGTCTCCTTTCACCCACACATACTCTTCTTTAAGAACAGTGACCACTTGGACAGGCACAAGGGGTCACTGGGAAGAGACAAGAGCAGGCCATTCCAAGGGGAGGTTTCTCTGCTGCTCTCAGGGGTCCCAAGTACCTGTGTTCTAGAGGATGCACTGGCCCAGGCTTCCCTCTTCCCAGAACTCACTGAGCATCCACAATGTGCCAGTCTCCTGGAGCTGACAGTCTAGTGCTTGCTAAGCACAGGGTACTCCTCAAAGCTCTTCATAGGTCTGAATGCATCTAATCGTCACAAAGACTCCCATGACATGGGCACTGTTATTATCCCATTCTATGAATGGGAAAACTGAGGCCCAGAGAGGGTAAGTACATGCCCAAAGCCACACAGCTGTAGGTGGTGTTGTTGAGGGGCAAACCCACACAGGGTGACTTCTGAATCAGGGCCAAAGTGATAGGCTGCACAATGACACCAGAGCTCTCCCTGACCCCCAGAAGCTACTGCAGGAGGGTCTGAACACCTGGCACTCTCAGGGTCTCCCTGATGAGTGAAGCTCCCTCCCCCATGATGGATGAGAAATGTTCCAGAACCCATGGCTTCTGAGCTGGTTCTTTAGGAGACAGAGTGGAGAGGTCATGGTAAAACTTGTAAGCTTATGTGATCCAGGAGAAAGCTGCTTAGTGTTGGGCCCCATGCTCAGTGTGGGGACTCCAGAGAGGAGTAAGACAGTTTCCAGATTCAAGGAGAAGCAGGATTTCGAAGTAGGAGGGAAGGGTGCCAAAAACAACACAGGAACCCAGTGAGAATCACAGCCCTTGCCCTTATAAGTGAGCTATATGAGCTTGGGTAGGTCCCTTCCCAGAGCTTCCTCCTCTGTCAAGTGGGGATGACACTAGCTGCTTCTTAAGGTTGCTGTGAGCCTTAAATGGGCTAATATATGTAAAACACTGTGCAGGGCCCATAGGAATCATGTATCAAAGTCTAGTGGAGACCTACACATTAAGAACATAATTTAATTACTATGACAGAACATTCAATGTTGTCCTGAGTTCCTGGCAGCCAAGGCAAAAAGAAACCTAGTAGGCCCATAATTTATATCTCATAAGAAGATTGATTGATAGACTGCCAGAATCTGACAGAAGAAACAAATAATTACCTGTAATGGAGGTGGTACTAAGTGCTGTGATGAAATAGGGTGAGTTAGATAGCCTAAAAAACCCTCCCACTAGATAAAATTGAAAAAAAAATCTGGAGCACCTGTCTGGCTCAGTCAGTAGAGCATGCGACTCTTGATCTCAGGTTGGGAGTTGAAGGCCCATGCTGGGCACAGAGCCTACTTTAAAAATAAATAAATAAATAAATAAATAAATAAATAAATAAAATCTTCCACAGTACTGGGTTCAGATGGCAAGAAGGTAAAATCCCTAAAGGCTAAAATGAGAAACAAGAATCCAAACAACTAACTGAAAATTGAAGCTGATGCTGACCCTGGGAACCTCAGCTGATTCCTTGTGGCATAAGGCACAGTTCTGAGGTCATTGTGTAGACAGGGCCTGAGCAAAATCAGGAGGTGAATTAGAGACTCCCCTGAAACCCAAGACCCCAGAGAACTGCATTGTCAGCTGAAGGATGAGCTAGAAAATGGTGAAAGCAAACACATTCTAAAGAGAGGGGGAAACAGGCTCTTTGGGAATTTGTCTCCACAAGCCAATAGGACTCACGGGGAAGTAAGGCACCATCGAGAAGGACTAGCTAAGGAAGATGTGGTCCATATACACTATGGAGTATTATGCCTCCATCAGAAAGGACGAATACCCAACTTTTGTAGCAACATGGACGGGACTGGAAGAGATTATGCTGAGTGAAATAAGTCAAGCAGAGAGAGTCAATGATCATATGGTTTCACTTATTTGTGGAGCATAACAAATAGCATGGAGGACAAGGTGTGTTAGAGAGGAGAAGGGAGTTGGGGTAAATTGGAAGGGGAGGTGAATCATGAGAGACTATGGACTCTGAAAAACAATCAGAGAGGTTTGAAGTGGTGGGGGGGTGGGAGGTCGGGGTACCAGGTGGTGGGTATTATAGAGGGCACGGATTGCATGGAGCACTGGGTGTGGTGAAAAAATAATGAATACTGTTTTTCTGAAAATAAATAAATCAATTTAATTTAAAAAAAGAGAGAGAAGGACTAGCTAAGCCCTGTGCTAAGTCCTGAGGACAGTTCAGGAAAATTGTATACTGTCCTTGTCCAGCAGGGTGAGGGACAGAGAGAGCACAGACTTTGAGGCCAGACACAATCTTGGCTCAACCTCTTACTGGTTATATGATCTGAGCCTTAGTTTTCCTATGTGTAAAGTGGAGGTAATAATAGCACTTGCCTCACAAGGCTTTTGTGAGTTTTTGATATACTACAGTGCATATCAAGTCCTGAGCCTGGTGTTGGGTATACTGCTTGGTGTGGATGAATACAGCTTCATTCAGAGTATTTGCAAAGTAGCGGGGGTTAGGATGTGTGTGTGTGCGCATGTGAACATGTATGCACATGTGTATCTACATATGTATGTTTGTATATATGTATTTGGTTAGAGCTGAATTGAAGTGACATTTTATTCAGAAGAGGGGAGAGGGTACAGTGAGCTAGATGGTCAGTGACAGAGTTTTAAGGACTGTCCTGCTTAGATGAGCAGATCCAGGTTGGGAGATGAACATGAACTAAGCCTAGAAAAAGTCCAGAATAGGATTCCCAAGCTGTGGCACCAGGGGTGGAGCACCCACCTTCAGGGCAAGCCTTGTCTCCTGGTCCTTGGTAGGTCTCTAATGGTGGGGTCTTGGAGGAAGACAATGGAAGGTAAGGTTGTAGAAATGGAAAGGAATGTTGGGGAAAGGGCAGATGGACTAAGCCAAGGATTGGGTGTTCTGTTTTACAGGAACTAGGGGCACTGAAGTAATGTTTTAAGGAAAAGCAATCAGACTGGATTAGGGAAAGGGAGAGACTCAAGTGTCAAGAAGGAAGGTATTGCAGCAACCCAGGCTTCCACATTCAAAGGAAAGAATGGAGTGTTGGGCTCTCAGAGGCACCTCTGGGGCATTGCCAATGCTGTTTCTTCTACCTGGAACACTTTTCCTTCTGTGATTCCTCCACCCTTTCTCCTTCCCTACTCTTCTAGATGTCATGTGGCCCAATAGCCCTTCCCTGATCCTTCGAGTCTGAATTGGGTGCCCCCACTCACCGCTCCCACATCAAGCTGCATTTCCCCATCATTCCAGGTATCCTTTGTATTGTAATTGTCTATGACCTTTATCTCCCCCTTTCAGACTGCAAGCTCTAGGAGGACAGGGACAGATTTACTGGGTTCACCATTCTACTGCCACTAGCACAGAATAGTCGCTGTACATGTTTTTAATGAAAATATTATTATAAGAATTGAAGAAAAAAAATAGATTTAGTAAAAGATGACCACAAGCTACTATCTCCCAGTGTTGTCTGAAAAAAAAAATCCTAGGGATAGATTTATCCTTGGAATCACATGGAACCCTCTCTAATGCGGGCACCCTGTACCTTCCCTGGTGTCACTCTGACTCAGCTGCCAAGTTGTGGGGTCGTATTTTTCTACTTTATTTTCTTCACAGCTTTACTGAATCCAAATTTGAAGAAGACGATTGAATGTGCCAAGAGAATTGTAAAAGGAAAAGAAGGTATGGGAGCATGGTAAGTGGTACATTTTTGAATAGTCTATGTTTAATGACCTTCACCCATTGTCTTTAATCCTAATCTTGGCCTAATCTTGGTTTCTGCACATCTATAGGGTCAAACTAGTGGGTTCTTACCAAGCTAGGCAGTAGAACACCATTGAGATCTGCAACCCCAAGATCTCAGGAGGAAGGACATAATTATCAGGCAAATTACCTTAAGTTGAATGTATTTTTTCTTTCTCAAGTATTGTTTGGGGTTATTCAGGTGCCTAGGATAAGCATCCTTAATATAAATCTCTGTATATCTTTCTGATTACTTCTCTCATCTAAATACTTAGGTTCTTTTTTTTAAAAAAAAGATTTTATTTATTTATTTGACAGAGATCACAAGTAGGCAGAGAGGCAGGCAGAGAGAGAGAGGGAAGCAGGCTCCCCGCTGAGCAGAGAGCCCAATGTGGGGCTCCATCCCAGGACCCTGGGATCATGACCTGAGCCGAAGGCAGAGACTTCAACCCACTGAGCCACCCAGGTGCCCCAATACTTAGGTTCTTAATGCATGTTGTGAAATGACTCTACTCCAAGTCTGTACCAATTTATATTAATAGTAATAATTTAATAAATGCTTATTTACTGCACTCCCATCAGTTATAAATCTTTGCCATTTGAAAGGCATCTAACAATTTTATCTTCTTTTGTATTTTGTGATAGTCTATTAGGGTGTTTTCCTATTATGTTTGTTATATATTTATACTGTGATTTTCCCCCTGCCCTTGTTCTTTATTTTTGAAATTCAGATCATCATATTCATTTGAAAGAACACTTTATATATTAGATGTTAATTGTATTAACAGATAGTTATATATTTGTATTTTTTTATTTCATTGATATTCATGTAAGTTGAAATAACACACAACTAGATTATCCATCTTATTTACATATTCTTGGTCACTTATTTGGCACTATATTGAGACATCCTCCTGGTTGTTTTTTTTTTTTTTTTTTAAGATTTTATTTATTTATCTGACAGAGATTGAGAGAGAGAGAGAGAGAGAGCACAAGTAGGGGAAGGAGCTGAGGGAGGGGGAGAAGCAGACTCTCTGCTGAGCAGGGAACCTAAGGCTCAATCCCAGGCCCTGGGGTTCTTGACCTGAGCCAAAGGCAGATGTTTAACCAACTGAGCCACCCAAGCACCCCAACAGTTAAATATTTGTTACCAAAAATAACTGCAACTCTGATTTCTTCTTTAAGCAGATATTTGCTTTGTTAAGCCATCTAAAATTTACAAGTGTTTGGTCCTGTTTTGACTTCTTTCAATATTTGTTCATATTATTGTGTATAGGTTCTAATTTGTTCTCATTGCTGCATAATATTTCATTATATGGATATATCAATTTATATATCCATTATTCTGTTGGTGGACATTTGGGTAGTTTTCACTTTTTTAGTGTTGTCATGAATATTCTGTACTTTTCTTTTAGTGAATATAAAAATGGATTCACATTGATCACACTAAGGAAAAAAAATCACTGGTCATAAGTAATACGTATTTTCAGATTTGGTGTATCCTACCAAACCATTTTTTAAAGAGATTCAATTTACATTTCCATCAACAGTTGTAGTTTTCAGTGGCTCCAAATTATTGTTAAGTGCTTCGTAATTTCTAGTTTTCTAGTTTTCTCTTGTGACTGTGTAGTGGTATCGCACTGGGTTTTGAGTGTTCTTTTCCATTTCTAGTTTGCTAAAGGTTTTTTAAGTCATGAATGGGTGTTGAGTTTTGGTTATTATATATTTAGTATCTTTGAAATTCAGTGTTAGCTTATCCATCTTTTTTTTTTTTTTAATTCAAGTCGTTGACTTTTTCATCTCTCTTCTCTTCCATGGCTTTCTCTAGAGGTTATGCCTAGTTACATTTTATTGACAATGTCAATTTTATAAAATTTACATCTGGATTCTGTAGTATGTTACTCTTCTAGGAATGTTCCTCTGAATTTAATGACAATGCCCCTTTTCTTCTACTAATATTTTCCCATAAGTACCATGTTGAATAAGGACAGATTTGCCCATATTTAGCATTTGCAAATAGATAAGTTATCTATTTTCTTGTTTCAGCTCACTGTTACTTTGGTAATGGTCAGACTCCTTTCACAAAGGTCCATCTGGGCATAGATTGTTGTGCAAGTCTCCTGGTCCAATTTCCACTTTGGAGATTTTCCTGATATGTGTGTCTAGTTCTCTCTCATAGGCTGAGCCAGTGGAGTTCATGAAAACCCTTCATTCCCATAATGCACTTCTGCCACCTCCACTGATACCATTTGTCATGGTAGGTCTCCACTATCCAGTAGAGGCTGTCTCACCACCAATTTCCACCTCCTTTTGCCTCTTCCACCCCCGCCCTGCTCCACATTTCATAATTGACTGCTTAGATTTTGCAGGATATTGTTATTACCAGTTATATCTAGAAACAAAGTCATATTTCCTCAGTTTCAGATTGTATATCTTAATATTTTGCAATTAGGGTTTATCCTATAGCCAATGTGTCCTCCCACAAAAGTTGTTAATAAATCATTAACACATTTTAAATAGAAGGTATCTTAAATAGAGGAAATCCTTTAACAATAGCTATCATTTCTTTACTATGGTATGTAGGCTTTGTATGTTTATATAAACATCATCATTTAATCCCTACAAATCCTTATGCCATGAGTATAAGATGAGGAAGCGGAGGCACAGGGAGGGGTACAGCAAGTTACCCATGTCCATAGGGTTGGAATTAATTCTAGATCTCTGCTCTTCTGGGCCTCAGCTTTCCAAGTCTCCTTGGAGAGACAAGGATGGTTGGCCTGGGGAATCTGGGCTCTGATCGTGTGGAAGGGCAAACAAAGGACTCTGTACAGTTCTTCTGTGGGAAGCCGACGCAGGCCTTCCAAACAGAATCATTGAGTGCAAGAGGCACAGCCCTGCAGGTGGATTCATTTTGCCAGTGGAAGTCTTTTTTTCTTTTTAAAGATTTTATTTATTTATTTGACAGACAGAGATCACAAGTAGGCAGAGAGGCAGGCAGAGAGAAAGGAAGGGAAGCAGGCTCCCTGCTGAGCAGAGAGCCTGATGCAGGGCTCTATCCCAGGACCCTGGGATCACGACCTGAGCTGAAGGCAGAGGCCTTGACCCACTGAGCCACCAGGCGCCCCGCCAGTGGAAGTCTTGAGTGGTGTTTCTTACAGGGACCCCTGGGTCCTATAGGCAGTGGAGATCTCCTTCAGAATCTGGCAACAGGAAGTGTGTCAGTCTCAGAGGCCAGCTTTCGTTGTTGCTTTTTTGTCTTGTTCAGTGCCTTTTGGTGCTAAGTTCAGTCAGGGATTTTTATCTGTTTTTCTTTCCTTTCCTCTGTATTGCCAGCATCTTGCTCTGTGCCTGGCATATAATAAGTACTCCCTAAATGTTTGTTGCAAAATCTAGGTTGCATTTGGGCTGTCACCTAAAAGCTGTTAAAAATTTTAGAAGTTTATTATTTATTATTTTAAAAAAATTTTTAAATTTTTAATAAACATATAATATATTTTTATCCTCTGGGGTACAGGTATGTATATTTATTATTTTTTAAAAATAAAAATAATACACATGTGTTTAAAGACGAAAATATAAAAAAATAAACTTCTTGCTCTTGTCAGCAGCCTCCTGAAGGTCACCACTATTAATATGTCTTGTAAATCAGAGAAAAATATATATATTGAGAATGAGAAAAAAATTTAAAACATATGTAAGAGGTGCCTGGTTGGCTCAGTTGGTTAAGTGTCTGCCCTCGGCTCCAGTCATGGTCTCTGGGTCCTTGGATCAAGCCCCAAGTCAGGCTGTCTGTTCAGAAGGGGGTCAGCTTGTCCCTCCCCCTCTGGTCCACCCCTGCTTGTGTACTCTCTTTCTTTCAAATAAAGAAATAAAATCTTTAAAATAAAATACATATGAAATATCAACACACATACTGACCTGAACCTAACTTTTTTTCACTTACTAAAAAACTTACAAATCTTGGCATATCATACCTAGAGGTCTCTGCCCTCTGGATGCTACAGATAATTATCTGCTGTCCCCTATTGATGAACATTTAGATTGTTTTCATTTGCTGGGACTATTGGGTACATTTAAGTGTTGGCAGAGAGATTGCTAAACTGGCATTCAGAGAGGGAGAACCTCCAGATACATTACATGATGGGGTCTGTGTTCTAGATTGTTTATCTAGAATAATCAAATTTGTACAGTTTTTGGAAATTGAGACTTACATAATGATGCTATTCTATTTTGCTTTGCATTTTTTTTTTTTTTTAAGATTTCATTTGTTTGAGAGAAGTGAGAGGACATGATTGGGAGGGGAGAGGCAGAGGGAGAGGAGAAGCAGTCCCCAGTGAGCCTGGAACCTGACATAGGACTTGATCCCAGGACCCCAGGATCATGATCTGTGCTGAAGGCAGACACTTAACTGAGCCACCCAGGCATCCCAGTTTTGCATTTTTAAAGATTTTTAATTTATTTGTCAGAGAGAGAGAGAGAGCACGACACAGGTAGACAGAATGGCAGGCAGAGGCAGAGGGAGAAGCGGGCTCCCTGTTGAACAAGGAGCCCGATGTGGGACTCGGGATCCCAGGCGATGACCTGAGCGGAAGGCAGCTGCTTAACCAACTGAGCCACCCAGGTGTCCCCAGCTTTGCATTTTCAAACTAGAAAGAAGTTACGCATTTTTTCATGTGTTTGTTGGCCATTTTTCTCTGAAGTGATTATTCATATTCTTAGCCCATTTTCTATTCAGATGATAACGTTTTCTTTTGTTTTATTGATTTCAGTTGCAATTTATTAATTAAGGTTATTAGACCTTTGTCTATGTTATCTATGTGATCTACTTTTTTCAGGTTTGCTATTTGTATTTTGATTTTGTTTATAGTATTTTCATCATATAGGAATTTTACATTTTCACACAGTCAGATCCCTCAATATTTTGTTTCGTGGCTCCTGAATTTATATGAAACTACATTCCAAGTTTGCAAAGAAATGAAGCCATGTTTTCTTCCACATTAAGACAGGACCTGGCACAAAATAAATCCATGTTAAGTTTTTGTTAATAAATTAGGAAATGGAATTCACAATTTTATGTTTTTATACTTAAATTATGGCCTTCCGAGAGTTTATTTTAGTATAAAAAGTGAGGTAGGGATTCAGCTTTATATTTCTCAAATGGCTAACCAGTGTTCTTTTTAAAGATTTTTTTTTTTTAAATTTATTTGTCAGAGAGAGAGCGAGCGAGAGCAAGCATAGGCAGATAGAGTGGAAGGCAGAGTCAGAGGGAGAAGCAGGCTCCCTGCGGAGCAAGGAGCCCGATGTGGGACTTGATCCCAGGATGCTGGGATCATGACCTGAGCTGAAGGCAGCTGCTTAACCAACTGAGCCACCCAGGCATCCCGGTTAACCAGTGTTCTTATACCACTTATTCATTCATCCATTTTCCTCACTCATTTAGTAGATTGCATTTTAAAGTGGGAGTCCCCTTACTAATGTGTCTTCCCAGTGTTTAAAATAGATTTCATACAGTCTCTACTCTCCAATTAATTGGAAGCATGGCTGGCTCTCTAGGGTGAGCACTAATGAGCTAAAATCATCTTTATTGTATAGCATTAAGTAGAGATATGCTGGCCCAGGCTGATTAAAGCCTTCTCACTTGTTCAGGACTCCCAGCAAAGTGAGCTCTTATTAAACTAACAAGCACCCATGTCTTTTCAAAGCTTAGATCAAGCAGCTCTGCAGAGTTGAGGCAGACAGGAAAGGAGAAGACCAGGGGCATGCATGCCCACAGGATTCCCTTCTGCAGTGCCTGCTCCAGGCTGCGGAGAGCCCTGCAATTTCTGAAAATGTGTGTGTGTGTTCCCTGCTGCTTTATAGCTGTGAGGGGCCAGTGGGTTACAGCCTCATCTTTAACTGTGGGACCCCTTACCCTGGAAACTCATGGAGGCCTTCTGGCTGAGGGATGGCCTACCCAAAGAGGTTTTGTTTTCTTTCTTTCTTTTTTTTTAATATTTATTTATTTGACAGGGAGATATATATATATATATATAGAGAGAGAGAGAGAGAGAGAGATCACAAGTAGGCAGAGAGGCAGGCAGAGAGAGAAGGAGAAGCAGGCTTCCTGCTGAGCAGAGAGCCCGATGCGGGGCTCGATCCCAGGACCCTGAGATCATGACCTGAGCCGAAGGCAGAGGCTTAACCCACTGAGCCACCCAGGCACCTCAGCAGGATTCCTAATGGCCTGCAGCTGAGCTGGTGAATCCCACAGCTTCTAGGTTGGGAGAGGAGGAACTGGAGTCTGGCTCTGGCACAGGGGCTGGGACTAGAGGGATCACATTTAGGGACAGGAAGAGAAAAGGTTTGAGAAACTCAGTCTAGCTGGGCTAGGCAGGGTTGAGTAGCTAGGAGTGAAACACATGCATGGAAAGGTGGAAGGGGCGTGGGTATAAGGTCAAGGATTTCCATTTCTGATCAAGGATCTGCCTAGGACTCACCATCTGAGCCTGAGCAAGTCATGGAACTTCTCTGGTGCTCACTGCAGAGAAATTAAGAGTACTTGTCTTGCCAGTCTGAGGGACAGACTCCCCATTCACTCTAGTATGGGATTTATGGAAAGAAATGGGGGGTGATGGGAGCATGAGGATCTAGGGGGCCTCAGCATTCATGCTCGGATGTGCTGGAGTCAGCAAGAGGGTCACACTCAAGATGCACAAAAGTCTTCAGAAACATGCCTGCAGCAGTGGGGGGTGGTGAGTTCAAATGTTTCAAGGCCGGGATGTAGCTTGGCCGGGGCGGCTGTGGTTGGGAGAGAGGTTGTGGAACCCTGCCGATCCTGAGCTCAGACACCAGGAGCCACATCCTGTTCACTCTCCCTGCTTTCCTGTCTGCAGGCCCTCCTGGTCCCTGAACTGCCGGTTAGCGGACAATCTGGAGAGGTGGTTGGATGGGTGCAGGTTCTAGCTGCAGAGGCGACCCTCACACTCTCCAGGGGCACCTTCCAAATGAAGATACTTTCCTGTTTGCGGCCTTCACTCAACCCTGTTGATTATCTCACCGCTGGACAGCTCCAGATGGAAAAGGACAAACGTTTGCTTCATCCGGGGATGAGAAATGCAGAATAAACCAGCTACTTATGCAAATTGGACCTAAGGTTTTCATTTGTCTTACTAAGCTGGGATGGTTACTAGCATAACAATGGAGGATCTGAAGGAAGGGAACTACCTGGAAAACAAGACGGGTCCATGATTGCCAATATTAAGTAGGGAAGGGAAGAAAAGATACAGTGGAAGAAAAGAGGGGTCAAAGGCAAGCAGGGCCACCAGTCCCAGGCAGTGCCCCCACTGGGACACGTAGGTTGGAAGTGACACTACAGAATCCTTGTACTTCTATGGAGAGAATCAAGTGGCAGTTGCTCTTCTTTTTAATAAAAAGTTAAGTTTTTAAAAATTACCAATAACACATACTTGCTTTAGAGAAACTGAAAAATAAATGTTTAAAAAAAAATGCTCCCATGATCTTAGCTCCCAAAGGCAGTTGCTGTCATGCTTTGGTTGCATTCCCTTTGGGTTTTTCTTCCTATGGAGGGAATTTTCTTTTTTCTTTTTTTAAAAGATTTTTTTTTTATTTATTTGAGACTGAGAAAGAGAGCACAAGCAGCAGAAGAGGCAGACAGAGGGAGAAAGAGAAACAGGGTCCCTGCTGAGCAGGGAGCCCAACCTGGGGCTCGATCCCAGGACCCTGGGATCATGACCCCAGCCAAAGGCAGATTCTCAACCGACTGAGCCACACAGGCGCCCCTCTTCTTTATCAACAATGCTCTGATAATGTTCTAGATAGAGTTTGGTACCTTGTGTTTTAGAAAGAAAAAAGCCCTTTTTCCCCTATATGGATTGTGATTTTAAACAGAAAGGGGTTTATTTCTGAGGCTTAGAGGCTTATAAAATCCTTGCAGGGGGTGGAGCAGCAGGGGCCAGCATGGGCTTCCATAGCACCCCTGCACAAGCCATGGGAGCAGAAGCAGCAGCAGAGGAACCTGTTCCTGGGAAGGCAGGTCACCTGCCAGAACCCAAACGTGGAGAGCACATTCCCTAACCTTCCAGGCTTCCAGGCTTCCAGGTCACCTGCCAGAACCCAAACGTGGAGAGCACAGTCCCTAACCTTCCAGGCAAGGAACTGGAGTGCCACGGAGAGAGCCTGTTGGCAGCACGGGCTTCACCATGGGTGTCAAGAGTTTCTTCCAAATGAAATCTTAGTCCTGGTCAATATTCCCTGGATGAATGCACCATATTTGATTTAACTTCCCCCCTACTATTAGATTTTTTGATATTGCCATTTTTTTTAACCATGACAAAGAATGCTGGTCGTGTCCACATGTGGCTGCCCCTTTTGCATTTTTTTACACTTTTAAAATTACATGAGCCCTATATATTTAATGAAGAAAACTTGGAGAGTACAGATAGTCCTAAAGAAGGAAATTAAAAATACCCATCACCCCCCTCTGGAAACAGAAGTTTGCGTCATTGCTCTGCAGTCACGATTGAGAGCCCTGATGTAGCGATGGTGTCAGTCTTTGTACGTGTACCCTTCCCTACTTCAGTGTGCGTAAGTGCACATCGTTTTACCTTACAAAATGGACCACCGCTGTATATACAGCCCGTATCCTGCCTTTTTCATGTAACATTCTGTGGCCTGATATTTCCAAGCTTATGATAGGAAACCCGGCACCGTTTTAAACCACCTCCGGCCATTCCTGGATGTGGACAAGATGTAGTGAATATAACCTTTCCTTGTTACTTACTCTGTTCCATCCAGACATAAAGTAACCGACCTCGGGGAATCCTAGCCACCAAGAGGCAGGCAGGACAGAAAGCAAATCAACCTTTCTTTTTGTCTGCTTCTTGGTTGCTTTCCGAGGGGAGGGGAAATAGCTTTAAGTTAGAAAATCAGGGGTAGAACTCTGAAGTTACATAATGAATTATTTTAGCGTGGCATTTCCCCACCCCTACCCCCACCCCGTGTAGAGAAAAGAGTATTCCGCTGTTCCCAAGCACAGGGCGGGAATCCTACAATAAAATCCCTGAAGTTGGCTACACCTGCTGTTGAAGCAAAGAGAAGATTCTGAGACCCTGAGAGCCGCTTCCTTATGGAGCTGGGAACCCCACGCTCTTTCCGTGGGTGGGCCCAAGTGTGATAATGCGCCTAACCTCAACCCAGCCTTCACCCAGACATTAATGACAATGTGCAATTGATTAAAACGCTATCTCCTCAAGTGCCAAATCCAGCGTGCTGCCGCCTCCTTCCAGCCCATTACTTGGCCACGGCTCACCATTGGCCTCTAATGGCCTTTCTGTCAACATGGGCGTGAGACTCGAGGACAAAGCAAATGTTAGTGGATCGATTGGACCGGTCTCCGGGTTTTCCCACCATCAACTCCTGGCTTGGCACTCTCAAACACACTGAGGGTGGGCATTGTGAAGACACACACTCGGGGCCCAGATTTCCCTGTCTGGTATAGGGAATGAATGACGAATGCTTCATTTTAAAAATCTCAATGGTGACTCCCATTACTTCTAGCACCAGCAGCTACCATACGAACCCCAACCTGACATATGTTATACATAGGCCTTTACATACAATATTTTCAAACCTTACGAAACCTTCCAAGGTAGGTATGAATTACAACCATAACATGGGTGGAAAAACTGAGGCTCGGAGGGGCTAAACAACTTGGCTTTAGTCTGGCCTGGTTAGGGCTGGAGATGGAATGGGTATTTCCCCAAAACCTGTGGCTCCCCCCACCCAGCCCACTCCATACCCTAGTTCTGTACTGATGTGAATTCTCCACTCTCTCCTTTAGCTGGAAAATTGGTCTCCAGCTTTTCAATTAAGACTTTGCCCTGAGGGGCGCCTGGGGGGTTCAGGGGGTTAAAGCCTCTGCCTTGGGCTCAGGTCAGGGTCTCAGGGTCCTGGGATCGAGCCCTGCATCTCGGTCTCTGCTCAGCAGGGAGCCTGCTTCCTCCTCTCTCTCTGCCTGCCTCTCTGCCTACATGTGATCTCTGTCAAATAAATAAATAAAATCTTTTAAAAAAAAAAGACTTTACCCTGAAGGGGTTTTAGGCACAATTAGCACAGAACAATGGGTCATTGTCACAGTGCACAATTCACAGGCTGGGAAATCGAGGTCCTAAGAAACAAAGTAACTCTCTCAGCTACATGAAATAAATAGAGAAGGCAATGCGGTGACCTGCCCTGTTTCCAAACTTCTGTCATAATGCAAATCACCTGGGGCTTCTGTTAAAATGCTGATTCCTGGGCCATGACCCATATCTACTGAGCCCTAGCTCCAGATATCCTGGAACGTGTATTTTATTTTATTTTTTTAAGTCTCCAGATCTATCTGATCTTTGGGACACGGGAGAAGCTGGTTAGTGGCAAGAACATGGATTGGGAAGACTCAGAAGACATAGGATCATTCCCAGCTCTGCACTGACTTTTGAGTCACTTCACTCTCTGAGCCCAATTTTTCCAAACTGTAGGCTGAAGTGAGTGACCTGGTCACATGGTGGCAGGTGGCAATGCTGAGGGATGGCAATGAAGTGATGGGTCATCCAATTCCTGGGTGCTCGACCCTCTTCCCAGCACCATGTTGACAAGAAAGAGCAAAGATTGTTGAAGATCTGCCATCAGGAGGGTCGGGGTGCTGTGTGTGTGTGTGTGTGTGTGTGTGGTGGGGTATCCCCTGCCATCTGGTGGTGTAGGTATCCCACAACATGGCTTGACCAAGTCAGTTACTGGAGTTGAGAAGCTTTTATCTTGCTCAGGACACTGCTTTCTAGAATTCCCATTAAGCTGTGGCTGGATTTCATTTCGAATCTCAAATTCTACCTATATCTGGGGTTAGAGGTCAGATGGCTCCTGCTGCTCATCACAGTTTCTTCCTTCTTTCCCAGACTTCTAGCTTTTTTGAAGCGAGTCTGCTCCTCTATACTGTCTCCTGCCCTGAAGTTTGTGACTCCTGCCTCAGCTGTTGTCCACCAGTGCCGAAATTGTCATCCTCAGTGGCCTTGGTCTTTTTGTAGACAAGCCACAAACACACCCTGACATCACAGTTTCTCTCGGCCATTGCTTGCAAAGACCTTGTTCTCGACCTCAATTCAGCCACCACCATGGTCATGCACGCCTGAGCCTTGTCTTTCCTGGTTACTCCACCACCCCCAGAGCCTCCATCTTAACACCACACACTCTGAACACTGCCTCATAACTTTCCATGGTTTTTCCCTCCCATAGGTCTCTAACTCTGAAGTTCCTTGATTCCACTGGAATCTCGAAGGTTCAACTCTCTCCACCTTGCTCTGCCCCTCACCTTCCCCACGTCCTCACTTATCTCCTGCCCTGGCTTAGATTCCACAGCTGCCATTGTGATGTCAGCATGAATCCACTTCTCTCTGGCTCAGCTTTCCTCTCTCTCACATACCCACTTGGCTACTCACCCTCGGGTAAACCTGACTCTCCACCTGCTCCATGTTTGCACCCACGTAGCTCTATGTATTTGGAGAAGAAGGAAAGAAAGGAAAAACAACAACAACAACAACAACAACCCCACAACACCATGTTGACTGGTCTCACTTTAAACTCATGCCAACCATTATCAAGTGGGCCTTTGCATTTCCAATCTATTTCACACTTTCCCCTGTCTTGTTAAATCTCCAACATCTCCTCCCTAATCCACCCTCTTAACGGATGATGATGCTTCCTATTCCATGGAGGAAATAGAAGCCTTCAGATAAGACCATCTGCAGGCTCCCACCACACCTGCCCCCACATGATCCTCCCTCCCGTCTGTGCTCATGGATGAACTGCTGATGCTCCCAGTTAAGGCCACCCTCTTCACTTGGGTCCTGGATACCACCCCCTCTCGCTTACTCTCCGACGGTACAAGAGGCAAGTGATACTGTACTATCATGTTTTTTTCTTCCCTACTTGATTGCTTTCATCCCCATAAAAACATACTGTAATCTCTCCCATTAAAAAAAAATCCCTCTCATGACCTCTCATTTCCTGCCATTTCCTTAAACACTCCTAGAAGAATTGTCCAAGTTACTTCTCTTCTCTGCCTTACTGCCCATTCTCTTCTCAATCCAACTCCTTAGAAACACATCTGTTGTGGTTGTCGGTGATCTCCATATTGCCAAATCGTAGGATCAATTCTCAGACCACATCTTGCTCTCAGCAGCATTAGACATTGTTGATTACTCCTTCTTAAAATGCTAAGTTCACTGTCATTGGGCCACCATGCACTGCTGGTGCTTCTCCCATCTCACTGGTCACTTCTTCTTCACCTCTTTTATTGGTATCTCTCCTCCTCCTGGTTTGTGTTGGAGGGACCCAGGCTCAGTTTTGGGGCCTTTTCTCTGTTTCCCTCTACTCCCATGTTAAATAACATCAGTATTCATCAGTATGCTTATGACTTCCAAATATGTATATTTCCTCCTGGTGTGTCCTTCAAAACTTCAAATTCATATATAAAAATACCTCTTCTACATCTCCACTTGATCACCTAAGAGACATTTGCACATCATAACAGCAATAGAAAATGAATATAAACATAAAGAAACCCTGAGATCTCAGGCACAGACTTCTTTATCCTCATATTTCTGGGTCACATATGACATACATGATTCCAGGGTTGTATAGAATCCCTCAGTCCCAGGAAGCCTGCTGATGGTGGGGTATATTACAGTAAGCTGGTCTGGTAAGCACGCTGTAGCTATGTGATCAGCCCTAACCATTCAAATCTGCCTTGCTATCCGAAGTAGGTACAAACCACCAATCTAATTATTTTACTAAATAATGCTGGGAGGCTGATTCATCTTCTTCCAGAGTGAATCACTTGTCTTTAGTTAATACATCTTGTATCACTGGGCAATCTAGATAATTTGGGATTAACCTGTGTTATGCAAATTGCACAAATGGAAAGGCTTTCTAACCCTATGGATGGGGGAGCTGACAGAAACACTGCAGGTAGGACAGGAAAATATTCCAGTGGGTCTATAAGTTGCTGCCCCCACCATGATGAAATAGGTCCAGTATAGTCAACCTCCCACCAAGTGCCCAGCTGGTTCCTCCGGGGAATGGTATTCTATCTATCACAGGCATAAGCAGTGGTCTCTGGTCTGGGTAGGCTGGGCAGATCAGTCTTGGTAAGGAGAAATCCATGTCATTGAGGACATGCATGAACTCCATCCCTGATACAATAGCCACTTCATTTGCTCATCAGGTGTGGCTAGAAAAGAGGCTGCTGACCTTCACAACCTTTTCTGTTAACCAGATTATTGAAAGTTTCCTCTACCATGGGTGTCCTGTGATGAGCATTCACACAGGACACAGATATCTTTACACTCTCTACCCATTCCAAGAGGTCTATCTGCAAATCTCTTTCTCAGACCTCTTTGTTACCAGCTCTCCATTTTTGTTCCTCCTGAATCTCTGATCATCCAGCCAAACCCTTAGTACTTCCCATGAATCACCAGAGAGCTCTACCTCTGGCCATCCTTCCTTCTTTCCAGTAGATGACTCAGTGTACTGCTTAAAATTCTGCCCACAGGGAAAAATCCCTCTCTGTATGATGCTATAGTAGTCTACATCTCATGGTATAGAAGTACCCTGTGTAGATCCATCCATAAAACTAGGGCCTAGGTTTGTCTTCCTCAAGCACCTAAGCATAAGGGACTCCCCCCAGAGCCACAGGGGAGGCTGGAGGGAGCAGAGGAGCTATAGGAATCTGGGAATGAGCACCTGTTGAAGCAGTGTTCTTGGGCCTTCAGGACCTGACCAAGCCCAATAACAGGTCTGTCACTTTTCCTTGATGATGGTGTGCTGCTGAGCACATAAGGCACCTTTGTGCCTTGGACAGAGAGCATCTAGTTCACAATGAGCAGTTGAGATTGCATGGTCACTTGGTCTCCTATAGTCAGCCCTAGTATTGACAGAGGAGCTGTTTCTCAAAGGGAAAGAAAGCAGTTACTTTGGGAAGAGAGCACAGCTTTGCTTTGAAGCCCTAGGGCACTGAGCTGTGATTCTATCAGGGCTTTCCAGAGGCTCCAGTGAATTAGTTGCTGGAAGAGCTAATGGAGCAAAGCCAGCCACCTCCAGGTTCACCACTGCAATTGGGATACAAGGAGGTAGAAAGTTGAGGCTTCCACTAGCATGTCTGGAACTTGCAGGAAGCTGCTTGCTGCCAACTTCCTAGCAGCTCTGCAGCCTTGAGGGAGGTGGCTGGCAGGGGAAGGTGTAGCGTGCTGCAGGATCTCTGACCTGCCGAGTTTCAACATGCACAATTCCAGTTGAAGGAGAGTCTGTTTCATCCTTTCTAGATCTCTGTGAGTGTAGCTCAGTGGTGAAACCTACATTGATCCACATCCCATTGGTAGAGGTACCTCCCAGATCCTTGGCTCCTGCAACCTAGGCAGAACATGGAAGTGGGTATCCTGCTCATCACACTCTCTCTTCCTCGGTAAGGCATTCATTTCCTTGAAAAGAGAGAAAAAGGACTGTACAAATCCTAAGAGAGATTGGGTAAATTTGTTAAGTACTTACTGCAGTGAAAAACATTTAAGTGAGTGAAGTTTAATTGCTTCTTTTAATTATTCATTTCTATATCAAGTTATATAAGCTCATGATTTGAAGAACAAAATAGGTTTGGCTGCGAAAATCAGTCTTCTATCAGTTTTCTCACCTTCCTCGGGAAAAAAGCCCCAAACACCTTAAACTCTTTCAGCTGATGCTTTGGTATTTACATCCAATTCTCTGAAGGATATACTTTTATCTTGCTCCTTGGTTGTGAAATCAGGGGTCTCCTTACAACTAGGGAGATGGAGGTTCAATTCTCTTTTTCTGCTTTGTCCTCACCACACACATGGAGCTTGCAAGACACCCATCCTTCCAGTATGGTTCAATTATAATTTGGATTCTTTCAACATTTGGTCTCCATCATGGCTATGAAAATGTTTTTCACAGCTGAGTCAAGATGTCAAGTCTATGATTATTTCTCTTTCCTAAACAACGTGCTCTCATCTTTAGTGAATTGTCTGTGTTTCCTTCATTGTTGGCTTAATTGCCTAACTACTTCTCACTCATTCAGCCCCCAACATTCCCCCAGTTGTCCAATTCTTCTCTCAGAGTGGGCAGATTCACTAGATTTTCTTTCCATTTGTCTTCTTAAAGAACTCTCTCTCCTGGCGCCTTCTGATTGCTTCAGTCTTTACTGGTATTTTGTATCTGGCACACCTATTGTTCTGGAATATTTCTTTACCACCATCACTTTTGCTTCTCTCTGGGTTAGCTCCTGTGTTTCCTAAAGCCCATGTCTACCTCTTTCTTGGTTTATTCCCTTGTTTTATTGGAGTGCATCCCCCATAAGCTTTCTTAAAAAGAAAACATAGAACTTTTCTTAAGTTTTTTGAGATTTTGTATGTCTAAAAATGTCTTTGTTCCACTCTGACGCTTGGTTGATATTTTGGTTGGGTGTACAAGTCTAGATCAAAAATAATTTTCCTTTAGAATATTGATTACAGGGGCGCCTGGGTGGCTCAGTAGGTTAAGCCGCTGCCTTCGGCTCAGGTCATGATCTCAGGGTCCTGGGATCGAGCCCCGCATCCGGCTCTCTGCTCCGCAGGGAGCCTGCTTCCCTCTCTCTCTCTCTCTCTCTCATTCTGCCTGCCTCTCTGCCTACTTGTGATCTCTGTCTGTCAAATAAATAAATAAAATCTTAAAAAAAAAGAATATTGATTACATTTCTTTTGATTATTCTGGTTCTTTGTATATAACCTGTATTTTTTTTCTTGAAGGTTGTAGGATGGTCCCTAGTATTCTGAAATTTCATGATGACATGCCTCAAGTACTTAAAGATCCAATATAATGAAACTTTTCTTGCAATCTATGTTCTTGAGTTCTGGGCAATTGTCTCGGATTATTTTGTAGATCATTTCTTCTTTTCTGGTTTCTCTGTTCCTTTTTTTCTGGTTTTCCTGGTATATGGATTCTGTGCATCCTGTGTTTGTTATTCATTCATTTAATAGTTTCTCTCCATTTTTTTCTCTTTGATTTTTTTCCTCTACTTTCTGGAAAACCTCCTCACCTTCTTGTCCAGAACTTCTATTGATTTTTCATTTCTATTGTTGTGCTTTTTAACTTCTAAGGGCTTTATTTGTTCTCTAAATATTCATTTTCTTTCTTTCTTTCTCTCTTTCTTTTTTCTTTCTTTCTATTTCTTTCTCTTTTCCTTCCTCTTTTTCTTTCCTTCTGGTTCCCTCTTCTTGTTTTGAAGATGTAATATATGTCCTTTTTTTAATGACAGATTTTGTTACTATTTGCAGCAGATTATCTTCTCCATAATTTTTTTTTTAGTTATTTATTTAAAGTTTTTCCTCAAATCTCTATTGATACCTGCTTGTTGTTTCATGTTTAAGAGTGGGAAAGCTAAGAGCTGATTGGGAGCTTGAAGGCTGTGGGTGGACTCTTCTTGGAGAAGGTGGGCTTCACCACAGGATGGTCTGGCTGGGCTGTTTCATGGGCATTACTGGTGTCAGGTCTTAAAGTCTGCCTTCTTTAGAGTCTGCCTTCTTAGGCTGATCACAGTTCCCAGAGAAGGCTGACAGAACCTCCTATCAGGTAGATAGACCTGACTGCCCATTCTTGGAGCTAGCCTGGGAAGAAAGCCAAAGAGTGGGCTATGGCTTAGTTGTCAAGTATATAAGTGTTTATTGAAACCCCCTGATAGCAGTATGGTACTCCCACCCAGAACTGTCCCTGATGTCCTCGGTTGAAAAACCACACTGTGCCCTTCCCAGATAACAGAATGATGGTTTTCCATAAAATGTAGGGGCTGGCATCAGCTGCAAGGAGTGGAAAAGGAGAGATGGGCTTTCACTGATTCTTAAGCAGACTTTGGGCCATGTAGCCCTCCCTTCCTCCACACTCCCAGAGCAACCAATGGCTGGCATTCCTGGCCTCAGGGATTCTGAGGGTCAACCCAGCCTGTATTTGCTTGGCTGATGGCTGAAGGTCAGCTTTCTGGGAACACTGGAAGTCAGTTGCCACATAACCATCTGTTTTCTCACTTCTAATATCCTGTCAAGTTATCTCTTCTGCTTGGCCTGAGCAGTTTATGTATTTTAAAAATTCCCTTCAGCTAAAATTGGGGCAATTTAGGAAGATGGTGGTTTAGAGCAGGGACCTGGGAGTTCATTCGACCTGCATTCTAGTTCCAGTCCCCTGACTTACCATGTGCCATGTGCCATGGAAATCCTAAACAGTGATCACCTTTCCAAGCCTCAGTCCCCCCCTCCAAAACTGGGAAATCTATAGGGAAGTTGGGAAACTAACATCATAATTGGGGTCTATATGACATACAATTTTGAGCAGAGTGAAAGCCTGGATGATTTGTCTAAGACTATCTCTTTCATGGCACTAAAATTGTCTATAAAGTTTACAACTCCCCCCCGCCCCAATTTCTATCTTATCTGCTGTGGGCTAATTTAGTACATTCAATAATGAAGGAATACCTTTCTAAAACTTGTTGAACAACTAAATAGAGAAATAGATCAGTGACTGGGCCATCAAACAGCCTGATCCGTAGACCCAATTAATAATGTTGGTTATTGTTATTAGTAAAAGACTTTGTAAATGCAACATTGAGCACAATTCCTGGCACAGAATGAGTGATCCATATGTGCTCTCTGAGTTTAATCTGTTTTCCTGTTCTTTCTGCTTCCTGAAATGTAACTGGCCAGCTCTGTTTTGCTACAACTGACATTTTAAAAACTTTTTAAGTGCTTGTTAGACTACAGTGTGATGCAGAGGATGTTTCTTTTCCCTGGAAGAAAGCCCCAAATTCTAGCTTTATGTGTTTTAGAATAAGAAGCACAAGTCTGCCTATATTCCATTTGGATTCTAATGAAAGCCAGTGACCACATTCAGCCTTCCGAGGTGTTTTGAAGGACAAATGTAAATAACAATTCGTATGACTATTTCTTTTGGCAAAGGCAGATTTATTTCTGTAGAATCTTATCTATTACAGTGATCTCTGCAAAATGAAATGGGAACTGGCTTTCCCGTGAGCTCTGGCCTTTGAAGTACTTGTGATTTGGGGTCACTTTTTGTCATTTCACATAGATTTTCTTTCTAGAAATTCCTAATTTATTATCCTAGCAATAAATTCTGCTTCTTCCAGATGCACTACCATTTCAATGTTGGCTTTTATTTTTTCCAGCTTCTTTCAAAATTTGGAATCATATGCCAACTTTAAGCCAGTTGGCTTTGATCACTCTACATGGCCAGCAAAAAAAAAAAAAAAAATGGTTCAGCTCATCCTTTTCTCATTATTTTTAAACGAAATTCTTTTTAAAATTATTATTTATTTTTTAAATTTCTTTTCAGTGTACCAGTATTTATTGTTTATGTACCACACCCAGTGCTCCATGCAATGCGTGCCCTCCATAATACCCACCACCAGGCTCACACAACCTCCTATCCCCCACCCCTTCAAAACCCTCAGATTGTTTCCCAGAGTCCATAGTCTCTCAAGGTTCATCTCCCCCTCCAATTTCCCCCAACTCCCTTCTCCTCTACATCTTCCCTTGTCCTCCGTGTTATTCCTTATGCTCCCCAAATAAGTGAAACCATATGATAATTGACTTTCTCTGCTTGATTTATTTCACTCAGCATAATCTCTTCCAGTCCTGACTATGTTGTTACAAAAGTTGGGTATTCATCCTTTCTGATGGAGGCATAATACTCCATAGTGTGTATGGACCACATCTTCCTTATCCGTTCATCTGTTGAAGGGCATCTTGGTTCTTTCCACAGTTTGGCGACCATGGCCATTGCTGCTATGAACATTGGGATACAGATAGCCATTCTTTTCCCTACATCTGTATCTTTGGGGTAAATACCCAGTAGTGAAATTGCAGGGTCATTGGGAAGCTCTATTTTTAATTTCTTAAGGAATTTCCAAAGTGGCTGCACAACTTAAATTCCCACCAATAGTGTAAGAGGGTTCCCCTTTCTCCACATCCTCTCCAACACACGTTGTTTACTGTCTTATTAATTTTGGCCATTCTAACTGGTGTAAGGTGGTATCTCAGTGTGGTTTTTTTTTTTTTAATTTTTTTTTTAATGGTTGGTAAAGGAGTTATTTTTTAATGTTTTAATTTTTTATTTTTTATAAACATATATTTTTATCCCCAGGGGTACAGGTCTGTGAATCACCAGGTTTACACACTTCACAGCACTCACCAAAGCACATACCCTCCCCAATGTCCATAATCCCACCCCCTTCTCCCAAACCCCCACCCCCCAGCAACCCTCAGTTTGTTTTGTGAGATTAAGAGTCACTTATGGTTTGTCTCCCTCCCAATCCCATCTTGTTTCATTGATTCTTCTCCTACCCACTTAAGCCCCCATGTTGCATCACCACTTCCTCATATCAGGGAGATCATATGATAGTTGCCTTTCTCTGCTTGACTTATTTCGCTAAGCATGATACGCTCTAGTTCCATCCATGTTGTCGCAAATGGCAAGATTTCATTTCTTTTGATGGCTGCATAGTATTCCATTGTGTATATATACCACATCTTCTTGATCCATTCATCTGTTGATGGACATCTAGGTTCTTTCCATAGTTTGGCTATTGTGGACATTGCTGCTATAAACATTCGGGTGCACGTGCCCCTTTGGATGAATGGCTAAAATAAACAAGTCAGGAAATGACAGATGCTGGCGAGGATGCGGAGAAAGGGAACCCTCCTACACTGTTGGTGGGAATGCAAGCTGGTGCAGCCACTCTGGAAAACAGCATGGAGGTTCCTCAAAATGTTGAAAATAGAACTGCCCTATGACCCAGCAATTGCACTATTGGGTATTTACCCTAAAGGTTTTTTTTTTTTAATTTTTAAATTTATTTTCAGCGTAACAGTATTCATTGTTTTTGCACCACACCCAGTGCTCCATGCAATACATGCCCTCACCAATACCCACCACCTGGTTCCCCCAACCTCCCACCCCCACCACTTCAGACCCCTCAGATTATTTTTCAGAGTCCATAGACTCTCATGGTTCACCTCCCCTTCCAATTTCCTTCAACTCCTCCTCTCTAACTCCTCATGTCCTCCATGCTATTTGTTATGCTCCACAAATAAGTGAAACCATATGATAATTGACTCTCTCTGCTGGACTTATTTCACTCAGCATAATCTCTTCCAGTCCCGTCCATGTTGCTACAAAAGTTGAGTATTCATCCTTTCTGATGGAGGCATAATACCCCATAATGTATATGGACCACATCTTCCTTATCCATTTGTCCGTTGAAGGGCATCTTGGTTCCTTCCACAGTTTGGCGACCGTGGCCATTGCTGCTATAAACATTGGGGTAGAGATGGCCCTTCTTTTCACACATCTGTATCTTTTGGGTAAATACCCAGTAGTGCAATTGCAGGGTCATAGGGAAGTTCTATTTTTAATTTCTTGAGGAATCGCCACACTGTTCTCCAAAGTAGCTGCACCAACTTGCATTCCCACCAACAGTGTAAGAGGGTTCCCCTTTCTCCACATCCCCTCCAACACATGTTGTTTCCTGTCTTGCTAATTTTGGGCTTTCTAACTGGTATAAGGTGGTATCTCAATGTGGTTTTAATTTGAATGTCCCTGATGGCTACTGATGATGAACATTTTTTCATGTGTCTGATAGCCATTTGTATGTCTCAGTGTGGTTTTGATTTGAATTTCCCTGTTGGCTAGTGATGATGAACATTTTTTCATGTGTCTGTTAGCCATTAGATGAAATTCTTAAATAATCTCTTGGCTTAGTTAACTCATTAAAAAAAAAAAGCTTTCTTTAAACAAATTCATGTAGATTGAAATACTGAAATCTGACAAATACAAATTCATGATTTTATCTAGGTCTTGAAGTAGGCATTTAAAAAGATGGTCAAGTTTAAAGAACTGGGAAGGTCCAACATTGATCACTGTATCAGTTACCTCTTGCCACCATACTACTGTTTAAAAACTATCCAGATGTTAACTGGGCTCCAACAGTAGGTGTTTCTCTTTCTCTCTTATGCCTGCAAATCTTCAGGGGTCACCCAATTTAGGTTCTGCAGGGCTCAGCAGGGCTCAGCAGGACTTCACTACAACTCATGGTTGGGTTCAAGTCTGCTGCATTAATTCTTCATTTTTCTGCCACCACTGACCTACCATTGGGAGCTCTTTCCATGACAGCAGCACAGAAAGGCAAGCCCAACCACACAAGCATATTTCACTCGGTCACTTCTGCCAACATCCCATTGGCCAAAGTAATAATGTGGTCAAACACAAAGTTTAAGGAAAGAAATGTACACACCAACCATGAAGCCAAAATAAGTCACATGACCTAGTCCAGCATCAGTGGGACAGGGCAATATACTCCTCCCATGGAGGTGTGGTGAGAAGTGTTTAAGTATTTGCTAAACAGTCATCCTTGACCCATGTATCCCTGAAGCTCTGAGAAAAATAAATTCTCTAATCCAGATGTCTGTTCTTTCAGACTAGTAGTTCTCATAGTGTGGTATCTTGTCCAGCAACAAGAACACCTAGGAACTGGTTAAAAGGTAGACTCTTAGACCCCACCCTCGACCTGCTAGATCAGATGCTCTGAGGGTGGGGTACTCATACACACAGAGAACATTCTGATTCTTTGACTTTAATACAGGTGGAAGAAGTTTACATTACAGAGGGAAACCTTATGTAACATGGCTCAGCTGCCCACCAACCACTTTCACCAAAGGAACTTGACAAATCCCACAGCTGCCTAGCCCTGAATTTTATTCACTCCAAGCCCCTGTATGGGAGGCAAAAAGATCCTGAGCACAAACTCTGCTTTGCAATTTACCAGTTATGTGACTTTGGGTAAATGACTTACGCTCACTGAGTTTCAGTTTACTCAGCTATAAAACAGGACATTAAATGTTTCCCTCCTCTGAAAGACTGTCTGCAGTGTAGGCTTAGGCCTTTGGCCATAGGTGATGAATCCAGGGTTGGCCCCTGACCTCAGTGTGATACTTTGATTACCTTTTTGAGGAGTTTGGGATCTTGCAATGAGGAGCACAGTGTGGAAAGACAGCTGGGCTGAGTCACTCTGATGGCACATTTTTAGAGACATCTAAGGAAATTGATCTCTCTAGTGTTGAAGCATTTGCATTTTTTTGTTGGTTCCTGCCCTTCTTCAGGAATCCATGACTATTTCCAATAAACATCCCCCTCTGCTTAAGCAAATGTGGTGGGTTTAAAATATGGCTCCCAAATTCTTTGATATTCCCCAAGCCCACAGGTTGAGGGGGAAGCCCAAGCTGCCCACAGAAAAGCCTATATGGAGAAAAACCAACAACCAGCACCACCTTACGTGCAGTATGACTGAACCACTTGGGAAGTAGATCTTCCTGCCTCAGTCTAGCTGTCCCAGTTGATTCCATACAGAGCAAAGACAAGGCATCCCTGCTGAGCCCAAACTGCAGATTCGTGAGAAAGTAAATGATGTTATAAGGTAAGTCCCTCTGTCTGGCTACTTATACAGCCATAAATTAGTGGAATAACCATAACCATAACCACAACTTTGTTTGTTTTCTTTTCTTTCTTTTCAGAAGCAGTACCATAGAGATGAAGCACTTAGATCTGGACTCAGGTTGTCTGGGTCCCAATCCTGCTTTGTCATTTGCTAGGCATGACTTTTGGGCTAGCTATGACATTTCTCTACACTTGAATTTTCTCGTTTATCAAATGAGAAGAGAAATTGAGAAATAGCCCCTTATCACCCAGTTGCCATGAGCATTAAGTGAGATTATGCACACAAAGGATTTGGTGTAGTTTTGAATCTGCATAAGTTGGCCTCTCTCATTCTTTTTGCTACAGAAATGGGTTTTGGGAATGGCAGGGACAAACTACCTCTTTTCGTTGACTTGGGGCCAGACCATGTGGCATATGGCGAAGCACTTGGGGGCAGACCAGCAAAATATCAGAGTATTTCAACAGTTGGAGATCATCTACAGTTTATGCCTCCAGAAAAAAGAGAAGCTCCAGACAAGCTGGACTGACCACCTGAAAACCAAGTGATAACAACAGAACAGAGACACTTGCTGCTGGTGCTCCGAGACCACGGGGGGTCAAATAATCATGCTTTGTTAAATTTCAGAAGCTACATTCTCCGCTGCCCCTAATCGAGTGGCCTGATGAACACTCGGGGCTCTGGGAGAGATGCCCAGGAAAACTAAGAGGGCAGGGATGCACCCTCTGTTGAGTCCTGGGGGGACTTTGCCATCATTGCACCTCTGGGATCATGGATAAGTCCCATCAGTTTTGTATACACTGCATGTCCCCGCCCCCTTGGCTGTCCCCGACAGATCCAGGAGGAGACCCAATCTTGCTCCAACCTCCACACTTTCTGTCCTTGAACTGAAGGCCTGAGATCTTCAGTTGCTGAGTCAGAGCAGCAAAGAGGCAGTCAGCAAACCCACTGCCGAGTCCACAGCCCTGGTGCTGTCAGCTTCTGCTCTTTCTCTAGCCTTGGGTTAGCTTTCCCTTTTCTCTCTGTTGGATCCAGCAGGATTTATCTAGTAACACCTGCTTTTTATTTAAGCTTCTCTCTTGCTTGTCTCCCTAAGCATCTTAACTTAATGGGGATTTAAAAAGCCAGCAAGACGGCAAACGAAGCACTCTATGGGCACATGGTGACGATTCAAAGAGATGATACACATTCCAGGTTACCAGCTCTGTGCCTGCATCAGGTAGGCCATCAGGACGCTCTCCCTTCAGCCCTTTCCTTCTCTTGGATGTGCTCTGGAGACACTCATTACCGCACGAGGCCAGACTTCTCTGGTTCCCTGTCCTCTTGCTTCAGGAGCCTGCAGCCCTCTGCCCATCTCATCTACATGCTAATGCAATTTCTGAGCATGATCTATCCTAAGCGTTGCTACAAATCCTGGGAGATTTATTACGTTCCTTAGTTCTATAGATCAGGGATGATTTTTTAGAAATTCTTGCTTTTGCTGAACAATTTAATATGCCATTGTCTAGGCAACAGAATTTGCCTCAATTAGATTTTCAGGCTAATGTGGGGAAGAACTTTCCCCCTTCCTCTCCAGCAGTATTAGGAAAGGCCATAAGTCCTGCTCAAAAACATAATTTGCTGCTGCCTTGCGAGGAACTTAAAACCTGACTTTCTGTGGCAGCCATGCTGTATCCTTCCCTCTGCTCCAGGACTGGTGTCTTGTTGAAGTGGCTGAGGCTGCCCATGGGAAGACCCCACTGCCCTAGTGGGGGGTTAGGCACTGGCCACGCAGAGCCCTCCCCCCCACCAGAGGACATTGATCTTGGAGGATGAATCACCGTCCACCCCTGGGGTCTGGTCCTTAGCTGTGTAAGCTCAGAAATTCAATCTTTGAAGGCCAAAGGTTATTGGATGCTTGAATCAACATTGTCAATGAAGGACCCGAGATGAGAACAGACCAGAAAGAAAATTTATTAATTTCAAGCAGACGGGACATTCACATCAGTAAGACAAGCACATTCTGTCCCTGGGGGCATCACTCTTCCGGAAGCCAAGTTATCTGATGGTGGCTTAGTGAACATGAAACCTGAGTGTGAACTTCTTGTGATATCAGCCACTTCTGGGCAGAGGGTGGAAGGCCCTGCCAGTGGGCCACCTCTGCTCCTACTTGTTCAGACTTCTGTGATTCATCAGCCTTCATTGAGGGACCCATTCTTCCACAAAAGGTTGATTCTCCTGTGGGCCTGGGGCTTGTCCTGGGACTTCTACCCTTCTGCTCACTTCATCATGAGCTGATTCCTGGCTTACTCTCAAGACATCCTTAATGTCTTCCTTTCCACACTTGTGGCTCTGTTAGTCATCATGCAGGTAGAATCTTGGTTTTGACTGGACTTGAGAGTGGGCAGGAAGCGGGGGTCAAAGTTGACTCAGGCGGTAATCTGGGTGACAGGCTGGTGGGTGGCATGATCTGGATCCACATAATGATAGTCACTGTTTGTAAGAGTGCTGGGCTACAGGCAAGAGAATCATTAGCTCATTGAATCTTCCAAAGTACCTACAATGAACGTACGTGTATATTTCCCAATTGGCTGAATGGCAACTTTGATAAATTTACATGGTTTGTCTCATAATTTAGTTTTAATTCACCAGTTTTCATTTTGTGCGCATAACAACATTTACACAGAGACTTCACGGTGTCCTTCCTTCCACTTCCTCTGTTGCTCCTGGGGCCTAAGGGTAGAGAGAAGGGAAACGGAGAGAAAGAAATATAATATATTCTTTAATAAGGAGAATTTTTATGAGCATATTCTTTACTCATGTTTTCTTATTCATAAGGATAACATATTTATAAGTCTTTATAATAAAGAACACAGTCCTAGGAATGCATTCTCTTTATGCTCCCACCCTGACAAGCCTGCCTCTCTTCTGTCCCCTTTCTCCCTGTCAACCTCCTCCACCATTCTGTCCTGGTACCTCGGTCTCCAGCTGTGGCAGCAGAGAGCTGGGGAATATTGAACAATAGTTCAACTATTGTTGTTGAACTATAAACTCCTGTTATAGAACAACTATTGTTGTTAAACTATAAACTCTTGTTATAGAACCAAGATGAACTGATCAATGAAAACAGAATACTTCAAAGGATCTAACGACAGAGCGGATTGCTCATTTGATGATGGGCTGGGTCTCAGTGTTTTGGTTGACCGGGTCATTTGGCTTGGCTTTTGGTTTAACTCTCCAGTTGAAGTGACAAGGAGGCATTTCCCAAATGAGCAAGCAGAGGCTGGAGAAGCAATAACAAATGTTAGATCCACAATTTAAAAAGGATTGTCTGGGGGCATCTGGGTGACTCAGTCAGTTAAGTGTCTGACTCCTGATTTTGGCTCAGGTCATGATCTCAGGATCATGAGATGGAGCCCTGCATTAGGCTCTGAGCTCAGTGTGGGGTCTGCTTAGATTCTCTCTCTCTCTGCCCCTCCTCTCTCTCTAAAATTACATAAATCTTAAAAAAAAAAAAAAAGGCTTGTCTGAAGGTGATTTGGTGTCTTCGTGCCATTCAGCAGGACAAGAGCACAGAAGAGAGGACAGAATAAAACCCCAGATGGTTTCCCTGTATCTCTAAAGAGCTGTATTGGGAGGGAATTGATTTTCAAGTGTCAAAAAAGCAAATGCTTAAAAAGGCTAGGAAAAGTGAGGAAACAATTGGCAAGATAAAGGAATTAGAAAAATCTAATTTACTCTAAACAAACAAAAAAACCCAAAACAGTGCAAAGTGTGATGCTACCTGGTCCCATCACTTGGTGCTAATGACAGGGAGGCAGTAGGGACAGGTGGGAATTGTGGTGAACCCAAGAGGGAGCTTCCATCAGTGTTACAGATCCTTTAATTTTTCCAGAAGAGCTTGAAATCCTGATTTTGATATCAGATCTCCCAAGTTGTAAGTGTAACTTTGAATTACTGTACAACACCTTGCAGTCTGAGCAAATCTGGAGGCTGGGTTTGGTCTGTAAATTTGCAGCCATGAAGGGGAGCCATCACCAAACCTGGAAGCTGAGTCAAAACCATGGATTCCATGTGGCCATGGGTAGTGGGCTGGCAGAAAGGGCTACTTAAGATGGCAGAAGTTCCCACCACAAAACCTGACTTGGACAGGAGAACAAAGGCCCAAGCAGGAATCTGAAACCCTCCTGCCCCAGGCTCCCATGGACCAATGGGACCCTGACAAGCAGGAATCTGAGCCCCTGCCCCGGGCTCCAGTAGACCAATGGGACCCCCACGAGCAGGCGAAATATCCAAATAAGGGAAACTTGCCAAAAGACCCCTTTACTCCCCTTGAGGCCCCTTAAAGCCCCCTCCTCCCTGCCTTGGGCGTGACTTCCGCCACTCTGCTTTCCAGAATCGCGGAACCTCGCCCGAGGGTGCCCACCTCCTCCTGGCACAACTTTTCTGGCTCCCCTTCTTCTGAGCCCTGAAACTTCTCCAGAGAGTGTTTTTAATAAATCCTGCCTTGCACCCACTTTGCCTGGTGTTGTGTTTATCTCGCCAGAAAAAACCTTACAGTGGGCATCTGTAAATTCTGATTATGATGAAGAAGTCAAGAAATGATCTCAGTGCTTCCAAGAACAACATTTTACCACCAAAGGAAATCCGTTTCAAATATATCGCCTGGTACCTGTCGTGAAGCATTTAAAGAGCCGACTTTGAAGATAGAAATATGGTGCTGAATCCCAGCCCCCCCCCCAATATAGCAGACATGCAACCTTGAGCAAATCAATTAACCTCTTGGTGCTTTATTTCCTATCTGAATTCCTGTGAGGCTTCAATGTAGTAAGACAATTAAAATCTAGATAAGTGGCAGATAGGAGGCTGTCAAGAAATGGTACTTGCTAAAATAGCCAGAGTGACGATTATCGCTGATAATCATGATAATTGTCAGTACATGTATTTATAAACCCCCAAGAAAGCTCTAATGGAAGTTGGCTGCTCAAAGTTCTTTTCATGGGTGATTTTTCCATGAGGTTGGCAAGGCACTTGGATGTTTCTTTCTCATTTCATTTACGTAGGAAGTCACAAAGCTTAGCACCTTTTTGTGATTCTATCAGAAAAGCATTCGGGCAACTCAAATAATCCAATCAAACACAAACGCATGTGAATTTCTGACACATGACTTACAAATCACAAGGCATCTCCAAATACTTCTCTCTGCTGGCCATTAAGGGAGGCTGTGTATTGGGAGGATTCACACAGAATTCAGGTCCTTTCTCATGCACAGGCTCCTTCATTCTGTTTTCCACACCTTCTGCATTGCCTGCACTGCCCATCTCTTACTGTGCTTTTCAGCTCAGCCCAGGCTGAAATCACTGCACTTCATGAGCCAAGTGGTAGTCCCCTCCATACTTCCTCCAGGACCTGCACAAGCGCGCTTGTGAACACACACACACACACACACACACACACACACACACCTTTCCCCAACACTCAGTTCCAGATCTTAAGCTTTAACCCTCTATGGGAGTGGGAGAGAGTATATGTGGGAAACAGGGACCATTATGTTGTGAATGAGAGAGAAAGGCGCTCAAGGCAATTCCAAGTTGCCCCAGGTCATGCTAACAGAGAAATCTGACCTGCCTCACAGTATAACCAGCACCCAGAAATGTGAGACTTGGGCTTCCAGGACAGTTGATGGCAAATGTCCAGGACTCTTAACATCATCTCCGACTCACTCCCCACTGCTACCTGCACCAGCTTCTGACTTTCAGGTTTGGTGTCCTGATTCTAGCCCCAGCTCAGACCTGATGTGACAGATGTTACTTCTCCTGATGAGCTTTGGGCCCTCATAGCATATGCTGTGGGGGCCCCAACCTTGAACAGTCCCTTGCACATGGACCCCATGATGTCCAGTTTCCAGCAGTTGCAACTTGCTGCCTAAAGAAGGACTCTCTGGCTACTTAAGCCCATTGAGCTGGCACCAGGCGCAAGTTGTTCTGGGGGTTAAGCCTCACCCCTCAGCAACGTTCAATCAATGACAGATGGGAGTTGGGGTGAATAAATACTCCAACCTCCTCGCCCCCTGCAGGAGAGACAACTCTGAAGGGTGTTCTACCTATGTCCCAGGGGTCCCGGGTGGGACTGAACTCCAAATGCTAACATGGGTAACCGACATGTTAGAGCACCTAGTATCGCTCTCATCCCCTTTTAAACACATTCCCTGCCCTCATACTGATGTTTTCTAGGCTCGCCTCCCAAATAAGCTTGACCCAAGGTCTGCTTCTAGGGTAGCCCAATCTAAGATAGCTTTCTTCCTTATCCTACAGAGTAAGATAAAACTCACTAACCACCTGATTGTGTCAGACATGAGGGTTACTTCACCTTAGCTTCCTGAAATGGGTGCCATTTTTACTCCCACAAGGCAGATAAGAAAATGGAGACCACAGGGCCAGCAAGGGGCAAAGCCAGGATTTGAACTCATATCTTTCTGGCTCCCAAAGTTCTGCTTGCTCCATCCCATCATGCTCACCTGGTTCCTTTCATCCTGGATCTCTTTCCTGCCTAATCAAGCCTTGGCTACAAGGACAGAAGTAGGCATGACTGACCAGTTACTGTGACACTAATTATCGCCACAAGTAAAAGAGCAGGAAATTGTAATTCAGGAACTGAGTGTACCAAGACAGCTGGCTTCAGCCCACAGAGGCAGGCAGCATTATTATTTTAAGAATCCTCCCGGGCACAGAAGAGCAGCCTTTGTGTCTGTGGAGGTTGGTACAGGGATGGTGGTGCCCTCCCCATCAACGGGTTGTGTAGGAAGACCCACAGAAAATGGAAAAACCCAGCTTGGACCCTTTCTGGTCTGTTACTCCTTATAAGAAAAAAAGGATGAAAGATCTGGAGACCTGGTTTCTAATTCTCAACTGTCTGTGTAAGTTTTGGCTTCTTGCTTCCCCACACTGGACCTCTCTTCTTGGGTTACATGTATTGGATGTCTGATGGTCCCATTAACTGCTGCAGACCGAGTGAATTTCAAGTGTTGGATGCTTCATTTGGATGTTTTACCACAAAGTTTGGCCTATGGCTCACCCCGGATCCAACTTTATCTTTGGATAGGTAAATAAGACAATCATCATGTCCCATTTGGGGCTCAAAGGAAACATTTGCCCAAAAATAGATTTCTACTATGTGTTTGTTCCAGCCTGAAATTCTAGAAAAGATGGACATCTGTTCATGCCTGCATTCAAATAACCAACAGTACTTTAGAGCACACCTGTGTTCTAGGTCCTGAGCTTGGCCCCGTGGGTTCGAAAATAGATAACACCAGGCTGTGACCCCAAGGGTCAGGAAATACTGGAAAGCAATGGGCAGGAATGAGTGTGAAGGAAAACCACCTGGATTCTCTCTGCTTCCCCTGAGAAATGGCCTCAGTGAGTTCCCCTCTAGTGGGGAATCAACTATAGCAGCTCTGTCAAGGAAGGTCAACTCCATCTGGACCCAGGGGCAATTGCTTCTAGTATGGCAGAGGGGAGGAGGTCTCCCAGGAGAACGAGGAAAGGCTTCATAGAGGAGACTGTGTTTGAGTGGAGCCTTGAAAGGGGCGCAGGACCTCAGCAGCTGGAGACAGCAAGAGGATGTTCCAGGCAAAGCAAATGTATGCAAAGTCCCCCAGACATGGTCCAGGGCGCAAATTGTTTCAATTGGATGCCACAAAGGCTGTCAGAAAAGAAAAGGATAAGGGGAGGGAAGACTGAAATAGACTACTCGATCATATGAGAAAGCTTCTGAATTCAGACCAAGGAGTGGGAGATTTGGTAAAGAGTTGGTAGATGAGCCCTACCAGTTAGGGTTCTGAGTTACAAGCCACAGGAATCAATTCCAACTAACTTTAGCAAAGAGAAGACTTTATTAGAAGAATACAATAAAGCTCCTAGAATTAAAGGAAAAGCTGATCAACCAGACCTCGAAAAATCCAGGGACCAGGAAATCTTGAAGGAAATAGTGATAAGGAGTCATGAACAGAAGAATAGTCTTTAACAAAGAGTCCTCAAAGCTCAGTGACTTACAACCAGAAACCCTTTGTCTTGTTCGTGGGGCTGAGGGTTGGCTGGGTTGGCTCTATTTCAGCCTACAGGAAAGTTCAGGTGTGCAATACATTGTCTCTTCATTCTCCTTGGACCAGTGGTTACCTGAGGCTTAGCTTTTCATAACAGGGAGTAGAAGAGCAAGTCAAACCACCGAAGAACATTTAAGGTCTCTGCTCCTGTCCAGCAACACTGAGTAATATTTCCTTGGCCAGAGCAAGTCCCATGGAGAAAGAGAAGGAAAAAGAAGGGGAATCTATGATGGGTGTGTAAATGAGTGTGTGTGTATGTGTGTGTGTTGTGTGTGTGTTTTGGGGGGGTGGACAAGATACTATAACTAGTAAATAAGGGCAGTCTGCCAGTAGGATTATAACGCTGGAGGCTCGAAGTTTCTGCTTCCCTCAGAAACTCAGTGAATCCAGCTTTCCCCGCTTCTGGCCACACGTCTCCTTCTGACAATGGATGATGGTTGCAGGACACCCTGGGGATGTTAATGTAACCCTTAACCTCACAGTGTGGGAACCCCTTGGGAGGTTTTTACACATTCTTACTCAGACCCAGATGAGGAAACTGACTCCCCAGGGAGCAGCCTTCATACCCAAGCTCTTGAGTGAAGAACTGAATTCTGTGGCCTCCCAAGACTGACCTCCCAGTACTGACCATTAGGGATCCCAAAAGATGAAGCTACTTATCTCAGAAACTCAGGGAGTGAGAGATAGAGGAGCACTCACCTTCTTGTCACCCCTCAGGCTGGGGAGCAAGCTTCCAGAGGTTGTCCCTGAAACCATGCCCTGCCCCAACGCTTCGAACCTGGGTTTCTAGGACATCTGGCCATGACATCTCAGTAGGTGTTGTGCCTCTGGCTGGTCTCTAGTTCAAAGCTAAAACTTTTCATTCCAACTGGTGATTTTCCTCTCTTGGCCAGGCTGAGGCTCCTGTTTCTATAAGCAGAGCCCTGGTTGCTAGGTGACATCCTGGCTCCCAGTTCTGGAGGCTGCCAAGGCAGAAATGAACTGAAGAGATTTGAAGCTTGCACTTTGAAGCCAGAATATGAAACCTAAAAGAGGAGATACGACCCTAACTTAATTGGAGGGTTATATAACCACCAGACATGGTTCTAGTGTCCTCCCCACAACCCTGCCAGGACCAGTGGGATATATTTAAATGTATTTTTCAAAATAGGAAGAAAAGTAGGAAGTTGAACTGATAAATATAGTTTGGCTCTTTTGACTGGGAAAGGAAACTTCTAATTACATCGCTTTTCTAAGCTCCATCAATCAGATCTACACCTTCATTAGCCTCTGAATCATTAGTGGAACTTATTAAAACAATTAGATCTGCAGAGAACTGCAGCCATCAGCATTTCTGACAGCTGCATTGGGGATTTAAACTTTTCATTAAAATTGGATGGAGCCTCTTGCAAATCAATAAGGAATAGATGAGCATTCCAAGTGAAAAATGAGCAAAGAACGTGAATAGATAATTTGCCAAAGAACCATGAGTGGCCAGTAAACAAATGAAAAAATTTCTGAACTCAATAGCAACTGCAAAAATACATTAAAACAGTCATGATAAAGCATTTTTAGTCTATTAAACGACAAGTATTCTTTAAGTGGTACTATATGGGATGATATACAGTAAATGTGTTATTTTGACACACTATTGGTCAAAATGCAGTTAAAGAAGACCTTTCTGGAAAGCAGTTTGGCCACATATTGAAAGCCTTAAACATAGACGCAACTTCCGGCCACGCTCTGCGGTATCCTTATTCATGAAGATGTTCACACATTACTTAGAAAATGGGAGAAATCTGAAAAAATATGTATCTAACAGAGCAAGAAGAAATCATTTAATTACACACAAACATGTTCTCAAGATGGTGAAAGGAAAAAAAGCAAGTTCTAAAGTTGGATACACTTCCTGGGTTCCTTTTTGTAAGATGAAAAGGAAAAATTGTTTATGCTTGAATGCCAGTAGCTGGGAGTTCCCAAACTTTCTTGATTCATGGAACTCTTGGTGCCTCCGAAATTTTTTTTATGACTTTATTTATTTGTCAGAGAGAGAGCATGTGCGCAAAAGCAGGGGGAGCAGCAGGCAGAGGGAGAAACAGGATCCCTGCTGAGCAAGGAGCCCGATCCCTGGACCCTGAGATCATGAACTGAGCCAAAGGCAGACACTTAAATGACTGAGCCACCCAGGCGCCCCATTGTGCCTCAGGAATTCTTTTATGGAGCCCCTGGACACTGTCCCCCGCCGAATAAAAATCTGACAGTTTGATGAATTCAGTAGTTGGGGTCAAACTGTTGAACAGTAGTAGTTTGTATGATGTGTGACAGACATTGCTAGGTTTCCATCAGAAACTTAAAACACCTGCTGGCAGGCCTGTGAGTTTCCTTCTGTACCCTGAGGGTTCCTCAGCACACACTTCGGGACTGAAGCAGCTCTATAGCCGAAGGCTACCCATGTGGTTAAGTCCTGGAACCCGGGATGCCTGTGTTTGAACATGGGCTCCTCCACTTGCTAATGAGGGGCCCTGTGCAGATCAGCTTTCCTGGGCCTTAGTTTCCTCCTCTGTTAGGCGTAGATAACACAAGTACCTTCCTCTCAGGGTTCTCACGAGCTCTGTGAAATGCTGGGTGCCTGGCTCTTGGCAAGAACTTAGTAAATATCAGCTTCCATGAGCCCTCACAGGGGACGGTAGGTGACTTGGACTTTTTTCTTTTCTTTTTTTTTAAGATTTTATTTATTTACTTGACAGAGAGAGAGAGAGAGAGAGAGAGCAGGAGAGCACAGCAGGGGAAGTGGCAGAGGGAGAAGCAAGGTCCCCGCTGAGCAGGGAGCCCAATGTGGGGCTTGATCCCAGGACCCTGGGATCATGACCTGAGCTAAAGGCAGACACTTAACCTACGGAGCCATCCAGGCCCCCCAGACTTTTTTCTTTATATTGTTTTTGCATTTCCAAAATGTCACACAATGAGCATGTATTACTTTCATAATAAATAAACTTCTTTCTTTATTTTTAAACCAGAGAATGTAGCGTCATCAGCTCCCCCCATCTTGAGCTCTGGGCATGGGCAGGAGAGAAGGCGGGACAGGTCCCACGGTTGCAGGCATTCAAGACATTTCCCCTTCTGCAGACCAGCGGTGCCTTGGTCATTATGCATCAAGAATACTAATGACAGACCTGTGTCCCTGAGATAAATAATACATTCTATGTTAATAATAATTTAAAAAAGAAAAGAATATTCATGAATCATTGAACACTACATCAAAAAATAATGATGTACTATATGTTGGCTAACTGATCATAATAAGAAAACTTGGAAAATAAAAAAATAATGTAGGAAGAGAAAAAAAAAAATAAAAATTTAAAAAAAAAGAATGCCCCTTGGGAATCTAATTTACTATAAAATGGTAGATGGCATAGATGTCTCCCCAACCCCAGGTGTCTTGACATTTGCTTCTGCTCCAGCTGTCCCCTGGGAAGTGCCCTCACCCCTTCTTTGCCTGGCTAGTTTCCTCATCCCGATCCAGACTCGTTCTTCCTGCTCAATCCTGGGTGAGCTAGGAGGCCATCCTCTGATGACCTCTACTTTATTGAAGTTTTCCTCTTCTGGGTCCACTTGCTGCCACCTCCCTCCCCTTGCCCCACCACTGCCTGCTACCTTGAGGCAAGAGCTGCATAAGTTTCATCTGCATGGCATTCAGTAGGTGTTTCATAAATGCTTGAATTTGAACATCTCCTTCATGGAAGAGGGGAGGAATTTACATTTGTTATTACCACATTCCTTGGGGACAAGTTTACTCTCAGCATACCCAAATGCTATTAGAGGGTTATGAGTCCTGCTATGGGGTCGGGTATGGAGCGGACTACCCCTGGGGGTATGTATGTGGGTGGGCGGCACCTTGTGGGGTCATTGTGGCAGCCAAGCATTCAGTGTGGGCCTGAAGAAGCACTATTTCTGAGAGTGACCAACTAGCTGGAAGGGGCTGAGTGCGGAGACATGAGGCTTCATGTCCACTCACCAGCTGTGTGCAACACGTTGCCGTCCGCTCACTCAACAAATGGTGATCGGGCACCTACCACAGACATCGCCTGATACCAAGAACTAGAAGATCGACAGGTGGGGTGTGAATCTTGACGGGGAGACACATACACGAGCAACTCTAAGACATCAGGCCATGGCTGCTGGGACAGAGGCATTAACGAAGCTTTGCTGGGGACCATGGCAAGTGACGGGGGTAGAGCGGGGGGCAGCGTCTAGAGGAATGAGGGAACTAGTTTGGTAAGAAAGATAGCAGACAGTCTTCCACGTGGAGTTGGAGAGAAGAAGGGGAAGAGGGAGGCGAGGGGTGCCGGGACCTGAGAAGAGCAGGAACAAAGTTGGGAGTGCGAGGCATGTTGAGGAGGGTCCCAGGGCAGTAACAGTGCAGCTTCTGCGTGGTGTCACCCCATGTCACTCCCTACTCTGGAGGTGTGTCCAGGAAAGAAAGATGGCCTCAGGCTTACTCAGTGCTCACTGCTTTGCTGAGTCTTGGGTGATGGGCAGGGGCTTCCAAAAGTGGAATCCTGTGAGCTAGATTCCAAAGGGAGGGTAAGGGCAAAGTGTTGACAAATGGGAGACACAGTCCAGAAGGCCCTAATCCAGAAGCACTTCCTGGAGGTCCTGAGACGAGCCTCCAGGGACAGGCTAGCAGGGACACGGGATCTTTACTTCCCATCCCCCTCCCAGTAGAGACAAATAGGAGCCTTTGTCAAGTGTCTCACAGAAAGAAAAATGGCCTTCCCTTACTGCTCCTTGTTCCCTGTCCCACAACAACTGCCCCCAGCAGAGCAGCCTCCAAAAAACTAGTTACATTTAATTATACACAATGAAATCTTCCAAGTTTGTATAGAATGGAGATTAGGGAGATAAAGAATTGGAGTAGCTGCTTGTGTACTTATTAACCTTTAAATTAACTTTTTCATTATTTCAATATATTATTTATTACAAAAAATTAGGAAAATGCCAACACATACACATGAAAAAATTAAAACGCTGCATTTCTACCATTTACAGTTTACTGATGTACTGATGTACAGTGTGTACCCTTTGTGGGGGATTAAATTGTTGGTCCCAATTCTCCACTACCCTGGAGTAGTATTAAATATCCACACCTTGTCATGGCCTCAGAGCAGGTGGGCTAAACTGCCCTGCCTTTTGATTTCAGATCTTGCTTTGGCCAATGGGGTGCAAGCAGACTGATGCAGTCAGTGCCTTGAGGCTTGCTCATGGGGCAAGGTTTTCCAATTTATACTCTTGCCTTTCACCAAGAGAAGCATGTGCCTTGAGTAAGTGTGGGTATAAGGAGGAGAGGAAACACATGGCATAGCCCCAGCCTCAGCCCGAAGTCCCACCAAGGCCAACCCACATAATTCCAGATGACTTGCAAATGAAAGAATAAGGAATAAATGCGGGTTATAGCACACCACTGAGATGTTCAGGTTATTTTGTGTGTTATTGTGGCAACTAATGACCCATACACTCAGCAAGACCTTTTTCTATACACAGTTTTTAATCAAAATGAGATCATACTGTATAGTTTTGTAGGCCACTTATTTTTATTCTTATACTTAGATAAATGTTTATTTTTTTTTAAAGATTTTATTTATTTATTTGTCAGAGAGAGAGAGAGAGCACAGGCAGATAGAATGGCAGGCAAAGGCAGAGGGAGAAGCAGGCTCCCTGTTGAGCAAGGAGCAGGATGTGGACTCGATCCCAGGATGGTGGGATCATGACCTTAGACAAAGGCAGCCGCTTAACCAACTGAGTCACCCAGGAGTCCCGGTAAATGTTTATTTTATCTAACATTCAAACCACACCCCAGTTTCTCCAACTGACAAAGAAAATACCCTTTACAGCTGGTATACCCAAACCGGTTTCAAATCAAGGCTCTGACATTGCATCTGGTCATGTACTTAAATCTCTTTTAACCTCTCTCAGTCCACTTTGGGATGACAGTGGCATGTAGAAGATGATTTTGGCTAAAGAACACCATAGGTGATGCCATGTGCTTCAGACAGCTTTGAGAGACCTTAATCCCTGGACGACTCTTTTGCCACACTCTCACATACCAGATAAGTCAAAGTCAAGGCTAAGACCTGACTGATTGCATCAGTAAAGGTAAGAGCCCGTTTAGATTTAGACAGGATGGCTTACCCAGGCAGTGAAAGGAAGTAAGCCGAAGGTGCAAGTTTGCCATGATCCTTGTCCATATAGCAAAAGGAACAACGCTGAAACCACAGGGGCAGGTGACCATGTGGTAGGCGGCAGCCAAGTGAAGAATGAAGTTGAGCGTGGGAACAAGCTGCACCCGTGTTTGGGGGCAAGGGGCAGCAGGGGTGGTCCAGAAGCCCCCATTCCTTAGCAGAACCTGGGAGGCGAGGGGAGAATTGCCCGACAGCCTCCCAGGGGAGATAGGGAGGCCAGTGGGAGATGGCCTCATGGCCGCTCCCTACAAGTCTCGCATCCTGTGTTCTGAGATCACAGGGTGTTCTGCCAAGACCAGATTGGCCGCCGCTCAAGCCTTTGCTTGTGTGGGCACATTCAAGGTCACCATGACTCTCCACGAAGCCATCTTCCTACGCCTTCCTGAATGATCCTAAGTTTGCCTGTTGAGTGAAGGTGATGAAGGTCTGAATCCCCCACTAAAATGCTCTGTGTGATGATCCTATGCTACTTCATGGATGCTCAGTTGCCTGTCAACCGTTTGCCTGAGGATGGCAGCAGCGAGGAGCAAAGCTTGTCCAATCAATCGTTGTAATAGTGTTGGTTGAAGCAATGATCTGCCCTTCCTTCTGCATCTGTTGGCTGGCATTCTTCTGGGAAGTGAGATTTCCTTCTGCCCTGGGGCTCTCCGGCACCTCGAAATTAAGTTCCTACTGAAAATGGGGGATTGATGCTTGAGTTTTACAATGGCATATTCTAATTTTTATTATTAAAAAAATTCAAAGATACACAAAAGTTGAAAGAATAGTACTGTGACACTCCTCTACTCACCACTCAGTGAAAAACTGTCAACACTTACTGTATTTGCTTTATCTCTCTGTGTATATATTTGATTTTTTATTTTTATTGAAAGTAAATTGCAGACATCATGATACTTCACTCATTATTTCAACAAGCATTTCCTCGGAATAAGCATATTTTGCTCCATAAACGCAAAGTCCTTATAACCCCAAAGAAAATTAACATTAATCTCCCATATTGTATTCATAATATAATATATATAGCCCAACCTTAGACTCAAATTTAAATTTCCCTCATTGTCCCCAAATATCTTTTGTATCTTTTTTTCAAACAAAACAAAACAAGAATCCAATCAAATGTCATGCATTACTTTGACTGTGTCTGTTTACTCTATTTTAGTCTAGATAATCCTCTTCTTTTTCTCCAATGGCATTGGTTTGTTTTAAGAGGCTAGGCCAGTTGTCTCGTATAATGTCTCAAATTCTGGATTAATGTCACTGGCTTCTTTATGGGCCACGTGATTTCCACTTCCATGGATTTCTTTCAGATCCAGATTACATCCAAATGCTTGGTTGGGTCCAACTTAATATCTGTAGCATCTATGAGTAATGTTGCCTCCATCATATTGTGTCTTTTCAGGAGAAAAGGTTGTCACACTGTAAGGGGTGCTGCGTTTAGGTTAGCGATGCCTGTTTAGGTTAGTGGTTGACTGTGTAGGTTAGCGATGACCAGGTTTCACCATTATAAAAGCATGTTTCCCCTTTCTGATTAGTAGGTAACCTCAGGGATAATCTGTTGGCACAGTGGGAATGTATGTTCTCCAACAGCCTTTCATCGGTTGGGCGGGATAGCCAAGAATAATGGTCAGGCCATATGACAAGGAAAGGAGATGTTGTAGGGAGGCATCTACAGGCCAAAGATGTTGGGGACTGCGAGTCCCCACCAGCAACTGCAAGAAGCAAGGAAGGATTGATGCTCTCTATGGGTTTCAGAGGAAGCACGGCCCTGCTGACACCTTCATATCCAACTTTTGGCCTCCAGAGCTCCAGGAAACAGGGTCATCTAGAAGAAAGAACTGCTGTATTGGGAGTCAAAGACCTGGAGTCTAACATTCTTACCAGCAGCTCATCTTGGAGTCTCTGTTTCCTGCTCTATGAAATGGAGCCTACACTTGTCACACCTCCTTCAGAGAAGGGGAGGTAAGGGTAGCTACCTCCCTGTGTGTCACAAAGGGACATTGTTTTCTCAGGAAGTATGTAAACCAATAAAGGCTACATATGAATCAGTAATTATATAGGCAGTTGCAAAATGATGCTTTGCTCTTCTCCGTTTATTAACTGACATTTTTTTTCTGTAAGGAAGAGCTTTTTCTCATCAACTAGGAATGAACTAAAGTCCCCCCTACCCACACACACACGCAAAAGCAGGGTAAGTATGTTTCTTGTCCTTTTATCAATTTTCAGAACAAGTACTTAGTATATTGGTTCTCGCCAATGAAGGTAATTAAATTTTTTCTCCCCCCCTTTTAAGAATTATTAGACAGACTCACGTGTCTTTGTGTATTTGATGTTTTATAATAAATTGCAGTCATTCTTTTTTTGGTGCTACAGTGGTCTCAAGTTTGGCTAGTGGGAAGCTCTTCAGATGGACCCCCATTACCCATCCTAGTGCCTCCTAGTGCACCTCCTCATGACTCCCATCCCTTCAGTGTTTGTAATTAATCAAGCAATGCACTGCGAGCGAATCCCAGTCTAAACTACAGACCTTGGGCAATAATGACACGTCAGTATAGATTCATCAGTTGTAATAAACCAGAGTGTGGGATGCTGATAGTGGGAGACGCTGGGCATGTCTAAGAGCTTCAGGAAAGACAAGGGAACTCTCTGTACCTTCTGCTCAATTTGTTCGTGACTCTAAAACTGCTTTTAAAAAAGTATTTTTTAAAAAGAAATACATTAATTTTTTATTATTAAATGGCAAGCAATTAATAGTTATAGAGAATGAAAGAATGAACTAGGAAATATTTCACCCCTGCTTCTGTCCTTTTCTCCTTCTTCCATCTCTTTCCCAGCCCCTTCCTGGAAGTAATCACGAGGAACAGGGGACGATGCTACATGCACCCACAGTGTGTTATGTGAGTGTAAAAAAGAACGCATAAGCTCTCTGTGTGCCAATATGGAGTGATAGCAGGACATAGTATTAATGGGGGGGGGGAATTAAGGTGCAGAACAGTGTATTCAAGATGTTTGCTTCTGCAAAAGAAAGATTGAGAAAAAGAATGTACATTAATTACATATCCATATCTACTTGCTTAGTTTTGTTTTGTTTTTTAAGATTTTATTTATTTATTTGACAGAAAGAGACATGGGGAGAGAGGGAACACAAGTAGGGAGAACAGGAGAGAGAGAGAAGCAGGCTTCCCGCTGAGCAGGGAGCCCGATGCGGGGCTCGATCCTAGGACTCTGAAATCAGGACGTGAACCCAAAGCAGATGCTTAACGACTGAGCCACCCAGGCACCCCTTTACCCACTTAGTTTGACACAAGGAAAACACTGGAAAGATAATCTAGAAGCTAATAAAAGTGGTTGCCTCTTGGAGATGGGCTGGGAAAAGTGATAGAGGGATGGGAATGGAAATGAGGCTTTTCTGAATATAGCTCTTCATGTCATTTGGGTTGAACTACATCAAAATTTTTGCATATTCACGAAATAAAATTAAATAAGGAAGAAAAAAGCAAATCTTAAAATTGAAAACAAATCAGACTAGGGAACCTAACTGCATAACAAATTAGTAACAGCAATGCCAAAAAAAATGTTTTTCAGACATGTTTGACATGGTTCTCTGGCAGCATGTCCTTTGTGAGATGTATTCCAAGAGCAGAAAGAACTGCAAGAAAATATTCAACTTCACTTCATAGTTTTATTAGGAACAGTGCTGTTTTCATTTGGGGACAATCTCAGGAATGTTGTAAGATAAAGAAAAGAAGTAAATACCAGAAACTATTTATGTATTATGTATTACTAGAGAATAAAGCAATTAAGTAAACATATTCTAATATTACTAGGGACCAAACATTTTTGGGGTAAGAGAAAAGAGATCAAAACACAAAATAAAATAGATTTAATAGGAAATCTGCCTTGTTAAGTTTGAACTGGAGTGAATATGAACCTATGATTTAGGCATGTGTACATAAATATATATATAGTCTATGAAAGTCCTGACAGAGTAACTTGTCTCAGTTTTAAAACCAAAAGCCCTGTGTCATGGGAAGTGTCTCAGTTACATATAAACTATGTCTATATTTAAATAGAATAAATAAAAATATAGACCTATCTTAAACATAATATAAAAAATAGATCTACTTATATATGATCGTTCTCTGCATTGAAAGGGCCTGGAAACAATAGCACCCCAATAAACAGGGAGCACCCCAAGCACCTAGATCTTCAGTTCTGAAAACCGTTCCCATGCAAATGGACCAGGGCTCCTCTGGGTTAGGGCTGGGACAGGGAACTCTGAGCAGAGTCTGAAATATCTTATTGGTCTAGAGAACAAGCAATTGCTTGGAGACTTCAGGGAACACTGTTTGCTGGGACTGAGGGAAGTCCCAGGACATGGGACTTTTGAGTTTGAAAGCTAGGACAAGTTGGTCATTCAATGAAGTCCTCTTGGAGGGCATTTGGATGATTTCCCTTTTTTTTGCCATTATAAATAATGCGACGGTAACAACCCTCTTGCACGTTCGTTTTACATCTGTGGATGTGCATCTTCAAGGTGGATTCCTGGCAGTGGAATTCCTGGGTTAGAAAGTAAATGCATCTGAGCTTTTGTTAGATATTGACAGATTCTCCTGGGTGGAAGCAGAAATCGTGCTGTTTGACCTCTTGTTCTGTGCCCTGGTACTTGGACCTGACCCAGCAGGGACGGAACATCTCACACCGTAGCTAGGAGGAGGCGTGCAAATACCCTTGAGGATGACAACAAGTGACTGCAGTTTATTTCCCGGGAGTATAAACGACTGCCCTCAGCTTTTCCCTAGATAACAGTTTAACGGCAGGACAAGGGACAGGGAGGAAAATGTGCTTTGACATCTTTGGGAGAGGACCAAAGTCCAGACTTCCCCTGCACCCTGGTTCTGCCTGGGTTTCTCACACCCTGATACCCAACTCAGACAAGTTATCAGCCTCCAGCCCTACAATTCCAAGTCCATTCTCTTTCAACTCCCAGACCCTCGTCCCTCATTGACACAAGGCATTCTGACCAGGTCTGCCCTTGGCATGAGGACAACACACGTGACCTCCCATCTCCATCCTCACCCTCTCATCTCTAACCGGGTCACCACGCTTCTCCCCTTAGCCTTGCCAATGCCTAGCACAGGACATTTCCATCCATGTACAAAGAAGCCTTCCCAGTGCAGCTGTTTTCAATTGTGTTTGTTTTCCTCCCAGCAGTTATACCACGTACATCCACATAAGCATACCCATATTTAGGAAACCCAAAGCAAATTCTGCAAGGAAATAAAGCAACTGGAATTACAGCTATTTTGCCTCGATCCACATGGAAACATCTCCTCCAGCTCCATGGGGTTCTAGGCCTGGCTACCGCCCTGCTTGGATAGGCTGTGTCTGCATGAGCCTAGGGGCTCTGGATGGAACTCTCTCCCTTCCCTCTTCCCGGGGGAAAGCATGGTGTTACTGTGAATGAGCTAGACTTATTAGCATTTACAGGAATCAATCTCAAAGCAAAAAGTTGAGTGAAAGGACAAGTTGCAAAAAAAGGGAATAGAGTGTGATACTATCTTTTGAAGACCCAGGTAACTAAGTCTACGTCATTCATGGAGACAGGCGCACTGGAACAGTATGCAGGGGGCACGTCTGGGGGAGCCAGCTGGTCTCCGCTGGCTACCTCTGTGATCGGCGCCTGCCCCGTGCAGGGGGAAATATCTTAATACTGTGTTCCCCTCCAACAAAGGTGAAGTGTGCAACAAACACGGAGAGGTACACAGCATTTAGTATGGTGGGGACTCACACATGGCAGGCAGGGAGGGAAAGGATTCACGGGGAAGAAGATTTGGCTTTGCTTATAACTTACTTTTTCTTTCTCTTTTCTGTTTTTAAGGATATGAGAAAAATATATCCAGATATTAGCAAGTATGTGTCTGGATGCTTGTTATAGTATTCTATTTTTTTCATACAGTTTAAATATTCCAGAATTGAAATATTTGTGTACATACATATTTTAGAATGAAGTCAAAATGCAAAAGTCAAAATGCAAAAGAGTGAGAATGAATTCTGGTTATGGACTTAAAACCTCTCTGATTTGTATAAAGAAGGAAGGGGAGCAGGAGGAAGGCGAGTGGTAAGGAGTGAATCCGTTCACAAACACCTGCCTTTTGACTCTATTAGTCACAAATTCCCTGCAATCCCGATGGCCTATAAAGGGCTGATTATGCATTCGGTGTTCACCCATCACTGAAAGAGTAAAGTCGAGCCCTAGGCCCCGCCATGGAAAATCTCCAAGAGGAGAGAAGCGAGCCTGGATCTGCACAGAGGGTTGCCAGCTGTCCCCTGTGATTACCTCTGGAAAGGGGTTGGGAGGGACAGAGGGAGGGTTGGGGACTTCTGCATTTTGTGCTATATAATTATGCTTAGCTGTGTTTAATGTTTTATAGTAAGAATGAATTAATGTGTTGCTTTTTAAATTAAAATAATTTTAAGTGGCAAGGATCACAGGAGAGGGGCAGGCAAAGAGCCCGAGAGGACATAAGAGAGGCCCCAGGGAGTTGATGCAGGGGCCCTGAGGAATAGGTAGGATCTGGAAGACAGAACTGGGGAAGGAGAAAGACAGCAGGGCAGAAGCATCCAAGTGGGAAGTGGTGGTGGCCCCGGGGAGTATGGAGCTCTCCTGGGAAGGACCTGGTACATAGACTGAAGACAGATTAGGATGGACTTTGAATTTTCAGACGGAGGGGATTGGCTCTGTTTGCCAATTCCCCACCCCCAAGCAATCAGACTACAGCCCAGAGGGGCTAGTGGTTGCTTGGGTCCCATAGTCCTGAGATGAGCTCTACCCAGAAGTCCCTGGGGGATGGCCCAAGGCAGAGACTTCTCTGTCATCCTGTGTCTGCTGTGGGCAGCTCTGGGTGTCACGTTCCCAGAAAAGGAGATGGGTGGGGGAAGGAGAGCAGGTGGACAAGGGCATCCTTACTGAGCTATGATCAACTACTGGGCACTTGGCTTGGGATCTGGAATGAAACTAGAAAACCATTAATTTATATAATCTGCTAATGAAGCTAATTGTCTGAATAACGGCACTTTTTTGTATAGTCAGCATAAAGAGGCATAATGAGCATAGAAACACAGGGTCTTTAATTTTTTTTCATGTCTAATCATCACTTCAAATATCCCTCCCTGCCCAGTTGCTGTAATTATAGGATCTTGGTATAGAAGTGAAGCTGGTTTTCCAGAGGACATTGAGTTCACATCCTTGTTCTGCCAGAAAGTTGGCCCAGTCCTGTAGGAGCTCCTGAAATTAGGAATGTTTCTTTCTGTGCTCAGATTTCCTTGGATATCTTCTGATCACACAGAGATGGACATTTCAGAACACCAAGAAACAGAGACAGAGATTCCTCTCCCTATGCGATGGAGGAGAAGTCATATTGTGATAGAAAAACATGGTGCTATGGTGGGCACCATGGATACTAGGCAGATGGTTCTCCTGAGAGGACCGCAGAGCAGAGTGCAGGGTGCAGCCATTGTGAACCTGGAATGCTCTGGAACCCTTGGTAAGAGGCCTGCTTGGGGGTGGTGATGGAGAAATAGGCAGAACGGACAATTCAGCTATCCCCACACCCACTGACAAGATCATCTCTAGGCAGTGCTGTCAGTGTCCACCCTTGGAAATCCCTGCCATTTCTGGGCACAGCGAAAGGCAGTGATTGAGGCAGCCATCTTTGTTGAGGACTACTGACCCAGAGCCCATTAAGCCTGCATCTGGGAAGGAGTGGGAAGAACCTAGAATTGACACGTCCTTCAGCCAGCCCTTAAGCAATGACTGATGGATGTGAATACCCCAGCACGATGTTTCCCACTGCAGTAGCTGGTTGAATAGCACATGCTTACTGGCTACCCTCCCTTGTCCAAACACCTTTGTCCTTCACTTTCCCGTGCTCTCTTCACCTTCCATGTAAACAACTTGCACTCAAATCCTTAAGATCTGTGTCTAGGGGAGCCCAAACCAAGACACACTGCGCGTACCCTACTGTGGGCAGCTCCATCCAGAGACTACCACATTTGACCATTTGATTCAGCCAAGCTCCTCTGAGTCCTTGCTGCCCATGCAGCCTTCTGAACTTGGCTTCAGGTTTTCCACGGTGCTTGGCATCGTTGGAGGTGCCTCAGGAACCTCGACGGGCAGGGAGCAGGTAGTTCTGGGGTCCCCTCACTCTGAGCCAACCTGAGCTCTACTTTCACCTGTTACACCCAAGGATTTCAAAATCCCTGCAAAAAGACTTCTGCTACTGCCACTAAAGGAGGAAAGGGGACAATCACTGAGCAACCCCAGTGCTCACCCCAGCATGAACTATGGGCTCTAGGATTTTGAGTTTATAAGCCTGTACCTTGGTCAGCCCATTGGATATGGGGCATCACCATGAGGGAGGACTGTTTGCCTTGCCCCAGGCCTGCCACCCTGGGATCACATAGCTGTCCTCACTTCCTGCTGCCTGGGTGAAAAATATGATCTATTATCATTGACACCCTCTGAAGAGAATCTAGAACATGTCTCCTTTCCTATATCACTAGCCCATACTTCCATGTCTTCCCTCATACAAACTCCTCCCAATCCAGTGAAATGGACCATTTACTCTTCCTGATTTTCAGGAACAATTTCTTTTTTATTTTATTTTTTCTAATTAATTATTTTTTTATATATAGAGAGAGCGAGCGAAAGCGAACACAAGCAGGGAGAGCAGCAGACAGAGGGAGAGGAAAAAGCAGACTTCCTGCTGAGTGGGGAACCTGATGTGAGGCTCGATCCCAGGGCCATGAGATCATGACTGAGCTGAAAGCAGATTCTTAACCAACTGAGCCACCTAGGAGCCCCTGAGGGACACTTTCTTACCTGGTGCCTGTGTTAGGCAAAATCATGGCCCCCAAAGATGCCCACTCTTTAGTTCTGGGAACCTATGACTATGTGACCCATATACTGTGAAAGAGATTCTGCAGGTGTGATTGCACTAAGGATGCTGAGCTGGGGAGATTATCCTGGATTATTCAGATGTGCCCCATCATCACAAGAGTCCTTAAAAATGCAAGAACAGAGAAGAGAGAAAGGGCAGGGAAGTCAGAGATGTGCTGGCAGAATCAGAGCCCAGAATAATGTCATTTCTGGCTTTGCAGGTGGAGTGACCATGAGCCATGGAATGCACATAGTCTCTAGAAGATAGAAAAGGCAAGAAACTGGATTCTAGAGCTCCCATAAAGGAATGCAGCCCTTCTGATACCTGAATTTAAGCCCCATGAGATCCATTTCAGACCTCTTATGGCCAGAACTGTAAGATCAGAAGTTTGTATTGTTTTAAACTACTAAGTTTACAGCAGCAGTAAGAAACTAATACACAGGGTGCCTGGGTGGCTCAGTTGTTAAGCATCTGCCTTTGGCTCAGTTCATAATCCCAGGGTCCTGGGATCGAGCCCTGCATACGGCTCCCAGCTCAGCTTCTCTCTCTTCCCTGGCTTGTATTCCCTCCCTTGCTATCTCTCTGTCAAATAAATAAATAAATAAATAAATAAAATATTTTTTTAAAAGACAGAAAGAAAGAAACTAATACACAGTATCTTTGCTCTATGCTGTTCCCTCTAGCCCAAACACCCACCCATCTTCCACCCCATCCCGCCCCCACCAAGCTCCCTACTTTCTGGGTGTCATGGAACTTCCCTTATTCCTGCCTCTACCCCCGGTGGTCAACCACCCCACAGTTATCTCAACACAATCCCCAATTCCTTCCACCCCAGGTCCCAGGGCTACTCTTCTGGCTTTCAAACACTGCAGTCAACAGAAACAGTTTTTCTCTCTAGCACAACTGGTGAGACTGACATTTTGAAGAACTTTACTAAAAAAGTGGGTGGGGGGGGACGGGGGTGAGCTCTCAAAGCACAAACATGAGAAATATTAGTGACATAGTCAAGTGCAACAACCCAGTAGAAGCAGCAAAAAGCTGCATTAGGATCCTGGCGTCTTCTTCTTGGAGCAATCTAAGATATTATCCTGGCTTCCTGCTCTCTTCTTCCCTGCCTAGATGTGTCCATGGCTTCTGGATGATATCTCAGCCTTCTTGGAACTCCTAGAGGCGCCCTGAAGACATCCCCCATTCCTACAAAAGTGTGACCTTCCAGCCACTGGCTCCATCACTTCCAGTCTGAGGGTCTCAATCAGGCAGCAGCCTTAGGAAGGCCCGATGCTCACAGTGACAGTGGGCAATATATAACTTATAATCCAAACTGGTACACTTTGGGGAGCAAAAGGAGTCAGTAGTAATTGTGTAACCTGGCTGTTGTGGGAAAATCAGGCCATGTGGTCACCCTAGTGATAGGCAGTCTGACTCCTGTTTTGGGTTGTCAGAGGACCCAACTGGGGGACTCAGGGCTATCAACCTCTTCCCTTTCTGCCTACCTACTAGAGCGGATAGAGAGAACAAACCTTACCTCGCAGGAGCCACTCAGACGTAGGAGACTGACAGCCAGACTGTAACAACACTGCCATCCTCAGCGGAGGATTAACCAGTGTTCTGGGGGGAAAATGTGCTCTGTGCTCAGATAGAGCTGGAAAAGCCGGCTTGCTTAAAAGTGAGGAAGTTTTGGTCTATAAGTCAGGACTTCTCAGAACCTTTCATCTCCAGTATGAGTCATGAAGCTCTAAAGAGAAAATACAGTATGCTATGTTTCCCTCAGAACACCATGGCTAACCTTCCAGAAATCCCGTATGTCATGTTGCGGGATAGTCTGAGGCGGATCTGAAGTATCAGGGTGGGTCATAGTCTCTAATTCGGGAAATCCCAGCTTCCCTTCTCTTGGGAAGGCTCCAGAAATGGGTGGCCTATTCGTGAAGAGTCCTCAGGATCCTGCAAGCCATCCAGCATCCTTCTCCAGATGTGGTAGGAGAGCGTGCAGGGGGGTGCATTCTGAGGTATGAGTTGAACACACACTTGTACCAGCTAAACTCCACACAGAGTTGGGCAGGTGTCCTCGCCTCCCAGCTGATGGCTGCTTTAGCAGTCGCTTCATCTTTTGCTATGAAATCCAGGCGACTGACTGCAGAATGTGAGGTGATAACCCAGGGAGGGGTTCCTACCTTCAGTCTCACCCCTGGACCTCAGGCCCTGAAGATAAGCCTGCTTCTTGTCATGGATTAATTTTTACTGTCTTTCAAGCTCCAGACGATAGGTGCACGTAGGTGATGCTTGAGCTGAGCATTGATTTTTGCTTTGGAGGAGCCAGAGTCCCTGAAGTCTGCATATCCACAGTCTTCATCCATCATGCAGACATGAGCCTAGAGACTCAAAGCTGAGCTCATGTGATAGCCTGTGTGAGCTGATCACCCACACAGGAAAAATGAAAAACAGTTTCCCTTGCATGATTCAGCATTTGTCATTACTCTGTTCCAGCCATCATCCTAGGCTTTTATTCCTGTGCAACTTGGTACCTTAGAAATGAATCAAAGCCAACTCCTATCAACCAGGAACAGCATACATGGAAGGATTCAGAGGATGGTCGTGTGTTGTGGTGGGGAGAGCACGGGCCAGGAAATTGGAAAATCCAGGACTGTTCCAGTTTTCTCTCTCTTTTTTTAAATTTCTTTTCAGCGTAACAGTATTCATTGTTTTTGCACCACACCCAGTGCTCCATGCAATCCGAGCCCTCCCTAATACCCACCACCTGGTTCCCCCAACCTCCCACCCCCCACCCCTTCAAAACCCTCAGGTTGTTTTTCAGAGTCCATAGTCTCTCAGGGTTCACCTCCCCTTCCGATTTCCCTCAACTCCCTTCTCCTCTCCTGTTCCAGTTTTCTGTCTCTTAACAGCTTTGGATCTCAGCTTGTTTTTTATAAAAAATATAAATATAAAATATAATTATAATAATCACGTGTCTGGTCTAACATTTGTGTCAAATGCAGCTGCATCAGAGTTCACCCACCAAAACTAAGGTAAGCATAGAATATAATTTTCTTTGTGTGTATGTATGCATGTGTATGTGCTCTATCTATATAAATAGACATATATCATCCCAATTTGCTTTAGAGTCATTTCTCTCTGGGAAAAATATTTTTAGATTTCCCAATTAAAGGTAATTCTACCTCTTCTAATTTGATTGTCTCTTTTGTGTAAATATTCAGTTAATTCTAAGTTCAAGCTTCCTGTCTGGGATTATGATGTTCACCCCCAAAGGAATCTCCTTACCCCTTTTCCTTTCCAAGGGAAATGCACATCAAAACTACATGAGAGAGATGCCACTTCACACCCATGAGGGTGGCCCTAATCAAAATCACAGATGGTAACAAGTGTGGGTGAGGATGTGGAGAGACAGGAACTCTCCTCCACTGCTGATGAGAACGCAGAACAGGGCAGCCACTTTGGAAAGCAGTCAGCAGTTTCTTGGAAGCAACACACAGAACTGTCATATGACCCAGAAGTTCCACTCCTAGGTATACACCCAAGGGAAATGAAAACATACATCCACACAAAAACCTATATGCATTGTTTATAGAAGCATTATTCCTAAGAGCCAAAAAGCAGAAACAGTTCAAATGTTCATCAGCTAATGAATAGGTAAATAAAATGTCCTTCCACACAATGAAATATTGTTATTAAGGAAGGGGGAGGAAAATATTGATATATGCAACAATATGGGTGGACCTCAAAAGCCTTATGCTAAGTATAAGAGTTGCAAGGGACCATGGTATTGTATGATTCATCTACAGGAAATATCTAGAATAGGCAAATCCATAGAAACAGAAAGTAGACTGGTGGTTGCCTAGGGCTGGGGTGGAAGGTAGGAGAAGGGGCACAGGTTTTTGTTTTAGGATGATGAAATGTTCCTGATTGATTGTGATGATGTTTGTATAACTCTGTGGATTCATTAAAAACCTTTGGCTTGGCATTACTCTGATCCCCAAACCAGGCAAAGACCCCACCAAAAAGGAGAATTTCAGACCAATATCCCTGGTGAATATGGACGCCAAGATTCTCAACAAGATCCTAGCAAATAGGATCTGACAGCACATTAAAAAGATGATCCACCAAGACCAGGTGGGATTCATCCCTGGGTTTCAAGGATGGTGCAACATTTGCAAATCAATCAATGTGATAGAACAAATCAATAAGAGAAGAGAGAAGAACCACATGGTCCTTTCAATTGATGCAGAAAAAGCGTTTGACAAAATCCAGCGTCCATTCTTGATTAAAACTCTTCAAAGTATAGGGGTAGAGGGAACATTCCTTAACTTCATAAAATCTATTTATGAAAAGCCCACAGCAAATATCATCCTCAATGGGAAAAAGCTCACAGCCTTCCCATTGAGATCAGGAATATGACAAGGATGCCCACTCTCACCACTCTTGTTCAACATAGTATTAGAAGTCCTAGCAACAGCAGACAGCAAAGAGAAATAAAAAGTATTCAAATTGGCAATGAAGAAGTCAAACTCCCTGTCTTCACAGATGACATGATACTTTATATTGGAAACCCAAAAGACTCTACCCCCAACTACTAGAACTCATACAACAATTCAGTAATGTGGCAGGATACAAAGTCAATGTACAGAAATCAGTTGCTTTCTTGTACACAAACAATGAAAATACAGAAAGGGAAATTAGAGAATCTACTCCATTTACTATAGCACCAAGAACTATAAGATACATGGGAATAAACCTAACCAAAGACGTAAAGGAACTACAGAACACTGATGAAAAAAATAGAAGAAGACACAAAAAGATGGAAGACAATTCCATGCTCATAGATCAGAAGAATAAATATTTTTAAAATGTCTATATTGCCCAGAGCAATCTATACTTTCAATGACATTCTGATCAAAATTCCACCAGCATTTTTCAAAGAGCTGGAGCAAACAGTCCTCAAATTTGTATGGAATGAGAAGAGACCCCAAATTGCTAAGGAAATGTTGAAAAAGAAAAACAAAACTGGCGGTCTCACATGCCTGATTTCAAGCTTTACTACAAAGCTGTTAAGCAGACTCATAGACCAGTGGAACAAGAGTAGAGAGCCCAGATATGGACCCTCAATTCTATGGTCAAATAATCTTTGACAAAGCAGGGGAAAAATACACAGTAGAAAAAAGACAGTCTCTTCAATAAATGGTACTGGGGAAATTGGACAGCTATATGTAGAAGAATGAAACTCAACCATTCTCTTACACGATACACAAAGATAAACTCAACGTGGATAAAAGACCTCAATGTGAGGCAGGAATCCATCAGAATCATAGAGGAAAACATAGGTAGTAGCCTCTTCGACATCAGCCACAGCAACTTCTTTCAAGATATGTCTCCAAAGGCAAAGGGAACAAAAGCAAAAATGAATTTTTGGGACTCATCAAGATCAAAATCTTCTGCACTGCAGAAGACACTTCTCCAATGAAGACATACAAATGGCTATCAGACACATGAAAAAATGTTCATCATCACTAGCCATCAGGGAAATTGAAATCAAAACCCCATTGAGATACCACCTTATACCAGTTAGAATGGCCCAAATTAACAAGACAGGAAACAACATGTGTTGGGGAGGACGTGGAGAAAGGGGGAACCCTCTTACACTGTTGGTGGGAATGCAAGTTGGTGCAGCCACTTTGGAGAACAGTGTGGAGCTTCCTTAAGAAATTAAAAACGGAGCCTCCCTATGACCCTGTAATTGCACTACTGAGTATTTACCCCAAAGATACAGATGTAGGGAAAAGAAGGGCCATCTCTACCCCAATGTTCATAGCAGCAATGGCCATGATGGCCAAACTGTGGAAAGAACCAAGATGGCCTTCAACAGATGAATGGATAAGGAAGATGTGGCCCATACACACTATGGAGTATTATGCCTCCATCAGAAAGGATGAATACCCAACTTTTGTATCAACATGGACAGGACTGGAAGAGATTATGCTGAGTGAAATAAGTCAAGCAGAGAGAGCCAATTATCATATAGTTTCACTTATTTGTGGAGCATAAGGAATAACACGGAGGACATGGGGAGATAGGAAAAGGGAGTTGAGGGAAATTGGAGGGGTAAATGAACCATGAGAAACTATGGACTCTGAAAAACAATCTGAAGGTTTTGAAGGGGTGGGGGTGGGAAGGTGGGTGAGCCTATTATGGAGGGCACATATTGCATGGAGCACTTGGTGTAGTGCATAAACAATGAATTCTGGTACACTGAAAAGAAATTAAAAATAAAAAATCTAAAAAAAAATAAAAACTCAATTAAAAAATCTAGATAGCAATAAATAAGTCAGGATCACATGAAATTAATGACTTTCCCCCTCTGAAGTCATTGTGATTGTAAATCTATAATTCAGGAGAGAGAGAGAGAGAAAGAGAAAGAGATTTTCAGCTCACCAAAAGATACACTTAAATACTCTAAGCAATTTCTCAGTTGATTTTGAAAAGAAAGTAAAATAAGTACTAAAACTGTCAAGTATTAGATTTAGATCTTTGGAGATGGTTATTTGGTTTTATTTTCTGTAATTAAACCTGTTTACTCATTTTCTGGGATTTTTTTTAAAGCAAGTATAAAGTGGTTTAAGAAAACCTAATTGGATTGAACAATTTTGGAATGATGTGATCTTGTTATTAAATGTTTTTAAAAATTGTTAAAAAATATCATTTTCTTAAAAAAAATCCTTTGGCTTACATAAATGGGTGAACTTTAAGTGGAGGAACTGTTTAATATGTGAATTATATCTCAAGAAAGCTCCTACCGACCCCCAACCCCCATAAAAGGAATTGCTCTCTTTTCTCTGATGTTAAGCTGGTAGAATAAAAACTTGAAATTTCTAGCAGACAGATTTGCCTATCTCTGAAGGAGGAAAACACAAAAGAAAGCAGAGATAAGAAAGGTAAAAAAAAAAGTTTCCTGTAGATGTTGTTTGAGCCCCTGAATCAGCCATGCCTGAAGTCAGGTACTCCCTGGACTTTTTGGTTGTATAACCAATTAAATAATTTGTTTTATTTAATACATTTTGAGTTTCCCCCACTTACAAACCAAGATATGTGATGCATAGGGCAAGATGGGCAACCCGGTTTTGTAAGGTTCACCTTTGTTTTGAATCCAACTCTACTTTGGAAAGTGACTTCCAGAATCTTCTCAGCTACATAAACCCCAGTGTGGGAAAGAGGTGCCCAACTCTGCACACAGATGTGCTGTGTCCTGAGAAAATCTAGACAGAGCCCCCTCCTCACACAGGGTTGAACAGGACTGGAAGCTCAGCGTCTCAGAGACTTGGAGTCACAGGTCACTCTGGAACATGAGGCTGGCTTGGCAGCTGGAACAGCAATTCCAATTTCCACCACCTCTTGTTTGACTACACATTAGACCCTCAGACACAATGTGTAGAGTAAGTGACCTCATTAAAACCACAAAACAGGATCTGGGAATAAAAAATTACACAAAACTGAGTTTGTTTCTGAAAAAGCCACGTGAAATTTATTCAAGTTATTCAATTTACTAAAAGCAAGACCACATATGTAAATGTTTAAACTGGAAGACATCTAAGATATTATCTGGCTCAGGGGTTCCTATTTTTACAAGCTGAGTTAATGGAAAAAGGAAATGAAAAAATACATCCTTTCCTGTTCATTTGAAATCATAGTATTAAGTTCTTATTTCACTCTACATAAGCCTAGGAAGGCACGAGGATCCAGGTCCACAGGGTTGGCTGTCACAGATGCCATGGAGTGGCCATGCAATGACTATGGAAAAATCCCATCTTCTTTTTCAAACCAAACACCATCATTTTTTAAAATATTTTTAAATTTTTAAAATAAATATATAATGTATCATTAGCCCCAGGGGTACAGGTCTGTGAATCTCCAGGTTTACACACTTCACAGCACTCACCATAGCACGTACCCTCCCCAATGTCCATAACCCCACCACACTTTCCCTACCCCCCTTCCCCCAGCAACCCTCAGTTTGTTTTGTGAGATTAAAAGTCTCTTATGGTTTGTCTCCCTCTCTTCCTACCCCCAACCCCCCCCCCCCCACGTTGCATCTCCACTTTCTCATATCAGGGAGATCATATGATAGTTGTCTTTCTCCAATTGACTTATTTCGCTAAGCACAATACCCTCTAGTTCCATCCACGTTGTCGCAAATGGCGACAAGCAGAGATAATGGAGACAAGCAGAGATTTCATTTCTTTTGATGGCTGCATAGTATTCCATTATATATATATATATATATATATATATACATATACATATATAGACATATATATATATACACATATATAGACATATCTTACTTCTTCTTTATCCATTCATCTGTTGATGGACATCTAGGTTCTTTCCATAGTTTGGCAATTGTGGACATTGCTGCTATAAACATTCAGGTGCACATGCCCCTTCAGATGACTACATTTGTATCTTTAGGGTAAATACCCAGTAGTGCAATTGCTGGGTCATAGGGTAGCTCTAGTTTCAACTTTTTGAGGAACCTCCATGCCAAACACCATCATCTTATTATAATTCACTTTAGACCAGATTTAAAGTCTCATTTTAAAACTAAATTATGTAATTTGGCTTTGTCAAGAGTGAGGATCTGAGGTAGACATTGGGCTGCAGGGTCAGGCTCGAGATGAAGGCAGAAACAGAGAAAAAAGGAAAGCGCAGGTGGCAAGAAGGGAGTCCAAGATCAGTCAAGGGTGGACGAAGAGGAAGGAACAAAATCAATCTGATCTCACATCCAGGGCTCCAGCAAAAGCAGGAACAAAGGATCTTAGATAGGAAACTAGAAAACAAAAAGTTAGAGACCTTGACAAAGGTCTAGGTTCACAGAGACCAGGAAGAGGACAGGGGCCTTGGAACCAGGTAGAGCTCAAGGACAGAAGGAAGGACTCTTCCTTGGGTTGAGAGCCACCTGTCACAGGCAGGTGTCCTGGGTGGCTGGGGAGTAAGGGCCAGTTCAGCTTGTACCCCAGTGTAGCTCTCCTAAGGTCTCTCCTCCCACCTCGACCTGGACCCCTTGTCCCCCAATACCTGCTGTGACTTTGGCCCTGGACCCTGCATTCAGAAGGTGGCATTAGATTTCCGTAACAGCCACCTTGCCTGACAGAGCTCTGCCCTCTGCTGTAACTTGCCCCACAGCCTGGAGCCCAAACCGCAAGTTCTAACCAGGACCCCACCTAGCCCATTGCAGCTCAAGGGGACATACTCAGTCCATGACCTGAGCTGCTCCCCAGACTGCCTATGAGTGTTAGTCATCTGATTTGTGCAAACGTCTTAGCTCTCCACCAGAGTAGAAAGTCCCTGAAAGCACATTTCTCAGCCCTTATGCAACGCCAGATCCACATGTCCTTGATGCCCCATAAATGTTTCAATTGAGTGAATGAGGCCACTGGGTAAAGCTTTCTTTTCAACTGGCTTCCCAGCCTGATTGCGGGAGGCTCTTGTTAACAAGCTGTTCTAAATAACGTTGGTTCTGTGTTTCAGTATGTGGGCTTGCCTATGGAGCTTTTGGTTAAAACGAAACCCAAGGGTGTCTTTTAAGTAAAGGGCCCAATGTTTACAGTCCACAGTGAAAATAAAATAATTAATACCCTGGAGGGATCTTGAAGTCAGAGCTGGAATTTCAAATTTGTTAGAATTATTTTTCATCCAGCTTGAGAGCTATAAAAGCAGCTCAGAGAGTCCCTTAAATATAATAAACAACCTCAACTAAGGGAATAGAGGGCTGTCCCTGGACCAGAGTCACACAGGGAGGGATGTAGAGGGTGCTATCCCTTGTCCAGGTTGAGAGGGTTTTCCTTAGCAACAAAGTGGGGCTTCTGGGCCAGGAAGGGACAGAGAAAGGAGATGGAGATGCAATGCCAGTTAGTAAAATAAACATAAATAACATTTGATGATATTAGATCTTTATTGAGCATTTTAAGGTGAGATAATGGTATTAAGGTTATGCTTCTAATAAAAGAATCCTTATATATTAGAAACATAAACTGACTCATTTACAATGAAGAGATAATAGTGGTATTTACTTAGAAACAAAGGATGGATGCAGGTAAGGGGTAAACGAGAATCTGTTATACTATTTTCTCTACTTCTGGATGTGTTCAAATAATCTTCAAGATAAAAAGTGAAAATGAACAATAAGAATAATCATAAACAATCCCCACTTGCTGCCTCCTATTGGTTACTGTTGAAACTTCAGAATTTCTCCATGAGCTGTCTGGGATGGTGGGGCAGAGGAAGAGGGCAGCAATTCGGCTGGCCCGGAGTGAGGTCCAGCTAAGAAACTTGAGTGAAGTCTGTTAACTTCACTAAGTCTGTCAACAACTAAGTCAAGGGCACCCTTGACTTAGTGGTTAATTTGGGAATGGCTAGAGCTATTACGGGAGGGGTGTGGTAAAGTTTCCCCAAAACAGTCTAATCCTGAAGACTTGGTCTCCTCCCATGCTCTAGGCCGCTCTTGCTCTGGAGGGCCAAGCACCAGACTCAGCATTTACAGTATTTGTTGACTGATAAATTGATTGATAAACTGATCAGATGGTGTCTGCTGTAGAACCATGTTACTGGAAGGATTACTTGGAGCACACACCTAGGCTACATCTAGGTATACTAGTTAAAGGGTCATCCCCTTTCTCTGACCTCACATGTTATAGATCCCATGTGGATATTAAAACTGAATAGAGCAATGCCTGGAGACAGAATCTTTCTCATTTTCATTTCCCTTCTTTACTCTTTTCAGGTTCTGGACTTAGTACTTCTTTGGCCGTTAAATTTTAAAAGAGTGGTTTTGGGGAAAATGTACTAAGATGTTGCTTAAACCCTACAATCATGTATTCCCTCCTTTATATCTATATCTATATCTATATCTATATCATCTATCTCTCTCTCTCTCTCTCTCTCTCTATATATATATATATATATATATATATATATATGGGAAACATATACATCAGGGAAAAATACACACACACTCACAAACACACAGTTAAGCAGCTAACTGAGCTCAGGGTCCCAACAATGCAAGGTAAACATTATTCACTCATGATGATTATGGGAAATGCACATCAAGAGGCCCACCCAGGTCATCTACTTATTCCTGAGGAGACCTCTAATTTGAACTTGCATGGCTCATCTTTCTTAGTCCACTTCCCAAGACCAAAAATCTTCCTCAAGTTCTAGGTCTGTACTTCAGACCTAGATCTTCAGACCTTGGTCCACTAGGCATCTCCACCCTGGGATTTTCTTCACAAAACTCAGCTTAGAATTTCCAGCGTTCAATTTATAATTTTCCTCCAAATGTGCTCCTACAGTACCATACTTGGGAATTGGCCAGGCCAGAAACACTGGTGTCACCACTCTGGTCCCATGCTCAGTTGATTCTGTCTCCGAACACCTCTGAGATCTATCTAGTCACTCTCTCCAATCTGATGATTATTGATGGTTAAAGCCCTCATCATTCCTCTCCTGAATCCTGACAACTGACTCACAGCCTGGATACTTCCAAGCAAATGGGTTCAGGGTATTTCCCTGAATGACAAGCAGATAGATAATCTCAGAAAGGTAGGCAAGTGACAAGCCAGAGAGAGCTTTTGGTGCCATGATGGGGACTGGGTCTCTACCCATGCACTGTCCACCATCTTGGCAGGGTGGGTATATGGTCCTTAGCTAAGCAGGGTGTTGTCCTAGACTTCACAGATCAAAGGAGGAGCAAATAGACTGTCTTGGCCCTTGATTTCAGGTAGTATCAAATGGGTACATTAGCGCCTCAAAATTTATGAAGCTTTGCTACAAAAAAGGCTGGGAAATGCAGTTTTTAGTTTCCGCAAGACTGCAGGACAGGAAGGGTAGCTGAAGAAGGAGGCATGTGTTGGGGTACTAAGTGAGTCTGCCTACAGTATCTGCCTTTCAAGAATAGCTTCCTAAACTCTTCCAGTGAAACCTTTAGGAAAGCGGTACGAGGAGAAATAAATACAATGAAAGATGAGAAGACAAAGCCTAAAGCCACTCTCCACTACTCTAACATTTCTTTGACATCTCATGTTTTGTCTTAAAAATTAACATTGAGATTGATTCCTATCCATAATATGTCTGTCTGTTTGTTTATGTCAAATTGTAGGATTTTGTTTTCCTGATATTTTTGATAAGATTGATGATCTGAATAAAAATAGCACTTTTGGGGGGCCGGGGTAGGTCAATTGGTTAAGCGTCCGACTCTTGGTTTCAGCTCAAGTCATGATCTCAGGGTCCTGGGATAGAGCCCCACATCAGGCTCCCTGCTCAGCCCCACTCTCTGCTTGCTGCTCTGCCTACTTGTGATCTCTCTCTGTCAAATAAATAAAATCTTTTTTAAAAACCATTTAACATTCTTGTTAGAGCTCACTTAAAGATGTCTTCCTTTGATAAAGTGGCAGTTATCGGGTCTATGGATTGTGCCTTGGGATCATTTATCATTTTACAATCAATGGGATTGATTTGGCTTCTGAGTGCTGTGCATCTGGATGTTTTCCAGCCAATTGTAGCATCACCAAATGGTGGCAAAGTCATTGTTAGTACAGTGGTTAATAGATGAGCCTGTGACAGGAATGGGATTCAAGAACACAATGATTCCCTAGAGAACTTCCCTTCAGGCTTAGGACCATTAATGGCAAATAGTCCAGATCCTCATTTTGCAGTTTGTATATCTCTGCTCTGGGAACCCAAAGACATTATTGTCAATGCTGCCTAATTGCCTTAATTCCCTAAAGTAACCTCAGATAAAGAGAACAATATGCATCCACTACAGTCTCTCCATACAAATCTGTAGAAATGTAAGAAAGTGTATTTTTAAAAAAATTCATAACTATTTTGGAAAGCAAGAGAGGGCACCATTTGTGGACATTATGATGGATGCCTGAAACTCAGAAGGCAGATGGGATCAGACTGAGGAAGGAAAACAAATCCCAAAACATGCAACGGAGAGGACTCTTAAAAAGGAGGAAGGCATTCTAGCAGGAGCTCCAAGTGTGAGAGAAGCAGGTAGAAAGATATGAAGGGTTCTAGATGGGATCTAGCAGGAGAGAAAGCCAGGTGGTTGAGCCTCTCTTCCAACTTCCATAGCTTGTGCCAGCAGTAGTGATAGGGGTGTCATTGACCAGGAGGGAGCAGTGAGTGTAGATGCTCAGGTAAAGGTAAGCAGTACCATTCCCAGCTGATGACTCAAGAAGCCAGAAGCCCCCACATCCAGAAACCTAGAGCCTCCTTGGGAGCTGCTTTTATCCATGTCTTATGGACTGTCCCAAGTTGGACTTGCCTATGTCCATGATGATAGACTATGGTAAGTAGTGCCACACTTACCTTTCAGGACAACTCAAATGCAAAAACAAACCCACAACCACAATTTAACAAACACCTGAAGAAAATCAAGCACACCCAAAATAAGTCCTAATAAAACAGACAGGAATACACAACAGAGAAAGCACAGTTAATAAGCAAACAACACGAGATAGAGAAGAAACAATTTCATATCTAGCAAGAACAAGTTATTAAGAAAAAGGCCCAGTTAGAAAAAAAAAAAAAATCTTAAGAAGAAAAAGAAAAAAAGAAAAGAAAACACAAGTTCTGAATAGAATAGAAACATGGCTTTAAAAATGACACAGTGTGGGTGCCTGGGTGGCTCAGTGGGTTAAAGCCTCTGCCTTCAGCTCAGGTCAAGATTTCAGGGTCCTGGGATCGAGCCCCACATTGGGCTTTCTGCTCAGTGGGGAGTCTGCTTCCTCCTCTCTCTCTGCCTGCCTCTCTGCCTACTTGTGATCTCTGTCTGTCAAATAAATAAATAAAATCTTTAAAAAATAAAATAAAATAAAAATGACACAGTGAGCGGAATGGTAGAACAGAGGAATTCTGTCATAATAGAGGACACAGGGACCCAAAGATGCATTATTAAAGAACGATGGAGAGATGGAGGGAGGTAGAGACGTGTCAACATCACCTAAGGTGAATGCTGCTAAGTGACAACATAGAAAACGAAGGTGGGAACAGCTCCATTTCCACCTTATAACCAGAAGTGATCATTAGAAATGCAGATCTGGGGGTCTGGGTGCTAGCAACAGAACCACTTCCCTGGGGAATCCTGGCCTCTGGGCCCCAGCAGACACACAAACAGCTCCAAAATAGTAATGCTAACTGCATGCTTTTTTTTTTTTTTTTAAGATTTTATTTATTTGTTTGACAGACAGAGATCAGAGTAGGCAGAGAGGTGGACAGAGAGAGAGGGTAAGCGGGCTCCCTGCTGAGCAGAGAACCTGATGTGGGGCTTGATCCCAGGACCATGGGATCATGACCTGAGCCGAAGGCAGAGGCTTTAACCCACTGAGCCACTCAGGCACCCCACTAACTCCATGCTTACCACTGAAAGGACAATAAGAAGTTTAAGACTTCTTTGTCATCCTTTTATTACTACAGTGTATCCACTAAGAGATGCAGTCAGCATATTGTGTACAAGTCACTTGACCATTGCTTCCTGTCAACTTCTATCACCCATGCTGTTTCTACGTTAGGGTTTGCTTTTCTTTCTCACTTAATTTTTTAAAAAATATGTAAAATATTTACACTGTTCACCATCCAAGACAATGTGAAAAAATGCTCAGCAAAGTCTCCCTTCCTTTCTACCTTAGTACCTCTACCTTTTTCTTCCCTCTGGCTTTTCCTTTGCAGTATGTCTTCTAGAAAAAGAAGCAAATAATTACTTGTCCTCTCATTTCCTGCTACTCCTTACATGAAAAGATAGCAAAGTATTGTTCCTACTTGAACCTGCTTTTTCGTTTACCAATTTTTTCTAGCAGTCACTCCGTATAAGTACATAGAGGGACTTAATCCTCTTTTTTTCCAGCTGGGTAGCACTCTGTCCTATGGAGGCATCATGGTTCATCCAACTGGCTTCAGACTGATGGACATTTGGGTTGCTTCTAACAGTTTTCTACTACAAATGATGTTACAAAGAATAGCTTATATGTGGGATATTTCACAGTTGTAGGAGTATATCTTGAAGTGGGATGGCTGGTCAAAGGGAAAGTACAAAATGCCACACACTGTGACAGTCTTTTCCAGGGAGCTCATGCCTTTTTGTATTTCTTCTAGCAATGTCCCTCTACTATCTCACCAATAGAGTATATTGCTGAATATTGGGGGGTTGACAATGTGAGAGAGGAGAAATGGTATTTCAGAGAAGTTTTTCTTTTTGAGGTATAATCCACATATCAAAAACTTTACCCATTTATATGCATAATTCACTGTTTTTTCATATATCCATAAGGTTTCACAATGATTAACTCTATCAAGTTCCAGAGAATTTTGATCACTGCAAAAATTAAAAAAAAACCCAAACAAACAAAAAGCTAAGTGACTTAGTAGTCACTTTCCTTTTTCCCCAGCTCTTATGAACCTCTAACCTATATTTGATCTATAGAGACAGCATATAGTTGCACCATTTTAAAAATGCATTCTGTCAGTCTCTGCCTTTGAATTGGGGTGGTTAATTTTTCAGTGTTTTATATTTAATGTGATTGCTGATAAAGTAGGCTTTATGTCTGCCATTTTGATATTTATTTTCTAAGTATTACATCTTTTGTAGCTGTTGTGGTTCCAATATCCCACCATTGTGCTTTCAGATTTTCTAGTGTACTATTTTAATTCCCTTGTAATTTCATTTACTATGTATTTTTCAGTTATTCTCTTATTGGCTTCATGGGATTATAATTAATATCTTCATTTAGAACAATCTAGTTCAGGTTAACACCAACTTAATTTCAGTAGTTTACAAAAGCTTTGTGCTCCCATACAATTCTATCTTCTTCCCTCTTATGCAGTAATTGTCAAATAAATGATATTTTTATATACTGTATGCCCATTAACACAGATTTATTACTGCTTTTAGCAGTTGTCTTTTAACTCTTATTTTAAAACGGCAAAAAAGTTTATACTGTCTTTTATATTCAATTATATGGTTACCTCTATTAGTGTTCCATATTTATGCAAGAAACTGTATAGTTTCCATTCATTTCAGCCTAAGGACTCCCTTTAATATTTCTTATAAGGAAAGTCTGCTAGCAATAAATTTTTTCAGTTTTTGTTTACTTAGGAATATCTTAATTTCTCCTTCAGTTTTTTTTTTTCAAAAATAGTTTTACAAGGATATAGAATTCTTAGTTGACAGTATTTTATTTCAACTTGAAATATGTCATCCCACTGCCTACTGGTCTCTGTGGTTTCTGATGAAGAATCAGCTGTTAATCTTATTGATAATACCCTGTATGGGGGGAGGAGCAAAATGGCAGGGGAGTAGGAGACCTAAATATCATCTGGTCCAAGGAGTTCAGCTATATAGTTACCAAACCATTCTGAACACCCACAAACTCAACAGGAGATTGAAGAGAAGACCAGCAATTCTAGGAACACAAAAGAGGCCACTTTCTGGAAGGTAGGATGTGTGGAGAAGTGAATCCAAGGCAACATTTGAGAAAATAGGCTGTGGGGGTAGGGGACAGCTCCTGGAGAGAGCAGCAGAGCACAAAGTTAGAACTTTTAGAAGTCTGCTCCACTGAGAAACATTGCTCCAGAGGCTAAGTGGGAGGTGGAGCCCTCATGAGGACAGTGTAGTCTTAGGACCTGCAGCATCACAGAAGGATTGGGGGTCTCTGAGTGTGGCAGAGCTCCCAGGTATCAGAGCAGGGAAGCTGGCAGAACAGATGGAGCCAAGGAGGGGTTCTCAGCTCAGAGATACCGTAAACTGTGATCCGAGACACAGTAAAGCCACTGCTCTTCAGGCAGGGACCAAACAAACAGCAGTTCTGGAGAGACTCACCTTCCTCCTCCAGGAGGAGGGGCACGGGACTGTACTGCAGGAATCTGCTGGGTTTGGAGTTTCCAAATGGAACTGCTAGCCAGAGGTAGAAACGCTCCATCACAGGCTGGGTGAGCTCGGAGTGTGGCCAGAAACCAGGGAGATGGGAAGGATTGACAGCTTTTCTCTGAGGGAGCATTGAGGAGTGGGCCCAGAGCTCTTGGCTCCTCTGGGGCCAGAGGCTGGGAGGCTGCCATCTCCATTCTCCTCCTCCAAAGCTGTATGGAAAGCATTCAGGGAGCAAAAGCTCCTGAGAGCCAACCTGAGAAGATTCCTTAGCCTGGCCCCTGGCAAGGATGGTGCAATTCTGCCTCAGGCAAAGACACTTGAGAATCACTGTAACAGGCCCCTCTCCCTGAAGATCAGTAAGAACATCCAGCCCAAACCAATGAGAACTACAAAACTTCAGAGCTATGGGAATACAGCACATAGACTTCTTCATGGATTTATTTTCCCGTAATTCTTCAGTCTTTCAAAATTAATTTAAAATTTTTTTTCATTTTTCTGCTTTCCTATTTAACCTTTTTAAACTATTTTATCAGTACCTTTTTAATAAATCCTTTTAAATTTTCATTGTTATATTCTATCCCTTCATTGTATTTAAGGTTATTTTTTTATACATTTAGATTTTTCTTTCTTTAAAATTTTGGGATACAGTTTCTTCTTTTTTTTATATATATAATTTTTTATTTTTTATAAACATATATTTTTATCCCCAGGGGTACAGGTCTGTGAATCACCAGGTTTACACACATCACAGCACTCACCAAAGCACATACCCTCCCCAATGTCCATAATCCCACCCCCTTCTCCCAAACCCCCTCCCCCCAGCAACCCTCAGTTTGTTTTGTGAGATTAAGAGTCACTTTTGGTTTGTCTCCCTCCCAATCCCATTTTCTTTCATTCATTCTTCTCGTACCCACTTAAGCCCCCATGTTGCATCACCACTTCCTCATATCAGGGAGATCATATGATAGTTGTCTTTCTCTGCTTGACTTATTTCGCTAAGCATGATACACTCTAGTTCCATCCATGTTGTCGCAAATAGCAAGATTTCATTTCCTTTGATGGCTGCATAGTATTCCATTGTGTATATATACCACATCTTCTTGATCCATTCATCTGTTGATGGACATCTAGGTTCTTTCCATAGTTTGGCTATTGTGGACATTGCTGCTATAAACATTCGGGAACACGTGCCCCTTTGGATCACTACGTTTGTATCTTTAGGGTAAATACCCAATAGTGCAATTGCTGGGTCATAGGGCAGTTCTATTTTCAACATTTTGAGGAACCTCCATGCTGCTTTCCAGAGTGGCTGCACCAGCTTGCATTCCCACCAACAGTGTAGGAGGGTTCCCCTTTCTCCGCATCCTCGCCAGCATCTGTCATTTCCTGACTTGTTGATTTTAGCCATTCTGACTGGTGTGAGGTGATATCGCATTGTGGTTTTGATTTGTATTTCCCTGATGCCCAGTGATATGGAGCACTTTTTCATGTGTCTGTTGGCCATCTGGATGTCTTCTTTGTAGAAATGTCTGTTCATGTCCTCTGCCCATTTCTTGATTGGATTATTTGTTCTTTGGGTGTTGAGTTTGCTAAGTTCTTTATAGATTCTGGACACTAGTCCTTTATCTGATATGTCGTTTGCAAATATCTTCTCCCATTCTGTCAGTTGTCTTTTGATTTTGTTAACTGTTTCCTTTGCTGTGCAAAAGCTTTTGATCTTGATGAAATCCCAATAGTTCATTTTGCCCTTGCTTCCCTTGCCTTTGGCGATGTTCCTAGGAAGATGTTGCTGCGGCTGAGGTCGAAGAGGTTGCTGCCTGTGTTCTCCTCAAGGATTTTGATGGATTCCTTTCGCACATTGAGGTCCTTCATCCATTTTGAGTCTATTTTTGTGTGTGGTGTAAGGAAATGGTCCAATTTCATTTTTCTGCATGTGGCTGTCCAATTTTCCCAGCACCATTTATTCAAGAGGCTGTCTTTTTTCCATTGGACATTCTTTCCTGCTTTGTCGAATATGAGTTAACCATAGAGTTGAGGGTCTATTTCTGGGCTCTCTATTCTGTTCCATTGATCTATGTGTCTGTTTTTGTGCCAGTACCATGCTGTCTTGATGATGACAGCTTTGTAATAGAGCTTGAAGTCCGGAATTGTGATGCCACCAACGTTGGCTTTCTTTTTCAATATCCCTTTGGCTATTCGAGGTCTTTTCTGGTTCCATATAAATTTTAGAATTATTTGTTCCATTTCTTTGAAAAAGATGGATGGTACTTTGATAGGAATTGCATTAAATGTGTAGATTGCTTTAGGTAGCATAGACATTTTCACAATATTTATTTTTCCAATCCAGGAGCATGGAACATTTTTCCATTTTTTTGTGTCTTCCTCAATTTCTACATGAGTACTTTATAGTTTTCTGAGTATAGATTCTGTGTCTCTTTGGTTAGGTTTATTCCTAGGTATCTTATGGTTTTAGGTGCAATTGTAAATGGGATTGACTCCTTAATTTCCCTTTCTTCTGTCATGCTGTTGTTGTAGAGAAATGCAACTGATTTCTGTGCATTGATTTTATATCCTGACACTTTACTGAATTCTTGTATAAGTTCTAGCAGTTTTGGAGTGGAGTCTTTTGGGTTTTCCACATATAGTATCACATCATCTGCGAAGAGTGATAATTTGACTTCTTCTTTGCCGATTTGGATGCCTTTAATTTCCTTTTGTTGTCTGATTGCTGAGGCTAGGACCTCTAGTACTATGTTGAATAGCAGTGGTGATAATGGACATCCCTGCCGTGTTCCTGACCTTAGCGGAAAAGCTTTCAGTTTTTCTCCATTGAGAATGATATTTGCGGAGGGTTTTTCATAGATGGCTTTGATGATATTGAGGTATGTGCCCTCTATCCCTACACTTTGAAGAGTTTTGATCAGGAAGGGATGCTGTACTTTGTCAAATGCTTTTTCAGCATCTTTTGAGAGTATCATATGGTTCTTGTTCTTTCTTTTATTGATGTGTTGTATCACATTGACTGATTTGCGGATGTTGAACCAACCTTGCAGCCCTGGAATAAATCCCACTTGGTCGTGGTGAATAATCCTTTTAATGTACTGTTGAATCCTATTGGCTAGTATTTTGTTGAGTATTTTCGCATCTGTGTTCATCAAGGATATTGGTCTATAGCTCTCTTTTTTGATGGGATCCTTGTCTGGTTTTGGGATCAAGGTGATGCTGGCCTCATAAAATGAGTTTGGAAGTTTTCCTTCCATTTCTATTTTTTGGAACAGTTTCAGGAGAATAGGAATTAGTTCTTCTTTCAATCTTTGGTAGAATTCCCCCGGGAAGCCGTCTGGCCCTGGGCTTTTGTTTGTTTGGAGATTTTTAATGACTGTTTCAATCTCCTTACTGGTTATGGGTCTGTTCAGGCTTTCTATTTCTTCCTGGTTCAGTTGTGGTAGTTTATATGTTTCTAGGAATGCATCTATTTCTTCCAGATTGTCAAATTTGTTGGCGTAGAGTTGCTCATAGTATGTTCTTATAATAGTTTGTATTTCTTTGGTGTTAGTTGTGATCTCTCCTCTTTCATTCATGATTTTATTTATTTGGGTCCTTTCTCTTTTCTTTTTGATAAGTCTGGCCAGGGGTTTATCAATTTTATTAATTCTGTCAAAGAACCAGCTCCTAGTTTCGTTGATTTGCTCTATTGTCTTTTTGGTTTCTATTTCATTGATTTCTGCTCTGATCTTTATTATTTCTATTCTCCTGCTGGGCTTAGGGTTTCTTTCTTGTTCTTTCTCCAGCTCCTTTAGGTGTAGCGTTAGGTTGTGTACCTGAGACCTTTCTTGTTTCTTGAGAAAGGCTTGTACCGCTATATATTTTCCTCTCAGGACTGCCTTTGTTGTGTCCCACAGATTTTTAACCATTGTATTTTCATTATCATTTGTTTCCATGATTTTTTTCAATTCTTCTTTAATTTCCCGGTTGACCCATTCATTCTTTAGAAGGATGCTGTTTAGTCTCCATGTATTTGGGTTCTTTCCAAACTTCCTCTTGTGGTTGAGTTCTAGCTTTAGAGCATTGTGGTCTGAAAATATGCAGGGAATGATCCCAATCTTTTGATACCGGTTGAGTCCTGATTTAGGACCGAGGATGTGACCTATTCTGGAGAATGTTCCATGTGCACTAGAGAAGAATGTGTATTCTGTTGCTTTGGGATGAAATGATCTGAATATATCTGTGATGTCCATCTGGTCCAGTGTGTCGTTTAAGGCCTTTATTTCCTTGCTGATCTTTTGCTTGGATGATCTGTCCATTTCAGTGAGGGGAGTGTTAAAGTCCCCTACTATTATTGTATTATTGTTGATGTTTTTCTTTGATTTTGTTATTAATTGGTTTATATAGTTGGCTGCTCCCACGTTGGGGGCATAGATATTTAAAACTGTTAAATCTTCTTGTTGGACAGACCCTTTGAGTATGATATAGTGTCCTTCCTCATCTCTTATTATAGTCTTTGGCTTAAAATCGAATTGATCTGATATAAGGATTGCCACTCCTGCTTTCTTCTGATGTCCATTAGCATGGTAAATTCTTTTCCACCCCCTCACTTTAAATCTGGAGGTGTCTTCGGGCTTAAAATGAGTTTCTTGGAGGCAACATATAGATGGGTTTTGTTTTTTTATCCATTCTGATACCCTGTGTCTTTTGACAGGGACATTTAGCCCATTAAGATTCAGGGTAACTATTGAGAGATATGAATTTAGGGCCATTGTATTGCCTGTACGGTGACTGTTACTGTATATGGTCTCTGTTCCTTTCTGATCTACCACTTGTAGGCTCTCTCTTTGCTTAGAGGACCCCTTTCAATATTTCCTGTAGAGCTGGTTTGGTGTTTGCAAATTCTTTCAGTTGTTGTTTGTCCTGGAAGCTTTTAATCTCTCCTTCTATTTTCAATGATAGCCTAGCTGGATATAGTATTCTTGGCTGCATGTTTTTCTCATTTAGTGCTCTGAAAATATCATGCCAGCTCTTTCTGGCCTGCCAGGTCTCTGTGGATAAGTCAGCTGCCAATCTAATATTTTTACCATTGTATGTTACAGACTTCTTTTCCCGGGCTGCTTTCAGGATTTTCTCTTTGTCACTGAGACTTGTAAATTTTACTATTAGGTGACGGGGTGTGGGCCTATTCTTATTGATTTTGAGGGGCGTTCTCTGAACCTCCTGAATTTTGATGCTCGTTCCCTTTGCCATATTGGGGAAATTCTCCCCAATAATTCTCTCCAGTATACCTTCTGCTCCCCTCTCTCTTTCTTCTTCTTCTGGAATCCCAATTATTCTAATGTTGTTTCGTCTTATGGTGTCACTTATCTCTCGAATTCTCTCCTCGTGGTCCAGTAGCTGTTTGTCCCTCTTTTGCTCAGCTTCTTTATTCTCTGTCATTTGGTCTTCTATATCACTAATTCTTTCTTCTGCCTCATTTATCCTAGTAGTGAGAACCTCCATTTTTTATTGCACCTCATTAATAGCTTTTTTGATTTCAACTTGGTTAGATTTTAGTTCTTTTATTTCTCCAGAAAGGGCTTTTATATCTCTCGAGAGGGTTTCTCTAATATCTTCCATGCCTTTTTCGAGCCTGGCTAGAACCTTGAGAATTGTCATTCTGAACTCTAGATCTGACATATTATCAATGTCTGTATTGATTAGGTGCCTAGCCTTCGGTACTGCCTCTTGTTCTTTTTTTTGTGTTGAATTTTTCCATCTTGTCATTTTGTCCAAATACTAAAAGGGAGGCAACAACCCCAGGAAAATATGCTTTAACCAAATTAGAAGAGATCCAAAATCGTGAGGGGGGAGAAAGGGGTAAAAAGAGGTTCAAAAGGAAGAAAGAAAAAAAAAAGAAAAAAGAGAAAATAAAAAAAGAAAAGAATTTAAAAAAAAATAAAACACCTAAGAAAAATATAAAAAAGAAAAAAAATATATATATATATATTACATAAACTAGTAAAAAATCGTTAAAAAAGAAAAAGGTAACAGTTAAAAAAAAATTTTTACCGGAAGGCGAGAAAAAAAACATAAAATGAAAAAGAAAAAAATTAAATTAACTGCAAGACTAAAAAAAATCATAGGGAAAAAGCCATGAGTTTCGTGCTTTGCTTTCTCCTCTTCTAGAATTCTGCTGCTCTCTTGGTATTGAAACCGCACTCCTTGGTAGGTGAACTTGGTCTCTGCTGGATTTCTTGTTGATCTTCTGGGGGAGGGGCCTGTTGTAGTGATTCTCAAGCGTCTGCCCCAGGCGGAATTACACCGTCCTTACCCGGGGCCGGGGTGAGTAATCCGCTTGGGTTTGCTTTCAGGAGCTTTTGTTCCCTGAGCGCTTTCCGTAGAGTTCCAGAGGATGGGAATACAAATGGCGGCCTCCTGGTCTCCGGCCCGGAGGAGCCGAGAGCCCAGGGCCGCACTCCTCAGTGCGCGTTCAGAGAACCGTGCCCAGTTACTCCCGTCTGCCTGACCTCCGGCCGCGCTCTGAGCTCACCGAGCCTGTGACCAGTTCAAGGTCACCCCAAGCTGCGAGCTTACTGTCGGCTCTGTCTCTGTAGCCGGCTTTCCCGTTCCAATACCCGCAAGCTCTGCGACACTCAGACACCCCCGATCCTTCTGTGACCCTGCAGGACCTGAGGCCACGCTGACTCCGTGTGGGCTTTGCCCCGGGTAGCCTCTGGAGCGATATCCCTCAGCGGAACAGACTTTTAAAAGTCCTGATTTTGTGCGCCGTTGCTCCGCCGCTTGCCGTGAGCCAGCCCCTACCCCCGGGGTCTATCTTCCCGTCGCTTTGGATCCACTTCTCCGCCGGTCCTACCTTTCAGAAAGTGGTTGTTTTTCTGTTTCCAGAATTGCTGTTCTTCTTCTCTTCGATCTGCCGATGGATTTTCAGGTGTTTGCAATCTTTATATAAGCTATCTAGCTGATCTCCCGCTAGCTGAAGTAGTCTCAGCCTGCTACTTCTCCGCCATCTTGTCTCCTCCCCTACAGTTTCTTCTAATAGACCAAAATATACCCTACATCTAGCATATGGCTTTGTTCTAGTCTCCAGCTTGATCACATTCTTTTCTCTCTCTTTTTTTCTTTTTTCAACCAACTTCTTATCTTATGAATTCCTTTTTTAGAATCTTCTTTAATTTTCATCTTTACAGTCATATCCCATCCCTTCTTCATGTTTACCCTTATTTTTGTATACACATAAGTTTTTCTTTCTTTAAAATTTTGGGAGGCAGTTTTTTCTAAAAAAAAATGAAAATACACCCAAAATAAAGGGTATGGATCTGTTCTATTCACCAGTCTAATATATATATTTTTTCTTTTTTTTTTCTCCTCCTTTTTTCTCCCCCTGGTTTTGGTTCTTTTCCATTTTGACTAGTGTATATTTTTCTGGGGTCATTGCTACACTTTTAGTATTTTGTTCTCTCATTCATCTGTTCTTATCTGATAAAATAACAAGGCAGAAAAACTCACCATAAAAAAAAAATAAGCACAGGAGACAGTACCAATGGCTAGTGACATAATCAATAAGGACATTAGTAAGATGTCAGAACTAGAGTTCAGAATGATGATTATCAAGGTGCTAGCTGGGCTTAAAAGCCATGGAAGATACTAGATAATCCCTTTCTGGAGAGATAAAATTCCTTTCTGGAGAAATAATAGAACTAAAATCTAACCAATTTGAAATCAAGAAAGCTATTAATGAGGTACAATAAAAAATGGTGGCTCTTACTGCTAAGATAGATGAGGCGGAAGAGAGAACTAGTGATATAGAAGACCAAATGATGGAGAATAAAGAAGCTGAGAAAAAAAGAGACAAACAACTACTAGTCCATGAGGGGAGAATTCAAGAGATAAGTGATACTGTAGGATGAAACAATATTAGAATATTGGGATCCCAGAAGAAGAAAGAGAGAGCAGGGCAGAAGGTATATGGGAGCAAATTACAGCAAAGAATTTCCTTAATTTGGGAACAAGCATCAAAATTCAGGAGGCACATAGAACTCCCCTCAAAATAAAAAAAAAAATAGGTCAACACCCTTTTATCTAATAGTAAAACTTAAAAGTCTTGGTGATGAAGAGAAAATGCTGAAAACAGCTTGGGACAAGAGGTCTGTAACATACAACAGTAGAAATATTAGATTGGCAGCAGACCTATTCTCAGAGACCTGGCAGGCCAGAAAGGACTGGCATGGTATATTCAGAGCACTTAATGAGAATACTATGCAGCCAAGAATACTATATCCAGCTGGGCTGTCACTAAAAATAGAAGGAGAGAGAAAAAGCTTCCAAGACAAACAAAAACTAAAAGAATTTGCAAACACCAAATGAGGCTTACAGAAAGTATTGAAAGGGGTCCTCTAAGCAGAGAGAGAGAGGCTAAAAGTAGCATAGACCAGAAAGGAACAGAGACAATATACAGTAACAGTCACCTTACAGGCAATACAATGGCACTAAATTCACATCTTTCAATAGTTACCTTGAATGTAAATGGGCTAAATGCCCCAATCAAAAGACACAGGGTATCAGAATGGATTAAAAAAAAAAAAAAGAACCCATTGATACGCTGTATGTAAGAATACCCTGTATGTAATGAGTCACTTCTCTCTTGCTGCTTTCAAGATTCTCTCCTTATCATTTGTCTTTCAACAGTTTGATTATGATGTATTTGGATTTTTTTGAGTGTATCTGACTGAAACTCATTAATCTTCTTGGATGTATGGATTAGTATTTCTTACCAAGTTTGGGAAGCTTGGGGTTATTATTTCTTTAAATATTTGTTGCTATGCTTGATGGTGTTTGTATTAGGGTATTCCAAGAAACAGAATCAATAGGATTCTTATATATATGTGTATATACATATGTGTATATATATATATATATATACATACATGTGAGGAGATTTTTTATAGGAATTATTTCACATGATTACAGAGATTGAGAAGTCCCTTGATGAGCCATCTACAAGTGGTAGAACCAAGAAAGATGGTGGTGTAATTCAGTCCAAGTATGGAAATATTTTAGATCTTTTCAAAGCCCTCTATGAACATCTCATTCTCCAATTTTCTCCTTTTCAGTTTTTTGATTAGCCTTTTTTTGTTTTGTTTTGTTTTTGGTCCCACTGTTACCTACAACCTCAGGCAGCTGTGATATTAAACAGCTACCTTTAATTATTTTTGACAAATATCCCTGAGGAAAGACCATTTACACGGGGTAAGCTCAGAGTCAGGTTAAATAAAACCACTCTTATGAGTGGGGTTTTCCTCATTTCTTCAGCAGGGAGGGGCCGAGGGAGAGGGAGAAAGAAAATCTTCAGCAGGCTTCATACCCAAAGTGGACCCTGACACAGGGATTAGTCTCACCACCCTGAGATCATGACCTGAGCCAAAATCAAGAGTTGGGTACCCCAGTGGGGTCTTCCTCTTAACCATTAAACAGGCCCAATAATTACAATTCTCTGAGAATTGGGCTTTGAAGAAGCTTCAATGTCTTTCTACTTTCTCCTATAGCTGCCAAGTTGCAGGTTTTTACCATGATTGTGGAACACAGGTTTTTAAGGCAACCACAATGCTGAGGAGGAGCAATGGAGATACTTAAATTGAGATGCCATAGGGGCGCCTGGGTGGCTCAATGGGTTAAAGGCTCTGCCTTTGGCTCAGGTCATGATCTCAGGGTCCTGGGATCAAACCCCGCATAGGGCTCTCTGCTTAGCGGGGAGCCTGCTTCCCTTCCTCTCTCCCTCTGCCAGCCTCTCTGCCTTCTTGTGATCTCTGTCAAATAAATAAAATCTTAAAAAAAAAAAAATGCCACAAAGCTCACTAACCTCTCAAGATTCAGTCATTTTTCTTGAGGAAACACTCCTTGGATTGCTGTAAGCCTCTGGTTAATTTCCAGAGTTCTGAAGAAGTCGGTTCAGATAATCTTTTTCTTAGTGTTCTACTCTGTCATTTTTGCTTACATCACCCCTCACCCTTGTAGTTTTAATTTGAATTTTTGCTATAATAAATGAAGTGAAATATGTTTTCATATGTCTAAAAGCCATTTACATTTTTCTCTTCTGTGAATTATCAGCAGTGTCTTTTGCCCAGTTTTTAATTAATTTTTTTGGACTTTCTTCTTGATTTTAAGAACATTAATATATTAGGAAAATTGGCTCTTTGTATGTAATACAAATATAAATATTTTTTCTTAGGTTGTAATTTGTCTTTTGACTTTACCTTTGGTATTTGTTTTATTTTGTCATGCAAAAACTTCACAAAACATTTTTATTTAGTTAAATTTATCAATCTTTTGAAAAATTACATCTTAATTTTAAGTTATAGTTAGAAAGACATTCTCCACTTCTGGTTTTTTAATTAATCTTTTATAGTTAAGTCTGATGTATTTGAAGTTTATCCTTGTATATATATCAAATACAGGTCCAGTGCGGTCTTTTCCCAAATCGCTAGCCAGTTATCTCAAGCAAATTATTAAACAACCCATCTTGTCCAGTGATTTGAGACACCACTTTTATCATGTACTAGGTTGACATATATATACTTGGGTCTACTCCGGGTCTTTTAATTTTGCTCCATTTGTCTTTCAGGCACCAATACAATATCCATTTAAATATTGAGGATTTCTATGGCTGAGTAATATTCCATCCACTCTGTGTGTGTGTGTGTATAGATATAGATATAGATATAGATGTAGATAGATGAATAGATTAAGAAGATGTAATATATATGATTAATATATATCTATATCTATATATATATATCACATTTTCTTAATCTATCCATCTAGCAATGGACATTTAGGTTACTTCCGTATCTTGGTTATTGTCAACAATGTTGCAGTAAACATAGGGGTGCATATATCTTTTCAAATTAGAGTTTTTATTTCCTTTGGAGACAACAGTGACCTAGAGGGTACTATTCTAAGTGAAATAAGCCAGACAACAACAAATACCATATGATTTCCCTCGTATGTGGAATATAGAAAATAAAACAAATGAACAAAGAAGCAAGCAAACAAACAATGATGAAGACCTCACAGGCTTGCTGGGTGCTTGGACTTTCTTCCATAGGTGTAAAAAAAAAAATCACTGGGAGATTTTAAGCAGGGAAATGGCATAACTAGATTTATATTGTAGTGAGATTCTTCTGGGGGCAATGGCTGATGATTTCCATTGACAAAGCATTTCAAACATCACTGCAAATCAAACCACACCACCCACTGAATGAGCCAGGCCAGAAAACCAAATCGTAGCCATGTCACTATTTTTTTTAAATAACTTTAAAATAATGGAGTCAGTATATCTACTTAGGACTAAACGTGAAAGACTTCCTCTATTTTTCTATTTCCAAAACCTGAAAGTCCTGCTAGGGAGATTTAGTTCCAGGTGACTATGCTGTCTTCATCTGACCTCGGCATGAACCAGGGTAGGCAGGGCTGGATCTTAAAGAGAACTCCAGCAACGTAGTGGAACCTGAGTGACCCTTACAGCAAGCCCCAGAATCACTTCCAATGGCTGAGGACATGACTTTTTTGTCTTCTTTTCTGTTTTCCTGAGTGGAGTGCTGGAAATAGTCAAGCACAAAACCCAGCATGCTGGACAAAGAATATGATGTTTGTGTTCATGAAAAAAATCAACCCTAATTGTACCCCTGGGAGCCAGTGGGAGTTATGAAATAGTGTGCCTAGGATGTTCATCTTGTTAATAGATGCCAACCATGGGGTGCTTATTTTCCACGCCACTTATAAAGACTCTGGTGGACAGAAAAAAGCTGTTTGCGTCACTCCATAAAATTATAAGATATAAAGGATATTATGGTAATTCGTCGGGATGATTTTCATTTAGTATCTGGTCTATGAGAATGCCTTTCCTCCGGTTAGTGCAATATTCCAGCAAATGTAATAGTCAGCTTAGCAGGAACTCTCAAGTTTATGCACTAACGTCGGCGCAGGCACCAGGGATACATTTTGCTGCCACTTAAAATTAATTATTTTTAATATGTTTGTTAAGGAAATGGCTTTTTAATTTTATTTCTGACTCTCAGTTTAGGAGTGATAGCTCCTAGATTTCAACCACAGGGACCGGCTAACATACAGAAAGTCATGGTGTGACCAACATGACAGCCAGCATTCTGAAAACAAATGAGCAGTCAGGGAAGGTGAGCACCAAAAAAGTGAAAAGAGAAAACTAGCTAGTCTGTTTGTTAGGACAGAGAATATATAAGCAAGTTTCTTTGGTCTGAAACCAAGATCAGAAAGTCAACTTCAGTGACTTTCACCAATGTTTATGCAGGTCGAACCATATGAAACTCTAGATAGTCTACTGGTTTTGACCTACAAAATCATATTTCATATTTCATATGATTCAACGTGATGACAGTATCCTGTCCTCACCCTACAACTGGGTTTAACTCTAAAGTCTTAAACTGCCTGACTGAAGCCTCCCTTCATTCTAAACCTTTAATGCCCTCATTTCTATAATGAAGACTTGTCTTCAGTCTAGACCAGTTTGAGATCGCAGGCCCATAGGGCCAAAAGTCCCTTGAACATCTCAGCAAGGAACTCGCAACAATACTCAAGTGTCATAGTTTGGGGGTCTTGTCTTTTGTTTTTTGTTTTTATGTTTTTTTTTTTCTTTAACATCACTGAACCTAGTGACTCATGGCTATTGAAGAGAATGAAGGAGAGTGTGGAACTTCTGAGACTGAGTCATAGGAAGCATTGTGGCTTTTGTCTTGGATAAGAAACAACAAAAAATACTCAAATGAGAGAAGGCAGAGAGGATGGTGACAATAAGACTCTGACTTTGTGAATATTGTAAACTCAGTGTTGCCTTCCATCATTTTACCCTTTCAGATGATCAGACTGTGCTTTGTGGCCAGTGGAATTTGGCTTTGTTTTTTTTAAGCAGACTCAGCCCTAGGCTGTTTCTCCATCCACCCTTGCTCTGCTGGCAATGCCACTGGGTTCTGTCAGGGCTTTAGACCCCCTCTATCCTCTGATGATTCCTCTATCAGTACCTCTATCTCCTCCCAAGCCTTCTCCTCTGAGTTTGAGACTCTTGTCTCCAGCTTCCAGGCAGGTCTCTGTCCACCTATTGATGTCTGAAGGGCACCTCCTCCCAAACCCATCATATCCTCACCTCACTGTAAGAAATCGCTGCTTCAGCCTTCCATCTGCTCGGCTTAAAATCCTTAGAGGCTCCTTAACTTCTTTCTTCCTCACACCACACTTTGAGTCAGTCTGTGAATACTGTGAGATCTCCTGTCACTACATGAGCCAATCTGACCCTGTCATCACCCTCATAGAACCTATGCAGATCTAAGTCCACTTCGTATCTTGCCTGGATTTGAAGGACTTGCTCCTACAAGCGTCCCCTGCCTCTACCTTTGCCACCAGAAAGATCCTCTGAAGAGTGTGTCAGATTATGTTCCCTCCTTTCTTGAATCCTCTGATGGCCCCACCTCACTCAGAGACACAGCAGGGAACAAAACCAATCCAAGTTCATGCCCTCGCAGAGATGGCACTCCAGTTGGGAGAGGCAAAACTTAACAACAATAGTCTAACATGTAAGCAGGTGATGAGAACAAATGGGTTTTGTGAACTCATAAACTTCCCTAAAGAGACATTTCCAGGAGTAGAAATGTCTTCAGTATTGGGCACAAGTCCTGGCTTGATTCAGATGATGCTGTGTTCCCGGGTTCCCTGAAGAATGAGGACAGGCAGCCACAGGAGAGCTGAGACTTTGGCGTCAGGCAGACGCAGCTCCAGCCCTGGCCCTGCCCCACACTAGAAGCAAGTTCTGCCTATTAAATCCCTTATCCAGTGAAATGGTCTAAAGAGAGAACCTACTTCAGGGTATTTTCAGGAAGATTAAGTGAGAGAATGCAAAGCACAAAATACAACACCTGGTACCAAGGAATCATCCAATAGCTGGTAGCTATTATTGTCATTATTAATGTTAACATTATTGTCTGTCCCTAAGACCCAGATTTTTTTTTTTTAATTGACAAGACTAGAAATCACAGCCTTACAAAAACTTGAATAAAGGAGACTAAAGTGATAGGGTTTTTGAGAACTGCCCCAAGGACGGAAATGAGTGGACCCCAATAGAGGGGCTCATGGCAGGAGGGGAAAAGTAATATAAGGGGCCAGAGCCCGATACTTTATTCTTCCCAAGGCCACCAGGGCTGGGCTAGGGCAGAAGATGCAGTTTGTTAAGACACTGAAAGACAGATGTCAAGATAAACAGTGGAGGGTATTAAGGAAATGTAGGATATCTTTAACCTGCTTGTGAGTTAGGGGTCCTGAGCAGCCTGGAACAAACAGAGTTGATCAACGTGGACCTCACCCTGAGGAGATGTTAAGTAAATTATGAATACTATGCTCTCTATGGCTTGGCTATTATTTGTATCAATCAGAGTTGATGTACAGTCAGAACTTTGGCATGATTGGGTGGATGGTGGACTTCTGGAGCATAGAAAGAGGGCCACACTGAACATCAGCCATTGTCTCCCACCAGGGCTGCCAATAGGATTCTGCAGATTGTACTGGGCACAAAGAGGCCTGGGAGGGGTGAATGAACAGAAATCCTGCTTGTGCTCCAAGTCTGTCATCAGAGGGGCTCCTTTTTGTAACTCAACTATTCATAGTAATATGCCTGCCCAGCAAGGGTGCCTTTTAAATATTTGCCTTATGTGCTATTGGGACACTGCTCACACCTCTGTCCAGGGAAAAAAAGAAAAGGCAGCAGAGGAATGTCACAGTCATCACTACCTCTGTGCCCCATATCTGGGAATGGGATTAGGTTTCTTTATCCATAAACAGCTAAGTGTAACAGACCGTTTGAGCTTGAGGGAATCCAAAAATTGTCCTCTACTCCCAAGAGATATGCTACTCAAATTAAAATGGAGACTGGGATAGTGTTGTCAGATCTGTTTTGAAAAGGAGGTGTTGTTTCCTCTTGCAGCAGTTGGGAGGCCTCCATGGCCTGAGGGGGAAGGAGCATTTCCAGATCTGTGCCTGGGCTTCCTACAGGTGCATCTCCACAGTGACCTTTCCTATATCCCTAGGAACAAAGACCAGGCTAACACAGACATCCATCAGAGGATGGCTGGGACTTTCCTTGTGGCACCAACACACTCTTGATGGAAAATGCCCGGGAAGAGAGAAGTGGGGGAAGGGCCGTGAAAAGGGGAGATGAGGGATGGAAGAAGCATCAGCAGAGAGAAGCACCAACTACCTTTAGTAAATGGCCCAGGGTTCCAGCTTTAGGGAGCACAGTGGGGAAATAAGAAACTGACTTGGATAACAGAGAGGCTGCACAGTCACCCGGAGGGATGGGGCAGGCTAAGCCATGGCTGGACATGTCTGGAAGGGAGGCTGGGAAGGTAAAGAGAGGCTGGCAGGGTAAGTTTGGATCAGGAAGGCCTCAGAGTCCTGGGATTTTTATATCTGTCCCTGGACTGACAGGGATACGCCTTGCCCATTGGCCCCATTAAAGATGGCCAAAAAAGTTGTTCCTATGTCTGAGCAGAGGGACAGGGATGTTTCCTGACCAGCGTGAGAAGTTAGAGCTTATGGGAGGGTCTGCAGCGATGACCTTCAAGAATAGGAGTAGGAGAACTCTGCAGGTAGAGGGCACCTGCCACTTTCCACAGCATTCTTGCCTACACGCTCTCATTCACGATGCAATCTGTGATTCTTGAGTACATGAATGAAAACCTGCATGATTCGGGCCCCTAGTGTCCTCATTGCCTTCTAACCCTGCCACTTTTTCTTTCTTGTGTAAAAGACCTTGCACCTTGCAAACTTTGACTAGCTCATAAGCAACAAGGCTTGCAGAAATGCTTCTTGGAATATACTATTTTAATGGCATTAGGATTGCGCTGATGGTCCTGGGCAATGGGGCACAAAAATGGGAACAACCTCCAAATTGTAAATTTTCCTTGAAGTTGAAAACTGTTGTTTACACCCAAACTGTACCTCTGCATATTCAGCTTCCCCCTAGCCCATGGATACACTGACCCTGCTTTAATCTGGGCTCACCTATCCTTCCAGCACTCTCTAATGTGCAGATTAAACCCTTTAATCTTTATTTAAGTCACACAAATAATTATCTTTTGACACCCGATACTCAGAAAAATGGTCCTAGAATGTTATTTAGGTCCTCTGTTCCAAGGCCATCTTTTAGCATCCAGTGGTGTCCAGGGAGGGCAGGATTAACCACTGGGCTTGGTTGGATGTTGCTTTCCTGAGCAGAGGGCTGTAGAGCATAAGGGGAGTCTGAGGCTGTGCGTGGCTAAGTGAGTACAAGCCAGATGGAGCACTGTGGGTATGACTGTTCACCCTGCAAGGGAAGGAAGTGGTGTGGAGCTGGGGCAGGAAGAGAGAAATTTAATCTCCTTTGGCGTGTGCTGAGTGTAAATTTCATTTCATGAACTAAAGAATTCAAGAATTGGAACTTGCATTATATTCCATGACTCTACTTCTCACTAAAAGTCCCCTTCTTCTGCAGGGCTGCAGGAAAAACAATATCCATCCTTTCTGGGAAACCTCAACATCTAGGTGGTCCCATGATCCTGGATCTTGCACAGCACCAAGGCACTGGGGTAGGGGAAGCTCTTTGGTCCTTATTTATCAGGCCCACAATTGTTGTTCTGACCACTCCAGGCCAGGCAGCTCTTGGTGACACCTGTGCCAGGAGTCTATCTTGAATGTATTTCTCTGGAGTCTTGCCACTTCCCCAGTGGGGTTGCCAGGAAAGAGGACTCTGCCCCATCCTCTGCTGGGACCACGGCCTCACTCTTCCTTCTCTTCTTCCCAGTCTGGAAGAATCTATTTTCAATCTGGGGAGAACCCGTCTCCTTTTATGTTTCTTTGGCTGTGATTATTCTCAGAATTCACTTCTAAATGTAAAGCCAACACCAGCAGGATTTTCAGAGTAGGCCTATTTTCTGACTTGTCATGTGCCTCCCCTGAAGCCATGCACACCAAGCTGACTTAAATGAGGAGAAGGAAAGGGGGGAACAGATGGGAAGAGTATATACAATTATGTATCCTTGAGAAATCTTCTGGCTTATCCCTGCCTTCCATGTCATCTGCTCTAATGCTGAGGCTGGCAGCCTGCGGTTTGGAATTTGCTGGTTGAGTAATGCTCCCTGGGGATGAGGGTGAAACAAGTCCAAACTCCATGGCTTGGACAGGGATGGTGGAGGGAGGTTTTCCAAAGTGACGCTACCATAAGGGAGGGAATTAGGGCAGCTGGAAATACTTGGCAGTCCTCTGTGACCTCTGCCTATTCCATAATGACTAGCTATTTCTCCTCCTTGCCCCTAGAGCACTTTCTTCTATGGCCATGGACCACAGTCTCCTGCAATGGCTGCCTTCATTCCTGTCTCCCTCTTTAGACAGAAAGCTCCCAAGCTGAGGACCTGTATTTGTTCATCTGTGCATCCTAAGCCCCTCAAAGGTAAAGACTAAGTGAGTAACTCTTTGGAATGTTGTAGAATCCCTGTGCCTGCTGCAGGTGACTGGCCTGCATGGGTAGTCACCTGGGTATGGGTAGTCACCTGGGTATGGCCTGGGTATAGAAATTGTGGATGACACCAAACTGCTGCTCAACAAAATCAGGATCAATAGATTGAAAGCATGGGCCGAAGAAAGCCAGATAGAATTTAATGCTTAAAAACATAAAACAATGGGCTTAAATTGCAAAATTCAGCTGGCATAAAGGTGATTTGATAGAAGACTAGAGCACATAAGCAATATGTAGGGTTTCTAGTTGTGTCCAAACTCAGTATGGGTCAGTCCTGTTATATGGCTAACAAAAAACAACAATCACAACAAAAGCAGGTAATATGATAAAAGGTTACATTAAGAGAAGTATGCCATCTAAAAACAAGGAAGGTGACAGCCCACTTCTACTGCTCACTGCATCCAAATCAAATCTTTCCAGGGATATAATGTCCAGCCCCATGCATTATGTCTCCTGAGACCCATGACCAAATGGAATACTTCCAAACAAAAGTAACCAGGAAAGTGGTTACATCTCAAAACCTTATCTTGTCTTTTCTTTAAATGGTGCTGAGTGTACTGGATAAACAGGTGGGAAAAAATGAACATACATAAAATGAACATACAAATACACAAAATTTAACTCAAAATGGATCAAACAACTAACACAAAACTGAAAACTATAAACTTCAAGGAAAAAACATTAAGAGAAAATTTTTTGCAATGTTGGAGCTGGTAAAGACTTCTTGGAGTGCCTGGGTGGTTGTTGGTTAAGCGTTTGCCTTCAGCTCAGGTCATGATCCCAGGGTCCTGGGATCAAGCCCCCAACCAGCTCCCTGCTTAGTGGGGAGTCTGTTTCCTCCCTCTCCCTCTGCCCCTCCTCTTCCTCATGCTCTCTCTCTCTCTCTCTCAAATAAATAAAAATCTTAAAAAAAAAAAAAAGATTTCTTAAAACATGAAAAACTGGGATGCCTGGGTGACTCAGTTGGTTAAGCAGCTGCCTTCGGCTCAGGTCATGATTCCAGCATCCTGGGATCTAGTCCCATATCCGGCTCCTTGCTCAGCAGGGAGCCTGCTTCTCCCTCTGCCTCTGCCTGCCATTCTGTCTGCCTGTGCTCGCTCTCTCCTTCTCTCTCTCTGATAAATAAATAAAATCTTTTAAAAAATTATTAAAAAAACGTGAAAAACTATAAAAGAAAAAATGATAAATAGACTTCATCAAAATAAAACCCCAAAATAAAATTTTTTTAAAAACCTTTTTTTTTTTTTTTAAATTCACCTGTAAGAAAATCAAAATGCAAGCCGCACACTGGGGGAAAATATGTACACCACATATATGGGACAGAGAACTTGCACACAAACATATAAATAACTCTTCAACTCAGTAATAAGAGGATAAAACAATAAGAAAATGTGCAAAAGATTCAAATAGACTCTTCACAAAAAATATATATGAATGAGAAGATGTTCAACATCATTAGGAAAATAAAATAAATCAAATAAAAAAATAAAAATAAAAATACTATAAACTTATCAAAATGACTAAAAGAGACTGACCATACCATGTATTGACAAGGATATGGAACAACTGGAACTCTTACACATGGCTGGTGGGGATGTGAAATGATAGAACTTCTTTGGAAAACAGCATTACATTTTCTTAAAACCTTAAACATATGCTTGCCATACAAACTAGTCATTCTACAACTATGTACTTAGCCAAGAAAATTGAAAACATATTCCCACAAAAAGACTTATACATTTGATAAGTCTTTATTTGTAATATTTTTTTAAAAAAGCAAAAAAAACCCAGGGAACAACACAACATCCATCATAACCAAATATATAAAAACTAATGGTATAGTCACAGTGTGGAATATTACTCAGCAATAAAAAGGAAAATAATGTGAATACATACAGCAACACATGAAAATTGCAAAATCATCATGCTAAATGAAAGAAGCACGGGGGCACCTGGGTGACTCAATGGTTTAAGGCCTCTGCCTTCGGCTCGGGTCATGATCCCAGGTTCCTGGGATCAAGCCCCACGTCGGGCTCTCTGCTTAATGAGGAACCTGCTTCCTCCTCTTTGCCTGCCTCTCTGCTTCCTTGTGATCTCTGTCTGTCAAAGAAATGAATAAAATCTTAAAAAAAAAAAAAAACAAGAAAGAAGCAAGGCAAATAAAGTATATGTGTCTGATACCATTTTTATGCAATTAAGTATGTATTTATATACACTGCAGAAACACAAACTCATCTAAAGTGTCAGTACTATTGGTGCTGATGGAAATGTTTACCATCCGGATTGCAGTGATGTATGCATATGTTAAACTGAATAACTAGTACACTTTAAATATGTGTACTTTCATGTATCTTAATTATATCTCTATGAAATTGGAGGAGACTCTTCTCTTGGAGGAACATAAAACAACATCAGGTATGGCTGGCACTAGTATTGAAAGTTCTAGGATTATTGAGCCAAGAGAATAGTAAAGCAATGCCTGGAAGGCCTGAGGGCTGCACTCAGTGTTCCAGTGCCCAGGGAGAAGAGGTGAGGATTCTGGAGAAGGGGTCACTTCTCGTATTGGAATAGACCATGTTGTCAATCTACTGTGTGGTCAGCATATGTGGGCAGAGAAATTCAAGGAATGATGCCCACAGGGATCCTGTTCCAGAAGGAACCCATGGGAATTTGTTTTCTGGACTTCGAAGGGTTCACATTTGTAACCACCAGACCTGAGTTTTCCCTGCCAATTTTGTGACTGGGGTGGGCTCTAAGTGGAGGAGAGTTGGCCAAACAAAATGTTAGAGTTGGACACACACTGTGGTAGGGCAAGGTGACCTTCCCCACACAGCACAGCCCCACATGGCTTCCCCTTCAGCTGAGCATCTGCCCCTGCAGCTCCCCCTTCCATGCCACTGCCTCCTGCTTGTCTACATCGGAGGAGTGGTTTCAAACATTAGAGCCATAATGTGATTGTCATTACCACTTCTAATTGATAAAAGGGCTGGTATTGGTTTAATAACTGACCATGGATATGATTACAAAGTTAGACACAAAACTATTCAAAGTCCTATAGGCACTAAAATCATAGCTTTTGGGGTGACTCTTTCTATTGGACAGAAATCATGTGCAACATTGATCTTCTACTGGGTAATACAGTTACAACTAATTTTAAAAGTATTCTTATGGGACACCTGGGTGGCTCAGTCGATTAAGCATCCACCTTCGGCTCAGGTCATGATCTTGGGGTCCTGAGATGGAGCCCCAAGTCAGCCTCCTTGCTCAGTGGAAAGTCTGACTCCCTCATCCTCTACCCTTAACCCTGCTCGTGCTCTCTCTCTAAAAATACATAAATAAATAAAATCTTTTTTTTTTAAAGTATTCTAGTTGGTGAATTAGTTGAAACATAAATGATTATGAACTTTACACACCTTCATTCTATCTTCAAAACATCCTATGGGATAGGAAATTGTATGATTCTTATTTTACACAGGAGGAAATTGAGACACTGAGAGATAAAGGAATAATTACTCAAACTCTGGGGATAAAGAAAAAAAAATCATTGACCTCACCTATCAATGTCAAAGAAAGAGCATGGTGCAACAAGCCTCCTCATGGTCACATAATTCTCTGCAGGGGTGTAATTTTGTTTGACCTACTATGTAATGTTCAGTACAAGTATTTACTTAGTGTTTGGTGTTTTACCTAAATGAGGGGGTTTGTTCTGTTATGAACTGGCTTTAGAACCTGGAACCCCCGAGATAAGGCACCTCTGTGTTTGTTTCAAGTGGACTGAGCTGTGGTCTGGGCTAGACACCACCTGGGTTACTTCAGTGCAGTAGTGAATGTGAATATCCTTTTTCTCAAAAGATTTGTTTATTTATCATTTGAGAGAGACAGAGTGGGAGGAGGGGCAAAGGGAGATTATCTCCCACAGACTGCCAGCTGAGCATGGGACCCGAGATCATGACCTGAGCTGAAGTCAAGAGTCAGAGGCTCAACCAATGGAGCCACACAGGTGCCTCATGAATTTGAATATTCTTAGGGGAAATTAGTCCAGGAGAGGAGGAGGGGTTATACCAAGTGAAGGAAACAGCCTGTGTGAAAGAGAGAATTCCAGGATGCTCCTGGCTCCTTCCAGGACCTATGGTTTCAATCCTACCCGCCCCCAGACCAGGGCAGGGGAGCATGGGGTTCCGCTACCTGAGGCTGGAGCAGTAGCTAGGGCAGATCAGGAGGGGACTCGATGGCAAGCCAACTGTCTGCCCAGCGCGCCTGGAGGACCTTCTTGAGGAGGAGCACAGTTAGGGCCGGCTTGTCAAGTTTCTTACACACTTCTCAGTAACTGCAAGTTATTACTGAAGATATTACAAGGTATTAAAAATGGACTTAATGAGAAATAATATAATATAATAATAATATAATTCGTTTTAAAAATGCCTTTTGATATGGACATTGAGGAGGGTATGTGCTATGGTGAGTGCTGTGAAGTGTGTAAACCTGGAGATTCAGAGACCTGTACCCCTGGGGCTAATAATACATTATATGTTTATTAAAAAAACTTAAAAAATTTTAAAAATGCCTTTTGAAGTTGTAAATGGAATCAGTCTGTCAGCTCCCACACTAAAGACTGGAAGAGATGGGACGGGATAACAGCCGGCTAGCGGTAAGAGAGAGGGCCAGAGGTGGGTCCCAGGAGCTTGTGAATCAAGTCCTCATTGCACCCAATCCATTAAATCTTCACTGCTAACATGAAAGTACTTGACTTTCTAAAATTGATAACAGTCCATTAGAGGCAATAGCAATTAGTATTTTTAAGATGATGTATCCAGAAGACAGGTGGTGCTGATAGGAGGGTGGTTAACCCATCTGTTGAATTAATTGCCACTTTCCTCATCATCTGGGCTTTGAGCAGAGTGTTAGACAAATGGGAGAAACATTGCTGGTGAAAGCAAAAGTATTAGAACCAACCTGAATTTATAGGTGAACTGTTAAATAAATTATGTATGGAACTCTCTGTAACGTGTATTTCAAAATGAGAGGTTCCTTGCTGCCATGGGAAGATGTATGTGGTTCTCAGTGCCATGCACACTGGAAGAATCAAGAAAATAATTATTAAATGAATGGATACATTGTGAGCAAAAGTAAGAAATACATACAACAGAATTCCATTTATTGTTTTAAAGGGGGATAGAGGAGTTCAAAGACATTTATTTTTTCATAGCTGTATAAACACGGACTATCTGGAAGAATAGATACCAAACTACTATAGTGGTAAATTCTGAGAAAGAGCTTGGAAACACAGAGAGGGGATTTTCCAGTTCAGAAAAATGGTATCAGGTTCTAGAAGGTAAGTGTTCTTTCTAGAAGGTATGTGAAATGACAAAAGCGAGGTGGAAAACTTCACATCGCATACAATCACACTTTCCTAAGATGTCTATCATGTACATTCACTAAAAAAATAGAAGTATATACAAAAAGCTAAGTGCAGTCATCTTTAGACGGTGAGTCATGACCGACAGTTATTTTCCTTGATGCTCTTTTGTATTTTCTAAAATGTCTACAATAAAGGTTTATTATTTTTGCTGTTTTCATCACATATAGACTTATGCTTTTTATTTATTTTAAAGGATTTTATTTATTTATTAGAGAGAAATCATGCACATGTGTGCAAGTGGCAGGTGGGGGGAGATAGGGGCAGAGAGCGAGAGAGAGAAGCAGACTCCCCTAGGCTTGGAGATATTTTAATGTAGATATTAGATCACCTTTCCAATTTCTTCTCTCTTTAATGGTCTCTTTAAATTTCCTACTTCTTCTGCTGACCCTGGGCATTTGAAAATCATGTGTTTTCTCTTTCGAATTTATTATTACAAAGTTGTACATGATATTCACTTCAACTTTTAAAGAGCCTACTGTGTTTGCAGAAACAGTACATTTTTACCATTCCTAAGGTTATTTATTGTGTCTTCTGTGATTTTTTCTTCTTGATTAAACTTGTCAAATGTTTTCTATTTTATTTGTTTTCTTCCTCCTCTAGAATAAAAAAACAGAAACAAACTACTCATATGGGTTCTATTCTTTCAATTTCTTGGTTTCTACTTTTATAATTATTATGTACTTACTTTGGGGGATTACTTTGATGTTCTTTTCTTAGCTTCATCACTCTTACATAATTCACAGCACTCACCATAGCAAATACCCACCTCAATGACCACCCTCCAGCCACCTATCCCTCTCACCCACCTCCCCTCCAGGTACCCTCAGTTTGTTTCCTCAGATTAAGAGGCTTTTATGGTTTGTCTCCCTCTCTGGTATCTTCTTGTTTCATTTTTTCCTCCCTTCCCCTATGATCCTCTCTTGTTTCTCAAATTCCTCGTATCAGTGAGATTATATGATAAGTGTCTTTTTTCTGATTGACTAATTTCACTTAACATAATAGCCTCTAGCTCCATCCATGTTGCTCCAAATGGCAAGATTTCAGGTTTTTATGGCTGCATAATATGCCATTGTGTATATATACTACATCTTCTTTATCCATTTATCTTTTGATGGAAATCTAGGCTCTTTCTATAGTCTGGCTATTGTGAATATTGCTGCTGAAAACATTGGGTGTAAACATGTGCCCATTCAGATCACTACATTTGTATCTTCAGTGCAATTGCTGGGTTGTAGGGTAGTTCTATTTTCAACTTTTTGAGGAACCTCCATACTGTTTTCCAGAATGGCTGCACCAGCTTGCATTCCCATCAACAGTGTAGGAGGGCTCCCCTTTCTCTGCATCCTCGCCAACACCTGTCATTTCCTGACTTGTTAATTTTAGTTTTTCTGACTTGTGTGAGATGGTATCTCACTGTTGCTTTGATTTGTATTTCCCTGATGCTGAGTGATGCTGAGCACTTTTTCATGTATCTTTGGCCATTTAGATGTCTTCTTCGCAGAAATGTCCATTACATTTTCTGTCCATTTCCTGATTGGATTATTTGTTCTTTGGGTGTTGAGCTTGATAAGTTCTTTTAGAGTTTGGATAATAACCCTTTATCTGATATGTCATTTGCAAATATCTTCTCCCATTCTGTCAGTTGTTTTTGGGTTTTGTTAACTGTTTCCTTTGCTGTGTAAAAGCATTTTATGTTGTCCCAATTGTTCATTTTTGTCCTTGCTTCCCTTGCATTTGGCAATGCTTCTAGGAAGAAGTTGCTACGGCTGAGGTCAAACAGGTTGCTGTCTGTATTATCCTCAAGGATTTTGATGGATTCCTGTCTCACATTGAGGCCTTCATCCATTTTGAGTCTATTTTGTGTGTGATGCATGTTGCTGTCTAATTTTCCCAGCACCATTTGTGGGAGAGGCTGTCTTTTTTCCATCGGACATTCTTTCCTGCTTTGTTGAAGATCAGATGATCATAGAATTGAGGGTCCATTTTTGGGCTCTCTATTCTGTTCCACTCATCTATGTGTCTTGTTTTGTGCCAGTACCATAATGTCTTGATGATTACAATATAATAGAGCTTGAAGTCTGGAATTTTGATGCTGCCAGCTTTGGTTTTCTTTTTCAATATTCCTCTGGCTACTTGGGATCTTTTCTGGTTCCACAAAAATTTTAGGATTATTTGTTCCATTTCTTTGAAAAAAGTTGATGGTGTTTTGATAGGGATTTCATTAAATGTGTATATTGCTCTGGTAAGATAGACATTTTCACAATATTTGTTCTTCCAATCCAGGAGCATGGAACGTTTTTCCATTTCTTCATGTCTCCCTCAATTTCTCTCATGAGTATTTTATAGTTTTCTGAGTACAGTTTCTTTGCCTCTTTGGTTAGATTTATTCCTAGATATCTTATGGTTTTGGGTGCAGTTGTAAATGGGATGGAACCCTTAATTTCTCTTTCTTCTCTCTTGCTGTTGGTGTATAGAAATATCACTGATTTCTATACATTGATTTTATATCCTGACACTTTACTGAATTGCTGTATGAGTTCTAGCAGTTTGGGAGTGGAATCTTTTGGGTTTTCCACATAAAGTATCATATCACCCGCAAAGAGTGAGAATTTGACTTCTTCTTTGCTAATTCAGATGCCTTTTATTTCTTTTTGTTGTCTGATTGCTGAGGCTAGGACTTCTAGTACTATGTTGAATAGCAGTGGTGATAGTGGACAGCCCTGCTCTGTTCCTGACAGTAGGGGAAAGTGTTCAATTTCTCCCCATTGAGAATGATATTCACTGTGTGTTTTTCATAGACGGCTTTAATGATATTGAGGTATGTACCTTCTATCCCTACACTATGAAGAGTTTTGATCAAGAAAGGATGCTGTACTTTGTTGAATGCCTTTCAGCATCCATTGAGAGTATTATATAGTTCTTGTTCTTTCTTTTATTAATGTATTCCATCACATTGATTGATTTGCAGATATTGAACCAAGCTTGCAGCCCAGGAACAAATCCCACTTTGTTATGGTAGATAATCTTTTTAATGTACTGTTGAATCCTATTGGCTAGTATTTTGGTGAGAATTTTTGCACCCATGTTCATTAGGCATATTGGTCTGTCATTTTCCTTTTTTATGGGGTCTTTGCCTGGTTTCGGTTTTCAATTAGCAATAATCGCGCCTCAGATAAACCTCATTGGCTACGATACTGCCACTGCGCAAAGCTGAAAAGCTCTTTGCCTGTTTTGGGAGCAAGGTCATGCTGGCCTCATAAAATAAGCTTGGAAGTTTCCTTCCATTTCTATTTTTTGGGACAGTTTCAGGAGAATAGGTATTAATTCTTCTTTAAATGTTGGTAGAATTCCCCTAGGAAACCGTATGGCCCTGGGCTCTTTTTTGTTGGGAGATTTTTGATGACTTCTTCAACTTCCTTACTGGTTATGGGTCTGTTAAGGTGTTCTATTTCTTACTGGTTCAGTTTTTGTAGTTTATACATCTCTAGAAATGCATCTATTTCTTCCAGATTGTCAAATTTGCTGGTGTACAGTTGCTCATGATGTGTTTTTATAATTGTTTGTATTTCGTTGGTAGTGGTTGTGATCTCTCCTCTTTCATTCATGATTTTATTAATTTGAGTCTTTTCTCTTTTCTTTTTGATAAGTCTGGGAGGGGTTTATGAATCTTATTAATTCTTTTAATGAAACAGCTCCTAGATTTGTTGATCTGTTTTACTGTTCTTTTGGTTTCTATTTCATTGATTTCTGCTCTGATCTTTATTATTTATCTTCTTCTCCTGGATTTAGGCTTTCTTTGCTATTCTTTCTCCAGCTCCTTTTCATTTTCATTTATTTCCATGAATTTTAAATTCTTCTCTAATTTGTCTGGTTGATCTATTCATTCTTTAGTAGGATGCTCTTTAGCCTCCATGTATTTGAGTTCTTTCCCATTTTCCTCTTGTGGTTGTGTTCTAGTTTCAAATAATTGTTGTCTGAAAATATGCAGGGAATGATTCCAATCTTTTGGTACCAGTTGAGACCCGATTTGTGACCTGGGATGTGATCTATTCTTGAGAGTGTTCCATGTGCATTAGAGAAGAATGTGTATTCTGTTGCTTTGGTTTAGAATGTTCTGAATATATCTGTGATGTCCATGTGGTCCAGTGTGTCATTTAACACCTTTATTTTCTTGTTGATATTTGCTTAGATGATCTGTCCATTTCAGTGAGGGGGTGTTAAAATCCCCTACTATTATTGTATATTGTTGATGTGTTTCTTTGATTGGGTTATTAATTGGTTTGCACACTTGGCTGCTCCCATGTTAGGGTCATAGATATTTAAAATTGTTAGATCTTCTTATTGGACAGACCCTTTGAGTATGATATAGTGTCCTTCCTCATCACTTAGTATAGTTTTTGGCTTAAAATCTAATTTATATGGTATAAGGATTGCCACCCCAGCTTTCTTCTGATGTCCATTAGCATGGTAAATGGTTTTCTACCCCCTCACTTTCAATCTGGAGTCTTTGGGTCTAAAATGAGTTTCTTGCAGACAGCATGTTGATGGGTATTGTTTTTTTAATCCATTGTGATACCCTATGTCTTTTGATTGGGACATTTAGCCCATTTACATTCAGGGTAACTTAATGTTAAAAGATATAAATGTTGTGCCATTGTATCACCTGGAAGGTGACTGTTACTGTGTTACTGTGTTTTGTCTCTGTTCCTTTCTGGTCTATGTTACTTTTAGCCTCTCTCTTTGCTTAGAAGACCACATTCAATATTTCCTGTAGAGCTGGTTTGGTGTTTGCAAATTCTATTAGTTTCCATTTGTCCTGGAAGCTGTTTATTTCTCTATTTTCAATGACAACCTAGCTGGATATAGTATTCTTGGCTGCATATTATTCTCATTTAGTGCTCTGAATATATCATGCTACTCCTTTCTTGCCTGCCAGGTCTCTGTGGATAGGTTTGCTGCCACTCTAATATTTCTAGCATTGTAAGTTATAGACTTCTTGTCCCAAGTTGCTTTCAGCATTTTCTCTTTGTCTCTGAGACTTGTAAGTTTTACTATTAGATGACAGGGTGTGTACCTATTTTTATTGATTTTGAAGGGAGTTCTATGTGCCTCCTGGATTTTGATGACTGTTTCCTTCCCTAAGGGAAGGTCTCCACTATAATATGCTCCAATATACCTCCTACCCCTCTCTCTCTCTATTATTTTAATATTGTTTAATCTTATAGTATCACTTATCTCTCAAATTCTCTCCTCATGATCCAGTAGTTGTCTCTCTTTTTCTCAGCTTCTTTATACTCCATCATTTGGACTTCCATATCACTAATTCTCTCTTCTGCCTCATTTATCCTAGCAGTAAGAGCCTCCATTTTTTATTGCACCTAATTAATAGCTTTTTGAAATTTCAAACTGGTTAAATTTCAGTTCTTTTACTTCTCCAGAAAGGGATTCTCTAGTATCTTCCATGTTTTTTTCAAGCCCAGCTAGTATATTTATAATTGTCATTCTGAACTCTAGTTCCAACATCATACTAATGTCCATATTGATTAGGTCCCTGGCAGTTGGTACTGCCTCTTTTTCTCTTTTTGAGGTTAGTTTTTCCATTTTGTCATTTTGTCCAGATAAGAATAGATGAATGAGAGAGCAAAATGCTAAAAGGGTAACAACAACACCAGAAAAATATACACTAAACAAATCAGAAGAGACCCAAAACCAGGTGAAAAGAAAGGAAAACAAATATATATGATCAGACTGGTAAATATAACAGAGCCACACCCTTGATTCTGGGTGTATTTTGGTTTGTTAGAACAAACTGCCTCCCAAAATTTCAAAAAAAGAAACACACACACACACACACACACACACACACACACACACACACATAAGGGTAAATATGTGAAGGGATGGAATGTGACTGTAAAGTTGAAAATTTTAAACGATTTTTTAAAAAGAATTGGTAAGATAAAAAGTTGGTTGAAAAAAGAAAGAAAAAAAAAAAAAAAAAAAAGGAGAGAATGTGATCAGGCAGGAGACTAGAACAAAGCCATACACTAGATTTAGGGTATATTTTGGTCTGTTAGAAGAAACTGTATCTTAAAATTTTAAAGAAAGAAATTATATATATATATATATATATATATATATATATATATATATGTATATATGCATATATATGCACCTTATATAATAAGGTTATATACAATAAAGAGATAGAATATGAGTGTAAAAATTAAAATTAAAAAATATTTTTGAGGGGGTGCCTGGATGACTCAGTGGGTTAAAGCCTCTGCCTTTGGCTCAGGTCATGATCCCAGGGTCCTGGGATCAAGCCCTCTCTCTTTCTGCCTGCCTCTCTGCCTACTTGTGATCTCTGTCTGTCAAATAAATACATAAACCTCTTTTTAAAAATTTTTGGAAAAGTATTGATAAGATAAGGTGTTGGTTCTCCAAAGTGGCTGCACCAACTTGCATTCCCACCAACAGTGTAACAGGGTTCCCCTTTCTACACATGTCTCCAACACACATTGTTTCCTGTCTTGCTAATTTTGGCCATTCTAACTGGTGTAAGGTGATATCTCAATGTGGTTTTAATTTGAATCTCCCTGACGGCTCGTGATGATGAACATTTTTTCATGTGTCTGATAGCCATTTGTATGTCTTCATTGGAGAAGTGTCTGTTCATATCTTCTGCCCATTTTTTGATATGATTGTCTGTTTTGTGTGTGTTGAGTTTGAGGAGTTCTTTATAGATCCTGGATATCAACCTTTTGTCTGTACTGTCATTTGCAAATATCTTCTTCCATTCGTGGGTTGCCTCTTTGTTTTCTTGACTGTTTCCTTTGCTGTGCAGAAGCTTTTGATCTTGATGAAGTCCCAAAAGTTCATTTCCGCTTTTGTTTCCTTTGCCTTTGGAGACATATCTTGAAAGAAGTTGCTGTGGCTGATGTCGAAGAGGTTACGGACTATATTCTCCTCTAGGATTCTGATGGATTCCTGTCTCATGTTGAGGTCTTTTATCCATTTCGAGTTTATCTTTGTGTACAGTGTAAGAGGGTGTAAGTATTCTTCTACATATAGCTGTCCAATTTTCCCAGCACCATTTATTGAAGAGACTGTCTTTTTTCCATTGTATATTTTTTCCTGCTTTGTCGAAGATTATTTGACCATAGAGTTGAGGGTCCATATCTGGGCTCTCTACTCGGCTGGTCTATGTATCTGTTTTTATGCCAGTACCAGTGTGGAGATTCCTTAAGAAATTAAAAACAGAGCTTCCCTATGACCCAGCAATTGCACTACTGGGTATTTATCCCAGAGATACAGATGTAGTGAAAAGAAGGGCCATCTGTACCCCAGTGTTTATAGCAGCAATGGCCATAGTCACCAAACTGTGGAAAGAACCAAGATGCCCTTCAATGGACGAATGGATAAGGAAGGTGTGGTCCATACATGCTATGGAGTATTATGCCTCCATCAGAAAGGATGAATACCCAACTTTTGTATCAACATGGATGAGACTGGAAGAGATTATGCTTAGTGAAATAAGTCAAGCAGAGAGAGTCAATTATCATATTGTTTCACTTATTTGCAGAGCATAACAAATAACATAGAGGACATGGGGAGATGGAGAGGAGAAGGGAGTTGAGGGAAATTGGAGGGGGAGATGAATCATGAGAGACTATGGACTCTGAAAAACAACCTGAGGGTTTTGAAGGGGTGGGGGGTGGGAGGTTGGGGGAGCCAGATGATGGGTATTATGGAGGGTTCGCATTGCATGGAGCACTGGGTGGTGCAAAAACAATGAAGTCTGTTATGCTGAAAAGAAATTTTTTAAAAAAGATAAAATGTTGGTTAAAATAGGAAGAAGGAAAAATTCAAAAAAGAATAGAAGAAGAAAAAAAAAGAAATTTTTAAAAGTTTGACTCTGAAAGACTAAAGAATCATAGGGGGGGAAAGCCACGAATCTATGTCCTGTATTCCCCTAGTGCTGGTATTTGGAGTTCTCATTGATTAATTAATTTGGTCTTGGCTGTATGTTCTTGCTGATCTTCTGGGGGAGGGGCCTGTTGCAATGAATGTCAAATGTCTTTACCTGAGGCAAAATTGCACCACCCTTGCCAGAGGCCAGGCTAAGTAATCTGCTTGGGTTCCCTCTAGCGAGCTTTTGTTCTCTGAACACTTTACATAGAGCTCTGGAAGACCAGAGTGAAAATGGTGGCTTCCCAGTCTCTGGCTGGAGGAGCTGAGAGCTCAGTGCCACGCTCCTCAGTTCGCCCTCAGAGTAAAGCAGTCAATCCCTCCCGTCTCCCTGTTCTCCAACTGCACTCCAAGGTCACCCAGCCTGTGACCAAGCATTTTTATTTCTGGTGCACGACCCTGTTTGGAGTCTCCAAACCCAGCTGATTCATGAAGCACACTCCCATGCTGCTCTTCCCAGAGGAGGAAGGTGGATCTGCCGCTTGTGGGGGTCCCTGCTCAAAGAGCAGTGGTCCAACTGTGCCTCAGATCACAGTTTAAGGTAACCCCAAGCTGAGAACCCCTCCTTTGCTCCATATTTGCAGCCAAATTCCCTGCTCTGATACCTGGGAGGGAGCTCTACCACACTCAGACACCCCTGGTCTTTATGTGACCCTGGAGGACCTAAGACCACATTGTCCCCACAAAGACCCCACCCCCGACTTAGCCTCTGGAGCAATGTCTTTCAGTGGAACAGACTTCTAAAAGTTCTGATTTTTGTGCTCGGCTGCTCTCTCACTTGCCAGGAGCTGGCCCTTCCCCCCCGGTCTATCTTCTTGAAGGTTGCCTTCAATTCACTTCTCCACATGTCCTACCTTCCAGAAAGTGGTTGCTTTTCTGTTCCTAGAATTGCTGCTTTTCTTCTCTTCAGTCTCCTGTTGAGTTTGTAGGTGTTCAGAATGGTTTGGTAGCTGAATTCCTGCAACTCAATGAAATTTAGGTCTGCTACTCCTCCGCCATCTTGCCCCACTTTTTTTTTTTCCCCTATAATGTAAGCATTTTGGAATGGTTATTTCTATTGCAATCAAGTGAAAAGTTTTGGGGAAGGGGTCAATTTAGTGTTTTCTTTTTTGCTATCATTTGTTGATGATTAAATTTGCCTGTAGAGATTTTCTTTTTGCAATGAGGTGAAATTTGTTTTTAGGCCTAACATATGCTCATTTTTTGGAGAATGTTCCATGTTTATTTAGAAAGAATGCATCTTCTTTGAGGTTGGGTACTGAATTCTTTCAAGTTTCATTACTGTGTTATTAAAATCCTTTAAAGCAGGCACCTGGGTGGCTCAGTGGGTTAAAGCCTCTTCCTTTGGCTCAGGTCATGATCCCAGAGTCCTGGGATCGAGCCCCACATCGGGCTCTCTGCTCGGCAGGGATCCTGCTTCCCTTCCTCTCTCTGCCTGCCTCTCTGCCTCCTCCTCATCTTGTCAAATAAATAAATAAAATCTTTAAATAAAATTCCTTTAAAGCACTGCTTATTATCTGCTTATGGATTGCTGAGAGATATGTGTTAGCCTCTGTGTCAGCCAGCTATTGCTGCAGAACAAGCCCCTTAAAACTCAAGGGCATAAACAGCTATCATCTAGGATCATTCATGTGTCCCTAGTAGAGGGGATTCAGCAGACCTATGATAGGTTTGGCTTAGTGCCTCTGTCCTAGTCTGTGTTGGCCAGGGTTGCTCTGGGGGCTCTGCAGCTAACTACAGGTCTATGTGCCAACTGAGGGAGGTGGGGAATACTGTGGTTGTTGAGGTGATTTTGCTCTTCATTATAGGCTGTGGGTTACCTGGAAGAACTCTGCTTCACAATGCCTTTGCTAAGCTCTTGTTAGTCCAAGAATTATGACATTCACAGGTGTAATTAAGTTAATGATCTTAATGTGAGATCATCCTAGATTTAGGGTGATCCCTAAATCCAATGACTGAATGTTCTTGTTAGAGACAGCAAAGGAGAAGATGCAGAGAAGTGCACAGGAGAAGATGATGGGGAAATGGGGCAAAGATTGGAGAGTGATGCTTATAAATCAAGGAATTCCAAGAATTGTTGCTAGTCACCCAAAGCTAGGAGAGAGACATGGAACAGATTCTCCCTCGGAGACTCCAGAAGGAACCAACCTTGATTCAAGCCTCCAGAACTGTGAAAGAATAAATGTATGTTCTTTTAAACCACTCAGTTTGTGGTAATTTATTTCAGCAGCCACAAAAAAGCTAATACAATCTGCTCCCACACATGCCCCTACTCTTGCAGATACAGAGCAATACGCTTTAGAAACTTCCCTGAGATGTAAGCTTTATATTCCCCATCCACACTGTATTGGGATCTGGTTCCTAGGAGATAGGCAGTGATTGGAAGAAGGCATTAAGAGAGCTCCTGGGTGTTAATATTTATTTATAGTTTAATATTTATTAAATCTGGGGCCTGGTTGGATGATTGTGCTCACATGATGGAAATTCCTCAATTTCTGTGCTTATAATATGTGCAGTTTTCTGTAAGTAACACTTCAATACAATTTTTTTAACTTTGTAAAAAATTGTTTTTACAAAGTTAAAAAAATAATAATAAAAGCTGCTAAAAAGGCTCTCTGGTTTAAAAGTATACACAGAGGGATGCCTCAGTGGCTCAGGTGGCTAAGCATCTGCCTTCAGCTCAGGTCATGATCCCAGGGTCCTGGGATCAAGCCCCACTTCTGGGTCCCTCCTTGGCTGGGAGCCAGCTTCTCCCTTTCCCTGTGTCTCTCCCTGCACACCGCTTGTGCTCACTTTTGTACACATATTCTCTCTCTGTCTGAAATAAGTAAACAAAATCTTTTTTTAAAAAGTATATTTGGAGTTGGAATTTGATTGCCTGAGCTGGCCATTTTCTTCTCCTAAGTCCCTGGTACTGCCATAAATAGCCAAAATGTTCCACATTCCTTTTAATTAATATAATTTCCATAGCAATTAAGAGAAGTTACTATCTAGTCTTCTAGGACTGCCTAGTCATGAGTCTTTTGGAAATCAGGGTCTGAGGCAAGGATTAAAGTACTAACACTTTATCTGGGAAGGAAAAGCCCAGGAGAGTGAATAAGAGGGAAAAGGGGAAGCAAAAGAAGGGAATGCAGTGAGGTGCTATAAGGCAAGAGGCCTTGTCAGTGCACTAGGAGCCACAAAGAAATGTAGCAGGTTTGGCAAATTATTGTATTTTATTTTGTATTGTTTTTAATTTTATTTTTCAGTGTTCCAAGATTCATTGTTTATGAACTGCACCCAGTGCTCCATGTAATACGTGCCCTTCTTAATACCCACCACCAGACTCATCTATCCCCCACCCCCCTCCCCTCTAAAACCCCGTTTGTTTCTCAGAGTCCACAGTCTCTCATGCTTCATCTCCCCCTCTGATTTCCCCCAATCCACTTTTCCTTTCCTTCTCCTAATATCCTCTATATTATTCCTTATTCTCTATAACTAAGTGAAACCATATGATAATTGATTATCTCTGCTTGTCTTATTTCACTCAGCATCATCTCCTCCAGTCCTGTCCATGTTGATACAAAAGTTGGGTTTTATCCTTTCTGATGGAGGCATAATATTCCTTTGTATATATGGACCATATCTCCTTTATCTGTTCCTCCATTGAAGGGCATCTTGGCTCTTTCCACAGTTCAGCAACTGTGGCCACTGCTGCGTGAACATTGGGGTACAGATGGCCCCTCTTTTCATTACATCTATATCTTTGGGGTAAATACCAAGTAGTGCAATTGCTAGGTCATAGGGTAGCTTTTTAAAAAATTTTTTGAAGAACTTCCACACTGTTTTCCAAAGTGGCTGCACCAGCTTGCATTACCACCACTGGGAATGGTGGGAATGCAAGCCCACATTTCCCCTTTCTCCACAACTTCTCCAACACTTGTTGCTGCTTGCCTTATCCATTTTTGCCATTCTGATTGGTGTAGGGTGGAATCTCAATGTGGTTTTGATTTGAATTTCTCTTATGGCTAATGATGATGAACACTTCTTCATGTGTCTGCTAACCATCTGTATGTCTTATTTGGAGAAGAGTCTGCTCATGTCTTCTGTCCATTTTTTTGACATGATTATCTGTTTTGTGTGTTGAGTTTGAGGAGTTCTTTATAGATCTTGGATATGAGCCCTTTGTCTGTAGTGTCATTTATGAATATCTTCTCCCATTCCATGGGTTGACTCTTTTTTTTTTTTTTGTCTGTTTCCTTTGCTGCATAGAAGCTTTTTATCTTGATGAAGTCCCAAAAGTTCATTTTCACTTTTGTTTCCTTTGCCTTTGGAGACATGTCTTGAAACAAGTTGCTGTGGCCTGTGTTGAAGGGGTTACTGCCTAGGTTCTCCTCTAGGATTTTGATATATCATAACTGTTATATGCCACAGTTAAGCAACCTGGAAGAAACAGATGCATACCTGGAAACTTACAAAATTCCAAGACTGAAACAGGAAGAAATTAACAACCTTAACAGACCAATATCTGGTAATGATATTAAAGCAGTGATCAAAAACCTCCTCAAAACAAGAGCCCAGAACCTGATGGATTCCCTGGGGAATTCTACCAAACACTCAAACACTCAAAGAAGAAATAATACCTGTTCTTCTGAAACTGTTTCAAAAAATAGAAACAGAAGGAAAACTTCCAGACTCCGAATCCCCAAACCAGGCAAAGACCCCATCAAAAAGGATAATTTCAAACCAATATCCCTGATGAATATAGATGCCAAAATTCTCAAAAAGCTCCTAGCTGTTGGGATCCAACAGTACATTAAAAAGATTATCCATCAAGATCAGGTGGGATTTATCCCTGGAATGCAAGGATGGTTCAACATTCACAAATCAATCAATGTGATAGAAAAAATCAATAAGAGAAGAGAGAAGAACCAAATGGTCCTCTCAATTGATGCAGTAAAGCATTTGGCAAAATACAGCATCCATTCCTGATTAAAACTCTTCAAAGCGGAGAGGGAGGAGTCAAGATGGCAGAGAAGTAGCAGGCTGAGATTACTTCAGCTAGCAGGAGATCAGCTAGATAGCTTATATAAAGATTGCAAACACCTGCAAATCCATCGGCAGATTGAAGAGAAGAAGAACAGCAATTCTAGAAACAGAAAAATAACCACTTTCTGAAAGGTAGGACTGACGGAGAAGTGAATCCAAAGCAACGGGAAGATAGACCCCGGGGGGAGGGGCCGGCTCTGGCAAGCGGCGGAGCAACGAGAGCAAAATCGGGACTTTTAAAAGTTTGTTCCGCTGAGGGACATTGCTCCAGAGGCTAAACAAGGGCGAAGCCCACGCGGGGTCAGCGTGGCCTCAGGTCCCGCAGGGACACAGAAGGATCGGGGGTGTCTAAGTGTCGCAGAGCTTGCAGGTATTGGAATGGGAAAGCCGGCTATAGAGACAGAGCTGACAGTAAGCTCACAGCTCGGGGTTACCTTGAACCGGTCGCAGGCTCGGTGAGCTCGGAGCGCGGCCGGAGGTCAGGCAGACGGGAGTTACTGGGCGCTGTTCTCTGAGGGCACACTGAGGAGTGGGGCCCTGGGCTCTCGGCTCCTCTGGGCCGGAGACCAGGAGGCCACCATTTGTATTCCCGTCCTCCAGAACCCTATGGAAAGTGCTCAGGGAACAAAAGCTCCTGAAAGCAAACCCGAGCCAATTACTCACCCTGGCTCCGGGTAAGGGCGGTGCAATTCCGCCTGGGGCAAAGACACTTGAGAATCACTACACCAGGGCCCTCCCCCAGAAGATTAACAAGAAATCCAGCCAAGACCAAGTTCACCTACCAAGGAGTGCAGTTTCAATACCAAGGAGAGCAGCAGAATTCCAGAGGAGGAGAAAGCAAAGCACGGAACTCATGGTTTTCTCCCTGTGATTTTTTAGTCTTGCAGTTAAAGTAATTTTTTTCTTTTTCATTTTTTTCTCTTCTTTTGCTAAATTTTTTTTAACTTTTACCCTTTTGCTTTTTAACATTTTAACTAGTTTATCTAATATATATATATTTTTCTTTTTTTACTTTTTTAAATTCATTTTCTTTTTTAATTCTTTTCATTTGTTTTCCTTTCTTTCTTTTTGAACCTCTTTTTATCCCCTTTCTCCCCCCTCACGATTTGAGATCTCTTCTGATTTATTTAAAGCATATTTTCCTGGGGTTGTCGCCACCCTTTTAGTATTTTACTTGCTCCTTCATGTACTCTTATCTGGACAAAATGACAAGGCGGAAAAATTCACCACAAAAAAAGAACAAGAGGCAGCACCAAAGGCTAGGGACCTAATCAATACAGACATTGGTAATATGTCAGATCTAGAGTTCAGAATGACAATTCTCAAGGTTCTAGCCAGGCTCGAAAAAGGCATGGAAGATATTAGAGAAACCCTCTCGGGAGATATAAAAGTCCTTTCTGGAGAAATAAAAGAACTAAAATCTAACCAAGTTGAAATCAAAAAAGCTATTAATGAGGTGCAATCAAAAATGGAGGCTCTCACTACTAGGATAAATGAGGCAGAAGAAAGAATTAGTGATATAGAAGACCAAATGACAGAGAATAAAGAAGCTGAGCAAAAGAGGGACAAACAGCTACTGGACCACGAGGAGAGAATTCGAGAGATGACACCATAAGATGAAGCAACATTAGAATAATTGGGATTCCAGAAGAAGAAAGAGAGAGGGGAGCAGAAGGTATACTGGAGAGAATTATTGGGGAGAATTTCCCGAATATGGCAAAGGGAACAGGCATCAAAATTCAGGAGGTTCAGATAATGCCCCTCAAAATCAATAAGAATAGGCCCACAGCCCATCACCTAATAGTAAAATTTACAAGTCTCAGTGACAAAGAGAAAATCCTGAAAGCAGACCGGGGAAAGAAGTCTGTAACATACAATGGTAAAAATATTAGATTGGCAGCTGACTTATCCACAGAGACCTGGCAGGCCAGAAAGAGCTGGCATGATATTTTCAGAGCACTAAACGAGAAAAACATGCAGCCAAGAATACTATATCCAGCTAGGTTATCATTGAAAATAGAAGGAGAGATTAAAAGCTTCCAGGACAAACAAAAACCGAAAGAATTTGCAAACACCAAACCAGCTCTACAGGAAATATTGAAAGGGGTCCTCTAAGCAAAGAGAGAGCCTACAAGTGGTAGATCAGAAAGGAACAGAGACCATATACAGTAACAGTCACCTTACAGGCAATACAATGGCCCTAAATTCATATCTCTCAATAGTTACCCTGAATGTTAATGGGCTAAATGCCCCAATCAAAAGACACAGGGTGCAGAATGGATAAAAAAACAAAACCCATCTATATGTTGCCTCCAAGAAACTCATTTTAAGCCCGAAGACACCTCCAGATTTAAAGTGAGGGGGTGGAAAAGAATTTACCATGCTAATGGACATCAGAAGAAAGCAGGAGTGGCAATCCTTATATCAGATCAATTAGATTTTAAGCCAAAGACTATAATAAGAGATGAGGAAGGACACTATATCATACTCAAAGGGTCTGTCCAACAAGAAGATCTAACAGTTTTTAATATCTATGCCCCCAACGTGGGAGCAGCCAACTATATAAACCAATTAATAACAAAATAAAAGAAACACATCAACAATAATACTATAAGAGTAGGGGACTTTAACACTCCCCTCACTGAAATGGACAGATCATCCAAGCAAAAGAACAACGGGGAAATAAAGGCCTTAAACGACACACTGGACAAGATGGACATCACAGATATATTCAGAACATTTCATCCCAAAGTAACAGAATACACATTCTTCTCTAGTGCACATGGAACATTCTCCAGAATAAGTAACATCCTCGGTCCTAAATCAGGACTCAACCTGTATGAAAAGATTGGGATCATTCCCTGCATATTTTCAGACCACAATGCTCTGAAGCCAGAACTCAACCACAAGAGGAAGTTTGGAAAGAACCCAAATACATGGAGACTAAACAGCATCCTTCTAAAGAATGAATGGGTCAACCGGGAAATTAAAGAAGAATTGAAAAAAATCATGGAAACAAATGATAATGAAAATACAACGGTTAAAAATCTGTGGGACACAACAAAGGCAGTCCTGAGAGGAAAATATATAGCAGTACAAGCCTTTCTCAAGAAACAAGAAAGGTCTCAGGTACACAACCTAACCCTACACCTAAAGGAGCTGGAGAAAGAACAAGAAAGAAACCCTAAGCCAAGCAGGAGAAGAGAAATCATAAAGATCAGAGCAGAAATTAATGAAATAGAAACCAAAAAAACAATAGAGCATATCAACGAAACTAGGAGCTGGTTCTTTGACAGAATTAATAAAATTGATAAGCCCCTGGCCAGACTTATCAAAAAGAAAAGAGAAAGGACCCAAATAAATAAAATCATGAATGAAAGAGGAGAGATCACAACTAACACCAAAGAAATACAAACTATTATAAGAACATACTATGAGCAACTCTACGGCAATAAATTTGACAATCTGGAAGAAATGGATGCATTCCTAGAAACATATAAACTACCACAACTGAACCAGGAAGAAATAGAAAGCCTGAACAGACCCATAACCAGTAAGGAGATTTAAACAGTCATTAAAAATCTCCAAACAAACAAAAGCCCAGGGCCAGACGGCTTCCCGGGGGAATTCTACCAAACATTTAAAGAAGAACTAATTCCTATTCTCCTAAAACTGTTCCAAAAAATAGAAATGGAAGGAAATCTTCCAAACTTGTTTTCTGAGGCCAACATCACCTTGATCCCAAAACCAGACAAGGATCCCATTAAAAAAGAGAGCTATAGACCAATATCCTCGATGAACACAGATGCGAAAATTCTTACCAAAATACTAACCAATAGGATTCAACAGTACATTAAAAAGATTATTCACCACGACCAAGTGGGATTTATTCCAGGGCTGCAAGGTTGGTTCAACATCCGCAAACCAGTCAATGTGATACAACACATCAATAAAAGAAAGAACAAGAACCATATGATACTCTTAAAAGATGCTGAAAAGGCATTTGACAAAGTACAGCATCCCTTCCTGATCAAAACTCTTCAAAGTGTAGGGATAGAGGGCACATACCTCAATATCATCAAAGCCATCTATGAAAAACCCTCCACAAATATCATTCTCAATGGAGAAAAACTGAAAGCTTTTCCGCTAAGGTCAGGAACACGGCAGGGATGTCCATTATCACCACTGCTATTCAACATAGTACTAGAGGTCCTAGCCTCAGCAATCAGACAACAAAAGGAAATTAAAGGCATCCAAATCGGCAAAGAAGAAGTCAAATTATCACTCTTCGCAGATGATGTGATACTATATGTGGAAAACCCAAAAGACTCCACTCCAAAACTGCTAGAACTTATACAGGAATTCAGTAAAGTGTCAGGATATAAAATCAATGCACAGAAATCAGTTGCATTTCTCTACATCAACAACAAGACAGAAGAAAGAGAAATTAAGGAGTCAATCCCATTTTCAATTGCACCTAAAACCATAAGATACCTAGGAATAAACCTAACCAAAGAGACACAGAATCTATACTCAGAAAACTATAAAGTACTCATGAAAGAAATTGAGGAAGACACAAAAAAATGGAAAAATGTTCCATGCTCCTGGATTGGAAGAATAAATATTGTGAAAATGTCTATGCTACCTAAAGCAATCTACACATTTAATGCAATTCCTATCAAAGTACCATCAATGTTTTTCAAAGAAATGGAACAAATAATTCTAAAATTTATATGGAACCAGAAAAGACCTCGAATAGCCAAAGGGATATTGTAAAAGAAAGCCAACGTTGGTGGCATCACAATTCCAGACTTCAAGCTCTATTACAAAGCTGTCATCATCAAGACAGCATGGTACTGGCACAAAAACAGACACATAGATCAATGGAACAGAATAGAGCCCAGAAATAGACCCTCAACTCTATGGTCAACTAATCTTCGACAAAGCAGGAAAGAATGTCCAATGGAAAAAAGACAGCCTCTTCAATAAATGGTGCTGGGAAAATTGGAAAGCCACAATCAGAAAAATGAAATTGGACCATTTCCTTACACCACACACGAAAATAGACTCAAAATGGATGAAGGACCTCAATGTGCGAAAGGAATCCATCAAAATCCTTGAGGAGAACACAGGCAGCAACCTCTTCGACCTCGGCCGCAGCAACATCTTCCTAGGAATAACGCAAAAGGCAAGGAAAGCAAGGGCAAAAATGAACTATTGGGATTTCATCAAGTTCAAAAGTTTTTGCACAGCAAAGGAAACAGTTAACAAAATCAAAAAACAACTGGCAGAATGGGAGAAGATATTTGCAAACGACATATCAGATAAAGGACTAGTGTCCAAAATCTATAAAGAACTTAGCAAACTCAACACCCAAAGAACAAATAATCCAATCAAGAAATGGGCAGAGGACATGAACAGACATTTCTGCAAAGAAGACATCCAGATGGCCAACAGACACATGAAAAAGTGCTCCATATCACTGGGCATCAGGGAAATACAAATCAAAACCACAATGAGATATCACCTCACACCAGTCAGAATGGCTAAAATCAACAAGTCAGGAAATGACAGATGCTGGTGAGGATGTGGAGAAAGGGGAACCCTCCTACACTGTTGGTGGGGATGCAAGCTGGTGCAGCCACTGTGGAAAACAGCATGAAGTTTCCTCAAAAAGTTGAAAATAGAGCTACCCTACCTCCCAGCAATTGCACTACTGGGTATTTACCATAAGTATACAAATGTAGGGATCTGAAGGGGCACGTCCACCCAACTGTTTATAGCAGCAATGTCCACAATAGCCAAACTATGGAAAGAACCTAGATGTCCATCAACAGATGAATGGATCAAGAAGATGTGGTATATATACACAATGGAATACTATGCAGCCATCAAAAGAAATGAAATCTTGCCATTTGCAACAACATGGATGGAACTAGAGCGTATCATGCTTAGTGAAATAAGTCAAGCAGAGAAAGACAACTATCATATGATCTCCCTGATATGAGGAAGTGGTGATGCAACATGAGGGCTTAAGTGGGTAGAAGAAGAATCAATGAAACAAGATGGAATTGGGAGGGAGACAAACCAAAAGTGACTCTTAATCTCACAAAACAAACTGAGGGTTGCTGGGGGGAGGGGGGTTGGGAGAAGGGGGGTGGGGTTATGGACATTGGGGAGGGTATGTGCTTTGGTGAGTGCTGTGAAGTGTGTAAACCTGGCGATTCACAGACCTGTACCCCTGGGGATAAAAATATATGTTTATAAAATAATAAAAATATATAAAAAATAAAAATAAAAACTCTTCAAAGTGTAGGGATAGAGGGAACATTCTTCAACTTCAAAATATCTATTTATGAAAAGCCCACAGCAGGGGCACCTGGGTGGCCCAGTGGGTTAAGCCTCTGCCTTCGGCTCAGGTCATGATCCCAGGGTCCTGGGATCGAGCCCCACATCGGGCTTTCTGCTCTGCAAGGAGCCTGCTTCCTCCTCTCTCTCTGCCTGCCTCTCTGCCTACTTGTGATCTCTGTCAGATAAATAAAGAAAAAAATCTTTAAAAAAAAAAAGAAAGAAAGAAAGAAAGAAAAGCCCACAGCAAATATCATTCTCAATGGGGAAAAGCTGACAGCCTTCCCTTTGAGATCAGAAACACCACAAGGAGGCCCAATCTCATCACTCTTGTTCAACATAGTACTAGAAGTACTAGCAATTGCAGACAACAAAAATAAATAAAAGGTATTCATATTGGCAAAGAAGTCAAACTCTCTCTCTTCACAGATGATATGATACTTTATATGGAAAAGCCAAAAGACTCCACTCCCAAACTACTAGAACTCATACAACAATGTAATGTGGCAGGATACAAAATCAGTGCACAGAAATCAGTTGCTTTCTTTTACACTAACAATGAAAATATAGAAAGGGAAATTAAAGAATTGATTCCATTTACTATAGCACCAAGAACCATAAAATACTTTGGAATAAACCTAACCAAAGAGGTAATGGGTCTGTACTCTGGGAACTACAGAACACTCATGAAAGAAATTGAAGAAGACACAAAAAGATGTAATTTTTTATTTTTAAAAATATTTTATTTATTTATTTATTTATTTGACACACAGAGAGAGAGAGCACACAAGAAGGAGGAGCATCAGAGGGAGAGGGAGAAGTAGGCTCCCCACTGAAGAGGGAGCCTGATGCTCGGCTCCATCCCAGGGCCCTGGGATCATGACCCGAGCCAAAGACAGATGCTTAACCAACTGAGCCACCCAGGCAACCCCGGAGATGACAAATTTTAACACCACTTCAAATCTTCATGGTCCCAATTCCTATGCCAGCCACCTCTGAAGCAAGTTCTACACAGTTCCCAACCAATTTCACACAAGAGAGGCCTGAGAGTGTCTCTCATGCCCCAGGGCTGCTCTCATGCCAGGCTGGGAATATTTGGGGAGAGCACATTTAGCACTCATGCATGTACAACCTGGGAGAACCGAGGAGTCAACATCTATGGGGGTAATGGCTGCTAATGAATAGATGCTCCCCTTCCATACCCCAGAAAGGTCATTCTGAGATGCCTTCCACAAAGCTCCTTAGACCATCCCACAGCATTGAGCACCAGTCAGTGGTCATAGTGATACTAACTTAAAGCATCTTTGTATTGACTTTCCCTCCCGTTTCACTCCCCTTGTCACTTGCTTCTGTTCCTTGGGATCACTTCCCAACTTAATTATCATCATACCTGCTTTGCCTCTCAGTCTGCATTAGGGGGAACCAACAAGACAAAAATCACTTATCAGGTTGTTTGCCCCTCATGCATGATAGGTCACAAACAGGGTCACACCTTGATGTGAACCACAACAGAGAAAGGAGAATTAATTTGCCTGGATTCCCTTTGCCTCCCATCTTTCCCTATTCCAAACCTACCCCACAAGAAGATAACGCCCAGTCCTTCTGCATTCAATCATCCAGCTCCTTGCCCACCATCCAGGAAATATGATCCCATGTTTCATGGTATGGGTTGAAAGGGTGACCTCCTGGGGTGGGGGCTGATTGGTACAGAGAGAGGAGGGAATCGATCAAAGCAAAGCAATAGACACCCAATTTGAGTGTCCTGTACAAGGGAGGGAACAGTAGTTGAGAAACAAGAGAATGTGGATCAGGGACTAGGGACACAGGAGGGCTAGAATCCTGGCTTAGAATGAGGCCACTCTGAAAGGCATAGAGAAGTCAGGTTCAAAGCTGGGGATCCAAGGCAGGGGAATGTGCAGAAGTGAAGCCAAGGGAGGACAAACTGTGTTAGGAGGAGAGCCAGAAGAGTGAGTGTTCTGTTATAGAAGCCAAAGGAGAGAAGGGAGGAGTAGGTGAAGTGCTGTGAGGAGCACAATGCATACCGAGGAAAAATCTGTCTTGTCCGACAATTAGGAAGTCACCCGTGAACCCCATGAAGAACTGCATCAGCAGAAATGTGGGCATGTAAGCCAGACTTCAGTGGGGGAGGTGAAGGAGATGGGTCTCCATGGATGCTCTTAGAGGAGGAGACTGAGGATGCTGGCAGGAAGGAGAAGGGACTGAAGCGGGGGAGAGGGCAAGGGAGCTAACAATTCCTAGTATAACACTGAGCAACAGGCCAGTGTCATCCACATTATGTCCCCACTGACTGTATGCCCAGTCCTGGAAGGAAGAACCATCCTGAATGAGAGAAGGGAAAACGGAGGCTCAGAAAAGTGGCCAGACCAACGTCACAGGCTGGTAAGGGACAAGCCTGGAATTTGCACTCAGGACTGCCTACCTCCATGAGTTAGCCTCTCCATCATCTGCTAGAGAGTGAAGCAAAGCTCTGGGAAGGACATTTCAAGTGGAAGGGAATGGATTTGGTTGTAGTCAGAGAAGGATCCAGAGGAGAGGAAGGGCTGGCAGTCAGGAATGGAGAGAGGCAGTCCCCGGAGGCAGCGATGGTGGCAGGTGGTGGAAGAATGCCACCCATACATAATCCATCATGAGACTCAACAAATATCAAAATCATGGATACATCTTCGTTTCTGTCTTGGCCTTCTCTATGTTCAGATCTCTAAGTTGATAGATAGCCTTCTGTCTTTCTTGCCCAGAAATTATTCATGTAGCTCACTAAAAAGTGTGGGGCCTGGAGAAGTGGAATAGGGGTGTGAGCTGCCTATGAGTCACAGGCCTCAGGTCCAAAATACTTCTCTCTGGGGATGAAAACATGCTTATGTAAGGAAAAAGAAATATGAACATTGCTGTGGGGATGGCAAAATATTGTAAAAAAAAAGTATCTTTCCTTTGTTTATAATTTTTTTTTTACTATTTATGTTGACATAATTCTAGGTTATTAGGAAGTAAAATCCATTTTAAATGACAGATTATTTTTTATTTTTGACAGATATTTTAAATGACATATTTTTAAAATAACGTATTTGTTTCCTGCCAATTGGCAAAAAAATTAGATGTTAATCATATGTAATATTGGCAAGGGTGCAGGGACAGCAGCTTTTTGGAGGACAGTTGGGTTGTGCCTTTATAACTCGAACACCTATGTGCACTTGGAACTTCCAGGTCCAAGTGTGAGAGAAGTGCTCACACACCTGCACAAAGAGGGTAAATGCCCATCCGTGGGGACACAATACATCAGTAAGCTGGAATTCCAGTCAACCATGAAGATGAAGAACATGTATGTTAGGAAGTTCTCCAAAAACATTGCTAACTGGGAAAAAAAAAAAAAAACCGAGTTGAAAACAGTACTATAATACAGTATGACCTTATGTATTTAAATATCAAAACCAAATTATTTGTGTCTATATAACTACAGTAATGTTGAAGGAGAGGAATGAGATTGGAGGATAATAGAATCAAGGTGGAATTTCATTTTTATTAGTTTTGCTCTTTTGCAATGAGAATATACACATGTATCATTTGGGCGTTTAATTTTTTCGCTAGAATGAGAACTGCAGGCATGGTAATGACTGCATGAGACAGCATCTCCACTCCTTTCCTGGAGAATGTCACATAAAACTCCATTTTAAGCCAAACTAGACTCCTACTGTTCTTACTCCCAATTCAGCAGTTTTTTTTTTTTTAAATTTTTTATTTTTTATAAACATATATTTTTATCCCCAGGGGTACAGGTCTGTGAATCACCAGGTTTACACACTTCACAGCACTCACCAAATCACATACCCTCCCCAATGTCCATAATCCCACCCCCTTCTCCCAAACCCCCTCCCCCCGGCAACCCTCAGTTTGTTTTGTGAGATTAAGAGTCACTTATGGTTTGTCTCCCTCCCAATCCCATCTTGTTTCATTTATTCTTCTACCCACTTAAGCCTCCATGTTGCATCACCATTTCCTCATATCAGGGAGATCATATGATAGTTGTCTTTCTCTGCTTGACTTATTTCGCTAAGCATGATACGCTCTAGTTCCATCCATGTTGTTGCAAATGGCAAGATTTCATTTCTTTTGATGGCTGCATAGTATTCCATTGTGTATATATACCACATCTTCTTGATCCATTCATCTGTTGATGGACATCTGGGTTCTTTCCATAGTTTGGCTATTGTGGACATTGCTGCTATAAACATTCGGGTGCATGTGTCCCTTTGGATCACTACATTTGTATCTTTAGGGTAAATACCCAATAGTGCAATTGCTGGGTCATAGGGCAGTTCTATTTTCAACATTTTGAGGAACCTCCATGCTGTTTTCCAGAGTGGCTGCACCAGCTTGCATTCCCACCAACAGTGTAGGAGGGTTCCCCTTTCTCCGCATCCTCGCCAGCATCTGTCATTTCCTGACTTGTTGATTTTAGCCATTCTGACTGGTGTGAGGTGATATCTCATTGTGGTTTTGATTTGTATTTCCCTGATGCCGAGTGATATGGAGCACTTTTTCATGTGTCTGCTGGCCATCTGGATGTCTTCTTTGCAGAAATGTCTGTTCATGTCTTCTGCCCATTTCTTGATTGGATTATTTGTTCTTTGGGTGTTGAGTTTGCTAAGTTCTTTATAGATTCTGGACACTAGTCCTTTATCTGATATGTCGTTTGCAAATATCTTCTCCCATTCTGCCAGTTGTCTTTTGATTTTGTTAACTGTTTCCTTTGCTGTGCAAAAGCTTTTGATCTTGATGAAATCCCAGTAGTTCATTTTTTCCCTTGCTTCCCTTGCCTTTTGCGTTGTTCCTAGGAAGATGTTGCTGCGGCAGAGGTCGAAGAGGTTGCTGCCCGTGTTCTCCTCAAGGATTTTGATGGATTCCTTTCGTACATTGAGGTCCTTCATCCATTTTGAGTCTATTTTTGTGTGTGGTGTAAGGAAATGGTCCAATTTCATTTTTCTGCATGTGGCTGTCCAATTTTCCCAGCACCATTTATTGAAAAGGCTGTCTTTTTTCCATTGGACATTCTTTCCTGCTTTGTCGAAGATTAGTTGACCATAGAGATGAGGGTCTATTTCTGGGCTCTCTATTCTGTTCCATTGATCTATGTGTCTGTTTTTGTGCCAGTACCATGCTGTCTTGATGATGACAGCTTTGTAATAGAGCTTGAAGTCCGGAATTGTGATGCCACCAACGTTGGCTTTCTTTTTCAATATCCCTTTGGCTATTCGAGGTCTTTTCTGGTTCCATATAAATTTTAGCATTATTTGTTCCATTTCTTTGAAAAAGATGGATGGTACTTTGATAGGAATTGCATTAAATGTGTAGATTGCTTTAGGTAGCAGAGACATTTTCACAATATTTATTCTTCCAATCCAGGAGCATGGAACATTTTTCCATTTTTTTGTGTCTTCCTCAATTTCTTTCATGAGTACTTTATAGTTTTCTGAGTATAGATTCTGTGTCTCTTTGGTTAGGTTTATTCCTAGGTATCTTATGGTTTTAGGTGCAATTGAAAATGGGATTGACTCCTTAATTTCTCTTTCTTCTGTCTTGTTGTTGATGTAGAGAAATGCAACTGATTTCTGTGCATTGATTTTATATCCTGACACTTTACTGAATTCCTGTATAAGTTCTAGCAGTTTTGGAGTGGAGTCTTTTGGGTTTTCCACATATAGTATCACATCATCTGCGAAGAGTGATAATTTGACTTCTTCTTTGCCGATTTGGATGCCTTTAATTTCCTTTTGTTGTCTGATTGCTGAGGCTAGGACCTCTAGTACGATGTTGAATAGCAGTGGTGATAATGGACATCCCTGCCGTGTTCCTGACCTTAGCGGAAAAGCTTTCAGTTTTTCTCCATTGAGAATGATATTTGCGGTGGGTTTTTCATAGATGGCTTTGATGATATTGAGGTATGTGCCCTCTATCCCTACACTTTGAAGAGTTTTGATCAGGAAGGGATGTTGTACTTTGTCAAATGCTTTTTCAGCATCTATTGAGAGTATCATATGGTTCTTGTTCTTACTTTTATTGATGTGTTGTATCACATTGACTGATTTGCGGATGTTGAACCAACCTTGCAGCCCTGGAATAAATCCCACTTGGTCGTGGTGAATAATCTTTTTAATGTACTGTTGAATCCTATTGGCTAGTATTTTGTTGAGTATTTTCGCATCTGTGTTCATCAAGGATATCGGTCTATAGCTCTCTTTTTTGGTGGGATCCTTGTCTGGTTTTGGGATCAAGGTGATGCTGGCCTCATAAAATGAGTTTGGAAGTTTTCCTTCCATTTCTATTTTTTGGAACAGTTTCAGGAGAATAGGAATTAGTTCTTCTTTCAATGTTTGGTAGAATTCCCCCGGGAAGCCGTCTGGCCCTGGGCTTTTGTTTGTTTGGAGATTTTTAATGACTGTTTCAATCTCCTTACTGGTTATGGGTCTGTTCAGGCTTTCTATTTCTTCCTGGTTCAGTTGTGGTAGTTTATATGTTTCTAGGAATGCATCCATTTCTTCCAGATTGTCAAATTTATTGCCGTAGAGTTGCTCATAGTATGTTCTTATAATAGTTTGTATTTCTTTGGTGTTAGTTGTGATCTCTCCTCTTTCATTCATGATTTTATTTATTTGGGTCCTTTCTCTTTTCTTTTTGATAAGTCGGGCCAGGGGTTTATCAATTTTATTAATTCTTTCAAAGAACCAGCTCCTAGTTTCGTTGATTTGTTCTATTGTTTTTTTGGTTTCTATTTCATTGATTTCTGCTCTGATCTTTATGATTTCTCTTCTCCTGCTGGGCTTAGGATTTCTTTCTTGTTCTTTCTCCAGCTCCTTTAGGTGTAGGGTTAGGTTGTGTACCTGAGACCTTTCTTGTTTCTTGAGAAAGGCTTGTACCGCTATATATTTTCCTCTCAGGACTGCCTTTGTTGTGTCCCACAGATTTTTAACCGTTGTATTTTCATTATCATTTGTTTCCATGATTTTTTTCAATTCTTCTTTAATTTCCCGGTTGACCCATTCATTCTTTAGAAGGATACTGTTTAGTCTCCATGTATTTGGGTTCTTTCCAAACTTCCTTTTGTGGTTGAGTTCTAGCTTTAGAGCATTGTGGTCTGAAAATATGCAGGGAATGATCCCAATCTTTTGATACCGGTTGAGTCCTGATTTAGGACCGAGGATGTGATCTATTCTGGAGAATGTTCCATGTGCACTAGAGAAGAATGTGTATTCTGTTGCTTTGGGATGAAATATTCTGAATATATCTGTGATGTCCATCTGGTCCAGTGTGTCGTTTAAGGCCTTTATATCCTTGCTGATCTTTTGCTTGGATGACCTGTCCATTTCAGTGAGGGGAGTGTTAAAGTCCCCTACTATCATTGTATTATTGTTGATGTGTTTCTTTGATTTTGTTATTAATTGGTTTATATAGTTGGCTGCTCCCACATTGGGGGCATAGATATTTAAAATTGTTAAATCTTCTTGTTGGACAGACCCTTTGAGTATGATATAGTGTCCTTCCTCATCTCTTATTATAGTCTTTGGCTTAAAATCTAATTGATCTGATATAAGGATTGCCACTCCTGCTTTCTTCTGATGTCCATTAGCATGGTAAATTCTTTTCCACCCCCTCACTTTAAATCTGGAGGTGTCTTCGGGCTTAAAATGTGTTTCTTGGAGGCAACATATAGATGGGTTTTGTTTTTTTATCCATTCTGATACCCTGTGTCTTTTGACAGGGGCATTTAGCCCATTCACATTCAGGGTAACTATTGAGAGATATGAATTTAGTGCCATTGTATTGCCTGTAAGGTGACTGTTACTGTATATGGTCTCTGTTCCTTTCTGATCTACCACTTGTAGGCTCTCTCTTTGCTTAGAGGACCCCTTTCAAGATTTCCTGTAGAGCTGGTTTGGTATTTGCAAATTCTTTCAGTTGTTGTTTGTCCTGGAAGCTTTTAATCTCTCCTTCTATTTTCAATGATAGCCTAGCTGGATATAGTATTCTTGGCTGCATGTTTTTCTCGTTTAGTGCTCTGAAAATATCATGCCAGCTCTTTCTGGCCTGCCAGGTCTCTGTGGATAAGTCAGCTGCCAATCTAATATTTTTACCATTGTATGTTACAGACTTCTTTTCCCGGGCTGCTTTCAGGATTTTCTCTTTGTCATTGAGACTTGTAAATTTTACTATTAGGTGACGGGGTGTGGGCCTATTCTTATTGATTTTGAGGGGCATTCTCTGAACCTCCTGAATTTTGATGCTCATTCCCTTTGCCATATTGGGGAAATTCTCCCCAATAATTCTCTCCAGTATACCTTCTGCTCCCCTCTCACTTTCTTCTTCTTCTGGAATCCCAATTATTCTAATATTGTTTCGTCTTATGGTGTCACTTATCTCTCGAATTCTCCCCTCGTGGTCCAGTAGCTGTTTGTCCCTCTTTTGATCAGCTTCTTTATTCTCTGTCATTTGGTCTTCTATATCACTAATTCTTTCTTCTGCCTCATTTATCCTAGCAGTGAGAGCCTCCATTTTTGATTGCACCTCATTAATAGCTTTTTTGATTTCAACTTGGTTAGATTTTAGTTCTTTTATTTCTCCAGAAAGGGCTTTTATATCTCTCGAGAGGGTTTCTCTAATATCTTCCATGCCTTTTTCGAGCCCGGCTAGAACCTTGAGAATTGTCATTCTGAACTCTAGATCTGACATATTACCGATGTCTGTATTGATTAGGTCCCTAGCCTTCGGTACTGCCTCTTGTTCTTTTTTTTGTGTTGAATTTTTACGTCTTGTCATTTTGTCCAGATAAGAGTAAATGAAGGGGCAAGTAAAATACTAAAAGGGTGGCAACAACCCCAGGAAAATATGCTTTAACCAAATTAGAAGAGATCCAAAATCGTGAGTGGGGAGAAAGGGGATAAAAAGAGGTTCAAAAAGGAAGAGAGAAAAAAGAAAAAAAAAAAAGTAAAGAAAAGAAAAGAATTTTAAAAAAAGAAAACACCTAAGAAAAATGTAAAAAAAAAAATATATATATATATTAGATAAACTAGTAAAAAAACGTTAAAAAAGAAAAAGGTAACAGTTAAAAAAAAAAAAAAATTTACCCGAAGGCGAGAAAAAAAAAAAAATGAAAAAGAAAAAATTAAATTAACTGCAAGACTAAAAAAAATCACAGGAAAAAAGCCATGAGTTCCGTGCTTGGCTTTCTCCTCCTCTGGAATTCTGCTGCTCTCCTTGGTATTGAAACCGCACTCCTTGGTAGGTGAACTTGGTCTCGGCTGGATTTCTTGTTGATCTTCTGGGGGAGGGGCCTGTTGTAGTGATTCTCAAGTGTCTTTGCCCCAGGCGGAATTACACCGCCCTTACCCGGGGCCAGGGTGAGTAATCCGCTCGGGTTTGCTTTCAGGAGCTTTTGTTCCCTGAGCGCTTTCCGTAGAGTTCCAGAGGACGGGAATACAAATGGCGGCCTCCTGGTCTCCGGCCCAGAGGAGCCGAGAGCCCAGGGCCCCACTCCTCAGTGCGCCCTCAGAGAACAGCGCCCAGTTACTCCCGTCTGCCTGACCTCCGGCCGCGCTCCGAGCTCACCGAGCCTGCGACCGGTTCAAGGTAACACGGAGCTGCGAGCTTACTGTCGGCTCTGTCTCTGTAGCCGGCTTTCCCGTTCCAATACCCGCAAGCTCTGCGACACTCAGACACCCCCGATCCTTCTGTGACCCTGCGGGACCTGAGGCCACGCTGACCCCGCGTGGGCTTCGCCCCGGTTTAGCCTCTGGAGCGATGTCCCTCAGCGGAACAGACTTTTAAAAGTCCTGATTTTGTGCGCGGTTGCTCCGCCGCTTGCCGGGAGCCGGCCCCTCCCCCCGGGGTCTATCTTCCCGTCGCTTTGGATTCACTTCTCCGCCGGTCCTACCTTTCAGAAAGTGGTTGATTTTCTGTTTCCAGAATTGCTGTTCTTCTTCTCTTCGATCTGCCGATGGATTTTCAGGTGTTTGCAATCTTTAGATAAGCTATCTAGCTGATCTCCGGCTAGCTGAAGCAGTCTCAGCTTGCTACTTCTCCGCCATCTTGACTCGAATCCAATTCAGCAGTTTTTAGTAAATGAATGCTCCTCAGTTTGTTGTCTGCCTTTAGTCTATACCAAAGCCCTGAAACAGTGATTGCTTTGCAATAATTCTTCTTTTGTCCAGTTTTATAGCTGTTTTTTTTTTTTAGTTAATGTTTTCAGTTTTTATGGAGTTTATATTGTTTCCTGGGGCTTCCAGAACACGTACCAAAAACTGAGTGACTTAAAACAAATTTATTTTTTCACAGTTAAGGAGGCCAGAATCAGAAATCAAGGTGTTGGCAAGCCCATGCTCTGTCTGAAGTTTCTAAAGGAGAATCTGTTCCATGTCTTTCTTTTAGCCTCTGGCATCATTGGCAATCATTGGCTTATTTTTTTTTTTTCTCATAGATGGATCACTCCAGTCTCTGCCTCTGTGGTTACATGGGGTTCTTCTCGTGTGTTTTCACATCATCTTTCCTCTGTGTATGTCTGTCTCTGTATCTCTTCTCTTCTCATAAGGATACAAGGCATACTGGATCAGGGCCCACCTTAATGACCTCATCTTACCCTGATTACATCTGCAAAAACCCTATTTCCAGAGAAGGTCACATTCACAGGTACCTGACATTAGGACATCCATGTATCTTGAGGTGCATAATTCAATCTAAAACAGTTAAATATATCAGTCTTTTATCTTGTGTCTATGTATTGACATCTGCCTCAGAAAGGCTGATGCCTTCTTCATCCCTTTATGAATAAATGTATTTTTATAATGTAACTTTACATTTAAATTTCTGAGACATCTGAAATTGTTTTGGGGTAAGAAGAGATAAAGACTTTGTATTTTCCATTTTCTAAAATTGCTTACTAAATTACTCATTCCCTGCCATTGCTTTCAAGTGCCACCCATCTGACCCAGGAGGCAGAGAGGCTGAAGAACCAGATGCAGTGAGAGTCCAGCTGTAGCTCCTTGCCAACCTGGTTACTCAGCAGATTGGTGACAACCCGTGAGAGCCACTGGAGTGTCTCGTGTCCTGCATCAGCTTCTCCATTATAAAGGAACATGGTTGTCCCCTTCTGTCAGCCTTCCAAATCTTCTGGAAAATATCTCTGGTGGCCCACAGTAACTTATGTCTATGCAGAGAAAGGAATTCTTAGCTATATTGACATAATAGTGTTTGAATGGAAGAATTATGTGATCTAACTTGAATTTTTAAAGGCTCACATGGGTTGTTATTGCATAATCCAGGGGAGATATGCATGTGGGAGATCAGGGAGTACTAGGAAGTGGGCATATATTTAAAGAACAAGCAAAAGGACTTGCTTATGGATTGGATGTTGTATGTGAAGAAAAAAAGATCAGTCAAGGATGACTCCAAGATTTTTTGGCATAAGCAACCTGAAGAATGGGATTGCCATTAACAGAGGTGGAGAGACTCAGTGATCATCCAAATGTGAGATACTGGAGTTAAGAAATGGGTTTTGGGGGGCACCTGGGTGGCTCAGTTGGTTAAGCTTCTGACTCTTGGTTTAGATCATGATCTCAGGATTGTAGAATTGAGCCCTGTGTTGAGCCCTATGTTGAACCCAGCAATCAATGGGGAATCTGCTTGAGAGTCTCTCCTTTCCTCTCCCTCTGCCCCTCCCTCAATGTGCATGTTCTCTCTCTCTCTCTCTCAAGTAAATAAGTAATTTTTATTTTTTTTAAAGATTTTATTTATTTATTTGAGAGAGAGACAGTGAGAGAGAGCATGAGCGAGGAGAAGGTCAGAGAGTGAAGCAGACTCCCCATGGAGCTGGGAGCCTGATATGGGACTCGATCCCGGGACTCCGGGATCATGACCTGAGCCGAAGGCAGTCGTCCAACCAACTGAGCCACCTAGGCGTCCCAAAATAAGTAATTTTTAAAAAGAACTGGTTTCTGGTTACGTTAGATTTGAGGTGCTTACTAGACTTCAAGTGGAGGTGTTGTAACTTGGATAAGTCCAAGGATGGGTGGTCATTACCCATCAGGATGGGGTAAGTATGTTCCATGTGTGGGGAGAAGGGCACATAGGGATATTTGGGTAGCCTGAGTGGTGGATTATAGCAGAAAATGCTATAGCCATCAATACCCAGCCTCATTTTCTTTCTTTAATAAGAGAATCCTGAGTGTTAGTTGATGATTTCCAGCCTTCCTTCAGCTTTCTGAAATCATACAATTTAGTTTTAGCTAACACTGTCATGGTAGAAGTATGTTAAGGCACCTGAGGTGTACTTTTAAAAGGAATGGGTAGCAGACCCATTGGGCTTTTAAACTCTCTCAGATGCAGATGTTAAGGTCAGTACTAAAGCAGCCATCTTAGATCATGAGATGGATACCACATGTTGAAGACAATGAAAAGTTTTAAACATACCAAAAAACAGAAAGATAGTATAGTAAACCCCCATATAAACCCATCATTTGTATTTAACATTTATTAAAATATTGCCATATTTCCTTCATTTTTCCCCATATATTTTAAGTAAAATTACAACAACATGCTATTTCATTCCAAATTCTTTGGTATGCATCTTTAAAATGTAAGGTCATTTTTCTACATGATCAAAGCATCAGGATCACAATTAACAAAATTAGTAGCCATCCTTTAATATATTATCTTATACTTCTTATATATTTCTATTTCTCCAATTGCTCCCTAAATGACTTTCAAAGTAATCTGGTTGAATAAAGATGCTATGAAGTTCCATTGTATTTGTTGCTATGTTTTAAATCTCCTTTAATCTGGAATAACCTTACTCTCCTCTATTTTATTCTTTCATGATGGTGACCAATTGAAGAGACACAGTCAGATGTCTCATAGAATGACTCATCTCTTAATACTAAAAGTCAGTTTTAAATTGAGGTTAAAATTTGGGGCAAGGGCATTTCATAGATTTCCCTACGAACCTCACATTGTGTCACAACAGAAGGCACACAAAATCTGGTTATCCCATTATCAAAGATGCTAAAATTCTGCACAGCAAAGGAAACAGTCAAAAAAACAAAGAGGCAACCCACGGAATGGGATAAGATATTTGCAAATGACAGTACAGACAAAAGGTTGATATCCAGGATCTATAATGAACTCCTCAAACTCAACACACACGAAACAAGCAAGCATATCAAAAAATGGGCAGAAGATATGAACAGACACTTCTCCAATCAAGACATACAAATGGCTATCAGACACATGAAAAAATGTTCATCAACACTAGCCCTCAGGGAGATTCAAATTAAAACCACATTGAGATACCACCTTACACCAGTTAGAATGGCCAAAATTAATAAAACAGGAAACAACATGTGTTGGAGAGGATGTGGAGAAAGGGGAATCCTCTTCCACTGTTGGTGGGAATGCAAGTTGGTGCAGCCTCTTTGGAGAACAGTGTGGAGATTCCTCAAGAAATTAAAAATAGAACTTCCCTATGACCCTGCCATTGCATTCCTGGGTATTTACCCCAAAGATACAGATTTAGTGAAAAGAAGGGCCATCTCTACCCCAATGTTTATAGCAGCAATGGCCACGGTCGCCAAACTATGGAAAGAACCAAGATGCCCTTCAACGGACGAATGGATAAGGAAGATGTGGTCCATATACACTATGGAGTATTATGCCTCCATCAGAAAGAATGAATACCCAACTTTTGTAGCAACATGGACCGACTGGAAGAGATCATGCTGAGTGAAATCAATCAAGCAGAGAGAGTCCACTATCATATGGTTTCACTTATTTGTGGAGCATAACAAATAGCATGGAGGACAAGGGGTGTTAGAGAGGAGAAGGGAGTTGGGGTAAATTGGAAGGGGAGGTGAATCATGAGAGACTATGGACTTTGAAAAACAATCTGAGGGGTTTGATGTGGCGGGGGTGCTGGGAGGTTGGGGTACCAGGTGGTGGGTATTATGGAGGGCACGGGTTGCATGGAGCACTGGGTGTGGTGAAAAAATAATGAATACTGTTTTTCTGAAACTAAATAAATAAAATAAAATAAAATAAAATTTTAAATTGATTTCAAAATCACTTTTTAAAACAATCTAAAATGCCTAATAAAGATAAAAAGACATTGGAATATACTTCCATCAAATAATCTAATTCATGGATCTATGCTTTAAGGAAATAATGAACCCAAAGTTTTATGAAGATCTTAGGTCCACCCTCTTTTATGAAAAAAACTGGAAACACTATGAATGTTAAACAGTGGTAACTCTGGTTTATCCATTCCTTTATTTAATATTTATCTAACTCTTTCTATGGGCTAGACATTAGGTAGGGCCTGGGAAGTGAAGAAAAATACGGTATGGCTCCCACCTCGGGATCTGCTGGGGGGAACATGCAAGCACATACACATCTGCTTCACATAGTGAGGAAAACCACAATGGGGGGAGTTCCCATTTTAATGATTTTGGTGTATTTCCTCCATTGCCCTTCCAGCTCAGCAGATGAGGATGCACTCAAAAATGGATTTCCAATTCATGTGACATTAACGCCTGCTATAGCCACAGTGTGGTTTTATAAAAAGATAAGCAACATGATTTTTCAGGTAGCACATATTGATCATCTTGAGCCCTGAAACACTGAAGAGTTCCAAGATAGGAGAAATGACATTTGTTCAATAACAGAATTGTAACCTTCATGTTTTAATGGCCCTGGGAGAGAAGGGATGAGGGGGAAATGAGCATGATGTATTTGTAGATGTAAATCATATCAGGTTTAATGATTTTTTTCTGTCTCTGAGCCTAAAATCATGTCTCCAAGACAATTTACTCCATGGCAGTGGTGGGTCAGGTGTAGGGCACTGCCAGCACCAGGTTAGCAGCAGGGCAGGCACATGGGCACTGGTGTGTGGACAGACCCAGGTCCCACATCAGAGGACCTGAGCACCGTTGACCCTTCTCAACACAAAGGCTTACTGCCACAGTCTCAAAGTGAAGCTGATTGAGTTAGGGTCAGACACTTTTAATGTTCACCTGGTAACTACTCATCAAAGTATGTCTCTATAAAACAGTTTAAGAGTTTATGATTGAGGAAGAGCCTGGATGGGTCAGTTGGTTAAGCATCTGCCTTCGCTCAGGTCATGATCCCAAGATCCTGGGATCGAACCCTGCATCCAGCTCCTTGTTCAGTGGAGAACCTACTTCTGTCCTTCACCCCTGCATGTCCGCTCTCTCTCTCTCCCTCCCTCAAATACATAAATAATATCATTTTTAATAGAAAATAATTTATTCACATTATAAAATAAATGATGAAGTTTGAGGTCCTCCACTCAGTTTCCTTTTCTTTTTTTTTAAATTTATTTATTTTTTTAATTAATTTTTTATTTTTTATAAACATATATTTTTATCCCCAGGAGTACAGGTCTGTGAATCACCAGGTTTACACACTTCACAGCACTCACCAAAGCACATACCCTCCCCAATGTCCATAATCCCACCCCCTTCTCCCAAACCCCCTCCCCCCAGCAACCCTCAGTTTGTTTTGTGAGATTAAGAGTCACTTATGGTTTGTCTCCCTCCCAATCCCATCTTGTTTCATTTATTCTTCTCCTACCCACTATGTCTATACTACTTAAAGCAATCTACACATTTAATGCAATTCCTATCAAAGTACCATCCATCTTTTTCAAAGAAATGGAACAAATAATGCTAAAATTTATATGGAACCAGAAAAGACCTCAAATAGCCAAAGGGATATTGAAAAAGAAAGCCAACGTTGGTGGCATCACAATTCCGGACTTCAAGCTCTATTACAAAGCTGTCATCATCAAGACAGCATGGTACTGGCACAAAAACAGACACATAGATCAATGGAACAGAATAGAGAGCCCAGAAATAGACCCTCAACTCTATGGTCAACTAATCTTCGACAAAGCAGGAAAGAATGTCCAATGGAAAAAAGACAGCCTCTTCAATAAATGGTGCTGGGAAAATTGGACAGCCACATGCAGAAAAATGAAATTGGACCATTTCCTTACACCACACACAAAAATAGACTCAAAATGGATGAAGGACCTCAATGTGCGAAATAATATCATTTTTTAAAAAAGATTTTAGGATTGAATCAGACCTGGATGAGAATTTAGGATGTTCTTAGTCCATTCTTCTACCTTTCAATAGGACCATAACTACCTCAGATCATAAAGGTAAGAACTTATCTTATTTTTCTTTTTAAAAAAATCAGTAATAATGATAAACGCCCCAAGGAGCAATTTTTCCATTTCCAATACTAACTGGCTGCTGTTTACAGACATTGGCACTCCATTCCTTATGCTTCAGTTTCAACTTTGTTCCTTTAGTTCTTATCTCGGCTAAGACGAGGTGCCCAGGATCATTCCTTTGCCCACCTTCGTCTTCCACCTCATCCACCCAATACCCTTGCTCTACTTGGCTAACTTCTATTGCAAAATTCCCAAACCACATGCCACCATGGGTTAGCATATGGCTCGCCCAAGGGACAGTGAGAGGAAAATTTCTAGAAACTTATGCTGTGGGCAGTCTCCTCTCCCAACTTGAGTAGCTCAGGGGAGCTTTCTCCTCCTCTTTTGAGGAGGCAGTCCTGTCTCATCGAGACACTTTTTCCAGCCTACTTTAAAATTCTTATTAGCAATTCCAGAAAATGTAAACAACTTTGTAGTGACAAAAACAGATCTGTGGTTGCCTGCAGATGGGGATGAGAAGGAAAGGAGAAATGGGACACCAGGAAACTTGCAGGAGAGATGGAAATGTTCCTTATCTTGACTGTGATGATGGATTCAAGGTTGTATACATATGTCAAATGTGATCAAATTATACATGCTAAATATATGCGGTTTATTGCACATTAAGTATATCTCAGTAAAGTTGTTTAATAAATTCTTATTAGCTCCTAGTTCAACTTCTTTCAGACCCAGCCTAATTTCAGAAGCCTTGGTTTACTAATTTACAAAGCTAGATCCCTCGGTCAATACCATATCGCTCCAGTCACCAGGGCTAGAAACCAGTGTGGTAACATCTTCACACAAGCCTTTCTGTTTTAGTCAGTGTTAGTTCCCTATAATCATGCACTCAACTTCACTGTCAGTGGGGCTCAGAGAAATTAAGTCGATTGCAGCCTGTGCCTGCCATGCTTGCTATTCAGCTGTGTGTAGGCTGCTCTGTGACACTGGAGGGGCAGACCTTGCTTAATACAATGGACATTTCATAGATGAATATTCTGAAGAAGACATTCGTCTTTATGAATATGGACCACCACTTCCACCAATACCTCCTCAAGGCCATACTAAGACTTGTCCATTCTTAATGTTTGTTGCTTTGGGGGTGCATTTCCTCGCCCGCAGCATTCCAGCCAGTTTTTAAAGAGAAAGAGACCTAATTTGAGGGAGTAATGAAGAGAGATGGTGGGAACACTGAGCATCTCAGAACAACTCTAGAGCCTTCTATAGCAAAGACTCCAGTCACATTTAGCTCTGAGGCAAGGCACAATAGAGAAGATGAACTAACACATGTGTCAACATCTGAGCTGCCTTTTCCAAGAAAAAATATTTCTTCTTCCATTCACCTGGGGAAACAAGGCAGGACAGTTTTTAAAAGTCAGGTTCAGTTTAATTGAAGGTAACAAAATCTTGGCTCAAAAGGGCCCACAAAGAATTGGAATTTATTAACTACTATCACCTGGAAATCCAGTGGTGCATCTCCTCAGGCACAGATGGATTCATATACTGAAGGCTACTGTCTGACCTCTGTCCCTTTCTCTTGTCTTGTTCTCTGTGATGGCTGCCTTCTCCACGTGGAAGGCCACAGAGCTTGTCTTCTCTCTTGTGAAATTTTGTGATTCTCATTCATCTGGGGGGAAAGGAGAGACTTCAGCTGTGGTGGAAAGCCTAATGCCCTGCCTTTGCCTGTGCTATCTTGCTTTTGCAGCAGGAGGAAAGGCCATTGGACTCCCCTCCTCATTCACAGGAAAATAATGATGCCAACTTGTAATTTATTCAGAGCAGAGATAAACTTGACCTTCACAGAAGAAAATAGTTCTGAGAGGGGGACTGTATTGTTGAATGAAATGTCATCATTCTTGGCCTTGACCTGTAAGACTTAGATATGTAGTAATAGACATTCATAGAGGAAGGGGCACCTGTAATCACCTTTTATTATGTGCCTGAGGTTTATGTTCTCAAGAAGCCCACAATTTGAGATTCTTTCCCCTCTCCCTTATTCAGTGCTCTTCCACCTAAACGAAAGGAAATTTTAGCGGTATTGCTGTGATTCAAAAGTAAGTCCAGCTTGTGCTAAATCCTTGCTTTTACCATTGGGCCCCTCCCCTCCTTGGTTCCAGCTCTACCATATATTGGTTACATGATCCTGGGCAAGTATTTTAGTCCCTTCAAGCTTCTTCTCTTAAGGGCATACCAATAGATTGGACAATCCTCTTCAAATTGATCTATAGATTCAATACATGTTTGATCAAAATCCCTGAAGGGTTGTTTTTTTCTTGTGGAAATTGACAAGCTGATTCTAAAATTCATACATAAATGCAAAGACTCTAGAATAGCCAAAACATTTCTGAAGAAATGAGGCTTTGGTGGGTGATTTTTGTTCTTCTAAGATTCTCTACCTACCCTAATGTTTCTCAGGCTTTCTCAAAAGTGTCTATATATGGATTTATCTTTATCCTAAATTGATTTTAGTACTATGACTCCAAGGACTTAAACCTTTCTTCAGTTCTAGAAAGTTCCCAGCACTTTCTGGGAATATAAACTTTTATTCTCCTTTCTAACTCACTTTTTGTGGAACTCCTTTTAGATGTTTGTTAAAGACTCTCAGTCTAATTTCTTTCTTTTTTTAAAAGATTTTATTTATTTATATTTATTTATTTATTTGACAGACAGAGATCACAAGTAGGCAGCGAGGCAAGCGGGAAGCAGACTCCCTGCTGAGCAGAGAGCCCAATGCGGGGCTCGATCCCAGGACCTTGAGATCATAACCTGAGATGAAGGCAGCGGCTTTAACCCACTGAGCCACCCAGGCACCCCAATCTAATTTCTTTCTGTGTGTGTTTTATTCTTTTTTCATTCTGTGCTAACTTCTAGTTTCATCTTTTATGACTTACTTCAATTTGATTAATATTAGAGTTTGGTCTGTTGAGATTTTATTTCATTGACCATATTTTTTATTTCTAAGAGTTCTAATTGATTTCTTAGCATATCTACCTGGTCTTGTTTCTTTTTTTTTGTTTGTTTTTGTTCAATAATTCCTTATTTTTATAATAATTTCTTCATCTCCTGAGAATTCTTAGCATAAAGTCATTTTTCAGATTACTCCATTATTTTTATTTAATGTGATATAATTAATCTCTTGGTTCCTGCTCTCAGGAGCTGGACAGACAATACCTTAATCTAAAAACACATATAATACATTGAAAGGTAAGTAAAAGGAAAGCTAGGATAAACGTATGATGGTCTAGGGTGATTAAGAAGGTTGCACTGAGTTGATAAAAGTTAAAGAGAAGGTATAAGAAATCGGCACCTTCACCTACCTGCATAGTTTATTTCATTTATCCCTCTTGGAAAATGTGTGCTTCAACTGAGAAATACTGAAAACAACTGTTTCTCCAGAAAAATATTTCTGCCTGGCTCAATAGTCAGTAATTTTATTAAGGTATGATAAGGTGGCCTAATATTATTTTATTAATCCCTAAAGCCAGAACACAGTCTCAGATACCATCTTCAAATTATGAATAGCATAAGCAATGTGACCAACTTTAATTCAAGGAACTTCCCAGTCACCTAAGGTCATGAAATAAGGAAGACAGTGAAACTGAAATATTCGCCTGGAAAGAAATAATCATCCACAGTCCTGATAGCTGGGAAAAAGGAGAAGAATTTGGATCTATATTTTAAATAAGTAGTCCCCCTCAAATTGAAGAAGTTCTCAAATTAAAACCACTGAAAGGCGTAGAATCAAATTTTATTGGTGGATTTTTTTTCTTCTGTTTTCTGTATCTTACTTATTTGATGTCTCTTCTATTGACTATGGGTCTTAGTTCCCTGCTTTCCATATGTGATAATTTTTTATTACATGTTGAACATTGTAGATGATACGTTGTAGCAAGTCTAGACTATGCTGTTTTCCTTTAAATAGTGGTTAGATTTTGCTCTGATGAGTAACTAAATTACTGGTGGACCTTCTTGAACTTGCCAGGCTTTGATTAAGGCTTTAAATCCACCCAGTTGTATCCATGTCCTAGAGATGTGGCCCTCGATTTACGATGTGTTCCTTACTCCTAAAGTAAGGTCTGAGGTTGGACTGGATGCTCAAAGTGCTCAGTAAGATCTCTGAACTTGGCTACATGGAAATCTCAATGTTTCCCGGCTCTTCACCACTGCTTGTATCTCTTTAGCTCTCTCATGCCAGCAGAGTCTTGCCTTGCACATATATTGCTCGGACTGCTTCCCCTTGCACAGTCTCTCCTCCTTGGCATCATACTCTACTGATCCCAGACACCCAGCCACTACAAAGCTCATTCTCTGACTCCTCCATCCTGCAAGACCCTTGTGCAGACCATGTGCCAAGGACTCAAATTGGACTTGGATTCAACTTTGACTCAACTTTTCTGTTCAAGTCTGGGAAGTGCCCATAGGCACAGGGCCAGGGAAAATAGGAGTTTCTACTCTCAATAATCAGAGTCTTTCATGGTCTGCTGTCTTGTACCGAAAATAATTGCCTTATTTATTTCATCTAGTTTTAGAATTGCTTACAAGAGGGGACAATGAACAAAAGAAGTGCATATTCTGGGGGCAGTATGTGCCTGTTATTTGCTAAGCTTTGTAATATGCCAAACGTATTTTCCAGGCCATGCCAGCATCTGCTGTTAGTGACCTAGTTACATGTCATTTCTGATATATCATATTTCATAGACTCTAAGACTCTATTGATTATAAAACACGTGATTATTTTAGCAACACTGAAGCAAAAAATGTTGTTGGTCAAACATTATTCCTTGATAGTCATCCTATATGATACATGTATCTGTCATACCCACCCCTTGTTGCTTTGAAATTTCTTTCATCTATTCTAAGGAATTTGGCAATCTTTCCTGTCTTCAACTGCATGGCTTAGAGGGTGCTGGGCAATCATTTTGTTAAGTATCTTATTATAAAATGCAGCACAGCTTTGTCTGCTTGTGGGTCTCTTCCTTTTTATGACCTATATAAAGGACTTGACTATTATTTGCTGAGAAAATATAGAAGTGCAATAATTTTTTCAACAATACCTATTTGCTTCACTGACAACATCTCTAGGTTTTACTACTGTTTCTGTGCCCTTCTAGGTACACAACAACTTTTCATTTCAATGTCAATTGTAGTGTAATCTTTCCAAAGACATTCAAAATAGTGTCTAAAGCCAACATGCATTGGAGTGCCTGGCTTGCTCCATCAGTGAAGCATGAGACTCTTGATCTTGGGGTCATGAGTTCAAGCTCCACATTGGGTGTAGAGATTACTTAAATAGAAAATCTTCTAAAAAATGCCAACATGTATAACCCTTTTTATTGCTCACTTGACATGCACCAATATGAACAACCAAGGCCAAGTTTGTTCATCTGTATGCAATGACAATCACAGGCCTCCTTGTCTCCCGTGATTATAAAATGCCACATATTGTAACACATGTCCTGATTTCAGAAACATTAAAATGTGCAAAAATATCTACTTCATATAATTGATAAAATATGGTACACATAAATTATGCACACACACACACACACACACACACACACTTATATGACATAAAACTCTGACCAAAAGGAAGTAATTTACTCATAAAAAGCCTTCTAATTGCTGTTCCTATTTTGACAACTTCAAGCACACTTCGAAGTTGCATCAGTGTTGACCTGTTAGTTGGCCTAGTTTTGCAAATTGGGCCACAATTTAAGCACATTTTTCATAAAATGAAAGTAATTACAGTGTGAGCATTCTGAAGGCCATCCCTTGTTATCACCACACACACTAAGCTGGGAGAGTATAAATCATCCTAACTGCATGCCCCTTGCTTCAGGGACTCATGTTAGCTGAAGGTTACCTTCTCAGGTCCAGCTATCCTGTCCCAAGGATAAGGGGGAAGGACGATGCTCTCAGACTTGTAGCCTCTCTTGGAAGTAGGACCAAGGCAGCTCCCAAGCTCTAGGCTGCATCCTAGATAAGCACAATGTTACACCTTCTCCCCCACCCTCAACCCTAGAAACAAACATGAGTGATACAGGCTCTTTAAAACTGACTTTTAGAAAGACAACTGACAGAATGGGAGAAGATATTTGCGAAAACTACATATCAGATAAAGAACTAGTGTCCAAAATCTATAAAGAATTTAGCAAACTCAACACCCAAAGAACAAATAATCCAATCAAGAAATGGGCAGAGGACATGAACAGACATTTCTGCAAAGAAGACATCCAGATGGCCAACAGACACATGAAAAAGTGCGCCATATCACTGGGCATCAGGGAAATACAAATAAAAACCACAATGAGGTATCACCTCACACCAGTCAGAATGGCTAAAATAAACAAGACAGGAAATGACAGATGCTGGTGAGGATGCAGAGAAAGGGGAACCCTCCTACACTGTTGGTGGGAATGCAAGCTGGTGCAGCCACTCTGGAAAACAGCATGGAGGTTCCTCAAAATGTTGAAAATAGAACTGCCCTATTACCCAGCAATAGCACTACTGGGTATTTACCCTAAAGATACAAACGTAGTGATCCAAAGGGGCACGTGTTCCCGAATGTTTATAGCAGCAATGTCCACAATAGCCAAACTATGGAAAGAACCTAGATGTCCATCAACAGATGAATGGATCAAGAAGATGTGGTATATATGCACAATGGAATACTATGCAGCCATCAAAAGAAATGAAATCTTGCCATTTGCGACAACATGGATGGAACTAGAGTGTATCATGCTTAGCGAAATAAGTCAAGCGGAGAAAGACAACTATCATATGATCTCCCTGATATGAGGAAGTGGTGATGCAACATGGGGGCTTAAGTGGGTAGAAGAAGAATCAATGAAACAAGATGGAATTGGGAGGGAGACAAACCATAAGTGACTCTTAATCTCACAAAACAAACTGAGGGTTGTTGGGGGGAGGGAGGTTGGGAGAAGGGGGTGGGATTATGGACATTGGGGAGGGTATGTGCTTTGGTGAGTGCTGTAAAGTGTGTAAATTTGGTGATTCACAGACCTGTACCCCTGGGGATAAAAATATATGTTTATAAAAAATAAAAATTAAAAAAAAAAACTGACTTGGGCGCCTGGGTGGCTCAGTGGTTAGGCCGCTGCCTTCGGCTCAGGTCATGATCTCAGGGTCCTGGGATCGAGTCCCGCATCGGGCTCTCTGCTCGGCGGGGAGCCTGCTTCCTCCCCTCTCTCTGCCTGCCTCTCTGCCTACTTGTGATTTCTCTCTGTCGAATAAATAAATAAAATCTTAAAAAAAAAAAAAACTGACTTTTAGGGTATTTAATCATTAAACTTTTCTAAAGTTGGGAACTATTTAGGCAAGGTGCAAGTTTATATCCCAGAACCAACATTGAAAGTGCAACACCTTTTTTTTTTTTTTTTTTTTCTCCAGAAAACTTGTTTTAAAGATTTGGGAAATCCCAGCAAGCAAAAAGCCTATTTTATTTTTTTTTTAATTTTTTATTTCTTTTCAGCATAACAGTATTCATTGTTTTTGTACCACACCCAGTGCTCCATGCAATATGTGCCCTCTCCAATACCCACCACCTGGTTCCCCCAACCCCCCACCCCCTGCCTCTTCAAAACCCTCAGATTATTTGCAGAGTCCATAGTATGTCATGGTTCACCTCCCCTTCCAATTTCCCCCAACTCCCTTCACCTCTCCATCTCCCCTTGTCCTCCATGCTATCTGTTATGCTCCACAAATAAGTGAAACTATATGATAATTGACTCTCTCTACTTGACTGATTTCACTCAGCATAATCTCTTCCAGTCCTTTCCATGTTTCTACAAAAGTTGGGTATTCATTCTTTCTGATGGAGGCATAATACTCCATAGTGTATATGGACCACATCTTCCTTATCCATTCGTCCATTGAAGGGCATCTTGGTTCTTTCCACAGTTTGGCGACCGTGGCCATTGCTGCTATAAACATTGGGGTACAGATGGCTCTTCTTTTCACCACATCTGTATCTTTGGGGTAAATACCCAGTAGTGCAATGGCAAGGTCATAGGGAAGCTCTATTTTTAATTTCTTGAGGAATCTCCACACTGTTTTCCAAAGTGGCTGCATCAACTTGCATTCCCACCAACAGTCTTCAGTGATAGCAGCAGTAGTTGGCATGTGCTATGTGCTGATTATATGTTATATGTTAAGATTTTGTGTGCCTGATCTAGTCCTGACAGCTACCAAGAGAAGTAGGTATCATTATGCTGTTCATTTTACAGATGAAAAACCAATCATCAGAGTAACACAGACAAGGCCACACAGCCAATAAGGACAAAGCAGGGATTTAAAATTGAGATTGTCTGACACCAAAGCCTATGCTCTTATGATTCATAAGAATTCCTTCCCCTTACTCCCCAGCTTCTCCATTCAAACCTCTTTCAAGTATAACCTTCCATCTCAAGTAAAATAGTGCTCTACCAGAGGGACTGTAAAGGTGAAGAATAAATGCTAAACTCACACTTCAGAGTGAGGAGAGAGCCCACAGTTGGCAGAAAGTGTCCTATCCTGGAGGAGAGGGAGAAGCTCAGGTGGCAGACACTTCACTATCCCAACACAGCAGACTTGGTCCACATCTGACTCACCAACATCCCACAAAGTCTGTGGGTTACCAGCTTCCCACTTCCACTGAATCCCTTAAGCTAATGTTGGCCTTCAAGGGGGATATGAGGTTATGCCCTGGGTGTACTTGGGTCACATGGGTCCTGAGTATAAGAGGCAGCATTGGAAAATTCAGTGAACTAGGAGCACTGAGAGGGATAAGACCCAGGGTTAAAATGGGGGGGCACCTGGTTAGAGAAACAGTCTTCTGTAGAGGCCCTTACTCTGGGATGGCCCCAGATCTCTGGTCCAGAGAGAGGATAGATGCCAGCAAGGGGAAGAAACTGTGAAGTCAGGAAAATGTGGAATTCACTACTAGAAAGAGCTTCTGAACAGTCTAGCTTTGTGATGATTTGTTACACAGCAATAGATAATGGAAGGAAGGAGATGAAAGAGGAAGGGTTAGATCCAGAGGCTATGATAATAGCCTAGGGAAGAACCCATGAGGACCTAAACTATAGGAATTGAGAGGGGGGAAAGTCACCTTTGATTTGACCTGAAAACTCAGAGACTCGAAGCCTAGACAGATATTCAAATAATCCAGCAGCTGGAATCTCCATTGCTGAAGCCTTCCAAGTTGGACAGCAAGCCATCAGACATTTTGGTCACTGCACCAGATACACATCTAGCATTTGTCACTTCTCCCTGAAAGGAAGAATGTGTTTTCATTCCCAGCAATGATCAGGTCCTGACTGCATAGAGGCTTCATTGATCTCAATGAAAAGTCCTTCACAGGAGTGTCCTGAGAAGTGGCTGCTGTGGGGACAAAGGCAGATGGCCAGAGATGTACAGCAAGGCCTAGGAGTGCTGGCATCCCATCCCACCCTTTCTTAAATTTCCATCTGCTCTTATTCCCCTTTTATAAAGATTTAAAAATTCATTTATTTTGTGTAGATGTAATTCCTTCTCCATTCAAAACAAATAATAATAATCCTGGTTTTCCCAGGACTATCCTAGAACTTGACACCAAGGAAGCTGCTTAAAAATAATAGCCTGTAAAGAGACTCTCTCCTATCATTCAAATAATTATGTTGGGTCTCTCCTGGAATTGGGATGTCCTTTGGAGTATCTGTGGGCTGGGAAGGAACTTGGCAGTAAATATGGGGGCTTCTACTTTGCCTCCAGCAGAGAGAGATATTGAAGGACTCACTCAATCATGCTTATCTAATAGCATGTGTATGTGCATGCACGTGCCCTAAAACTTACCTAGCAGACAACCAGAAAAAATGAAAAGGCATGTTTTCACAGCTCAGTGGTGGAGACATCTCAAAAAGATGCCTGGAACTGTCCAATGGAGCCACACTCCTGCACTTATCTTCCACCCCCCCCCACTCCACTCCTACTGTCTCCACTCCATGGAGTTCATTCTAGTCCTGTATAAGTCACAAGGAAAACAAAGGCAAAAACATACCACTGGGACTTCATCAAGATAGAAAGCTTTTGCACAGCAAAGGAAACGGTCAATAAAACCAAAACACAGCTGACAGAATTGGGGAAGACATTTGCAAATGACATATCAGATAAAGAGTTAGTCTCCAAAATCTATGAAGAACTTATCAAACTCAACACCCAAAGAACAAATAATCCTATCAAGAAATGATCAGAAAACATGAACAGACACATGAAAAAATGCTCAATCTCAGTCATCATCAGGGATAGTCAAATCAAAACCACAGTGAGATACCACCTCACACCTGTCAGAATGGCTAAAATTAACAAGTCAGGAAATGACAGATGTTGGCAAGGATGCAGAGAAAGGGGAGCCCTCCTATAATGTTGATAGGAATTCAAGCTGGTGCAGTCACTCTGGAAGACAATATGGAGGTTCCTCAAAAAGTTGAAAATAGAGCTACTCTATGACCCAGCATTTGCACTACCTGGCATTTATCCCAAAGATACAAATGTAGTGATCCAAAGGGGCACATGCACCCCAATGTTTATAGCAGCAATGTCCACAATAGCCGAACTATGAAAAGAGCCCAGATGTCCATCAACAGATAAATGGATAAAGAAGATGTGGTGTATATATATACAATGGAATATTATGCAGCTATCAAAAATGAAATCTTGCCATTTGCAATGACATGGACGGAACCAGAAGGCATTATGCTAAATGAAATAAACCAACTGGGAAAGGCAATTATCATATGACATCACCAATATGTGGAATTTAAGAAACAAAACAGAGGATCATAGGGGAAGAGAGGAAAAAATAAAACAAGACAAAACCAGAGACAGAGACAAACCCTAAGAGACTATTAATCATAAGAAACAAACTGAGGATTGCTGGGGGTTGGGGTAATTGGGTAATGGACATTAAGGAAGGCATGTGATGGAATGAACATTGAGTGTTATATAAGACTGATGAATCACAGACTTTTTACCTCTGAAACCAATAATATTGTATGTCAATTAATTGAATTAAAATAGAAATTTTAAAAAAGAATCACCTGATGAAATGAACACTGTCTCTGTTCAACCAGGTACCCCTGGATCCCTTTTGTGGCTGCTGTGCTCCCCTGCCCAAGCCTCCAATGGCTTCCACTCATGAATCTATCTAGAGATCTGTGTTCAGGCAACTGGAGTCTCTTTACTGGCACCTCCAGAGAGCCAGAAGTGCCAGTGAACTTTCTTGCCCTTAGCCAGTGACTGACAGGTGCAGAAGAACAAAAGCTCAGCCCTTTGCCTCAAGGGGTAACATCACTGAGATGTATCTTAAATGCCAGAGCTTCCCTGCCAGATGGAGTAGAGGCTATGTGGGGTTCTATGTGTGATTCTATGTGTGGTTCTACTTGTGGTTTTATGGAGCTCTGTCTGGGATACATCCTCCCTTGGCTTCCCCTATTCCTGCCTCACTTCTCCCACTCTCCTACCAGATGCATCACTCAGGTTGGGTTTTGGGGAGTCCAGCCAAGACATTTCAGGAATTTGTCAAAAAGCACACTTTGGCCCCCACCTTCACAGGTTCTGATAGTGTAGGTCTAAGATGAGGCTCAAATTCTGCCTTTTTAATAAGCACCCCTCATGACTCTGAAGGATGGCATCAATCAGTGGACTCTATGGTGAGAATGTCTCATCCAAAATAAGTGATTCAGACTCAAGGGAATGTACACTGGGGGCTTCTCATGTGGTTTGATGGTCCTAAAAATGGATGAGAGTCCTGATGCCAGGGTGAGGCCACTGTGCATTCAGCAAATGCTTTGCCAAGTTGTGCAAAGGAAGCTTCTGCAACCCATTAAGATAAACCCTAGTGTCCATGTCCATACATCAGCCCCTGGGAGAAGTAAACTCTTCAAGGCCAATGCACTCCCTTAGTTACCATAGCTTCCCAGGACTGTGCAGGACTCCTAGCCACATGGTCCTCGGAGAGTTTATTGCCCATGACAGGGGTAAGCATGAGGAATATTTTTAACTCTGGAATATGATTCAGACTGATGGAAGCTGCCAATTCAACTCTCATAAGTTGGGTTTTCCCAGAAGTAGACCTGAGCAAAGGCTTTGAGGGCAAGTGGTTTATTTGGGAGGGGATCTCAGACAACACAGCATTGGAAATAAGGAAGGAGACAGAGTAAGGAAGGCAGCCAGTGAAAAGAGCATTGCTGAGCATGGTACCCCCAAAGACCATTGTGGCTGAACCCTGTTGGGGACCAATGGCAGCCCAGTCAGTGTCAAATATGGCTTAGGAGAGAGAGCTGAGGATGTGTTCACCATGTGGTTCCCATGTGTTCCCATGAGTCACTAATTGAGGGATGCCCAATTAACGGGGGCCATTAATCCCCACCACTTGAAGCCCACCTCCACTTAGCAGAGCAGGGCTCCTTCCACCATCAGAGAGAAAGCTCAGGGGAAGAGTCATAGGGACTGGGGGCTCGAAGTTAGCCCCACCCACAAGGCACCAAGGCATCTGATGAAGCATCTGTATAAGTCTGTGGGGTAAGTTCTTTCCAATTATAGTGCCTATTGCACAGTCCCTTTAAAAAAATAGAGATATTTAACAATGTTTATTCTTCCGATCCAAGAGCATGGAATGGTCTTCCATCTTTTTGTGTCCTCTTCAATTTCTTTCATGAGTATTCTGTAGTTCCTCAAATACAGATCCTTTACCTCTTTGGTTAGGTTTATTCCCAGGTATCTTATGGTTTTTGGTGCTATAGTAAATGGAATCAATTCTCTAATTTCCCTTTCTGTATTTTCATTGTTAGTTGAAAAGAAATTATAAGAAAGCCACTGATTTCTGTACATTGACTTTGTATCCTGCCACATTGCTGAATTGTTGTATGAGTTCTAGTAGTTTTGGGGTGGAATCTTTTGGGTTTTCCATATAAAGAATCACGTCATCTGCGAAGAGAGAGTTTGACTTCTTCATTGACAATTTGGATACCTTTTATTTCTCTTTGTTGTCTGATTGCTGTTGCTAGGACTTCTAATACTATGTTGAACAAGAGTGGTGAGAGTGGGCATCCTTGTCGTGTTCCTGATCTCAACGGGAAGGCTGCAAGCCTTTTCCCATTGAAGATGATATTTGCTGTGGGTCTTTCATTGTTAAAATATCTCTACTGCCTAGAGCAATCTATACTTTTAATGCCATTCCGATCAAAATTCCACCGGTATTTTTCAAAGAGCTGGAGCAAATAATCCAAAAATTTGTATGGAATCAGAAGAGACCCCGAATCACTAAGGAAATGCTGAAAAACAAAAATAAAACAGGGGGCATAATGCTACCTGATTTCAAGCTTTACTACAAAGCTGTGATCACCAAGACAGCATGGTACTGGCATAAAAACAGACACATAGACCAGTGGAATAGAGTAGAGAACCCAGATATGGACCCTCAACTCTATGGGCAAATAATCTTCGACAAAACGGGTAAAAATATACAGTGGAAAAAAGACAGTCTCTTCAATAAATGGTGCTGGGAAAACTGGATAGCTATACGTAGAAGAATGAAACTCGACCATTCTCTTACACCGTACACAAAGATAAACTCAAAATGAATAAAAGACCTCAACGTGAGACAGGAATCCATCAGAATCCTAGAGGAGAACATAGGCAGTAATCTCTTCGATATCAGCCACAGCAACTTCTTTCAAGATATGTCTCCAAAGACAAAGGAAACAAAAGCCAAAATAAACTTTTGGGACTTCATCAAAATCAAAAGCTTCTGCACAGCAAAGGAAACAGTCAAGAAAACAAAGAGGCAACCCACGGAATGGGAGAAGATATTTGCAAATGACAGTACAGACAAAAGGTTGATACCCAGGATCTATAAAGAACTCCTGAAACTCAACACACACAAAACAGACAATCATATCAAAAAATGGGCAGAAGATATGAACAGACACTTCTCCAATGAAGACATACAAATGGTTATCAGACACATGAAAAAATGTTCATCATCACTAGTCCTCAGGGAGATTCAAATTAAAACCACATTGAGATATCACCTTACACCAGTTAGAATGGCCAAAATTAGCAAGACAGGAAACAACATGTGTTGGAGGGGATGTGGAGAAAGGGGAACCCTCTTACACTGTTGGTGGGAATGCAAGTTGGTGCAGCCTCTTTGGAGAACAGTGTGGAGATTCCTCAAGAAATTAAAAATAGAACTTTCCTATGACCCTGCAATTGCACTCCTGGGTATTTACCCCAAAGATACAGATGTGTGAAAAGAAGGGCCATCTCTACCCCAATGTTTATAGCAGCAATGGCCATGGTCACCAAACTGTGGAAAGAACCAAGATGACCTTCAATGGACGAATAGATAAGGAAGATGTGGTCCATATACACTATGGAGTATTATACCTCCATCAGAAAGAATGAATACCCAACTTTTGTAGCAACATGGATGGGACTGGAAGAGATTATGCTGAGTGAAATCAGTCAAGCAGAGAGAGTCAATTATCATATGGTTTCACTTATTTGTGGAGCATAACAAATAGCATGGAGGACATGGGGAGTTAGAGAGGAGAAGGGAGTTGGGCGAAATTGGAAGGGGAGGTGAACCATGAGAGACCATGGACTCTGAAAAACAACCTGAGGGTTTTGAAGGGGCAGAGGGTGGGAGGTTGGGGTACCAGGTGGTGGGTATTATAGAGGGCACAGATTGCATGGAGCACTGGGTGTGGTGCAGAAATAATGAATACTGTTATTCTGAAAATAAATAAAAAATTAATTTTAAAAAAATTAAAAATAAAATAATAAAATAATAAAGGAAAGCGAATAGCTACAGACCGAAGAAAAACACAGCCATATCCTAAAACCAGCAGCATTTCTCTAGATGAATCCTTTAGACCCATCTGTATCTTCCCAAGGAGAGCAGATTGCTTTGTGAGCTCCAGGACTGGTGACAAACCCAGCTCCTCACTTCTGATTTTCCCAGCTGTGTGTACAGCACAAGCGAATGCCTTTAGCAGCCTGGCAACTCTTGCGGCAATTAGGGTTGCCAAGAAAGAGCTGCACTATCACTCCTATTCTCTGCATCCGTGATTTCTCTTTTAAAATTAGCATCTTGTTATACAAGGGTTGTCCACAGGGAGCCCAGAAAAAAATCTCCCCACTGGACTGTTTTGGTGGACTTGAGCTTTTAGTGTGGTTTGACTTCAATGGAGCCCCTGTTCTCAGAAAAGGGAGTGAGTGAGAAAATCGGGAGGCTCGGCATGGATCTGTGTAAGTGTCAGAATCCTAAATGCCTCTCTCCTCTACCCCATCCTCCCACAAGTGTCTCCTCTGCATCTTATCCTGAGACCAGTCCTTTTGTTCTGAGAAGAGCTGAATGTGGAAAAAGGCTAAAAATGAATGTTTTCTTTTTCCCAAAACCTCACCTCACTCTGCTAGGGTTTATCCCATTAAGAGTTCACAATGTTCTAGGAAGGGATTCCTACATGACTTGACAGCTGTGCAAACTCAGGATCAGGAAACCAAAGTGGCTCACTCTGGGTTACATGAACCATGGCAGGGAGACCCAGAACTTATAGAGCTCCCAGGGTCAGAGAAGAAAGAGAATGGTATGTGGCATGAGAAAGAGGATATGTTTCTTGAACATTTCTCCAGGCATACATATTCCCCAAAGAATTAGAACAAAACAGGAAGACTTGTGTGTTTTTAAAGTTCATGAATGAAATGGGGTCTGTCCTCAGGTTTGCACTTAGGGGCTGCAGGAGACACTGTTGCTTCTTCACGAATATCCCCCCCGCCCACTTGAACATACCAGCAGCTGCTGGACAGTTCCCATACAGGCTGGTGGCTGTCCACATTGACTACCCTCATCTTTATTCTCTGCCTGTGGTAGGTCCTCCCAGCTCCCAATCCATCTCAGAACCCTCAACCAAGAGGACACAGGAATCCTGGATTAAAGCTTTGGTGAGGCACTTGTGAGGTGTTTCCTATACAGCTACTCAGAGGGGACCCAGCCAGACAGAGCCCCCGTCTCCCTCATCAGCAACCTGTTCATCAACCCACACTTATTTGATGTTTCCCTCCCCCAGATTCATTTTCCAACCTTCTCAGCTTGGCAATCTGAGAAGCCCTCCCAAAGTCTTGTCTCAGGGTCTTTGTCTCAGGGTCTTTGCGGGGGAGGGACCCCGAATTAAGATAGAGACCCAAAATATAAACCAACATTATTTTTTTAAAGATTTATTTGTTCATTTTAGAGAGAGCACAAACAGGAGGGGCAGAGGGGGAGAGGGAAGGAGAATCTGAAACAGATTCCACACTGAGTGTGGGACCTGATGTGGGGCTCTGATGTGGGGCTTGATCTCAGGACTTCAAGATCATGACCTGAGCCAAAATCAAGAGCTGGACGCTCAAATGACTGACTGAGCCATCCAGGTGCTCCATCAACCAACATTCTTGCTCAAAGACTGAATCTCTTTTTCCTTTCCTCTACCAGTTCCAGGAACTTACATAAGAAACACAATCTGGCAGATAAGATCAGATTCTCACTCCTTTGCAAGTCCTCAGCAGCCTCTGGGCCCAGCACCCTGAAGCTCCCCACTCAGCTGGAGGCCCGTCTGTTGCCAGCCATCTCCAGGGAAGTCACAGAAGCTGGTAAACAAACTCTTTCCTTCACTCATCATCCAGGGTGCTAGGAAAATATGAGCACAGATCCCTCATTTCTGGGCTGCCAATTTTTAACATTCTGTTGCACATGCTACAGGTTTGTGCTATTTCTTAAGGAATGAAAATCTAAATAGAACTTTTACATTTATGGAACAAAGCTCTCCAGTTCAAATACCACTGCTTTTTAGTATGGAATGATTTCCTCTTTTTCTTTGAGCTACCTTTCCCACCAACATGCCCTTTGGACATCGCTCGATGTTATCCTTATGCAAAGTATCCCAACCTGCTTTTCCTAAAACCCCAAATCTCTTCCCACCTCTGCACTGGAATCTGGGACCTCCTTGTCCACCCTTGGATCTCAGGCTTGTCCACAGGGAGTGAATACAGGATGAATGGTGTGGTCAAGCCCCACTGCTCTAGAGCATGGTGAGGAGAAAGAAATGTGTACTTACGCTCTCTCTGCACCAACACATGGCTCCATGCAGGGCTCTGAGATCAGAAACCTGAGCTAAAGGCAGACACTTAACAACTGAGCCACCCAGAACTCCCTAGGCTTACATCATGATAGACAGTCTTTATTCACCTACTTGAATGTCCAATCAGTCATTCAACACCATGTGTTTGTCTCTACAGGGGGTTGCCAGACACTCAGCATCCTGGTCCCCTTCCCCCAATTCCATTAGGGGAAGATTATTATGATCACCCAAAAAAAAAAGTCCCCATACAGCGGTATCTCAATATGGTTTTGATTTAATTTTTCCACCAACTCAGAGCTAATGATGATGAACATTTTTTCAATGTGTCTGTTAGTCGTTTGTATGTTTTCTTTAGAGAAGTATCTATTCATCTTCTGCCCATTTTTTGAAGTGATTATCTGTTTTTTGAGTGTTGTGCTTGGGTTGCCTCTTTGCTTTGTTGACTACTTAGACTAGTTAGAATGGCCAAAATCAATAAGACAGTAAACAGTAAGTGTTGGAGAGGATGTGGAGAAAGGGGAACACTCTTACATTGTTGGTGGGAATGCAAGTTGGTGCAGCCACTTTGGAAAACAGTGTGGAGATTCCTTAAAATTAAAAATAGAGCTACCCTATGACCCTGCAATTGCACTACTGGGTATTTACTCCAAAGATACAGATGTAGTGGAAAGAAAGGCCATCTCTACCCCAATGTCCATAGCAGCAATGGCCACAGTCACCAAACTGTGGAAAGAGCCAAGACGCCCTTCAACAGACAAATATATAAAGAAGATATGATCCATATATACAATGGAGTAGTATGCCTCCATCAGAAAGGATGAATACCCAACTTTTGTAGCAACATGGACGGGACTGGAGGATATTATGCTGAGTGAAATAAGTCAAGCAGAGAGAGTTAATTATCATATGGTTTGATAGTTGTGGAGGATAAGGAATAACACGGAGGACATTGGGAGAAGGAGAGGAGAAGGGAGTTAGGGGAAATCAGAGGGCTAGATGAAGCATGAGAGATTGTGGACCTTGAGAAACAAGCAGGGTTTTGGAGGGGAGGGGAATGGGAGGATGGGTGAGCCTGATGGTGGCTATTAAGGCAGACACATATTGCATGGAATACTGGGTGTGGTGCATAAACAATGAATCTTGGGACACTGAAAAAATAAAGTTAAAAAAAGAAGAAGAAGAAGTCCCCATACATTTCCAAAACCTCACCTAGAGGGCAATACCAGCCACACTGAGAAGCACTACCTATCTTTGCCTCCTATGCACTGGGAATTCAAACAGAACCGTCCCTCAAAGTTTAAATCCCAGTAATTCAGTGAATTCAGCTCTCCACCAACTCATAGCTAATGTTCTCAGGCTGTGGGAGTGGCCAAGTAGCTGGAGCTGAAGAATTAATAAGCAAGAAGAGATAAATATGCTGTCCTTGACCATTGGGAACAATTTCCATGGAGGGGAACTTGGCAATATTTATCAAAATGTTAAATGTATGTACCCTTTAATTCTGTAATTTTATAAATTCATGCCACCGGCATACTTGTGCATGTGCAGAATGATGTATATTTGAGGAGCTTCTGTTATAACTGGAAAATACTGGAAACTATTTAAATTTTTATCAACAGAGCACTAACTAGGTGAATTATGGCACATCCTTGTAAAAGGGATATTCTATAGATATTGAGGTAGAATTATGCCAACAATTCACAGTGACCTCAATATATATTTTAAGTTAAAAAGGAGAAGTAGTAAGCATTATGGAATATGTGCTTCTACTGGGACATTATGTGCTTGCATGTGTGAGTGTGAGAAAGAGAGAGGAAGACACTTATTTGATGTACTTGTATGTGCATAGGCTCTCTTTGGAAGAATTCACTATAAACCAGAAACACTCTATGCCCCAAAGGAAGAGAAATTGGATGTAAGGGTGGTGTGAGGGGAAAACTTAGTTTCATTATATACTCTTTTCCACCTTTTCAGTTGTGAATTATGTGCATTTAATGCCTATTCAAACCATTTAAATTTATTTTTTAAAACTAAGAGCTTTCAGGGTACCTGGGTGGCTCAGTGGGTTAAGCCTCTGCCTTCAGCTCAGGTCATGATCTCAGGGTCCTGGGATCGAGCCCCACATAGGGCTCTTGCTCAGCCGGGAGCCTGCTTCCCCTGCTCTCTGCCTGCCTCTCTGCCTACTTGTGATCTCTCTGTTCTGTCAAATAAATAAATAAATAAATCTTTAAAAAAAAAAAAAAGCAAAAAAAAAAATAATAACACTAAGAGCTTTCCCCAATAAGGTCATTCTGGGCCACATCTGTGGCCCCAGCCATTAACTCAAAGGAGAGGTAATTGTCTCCACTGGATACTAGGTAGGCTGGTAATGTGGAACGTGTCTCTGCTGGGTGCTGAGACCGCTGCAGGGACACACCCTTGTCCTCTGGCACATGGCCCCCAGCTTCAGAGGGAAGCTGGACTGGCAGGATTTCAAAGACTCCAGAGCACTGGTCAAAGAACTTGAGTCCATTCATTAACTTTTCCCCAGTATGGCCATGGTTTCTTCTAAACCTTCTACAAAGGAAAGTGAGCCAAGGGACAGGTCTGAGAACATTGGCAGCCACTTTCCCCAGCAACTATCATTCCTCTTGGCTTTTCAGTATTAGTTTGAAAAGCAAAAACTCGTTCTGCTTTGGATCAATGTCTGGCAACTGACCTCTCCTCATTCCTATTATCCATTCATGAGGCGACCTCCTATTTCTCATAGCTCTTACATCCCTGGCAAAAAGAAATGGTGCTGAAAATAATTCCTGTGACAATTTGGGAGTCAGTAACCCAGCCAAGGGGCACCCAATGGCTTGTCACTCACCACCAAATACCTTGTATATCCAATCTATTGCACTAGGAGTTGCTTACTCAGTAAATGCTTATTGATTACTTAGCATGCGCCCAGCACAGAAGTCACAGCTCCTGTCCTCTGGCAGATGAGACATTCAGACAGATGAAGAGGTCAGTCAACAGATTTATTGAGCAACTGCTAGGTACCAAGCACTGTTGTAGGAAATTCAGGTGAAATATGGCGCCTGAAGGGGAACGGGAGCAGCAGCGGGGACACGGCCTCCGCCGCAAAAAAAAAAAAAAAAAAAAAAAAAAATTGGGGGGGTGGTGGACTTAGGAGGATTGTTTTATTAAAGCCGAAAAACAACCGAGTAATGTTTTGTGCTGAAGGGAATGACCAATACAGGGAGTAACTGGTGGGACAGAGGATGTGATTGCAAGACAAAATCTCTGTGCAGAAAGAGGGGGGAAGGGCTCTGACCCCAGCGGAAAGGGAAGAGGGTGTTGCCTGTCTTAACCGAAGGGGATGGTGGGACCTCTAGGGCTGTGGACTGTGCAAGTTGGGGAAAAGATCGGCGAGTGTGTGTGATGAATTCTATTCTATGACTGCAATAAACGATAGGGGAGGTCACTGGCCAAGAGTAAGGAAAACTGTCATAATTAACCTGTAATTGAAGCTCTAACATTGAGTGTCAGCAAAGTGTTAGAGAAGTAAATTGGCAGTGTCCCTGCCCCACCTATCACACCTTGGGCTTGACCTTAATAGTGCCTGTGGGCCCAGCTTCCAAAACCAGCAGCTGCAGCTGTTCCCCTAAGGAGTTCACATGGGAGCTAGAAACCCTTCTGGCCCACACACCAAGTGGGCCAGGAACACTAGGGAATTAATGTCCCTTTTCCAGGAACCACCCTTGACCAGTGACCGACGGGAGTTGGTGTATAAATACCCCAGCTCCCTCACCCATTCAGCTAAGAGAAATTTGAAGTACAAGTTCTGCACTCACCCTAAGCGTTCCCCAGTGGGATGAACTACTGCCCAAAAGCCTCATTTGACATTTTTCATTGTGATGTTGCTGTTGCTCTTCTTACCCACAGCCTGTTTCACTCACCTGGTGGTGTTGGGGTTTGTGATGAGAGGTCCTTCCTCCCCATATCAAGGGATTCCTCTAACCTTATAGAAATGCCAATGAAAGGGGATTTCCCCCCGTTTTTCCATGCAGGTATGTTGCAGTGTGGTGTGGGCTCAATGTTTGTGTCCTCCCAAAATTCATAAGTGGGTGCCCTAACCCCCAATGTGATGGCATTAGGAGGTTGGACCTTTGAAGGTAATTAGGTCATGTGGGTGAGGTCATGTGGGTGAGGTACTCATGATGTAACTGGTGCCCTAACAAGAACAAAATCATAGAGCTCTCTCTACTGTGTGAGAGGTGAAGGGCTCTCACCAGATTCCCAACCATGAGGGCCCCCTGACTTGGGTATTCTCAGCCTCCAGGCTGTGAGAAATAAATGTATATTGTTTAAGCCACCCTCTCTATGCATGGTATTTTATAGAACCCAGCTTTATAGAAAACCCCTGGGCTCTGTGGTAGCTATTCCCATCTCAACCATCAGCTTCTCTGTTGTCTACCTGAGAACCTTCTCTGGCCCTACAGTTGAGGAAGGTCTATACAGAAGTGAAGAGGGAGCTGACAATCCCTGGAACAGCCCTCAACCAGTGGGGCATGGGTGCTTGTGAGAATATGCCCCAGGCTCTCTTCCCAGCCTCAGGTAGGCTGGTTATGAAGCATGGTCCACTAGGTATCTCACAGAGACCCCAGTGGAACTGTCCCCACAACATGAACCTGCTCATCAGCATACATTTGATTGTCCTCTCTCTCCTGCCCCTTCACTCCTGCTTCCTTGAGGTCACTCCCAAATAAACTCCCTGCTCCCAGGTGCTTGTCTCAGCCCTGCCTTTGCAAGCACTGAAACTAAGACAAGACATTCTAAGGGAACTCATCACTAAGGAAATGAAGCACTGTTCACAATGACCACAGCTACTTTCCTCTTTTCAATCAAATCGTCCCCAGGTGATAGCAGAGACATTGGCTCTGTGGGCCTTTGAAAAGTGCCAGGACAAATAATGGCATTTCTAATACATGTTCAAGGGAAAGAAACTCAAGATCCAAAAAAGAAGCCTTCAAACCAACACATTTTTAATCAGAGCAAATAGTCTCCTGACCAATCAATCTATCTTTCTTTCTTTCTTTCCTATCTTCTCTTTTCTTATCTTTTCTTTCTTTCTTTTTCTATTTTTTTCTCACCATAGCACATACCCTCCCCAATGTCCATCACCCAGCTCCCTCCGCTCCTCCCACCCTTCTCCCCTCCAGCAACCCTCAGTTTGTTTCCTGAGATTGAGTCTCTTATGGTTTGTCTCCCTTTCTGATTTCATCCTATTTCATTTTTCCCTCCCTTTCCCTATGATCCTCTATCTTGGTTCTCAAATCCCTCACATCAATGAGATCATATGATACTTAACTTTCTCTGATTGATTTATTTCTCCTAGTGTAATACCCTCTAGTTCCATCCATGTCGCTGCAAATGGCAAGAATTCAGGGTTTTTATGGCTGCATAATATGCTATCATGTATATATACCACATCTTCTTTATCCATTCATCTATTGATGGACATCCAGGCTCTTTTCCATAGTTTGGCTATTGTGGACATTGCTGCTATAAACATTTGGATGCACGTGCCCCTTCAGATCACTACATTTGTATCCTTGGGGTAAATATCCAGTAGTGCAATTGCTAGGTCATAGGGTAGCTCTATTTTCAACTTTTTGAGGAACCTCCATACTGTTTTCCAGAGTGGCTATACCAGCTTGCGTTCCCAACAGTGTAGAAGGGTTCCCCTATTTCTGCATCCTCGCCAGCATCTGTCATTTCCTGACTTAATTTTAGCCATTCTGACAGGTGTGAGGTGGTATCTCACAGTGGTTTTGATTTGTATTTCCCTGATGTCTAGTGATGCTGAGCACTTTTTCATGTGTCTGTTGACCATTTGGATGTCTTCTTTGCAGAAATGTCCATTCATGTCTTCTGACCATTTCTTGACTAGATTATTTGTTCTTTGGGTGTTGAGTTTGGTAAGTTCTTTATAGATTCTGGATACTAGCCCTTTATCTGATATGTCATTTGCAAATATCTTCTCCCATTTTGTTGGTTGTCTTTTGGTTTTGTTCACTGTTTTCTTTGCTGTGCAAAAGCTTTTGATCTTGATGAAGTCCCAATAGTTCATTTTGCCCTTGCTTCCCTTGCATTTGGCAATGTTTCTAGGAAGAACTTGCTGCAGCTGAGATCAAAGAGGTTGCTGTCTGTGTTCTCCTCAAGGATTTTGATAGATTTTTGTCTGTTACTTATTATCCATTTTGGATTTTTGTCTGTCACTTATTATCCATTTTGAGTCTATTTTTGTGTGTGATATAAGGAAATGGTTCAGTTTCTTCTCCATGTGGCTGTCCAATTTTCCCAGGACCATTTGTGGAAGAGGCTGTCTTTTTTCCATTGGACATTCTTTCCTGCTTTGTTGAAGATCAGATGACCATAGAGTTGAGGGTCCATTTTTGGGCTCTCTATTCTGTTCCACTGATCTATGTGTCTCTTTTTGTGCCAGTACCATAATGTCTTGATGATTACAATATAATAGAGCTTGAAGTCTGGAATTGTGATGATGCCAGCTTTGGTTTTCTTTTTCATTATTCCTCTGGCTATTTGGGGTCTTTTCTGGTTTCTTAAAAATTTTAGGATTATTTGTTCCATTTCTTTGAAAAATGTTGATGGTATCTTGAGGAGGATTGCATTAAATGTGTAGATTGCTCTAGGTAGAATAGACATTTTCACAATATTTGTTCTTCCAATCCATGAGCATGGAACATTTTTCCATTTCTTCATGTCTCCCTCAATTTCTCTCATGAGTATTCTATAGTTTTCTGAGTATAGTTTCTTTGCCTCTTTGGTTAGAATTATTCCTAGATATCTTATGGTTTTGGGTGCAATTGTAAATAGGATCTAATCCTTAATTTCTCTTTCTTCTCTCTTGCTGTTGGTGTATAGAAATGTCACTGATTTCTGTACATTGATTTTATATCCTGACACTTTACTGAATTCCTGTATGAGTTCTAGCAGTTTAGGAGTGGAATCTTTTGAGTTTTCCACATAAAGTATCATGTCATCTGCAAAGAGTGAGAATTTGACTTCTTCTTTGCTAATTCAGATGCCTTTTATTTCTTTTTATTGTCTGATTGCTGAGGCTAGGACTTCTAGTACTATGTTGAATAGCTGTGGTGATGGTGGACAGTGGTGATAGTGTTCCTGACATTCGGGGAAAGCATTCAGTTTCTCCCCATTGAGAATGATATTCACTGTGTGCTTTTCATAGATGGCTTTGATTATATTGAGGTATGTACCTTCTATCCCTACACTATGAAAAGTTTTGATCAAGAAAGAATGCTGCCAAATGCTTTTTCAGCATCTATTGAGAGCATCATATGGTTCTTGTTCTTTCTTTTATTAATGCATTGTATCACATTGATTGATTTGCAGATGTTGAACCAATCCTGACCTCCTTTAAAGGGGAATTGCTTGTAACAAGTTTACATTCTGTGAATAATAAACTAGGAGGCTCTTGTACACTTTTGGAAATTCAAGTAAGTTTTCTACTTTTTTTTTCTATTTTTTTTTTCTACTTTTATTATATGTCTTTGAGATAACCTCCCATGGCTAAAAATCCTACATTGCAACAATTGCCTCTGTTGCAAGGACTACTCTTTGGGTATGCCTCCCCAGTTCTAAATGGAACTTAACTTAATTATTTCATCATAATCAGATGGAAATGTCTAGCTTCTAAAACCAGTCACAAGCTTCCTCTCACCACTACTCCCTATCAAATGCCACATCTGAATATGGTTGTCATGCTTCTAGCCTCCTGCATGATGTGAAGGAACTTCCACATCATGGGCAGTTCTGGGCCCTGCCCTTTCTCTTTTTCTGAGACAAGAGGATGGGCTTAGGATAACAGTTAATTAACATTTCACACTCCATGAAATACAAAAGTCCTCCAAATGGGATAAAATCTCATTACAACTTCCCTGTGTTTATTTGTACTGAAAAGCAAAACCACTGCTCCTTAACATACATAGTGAGGTCTACATATCAAAGAGCCTAAACAGACCTCAAGCAAAGGTTTGCATATGTTCCTGCAAATCTTCTGCCCACACCATCTACCTGATCTACTTCTCTTAGAATCATTTGTGCCCATTGATGACCTACCGCATACACAAGTATTTTTCTTGTTTATTATCCATCTCCCCCATTAGAATGGAAGCACCATGGGGCAGAGGGATTTTGTCTGTCTTGCTCCCTGTTTTATCCCAATGGTGCTTAATGGACAGTTGATGCTATCAGTAGGATTATCCTGAAATGAGAGAAAACTTTGGGGGCAAGTGGTTTATTTGAGAGATGACCCCAGATACAAGAAGTGAGGAATGAGAGAAATAAGGCTGGAGAGGAGGAAAAGTCAACTAGAGGCTCCTGGGTGGCTCAGTCGGTTAAGTGTCTGCCTTTGGCTCAGGTCATGATCCTGGGTTCCTGGGATTGAGCCCCATATTGGGCTCCCTGCTCAGCATGAAGTTGCTTCTCCCTCTCCCTTTACTATTCCTGTCCCCCTCTTACTCCCCCTGCTTGTACTCTCTCTCTCTCTCAAATAATAAAAAAATCTTTAAAAAAGGAAGGGAAAGTCGATTAAAGGGAGGCTATCAAGGCTATTGCTGGAGGCAAGGGAACTTTAAGAAGACTCCAGAAACTTCTGGGGATGGTCCATACAGAGAACAGGAAATGGGCTCCTATCCCCACTGGTTGAGGGTTGTCCTCTGGGATGTTAAGACCTTTACACTTCCAGACTAAACATCTGCTAGGGCTGAGCTTTGAGGCAGAGAACTGCAGAGGGGTGCTTTAGAAACTTGAAATGGGAACACTGTCTGAATGCTCAAAACTGCCCAGTCCAAACCCAGCTAGAGCCAGAGGTGGGACATGGAGCTCTGGTGAAGGGCACCAAAAGCATCTGCCTTAAGAGGTATTAAGTAAGAATCTTTTAATGAATAAATGGATTCTCCTTAATGCAGATATGCATATGACTTAACAGGAAAAGTGGCGTCCCAGGCCCATCTTGCTTTAGACATGGTCAGAGTTATTAGTACCCTCTGACCTATTAAGAAGGAAGACTCATTACTATGGTCATGGAGTTCAGACACCTTTTAAGTTTTTATTTTCCCATATCCCTGCTCAGAATCTGCTCAGAATCCCGTTCCTAGGGGGTGAAGTGGCTACAACTTTATTGCAAGTTATAAAGGTCTCCTGCAAGAGTCCTTTCAGCTTCTGATAATCCTTGTCGCCTTCTCCTTATATAAGGCATTTTTACTCTGGTGCCTTGGCCACTCCTTATTTGGTTCTTTACTAACTCCCTCTTCTCCACTCACCTTCTTGCTCTCATTCCTCAGGGTGTGCCTATTCTGCCTGTCCTCCTAGGCACCCCCCCATGACTCCCAGGCTAGAAGCCATCTCCCCCTGCCCCCAAAGACTCTGGTCCACACCTTCAGTGCTTCTGTCCTGAGCTCAGGGCTCATTCTCAACCTGCTCCTAGACCACCCATATACAAGCAATGAGCTCAACCCACCCATGCACAACCAATCACTCATTACCTACCTCATGCCCATACCCCAAACCTGCCCTCACACCTGCCCGGTCTTGGGGAATGCTCCACCTACCCCCTTGTCTCACAATATGAAGCCTCAAGGTCAGCCTCAGTCACCTAGTTTTCATCGCCCCTACAGTTTTCTCAGACACCAAGAGGTTAATAGTGACTGTCACCAGATGATGGAATTTTTCTTCTTTTTCTACTTTTACTGATTTTCCAAATTATCTCTGATGAACACTTTAGTTTCATAATGTTCAGTACGATTCATAACAACTAATGGGCTTCATAATGCATTATAATCCTCAGTGTAAATCCATCTTGATCCCTCCTGGCCCTCCCAGCGGATCATGGCTTACAGCCTCTCCCCACTGGGAACACCTTGCACATCACAACCAGACTCATCTTTCTAAAATCAGAGTCTCATTCCTTCATCCCCCCAAAAAAACAAAACATTTCTCTGGGGGCATCTGGGTGGTTCAGTAGGTTGATCAACTGACTTTTGATTTTGGCTCAGGTCATGATCTCAGGGTCCTGGAATGGAGCTCCCTGCCCAGGCTCTGCACTCAGCCTGGAGTCTCTCTCTCTCTCTGCTCCCTGCCCCCACTCACTTGTGCACTCTCTCAAATAAATAAGTAAGTCTTAAAAACACACACACACACACACATTTCTCTGAGATCATCTCCCACCTCTTCCACCCTGATAGTCCCCCTAATACCTCACAATCACTGGGGGGAGGGTGTCTGTTAATTTGGTTTTTCTGCTCCCTCATTTCATTGTCACTATTGTCATACTGCACCCCGAATGCCTGGCACAAAGCAGGTGTTCAACAAATACTTATTAACTAAATGTATGGAAGGAAGGGCGTTAAGTCATTGGCTTACTACAAGGAAATTCTATAGCAGCGGTTCTCAAAGTGTGTTCAGGGGACCACCAGCAGGCGCATCACCGGGGCACTTGTTAAAAATGCAGATTCTTAGGGCCCACTTCATAATCAGAATCTTTGGGGCTGTTTGAAAAAGCCCTTGAGGTGATTCTGTTTTATAACAAGTTTATGTTCCCAGAAATGTCTTGGCCACAGTCACAGATGCAACTAGTTTCTCCAGCTGAACTGCACAACCCTTAGCAGCCTCATGGGAAAACCACCAGAAAACATTTTAAGCGCCGCTGTTTCAAAAACGTTGCTTGTCGGTTGCAGAAATACAGCAGCCTCTAGAGTTTAAAAAAGGGGATGCAACCAGCCGTGCTCCCAGCCAAGCTCCCTCGACCACCCCGATCCCGACCCTACCCCCCACCCCGCAAGAGTCCTCGCTCTGGCCGTCTCGAGACCTCCACTGCTGAGTAGTGGTGCCAGTTTTGAAGGAAGCACTTCCAAATCCTTCTTGAGGGAAAGGAGGGGGAGGAATGGAGGGTTCCGAGACTGGAGGAGGCATGGATGCGGCCCGGAGGTCTTGCGCTGGGAGGCTCCGCGCGCGAGGCGGCCAGGGACAGGTGGCGGAGCCTCGGCTAGGCGCAGCTCTTCGCGCTTCCCTTTGCCGTCGGTGAAATGGGATTGGCAGTGCCTTTGGCGGAGAGGCGGCGGGCTCGAGCGCCCACCCAAACGGCCTCAGAGCCGAGATGGGTTTGGCCACTACCGCACACTGGCACGGGTCGCCTTGCTCGGGAGCCAGAGGCGCGATGGCATAGGGAAGGACGCAGGGCGGCCTCGGCGCCTCCCTTGGCCCTTGCGAGTGGTGAGTGACCAGGGCGAGGTCCTCAAGCCAAAGCTGTGTAGCCCGCGCTGGAGCGGAGATCCGGCGGGGGTGTGAGAGCTCAACCACTGGAGGAAGATGGGAGGGGCGGATGCTACAGAGGGAGGGGAACGCCCAGGGAGGGCTCTTTGGGACACTCGCCGGCGCCACTTGGCGACCAGGAGCCGCACGCTCCCCGAGCAGGAGTAATTTGGCCCAGAGGAAAACAGCCCTTTCCCAAACTCTGAGCCAAGTCCTGGGGTGTCATCCTCACTTTACAGCTGCGTGAACAGAAGCCTGGAACTCCAAGAGCCTGCTGCAGCCGAAGCCCTTTCACTGACACGGAACACCTGCCCTCCGAGTCCGAGAGAACCTCCAGGGCTTCTCATGGGGCGGAGAAGAAAGTGAAGACCCCCTTCCTCCCTCAAGAAGCCAACTCACTGGTCCAAAAACAAACAAACCATTGCTGCCTGGGATGCTGGGGGGGCGGGGAGCACCCCCTCCATCTCCAAATTACACTTGGCTGACACCCAGCCCTGTCCAGTCACCCCCGACCCCACCCTGCTCTCGGTTTTCTTTCCGGCCCCTCTAGTCCCCAAGGCGGACTAAACTGGGGCAGCTTCTCCATCCTGAAGGAGATTCCCGACACCTAGGTTTCCCACCCTGGAAAGGGAGAAAGAGCAGGACAGAGCTCGGAGAGGAAGAGACAGAGAAGGGGGCTGGACACCGGACACCCCGCCTGCGAGGGGTTAACCCGCTCCACTGGGCCATTGCCCCCTCTCTCCCAGGAGCCACTTCAGTCGGTTGTCGCCCTAGTGGCCGCCCTCTGAGCACGTGTTGCTGCCGGTCTGCGTCAACGCTGAGTAAACAGATGACTGGCTGACAACGCCGGGAGGGGCTATTTAAGAGGCAGCGTCCTGCCGGCCCACCTGAACTTGGCTCTGCTCCCTCGCCACTCCGTAGAGACGCGAAGCCCGCTGCGTCCTACTCTGAAGGTAGGTTCCCCGCGGGGAATCCAAGTGTCAAGTTGCTTTGAGAATGCCGTCTTCAGTTTTGTGCCCCTTTCGTTTTATTTTTCTGTTTTCTGTGTCTTCTTCCCGACAGCTCGGAAGGCATTTCTTAAAGTCAGAAACAGCAGGGAGGTCTGGGTGGGTAGAGCTGCTTGAAAGACTTCCAAGCGCCTGCTTTGTTCTGGTCCGCAAGCAATGCTGGCATATCTATTTGCGAAGATTAGCATGCAAATTGGGCTTTGCTAGATGTTACACACAGGTGCAGTGTCCTTTCCAATCTCTGCAAATAAACTATCAAGGGGTTTTAAGATTGAAATTCATTTTCTAAAATATGCAGAAAAATTCAAGGCTTTAGGGATAGAAACGTGCCGGTGTTGTATCTGCTGGTGGATCTAAAAGGCGGCGGCGCTTTGCCAAGGACAGAAGACTGAGCGCATATTTCGGATTTTTAAAAACCCTTCCTGTATTTTGCATAGTAGTTTATTGCCAGTTCCCATATGCACCTTAAAGAAACTTTATAAATATGGCTTTTCTTTTTTGTCCCCTCATTTTAAGCTGTGCTTCTCCTTTTTCTCCCTTTAATTCCCCCATGGAAAGCTTCTTGGCATCCAGGGTCTCGTTTCTCCCACGGAGTCTTCTCTTTAAGATATTTTCCCAGCTTTAATCTCTTGCTTTCAGTTAGAAGACAGACGCTCTAACAACACTTTCTGAAACAAAAGGAAAACAGAAGACATTTCTTATGCTAGCCAGGGTAGAAGACAGGGTCTCAGTCCGTTTCCCTGGGGCACCGAGTGTGGTTCACCCAAAAGACAAACGGGATGTGCCCAGACACGCGGGCTGTGGCCGCTTGGCTTACGTCGGCGCCTGGTGAGCCCTCCTATGTGCACCAGTGTGGCGGGCCTGGGGCCCCGCGCGTTTGGACGGAGCCCCCTTTTCCGTACCCCAGTTGCCCCAAGCCTCCGCAAGAGCCTGCGATGCCCCCGCCACCAGTCGTTCACGTCCCCTCCCCTTTGCTCTCCGCAGCCATGAACCGCGGCGTGTGCCTGTGCGTGCTGCTGGCGGTACTGGCGGCGGGCGCCCTGGCGCAGCCCGTACCTGCGACCGACCGGGTGGGCCCAGGGGCGCAGCAGGAGGAGGAGGCGCCCCGGAGGCAGCTGAGGGCCGTGCAGAAGGTGGACGGCGAGCCCCGAGCGCATCTGGGAGCACTGCTGGCCAGGTACATCCAGCAGGCCCGGAAAGGTATGGATGTTCATTCATCTGTAGGGTCCTTCCCCTCGCTTCTGATCCATTGCGGGCCTTCCAATCCTGACCCTCTTCCCTAGCGTCTGGCTGATGAAGGGGAGTAACCCCTGGGAAGGACAGGCAGGGCGACACGTTAAACTAAAGATATTCCCTTTCTTCCCACCCCCACTTGCACCCCGCCCTGAATTGCGCTGTGGCCAGGACAGTACAGTTTTCTGGACGTCCTTTGTAGCAACTGAGGGTGGAGGATTCAATTCATGAAGGAAAACCTTTTTTAAAAAGCTTTTTTGAAACTAGTGTTTGGCATGTGTTGCTGTTAAGTTCAACGCCATATTATAAAGACATTAAAAGATAATGACCTGTACCCCTGGGGATAAAAATATATGTTTATAAAAAATAAAAAATTTTTAAAAAAAAAGATAATGACCGATAATGACTCTAGAAGGGTTTGCCGATCTACTACCTACCTAACCCTGTAAATGCCGAAGAGCCAGGAGCCACCCAGATAGTGACACTGGGAAACCCCTAGCAGGAAGGAATCGATACCAAGAATGCTCTTGAGTCCTGACAGCTAGACAGTTGAAAAAGCAGTGACAATGTCAGTTTTCACCAAAGAGTGTATGTAACAGGTAGAAAGAATCAGTAGCAGTTTTGAGTTCTCCTTGGCCATGATTGAAAATGATTACTCAGGAGACCTGTTTGTTCTTATTTTGCTGTTGGAGACATGGTCCTAGTTGCAGCAGGAGGTTTCTCAGCATCAAAGTCTGTCTCCAGGAATAAGGTGATTCGGTGGCTCACTAGCTGGGTGACATAGTGACAGCCCGAACCCTTTCCTGGGCCTGCCTCATCTGTAAAGCAGGGGTGAGGCTAGAGTTCCCTTAGGTCCCTTCTAGCTCTTTGTGTGATTCAGAGAGAGGCTAGTGCGTCTGTAGTGGCCTTAGGAACCATGATTGTGACTGGGGTCATTTTTTTCTACCAACTTGATCCACAGGGACACTGCTGTCACACCGGCTATGGGGCCGTGTGCTAAGCTGGACCAATGCAGCTGGACAGTAAACCGCAAAAAAACCAACCAAACAAAATACGCTGCTGGGAAGGGTAGAGGGCAGAGGGTGGCTCCTTTCCCAGGAGGCTCTCTTCCTCCCATGTGCCAGGGCCTAGATTTGAACCTTAGCTCATGGCTTGACTAGACAAGGAGAAAACGATGGGCGCGGCTTTCATATGAAGGTTTTATATGAAGATAAGATCGGAGCTTTTTGACCAGGGCAAAAAGAAGGAAAAAGAACCACCACAGAAGATGATTTGTTACATTTTGTCCTCTATTTGGGAAATTGTCCCAGCTCCCATCTTCGCTTTGCTTTCTGGCTAATTAAATTGAGAGATGTGGAACTACTAGTCAGATGACAGAGAAAGCCTGAAAACTTTTGGAGTTCCTATTGATTGTCTCAAAGTAATTTAATATCTGTCCTTGGATGTAGGTTGAATTTCAGCCAGACCAGTCTGAAATATCACAGGTTTTTCAGAGAGCCATAATCTGGAACCGCCTCCCCACATTCAGGAAAGAGCCACCAGAACAGGTCTGGGAAAGAAGCCAGTTACCAAACTATTTCCCCTGAATGGACACTTGACAGTGGCGTTGTGCTACAAATCTTAGCTGGAAGTTTCTTCCTAGCATCTCTTCTCAGCCACCTTCTCCCTTTGCCTGTAGAATGTCGTGCCCAACAAGCCCACGTGGGAATGGCAGCCCTGGGTACTTTAGCTGCCAACACCCACGATGAGCTCTAGGTAGAAAACAATCACACTCTTCTCTTTGACAAATACGAGCCAGAAGGAAATATTTATCCCCATACTGTTTCTTTGACTATTTTGAGAACATCTTGGATATCTCCTCAAGTATAGTACTTAGGCTTAAAGATTCTAAACACAGTCATGTACTCCTTGAGGAGTGCTCAAGAGTTTACCATCAGGAACTGCGTGCAGAGTTTTCAGTGAGGGAGGGGAAGCAGTTCTGTTGGGGACAGGAGACATCTAGCTTAGACCTACCCAACAGCCCACGAAGCTCTCATGCTTATATCAGTAACATCCATACTGTCTCCTGGTCCTCAAGGAAGCCCTACTTAGTGAGTCCCTTTGTCCCTGTGGCAGCCAGGGCTCTCAGAGAATTTGTAACCTACATGACTTTGCTCACCTCATAGTCTGTTCCAGCCCTGCCCTCGCCTGAAGGTCTGGGAGCCATTCAGCTTCCCAGCTGTACTGCCCATTCGGGGTTTCAAAGTTTAAAGGAGCCAGGCCCTTCCATTCAATTCTGTAAACCAGTTGGATTTCCTACCTCGTGTCACTGTGGGGAAGTGAGCAGGGACCCTGGTAAATGAGCACAGTGTGCGGGAACTGAGATGCGTAAACAGCACAGCTACTGGGACTGAAAATATGGTCCCCTCCCCAGCCCTGCCCCCCCACAACCCAGGCTGCTTGCACACATGGAAGCTGCCACTTTGCCTTCATTAACTGGAACTTGGAGCTGTGCCCAGCCTTTGATGGGGGCATTCATCAGCAGCAGACAGAAGGATGGGCCATACTTCTGTTAACCATGTACAAGTAACTGGATCTGCAAGGTTTTCTTTCAATGCGAGGACTAATATTTCACCTGAAAAACACAGAACAATTAAATAGCCGGCTCTGTTAGCCTTTTGCATAGGCTGGAGATACCTGTGAAGGGGCTGGAAGGTGCTGGGTTGACTCTGAATTCCGAGGCTGGGAAGTGATTGAGGTAGGGGTTGGGGGAGAAGAACGGTTAGGGACATGGCTCTGTATAATTTTTTCTGGTTTTTAATGTAGCTGGCTTTACCTGGTCATCCAATAAGACAGAGGAACTGCTCCTGCAAGCTCGTTTCGCAATCAATTAGCCATGGTCTGACTCTTTGCTGCCTGTGGGCAGGAGCTGGCAAGGGCAGCCTCAGACAGAAGGGCTGAATGACAACATCACAAGCAGTGGGGACACAGTGGCCCCATGGAGCGATCCCCCACCACTCTGCTCTTAGAGTCCCCTGGGCTTTGCCCTTCGAGGTCCCTGAGAGACCTTTCTTGTCTTTTAGCTTGCACAGAAGAAGGCACGATACTGATATCATATCCAGAAGGCCACAGTCTGTGATCTATGGGTCAGGACTGTGTCACATGTCCCCAAAGAAACTGCTTCTTCATGTCTCTGCTTCCTCAATGTCAATTACACATGAAAATCATCCTGCTCCTGAGGATTTCACTCCCATCCCCAAGGCCCGTTGCTCATTCAGTTCTTGCATTTTGGCCAAAAGGGATAAATGAAATAACCCCCTTATTATCTCTCTGCCACTCTTCACTGAGTGTTACTGACATAAGATTTTGATCTGACAGGGTGCCTTTTTCTCAATATCACTTTCTAAAAAGAAAGTAGTTTTCAAATTAATTTCTAAATAGTATTTGCCTAGCATTGGGACTTGACTCATTTTTTAAAAACCATTCAACATCAAAATATTGTATATTGTACTTCTGTGACCTTAACAAGAATACTCAGGTATGCTTGAGATCTTAAGGGGTGAACTTTAGAAATGGGTAAGTACCAAGGAACCTTGCTTCGCATCTGCTAAGGACCAGCTACATAAGAGAAACCATTCCCCACCCCAGGAGTAGGGAAACCAAGGCAGGTCCCACAGTTGGTAAATTCTCTGAAATCCTTACAGATTGGAAGTCATACCCCTCACTAGTCAATATTACCCTCCCAGACCTGGGTCCTTCTCTTAGATTTTGGTCCAGCAAGCCCACTACTCGATGGCTCCTTGATACCTTTAAGAAGGTGCATGTTACGTATTGTCTGGCTTTTCTCATTGTTCTCCTTTACAGATTGAATTAGCGATGCTCTTAAATATAATGGCCTTTCCTTTTCCCTTGCGCCTTATAGCTCCTTCTGGCCGAATGTCTGTCATTAAGAACCTGCAGGGCCTGGACCCCAGTCACAGGATAAGCGACCGGGATTACATGGGCTGGATGGATTTTGGTCGGCGCAGTGCTGAGGAGTATGAATACCCCTCCTAAGGGACCCCGCCTTTGTCAGCACACCAGGAAACGACCTCTGGGCTCAGAGGAGGCAGAATAAGAAAACAATCACACTCATAACTCATTGTCTCTGAAGTCTGACATTTTAAGTATTTATTAAGTTTTCAATGTGAAAAACATGTCTGTAAGATTTTCCAGTGCAACCTCACATCTCACCAGAATTGTACAAATGGAAGACAAAACATTGTCCTCATCTGTGACTCTTGGTCCTAAAGTGCTGCTATGCTATTAAACTGATTTCATTCTGCCCCCTCATTCCCTGTGTCTGTCAAGCACCAAGATGCCATTTCATCCTCAGGACCCTTAAGGAAGGAAGTCTGATACGTGGTGCCCAAAAACAAAACCATCTGGTTCCAGAGAAAGCTCCAGAATCAAGGGTTGGGCATGGGGCTGACTTCTCTGCTGTTGGCCAAATGACCAGTGAAAGGGCCTTCTGGGTCAGCCCCATGCCCAGCCCTAGCCACTCTGGGCCTGGGTCCCCAGTTTGGGTCCACTGTAAAAAGAGAATGTGCCCTGCTTGTAAGTAAGCACTCATTTGTCTGGGTAAAGACCAGAAAAGCAACTTGGAATGGGCCTTCCTTTCATCTGCCCATTCCCACAGGATGTACCAACCCCATCCCACACCAGAATTTCCTCGGGGTTCTCTTGACCTTTAAACAAATTATGGGGCAATGCCAGTCACTGCTTTCACATCCCTCGGATCTCTCCATGGCCCTATGGCACAGAAGTTATTGTCCTTTTACAGATGGGGAAACAGGCCCTGAGAGGTAGAAGTGGCTGGGCCACAGTCCAAGGTAACAAGATTCACAGACTCGGTCATTCCCAGGTAGTGACCTCCATCACCCCAGACCTTCCAGACTCTGGAATGCATATGAACCACTAGCAAGTCTTGTAACCCACACACTCTGATTCAACAAGTCTAGCCTTGGGCCTGAGCAAGCTCCCGGGTGATACCAGCACAGCGAGGCCTGGGCCACACTTGGGGTGGCAGTGGTCTTGAGAGGAGCCTGTGATCACAGTCCCCTGGGTCTCACCGTATTTCAGAGACTTATTTCAGGGCATGTTGGATGATTCTGGTAGCTATCTAGAGCAGAAGCTCTCCTTCCTTGAGCCAATCCCTCCTTTAGGTCCCCGTAGGAGTCTGTAAAAGAAATTATGTTAAGGGGGCACCCGGGGATAATCTGACGCTTGCCACCCACGATGCAGCCTTGCCATGTCTCCTGGCCAAGGCTTCCAGGAACCTCAGGTTCTTATCCAGCAAAGGCCACAGATGGCTTGCTGCAGCCAGACATGAAGCCCCAAAGGAACAGACATTGGAAAGAATGTTGGCAAATCTATAACTGGTCTCAGATGGGCCGTCCTTAGCCCAGGGCTACCCTGCAAGCCCTTAGTGCCAGCTTCCTTGTTGATAGAAAGAGGATGCCAGGAAAGTCCTCAGAGGAAGAGGACTTTGCAATTCTTTAAGTTGAACTGAAGTCAGCATTCAGTGTAAAACTTGGACTCCGAATAGACAACTCATTATATTCTTACCTTGTGAGGTCATTACCTCATTCAATCCCTACAGTTTGGTCTCAAAGATTGCTTCATATCTCGGGGGGCCAAGCCCTGGCCCCATACCCAGATGCACATGTTTTGAGTGCAGAACACACATCTCACAAAAAACATTTCTTTTCCTGGGTGTTCAGGGGATCTTAGGTACAGATGGGGAGGGGAAGTGTGTGTGTGCGTGTGCATGCACACGCACACATGTGTGTGTGGTGGGGTGGGGAATGGTGAAAGACTTAGCATTTAATATTAAATCAGCAATGGAGAATGGGTGACAAAGGCTTGATCAGAATTAGTAATTTATGAATCATCAGGGAAGGGGATGGTAAAATATCATTTTCAAAGATAAAAACATGAGTCATACAAATATAAATGAACACACATCAAAGATGTCATTTAAGTCATTAACAAAGAGACCAGTAAGATGCGGGAAAGGGAAAGGAAAAGGACATTTTCTGACCTCTCCTGGGGTGCAGGACTCTGTACAAGGAGACTCGTGAGCACCAGCTTGGGATGCTGTCCCAATCCTGCAAGCAAGGTGACCCCAATTTTCAAAGAGGAAGCTGGAGCTCAGAGAGGCCCAGTGACTTACCATGCACTTTGCCCACACATGGTGGCATCAGGGTTGAAGCAGTTGGTTCCAAACTTTTAATGAGGCCACCTGGAGGAGATATCTAGAGTCTGGCCAAGAAGGGGCTGGGAGACTCATCTAGAAGCTTCGTCTACGTGAGTCTGAATTGGACTTAATCAGCTCTTCAAGCTCTGCTTCAAAGATGCCTGGGGCAGGGATGGGGGATGCACACACACTGGAGAACCATGATACCCCCTTCCTCCCTCCTCGTCGTCCTCCCCTCCAGCCTCCTCCTCACTCACTCCTCCCCACCTTCCTGTGCCTCTCACCATCCCCCTTCCTTTGCCAGCTGATCCCCTTGAGTTCTTTCAGCTGGCAAGACCCCTGCCCCAAGCCCTGCCCCCCTGCAGATGTTCCCACTGCTTGCATTCTCAACTCTGCTAATGAAGACTGCTCTAAGGGCTCCTTTTTCGTCAATCCATTGGTATTTACGAGTGGAAAAGGCCAATGGCTATCACTCTAGCTCAACACACACCTTCCCCTACCCGACTCCGATTTTATAGATGATAAGTTCACTCACGATCACACACTGAATTAGTGGTGGAACCCATGGTCCTCTCTGGAATGATTCCTTGCCAGGCTGAGACACAGCGAACTTCCCTGCTGCCACCTACACTTGCTCACACCTCTAGACCTCTGGGTTCAGAGGCCAGACCTGGCCTGCCTTGACCAGCGACCACTCAAGTCTCAGCAAGACCAGCGGCTGCAGAGTGGATAGAATTCCCTTTCCCAAGATTTGCTTTACCAAAAGTCTGACTGCAGCATAGCTCTCCTATAAAGTGAGAAAATCTTTACACAGTGCACCCCAAGCTACGGATGGCGTTTTTTGTTCTCAAGTTCAGCCAGTCACAGATAAAGGGAAAGGGAAGACGGGAGAAAGGTATTCTGCGTTCATTCTTTTAAAAAACAACAGCACAAAACACTATCCTTCTTTCCTGTCTCGGGTTGAAGAGCTGGAGGAAAGAATCTTGACCAGTTAGCTAGATTTCCAGGTACATGTGTAACAGCATCTTCAAATTACTGTGAGTCCTGAAGGTAAGTAAAGCAGATGCCAAGCAAAACAAGAGAAAAAAAAAAATTGCCTCACGAATTCCCCCTGGGTCCTGGGTTCTGAGCTCTGAAAGGATTTATTAAAATGTTCTGTTTGTGTCTGGCTCCTGGTCTAAGATATGTCCTCCCAGAGAACCAGGATCAGGGACTCCAGATTATCCACCACACACAAAGCCCTTGCTGGACAGACCTCCCCCCAGACATCTTCATCATCAGTCCCACCTCTGTGACCTCATTTCTTACCACCACCCCCTCACTTACTCATTACACCCCACCCTCATTGTCTTCCTTGTTATTCCTTGGAAACTCTAAAATCACTCCTACCTCAGGGCCTTTGCACCTGGTGCTTCCTATGCCTGGCTCACTCTTCTTCCAAAAAGGATGGCTAGATCTCTCAGCTCATTCAACTCCAACATCATCTGCTCAGAGACTGCCCTGACCATTCTCTTAAAAACCTCCTCCATTTCACTCTATCCTTTTCCTTGCTTTACTTTTCTTCTTGTGCTAACCATTACGTGGAATTACATTACTTATCTATTTGTTTATTGGTTCTGTCTCACCTACTAGGATGTCAGATCCATGAGGGTAGAGATTTTTGTCTGTTTTATTGCTATATTCCCAATTCCTACCACAGTATCAGGCACATAATAGATACCCAATAACTGTTTGTCTAATTAATCAATAAGGGAAAATATCTCTGGATCTCTGCTAGTCAGGTTATAGATCGGTTTTAGAAGCAATTTCATGAGAACATTTGTTTTAAAAATCAGAGAAGTAAAGCAGGCTTAGTTGACCCAGCCATGCCCCTCCAAGATAGGCATAAGGATAAGAAACTGGAAAACAGATCATGCACACGAAACTGGCTGACGACCTGAACAACATCCATGGAGATCAACATGGAAAGCACACTTTAAAATATATCCTACCCCCAGGGGTACTGGGTAGCTCAGTGGGTTAAGCACGGTCTCAGGGTTGTGAGATCGATCCTCATGTCAGGCTCCGTGGTGGATGTATAGTCTGCTTAAGATTCTTTCTCTCTGTTTCTCTCTCCTTCTCTCTCTAAAACTAAACTAAAATAAAGTAAAATAAAATAAAATATACCCTACCCCAAACACACACCTCCACCCCTATTTCTTTTGCTGTAAATTAAAATCCAGCTAGAATAGAGCAATTTCAAAGAAAAAAAGAAGAAGAAGAAGAATGTTGATGAGTTTTGCTGCATTTACTCAGAATGTCAAAGGAGTGGAAACAATGTAAACGGTCCACAGTGTGGAGTTGTTAAAGAGATGAGTGCAACACCCGCAAGTGGACTCCGAAGCAGTGACTTCATGAGTATCGAGTATCTTCGAGATGGTCTTGGAACATGGGAAATGACTACAATCCATGCAAAGTGAAAAGATCCTCTAATCTAATCGCATTAGGGATCCCATTAGGGATTATTTTTCCTTTAAAAAAAAAAAGATTGTGTGAAAATGAAGATAGTCACGTGAGGGTCATAGAATCACAGATGTTTTTCTTCCTCTTCTCCAAACCTCTGTCCTCTTTGTAGATCATCCTTATAATAACTATAGTTCATGTTTTCCAGGTTGTGCCACTCTACAGAGAGACACAGAGTCAGCAGAAAAGCCATAAAATCAGTTCTTCAGCCACCTTTACCAAGAAAACACTGCCACCACCACCCCCCCCAGATGATGTTGACGATCACTCATGTAGCCACCTACAGCATCCGCCATTTGCCTTCCTTAGCTCCTGCTCATTAAGGCCTTGAAGCTCCCTGGGGATGTCACCTCTGCTGGTGGAGATAAGAGTATTCTGGCTACTGTGCCCACCCCACCCCGAGTTTCAGGCCCAGTGTCTAGAGTCTTCTGGTACCTTCTGTCCTCAGTGTGGGAGCCTGGGCCACACTGGTACCATTTTGTTCTCACTGGGTCTCAACAGTTCTCTATGGGACCTGGATGCCAATTATCATCAAATTCACCAGTTTCTTTAGCCAGGTGGCGGTACTGCCTCCACTGAGTATGCAAGTCCTTTATTCTACTCACAGTTTTCAAAACCATCATTGGCCTCTGAAGGTCACTTTGCATATTGAAGTCTCTGTATTTACTTTGTAAATTGAAAAAACGATAGCGTGAGTCATGTAGACAAACCATTCTTTACACCTGCTGGCTACGTTAGGTTCAGGGGGGCATCAAGAGCTCAGCTGCTGGGGTGGAACCAGAAGATCACCCTTCTTTCTAAAGAACTTTATTGGTTCTTCTAGAGCAGGTCTGCTGCTATCAAGTCCCTTAGTTTTCCTTCATTGGAAAACTTCTTTGTTTCTTCACCTTCCTTCCTGAGGGATATTTTCATTGGATTTAGAATTCCAGGTTGACGGTTCTTTTCTTTTGTACTTTCAAAATACTTCATCACTTCCCATGACGTCCATGGTGTCTGCTGAGAAACCTGCAGTATTAAATCATGACTTGCCTATAGGTAATGAGTCATTTTTCTCTGGCTGTTTTCAAGGTATCTTCTTCATCTTAAGATTTCAGTAGTTTGTTTATGCTGTGTTTGGGTGTGGATTTCTTTCAGTTTATCCTGTTTGAGATGTATTCAACTTCTTGAATGTGTAAGTTTATATCTTTCACTAAACTTGGGGAAGTTTTCAGTCATGATTTCTTCAAATATTTTCCCAGCATCACACTCTTTTTGTCTCCTGGGATTTTGATGCAACAAACATTCAACCTTTTATTGTCCCACATGTCCCAGAGGCTCTGTTCATTTTTTTTCTCTCCATGGTTTACAATGGATAATTTCTATTTATCGATCTTCTGGTTCACTCATTCTCTGTCATTTCCATTCTGCTAATGAGTCCCATCCCCTGAGTTTCTTAGTATGGTTTTTCTAATTTCTCAGTTCTAAAATTGCCATGATATCTTCCATTTTCTTGTGAAGATTTTCTATCTAAACAATTGTTTCAAGGAGGTTTGCAATTGTTCACTTTTTGAACACTTTTAGAACAGCTGCTTGAAAGTCTTCAATAATTCCACCATCTGTAAAATCTCATCCTTGGTGTCTGTTAATTATCTTTTCTGAGGAAGATTGGAAATTTTATGGTTCTTTGTATGTTCAGTAATTTTGGATTGTGTCCTAGACAATTTGAATATTACATTTTGAGACTCTGGATCTTGGGTAAGTCTTACTAAACAAAAATGTTGATATTTTTGATTTAGCAGGTGCAACCTGTTTAGGTTCAGTCTGCAAGTTCTAGTGCCCCTGCTGTGGGCTGTGGATCCAATGACAGTTTGGTTTTCAGTGAAGCTCTACTGCTCTTTGGCTCCATTTCAGGCATGCACTCCCAGTGACCATGGCAGGCACTGGGTGGTGCTCTATGCATCACTTTAGCTCTCAAAATATTTGGTATGCTAATTAAGATAGATCCAGACATGTATGGTTCAGGAGTTCATATAAAATGATACAGAGTCATTTTCCTGAGCTCCTCCCTCTCTGCCATCTCCCCCACACTTTTCAGTTCCCTGGGGCTCCTCTTTTGGGTTCTCCACCCAGAAATTCAGGACTCTGGTACCCTGTTCTGCCACACGCTTCCACATCTGAGCCCATATTCAGGTCCCAGGGGCAGGAGAACAAAGAGAGGGGGAAAAAAAGCCATGAGGGCTGGCCCACCCTCTTGGGATCATAGTTCCTCTTAGCAAAGAGCAACTTTCCCCTCCCTCAGGGATTTGGCTCCTACTCCATTACTGATGGCCACCACTGCACCTGGGGGCTGCGGGATGAGAGAATGGAGAGAGAGGAGGAAGAAAAAAACAGGGAATGTCCATACTCTCTGGGCATAAGGAGCTCCCTTTCTCGTTCTTCAAGCCAGAAAGAAAGGGCATCTTCTAGAGCTATCTGTGCCCTAGACCCTGCTTCCAGTCTCCAGAGTATTAAGCTTAAGATAGGCACCATCGAAACCTTCAGGACTTTCCCTTGCCTTCTCTCAACCTGTCAGGGTCTGGCATATCCTGCTGGAACTGTAGGATCTTGATGAGCTGTCATTTTAAGATGTGTTGAAAGTTTTAAAACCAGTCATTACTAGAGCATCAGGCTATTCCCTAAGAAGGTGTGGCTTGCTTTATTATCTAAATTTTGAATTGTTTAATATGACTCCCAGGAGGCTTCTGGCTTGGAAAATCTCAAGAGAGGACAAGAGTTGCTGACGTGCAGAATGGTACATCTAACCAAGTTCTAAGACTCGCATCTTTTCTACCTTTTCCTCTGCATGGCTCACACGCTGGGCTGGACAAATAGAGGCAGGCATACTGGGCAGTAATCCAAGCCTTACCTGCCCAAACACCTCTGAACTACAGCAGGAATGAATTCCATGAGTTCAATCTTTCTCTAAGTAACATTTTGGAAAGGATTCAACTGCTCTCTTGTATCAGTGGGCAGACTTACAAACCCTTCACTGACTTGACATGCAAGGAAATGTGCATGTGTGCCAGGCACTGTGTTGATGTAATAGGTGCAGAGACCCAGCCAGGTGGGAGATCTAGAAAATCATAGTGCAATGCACCAGGAACTATGATAGGTAATATGCAGAGGCTGGGAGAAAGCAGGGCAGCTGAATGAAGGAGCCAGCCAGGCAGGCAACTGTCCGAGGATGCCAGTCTCTTACTGACATCAAAGCACCAATGAGACAAGTTGGAAATCCCAGTGTCAGTGAAGTTCTTAGTGCTTAATAGTTTACCTAACTGGAGAAAGGAGTTTGGTTCCACCCCTACAGAAGACAGCAGCGCCCTCAAGTGGACACCTAAAAAACCACACTTCTCTGGATACCAAGCTTCTGGGCAAAGAAAGAGTTGTGCCCATGTTGAAATCTGCAGAATCAGGCCCATTTCTACTTGCCACCCTGGTGGTTATCACACCTAGTTGGCTGAGATTTAAAACCAGAGAATTCAAGGTGTGTTCTCTGAGAATAGGTGGTTTCTTTTATTATTTTAATTTTGCACCTTCAATATGGCTGCTAAAAGTCTCCTGGGTTTTGGAAAATCACCCAATGAAACTGAAGAGAGAAGAAGAACCACTGGCAAGCGACATGCTTTTTGTAGGATTAAAACCAAGAAAAACAAATTCTCAGATACATTGTGAAGGCAACTTGGTAACTATGGTTACCTCTAATTAGGGAACACCTTATGCTTCCCAGATTTGAGTGGAGGAAAATTGAAAGGGGAAAAAATTCCAAATAAGTAAACATGTTAATTTGCATTGAAAGTATGTATTCTTATATCTTTAACATAGAGGATGAGATATAGAAGTTTGTTCTCTTCTCTTCACCTTCACCTTCTATGTGTGTCCTTGCATAATGAGGACTCATAACTGAAACTGGGGGTCAAGGATGTCTCTTTGAAGAGGGTGACACCAGAAGCCTGGGTGAAGGACAGGCAGCTCACCCAGAGTCAGACTTAGGCAGGGGTTCTAAGTGTGGCTCAATTAGGGTGACCATATTGTAACAGGATCTGAATTAACTCCTCCTGTTCTGTGCTGGACCGTGGGGAGGGGTTGAATCTTGCTGTGGTCCCCATAAGGAGTGACCAGTGAAGGGGTCCATAATGACTTGGACTTGAACTTGAACAGAGAGGGAAGCCCCAAAAGAAGGTGTTCTGGAGTCCTCCTCAGGTGTTCTGAGAGGAGGAAGGACAACATAAAAACATACCCACCTTTAAAGGAAGAGGTGGGGTACTCACTCTGCTCACTTCAGTCCGATCAACCTCACCAGAGCTGACTATCTGACCCAGTCTCCAGCTGAATTCTGGCTGAGGTATCACCAGAGAGGTGAAACTCCTGTCTCTGTGAGGGATTTCTGCACATCAAGAGAGAAAGATTTCCTCTCAATTAATGAAGTCATAAGATGGGTTTCCAATGAACGCTAGGCATCAGGCTATTCCCTAAGAAGGTGTGGCTTGCTTTATTATCTAAATTTTGAATTGTTTAATACGACTCCCAAGAGTCGTATGCAGAATAAAATCCTTATTTTCTGATACTGTCTGGAGAAGAGTTGTAGGGTTGGAATCTGGGTAAGATACTTTGGCCTATGTGAGAAACCCCTGATGTTGTTCATTTATTTTTTCATCCTTTCATTCAAAAGCTATTCACTCTGAACCCAGTGTGGAGCACCAGACATTTCAAAATGAGACACATGGACGCTGACATCAGGCATTCATGTTCTAGTCAGAGGTGAGAAATTGGGTCCAAAGGCAAAGATTTAGGAATCATCTTCCCTTGCATACCTAATGGATACCTCAATCTTGGTAAGTCCAAACTTGGACTGATGACCTTCCCCCTCCAACCGAATGCCTGAATTCCAACTCAGCGGAGGGCAATTCATCCGTCCAGTTGCTCAGGTAAAACCCCTAGCAGTAATCTTTGACTCCTCTTGCCTTCAAGCCTTTCATCGAAAGCATTGACAAATGTTGGGAGCTTTACCTCAAAAAGTATTTAGAAGCCACCCACTTTTTACTGCTTTCGCTGTCACCTCCTTGCTCTGAGCCACGTTATCTCTCACCCAGATTGCTGGAATCTACCTGCTTCTACCCTACAGCTTATATACATAATTACAGCAACACGGGCAGATACTGAAACCAGCAAGCAACGGGTTAACAGAACTCCTCGCAGCTGTAGACCAAGAAGCACACGTGCAACTTTTTACCCAGACCTTTTTCATTTCATTCTCATTTCACTCCCCTCCTTCAGGGAAGCAGATGGGAGGCTTGCCCTTCCGTCTCCTGGTTTGGCTCCCTCTCGAGTAATCTTTTCCTTGCTGCATACGCCATGGCTCAACGATCATTTTTTGCTGTTCTACAGGTAGAGGAACTTGGATTCCATTACAAATATGACGCGCCAGCCAGGGGCTCTTTGCGGGTGGTTTGTTGACCCCCAGCCAAGAACAGAAGTCTGGTAGCCACTCTAGCCAACTGCCTAGGCTCTCTGTCCTGGGGACTGTCCCCATGGCCCCACCTCAACTGAATGTCGCCAATCCTTGGTGCTTAATTTAACTCTTGTGGCAAGAAAATGGTTTTTGGATTCAGTACAGACAGACATCTCTCAGTGAGCATTTTGTGAGTGACTGCTGGTGAGCTAATTTCTTAATCCCAGTCAGCTGCATCCAGATATGGGCTTTGGGTTTTCTTAGCCTCTTTTTCTTGTTTGATTAAGAAAAAATTGGTTAGGGGGGCCCCTGAGTGACTCAGTGGGTTAATCCTCTGCCTTCGGCTCTGGTCGTGATCTCAGGGTGCTGGGATCGAGCCCCACATCGGGCTCTCTGCTCAGCAGGGAACGTGCTCTCCCCTCTCTCTCTCTGCCTGCTGCTCTGCCTATTTGTGATCTCTTTGTCAAATAAATAAATAAATATAAATCTTTAAAAGAAAAAAAAAAGAAACAAAAGGTTGGTTAGGAAGCACTTTGATTCCGTTGGTGAAGCTCTGAATTTTAGGGAGGAACTAGAAAGCAGGAAGCCATAGGTTCAGTTGGTGATGCCCCAATTTTTGAGGAGGTACCAACGCTCACAGAGGTATTCTGGGTTTCAGTTGGTTGGTTTGTTACTTCAGCTTTCGGTGTCTTTGAATAAAACTAGCCGTGTTCTAATTGGAAAACGGGAGGTGACAATATATCCCTACGTGCTGCCCTTTGGGCTATGTCCTCCAAAATTGGGCAGTCTTTAGTCTTTTTTGCAACGTTGCTTGGCCATAATATTCATTCAGCTCTGGAGAAGAATGGCCAATTCATGGATCCATCAGCTGTAATACCATCTCACAATTAGATCTGTTTTATAAATGGGAGATATTAGGGAATTGAACTTTTAAGATTTGGTTTGCATCCTGTTTGTGTATTTGTCCATGTATGTTGTAAGTGTAAACTATGTTCTCTATCTCTGGATGGAATTGCTAAAGTTTATAAAAGAGCTGTTTAGTTGGTTGAAAGTAAGCACTTATAAGGATTAGGTATTCTAATTCAAAGAGAGAAATAAATGTTTTACAAGTTCTCAGGGTCTGGGAAAATATTTGCTATGAAAACTAACTTAAGGTTGGTTTCATTAAAATTGACATGTCTTTCTAATTATCAGCATTAAATATAAAACTTATTCCTGCCCATGCTTACTGAAAGTCAAATAAGTTCTTGTTATCTCCATTGCGAAATTTGTTGGAAAGGGGGAGAAAAAAAAAGCCCTTAGAACTTTGATGCCTTGTGAAGTTTTATGGACAATCTAAGAACAAAGAAACATGTATAAATAATTTTAATGTTAAGACTACTGAAAATAAGAGACCAACTCTGTATGCAAGGAAAGCGAGCCTGGTTATTTAAGAGGGAAAACTTGAGGACAAAATCCGAATGTATCAAGGAAAGTTGTAGGTTTTGGAGAAGGGCATCTTTGGACAGGAATTTTGTGCATGGTCAGGATGAAGATGATGGAGGCTAGTATGTAAAAATGTCTATTAGGAAGAGATCAGCACCTGGGGTAGAGAAGGGTGAATAAGAGAGCAAGACCAGGCAGACATTGAGCAGCGATACAATATCAACAGAAGTCTAACTGATTCTCTGACAAGGTCCAAGAGAATGGAAATTGGGACAAGAAGGCTGGATTTTTACAATAGTCATTTGATGTGGCTACCCAGGAAGACGGCAAGCCTCTGGCAAGGCAGCTGTCTTCAGTCAAGGAAATCTCTGATGGCGTCTGAGAGTTAAGGATGGTTGGCAGCACCCTTATAACCGAGGGTCCTTCATTCCTGATGGGGATTGTAGTCCACACATCCCAGCACCCACCCCAAGAACACAGGTCCATGCAGCACCCTGATGTCCTGGTCTCAACAAGTATGTCAACATGGGAGGTAGGCAGGAGAGTGGTGGGACTACCCTTTTTTTTTTTTTAATTCAGCCTGTTGACATGAATGAGTTTTAATATCAGAAGTACATTCTGATATATGATTGGTATAAGATTGGAATTTGAGTTTTCTCTGTTAAAATGACATTTTTCTTAGATAATTGGTCTAAATTATAAACAAAAGTTTATCGTGCCCCTGGCTGGCTCAGGTGGAAGAGCATCCACCTCTTGATCTCAGGGTCATGAGTTTGAACCACACATTGGGTGTAGAGATTACAGAAATGAATGAACGAACGAATGAACAAGTAGAACAAAGTTTTGTTAACAACTATGTAACCCTCTGCATTTGGCTTTAAAATCTCTTATCGTCACCTTGACAAAATACATAATTGATTATTAAGTTTTGTAATCTGTAATCTTATTTAGACATGTGCTTCAGCGCCTGATATTTCAAACAAAATTCTCAAAATTTGACTTCAAAATGAAGTCTTCTTGACAAATTTCATTTGTTGGGCATTGTTTGGTATGTTCAATTACATGGGGAGCATTGCCAAATAAGTGAAAATAAACCCTCTTTATCACCCATGGGTGAATTCTACGACTGTTCCAGGAATCCTATAAAATTCCTAAAGTTCTGATACATCTTGAAAAATGTCATCACTTGTCCTTCTAATTATTGAAGTGTTGGTCACAGAATTTCCTTGTCAATTGCATCGTAATGACAAAATGCAGGTCTCCAATACCTTTAAGATCCTAAAACTAGAATTTCTGAAACTAATGGGAAGGCTGAATCCAAACATACTCTTGTTTAAACACTGCTGGTTCTCTAATATTTACTTTTCCAGATTTAAGGCTATTGCTTACAGAAATCTGGTAAAATATTCCTTTGTACACAAATATGAAACCTTTATATTTTTCTCCCTACCTGTTCCCTCCAGAATTCAGAGACTGTGAGTATTATATTTTCATGGAAATGCAATTATTTGTATAAGTTCGATAAGAGTCTGATCTCCTTATGTCAGGACACAATTGGAAACACTGATTATACTACCAAGCTTTTGACTTGTATAGACTCAGGTATGACTAGACAGCTTTAAAGGGTAAGGTTGCATTTATGGAGTTAATGAAGCCCTTTGGAAAAATCAGCCTCATATCTTGCTTACAGGGTTCTCAGCAGCCTTACCAGGTGACTTAGGAAGGTCACTTTCTGACAGGTGCAGGAACCTCAGGATATTTTGGATACCTCTGGAAGAGAGGGATCACAGGTGAAGTCTGTGACAAGTATGTGGCGTGGCTTCTTAGTTAGCCTCAAGAGCCTGTTAAAAGTTCAATCTGAAATTCCTTATGAAATTGCAGCAAAACAGATGAAAAACCAACTAACCTATATGACCAATCACTAGTCTTGCTGTTGCTTATGTAAATAATTAGGCCAAGTGTGTTAAAATAAGATTTATTTTACAAATGAATTGGCTTTATTTGGCTGTCTTTGGAAATGAGGGTGATTTTAGAGAAATTGTTTCAGTAACACCTTTATGGATGTTAGATTCTAGTTCTGCTTCACTGTCTTTGAACTGGATCCTAATTTCCTCAAATGTCTGGCTATGACTCTTCAAACTAAGCCTTCCAATTTTCTCCCATTCTCTTAAACTTGGAATTAATGAGAACGAAAACCGCTTTTTTCTGAAGCGCTCCAAACTGAACCTGGACAACCTGAGATAAATTTCAGAGAAAAATTGCTATATTGGCTCATGTATAGACACACTTCCCGCCTCTTGCTTCATAGGCCACTCAAAGATCTCCAGAATCAGGCAGATCATTGAACAATTTTGTTCCCACCATCCATATTTGCTGGATCTGCCACTGGAAAATCCAGACCTTGAGATGTCACACATGCAAGCAATCTGGAACCCAGACTTCAGAGAAGAACACGTTGCTTGGCTATTATCAAAGAGCAGGGTGTGTGTGTGTGTGTGTGTGTATGTACACGTGCATGTACATGAGAGAAAGAAAGGGAGAGTGAATGATGAAGCTGGTTCTGAGAATGAGGGAAAAGACTGAACTGGAACCAACTGTTGCTTCCAGGGTGAAGAAGTATTGCTGGTTGACACTGATGGGAAAGGCGCACAGACAGGCAGTGACAGGTCTCGTCTCCCTCCTCTGGCCCCACGTGGTGCCCCTATTGGTACCACTTCCATGTGGACATGGTTTGCAGTCCCAGTCATGTATAAAATGGTAAGCTCGGAGCTGAGAAACCATGGCTTAAAAACCGGCAGAGTTGACTTTCTCTTTGACATAGGATGTGATAAATGGCTAACGTTGCAGTACATCCACAGGTCCAGTACATCAAGGCAGGGTCACAATGGAACAAAAGAAGGTCTGCGCATATCTTGTAGATCCTGAAATTCTTTTTAAAGAAGGCCATGCATTTATTATATGCAGGAGAGTCACTGTTGCTGATGAGGTTAAAGAATAAGAGTGTAATTAGGTATTGGACAGCCAGGGGGTGGCCTATAGGGAACATTCAACATTTCTTTTGTCTATTCAGCATCTTTGGACAGCCCTACTCTGTTTGGGAATTCTCTATAACCCCCAAGTAGAAGCCAGAAACCTTTATCCCCCAGCCCCTTTTGCAGCTGAGGCATGGACTTGGGAGGCTGGCTGCATCAGTCATACACAACATCAGTAGCATGGATTTCAGTCTCCTGGGTCTCCTGGACTGGGCTGGTGACAGGATTTGGAAATGTTCTTACCTCCATGGCTTCTAGCCGTGGTTCTCCCAGTTAGGAGATTCTGTAATCTTAGCCCTTACTAAGCCTATTTTCTTCCTAAACCATCTACAGAAGGTTCTCTTGTTTGTAACTAAGAGCCCTGACTGAGCAGATGGTAAGAACATACAATGTGTTACATAATGCTTTGCTCTAAGTTTTGAATTCTTCATAAAGAAGGTTTTTAAGATGCAGGTGAATGAGAGTATGATGGATGAAATAAGGCCCTGGGGAGTGAGGGAGGAGCTGACATCTATAAAACTGGTGGAGACATGGGCCAGAGTCCAGAAGAAGAACCCATCCTCCATTGTAACAGAAGGTAGAGAGAAAATAATGAGTGTGTCTTCAGCAAGTTTACAGGTTTAGTCACAAAAAATTGAGATGATTCTTATGTGATGAATTCACTCTATGAAAAAGGGAATTTCATTTATTGAACATGAGGGTGAGATGGAATTGAAAGTGAGGAGGGGAGAAGAGCTGAAATAGTACCTACAGGGAATGAGAGAGACAATTGACGAGGGAAATGTAAGATTGCCTTGCCATTTGGAAGGCCCAGGTGGAGTGGGGGACAGTAATTGGGCATTCATATGCATGGTTTATTTTCTCTACCAGAAGCCAGGAGTCCTGGCCAGGAAATAAAGTGAATGATCCAGAATTGGGGTTTTGACTTAGGAATTTGGTTCTGGAATGATGGGGCACAGTCTACACTGCATAGAAAGAAAAGTGATAAGATGAGGGGTAGATGGCAAATGAAAGGAGCAGAGGAGCCAGGAGTCTAGATATTTCTTTGAGATCCAAGAACACAGGGAGAGTGAGTAATTGACATGGAACTATGTGCCAAGAGGTTATGGTCAAAAGGGGCATAATTGCATCTCAAACTTTAGAAGCTGAGCTATCGGGGGTGCCTGGTTGGCTCAGTGGGTTAAAGCCTCTGCCTTCAGCTCAGGTCATGATCTCGGGGTCCTGGGATCGAGCCCCGCATCGGTCTCTCTGCTTAGCAGGGAGCCTGCTTCCCTTCCTCTCTCTCTGCCTGCTTCTCTGCCTACTTGTGATCTGTCTGTCAAATGAATAAAAAAAATCTTTAAAAAAAAAAAAAAAGAAGAAGTTGAGCTATCTCAGGTGGTAATAAGATCAAAGATATGGCTCTGGGAGAGCTTGGCAGAAATGGAGTGGTGGTGAGGCCAGTGGGGATGAAGAGGTAGAGGAACTGAGGGCGCAGAGACAAAAGGGCTGTCCCCATGGTGGTTGAAGTCATCTAGGCTGACAGCAAGATGTAAGGTGGAGAAAAAGACGATAAGCTCAGTGTTAACATCTTCAAAGAATGAGGGGGAATTTCCAGGAAGATGGTCAAGGACAGCCTTGTGGGGAAAGAAGATGAGGGTTAGGAATCATGGACTTCAATATGGCAGTGGCTCTGAAGGGGGTTAGTGGGAAAAGACCAATCAGTCCAGGACCCTCTGAATGTGGGAAGAAGGGAATGACAGAATGAACCTTCTCTGAGAGGCTGTGGGGAAGCAGTTCCTAGGGACCAGGCAGTTTTGATGAAACATGAGGTGGAGGGTTGTAGATGGTGGAAGTCAATAATGTAAGGGAGGCTGTTCACCATGGAACTGGCATTCCAGTGAAAACTGATGGAGAGGGCAGGGCTGAGGAAGAAGGGAGCTGCTGGTGCCATTCCCTGTCATTACTTTCTCCCCATTCTGGTTGGCTGTCCTAAAGGTACAGCTCAGGGGCACCTGGGTGGCTCAGTGGGTTAAAGCCTCTGCCTTCGGCTCAGGTCATGATCCCAGGGTCCTGGGATCGAGCCCTGCATCAGGCTCTCTGCTCAGCAGGGAGCCTGCTTCCTCCCCTCTCTCTCTCTCTGCCTGCCTCTCTGCCTACTTGTGATCTCTGTCAAATAAATAAATAAAATCTTTGAAAAAAATTATTTAAAGGTACAGCCCAACTTTGGTGTCTGCCTTCTTCCTGTTCCTCCATGTCATGAGGGTTATTTGCTAAAAGCAAAACTAACCATCCCCAGTTGTCAAAAAGCAACTTCACCTAACAATGGGAGATTTAACAAAAAAGTGCCTATCACCATAGGAGTCCTTCATACCAGCACAACTCAAAGAGTGGTTTGTGGGCTGATGCCAGTCCATAAGAAAGGTAACAATGGAAATGGAGAATGAATGGTCAGATGCTTTGGAAGCAATTGACGTTGCCACATCATCTGATACCAAAAGGTGGACCAGTTCAGGTGTAGGAAGGACTTTCAGGTGGCACCAGCTGAAGACTAGTCTCATGGGTGGCACCACGTTACCACACATGATATTTTAAGATTATTTTGTCAACCGTAAGCCAAAAATGTATAAAAATCTAATCAAATGTAAGCCTTCATTTACTTTTCTAACTTTTAAATTTTACCATCAAGTTTTATCAAGCTTTTAAACAATTTATAATTCTAGGGGCACCTGGGTGGTTCAGTTTGTTAGGCGACTGCCTTCAGCTCAGGTCATGATCCTGGAGTCCTGGGATTGAGTCCTGTATCAGGCTCCCTGCTTGGCAAGGAGTTTGCTTCTCCCTAGGACCCTCCCCCTTCTCATGCTCGCTCTCTCTCTCTCTCTCTCTCTCTCTCTCTCTTTCTGTCTCTCTCATTCTCTCTATCAAATAAATAAAATCTTTTTAAAAATTTATAATTCTAGATGTCCATCAACAGGTGAATAGATAAAGAAGATATGGTCTATCTATGCAATGGAATATTTAGTAGCCATCCAAAAAATGAAATCTTGCCATTTGCAATAATGTAGATGGAACTATAGAGTATTATGCTAAGTGAACCAAGTCTGAGAAAGACAATTAGCATGGGATCTCACTGATACATGGAATTTGAGAAACAAGGCGGAGGATCATTGGGGAAGAGAGGGAAAAAAATGAAACAAGATGAAACCAAAGAGGGAGACAAACCATAAGAGACTCTTAATCTCAGGAAACAAACTGAGGGTTGCTGGAGAGGAGGGAAGGGATGGCTGAGGGTAGACACTGGGGAGGGTACGTGCTATGGTGAGACTGTGTAAGACTGATGAATCACATACCTTTGCCCCTGAAACAAATAATACATTATATGTTAATTTTAAAAAATCTTAAGTAAAAAAATTAAAAAAGTATAACTCAATATTATTCAAGATCAGAAAGTAAAATTTGTAGTGCTTAATTTTTAGCTAGAATTTACAGATTTTAAAATAAGCCCCACTAGAATTATTTGTCAAGAAGTTACTTGACAAATCTTGTCTTCCTTTCCTGTTGATATTCCTTCTCTGACATTAGTTTCTCTATGGTGGACGTTAGTCAAAGAAAACATGGAAGCACTGTAGATACACCTTATCCCCTGCAAGGAGCATGCTTGTCAGTCTGAACCAGCTGAGATAAAATAACAAAATCCAACTCCTTTACCACCTTAAAAACTTTGATGTACAGTGTTCATTCCAAGTGAGCTTATAAGGGTTTAATATGGAAAATCATTACTTATAACTGCTTAGTGATGACTGCAGAGTGACAAAGTTGAGTGCAATAATGGGTCCCTATACTAAATGTTCTATGTACTTTTCCAGTGAATAACATGTACTATTTTCATAACTCCTTCCCTGTGTTATATTTGCTCTTTTATAATGTATGTATATACTTACATACATATTTACTTATATATGTATATAATATACATACATACATGCTGAATTCGGTTTGCTAATATTTTGTTGATGATTTCTGCATCTATGTAGATCAGAGATATTGGCGTGTGTGTGTGTGTGTGTGTGTCTGGTATCTTGATCTAGTTTTGGTATCAGGTTGATACTGGCCTCATAGAATGAACTTGGAAACTTTCCTTCCTCTTGTATTTTTTGGAATAGTTCGATAAGAAGAAGTATTAACTCTTCTTTAAATGTTCAGTAGGTGGGGTGCCTGGGTGGCTCAGCTCAGGTCATGATCCCAGGGTCCTGGGACTGAGCCCACCATCGGGTTCTCTGCTCAGCAGGAAACCTGCTTCCCGCCCCCTCTCTCTGCCTGCCTCTCCGCCTGCCTCTCTGCCTACTTAGGATCTCTGTCTGTCAAATAAATAAATAAAATCTTTAAATGTGTGGTAGAATTTGCCTGTGAAGGCATCTGGTCCTGGACTTTTATTTGTTAGGAATTTTTTTAATTAGTGATTCAATTGCTGGTAATTGATCTGTTCAAATTTTCTATTCCTTCCTGCATTCTATTTCTTCCTGTGTTTCTAGGAATTTAACCATCTCTTCTAAGCCATCCAATTTGTTGTCATATGGGTTTTCATAATATTCTGTTATAACTGTTTGTATTTCTGTGGTGTTGGTTCTTATTTCTCTTCTTTTGTTAGTGATTTTATTTATTTGGGTTCTCTCTTTCTTCCTCTTACTCTTTTGTGAGTCTGGCTAGAGGTTTATCAATTTTGTTGATCTTTTCAAAGCACCAGCTCCTGGTTCCATTGATCTGCTCTATTGTTTCTTAGTTTCTGTATCATTTATTTCCGCTCTAATCTTTATTATCATTATGTTCTGAGTATATGTTAGATCCACCTGGTCAAAACGTCATTCAAAGCCACTGTTTCCTTGTTGATTTTTCTGTTTGGATAATCTACCCATTAATGTAAGTGGGGTGTTGTAAAGTCCCCTGTATTACTATTGATCGCTTCCATTATGTTTGTTAATAGCTGCTTTATGTACGTGGGTGCTCTTATGCTGGGGGTATAAATACTTACAATTGGCATGTCTTCTTATTGGATTGTTCCCTTTATCATTATACGGTGTCCTTCTTTGTTGTTACAGTCTTCGTTTTAAAGTCTATTTTGTAGGAAATATGTATATTACTACACTGGCTTTCTTTTCACTTCCATTTGCCTGATAAATGCTTTTTCCTCCCTTCACTTTGAATCTGCATGTATCTTTAGGTCTGTAATGAGTCCATTCTGTCACCCTATGTCTTTCAATTGGAGCACTTAGTCCATTTACATTCAAAGTAATTATTGATAGGTATGTACTTCTTGTCACTTTTTTGTTTTATGGTTGTTTTTATAGTTCTTCTCTGTTCCTTTTCTTCCTCCCTTCTCTCACGGTTTGTTGGCTTTCTTTAGTGAAATAAAATTGGGTTATAGGGCACCTGGGTGGCTCAGTTGGTTGAGCATCTAACTCTCAATCTCAGATATTGATCTCGGGGTCATGGGTTCATGCCCTGCATTGGGCCCTGCACTGAGTGTGGTGCCCACTTTAAAAAAAAAAAAAAAAAAGTTTACTTTTTCTTTATTTTTGCATATCTCTTCCTGGTTTTTGATTTGTGGTTATTTTCAGGTTTATATATAACATTTCATGCATATAGCAGTGTATATTAAGTTGATAGTTGCTTAAGATTGAACCCATTCTTTACTCCCCCCACCCCACATTTTGGGTATATGGTGTTAGACTTTACATCCTTTCATTTTGTGAATTGATTTTTATAATTATACTTAATTTTAATGCTTTTGTGCTTCCTACTTTTCTTACCCTTACCTATGATCTTTTCTTCCCACTCAAAAAGTTCCTTCTAACATTTCTTATAGGACTGGTTCAGTGGTCATGAATTCCTTTAACTTTTGTCAGGGAAACTTTTTATCTCTTTTTCTATTCCGAATATAGCCTTACCATATAGAGTATTTGTGGTTGCAGGGTTTTTTCCTCTTAAATATATCTTTGAATTTATCTTGCCACTTTCTTCTAGCCTGCAAATTTTCTGCTGAAAAATCTGATAGCCTTAGGGGGTTTCCCTTGTGTACTACTATTTTCTTCCCTCTTGATGCTTTTAAAATTCTCTCTTTATCGCTACTTTTTGCCATTTTAATTACTATATGTCTTGGTGTGGACCACCTTGGGTATTTATTGGGGGCTGTCTGTGCCGTCTTGAACTGGATTTCTCTTTCTTCCTTTCTTTCTTTCTTTCATGTTATGTTAGTCACCATACAGTATGTCCTTAGTTTTGGATGTAGTGTTCCAAGATTCATTGTTAATGTATAACACCCATAGCTCCATGTAATACATGCCCTCTTTAATGTCCACCACCAGGCCAACTCATCTTTCCACCCCCCCTCCCCTCTAAAACCCTCAGTTTGTTTCTCAGAGTCTACAGTCTCTCATGGTTCATCTCCACCTCTGATTCCCCCCTTCATTTTTCCCTTCCTTCTCCTAATGTCCTCCATGCTATTCCTTATGTTCCACAAGTAAGTGAAACCATATGATAATTGACTTTCTCTCCTTGACTTATTTCACTTGGCATAATCTCCTCCAATCCCATCCATTTTGATGCAAAAGTTGGGTATTATCATTTCTGAAGGCTGAGTAATATTACATTGTATATTTGGACCACATCTTCTTTATCCATCCCTTTGTTGAATGGCATCTCAGCTCTTTCCACAGTTTGGGCAATTGTGGATGTTGCTGCTATGAACATTGGGGTACATATGGCCCTTCTTTTCCTAGGTCTGTATCTTGGGGTAAATACCCAGTAGTGCAATTTCTGGGGCATAGGGTAGCTCTATTTTTAATTTTTTGAAGAACTTTCACACTATTTTCCAAAGTGGCTGCACCAGCTTGCATTCCCACCAACAGTGTAAGAGGGTTCCTCTTTCTCCACAACTTCTCCAAAATTTGTTGTTTCTTTCCTTGTTAATTTTTGCCATTCTGACTGGTGTAAGGTGGTATCTCAATGTGGTTTTGATTTGAATTTCCCTGAGGGCTAATGATGATGAACACTTTTTCATGTCTCTGCTAGCCATTTGTATGTCTTCTTTGGAGAAGTGTCTTCTCACATCTTCTGTCCATTTTTTGACTTGAATATTTGTTTTTTGGATGTTGAGTTTGAGAGGTTCTTTATAGATCTTGGATATCAGCCCTCTGTGTGTAGTGTCATTTGCAAATATCTTCTCCCATTCTGCCTCTTAGTTCTGTTTACTGTTTCCTTTGCTGCACAGAAGCTTTTGATTTTGAAGAAGTCCCAAAAGTTCATTTTCACTTTTGTTTCCTTTGCATTTGGAGATGTGATTTGAAAGAGTTGCTGTGGCTAACGTTGAAGAGGTTACTGCCTATGTTCTCCTCTAGGATTTTTATGGATTCCTGTCTCGCATTGAGGTCTTTCATCCGTTTTAAGTTTATCTTTGTGTATGATGTAAGAGAATGGTCGAATTTCATTCTTCTGTATATAGCAGTCCAATTTTCCCAGCACCATTTATTGAAGAGACATTTTTCCCCCATTGGATATTTTTTTCCTGCTTTGTCAAAGATTATTTGACCGTAGAGTTGAGGGCCCATATCTGGGCTCTCTCCTCTGTCCATTGGTCTGTGTGTCTGTCTTTGTGCCAGGACCATGCTGTCTTGGTGATCACAGCTTTGTAATGAAGCTTGAAGTCAGGCAGCATGATGCCTCCAGTTTTGTTTTTCTTTTTCAACATTTCCTTGGCAATTCAGTGTCTTTTCAGCCTCCATACAAATTTTAGGATTGTTTGTTCCAGCACTTTGAAAAATGCTGGTGATATTTTGATCAGGATGGCATTTAAAGTATAGATTGCTCTGGGCCACATAGACATTTTAACAATGTTTATTCTTCTGATCCATGAGCATAGAGTGTTTTTTCCATCCTTTTGTATCTTCTTCAGTTTCTTTCCTGAGTGTTCTGTAGTTCCTTGAGTATAGATCCTTTACCTCTTTGATCTTTTATTTCAAGGTATCTTATGGTTCTTGGTGCTATTGTAAATGGAATTGATTCTTTGATTTCCCTTTCTACACTTTCATTGTTAGTATATAAGAAAACAACTGATTTCTGTGCGTTGATTTTGTATCCTATCACATTACTGAATTGCTATATGACTTCTAGTAATTTGGGGGTGGAGTCTTCTGGGTTTTCCACATGAAGTATCATGTCATCTGCAAAGAGTGTGAGTTTGACTCCTTGTTTGCCAATTTGAATACCTTTTGTTTCTTTTTGTTGTCTGATTATTGTTGCTAGGACTTCTAGTACTATGTTGAACAATAGTGACGAAAGTAGGCATCCTTGTTGTGTTCCTGATCTTTAAGGGAAAGGCTCTCTCAGCTTTCTCCCATTGAGAATGATATTCACTGTGGGTTTTCCACAGATGGATTTTACGAAGTTGAGGAATGTTCCCTCTATCCCTATAGATATATATCTGAAGAATTTTATACTCTGAAGAATTTTAATCAGGAAAGGATGCTGTATTTTGTCAAATGCTTTTTCTGTATCAATTGAGAGGACCATGTGGTTCTTCTCTCTTCTTTTATTAATTTGTTCTATCACATTGATTGATTTGTGAATGTTGAATCACCCCTGCATCCCAGGGTTAAATCCTACCTGGTAGTGGTGGATAATATTTTTTATATGCTGATGGATCCTATTAGCTAGGATCTTGTGGAGAATCTTGACATCCATATTCATCAGGGATATTTGTCTGAAACTCTTTTTTCTGTTGGGGTCTTTGCCTGGTTTGGGGATCAAGATGATGCTGGCCTCATAGAAAGAGTCTGAAAGTTTTCCTTCTGTTTCTATTTTTTTGAAACAGCTTCAGGAGAATAGGTATTCTTTCTTCTTTGAATGTTTGGTAGAATTCCCCAGGGCATCTGTCAGGTGCTGGGCTCTTGTTTTTTCAAAGGTTTTTGATCACTGCTTCAATCTCATTACAGGTTATTTGTCTATTATCGGTAATTGTCAATTTCTTCCTGTTTCAGCCTTGGAAGTTTATAGGTTTCCAGGAATGCATCTATATCTTCTAGGTTGATTAACTCATTGGCATACAACTGTGGATAATAAGTTCTGATGATTGTTTCTATTTCCTTGGTGTTACTAGTGATCTCTCCCCTTTCATTTATAATTTTATTAATTTGGGTTATTTCTCTTTCTTTTGGATTAGTCTGGCCAATGGTTTATCAATCTATTAATTCTTTCAAAATACCAGCTTCTAGTTTCATTGTTGTATTCTACTGTATCTCTGGTTTCTAATCCATTGATCTCTGCTCTAATCTTAATTATTTCCCTTTCTGTGTGTGGGGTAGGCTTAATTTGTTGTTGATTCTCTGGTTCTTTAAGGTGTAAAGAGAGTTTGTGTATTCAGGATTTTTCACTTTTTTTGAGTGAGGCTTCTATGACTATGTATTTTTCCCTTAGGACTCCTTTGCTATATCCCATAGGTTTTGAGCCAATGTGTTTTGGTTCTCCTTGGTTTCCATGAATTGTTTAACTTATTCTTTGATTTCCTGGTTGACACAAACATTCTTGAGCAGGATAGTCTTTAGCTTCCAAGTATTTTAATTTCTTCCAAACTTTTTCTTATGGTTGAGCTCCAGTTTCAAAGCACTGTGGTCTGAGAATATGCAGGAAAAAATCTCAACCTTTTGGTATCAGTTGAGACCTGATTTGTGACCCAGTATGTGGTCTATTCTGGAGAAAGTTCCATGTGCACCGAAAAGAATGACTATTCTGTTGTTTTAGGGTGGAATGTTCTATATATATCTCTGAGGTCCATCTGGGCCAATGTGTCATTCAAAGCTCTTGTTTCTTTATTGATTTTCTGCTTAGATGATCTGTCTGTTGCTGAGAGTGGCATGTTAAGATCCCCTACAGTTAACATATTCTTATCAATATGTATCTTTATTTTGATTAACAGTTAGCTTATGTAATTGTCTGCTCCCATGTTGGAGGCATAAGTATTTACAATTGTTACATCATCTTGTTGGATAGACCCTTTAAGAATGATGTAGTGTCCTGGGGGAGGAGTCAAGATGGCAGAGAAGTAGCAGGCTGAGACTACTTCAGCTAACCGGAGATCAGCTAGATAGCTTATCTAAAGATTGCAAACACCTGAAAATCCATCGGCAGATTGAAGAGAAGAAGAACAGCAATTCTAGAAACAGAAAAATAACCACTTTCTGAAAGGTAGGACTGGCGGAGAAGTGAATCCAAAGCGACCCCGGGGGGAGGGGCCGGCTCCCAGCAAGCGGCGGAGCAACGGCGCACAAAATCAGGACTTTTAAAAGTCTGTTCCGCTGAGGGACATCGCTCCAGAGGCTACACCAGGGTGAAGCCCACGTGGGTTCAGCGTGGCATCAGGTCCCGCAGGGTCACAGAAGGATCGGGGGTGTCTGAGTGTCGCAGAGCTTGCAGGTATTGGAAGAGGAAAGCTGGCTACAGAGACAGAGCCGACAGTAAGATCACAGCTCGGTGTTACCTTGAACCGGTCGCAGGCTCGGTGAGCTCGGAGCGCGGCCGGAGGTCAGGCAGACGGGAGTAACTGGGCGCTGTTCTCTGAGGGCGCACTGAGGAGTGGGGCCCTGGGCTCTCAGCTCCTCTGGGCCAGAGACCAGGAGGCCACCATTTGTATTCCCGTCCTCCAGAACTCTACGGAAAGCGCTCAGGGAACAAAAGCTCCTGAGAGCAAACCCGAGCGGATTACTCACCCTGGCCCCGGGTAAGGGCGGTGCAATTCCGCCTGGGGCAAAGACACTTGAGAATCACTACAACAGGCCCCTCCCCCAGAAGATCAACAAGAAATCCAGCCGAGACCAAGTTCACCTACCAAGGAGTGCGGTTTCAATACCAAGGAAAGCAGCAGAATTCCAGAGGAGGAGAAAGCAAAGCACGGAACTCATGGCTTTTTCCCTGTGATTTTTTTAGTCTTGCAGTTAATTTAATTTTTTTTTTCTTTTTCATTTTTTGTTTTTTTTCTCGCCTTCTGGTAAATTTTTTTTTAACTTTTACCTTTTTCTTTTTTAACGTTTTTTAACTAGTTTATCCAATATATATATTTTTTCTTTTTTATATTTTTCTTATTTGTTTTCTTTTTTTATTCTTTTCTTTTTTTTTTTTCTTTATTCTTTTTTGAACCTCTTTTTATCCCCTTTCTACCCCCTCACGATTTGGGATCTCTTCTAATTTGGTTAAAGCATATTTTCCTGGGGTTGTCGCCACCCTTTTAGTATTTTACTTGCTCCTTCATATACTCTTATCTGGACAAAAGGACAAGACGGAAAAATTCAACACAAAAAAAAAGAAAAAGAGGCAGTACCAAAAGCTAGGGACCTAATCAATACAGACATTGGTAATATGTCAGATCTAGAGTTCAGAATGACAATTCTCAAGGTTCTAGCCGGGCTCGAAAAAGGCATGGAAGATATTAGAGAAACCCTCTCGAGAGATATAAAAGCCCTTTCTGGAGAAATAAAAGAACTAAAATCTAACCAAGTTGAAATCAAAAAAGCTATTAATGAGGTGCAATCAAAAATGGAGGCTCTCACTACTAGGATAAATGAGGCAGAAGAAAGAATTAGTGATACAGAAGACCAAATGACAGAGAATAAAGAAGCTGAGCAAAAGAGGGACAAACAGCTACTGGACCACGAGGGGAGAATTCGAGAGATAAGTGACACCATAAGATGAAGCAACATTAGAATAATTGGGATTCCAGAAGAAGAAGAAAGAGAGAGGGGATCAGAAGGTATACTGGAGAGAATTATTGGGGAGAATTTCCCCAATATGGCAAAGGGAACGAGCATCAAAATTCAGGAGGTTCAGAGAACGCCCCTCAAAATCAAAAAGAATAGGCCCACACACCATCACCTAATAGTAAAATTTACAAGTCTCAGTGACAAAGAGAAAATCCTGAAAGCAGCCCGGGGAAAGAAGTCTGTAACATACAATGGTAAAAATATTAGATTGGCAGCTGACTTATCCACAGAGACCTGGCAGGCCAGAAAGAGCTGGCATGATATTTTCAGAGCACTAAACGAGAAAAACATGCAGCCAAGAATACTATATCCAGCTAGGTTATCATTGAAAATAGAAGGAGAGATTAAAAGCTTCCAGGACAAACAAAAACCGAAAGAATTTGCAAACACCAAACCAGCTCTACAGGAAATATTGAAAGGGGTCCTCTAAGCAAAGAGAGAGCCTACAAGTGGTAGATCAGAAAGGAACAGAGACCATATACAGTAACAGTCACCTTACAGGCAATACAATGGCCCTAAATTCATATCTCTCAATAGTTACCCTGAATGTTAATGGGCTAAATGCCCCTGTCAAAAGACACAGGGTATCAGAATGGATAAAAAAACAAAACCCATCTATATGTTGCCTCCAAGAAACTCATTTTAAGCCCGAAGACACCTCCAGATTTAAAGTGAGGGGGTGGAAAAGAATTTACCATGCTAATGGACATCAGAAGAAAGCAGGAGTGGCAATCCTTATATCAGATCAATTAGATTTTAAGCCAAAGACTATAATAAGAGATGAGGAAGGACACTATATCATACTCAAAGGGTCTGTCCAACAAGAAGATCTAACAGTTTTAAATATCTATGCCCCCAACGTGGGAGCAGCCAACTATATAAACCAATTAATAACAAAATCAAAGAAACACATCAACAATAATACAATAATAGTAGGGGACTTTAACACTCCCCTCACTGAAATGGACAGATCATCCAAGCAAAAGATCAGCAAGGAAATAAAGGCCTTAAACGACACACTGGACCAGATGGACATCACAGATATATTCAGATCATTTCATCCCAAAGCAACAGAATACACATTCTTCTCTAGTGCACATGGAACATTCTCCAGAATAGGTCACATCCTCGGTCCTAAATCAGGACTCAACCGGTATCAAAAGATTGGGATCATTCCCTGCATATTTTCAGACCACAATGCTCTAAAGCTAGAACTCAACCACAAGAGGAAGTTTGGAAAGAACCCAAATACATGGAGACTAAACAGCATCCTTCTAAAGAATGAATGGGTCAACCGGGAAATTAAAGAAGAATTGAAAAAAATCATGGAAACAAATGATAATGAAAATACAACGGTTCAAAATCTGTGGGACAAAACAAAGGCATTCCTGAGAGGAAAATATATAGCGGTACAAGCCTTTCTCAAGAAACAAGAAAGGTCTCAGGTACACAACCTAACGCTACACCTAAAGGAGCTGGAGAAAGAACAAGAAAGAAACCCTAAGCCAAGCAGGAGAAGAGAAATCATAAAGATCAGAGCAGAAATCAATGAAATAGAAACCAAAAAGACAATAGAGCAAATCAACGAAACTAGGAGCTGGTTCTTTGACAGAATTAATAAAATTGATAAACCCCTGGCCAGACTTATCAAAAAGAAAAGAGAAAGGACCCAAATAAATAAAATCATGAATGAAAGAGGAGAGATCACAACTAACACCAAAGAAATACAAACTATTATAAGAACATACTATGAGCAACTCTACGCCAACAAATTTGACAATCTGGAAGAAATAGATGCATTCCTAGAAACATATAAACTACCACAACTGAACCAGGAAGAAGTAGAAAGCCTGAACTGACCCATAACCAGTAAGGAGATTGAAACAGTCATTAAAAATCTCCAAACAAACAAAAGCCCAGGGCCAGACGGCTTCCCGGGGGAATTCTACCAAACATTGAAAGAAGAACTAATTCCTATTCTCCTGAAACTGTTCCAAAAAATAGAAATGGAAGGAAAACTTCCAAACTCATTTTATGAGGCCAGCATCACCTTGATCCCAAAACCAGACAAGGATCCCATCAAAAAAGAGAGCTATAGACCAATATCCTTGATGAACACAGATGTGAAAATACTCAACAAAATACTAGCCAATAGGATTCAACAGTACATTAAAAGGATTATTCACCACGACCAAGTGGGATTTATTCCAGGGCTGCAAGGTTGGTTCAACATCCGCAAATCAGTCAATGTGATACAACACATCAATAAAAGAAAGAACAAGAACCATATGATACTCTCAAAAGATGCTGAAAAAGCATTTGACAAAGTACAGCATCCCTTCCTGATCAAAACTCTTCAAAGTGTAGGGATAGAGGGCACATACCTCAATATCATCAAAGCCATCTATGAAAAACCCACCGCAAATATCATTCTCAATGGAGAAAAACTGAAAGCTTTTCCGCTAAGGTCAGGAACATGGCAGGGATGTCCATTATCACCACTGCTATTCAACATAGTACTAGAGATCCTAGCCTCAGCAATCAGACAACAAAAGGAAATTAAAGGCATCCAAATCGGCAAAGAAGAAGTCAAATTATCACTCTTCGCAGATGATGTGATACTGTATGTGGAAAACCCAAAAGACTCCACTCCAAAACTGCTAGAACTTATACAGGAATTCAGTAAAGTGTCAGGATATAAAATCAATGCACAGAAATCAGTTGCATTTCTCTACATCAACAACAAGACAGAAGAAAGAGAAATTAAGGAGTCAATCCCATTTACAATTGCACCCCAAACCATAAGATACCTAGGAATAAACCTAACCAAAGAGACACAGAATCTATACTCAGAATACTATAAAGTACTCATGAAAGAAATTGAGGAAGACACCAAGAAATGGAAAAATGTTCTATGCTCCTGGATTGGAAGAATAAATATTGTGAAAATGTCTCTGCTACCTAAAGCAATCTACACATTTAATGCAATTCCTATCAAAGTACCATCCATCTTTTTCAAAGAAATGGAACAAATAATTCTAAAATTTATATGGAACCAGAAAAGACCTCGAATTAGCCAAAGGGATATTGAAAAAGAAAGCCAACGTTGGTGGCATCACAATTCCGGACTTCAAGCCCTATTACAAAGCTGTCATCATCAAGACAGCATGGTACTGGCACAAAAACAGACACATAGATGAATGGAACAGAATAGAGAGCCCAGAAATAGACCCTCAACTCTACAGTCAACTAATCTTCGACAAGCAGGAAAGAATGTCCAATGGAAAAAAGACAGCCTCTTCAATAAATGGTGCTGGGAAAATTGGACATCCACATGCAGAAAAATGAAGTTGGACCATTTCCTTACACCACACACGAAAATAGACTCAAAATGGATGAAGGACCTCAATGTGAGAAAGGAATCCATCAAAATCCTTGAGGAGAACACAGGCAGCATCCTCTTTGACCTCAGCCGCAGCAACATCTTCCTAGGAACATCGCCAAAGGCAAGGGAAGCAAGGGCAAAAATGAACTATTGGGATTTCATCAAGATCAAAAGCTTTTGCACAGCAAAGGAAACAGTTAACAAAATCAAAAGACAACTGACAGAATGGGAGAAGATATTTGCAAACGACATATCAGATAAAGGACTAGTATCCAAAATCTATAAAGAACTTAGCAAACTCAACACCCAAAGAACAAATAATCCAATCAAGAAATGGGCAGAGGACATGAACAGACATTTCTGCAAAGAAGACATCCAGATGGCCAACAGACACATGAAAAAGTGCTCCATATCACTGGGCATCAGGGAAATACAAATCAAAACCACAATGAGATATCACCTCACACCAGTCAGAATGGCTAAAATAAACAAGTCAGGAAATGACAGATGCTGGCGAGGATGCGGAGAAAGGGGAACCCTCCTACACTGTTGGTGGGAATGCAAGCTGGTGCAGCCACTCTGGAAAACAGCATGGAGGTTCCTGAAAATGTTGAAAATAGAACTGGCCTATGACCCAGCAATTGCACTATTGGGTACTTACCCTAAAGATACAAATGTAGTGATCCAAAGGGGCACGTGCACCCGAATGTTTATAGCAGCAATGTCCACAATAGCCAAACTATGGAAAGAACCTAGATGTCCATCAACTGATGAATGGATCAAGAAGATGTGGTATATATACACAATGGAATACTATGCAGCCATCAAAAGAAATGAAATCTTGCCATTTGCGACAACATGGATGGAACTAGAGCGTATCATGCTTAGTGAAATAAGTCAAGCAGAGAAAGACAACTATCATATGATCTCCCTGATATGAGGAAGTGGTGATGCAACATGGGGGCTTAAGTGGGTAGGAGAAGAATCAGTGAAACAAGATGGGATTGGGAGGGAGACAAACCATAAGTGACTCTTAATCTCACAAAACAAACTGAGGGTTGCTGGGGGGAGGGGTTTGGGAGAAGGGGGTGGGATTATGGACATTGGGGAGGGTATGTGCTTTGGTGAGTGCTGTGAAGTGTGTAAACCTGGTGATTCACAGACCTGTACCCCTGGGGATAAAAATATATGTTTATAAAGAATAAAAAATTAAACAAAAAAAAAGAATGATGTAGTGTCCTTCTGTTTTTCTGACTACAGTCTTTTGCTTAAAATCTAATTTGTTTGATATAAGAATTGCTACCTCAGCTTTCTTTTGAGGTCCTTTGGCATGAAAGATGGTTCTCCATCCCTTCACTTTCATTCTGAATGTATCTTTAGGTTCAAAATTAGTTTCTTGTAGACAGCAAAGGAATGGGTCATCTTTTTATCCCATCTGCAACTCTGTGCCATATTATGGAAGCATTTGGGTTGTTCACATTCAGAGTGATTATTGAAAGATATGTATTTATTGTCATCATGTTGCCTGAGAGATCCTTGTTTCTATAGATTGTCTCTGGGAATTTCTGTTCTATATCACTCATGGGGTTTTTCTTTTATTGAACCCCCCCTTAATATTTCTTGCAGGATCAGCTTAGTGGTTACATAATCTTTTAGACTTTGCTAGTCTTAGAAGCTCTTTATCTCTCCATTCATTCTAAATGGTAGCCTTGCCAGATAAACTATTCTTGGCTGCAATATTTAGTGCCCTGAATATGTCTTTCCAGGCCTTTCTGGCTTGCCAGGTTTCTGTGGGCAGATATAACATTATTTCGATGTTCCTCCTTCTGTTTGTAAGGAATCTCTTTCCCCCCAGCTGCTCTTAAGGTATTTTCTCTGGATTTAAGATTCATGAGTTTCACTATTTCATGCTGGGGTCTCACTCTACCCTTGTTAATCTTGGGGGTATCCTCTCTGCCTCTAAGACATGAACACTTGTTTCATTCCCCAGGTTAGGGAAATTGTCAGCTAGAATTTGATCGATTATATCTTCTAGTCCTCTCTCTCCACCCCCTCAGGGATCCCAATAATTCTGACATTGGAATGTTTCATGGTGTCATTTATTTCTCTTATTCTGTTTTCATAGATTCTAAACTGTTTGTTCCTAGCCTCCTCCTGATCCTTTTTTTCTATCAGTTTGTCTTGTAGATCACTAATTTGATCTTCTGCCTCATTTGCCCTAGCTGTTAGAGTATCTAGATTAGATTGCATCTCATTGATAGCATTTTTAAGTTCTGCCAGATCAGCTCTGACTTCTGCCCTTAGAGAATCTATGTTGCCACTAATAGTTTTCTTCAACCTAGCTATTGTCTGCATAACTATTACCCTGAATTCTCTTCCCGACATCTTGCTTATGTCCATATCCATTAACTCAGTAGCAGAGGTCACAGTCTCTGAATTTTTCCTCTGTTGGGGGTTCCTCCTCCTAGTCATACTGGTAAGAGGTGGTTGAGGGAATGTACAGAGTCCAAACTATTGACCACAATCCAAGCAAGATGCACCAGTTTTATAGGGACTTTAGGGTTCTTGGCCTCTTGTTCTTTCAGCCTGTCTTCTGGGGGGTGGGGCCTGCTGCACTGTTACTCAGACAACCCTGTTTGGACAGAGTTGCCCTGTGGTGGGAAATGGGCTCAGTGAAAACCAGTTTTGGGGGGCTTTTGTTCTCTGGCAGCTTTCCCTGGCAGGTTTCTGTGTCCCTTCCAAGAGTCAGAGCAGAAATGATTGTGTCCAAGCTTCTGTCTCAGAACAGAGAGATTGCAGACTGTTCTCCAAAAAGCCCTATAGGTCACACTGATTCTCTTTTTCTCTGCTGCTAAAAACCACAGCAACCTGTGTTGTGTACCCCACAGCAGCACTCCCAGCCCTAGCTTCCAGGTCCAGGAATGTCTCTGTCCTTTGTGCTTCTAAAAACTGCCAGCTCTCCCCAATTCACATGTGCACCCCTGCAGCTCCAGGTTTCAGCCTGGGGGGCTGCCCTAAAGTCCTTTTCCCATGGCTACCAGTCTGCGAGTCTGTGCCCAGGCCTCAGGCCTTAACACAGGAGGCTTTTGCACTCCTGTGTTATGTCACCTTCCCAAAGAGCAAGTGCTTGTAGCGGCTCCCTCCCCCTTAAGATTATCTTCCAATATATGCCCACAGAATCCAGGCTCCTTGCTTCGTACCTCAAAACCAGTTACTGGAGATACTATACTGGTATAGATCCTGATATACCTTCTTACATATCAGGCTGATTTCGTGGGTGTTCAGAGTGGTCTGGCAGATATCCAGCTCAATTCAGGGGACTGATTGAAATAGGGTCCCCTACACCAACATCTTGCCAGGGTCCCTCTGATCTGGATTTCTATTTTTTTCCCCCAGATTTGGGAAATTTTCAGGTATCATTTCTTAAAATATTTTTTTCTGCCCACTTTTCTCCTTCTGTGGGCTTTACAATGCAAATGTTATTATGCTTGGTGGTGTTGCTGAGTTCCCAAGCTCCTAGAGTCTATTTTCCTTTTCTTTTTTCTTTCTTTCTTTTTGGTCTCTTTCTCCATTTCAGCTTGATTGGTTTCCATTACTCTGTCCTCCTGGTCACGGATCCATTTTTCTGCTTCCTGTAGTCTACTATTTATTCCACTTAGTGTGTGTGTGTGTGTGTGTGTGTGTGTGTGTGTGTGTGTGTGTGTGTATTTTTTTTTTTTTTTGCTTGATGAATAAGTTTATTATTGTCTTTATCTGAAAAATCTTCAAAGAAAATTGTGGTTTGGCTTATTAGCTCTCAGCAGCCCACTCCTGAGCTCAAAGGAAGCTTGCCTTCTTCTGAGCTACCCGATCTTTCTTTTGGGCAAGACACATTTCGGGATGCTTCCACCTCTTCTTTTTAACTTCTTTCTTAGGCTTCTTCTTATAGACTGGGTTCTCTCGTATAGCAGCATGAGCTTTCTTATACATCTCCTCCATCATGTCTGGAGTTACATTGTTCTTTATGTATCGAGAGAATTGTTTCTTGTATGCATCTTTGTCTTCTTCCATTAGGTCACGCATATAATCTGCAACATTCTGACCCATGATGTGCTTTCAATGTACTTCTTCATTGAATTCCTTGCTTTCTGAATCATAACCAGGGAATAATTTGGTACTGTGAGGGATAGACAAGCCTCCATCCACTGCTCCCTTGAGGGCCCCCAAAACCTTATTTCCAGTAGTAGTTCTGGCAAGCCCTTCATCCAAATAGCAGGTGAAGGCACCAGGTTGACCATCATCTTGCTTATGTCTATATCCATTAACTCAGTAGCAGAGGTCACAGTCTCTGAATTTTTCCTCTGTTGGGGGTTTCTCCTCCTAGTCATTCTGGTAAGAGGTGGTTGAGGGAATGTACAGAGTCCAAACTATTGACCACAATCCAAGCAAGATGCACCAGTTTTATAGGGACTTTAGGGTTCTTGGCCTCTTGTTCTTTCAGCCTGTTTTGGGGGTGTGGGTCAGTTCCATAGCTCCCGCAGAACTGGGGGCACCCTCTTGGAACAGCTGAGCATGCAGTACAATGACCTAAGACCAGTGAAGGTGACTGTTGGCAACCAGGAGAGTCAGGGGTCACATGGAGCCATTGTTACACTGGGTCTTAGTGTCATAGGTGATGAGTAGAAGCCCTAGAAAGGACTAAGAGTTTATCTACTTGGGGGCTTAGGAGAACAAAAGATCTATTTTTTCTCTTTTCTCTTTCTCTCTCTCTTTTTTTTAAGTAGGCTTCATGCCCTGTATGGACTCATGACCCTGAGATCAAGACCTGAGCTGATATCAAGAGTCTGACACTTAACCAACTGAGACACCCAGGTACTCCTGGTTTTTTCTCTTCTGTAAAGATGTCCCTAAACTTTGGCCTGGTGCTTGTGAGTCACCTCTCCAGGTGGTCATTCAGTGGTGCAGCTGCCTGATTGCAGGAAACCCTGTTGCATTCTGCCCTACTCCTGATTGACACCAGGTTCCTGTCTTACTTCATTTCCCTGAGACTTTTCATGTCGACTCATGTGCACTGCTGAGCCTCCATGCTATGGGTCTAAGCTAAAGGGCCTACTTTCCCTCTCTGGTCCTAAGTTCTTTGGGACTTGAAATCAGAATCCAGGCTGCACCTTGGGTATTGGACATGATGAATGTCCAAGCACCAAGGAACAGCCACTTCCTCCAACCCTGGGTTCAGTCAGTGCGCTGTGGCTCTGTCACGCTCAGTAGACTTGGGCTAATGTATTAAAGAGTAAAGAGGCAGGATATCTACAGCCCACTCTCAAATGTCTTTGGAAAAAGCAAGGAAAAAATTGTTTAAAAGGGATGTGCATTAAAAGGGAGTGGGTTAATTTCCAGAGGTAGAAACACCCTTCTAGTACAGAATGGTTTGTAAACTATATTTTGCTTTCTTTTGTCTCCTGAGTATGGCAGGACAGAGGAAGTGGTTTCCTCCCCATTTTATGCTAAATTTCTTTAGTGATAGTCCAAGACTGTGCATAAGCCGATCCCTTGGCCTGGAATGCCTCCTTCCAGTTCACTTGGTCAACTGAGATTACCTTCCTTCAATGTCTCTGTTCATCCCAGTTGCCATCCCTGAATTGCTTTCCAGGCAAAAGCAAACCCACATGAATTCAGGATTGGATTATCCCAGTAAGTTCTTTCAGGTCTTCTGCTATCTTAAAGTGCCCTCTACTGGATGCAGGAAATAAATCCTTCCAGGATAGTTCTCCCACCAGGAGCCCACATGAGCAAAAAATTAATTTTTAAAATTTCTAATCCGGGGTCCCTGGGTGGCTTAGTGGATTAAAGCCTCTGCCTTCAGCTCAAGTCATGATACAGGGTCCTGGGATCGAGCCCCACATCAGGCAATCTGCTCGACAAGGAGCCTGCTTCCTCCTCACTCTGCCTGCTTCTCTGCCTACTTGTGATCTTTGTCTGTGAAGTAAATAAATAAATAAAATCTTTAAATTTCCAATCCATTTAAGTCATCAGAATAAATTTCCACCTCCCCAGATGCATCTAAGTTCTGGGTGACAGCACTTCTATGAGCTTGGAGGGAGGCATGTGTCCCTGTGTTGGAAAGGGCCCCTTGGGCATACCTGCCTCTCTGCTCCCAAGCCATGTTTAGAAGTGAGTCCTACATCTGTCTGGTACCAGATACTTGGTGATCCCCTGGGGATCTCTCTGTGGAGACCCACTGGCCACTTCTACTTTTGTGTGGTCATTGCCTGAATGAGGCAGAGTGGTATTCTAGAATATCTTCCTTTTCTTGGTCCCCACTATGAAACTAGCTCATCTGTACTTGGATCTTCAGACTCCTCTGGGGCTTCTCCCAAGACCCTTGAGTTGGCCCAGGGTCAGGGAAGGTGAAGGGCCCCCATGTCAGCTGTGGGTCAGAGCCCCGTCTAACATTCTCCTTCATGTACCAGCTTGGAGAATCTGCTGGGCCATTGCAGTAGCAGTAGTAATAAAAAGAGTAAAAAGAGAAATTGGCTTAGTGGGTTTCATCTCAAATCTTTCATCTTTTTTTAAAAAAGATGTTTATTTATTTGAGAGAGAGAGAGCACAAACGGTGGGGAGAGGTAGAGTGTGAGAGAGAAGCAGACTCTCTGCTAAGCAGTGAGCCCAACACAAGGCTTGATCCCAGGACCCCGAGATCATGACCTGAGGCTAAGGCGGATACTTAACCAACTAAGTCACCCAGGTGCTCCTTGAATCTTTTGACCTTAATCAAAACATTTACTCAGCTTTTCCTGTATTCATAATTAAAAATACCAAGAATTAGACATCTTTGTTTTCTGGGCCCATTCAACTGCCTCTTTGAGAACTTCCCCTTGGGCCCTGGTGCCTTCTGGTTGAGTCTCCTGGGCTGGGGGTAGGATTCAGGATGTATGTGAAGAAATTAAACACAGAACAGGGAGGAAAAAACAAGTCATCCCAAGCATCTTCCTGCCACATGCCACAGCCACAAGGCAGAAGAATACATTTATTCTTATAGTTTATAAGACCTATGGTATTAGGGTGCCTTCCAACTTTTAGGGGTTCTTTTTCTTTAAAAAAAAAAAAAAGATGTTTATTTTGAGAGAGAGAGTAAGCAGGGAGAAGAAGGGAAGGAGATGGAGAGAGAATCTGAAGGCCTGATGCGGGGCTTGATCTCACAGTCCGGAGATCATGACCTGAGCTAAAACCAAGAGTCAGACATTTAACTAACTGAGCCAACCAGTCGCCCCAAATGCTTTTTTTAAGTTAATCTCTACACCCAACCTGGGGCTCAAACACACAACCCTGAGATCAAGAGTTGCATGTTCTACCAACTGAGCCAGCCGAAAACCTCCGAAAATGACTTGCAGACTTCAAGCCCCTCTATCTTAATTCTTTAGTTAGTATCTCCTTTAAGAAATAGGACAAGGTTTTACATAGTGACTGTACAACTGAATTCGATGAAATTTAACATGGATACAGCATTTTTAAATGTGTTCAATATTCATATTTCTCTGATCATCCCAGCTTCTTTTAAAACATGTTTTTTATTTCAGAACCATGAATTCCCTTAGTTGTCTCTTTCTTCTCCTTCATTCGGCTGTAGGTCCTGGGTCTTTCTTTCATGACATCGACATTTTTCAAGGGAACAGGTACCTTGTTTTATAGAATGTCCTCCATTGGGGCTAGTCAGTTTCTCAGCCTCATGGGTCATGTTAAGTTTAATGGCTTGCTAGAAGTGGTGCATGACCATGACTGGTTTCTCCACTGCAAAGGTATTTACACCCTCTACAAAATAGTAAACATTCTATCGGAGGAAATGTGTGTAACTAGCATGCTACCTAACACACTCTCACCCAACTCAGTGGTTCTGGCATCCATTGCTGTCAAGATGAGTTAGCCTTATGGTTGCAAAATGGTGGTTTTCCTAACCCTATTGCCCCTTTTCTATCAGTTACCATGCTACTGTAAGAAGGGCCTAGAAGAAGGCATTATGCTTGGATCCTTTTCCCATTCCTCCTCTACATCTTTACTCTCTGCTTGAAATGCCATCCTTCCCTCCCCACCCCTGCACATGGCATATCCTGCCCATCTTTGAAGCTCAGATCCAGAGTCACCTTGTCTTAAAGCCTTCCCTGCCCGAGTTGGGCAGATAAACCCCTCACTCTGCCTTTCCCTGCAAGATGGGCCACAGGTGTATGGCCTTCTCAAGCCCCCCACCCCCACCCCAGGGCCGGGAGAGACTGTGGAAGGAAAACCCTCCCTCACATAGCAAGAATCGCACCCCCAGCACTGCCTGACCCAGCACAGTGGTTCTCAAACTTTAGCCCCAGAGTCCCCAGGAGGTCCAGGGAAAATGCAGAAGATGCGTGGGCCCTACACTGGATTCTGATGCACGGCCCAAGCATCTCACTGGCCTAACAAGTTTGTTTCTCCTTCAGATCACGTGCAATGTGCAGGTTGGCACAGAGTCTGGCCCATGTGGTCCTGGGCAACTCAGGGTGAAGGAGGCCACACCAACCTGTCCCCTCCCTTTCCACTGCCCTTCAGGGGAAGGGAGGGGCGTGAGGAGTCGGGCACGGATCTCTCTCTGCTCATAGCCTCCAGGCCAGAACTAATCATGTGCCTTGTTCCCTGAAGAGTGGCTGGGAAGCATGGGGATCAGAGGGACCCCTCAGTGAGCATCCTGGCTTCCTGGTCACCACCACGTTCCCCTTCTCTGCCAGCAGGTGGGTCTTCTTTCTGCTCCTCAAACACACCAAATGCTTTTCTGGCCTTTGCACTGGCTGCTCTCTGCCCGTGTGGTCTTGTGCCAGATCTCACATGGTTGACTCAAGTGCCACCCCCCCAGAAAGGCCTTCCCTGACTGCCACCCACTCCCTCACAACACCCCACTAGAATTCTCTGCACAGCCCTCCTTAAGCCATGTTTGGTACCATCTTTCTCCCACTAACAGACTGTACACTCCATAAGAGTAGAAGTGACTCCGATCCCCACAACCTAGAACAGTGCCCGGCACACAGTAGAAGAGTCAAGGCAAGCTGACTCAACGGATTAACCCCTAAGTATTTTACTGTTCAAATCTTGCAGGTTAAGAAAAGAGGCCCCAAAGACAATATGTGGCTCCCCCAAGGTCACACCAGAACCGAATGGCAGCACCTCCTTTGTCCATAGACAGAGGTAGCAGAGTAAGTTTGATCCTTTTTCTCTCAATTCTCTCATGACCCTCCACTGCCCTTGGTTTAAAAAAGAAAAAAAAAAAAAAAAATTAAAGCTTTTTATTTCAAAGGAGCAGGGAGGGGCAGAGAGAGGGAGAGAGAATCCTAAGCAGACTCCGCAGTGACCATGGAGCCCAATGTGGGGCTCAATCCTATGACCCTGAGGTCACAACCTGAGCTGAAATCAAGAGTCAGATGCTTACCTGACTGTACCACCCAGGCGCCTTCTGCCCCTGCAGAAGTTTTTTAACACAACTCTGTGGAGGGCAATTTGGTAAAATCCATCTAGGAATTTATCAAACAGATGTGCTCACATATACGGAAGATTACATACATGCAATTTTTTTTTTTTTCATTGCAGTGCTGTGATAGAAAAGGCCAAAAGGAACTCCGTGTGTCGCCATAGGGTACTGGGGCCCGGGAGTGTGACCGTATCCACCATGGGTACGTGTGCATAGTGGAACAGTGTGCAGCCCTGAAAGGTAGGGAAGATCTTTGGGTTCCAGCTAGATAGGTGTCTAAGGGACGGCACCGTGTGGAAAGGAGTGGTCGGAAAAGCATGGAATGTAGATGGCTTCCATTTAATCTTCTAGAAGAGCTAAATAGCTTTACGTCTCACATAAATGGAAAAGACAAAAATGAAACACAAGTCAGAATCCCAGTGTGGTTTCCATCACTTGAACTTCTTTTATTGATATTAGAGAATAAAATTTGTTGGTTTTTTTTTTGATGCATGACAACACACTCTGTTGGTGGTGGTTGCACAAGGTTGATCATTAACTATACTAAATACTGCAACCTCCGACCTGCTGATTTTTACACTGGTATTTCCTTTGTGGTGATGGGTGGCTCCTCTCTGAATACATGAAGTGGTCCGTTCAGTTCATGGTTTTCATATTCCTTTGTTATTCTACCTACTGCTTTAAAATACATTCCAATACAAAGAATTTCCTTGCAGTGAGTGCACGCATACAACCACGAGGGGAGCTGAAAATAATGAACCAGCCCCCGCCTCGACTTCTGAGAATAAGTAATCTAGAAGGGCGGGACTGGAGCTTGCTCCTTTGAGATGTTCTCAAAGTCTTCAGTGGGCGTGTTTACACTCAACTGGACACATTTTTGCCAGGGTGGGAGGGGCTCGGGGAACAAGGGATGGCAACATGACAATTTCATCTGCATATGATGTCACCCTTCCACAAATGCCTGGAACAAAGGACCAGGGAGCACTGTGCTGGGCAGTACAGCCCTCAGGTGAGAATAAATAAGTTACCTGCTCGGAGTGGAAAGCCACAGACACACTGTGACCAGAACTGGAGAGGACAGCACACACACATAATAAATAAAAGTTCAGAACTTGGTCAGTGACGGCAACAGGATCAAGCTCCCCTCTGTTCATTTCTGGTTGTTCCCACGAGCACCTCTATCTGTTCCTAGGGATAAATAGTGGCACACAGAGACCAAGGCTTTGGTGGGGCAGGTGGCAGGAGAAAAGATCGTGTTGTGACCGCTCTGTCCTGAAACACGAGGGCAAGGTGTGTGGGCATTAGCTGTGTGCGTAAAAACCACGTACATGGGAGCACGTGGGCCAGCCTCCAACGTCACAGTGAGAACTGCCTCACTGCCCTTGCAAACCAGTTTTGTATTACCTTTGGGGGTAGTTCTTTTTACTTTTCCCGTGGACGCCTTCCATCCACGCCCTTTTCCCCTGCCCCCTTTCCTTTTCACCCTATTGTGAAATTTGTCTTGGGTCTGGTCTTAATCTGGTTGTGATCCTGGGTCCCCAAACTCCACTGCTATCTCACGAGCGACTGGGTGTGTGTGAAATGGATTTCCGTGTCCCAGAGCCACAGAGAGAACAGAGACTGCGACTTTCCATCTAGTACCATTATTTCCCTGCATATAAAAAAATGGAAAAAATAAGACCTCACACAGAACACAGCGGGAGTGTCAATACATTCTTTCAGGTCTGACGTCTGGCCGGAGGACCAAGGACAGGACATCGAAGGATGACTCAGGTTGAAGGCATGGAAAGAAAAAGTCACACCTCAAAAAAGAAGCGACTCTCCACTGAAGCGGAGTGAAGGTCTTGAGGAAGCCGGGCCACCCGGAAGAGGAAGTACAGCCCTGCCATCTCGGAAGCTACATCAGCTGCGTGTGGCCGCAGACGGAGGCTCGGCGGCTCCCCCGGGGTGTGGGAGGCGAGGCGCCCAGCAACACGGGCCGCGTACCAGCTCGCAATGTGTGGCACTGGGAGCCGGCCACAGATTCACGGGTTTCCTATCCATGGGATAAGAACGCACTTGGGAGTTTCAGTGCTTCTCGAAGGAGAGGAGAACTGGACACCCGGCAGCCCTTTGCCTCGGGCTAGCACAGGTGAAGTCCCAGTGAGAGCAGGGATGGTGCTGGGGACCCCTCCCGTGGGATCGAGAGAAAGGGCAGGTGGACACAAGGTCTGCAAGTCCTATGTACACACTTTACAAAGTCTCCACTCATTCCCCCAATAGGCACGAGGTTGATTTGTCTAGCTCAGAGGGGAGGGATGGAGGAGGAAAGAGGGAGAGCGCGCAGTGCAGAGTGGGGGAGGAGAGGGAGGCAGGAGCAAGCCTGGTCTCCTCCAGGGGAAGGACCCCCCCTCCCCTCCTCACCGTAAGCTAGTTTGTTTAGGGAGCTTAGCACCCATCAAGATGCCCGAAGTGAGAGTCACAGGGGCTTTCATCTGCATGCTGGACCCCACCATGGTGGGGAAGCTGCGGTTCCTCCGGATGCCGCTGTTGAGCTGCAACCCACCCATGGCACTGGTGACGGTGGGGCATCCGAGGGGCAGACCCTCAGGGACCAGGCCCCCGGGGATGAGGGCCTGGGCGGGGCCCGGAGGCCCACAGAGAAGAGGTCCCTGATCCTCAGTCAAGGTGGGGACGTGGGCTCGCCCTGAGTTCACCACTTTGGCCACGCCAAACCTCCTGACTTTGTCCACGAGGTTGAGGTTGGAGACAGACACATCTGTCTGGCTCTCGCTGCTCCGGACGTTCTTCTTTTCCCTCACTTCCCGCAGGATGGAGCTGGCCGGCTTGGAGGCCAGGAAGTTGTCATAGGGAGGGCTTGTGCACTTGAACTCAAAGGAGGGCGGGGAAGACGTGGGCGTCTGCATAGGCGAGTTGGGTGGGGTGGAGGGGATCACGGCCATCCTGGGGGTGTAGGAGTGCAGGAGGGAACCCCGGCCGGCCCTGTCCCAGCTCTGAGGATCATACACGGCCGCGGAAATGCCCCGCTCCTTCAGCAGCCACACCAGCCCCAGAGACGTGCTCATGGTGGTCGTGGACTCACGGATGTTAGTGAAGGACTCGGCCAGGCTCAGTCTCCGTGGTGTGCAGGGGGTGGCCACCGGTGTGGACTTCAAGTGGCTGGTGCTGCCACAAGCTGGAGTTGGAGCCGAGTTAAGGCTGATAAAAGACAAAAGGTCATTCATCAGAAAATGCCCATAAGCCCCTGAGAACAGCTTGTAGCCAGTCTCCTGCAGGGACACAGGGAGGAGTCCCTCAACCCAGGCTCCCCAGATACCTCTTTCCCTGTCTGTTCCTCCCTCCTACCCAAGAGGGCTCTGGGTTCCCTTGCAGGGGCCATGGAAATGATTCCCTTGTCTCAGCCCCAGAAGGGGGGCTAACTGTCCCCTTTGCAGGTGAGGAAAGTCGGACTCAGAGGTTAGGGGGCTAGTCAATGTCAACTCATCTATTAAGTGGAAGACCCAGGATTTGAGCCCAAGTCTGAGGGCTCAGGCCTCAAGGATGAGGGTGGGGAGAGCCCCTCAGCAGAGAGGCTTCCTTTCCCTACCAAATATAATCAAATTTCAGCATTCCTTCCTAACGACTACTTCCCTGAAGCCAGAAGTTAACCAGGGCTCTGAAAGCTCATCTTACGAATGGCCCCAGCAGGTGGGACACCCAGGTGGAGGGCCCCTGAGTGATGGGGAGATGGAGGCTGAGGGTGTGCATCACATCAGCAGCAGACCCCTGCCTCCTGAGCCCACTGTAGGCTCTTCCCTGTGTGCCACACTACCCCTTTGTCCTCCTCCCGTGGTTGCTGAATTTGCCTCAGGGGGTGGAGATGTGGGGTCAGCAGCAGCCATGTCAGATAACATCGGGCCTACATCTGTGGAACGATCTAGAAAAGGCTCATGGCATACATGAAGCCTGCGTCAAAGGAAAGCCTTCTTTCCAAAGATTTCTTCATCCACCCCTGCTATGATGGCTGAGGACCCAGGATGTTCCAGAAGCTGGGGTCCCGCAGTAACAGGAGTTAGGAAAGAACAGTGTAACAGCGCTGTAGGGGGAAAGGCACTGCTGTCTGCTTAAAATAGAGGAAAGGCCCTCTCTTCACAGCTGGTACAGGGATGGGGCTGGGAGGCCACTTAGGCACAGAGGCCATTCACAGTTGCTGGATGAACCAGCAAGGGCAAAGCAGCACACCCCTCTCCTTACAGTGTTGTGAGCCCTGTCCTGCTACCCACCCAAAGACATGGCAGGGGCTGCAGGTGCCCCCTGGAGCAGCCAGTCGGGTGAGCCCCAGGAGCTGGGGGACTGTCTGTCCCCAGGCTGGTGAGGGGAGGGCCAGATACCTTGGGCAAGCCACGAGCCAGGGGAATGGGCAGGAAGGGGCCTCCTTCTGTGCGAGGGAAGGTTCATAAGCCAAGTTCGAGCTAAGACATCCTTTTGGCTGCTTGCCGCTGGCTGGTCAGCACAGGGCGAGAAGCCCAGAATAGACCCACCTCACACAAGCTCAGGAGTAGGGATGCCAGAGGGTCAGGAGCACTCAGAGAAACACGAGATTAGAAGCCACAGGAGAGTCCTAAGGTTAAAAGGTGGATTCCTCAAATGGCACAGGTGGGATCTAACAAAACCAGTCTACAAGCAGTAAGGCCAAACACTCTGGACTCAAAATCTTGTTGACGGGGCCATTCTGGGGAGATCTGTGATTTGGGGTCAAGCTCTTTCAAACTCAGGCAAAAAGCCTTCTCTTGCTACTGACTGCCCAGGCCTTTCCCATCCCTGACAAGAGATGGGGACAGGTGTGCTGGGTGGAGTCCTACAGCTTCAGGCAGGAGAGCACCGGGCACCGATCTTTCCCAGGAGAAGCTTTAGTGCACGGTGAAAACACAGAGCTCTTCCAACACAGAGCCCTGGGGGGGTTGGAATACTGGCTTCTCCAGAGGCAGGAAGGGAGACAGAGAGGACAAGCTAACATGTGGATTCCCTTTCTGCTGAGAACTCGGGTTAGGCCCATATTAGTGCTGGCACTGTGCTCAACTGAGCATCGGGGGGGGGGGGAGCGGTTAGGGGTATCCACTGTCAAGGCCGCGTTAGCCAGGCACAACCACAGAGACACAGCCACGCCTAAGTCCTGGGTTAGTGGCGGCCACACGTGCACACACAGCTCCTTCCAGGAGGCCCTGCCAGGCAGGCAGCGCTGGCAGTGTGCTCACCCCCTGCCTCGCCTGTGGGCTCACTCTCTGCCCTACATCTCCTCTCAGCTCAACGGGGCACAGGGCCGCTTCGGCGTCCTCCTCACATGACCTGCGGAGAATTATTCATAGTTTAAGGTGCTCCCTGGGGCAGCTGCTCCCTCGGAGCGAGCGGGCCCGGCTCGCCTCCCTCCCTCTCTGCGTTACCTGCCATGCACCCAGGCATCTCCCTCGCCTGCACCACACAGAAGACGCCCGGCTGGGACAGGGGGTTGGGGGGGGGGGGGGCTTGCCTTTTCCCTGGAAGCCAAGCGGACCACGCCATGCCATCCAGGTCCTCTTGCCAGATGGTGCCAACCTCTACCACCTCTTTAAGGCACCAGAAGGAAATGGCCCGAGCTGAGTACAAGGTATGCAGTCTTCGGGTTTTACTGTTTCAGTCATTACCACGAGGCTGCGGTGCATGGCTCCCTCAGTCTAGTCCAGAGGCAACGGGGGCTTCCACCGGGCTCAGTAACTCCATTCCATGAAGGACCTTCATGCTCCACCAACAAACTTGGGGACAAAATGCCAGCAACCTGGGCCTTACTCCTCTGGTAGCATAGCTTTGGCCAGTTAAGACCAGCCCTAAGAGTCTGTGGCCCATGAAAAAAAACAACTGTAGGTGGGTCTAAGTCTGTCTCTGGGGGGGATCTGAATCTAACAGAGGCCTCAAGTTAAGAGTAAAGATGGGACCCCACACTGGTGACAGCACACACTACGGGATGCCCCAGCAGAGCCTCTACTTGACTTTCCTTGACTTCGAGTCTTGAGTCAAGAGCCCCAACCTCACCACACCCTTCCCCCGCCCCGGGGCCAGGGTCCCTTACCTTGGCGTGACCCGTGTGAGATCGTCTGAGGGGTGCAGGATGCGGCAGGTGGTGAAGGTGAAGGTGGAGTTGGTCTGTGACATGCACTTCCCAGGATGGTGAGCTACGGGGGGCGTGGAGGGAACAGAACATATTCCTTGAATCCACACAAACCCACGAGAACAGTCAAATTCCAGCATGGCTCGCAGCAGCGGAAGAAGCGATGAGCTACCTTGTGAACTGGATCTGGGCAAGGAAGGTGTTATGCCAGCATTCTGGATCACAGAATCCAGAATCCAGAATCCAGCATCCAGAATCCAGCCTGGAGCACTGGTGTGCAGCGCAACCAGTTCCTGCTTCCGACCCAGTCCAGACAGGGTTCCCCATCGGTGTTCTCTGGCCAGTAGTGGATCCAGTTTGAGGAGCTAATGAGCTTGTGGGGTGGGGGGTAATTTGGTTTCCCTCCTCAGGGGTCAGAATCAGCTTCCTTCTCGTGGGGCTTCATACTTCTTTTCACTGGCAAACAGGTGCCAAGTTCTGCCAAGGAGATGGGAGAGGTGCGGGGCAGGGAAGGGCCTTGCCACCTGGAAACAGGGCAAGGCTCGCATGGCTCCCTTTCCAGATTACACAGAAAGGGGCTTAGGGAAGCTGGCTCCACTACTGTGTATTGGTGGTGGGCAGGGATGGGGGGAGATGGGGCCTCAGCTGCCTCAGCAACAGGGTGGTAAGACTGCCAAAGCCTGCGGCTGTCTTCAGCCCTAGGATCAGGTGTGGTCTGATCCACTCTAGTGCGTGCAGCCCCTGTCCTGTAGGCCACTATCCCAGCCTCTCCAGGATGTCTGATTTCTAATGAAAATGAGACAGACACCAGCTGTCCTCAAGTTATTTCCTTTTAAAGCACTAAAGCGCTGTTGTTCAGGCAGCTGAAGACTAGGATTTGGAGCAAAGTAAATCACAGAAGCGTTAGGACCGTGCGTCAGGAAGCTGGCGAATGGTAAAGTGATGAGTGACAGTCTACGGGAGACATCATGATTGTAGAGGTCACCCTCATTCATAACTCAAATGCAAAAAAGAAAAAAAAAGGGAAAAGGGGAGATGCTGCTCTGAATAGCATGCACACTCAGGTACTGGGACACACACACCCCCGCCCGCCCAGCCCACCTCCCCTGCAGCAGCTCAGCCCCCAGAGACCTCTTGGGGGGAAACGCATTTGGTTCTCAGATGCCATGAGCTCTCTGAAGATTCAGGAAGCTGTGAATGAGAATCTTCTAGCTCATTATGGCCACTTTTCTCTTGGATTTGACAAAAAGAAAATGGAAAACAAAACAGAAGAGATCGCTGCCCTAAACCTACAGATCCACACACAGCCGACTGTGTCTTTAAAAAACAAACAAAAACAAAAAAACCCAGAACCAGATGAAACAAAAAATGCTGGAGACGGGCAAACTGAAGGCAGGCAGGACAAAGCCAGAGCACAAAAACGGTGGCAGTGAGTAAAGGTGCAGCGTAAGGCTGCTTTGCCCTGATTGTTCTAGTCCAGCCCATCTTGCTGGGTCCAGGCAGGTGCCCATGGTCCCTGCATGGCAGCCAGCACCCCAGCCACCAGAGTAAACTCACAGCCACACAGAGTGCCAGACAGAGCAGGAAGGGGGGGAAAAAAAAACACATGGGAACAGGCTTTATGAATCTTTGTTTCTCAACCAATAAATGGGATGGCTTAGGAACTCAGGCACCTGGAAAACTGTTACAAACAAAACAAAAATGGAATAAGCTATGAAGAAAAGGCAACCGAACAATCACGATTCTCTGATTGCAATAAGGTCTAGCAACAAAAGCAACAAAAAGCCTGAGAGAAGCGTCCCAAATAACCAGAGCAAGGGGTTATTTGGGAGGGAGGGAGGAAAGAAAAATGAAGTAAAGAGAGGTAACTAAGAACAGTGGAAAGAGAGAACCTTACAAATAAGTCAAAAGCAAGGCTGATTTAAAAGTAGGAGTGTACCCCCTTTAAACACGTGGCCAGAATATCCAACCAATACCAAAGGCCCCCTCCTCCTCCACCCCATCACCCATGGGATCTTGGATTGCAACAGGTAGCGCAAGATGGACATTTTCAGGACACAGTTGCATCAGCAGAAGCAAAACCCATCGGACGCAAATGGGTTTTGGGGATAGGAAAAGGCTGCTAAAATTCAGAAGTCATCATTCCCCGGAAGCCATGGAGAGGAAGATCAACAGGAATCAAGAGCCCCAAGCCAGAGGTTCGGCCCCTCCGCAATACCACTGGGACGCCTGGCCCCGCCAGATCTCCGCACGTCACCACTGCCCGCTGGGCTGCTGCGGCGTTTCCCTTCCTTGGGACACAACACAGAGACAGTGAGTCGCCCGAGGCCCCTTGTGCTCACCACCCAGCAGCTGTAGGCTGACTAGTAACACCCTGCCTGCAGGAGAGAGTGATTTCTCCAAGCAAGACGCAGCAGATGCCTTCTCAGCAGAGACAAGAGGCTTGGGGAGAGGGCTTCCTGCTCCAGTGCCCCATCCCCACAGTGCACCAAAGCCCTGCTTCACATGCTGGGTGTTCACCTCCTGCTGCTCACTTGGGGCCTCCGAAGAATGGGCTTTCTTGGATTTAATGCTCCGGCTTCCTACTTCCATCCTTTTTTCTTGGTCTGGACTACAGGGCCCCATGGTGTTGTGAGCAGAGAGTATTACACGGGTTAGAGTAGTCACACTGGAAAGAGCTTCCATCAAGCATCCCCTAATCCTACATATTTAAAAAAAATTTTTTTTAATATTATTTTTTAATTCTACATTATTTTTGTCTGGTTCTGACACTAGTACAAAATCCGAATCTATCGACAAGAACCTATAAATTTAGTTAATCCTTGATTATTCAAGATCTTCTGTGTTGGTGAACTACATACAGGTGCCTAGCATGCAGTCGTTTTTTGTTTTTTTTCTGAACACAGCACACACAGGCACACCCCTTCAGCTAGCTGCAGGCTAGGGCATAGGAAGGCTTTTGAAGGACAAGGGTCACCCTGCTCGCTTGCTCTCTGAGCAGACCCTGTGCATGTTCTGCCTGGGGCAGGTGCACTTGGTAAATGGTTCTGATGGGCTATGCTCCTCTGGCAGGCGCAGGGTGCTCAGTACTGATTGGAAACTGGGTGCCTGGAATGCTGCTGCTGCAGCCAGTCATGGAGGTGCCCTGACGGGGCCCACAGTCTCCAGAGAGCTGGGGCTGCCTCCCTGGATGGCCCTGAGACTATACTGGGGGTTATCTGCAAGTGTGCTATGCAGATCTGGATGACTGCAGGGCCCCCTGCTCTAATTGTGAGGAGAGAAAAGGGAGCACAGACAAGGTGGGGTTGCTCTGGTGAGGACCTGAAGCCTGACGGAAACTACCAGCCTCTCCCGTCCACATGATGTGATTCAGATACACCAACTCATCCATCGCAGTCAATCCCAATGGCACGTTCCATCCCCCATCCACAGGGAAAGGGAGAACAGAAACTCGCCCCAGTAAAAGCCAGCATGGCACCTAGTCCTTGAAAGAGCCCTAATGTGACCCACACAGATGCCAAAGAGTATGTCTGCACCTGGAGATTTCTAGCGAAGTTGCAAAATACACACCCATGCGAGGCTGCTTCAAAGGGGCTCTCTGAAGATGGAGAAACCTGGCCACACCACACACACAGGCTATGTTTTTTGCTAACATAAACAACTTCTTGAAAGTCAAAATTACAAACGCCTCTCTAAATCTTGGAAAAAGAGGACTGTCTTTGTGATGCACTGAACGTTTCCCACAGTCTCTTTCCCCTTTTTCATGGGAAGTGGCCAAACCTGTGTAAAATGAACAAAATGCCTGACAATTTCCTCTTCTTAACTTAAACACCTAGGGTGAAGCTGAGGTCACATGATTTAGATCTGCTTTGCAATTTCTATGAACTCATTGGCGCGCGCGCACACACACACGGACGCATCTTCTCTCTCTCCCCCCCACCCTGCCCCCTAAGGTTCCAGAAGCTTCCACCACATCAACAGTGGCACCCATAGGCTGGCCTTTTCTATCCAAGCCAAACCAAACCCACTGAAAACAGAAGCCACTGTCCATCCAGTTTAAGATTGTGACTTGAACTAAGAGCATCCATACCTTTTGTCTTTTTGTCATGACCTTTTGACTAGCTTCTAACAACTTTGTTACTTTTTGTTCAAAGAGTAAGCATATTGGGGGCGGGGGGGGGGGGGTGTCTTTGCCTGTCAGTTACTTTCCCATTTTTTAAAAAAGGCAAAAGCAAGGCTTCTGAATTCTTCCTGAAAGACTAAAATGTGAGGATACAGGAAAATGCTTTAAAGACTTTTCCTGTCAGTTCCTTATACTCTGCCCATGAAATTTTCGGTGGGGGAGGGGAGTTCCATGATGAGTGCATGTGGGAAAAGCTTCATAATGCCTTTGTGTACCCTGTGCCTCATCATTAATATCAATATTGTGTCTGAAAAAAAAATATGTGTCTGGGCTTCATGTGTCTCTAATAAGAGTTTTTCTCTGGGGGATGGAAGCCAAAAGTTTCTAAATACAATACTGTTGTTTTCACCCTTTAAAAAAACAAAAAAATAAAAGTGATTTTAAGCCAAATAATGTTGCAGAAGTGCAACATTTCTTAAGCCCTTAGATCCAGGCTTAACATGGACCTGCTCACTCTCGTTCTCTGCCTCTTAAGCATTTCTTCAATATGGCTCTCGTCTGCTCCTACAGCTCAACAGGGACCCCCGAGTCCCTGATGCAGACCTGGGCCTGCAGGCCCTGGGAGGATTCTATCACACATTTGTGAACTACACAAGATCTTCTTCTGGTTTCCACACAACTTATTTTTTGTTCCTACAAAATTAAAACAATTAAAAGTCAATTTTGCCCACTGTGCCAAGCTGTCTACTCCCTGTTTCATCTAAGAAGTATGTGATTTAACAGATGAACACTCTAACAGTGTCATGCAGAGAGGGGCAGAAATTCTCCACAAGTGGCCCCTGAAATACGTTCTGAAGAAAGATTTTTTTTTTTTAATGTGGTTAAAATGTCAAAGGGACATAATGCAAAAGTCTCTTTGGATCCTGTGGCTGCCAACAAAGCTGGACCCTACACCCTGTCCTCTTGTCCCTCCTGTGGCAGACGTCCACCGGCGTGGTAGCTGGTCTGGCCAAGCTGCACCGGAGACCCACCGCTGCTCGAGACCCATCCAAGCCACTTCAGGAGCGCGCTTCCCCCGCCCGCCTCTTGGCGGTGCTGCTGGACCGCTCATCCCGCCACCGACACCCACTGCAGCGCTCCCTCCTCCGCGGAGAAGTGTCCGCCTGCGCACTGTCCTCTGCGGTCCATGGGAGTGCTCCTGGAGCACGGGAGCGCCCTCCTGTGGTCTTCAGAGATGATGCTGCCATCGAGAGAGCGCTCGCAAAGAGCAAGCTTGTTCAGGACATTGTAAGCGGGGTTGATTCCAGCTGTTGGTCTGGAAGGAGTCAACGACCTCTTTTCATTCATTTTTCCACTTCCAGGTCGCCTGTTTCATGCACTAGTTTTCATGAAACAGTAGGCCTGTTTCATGCACTAGTTTTATAGGTATCCCAAGGCAAGAGCACGGGGCCTTCCTTAGCATCGCCTAACACAGGTGGGTGAGCCGACCATCTGCCTGTGCAACTCTTGTCACAGCTGCAGGACGAGGGCTGGTTGGAACGTCTTCCCATCAGGGTGGGAACGCGCGGTCCACTCTCTCCGTGGAGATAAACGCGAACCTTTCCCACACCTGAGGGTCTGGGAATCGGAGATTGCCTTCCAGACCCATCGCGCCCCGCTTGGGTCTTGGGACAGAAAGGAGAGGGCGTGGCTGCGAGACTGCGCCAACCTGCTCCTGGCCGGCCCAGGCACTGCAGAAATACTCCGCTGGCCCCACTGGGGCTCTGGCTCCCTTCCTCCATGAGCTCTTCCTTCTCTTGCCTCACTCAGTAGCTGCTCCTGAACAGAACCTGGACCTATGTACCAAGCAAGGTCGCTACAGAAGTTAATTCCTGGCCTTTGCCAGCTATGCTTGGGGCAGGGTTGGGGAGGGGAGAGAGCAAGTCCATATGCTGCACCTTCAGGGGATTTTTCAAGGGCTGTTTGACCAAATGTGATTTTTGCCTTCAACACTTACTTTTGCACCTGCCCCAATGAAGACACAGCTCTACTGTGGGGCTGCTGCCAGACAGGCAGTCGTGATTGCTACGAACCTCCTTCCAGGTTTTCCCCCACATGAGTGGCCTTCATGGGTAGGACTATAAAAATAAACTGACCTTCACTTTCTTCTATGTTGCGCTAATCCTACTTCTTTCTTTCCTTGAAGGATCCTGGATGGCATCCAAAATAATTCAACTACACTGTCCAACCAACCATCTACCAATGTAACTGTAAGACTTCAAAACTCTGATCTTAATCCTTTCCCACATGTTGGCTCTTCCCTCCACATAAATACCTAAAATTCAGAACACAGACAGTATGAGATAATGACTATTGCTGATAAATTGTACTTTCTATGTGAGTTAATACACAAAACATCACTGAAAAGTAAAACTGTATTCTAAAAATTGTTTTAAATAATCCATTTTAATCATCTAATTTATTCACAAATATAAAAAAAGAAATCGTGCTTTTTAAGACATGGGATTATAGAAATCAGCCAATAATGATACAATACATTAAAATATATTAGTAGGGTTGGGTTTTTTTGTTTTTTTTTTCCCGGAACTCAGAGCTTTTTCTCTGTGAGCTAGTATGTTCTAGACAAAAGTGCCTAATATATAAGTCTCCCCAGTTTCCTTCCAGAGTATCAGCTGCAAGAAAAAAGGCTAAGCCTCTGTCTTCAGAGTTCCTCCCTACACAGTATTCCCAGATGGCAGCTTCTGGGACTGTGCTGTCTGGCAACAGAAAAGCCTAAACATATCAAAGGCAGACCAAGGCAGGGACTAAACCAGCCGGACACAAATCCCAGGACAGGCAATGGCCCAGTCCTCCCTGCTGAAGCTTATCTATTTACCTGAGCCTCCAGGATTATGTACATAGTGCCACTCAGGGGTCACACAGGGGTGATTTACGATTTAGAGTGACATGTTTCTTACCTTCCAGTAATCTGAAGGGTCCTTTTACTCCCAGCAGGGAAAGAAAAGAGCGATGTCACTGTTCCAAACCACTGATCCCCTCTGTGCTGAGCTTTTAACAAGTCTGACCAAGAACGAGCCCAAAAGAACTCTTGTCTAAATGATCAGGCTCTTCCTAAGTTACCTTCAGTAATCTACAGAATTCTTTCCGATCACATACTTCTAACCTGGGGCTAAGTTCCAACTCTAGATTGGTGTGTCTCTCCTCAAAGCTGCTGGGATGAATTTGCTGCAGGTATGAGGAAGGAGGGAAGAAGCAATAAATATGAATGTGTCTTTGTTTAATGTAAGGAAAGTGGTCAGGACTTATGTCATAATTGGTATCTCCCTATAATTTCTGAGGGAAGTTCTTAGCTGACTTGAGGATAAGTTTTCTTCTTTCTGAATAACTTCTTAAAGACACACCTAATGGTGCTTCTTTAAGCTTAGAGCATTCACCTTCTGGTCCACCTGCAGGACTGCAGGGAGGGGTCATTGCCCTTGACATGATTCCTATCCTTTCAGTCACAATGCTCACAGACACCGTGTTTCCCATACCACTGTCTGCCTTCCAGAAGGTCAGTGGTGCTGAGAACAAAGGGAAGTCACGATACCACAGCTGGTTCCCCTTCCTTAAATTCCCGAGCAAGCTCAATCTGGTAACTTATTTGGTAAAAAATAAATCAATAAACCATAAGCTTACTTGATAAACCAATCCTTTTTACTTGGTGATATCTCTAAAGTTTATGTCAAAGAAAAAAGAAAAGTTGGCCCCAAATAAAGTCCCTTAGCAGGGAGGCACCACCACGCACCTCAGCTCTCTCCTGTCCTGTCCTTCACGGCAGGAGAGCAGCCTTTGTGAACCAAAGTTACGAATCACCAAGACGCATGTCCTCTCCTCAAGTCTAGTGACTCCAAGATGCCATTGGGATGACAGCATTGGGCGAATTCATCTTTTTCTGAGTCTCTGCCCTGATTCCACAAGAGAGCTTCCTTGTCTTCTCAGCACTATGGCTGGGGCGGGGTGGGGGTGGGGGGAGACCCAGGAGGTCTGGGGCAAATGGTAACCACATGACCTCTGTGGTCCTGGTGCCCTGAGCCCAAACCATTTCATCTCAGTGTCACCTAGGGTATAATTCTGCAAACTCATGATCCCATCTTTAATGGGGTAGCAGGGCGCAGGTGATCAGCTAGAACTCTTCTCCGAGTTCATCTGGGGTCCTCTCTCTGGAAAAGCTTACTGACATTCTCCTTGGGTTTGTTGGGTTAAGGAGTATTGCTAAAATGCTTTGGAAAAAATCCCCTTTGAACACATGCATAAGCTGGAGAGAAAATGCATATACCTTCATTGAAGTTAGAAATGGAAGAAAAGGCTGATTTATCCCAGTGTTGTCTAAAATCCTGAACACTTTCCGGGCTTCTTCTTACTTTGATGCTCCTCATAGATAACAGATTCTCTCCTCGGGCACTCTACTCATTTCCCCTTAAGATGCCCAACTCTGCTCAGCTTAGTTTGGAAATCACCGTGGGACTTGGGAACCTGCCCTCCAGATTCGGGGAGAGACCCACAGCAGAAGCCGGGGAGCTGACGGGCAGGATGGGGTGGGGGGCCAACAATCCACTTCTTTCTAGCAGCCTTTCCTGCTCCCCTGTCAGGAGCCCTGCCAGGCCATGCACCTCCCAGATGGGCAGGGAGCTACACCCACTCGTTACATCGGACACCACGGGGGCATCAGACTCTGCGTTACACAACAGAACCTCACAATGGGAAGCTGTGACCATCACCCACACAGACGAGCGGAAGCTACAGACAGAGAGCCACTACGGATGGTGCTTGGGACAGAGGTGGGAATGGCCCAGAACTCGGCCTCCGGTGAAGATGCCAGGTTCACAGGACTTATCGGGGTGCCCTCACCAGACCCCTCCTCCTCCTCCTCCTCCTTCTGTTCGGCCGCTGGCGGCTCCTGCATCTCCTCTGGGAAAGCCTGAGGCCGGCGTGGGAAACTTCTGCTGCCTGAGACAGTCTCGCGTGCTCGGGACCCCTCACCTGAGGTCTCTGGGTGCTGAACTGGCGTGGAGGTAGCTAGGCCCGGGAGGGAAATGTGGTCACCTGTGTCATCTTCCTCAAAGTCATTAAGGCAGTACACTTCATCCAGGTCAACGTCCAGTGTCCGGAAGCCCTTGGTGACCACACCGGGCCGGGGGTCCAGGATGCCCCCTAGGTGGGGCTGGGCCAACTGCTGCCAGTGGTGAAGGGTGGCAGAGCCTTGCAGGAGAAAGGGCAGAGAGGGAAGGGGGAACAGAGAGGAGAGAGGGTTAGGATGGACATCTGAGCGGACGGTCGGCACCACCCCCAGAGCGTGGAAACTGACCCCTGGCAGGATCTGAGCCCGGCCGGTGAACTCTGGCTGGGATGCCGGCGGAGTGGCCCCGGCCACCGTGCCACAGGGGCTGATAACCCGTCAAGCCTGGGAGGGCCACCCATTCAAGGAATCCCAAGCGAATCTTTTTCACAAAGGGAAACTAATACCATCTGGTGTGGCAAGGATATCTGGGGACTAACTATTTTAGTCAAGCGAGGTCGATCCCCAGATCCAACACCTCATCAATGTAGGAGCCCCAGCAGAGGAAAAAGAAGCGAGACAAGTACAAAAAGGGAGTGTCTGGGTACCAAATCTCTGCCAAGTACCCATGGCCAGGGACAGGGAAGACACAAGCCCAGGCAGCATAAGACAATTTGGAACTGACCCTGGGATGCACAAGTCACAAGCAAAAGGAAATAAGAGTCACCCACACGACTATGGTCTCTTTTACTTATTAGGGTTTGTCTTCTGGCAGCAACCAAGAAGCTGCAGGTTGGGGAGACGGAATGGGGCTAGCCAGGTGTGATAGACAAGCATGGAAGTCCACACAGAGGTCTGAAGCAGAGGAGCAGATCTACTCAGTGACACCAAATCCCGGGACTCAGATGACATCATGCAAGGTCTGTAATAACACCGAAGCATGTCCCTGAGCACCTCAAGGGCGTCATGGCGGCTCAGAGAGAGAAGCGTTCCAAGTACCAGTACGCCTCACAACCTGGGTCGAGAAGCAGATTTACTAAGGAACATCTTAGAACCTTCAGTATGTTGCTGCATCCTGGGATTCTGCCCAGCCCATTTGTCAGAGCAACCCTTTTTTCCTTTGGGACACTTTTTACACCTGGCATGGCCCGGGGATGATGGCCCTTAAGGTCAGGTGTCAGTTTCCATTCTACAGATAAATTAGTCAGCCACACAAATGCCTAGCTTTGAGAGTTCTCAGGCATGGGAAAGCAAGAGCCTTCCCACATGAATGATTCCCAGTCACCGCTGGTTTACCAGAGGAGTCCTCTGTGGGGCAGGCTGCCCCTGGCATGTCAGACAGGAAGTCGGGCACCAGGAACCGGCAGCTCAGGAGACAAGAGAAGACAGAAGGAAACGATGGCAGGTGTTGGGGTCGGGGGCCGGTGCAGGAATGTGAGCGAGATCCAGACAACCCCTTCCGCAGGAGCCCCCAACCCTCTGGTGTGCCCAGTGAGCATGCGGCCCCCAACCCACCGCCAGGAAGGAGCTTCCCGGGGAGCAGCCTCAGCCAAAGGGTCTTGAAGGGATCTTGTAAGTGGGCAAGTTCACACACACTTTAAGCTGCACATGCTGCCCGTATATGTTTAGGGAACCCCCAGACACCCCCTCGGAGGTCTGTCCCAGGTTTAAGTGGGTACAAGTACAACCTTCACCTGACGCTACCGCATATAAATAGCAAATACCCCACACGCAGAAGAAACATGGTAGTTAGCACAACAAATACTGTCCTCTCATGACGTGCTGAGATCAGAGCAGTGGTTCTCAACTAGGGGATGATCTTGTCCCACACATTCGGTAAACCAACGGAGACATTTCCAGCTGTCACCATTGTGGGGAAGGAGGGAGCGCTAATGGCATCGAACAGGAAGGGGCAGGGACAGGGATGCTGGGTCCCACGATGCCCAGGGCAGCCCCCCACCCCCCGAGTGATCTGGCCCTGGATGTCAGCAGGGCTGAGATGGAGACACCCAGATCTAGAGCTGTGGTTGTCTGGTGTCGGATCTTGGGAGAACCCGGAGGAGCTCAGGTGCAAGTGGCCAGGGCTCGGCAGACATGCTCAAGACACCGGGGCCTCAGCAGCTTTTCTTTCTTTTTTTTTCTTTTTTTTAAAGCAGCGTTTCTTTTAAAGCTACCCTGATTGAGCAGCTGGTGTTACATCAACTCCCAGCTCAGAAGCACCCGATGAGGGAACTGAGAGTCACTCAAGTTAGAGAATTTTCCCAAGTCTCTGAGCAGCGGCAGCCCTGAAGTCCAGGTCCCTTGAGTAAGTTCACAAGGCCTGGCCCCCAGCCCATGTTCACAGGTCTGTAAACAAGCAAGGACCTCCGTGCTCTGGCCGGGAACCCACAGCAACTGAGAAGCATCCATGGTGGGCAGTAAACATCCTAGGTGGCCATCCAAGGCCGGCCAGGAGGCACACACACTACAGCTGATGGGATTTCTGGAGACCCCCATTCATGATCCATAATGAGGCCCCTGTTCCTGTGGTCATCAGATGCCTAGGCACATTCCTGGCAAAAATACTGCACTGGGGAGAAGTCTTAACATGGCACCGGGACATCCAGCTTCGGACATACATGCTGGTCTCACGAGGATGATGGCAAATGACTAAGTATGGTGTGGTCAGATCACCTCTACTTTTGGGAGGGGAGGAAAGGGAGAGACGACAGACACGGGGAAGTGAGGAACTATGTCTGAAGTACCAGAGGTCCTCACCCTTCTGAAGGGGACTGAGAGGTTTACAGTGCCCAGGGAAAGAAAGAAGTCAGGGAGGCCCGAGGTCTGAACCCAGACACCAGTCCCACGGGCCTCCATCCTCCCTCTGTTCAGCAGACAGCCCTCATCTCTCCCCACCCCCGGCACGGGCTAGAGAAACGTTGCTGTTTGGAGTTCAAGATGCTACACAAGTACATGAGGTTATCTGCAGAGCCAAGAGAGTTGAGATCACAATGGAGAGATTATGCTGGAAGATGCATGGTACTTGGATTCTTACCCTCTGCCTTGGGCACCCCTTACTCACGAAGAGCCAACCTTTACTGAGCATTAACCCGGTGTCAGGCACCCCTCCAAGAGCCTATTCTTAGGAACTCAATCATCATAACCCTGTTGTCCTCATTTTACAGATAAGGACATGGCGCTCAGAGTGGTCAAGCAACTTGCCAGAGGCTGCATAACTGGCAGGTGGCTAATCCAGGTTCAAACCCATGGTGGCTCCAGTGTCTGTCCTTCTCCGGGTCAGCAGTGAGGGGGCCTCCCCGGTGTGTGTCTCAGAAATCCGGGCAGTAACACACCCGACTGGCTTTTTCAATCCTCATACAGGTGTCTTCTCTCCTACAAAAGTGAATATTGGCCAAAGCCCCCACAGCCCTGTTATCTGAGTTACATCAGGCTGGGGAGGCCCATATATCGTTTCCATTCCCAACTGGTTCTAAGGCCCCAAGAGGGTTTCTCGAGTCCAGGACCCAGGCAAAATAGCTCGCACCTCACTCCCTCCTGCTGTCACTGCCTGCACCGCCACGTAGGAATCTGACCGATCCCATGACTGCCTGACGTACAAGATGGAGCATAGATTAAAAATTAAGGATAAACGGCACCTTATTCAGAGCCTTGGCTGCCTCTTTCCTACTCCCACTGCCACCCTCCCAACCCCCTCAAGCCTGGCTTCCTCTATTTGTCAAGCACAATGCAGGAGAATCACCGCACTGTGAGATACTTCCCATGACCAGCCCCTCCCTCCCATCCACAAGAGAACGAGGCTGGGGTCAAGGAAAGAGGAGGCTTCATGCTCCTGGCTGGCACCAAGATGAAGCTAAGGATGAAATAAGGATGTGGCCAGGCAGGGAACACAGTCATGGTCACCGTGCCTTTCCCTGTTTGCTTTCCTTCTACATCTCACTCTTCTAACTAAAAGCTGTGATATGATCAAAGGAGAAGGAAACCAAATCCATCTATGTCACAGGAGTACCCGGGGCTTGGAAGTTTAGACCTAACCTGCTGGACAATGTCTAGCTCAGCTAAGAAGTGTATGCTTTCAACTAATTACATGTGAACTTATTTACTGGGAAATACCCTCTTGATTTTAATTATCCCACAAAGAAAGAGCAAACAAATACAGGGGGAAAAATACTGCCAGAGTCATCTTTGCCATGCGGATCTTTGTCAAGGAGTCTGAGAAGTTCGCCTGTGCTTCACCTGCTTAAACTCCTAGGGTAAGAGGAAGGGGTAAGAGTACTGACCTTAAACACCTAGCTCAACTACTTCAGCTGACACCAACAAGCAGATACCCAGATGCTTTAAATAGGGAAGGGAGACACAGTGGGAAGACCCAGACTGGCTATCTACAATCCCAGCCAATGCTCTCCAGGGACCTCATCCCAGCACACTGACCTGTGCCACTGAAGATCAAGGATATGATCGGCTTCTGAGTGGGCCAACAGGAAAGGATGGTATGAAAACATGGCCCTGGCACAGTGCTAGTCTGGGTTCTCAACACCCTTTAGACCTGAACTGCTGGGACATGGCAAGTTTGGGGAACCTAAGTTTTAATTAGCACCTCTTGGGTGCCAGGCATAATCACATTTACTCTTGACAATTTTGTGTGGCAGATGTAGACCTTATTTCACAAGTCAGAGAAACGGGGCTCAAAAGGGTCACTTCTCTTCTGCCACAGTTGGAGCTGCATTGAACCCAGTGCCAGGCAGACTTCTGGGTCAGCACTCCATCTCGTCAAATTAAACAAGGTAATACAAAAAAAATTGTGGAGGCAAGGAAAAAGAAAATACTTGTTGTATGTGAAATAGCTGAGAAGTCTGAGAACTACAAAACGGAGGAGAGGAATCTCTAACATAAGGAGGCATTACAGTCCATAGTGATACAAAGTGACTTAACAGCAGTGATTTAACTTCCTGGTGAGAAGGGTACTGTAGATGAAACTGATCTAGCACACCTCCAGGGATTTTCTCTTCTTCTAGTAACACAAAAAATACTGCTAAGTCACAAGATTAAAAGGGGAAAAAAAGATGAATTGGCTGAAATAAATTTTTAAAAATCTTTTCCTGTAATATGCTTGGAAAATGAATCCAAAGACATATTCTTAGATGATCTAATGAAACATAAAGTCAAATACAGAAACCAGACGAAATAGAGATGATAAATTCCAATGAGCTTTAAGAGACAAAGGAGAAAAAAAGAAAAGAAAGGCAGAAAGTAAAATTGCAGAAAAGAAAGATTTTATTGAAAGAAAAACAGACATAATTATGGATCAGGAAACAATCACCAAGCTCACAACTGAATAAACAATTAAAAACAGAACGAGCCATCCCTTTTCTGAAATCTAATAAGGGTCTGAATTATACAATTAAAAAATAACTCTGAAGAAAGAATGTCAGCCCACCCTCTTCCTAGCTCGGGAGACTACAGGACCCAGCATGTCTTGGGTCTTTAACAAGCACACCCTCATTTTACCCCACACATTCTTCAACAGGTTCTTACGGGCTAAAAAGAATCCTACTCTTTTTAGGCAGAGAGCAAAGCTCTAACACATCAACAGTGTATCTGTGGTAGGGAATTGCAGGAATGAGTAACTATCGACTATATGCCTAAAATGACTCCTTAAAAATATAGGTCTAACATGGGACATACGGCCTTATAGAAATTCTGACTTGACTTTGCATCAGATATGTAATACAGAATTCTAAAGTACCTTCTCACGCTCACAGAGGTTTCCAAACTAAAGGAGTCAAAAATGAAAAATACAAATTCTCAGTGGCTCCTGACAGGGTTAAGAGGGTAGTTAGGGGGAAGATATTTTTATAACACCTAGAAGGAAAAGCAAAGAACAAAGGTGAATTTTTTCCAGGAGTTTAACCATCTCGTGTCCCAATTTACTAAAAAGTAAACTGCCCCTGGGAAAAGCAGGCTTGAGGCAGTATAGAGCTCACTCACCTCCCTGACCACCCCCTTCCCGGCCCCCAGACTGTGGAGGTCTAGGCCTCTTGCTCAGAACCCACAGCACTGGAAGAAAGCCACACCCTCTTTACTGGAAGATGGAAACAAAACATGAAAGCCCATAATTGCAGATTGCTTTCAGGTGGTTCCTGAAAAAACAACTTCTAGCATGTGCTCTGAACCCCTCCCTGACACCAGCATTTCTGAGAGGGGACAGCAAGAATTCCCTGCACTTCTCAGACCCCAGGCATGACCTAATGAACTTTCTAGTATGTCAGCAGTGCCTCTGCCTCTCAAAAAGATGCTAACTTCTAAGGTTCCAGATGCACAACAAAGAGAACTAGGAAACTGGCCTGAAGGCTTCGTTCCTTTCCTTTGGCCTAACTGGAGGAGGTCAGAGTCGGCCTGGGGCCGGCGTGCACACTCCCACACCTGCCCCGGGAGACGGAGGCCCAGGCTGGGCACCACCGTCAGAGGAACTCAAACCAGCAGCGGGGGAGGCTGTCTCGGAAGAAAAAGGAGTAGGCATGACAGAGGCTGCCCGCTTGCTGGTGGTGGAGCAGGGACCAGAGGCGGTCGCCGAGGAGGGCGGAGAGGGGCCGAGGCCCCTGGTGATCACCTTCCAGCGGCTTCACGATCTGGAGTTTCTCAGGCAGGTAGGAGCGGCTGCTGAAGGACATGCCCGAGAAGCCGGTGAACTCGGAGAAGCGCGAGTGGGTGCCGAGGGACATGATGCTCTCCGTGGGCGTGAGGGAGCCGCTGAGCAGCTCGCCCTTCTCCGCCAGCTCCCTGAGCTTCCGCTCCTGCTCCTCCTCGAAGAACCTCCGCTCCGAGAGGTAGTTCTCCCGGCGGAGGGACAGCCTCCGCAGCGCAGTCTCCAGGTCGTGGGAGCCCGGAGTGCCCGGCGTCCCGGGCTTCTTGCTCCGCTCGTCGTTCCTGTGGAGGGAGATGGGGCTGAGCGAGGCGCACCCTGCAGCGGGCGCCATGCAGGGTAGAGTGCACGGCTCGAGGCAGTCCTTACTGCTAGGTGGCCAGAGGTGCACGTGTTTCCTGGTGGCCGCAGGCTCTTTGCTAGGGAAGCCAACAAGGCAAGGAGCAAAAATTTAGGCAAAGCTGGGGACGGAAATGCCTACCGGGGGGGAACCTAGTTCCCTCTGTTGGGTGTTCTGCCCGGTCGGGGGAGAGCACTAAGGTGTAATGAAAATTCGCACAGACTATGTAAAAAATTCCGTCCCTAGCTACATCTCCCTCGTGAACCCTCAGAAAGACGACTTCTTCAGACCGAAGTCCTAGTTACCAGAAGGGTCACAGGTTCTAGGGGTATTTCTCTTTGTTCTTGAACTTAAAGAGCTGTTCTGATCAAGCAGTTCCCCTCGGAGCCAAGAGGTCAGAAGAACCAATCTCTCTGTCACAGAAAAAGGGTGTACAACACAGCTGACGTGCCTCTGTGTGTGTGTGTGTGTGTGTGTGTGTGTGTGTGCATGCGCGCACGCGCAGCTGTGGGTCTACAGGGCTTGGGGACACAGAGGGGCTGCCCACCACTGAGGAGGCCCCACCCTAGCGACAGGGCTGTGATGTGCACCCTTTGCAGCAAACTGGATTCTGATCACAAGTCAGAGCCTGAGTCCTCCTCAGCCTTCCAAACATCCAAGCTACAGAGAGGTCCCTGAAACAAAGGTCTATTCTGGAGCCCGAAAGGGAAGTAACAGAAAATAATCATTTATCCCCCCTTCAGCATTTGACATAAAGGCAGACTTCCTGTTGTGCCTCCTGCTACTGGTGAAAGTACCAGAATCAAGAATGAGCACACACTCAGAGGTCCTGGCAAAACAGATTACAGAACAAAAGGTCTGTACTTGTCAGGCAATTCTTTACCCGCCTCCCTCTTCTGTGAGCCAAACCTATCCTCCGTCCACACCACCTGTCTCCCAGACCCAAAGATTACAAACTCCCTGCCGGCTCACCCCAGGTCCTCGGACTCTGCTTCCAGGATGATGCTGTTGGTCTTGTTGTCCAGGACAACGTTGCCAACATCACTACCGTAGAAGCTGGACCGGGGGGTGCTGACGCAGCTGGAGAGGAGGGAGTTCACGGCTGAGGACTGGTTGGAGCCTGGGATGTTCATGGGGGATGGGGTCAGAGACCTCTGCTTGACGACCTGGTTGATGTTTCTCACCGTCTCAAAGACTCGCTTCTGGTGCCTGGAGAAGTGTGGAGAAGATGCACAACATCCATGAATAAACAAATGCAGGAATGATTGCAGAGTTCAACCTCTAGAAACTACCATCTGAGAGGCGAGAAAGGCAGCTGGCCCATGTGAGCCCCCCAAGCAACCTACCATCCCTTGCCTTCCATGTGTTTCTTAAGCCTGTTGGCTGGAAAGCAAGAGACTCAGTACCCACTGAATTCAGGGCTCTACTTTGTGGCTATGTCCCAGAGGTGATGCAAGCAAAGGGATATTGCTTTTCTCTCCCTTAGGCTTGACCCACAAGTACAAGTACTTAAGTAGGACTTTAGTCTCCTGGCTACTTTTCCTCCGTCATGATGGTGCCTAGAATGCAAGGTCCAGGAGAGCAGAGTTCACTGCTCAGCACATAACAGGGCTCCATAAGTATCTGTAGAATGAGTATTTGTTGACTGTTTATGTGTGTATGTGTATATATATATGTGTGTGTGTGCATGTGTGTGTGTGTGTGTATATATATATATATATATATATATATATATATATATGAAAGCCAGACAAAATCTTAAACTTCTACAATGAGATGATAAACACCACAGGAATCTTATTTAGAAACTGCTGTTTCTAAGAGTGGAACCTCCTTGATGTTCATTTGTTTCCACGCCCCCCCCCGCCTTTTTTTTAAGAAGGGGAGAGAGACCGAGTAAGAGAATCCCAAGCATGCTCCACGCCCAGTGCAGAGCCCCACGCCCAGTGCAGAGCCCAACACGGGGCTCCATCTCATGACCCTGAGATCATGACCTGAGCTACATCAAGAGCCTCCCAGGCATCCCCTTATGTGTTCCTTTTACAGGAGACAAAGGTAGGGCACATTGCCATAAAGGCCACATCTTTCTGGGACGCCTAAGGCTTCACACACGCACAGAGGCTCGGGGACTCTGGTCACTCCCAGGATCCCATTTCAGTTCTGGCTGTGGGCTTTGAGTTCAGAAAATACACTCTGAAATCAGATCCACACACATCTGAGGAAACACCTCAGGGCTGGCCTAGCACAAGGTCTCATGTCAGGGAGAGAGCCCGTAGGGGCCAGAAAGGGCAGAAGCCTTGCATGCACCCCTCAAAGAGCCCTCTGTATCTCCTATAGCATGCGATCTCTCTTTCTCTAACAGGCATTAAACATTTCCAAGTATTGTTTTTCACTGAACGGAAAGATAAAACCAAGGGGTGGTATCAAGACAGGCCTGCATTAACAGAGATGGGAAACACAGCTCTCCTTACTCAACTTTCTAGAAGTTAGTAGAAGAGCTTTAAAATCTAGGAAGAGGAGCTGGGGGATATATATCACTGTCTGTGTGCTCTTATCTCCCTCAACCCAGACCCAAATCTGTGCAAGGACCACAGAGCTGGTGTCTGAAGCCCAAATGCTGCTGGTTTTGATGAGCACAGGGTGTGAGGCAGTCTCTGGAAAACTTAGAAGCAGGCCGTACGCGATGTCCGGAGACTCAGGCTCTTCCAGCTGCAGCTCCTTCCGCATCGTCCCCTCGATCTCCGCTGCCAAGGAGTCCTGAGAAAAGCCAGAGACACACGGAGTGAGCAGCAATTCAAGTCTCTGAAAGAGGCTCCCGGCTGGCTGGCCAGAGGAGTCTCCGGTGAGGTCTCAGAGCCTGCAAACTGCCCTTCCGTGAGGCTGTCATCACTCATCACTGGGGGGATCCCTGAGTGAGCAAGCCCTATGGCGGGTTCCGAATGGAGCAGTCCCCAGTGGGCACTGAGTGGACAGCCCCTATGCTCCCCTGCGGCTAAGGATCTGAGAGCAAACCCCATGTTCCCTTGGCCACACCATGGAGCTGTGGCTCTGCCTACAAGGAGAGGCAGGGGAATTTGTGGAGGAAGGGCCCTGAGTTGTGAGCACTGTCATGTGAGCCTCTGCTCTTGTGCCCCCCGCTTCCCATGCAAGGAAGGCTCCTCTCCCCACCAACGACCCAATGCCCACCCTCCTTTAATGACCCGCTCCTACCTCGTTTCCACTACCAATCCTTCACTCCTCCCCCAAGAAAGACACCAAACACACGAAGTCCCGACGAGTTCCCTGAACAGTGAGTTCACTTGCATCTTCCTCTAGCTAGGTTGTGGATTCTGTGGGTCAGGGGAGGGCCAGTCACAGATGGCTTCTCCCTTCTCAGATGGGCCAGGCCCCGAGCTGAGGCTCACTGATAAAGACTCCCTGATAAGCGGCCCCCTCCCTGAACGCCCCACCACTCCTTACCACCCGAGGCAGAGACTCACAGGCAACCCCACACACCGGCACAGGTTGGTGCCAACAGGAGGACCAAGTGTGTGCAGAAAAGCACCCGCTGGGATCTCAGACAAGGAGACCATCTAGGACAGCTTGAAGGGAAGGGCTAACTCTTTGTTAACCGAAGACCTCCCAAGATGAGAGGAATGTTCTTTCTACACCGTGCACTGTGAGAGCCACAGGCCACAGGTGGCCATCAGGTGCTTAAAACATGACCAGTATCACTGGGAACCCAAATTCCCTGTGCTAATTCTAATGGATTTAACTTTACACAGCCACTTGTGGCCAATGCCTTCCCAGCAGACAGAGCATGGGGACTCCAGAGCACCCACCTCCACAGCCCCAAAGTCAAGGAGTGATGCTCCAGGCTGGAAGCTGGAACCTATTTATACATACCTGATTTTATTTAGTAATTATTATGTACAGGTTGCCATTCAACATAACCCAAGTTGTAAAAGGCTTCCCTGGGTGAGCTTTTTTAAAAAGATTTTATTTACTTATTTGATAGAGATCACAAGTAGACAGAGAGGCAGGCAGAGGTGGGCGGGGGAAGCAGGCTCCCTGCTGAGCAGAGAGCCCGATGGGGGGCTCGATCCCAGGACTCTGAGATCATGACCCGAGCCGAAGACAGAGGCTTTAACCCACTGAGCCACCCAGGTGCCTCTGGGTGAGCTTTTTTAAAGCCAGTTTACTTTTCTTTCTCTCTTTAAGATTTTATTTATTTATTTGAGAGAGAGAGAAGAAACTGAGATAGTGAGAGCACAAGCAGGGAGGAGAGGGAGGAGCCCGATGCGGGACTCGATCCCAAGACCCTGGGATCCTGACCTGAGCCGAAGGCAGAAGCTTAACTGACTGAGCCAGCCAGGCACCCTGCAAGTTTCCTTTTCTTACTACTGTAATTCACCATATAGTTTGCATTCAGAGTGCATTTCCTCTGCACGAGGAAAGGACCTTCATACAACTTAGGAGAGATGACATACCAAACGACTAATTTCAAGGCCATGCCTGTAGGAAATTGCAAGCTGGTTCTGTGCCCTCTTTGGCCCTGAGCCCCCTAGCAGTCTGGGGGAAGCCATGGACCCCTTCTCACATCAATATCTTTAAGTGAATAAAGTAATTAAGACAAAAAGGAAGCCAGATATATTGAACTAGTCACTAGACTATTAATAACAACAATCGTGATACGGTAACACACAGGACCTGGCTTCAGGCCTGGTAATTACTGCCACCTTGAAGTGGAGCTTAGCACGAATAGGACTTGGAGACATCTTACAACAGACAGCAGCTGTGATCTCCACCAGTGACAAAGTCATGGGTGCTCTTAACGCTGTGCCTTGGTGCCCACCTTCATATGAGAAGGAAGCACTGTATGCAATTAGGGATTAAGAGAAAAGATGTGCCCCTTCCTCAGGTTCATAGGCCTCCTGAGTCCTGTCTGGGGATTCCCGATTGGAAGCTCCTGCCAAACGCAAGAGCTGGCAATGTACTCCTCAGGCAGAAACTGCTGCTCACAGTCTGATTGAGCTACTAGAGAGGCTGGGAGCAAGACTGGCAGATTTGGCCATTCTGCTCCAGAAACACGGGTACAACACCACTCAGCGCCACAAATATCTTTAATACATGGTGCACTTTAAAAATAGCCATCCTCGGGTACCTGGGTGGCTCAGTGGGTTAAGCCGCTGCCTTCGGCTCGGGTCGTGATCTCAGGGTCCTGGGATCAAGTCCCACATCAGGCTCTCTGCTCAGCGGGGAGCCTGCTTCCCTCTCTCTCTCTGCCTGCCTCTCTATTTGTGATCTCTCTCTGTAAAATAAATAAATAAAATTTTTTTAAAAATAGCCATCCTCAAAAACTGAGGCCAGCTGTGCCAACGGCTCCAGGGAAAGACAAGCGAAAGCTCCACCTCAGCAAATATGAAAGCTGAGAATCTCTGCAGAAAAGCCCCAAACGCAGATTTTCAGTTTGACTTCACTATGTCACGGCTTCGTTTGAAAACAAGTGTGTCCCTGAGAGTGAATGCGGTGGAGGGCCTCCTAAGTGCATGGAAACAAGATGCCCCCAGGAGGCCACCGCGCCAAGGTGGGAAGCCAAGAAGAAGGGAAACTGAGGCAGGGAGCACACACTGCTACGTCGTAGGCCAGTCTGAGCTGTCATCGGCTCCAGACGGAGGAATCGGGGGGCACCGAATGTTCTTTGCTGCCTTTCCTGGGATTCCTGGACCACCAGTCTGCCCCTTGGAAAGCTATGTCATGTATCTTTCATTTTGGTTTCATTAGATGTAGTCAAGCTGAGAGAGAAAGAGTGTGTGTGTTCTAGTCTGATTTTGATATATAAAAGGAAAGAAGCTCATGATTTAGGAAAAGTAGGCCAGACAACAAGGCGGGGAGCGAGCAGTGTCAGTAACGGGGGTGGAGGGTGTACAGGGAAAGAGCCCTAAGGAAAGGCCAAATTCCAAGGGGACAGAGCGTCACAAACATTGACACTGCCATCCACTCGTATTCATTTGGGAGTGTTTCTCTCAAAAGTTCTCGTCTCCTCAAAAAGACTGTGGTATTTCCTCAAACCATGAAACAGGATCTAAATATAAAAGGTCTTGGTCATTTGTTCTTTGGTCTGTTTGTCCACCCATCCAAATCTAGTAGCTACTAAGCACGTACAATTCTGTAACACAAGCTCCGAGTAGATAGCAGAGTGTCCCAGAGAGGGACGGAGGAAAGGAGCAAAGAAGACATGGCCCCCGCCTTCGAGAGGCCTTAGTCTGACAGAAGAAGGTGCAACGAGGAAGATCAACAAGCATCACAGGGAAAAGGCCAGCAGAGGAGGCCTGCACAGTGCTGCTGAACCCCAGCAGGGAGGGGCTGACCTGGAAAATCCCCTTCTCAACCGTGTCTCCCTAAACCCCAAGCATGAAACAGATCAGGCCAGACCTACAAAATCAGATTGTGGGGGAAATCATTTTGTAGCAATGGAAACGCCCCTCCGGGTGGAGAGACAGACACTTTGTCAGGTCACAGACACTGAAAGCCCCCAAGAGGATGACCAGGAAGCCTAGAAAGAACCAGCAGAACTGCATGGGCAACTTAAGAAATCTGGAATGCACTGTGAGCCCAAAACAGCTCATATTCTAGTACGGTTAGAAAAATAACAAGGTATGAATAAAATCTTCCAGACAGCTGAGGTTCCCATGAAATATAACCATTACGGACACGAGGAGAAAAAAAAAAAGGACCGAGTCAGACGGCAAAGAAGGAGTGAGTCTGCCGGGAGCGGGCTCGCGAGCCCCAGCTGCTGATCTGATCTAAGCAGTGGAAAGAGAAGCCCACCCACGGCACCTCCCCTCCAGACCCGCCTCTCTGCCAGGGCGCCCGGCGCCCAGCAGGTGGGGAACAGGGACCCAGAGCAAGCGCTCACCATGGGGAACAGCCCAAGCGAGTGGTAGCGCCGGGATGTGGTGTTGGGCACGGTCTTGTTGCGGAGGTTCTTGAGCTCCTCCTGTGCCTCGTGAAGCATCTCCATGCACTCGGCGTACTTGTCCTCCAGCTCGCGCAGCTGCGGGCACCGGAAAGGCATGCAGGGTCAGCGCGGGGCTGTCCAGGGCCTCTGGGCCCAACCCCAAAGGGCCCTAGAGGCTCAGTCCGGCTCCCACTTGGGGCATGCTTCTAGCCTCCCAAGTCCTAATGCATGACCGAGATCACAGGCTTCCAGTGACAGGGTGTGTAAGTCACGGGGGTGAAAGGCACGGTATAGGAATCGCGTCAGTGGGACGGTAGGGCTGTCATGTGGTGACAGATGGGGCAACAGTGTGGTGACCACAGCGTAATGTACAGAGGTGTCTCACCACTACGTTGTACCCCTAAAACTCTTGGAACCTTGTGCCAATGAGACCCAATAAAAAATGGTTATTTCTTTCAAAGCCAACACCCTCATTTCCAGCCACATCTGTGAGTGGGCTCCTTTCCATGGTGAGCTCCGGGCCATTTCTCTCACCGGACATTGAACAGGAGCGGGCTGTGCAGGGCCTGGCCTCCTGGGTGCTCGCCAGAGGTGATGGGTATCAGCAGGAATTTACCAAGAAGAATGGCTTTCAATTCAGAGTAAGGACAGCTAGCAAGGCGGACATGACCCACGGCCTGTCAGGCAGAGGCTGAGCACCTTAACTACGATGGGCCTGGGGAAAAGCAGGGGGGCGGGGCGGGGGGAGCCGCTCACCTCGGCCGTGAGCTGCCGCTGGGCATCCTTAGCGGCCCCCAGGTGCTGGACCAGCTCTTCATTTTCCACCGCGCACTGCAAGAGGGCAAAGGCCCATCAACTTCTCCTCTAAGATACCTAGAAACGTCTGACTGCCTCTTATTACCTGGTCTGTTCCGATCCTATCACATTTCTACAGTGATTCTTTTATGCCAGAGTCCCATTTTGTCTTTTCTGTAATTCTGAAGGCAGCCTTTCCTACATCCGTGTTCATGCTGGATGGCCCCCCATTTCCCCGCCACTATAGGCACAACCCCTCCCCAGATGGGCTCCACCTCGAGCTTCTGGCAAAGGCCTGAAGTGGGAAATGAAACTATATTTGTTCTGTTCTTGCTGTCTTGCTGCTGCTCCAGCTTAAATCTACAGGGGATATGACTCTGCTGCGGGACACACCAGAGTGTGTAAAAACAAACCCTAGACTAAAAAATTCATGAGTTAAATTCTAGAACTCTGGATCTACGGTACTTTTCTTAATGAATTCTATTGATGCACAGATTATTTTTAAGAGAGAGGTGGTTATAGGATGCCCTCCCCAGTTCAGGGTGACTCATTCACTCTGCTGAACTTGCTAATAAGCCTTTTCTCCAAAGGGGCAGCACAGACACCTGAACTACGAGACCAAAGGACCTGGTCTTCAGGGGCCAATGCCATCTGCGGCAGCCAGAGAAACAGAAGCCTTACAGATTTTGCCTTCTTCTGCAAGTCGACTATCTGCGACAGCAGGTGTGTGATCTCCTCCTGCTGGCGGGCAGCATCCTCAGTCTTCTTGGCCAGCTCCTCTGAGATACTGGCGATCTGCACGTTGGCGTCCCCTTTTACCAAGAAATGACAACAAGAGAAAGTCAGACCCAGAGAGAATGGTTTCTTTGTGGTGTGCTCAAGAAAAGGCATCCTTGTTACCAGACGGGGGAGGAGTGAAGAGGACAGTGAAGAAGGAACAGTGCCCGTTTTCCTGTACAGGCTCAGTCTATCATGAGAAAGAGGTGTGGGGACCCAGCCCTGATGACCAAAGCCACTTCCCTTCCCAGAGAAAGTCAGACAGGCTTGGGGAGTCAGCCAGGAGATGACTGCCCCACCACCCGGTGCATCTGCCCGAATCCCCACGTTTGTGCATGAACGGGTCCACATCATTAACAGGAGCTCCCTGCTGCACCCTGTCCTAGAAGGAACTGCTACTGGCACAGTGTAATCCCCGGGAGTGTTTTCAACCCCTATTCAGAGTCATAACTCATTTTACTAGATTAGAACACGGGGTGTGTTTCATTTACTGAATGTTTTGCTGAAACTCAAAATACCGTTTGCCCTTGTGTCTTAACTTGTAAACTTACGATGGAGAGGGCGGGGGGGGAAGTACTTATTTGCAAAATGGAGAACTCTGGTCTCACTTTTCACCCATCAGTTATGAGAAACCGTAACTGGTTAGTGTTTGCATATCGGCAGGAGAACTCTGTAACTGGGCTTAACTTAGACTTCACATAACTCCAGTGTTCCAGTAGAAAGCTGGAATCAAACATCCATCTCAGGGAGAAATTAGGACAGTGTAAGACTGACAACCCAGCACCCAATTTCTTATGAATCAGAGTGAGGGGTGCCATGCAAGACAGGGGGGCAGGGAGAGTGTCTCATCCCAATGATGGCAGTTATAGAAAGTAAAAAGAGGGGGTGGGGATGGAGCAAGGGGACCAGGCCATACTCAGTTCCTTCACGCAGTCGTTGACCAGCTGCTGTTCCTTCTCTTCGTAGGTGATGGTCTCTGTCTTCAGCTGGCAGGCCTATGGATAAGGCTCAGGTCAGAGCCCCACAGTTACACCTGGACCGGTGGGGCAGGCAAGGCTAGGGCAAGGAGCAAGGACTAACCTGGGTCTGGAAGGCTTCCCTTCACCCTCTCCCCACCTGCCATCCGTGACATCCTCAAATACGGACAGTCCATCAGAATGCCCGGCTCAGTTAAGGAATCTCAGACCCTCAAGCTGAAGAGCTGAAAACGGTGTACCACCAGAGGGCGCCACACAAAGCGATGTGCAGTCCGCAAGCAGCTCCCTTGTGTCTGTTCATTTGCATCAGTCCCGGCTCACAGACACAGACCCCTTTGTGACCCCAAAAGTGTCTAGGACTCAGCTCTGCCTACCGTTTATAGATGACCACAAGAATGGCTAACTCTTATCATGTACCTGCTTTATGCAAGGCACTGTCCTATGAGGCCTGAGTTGGAGTTAAATCTACTGTATTTAGCTAAGTTAAAACACGATATGTACGAAAGCATTAAAATTCAGAGACCCAGGAACTACCCCGGGACTCTGGATAGCCTGCTCCCAGCTGACAATGTGAGAAAGTAGAGATCCAAAGGTCTGAAGAAAATATCCCAGGTGGAAAGGAGCTATCTCTGAGCCCTCTGGACCGGGCCCCAAAGAGACACTACACTCCTGGAAACCGAGGTAGAAGGGGTAGCCAGCTGGGATCAGATTCCCTCCACCTGATTTAGGGGAACACTGATAGAGGGACAGACTACCATGCACCAAGGTCTGGGGTGTTCACATGGGACAGGCACTGGCTATTATGCTGGGCAATAGCCATAGCTTCACCCCTGGCCATCAGAGAAAGCTTGGACAACCCTCTTGGTCACTCTGGGTTTGTGTCTCCCACTAGAAAATAAGGACTAGAAGATCTATGGTGTAAGGAAACAGGACCCCTTCCTCGTGCATAGCCCTCGTAAGTTCAGACATGAGGTTCTTTTCAACAGGTGGACAAGTTCAAGGTGGTCTGCCCTACTGCAGGGGTTTCAGGGAACCCTGGGCCAGCTGAGGTGGGCATACAACCCAAACGTGACAAAGCATACCTCTGGCTGGAGAACATAAACTCACTGATAATTAAGACAAAAAGTATTAAACTTGCACACATCGGTGTTTTTAGGTAGGGGCCATGGGTAAAGGGAAGTGGCAGGTTCAGAGTCACAGAGTCTTACAAATCCAGCCCTTGTCATTCCCTAACTTGCACCACGTTGGCAAATCAAACACCTAGGAGCCTGGGTTCCTTTCTTTCTTACTATAAATGAGAGGCAAAATAACCAGCTTCTAGCCCTGCTGTGAAACTTGGAAAAAACAAAAACAAAAACAAAACACAACTGCTGTGAAACCTGAGAAAAAAATAAAATAAAACCTGAAAAACAAAAAACACAATACAAGCAAAGTGCACAGCGACCAGCTAGTTAGAAACACCCAAAAGCATGAGTCCCCATGTGGTCCCAGCTCTACCTTTTTATGTTAATTGTCTAAGAAATCTGTCTCCAAGTTCTCACGTACTATATTCCCTTAGAGCATATGTGACCTGCGGCAACAAGCCTCAGTGTCATCTCCATGGCAGAGCTAGAGGATGCCACGAAGAGAAACCACCGATGGAGCCTGCCCTAACTGGAGGAGGAGGGGCTTGCCACTCTTGCCCACCCACCCAGAATCCCCAAGTCCTCGGTCCCCCAGACAGGTACGTGCTCCCCAGAAGCCAATGCCCAGCTCAGAGGAGGCATGCCAGCCAGACTCTGGGTGCTGCTGTGAGTGGAGCTCAGGTGGCTCTCTCACAGATGGTCACCCTTGAGAACGGCGCTATAAGCACAGCTCCTCCTGCCAGATAAGGCAAAGGGGGCCACCACCCTCCAGAGGCAACAAGGGCAGGGAGTGCACCTGACCTCCGATCGAAGTACGACGTTCTCCTCTTCGAGGTCCTTCAGCTTCTTCTGAAGAGAATCTAGATGGAAGTAATTCTGGACGGAGGAGGATGACTCATTCCTCTTCAACCTGGGGGAGAAAGTGCAACTTCGCTCCAGAGAGAGAGACTGGCTCCCTGCACCTGGCAAAGTACCGTTTCCGGTGGGGGGAGGGGTGACCATGAACCATGCAGGGGTGATGGTAGCCACCTGCTGCCACCTAGGTTCACCAGCACTCAGGACCCCCATCCCCACCCTCTGGCCACCGTGTGCAGCTGCCACACGGCCTCACAACTCAGCAGAGCCGACTCTTTGAAGCTAACGCACAATTCCGGATGCCTAGAAGTCTATTTCATATTTACATTGCAATTCTGTGTGCCTAGTCCTAAGTACTCTACAGGTATGAAGCCAATTAATGCTCATAACCCTCTGAACCAAGTACTATCAGTATTCCCACTTAACAAAGAGGAAACAGGCACAAAGCGGTTAAGTAACTTAGCCAAGAGCACACAGCTAGGAAACCACAGAGGCAAGGTCTGAATTGAGACCACTGGGCTCTACAGTTCATGCTTCTGATGTAAGGTTCTGTGGACTCTCTGAGAAGTCCCCACACCTTCTGTCCCAGGGGCTCGCTGTGGCATCTCTGGCTCCAGAACCCATCCTATCGTCTACCTAACTGCAGGGCCCACGTGTTACCTGTGACCAGGCCGGATCAACCTAAATTAACAAATAACCCTGTCTCCTTCCACATCCTGCAGAAATTATCCAATCTGTCAGAGGTACCTGGAGATGCTTGGTCTGGGGAAGGCCGGGAGCAGTGGACCTGAGCCACTGGGGAAGTGACCCTGCCAAGGCACTGCCAAGGACATAGACAGCCAGCTGCCTGCACCCCAGTCCCAGAGACACGGCCCTCTCCGACTTACGGGGTGGAGCACACGGACTCAGGCTCGCTCTCTTCCGCGGCGCTGGTGTAGAACTGAAGCAGCTCATCCTTCATGGACAGCTCATGCCGGAGCTGAGACACCTGCACAGACACAGCAGGGCCGGGGCGGGGGGTGGTGGGCATTCAGCCCTGAGCACCACAGAACCCCCGCCATGTGCAGACACTTGCTGCTGGGTGACAATGTCTGTTTAATTCCTCACCCAAAGTGAAGGCGGGTCATCGATTTTGGGCTTTTCAAGGAAAAGAGGTTGCACTTGATCCCACTGAAGAAGAATACAGTCGCTGTGTTTTGACAGAAAACCCTCGGCCTAAGTCTATGGTTTTTACTTTGGTTCAAAGAGGAGGTGAGAGACTAGAAGGCTCTGGAATGAGGTGTAGGGGGGTGGGGGACAAGACAGCATATGGGTTTTGCAAGTAGCCAATGACCAGCTGCGCAAATGGCCAGAGAAAGAGATCGTGTTACCAAGCGAAAGAAGAGGCCATTCACTTCTGCTGAAACACAACGCCGCCCTGGACTGGGCCCCTGGCGATGCCAGCTCTGGGTGGGCAGCTAAGAGCAGCTTGCCCACCCTTGCTGTCATACTTGGGACACTCACAGCTCCACCCTGTGACTGCTGCACTCTCACAGGGCTCGCGGCCAAGCCTGGCCAGACCTTGCTCTGTACTCAGTGACCACAAGATAGCAATTTCAGACACAGGGAGAAAGGAGGCAGCCATCAGGAAGTGGCCATACTGATAACTAGGACAGTTTTGCAAGTCGCCTAATTTATACTTAACATCTTAAGCAAACAAACCTGTGCCATAAAAGTTTTCACTTCTGATTAGCAGGGAACCGGAGCTGTAAGCGAGAATTACAATCTGGTTGTCATTCTTTCTCGTTTCTAATTTGATTTGGGGTCTACGGTTGTTCCCAGCTTTCCTACCCAACACAGTGGGTATTTATTACTTCCACGGAGAAGCAAATTCTATGTGCACAAAAGCTTTAGTTCTAACATCTACATTGACAATTTAATGATGTGCCAAAGGGGAACATATTACAGCTTCCAAATTCAAAGCTTTTCCAAGGAAAAAGACACTTTTCCACTTCCAAAGAGGTGGGTACTATCTGTGTGATGTGAGGGAACCCCCAGCAAGGGCAGTCATGTGGAGGAACAGCACACAAGGGACAGTGGACGACCACGTATTGGTCCCCTGGGTGGCATGGTCCTCTGCTCCCTAAGGCCTGTGAGAAGTGGAGGTCAGGCCATGATGCTGGGTGCCGGGAAAGCAGGGGCGACTTGACTTCTCCAAACATGACCATATCCTACCCTAACATCTTTCAGAGGAAGCCACCCAGGGTGAAAACTTTCCTCAGATATTGGCAAGTCTGTTTTATCAATATGAAAACCATTACCAAACCTAGACAACAACAGGTGGGAACAGCTTCAATGAGGACAGGTCTAAATAAATCTAAAAGACTTGAGTCTGGGCATCCCCTCCCACTTAGAAGGTTTCTGACAGAAAATAAGAGAAACCAGAAGAAGAAGGTCAAGTGAAAGTCCTCACAGCTAAAATCTGCAGTTAAAAGAACAGGATGATGGGGAAGAAGCAACCAAGTAGGGCCCAGCTCTAATTCCTAAGCCTGTTCCAGCCACCGCGCCCAACTCAGCAGAGCCTCCCTTTTCCTACCCACCCCACAACCTTCCAGAAAACTAGTGCTGCTCCTCCGAAACCCCAGACCTGTAAGATAAGCCTAAAGCATTCAGCACCCTAGCCCTGACCACTGACGCCCTTCAGCCAAGGTTTGGATCATGAAAATGCTAGGGTTCCTACCGTGACTACAATAGCCTATTTTTTCATTTTGTTTTACAAACACAAAATTGTACTGGAATGAAGAATGTGCCGTCACTGCCCTACTCTGCAGCACAGGCTAGCCTCTTCCCAACAGGGCTGCCCTACGGCCTGCCTGTGCCCACCTGCCCCAGGAACCGCCACTCATCGCCGTCTTAGCCTGCGTGCACTCCTCATAGGCTGTGTACTTCCCAGCCTGCGTGAGGACCTGGATTCACAGGGCACAGGGACAGGTGCTTCCCCCGCATAGCCAGGCCTGGTGGCACTGGCTACTCTGGCCCTAGTGAGCAGGTGAAGGTTGTTCCTACTCCAGCTGGCGCTGTCCACACTGACCACACTGTCTGAAGCAGGGTCATTAACAGAAGCAGCAGCAGGAAGGCATCCTTCTGCCTGCAGGAGGCCACCCCGGAATAGACAGCTCTGCAGCCTGAGCCCAAGCCCGCTGGCCCCTGGCCCTTGCCACCAGCTCACCTCCTCCCTGATGTGTTCCACCTGCTCCTCCAACAGCTCGTTCCTCTCCGTTAGTGTCTTGTTCTTCTTCAACAACGACTGGCCGATCCGAGCAGCCAGTTCTAAATCCCGCTCTTTCTACAAAAGGCAAAGGTGAGAACGGACGTTCAGAACACCTGTGCTTCCCAAAGGAGCCCAGGGCGCTCAGCGTCAACTGAGGAAAACAGGACATTTCAAACTAACAAAGGTATTAATAACTCACCGTCCACGTACCCGCACTTGATACCTGTTCAAAGAAGGGGACGCTCTGCCTACAGAAGGTGTCAGAGCAGACCTCGGGCAATGGGAGACAACCCATGGACTACAAGTCTCTGTTCCTATAAGAGAAACGCGCTTCCAAAAAGATTCCTCCGCAGCTGCTTTGGGTGTCTGTGAAATCACGTGACAATCTGTCCACCTGAGGGCTGGGCTACTGTACCCGCAGGGCCCAGCACATGGAAATACTCTGTAGCTGCCTGCTGGATGAATGAATGAGCACAGAAATCCCACGGTGCTCTTGCAATAAAGCAAAGAGAGCTGATGCAGGGGGGAAGGCTCCTTAGAACATATGAAAGTGGAATTTACAGAGCTATTTGTATTTACTTCATACGAAACAGAAATGGCCAAAGTTACCCTGAAATCCAACAGCATGTTTCTTTTACTTAATGGAGGGTACTTAGGTTGATTTTTTATTATTTATGTATTTATTTGAGAGAGAGCGAGTGTGCCTGCACGAGAGGGAGGATCCAAGGGAGGGAGGGAGAGAGAATCTGAAGCAGACTCTCCCCTGAGTGTAGAGCCCAACGCAGGGCTGGATTTAGGGACCCTGAGATCAGGACCTGATACGTGGGAGGAGTCTGCAACTTCTGATCTCAGGGTTGGGGATTTGAGCCCCACATTGTGTGTAGAGATTATTAAAAAAAAAAAAAGGGACGCCTGGGTGGCTCAGTCATTAAGCATCTGCCTTCAGCTCAAGTCATGATTCTAGGGTCCTGGGACTGAGCCCCACATCAGGCTCCCTGCTCTGCTGGGAGGCCTGCTTCTCCCTCTCCTACTCCCCCTGCTTGTGTTCCCTCTCTCGCTATCTCTCTCTATCAAATAAATAAATAAAATCTTAAAAAAAATACTTTCAAAATGGAGATAATGCATAAAATCGCCTTACCTCAGGGACAAAGGCTGTGTTAAGGACACAGAAGTTTTTTTTTATTTCTGTTGATGATACCACTTATATGCTGCAGAACAGTACACCAAGGAAGACCTTTAGTGGCATATAAAGGTACTGCTGTGGGGCGCCTGAATGGCTCAGTCAGTGGGGCAGCCGAATCTTGACTTCGGGTAAGGTCATGATCTCAGGGCTGTGAGATCGAGCCCCCGTGTTAGGGTCCGGACTAAGCCAGGAGTCTGCTTGAGATTCTCTCCCTCTCCCTTTGCCCTTACCCCTGCTTCTGTGCTCTCTCTAAAATAGATAAATCTATAAATCTATACGTAAATAAATAAATCTATAAATAAATAAATAGATAGATAGATAAATAAATAGACAGATAGATAGATAGATGAAGAAAGATGTTTCCTGACAGTGCAGACAGCAGGACAGACGCCATCACCAACGGATGACTCCTTCGTGCTGAGACACTGTTTGCCACTATGGTTAGGTTCGACTTGCTCCCTTGTGGGTAGGATTAGTAAGGGGAGGGGAGCTCTGGAAAACTAAATCATTTAAGAAGCTTGTGCTAATTTCATCCAGCTGGTGTAAGAAGAAGAGGAATGGGAATGTGGAGCTGAGAGAAGGGGAAAAGCTGGGGGGGAAGCAGATGCCTGCGTGGCTCAATCATTTAAGCATCTGCCTTCAGTTCAGGTCATAATCCCACAGTTCTGGGATCAAATCCTCCAACAGACTCCTTGCTCAGCAGGGAAACTGCTTCTCCCTCTCCCTCTGCACGTGTGTGTGTGTGTGCGCGCACACATGCGCGCACACTCTCTCTCTGACAAATGAATTCTCTCTCTGACAAATAAATAGACTTTAAAAAAAAAAAAAAAAGCTAGGGAGGAGCCTTAGCTTCTAATCGGCTACTAACTAACCATCTGACCTTGGGCCAATGGCTTCCATTTAATAAGGATCAGGTACACTCTAGGTCAGCTTTTTCCAAACATACCTTATAAACCATCAGTAGGTTGAGAATCATTTTTGTAATGGCAACTGTTAATTTGTTTTAAATGAAATTCAACAGCACAAGTTCGAAATACCAAAGTGCATTCCACATTACGAGGGTATTATTTTATGTTTATGCTTTCACTTGTCATATACTCATTTATGGGAGTACTGAGTTGCAACCTGAGATGTGTTTCTTACAGGGGGTATTGGTCAAAAGTTTACCTGCTCCGGGTGAACCCTTCTCTTCCACAGTGGTGAGATCAGGCTCTGGTTGAACATCCCTGGAACCCAGTTCCCTCTCTTGTTAGGTGGGGAGGAGGAATGGGGCAGACTGTTAGCTACCCTTGAAAAAATCTCCTAGCATTATGATTCAGACTTGTACGATATGAAGAGAACAAAGGCACTTTGTATTTCTAACTTTTATATGCCCACTGAATAATTCTGTGCATGAGAAGCATACTTTCCCCCTTGCTTATCACAGGAATTTCACTGACATAGGAGCCAAGCAATGGAGGTTGAAGACTCTAGATGTGATTTGGCACTCTCTCACACAGATGGTGGCCACTCCCACCTCCGTTTCCCACAGTCTGGAAATCTGTCACTGCTGTCACCGTTGCCCCAGAAGCCAGCCGGGTGCCACATCACAGGGCCCACAAATACCTCCACCTTATTCCCGCAATCTGAACCTACCAAGGCACAAGGGGGACCAGTGACTCTAGCCAATGAACCAAGATTTTCCTTTCTGTGAACTCATCCATGCTTGCCACAGAGTCTTCCCAGGAAGGTCCTCCACTCGGTGGCCCTTCATCACTTCGGAGACTCAACCTATGTGTTTACTGGGTACGTGGAGGAAAGGACCCAAAGGAATGGTGGGAGGGAACCTACCTCTCCAGGCCAACTCAAAACCAGCATCTTGTGCAAATGGTTTCACCTGGCTAACACTCACTTCAAAAAGCAATATCTGGGGCGCCTGGGTGGCTCAGTGGGTTAAGCCGCTGCCTTCGGCTCAGGTCATGATCTCAGGGTCCTGGGATGGAGTCCCGCATTGGGCTCTCAGCAGGGAGCCTGCTTCCTACTTCTCTCTGCCTGCCTCTCTGCCTACTTGTGATCTCTCTCTGTCAAATAAATAAATAAAATCTTTAAAAAAAACAAAAAACAAAAAAAAAGCAGTATCTGTCAATTTCTCTTTGGAAGTGTGGTCTCCACGCATCTAACTCAAGCCCACTGAATCTAACAGAACAAATTCTCAGACTGAATACCTAGTAAGCACTTAAGGCCAGAGGCTTCACTGCCTCCCTGGTCTACGCTGCCATCATGTATGTGTCGTGGGAAGTTTCAACAAGCGCAGACATTCCGCATGTCTTGGCCACAGTCTGCATGCAAACCCCATGGCAAACAAATCAAGCAAAAATTACAGTTACAAAAGCCCGCTGGGTAAGGCTGGCTGGAGCACCCGAAGGATGGTGAGGGCTTCCCATGGCACACAAAGGCCAGAGCCCAAGAGCAACGGGCAGGGATGGGCTGTGCACTCAGTGAAGCCCCTCGCCCTCCCCATGACACCCCAAACCTCAGACCTGGGGCTCTCCCTCATCGTCCCTGCCGCACAGTGGGGCAGCTTTCACCCCATCTACACCAAAAATTGAATCTTTATAGTAACAGAAACAAAAACTCTCTGCAGGGGGTAAGAAAAAGACAAAAGTTATAGTAAAACTATTTATGGATGAAATGAAAAAACTGAACAGATTCTGTGGTGTCTAAAAGTTATCTAAGGGGAGAACCTAGCTGGCTCAGGTGGTAGAACATAAGACTCCTGCTCTCAGGCCTGTGGGTTCCGGCCCCACGCTGGGTGTGGAGATGACTTAAAAGTTACCTAAAAATAGTTCATTTAAAAGTTACAGTAACTAAAAACTTAGTGAAGTAGCTCTGGGGTTTTTCTTTACTAAGAGGACAGACTGGCTGGTTTCTCCTGAACGATTCCAGAAATGAAACATTCGCATTTATTACACAACCAGCCAAAATATGGTAAACGTTTACAGCTAAAAACAGGAAAAGTGGCTAGGAAGTGACCACTGGGTTAAACTACAGTGAGCATGAGAGATTACAAATAAAGAATTTAGGCCCTTGGAAATTAACTATTAAAAGAGCCGGGTTCAGCTGGGAAATGCAGCCAGGTGGAGGAGCTCATTCCTAGGGCTCGCTCCCTCTTGCCTGCCCCTGCTTTGCTTAGAGAGACAGTGACCTGGCTCAGCCCCTTCTGCAGTGGCACCCCTGCTCTCTGACAACAGCCCTCAGAGACAGAGAGCAGCAAGCCTCCCACTCCTGGCGGCTGACTCATCTCATTCACCAATCTCAGCATCAAAAGCATGACTAAGGGGCCCTCTGCACAACCCTCTCCAAAGGAGGGGGAGAGAGTAGCAGGAGGCAAGCTCTGCCCAAAGGTAAATCCAAAGGCAGGAAGCCAAGGCAAGCTGCTGCGGAATCCTCTTCCCCTTAGAGGCAGAAACAAAAGCTCCCCACTCGCCACGGGCTGCGCTTTGGCATCCTGTGTGTAGTACGTGTACACACACACAGACACACACACACACACTCTCTCTCTCTCTTTCCCTCTCCCCACCCCCCGACCCTGCCTTCCTGTGGCCAGCCTGCGAACCAAAGCAAATGATCAGAGGAAGCGGAACCAAAGCCAAGCCAAGCAGAACACAGCCCAATACCACGGTCCAATGACCAACGCAGTTCACCTTTCACCGGGGAACCGCCTAGTTCCGAAGAAAGGCAGTGACTCAGAGGTGGTTCTTATCAGGACAAGGAGAAGAATGGCATTATAAATGAGACACACATACACACAGACCATGCCAGAATGAGCTGCTAAAAACAGAAACCAGAGGGCACAAAGCCACCCAAAGAAAGCCCCCCAAAAATATTCTTGACAGCTCAGGTTTTTTGGGTTTTTTTGTTTTGTTTTTTGTTTGTTTGTTTTTTTTAAAAAGGACAGCATGACATCTGGGGAGTGACCCTGGCTAAGCAGATGAGCTGGGGGGGAGGGGGAACTAGTCACCCAGGCTCTGCATGAAGGGGGGCAGGCCCGGCTCCTTTGGGAGCAATCCTCAGACATCCAAGCAGAGACGGGGCTCAGCATCACTAGTGCCAGCTCAGCAGGGACCAAGCACGGTAGGGGGCGGACACTCACAGAGTAAGCATCCCATTAAAAATACGACCCTGTTTGTGTTTTTATAAAAAGTCCCACTGATGGTCAATGGACTATACTCCCCACAAAATGAATAGGGCAGTCAACACTCAAGCCAAAAGCATGAGTCCCAGGTGCTACAGTTACCAGCCTGGGGTGCACAGCAGCTGTGTGGCCCTGGGCTGCTTCTGTCCTCTGATTCAGGTCCCTTCACCCAAACCAGGGACACCCGTGGCGGAGAGCTACCACAGAACTGACAAGACGCAGTTCTCAGAAACAATTCACCCTTGATAACAAGCATGACAACAGCAGCAGACATTTGCAAGGGGCCTATCATTTCCAAGGTTGTAAGGGATGAGACCTCCCAACCCACCCAGTGCCCCTGTCCTGGATGGTCCCCACCTTGGAAAAGCTTCCAGCTAATCTGACTAGGAGAACAGGACAAAGGGAATTACAGGATGACTGCCATGCTCAGGGCTCACAGGGGTACAGACCCCCTGAAGCCGTGGTGACAAACAGCTCTGAAGGTCCCCATGAGCCCTGCCGCACAACACTCAAGGCCAGGGAAGGATGGGGGAGGTCCCTGGTGACAAGCTGGAGGGGGTTTCACAACGGGATCTGTGTGTAGCTTTGGTTGCCACAGTGAGGACTTCTAAGTGTCTGTAAGTATGGGGGGTGGGGCAAAGAGGTCACAGCGGGCTTGGGATACAGGTAGCTACAGAGAGAAACAGAAACCTCCCTCCTGAGGCTCTGTGGCCTGGAGGAGTAGAGTGGGCTTGGAATAAAAAGAACGGTCCAGACAGAGCCTCCTCAGAAGAACTGACAGCTAACAGTGTGGACTGAGGAGTAGATGTTGGAAATACCAGGGTACCCAAACAGCATGGCACTGCTGAGGGAAAGGGCCAATGGAAAGGGGTCTGTGATGAACCATTTTCAGAAGTCATTGGTGCTGGGTGCCTGGGTGGCTCAGTGGGTTAAGCGTCTGCCTTTGGCTCAGATCATGATTTCAGGGTCCTGGGATCGAGCCCTGTATTGGGCTCTCTGCTCAGCAGGGAGCCTGCTTCTCTCTCTCTCTCTCTTTCTTGGCCTCTCTGCCTACTTGTGATCTTTCTCTGTCAAATAAACAAATAAAATCTTTAAAAAAAAAAAAAGAAGAAGAAGAAGAAGAAGCTTGGTGCCAATCAAGCTACCCTCCCAAGTGCCTAACGCCAGCCACCATAATGGCAGCAACTGGAGTACCACCAGAAGGCCTGTGCCCCAAAATGCCTCTCAATGGCCCGTGCCCCAAAATGCCTCTCAATGGCCCAGTCTCATGGCCAAAAACGTAACATCACTTATTTGGGGCCGACCTGTTGGTAACTGCTGTGACATGCAGGTGACCGAGAAGTCTCAGCTTCTGCCTACACGCACCCAACCGGGTCTATGAGCGGAGAGAAGACCGGCTGCAGGAGAAGGGAGGGGAGCGGATGGCTAAGCAGGTGAGACTTGAGGGACTCAGAGGGGAATCCAAAGAGTCCACCCCTCAGAGCAGCCGTGAGAATACTGGATGTTCAGATGGGAAAAATACAGGAGAGAAGATACACAGAAGTGGGATACAAAGATGCCTCCCAAAACTCTGGGTTCCACCACTCCTGCTCGGTCCTATGTTTCAACCTTGTTCCACCAGTGGCTGAAAAGGACAACAATGATTTCTGTGTCTCCCACATCATGCTACCCTTTTCCTGAAAGAGCTGATAAATAATAACATGACCCCAAGTCAACCTTGGTTCCAGAGCAGAAACAAGGGTCTAAGTTAGCACTGGTGCCATTAAGGACAGATAACGTTTAAAGACAGGCACTTATTCAACATATACCTATAAGAACCTGCTGTGTTCTGGCTGGTTCTAGGCATGGGGGTATACATATGGTGCTCATCGTTTGTAGAGGTATGCACAGCCCTGGTATTCTCAACTGCCAACAGAATGCTAAGAAGAAACCGAGAAAAACAGTCCCTAAAATACCGACAGCTCATCCACCTCTAGGCAAGTTTCATAATTTTTCTTTCCCACAATGATTTTTGGTTATTTCTATGCTGTGTAATATCCCTTTAACCTGAGGTAAGTTCCAAAAAACTACAAAGATATCATGATGATGTCTTCTTTGGATGCTTTTGGATACCCTTAAAGTATAGCATTACAAAATACTTTCAGGGGTTTTAAGAGTCTTAAATTGGGTCTTCTAGCAAACATTCCTATTTTGTGTCATTTATACATTCCTTTTAAAAACCTAACATATCTTGTACAAAGTTACAGCTATAAAGACCTGCGGAGCTATCAGTTCAAAAAGCAAAGGCACTGCTTTGTACCCCAAGAGGGCCCCAAGAGGACTCTTCACTGAGACCAACAACCATGTATGCTTTAATCAATGTAAGTTATAATCAGTCAATCATACGCAGCCCTTGGCATCGCCAGAAGCACTTACCTCCTCAAGAAGCCGAGTGACAGCATCTATGTCATTATATGTCTTAGTCATCTGGCCAACTCTTTCAGCACATAAAACTGCAAGAAATAAAAGTGGCAATGAGTTACGATGTCACAAGCCAGCCAAACAAATAACCCATCTACTAAAGCGACCTTTAAGTCGGGCACAAAGGGTCGCTGGTTTGGCCAGGTTCGACCCACGCTGCACTTGGCACCACCAGATTTTATTTCCCAGTTCCAGAGAAGAGCCTCGGGGGGCGGGGGGGGGGGGGGCGCGCTCAGAGGATGGGGTAACTTCCAATCCTGCAAGGTTCTGACTGTGCATATGTGTCTGTGTGTGCCACGCTCGTGCACACATATAGGGGTGGCACGGGGGACAAGACGTTGGATTAGAAAGGGGTCTGGCTTCATGTAAACGCAGCAAACTGAAACGGGTCAGCAGCACAGCCACCAGTGTGTGAGGGATCAGAAAGCATACCAAGGGTCTAGAGTTCACCAACCACAGAGTACCCAAACGCATGGACGGAGTAGGATCCTTCAGAAATGGGCTATTGGTATAATTATTAAATAACAATCTTAGGGGGCGCCTGGGTGGCTCAGTGGGTTAAGCCTCTGCCTTCAGTTCAGGTCAGGATCCCAGGGTCCTGGGATCGAGCCCCGCATGGGTCTCTCTGCTCAGCGGGAAGCCTGCTTCCCCCTCCCCCTGCCTGCCTCTCTGCCTACTTGTGATCTCTGCCTGCCGAATAAATAAATAAATAATAAAATCTTGGGAAATAAATAGCCATCTTACCTGATCATTTCATAATGGTGCAGTCCCTCCCCTCTCCTCTCCAAATAGCCTAAATTCTAAGGCAAGGCAACCAGTTTCCCTACCATGAAAACTAGGGTCACCGATTCTTTTTAATCCACACCAAAAAGGCTAATACCATTCCCACCACGGACCAATACACAGCTCGCAGACTGGTATTTCACCACGTATCTAATTGGCTGTGGTCATGAGAGGCTACGCAGGCCACCTGAGAGCGCGTGGGTCTTTGTTCTCCTTCTGTTGGAGTAAAAGGTCGTGCCACAAAAGAATACTTCAGTCTGCGGAAAAATCGCAGGGCGGTTTTATTTTAAATCCATTGCAAGGAATCGATTTGCAATTCCGCAAATACCAAGAAGGGTGTCACAGGTTTTATTCTGTGGAGGAAGGAATGAACGTAAGTCCTTGTATGACCCAAGTGAAAAATTATTTGAAACTTGCCACTTCTGCCATTAATAGAGTCCCGGTAACTCCTTATAACTAAGACTCTACAAAATAATTCCTTCAGAGCCAAAGACTTGGTTCAGCTTTCACAATGACCCACGTCCAGTAACGGCCCAGGCAAGGCAGGTGGGAATCAAGTGGGTTACTAAGCCAACCTCCGTAGCATTGCTAATGGCAAGCTGCAAGAGGAATGCGATAGGTCTCTAAATATTTTATTAAATGCAAGTAAAGATCACCCTAGTGAATGAGCTCAGAGAAAGCAGATCCGTTGGAATGATTTTCTAGCTTAAGGAGATCTGAAATCTGGTTCCAAATCTGAAACCCCCTTCCAGCTCTCTCCTCCACCAGACACTTCTGTGGGACTGGAAGGAAGTACGCTGCCTCGGGCGCTTTCCTTCCCTGGCCTCCAGTGGGGGCTGCCCTGCTAGCAAAAACCAGAGAGCTTCATGTAAGGGTTGGTTTAAACCAGAATTTAACTTGATGGAGGTGGAGGACAGCTCAAACTGCTCTAAATTGTTCATCAGCTCAGGGCAGGAGAAATCCTTAAGAGAAGATTCCTGTGCCCCCACAGGAGTTTGTTTTCACCGGAGCGGGGTGGGGGTTACAACTGTGCTCTGTGGCAGCATTGCAGGAAAAGACGCAGGAGGCCCCCCAAACCTGTTGGCCCCACGGACAAGCATGGGCACACCCAGCTCATTAACAAGAAACAGACCCCAGCAGTAACAAAACGCCTCTGTGAGAACCGGGTGTTGTGACCAGGGGGCCTGACCAGGGGGCCCTGCTTACTGCCTACCCCAGCCCTTAACTTAGAGGACAAAGTACTCTGCTAATGTGGAGAAAAAGAAAACCAGGCTAGACTTGAATTGGTCTCCATGTCAACCCAAACAGGAGACAGCAGGATTCCAAGCTGCTTTTTCCCTCTGGGATTGTATTAATCAGAAATTACACTTCTATTTTTAGGCGAATTTTTTGAGTTAATCATGTGTAGATAATCACATGCAGATAGATGTATGAAATAATAGAGAGGTCCCTAACACCCTTTACCCAGTTTCTCGCAGATGGTAACGTTCTGTGAAATATCACAATCAGGGCACTGACACTGATACAATCCACGAAGCTCACTCGGATTTCCCCAGCTTAATTCTTACTTGTCTGAGTGTGCAAGCATGCCCCCACATGGGACTCGTAAACTCTCAACAATCCTATTACCCTGTTGGTTGTGTATCCACCACCACAAAGATCCCTCGTGTTTCCTTTTCTAAAGCTAATTTTCAAAAAGCTTTAATGTGCTTTAACCATTGACCTAATAGTATGTATACACTTGGACCAGTGGGTTTTTTCCTAGCATGAACCATACATATTGTTGCCACACACCAGGGACAGGAGGGCAGGTGTGAACTTTCACTTTCAGTTAGGGCTACAGAGTGAGGGAGAGACCTTCCAAAAGTCCCCAGGCCTTTGAGAGAGCCCAGCTTCGGAAGTCAGAGGCATAAATGAAAAACCACTACGGACTCTGAGCTATTAAAGGATGTGTATTGTTATTCCAGTAATGCTTTGAAAAATACATGTAATCTGGGGTGCCTGAGGGGTTCAGTGGGTTAAGCCTCTGCCTTCATTCAGGTCATGATCCCAGGGTCCTGGGATGGAGCCTCGCATCAGGCTCCTTGCTCAGCGGGAAGCCTGCTTCTCCCTCTCCCAGTGCCCCTGCTTGTGTTCCCTCTCTTGCTGTGTCTCTCCCTGTTAAATAAATAAATATATACATATATATTGTATATATAATATTATATATATAATCCTAATGAAGAGAAGATGTACTGATTTATAATAAAAACACAGGAAAAAATTAGAAGAGTCATAAAAATATTGACATTTAGGGGCGCCTGGGTGGCTCAGTGGGTTAAGCCTCTGCCTTCAGCTCAGGTCATGATCTCAGGGTCCTGGGATCAAGGCCCCCATCGGGCTCTCTGCTCAGCGGGGAGCCTGCTTCCTCCTCACTCTCTGCCTGCCTCTCTGCCTGCTTGTGATCTCTGTCTGTCAAATAAATAAATAAAATATTTTAAAAAATAAAAAATAAAATAGGAAACTGAGGCCCAGAGAGGTTAAGTCAATCCTCTGATGTCATAAAGCTACCAAATGGTGATGTCAGTCTTAGAAGAGATGCCCAGCAGGGGCAGCAGTTAACATTCACGCAGTTTCTGCTAAGTCCGGGGTATTTAATGTGCTTTTTCCTTAATCCTCACCGAAGCCTGCAGGGTGGGTGCTGTCACGGTGACCATTCCACAGATGAGAAAACTGAGATGTGAAGGACCCGACCAAGGTCATGGCTGCACAGCAGGACTGCACGTCGGCCAGTCTGGCTTGCGTCCTGAGCTGGAGCCATAGAGGACACAAGGGCGAGGCTGAGGCCAGCACACATCAACAATATTCAGGACCCAGAAACAGAGCAAGAAGCATCTCTGGTGTAGGGCAGAGATCCCCGGCGCCAGGGCTCTGATGCTTAGGTTTCCACAGGAGACTCTACCAAGGTCATGAGGCCCTGGACAAAGCCCTGTAATTTCTTGCGTTCCTCTTCCAAGAAATGAGGGGGCTGGGGTGAGAACACTGAAGTGGGCAAAGAACCAACAATGCCTTTAAACAGTAAGACAAGTATAGGCTGCACCTTCCAAGCACAGACTTTCTAGATATTCAATCTACAAGAGACCATGGTCCTGTTTCTCTCTCCATGGGAACAACATTCCAAAGAGAGGCTCCAATTCTGACCAAAGGAGAGAGAGCACATCAATCCACTTCCACTCAAAGAATGTTGAAAAAACAAACAAACACTAAAGTAAAAGCACAGCCATAAACCTCCATAGTAACATGAACAAACTAGGGTCTAAGTCCTAGGAAGAGAAGTTTAACATGCCCACAGTAGCAAAGCTGATACACCACACACACAGCACCCCTCCTGCAGTATCAAACTAACATGTCTCAAACAGGCAGCAGACTCTGTGTTCACCAGGATGGGAGACCTGCCCCTTCTGAGGCACAGAGAAAACGGGCCGCCCACATTAACGCTGGGCTGGGGCCCAGGGTGTGTGAGGTCCAGCAAGTCCGTTTAAGGAGCCTGGGCTTCCATGATGGGACAGCAGAAGCCGTTCTCAAAGAAAAAGTGTCCACCTAAGAGCTGTATTTCAGAAAAAATTCTGGCTACAGTACAGAGATGTGGGGGGGCGGGAGTAGTCAAGGCTGTTGATTAATCCAAGGCAATCTTAAATGGCTGTTAAATGGAGAGAAGTGGTCTCTCTTGCTCAGAGAGTTAAGAGACAGGATGGGATGGGAGGTAAATCAGAAAGACAGGATTTGGGCTTCTCACTGGAATAGAGGGGACACGGGCACTCCACTTCTTAGGCATACTGTCCCCCACAAAGACAGGTGCATGTGACAGAAGGTCAGAAGCACGATGGGGCAGCCCTAATGCAGTCACTGGCAAGGGGGGCAGCGGCTGAAGTCACTACGGGAATAACGTGCCAGGCAGAGAGCCACGCAACCGCCTGTAGCAGGAGGCCCACAGCAGCAAGGAATGCCTTCCCAAGAGCTAAATCATGGTCTGCAATGAGAGAAGAACCCAGTGCCTATCCTTGGGTGGGCAGGTGAAATCAGTAAGCCAGACTGGAATGAGTGGCCCTCAGCAGGCCAAGCGGAGACAGCAAGGCCTGTACTAGGCTGTCAGCTAACTGAGGGAGGGAGGAGGGTGCAGCTCCTAGGGAGGTGGGGCGGGCAGTTCTGGCTGAAAATCAGCAATGCAAACTTTATGCAAATTAAGCCATGCCCCAGACATTTTTGAGAATAAATGCTGGCAGCCGGTTTACAGTTCCCGTTCATAGACCTGAGATGCCAGCCAAGAAATTTCCAATATCTACAGAGAGTAGGCCCTGAAGAGAGACGAGTGCCTGTCTAATGAGGAGATGCTGTCAGTGGGAAGCTCAGGGTGACCACCTGAGGCCCAAGAGAAACCCCCGCAGGGAAGAAAACAAGGGGCCAGGATCAGCAGGGGTGGGGGATAGGGTGGGACTTCAGGGTCAAATGAGACACGCACCTGGGAAGGAGCCCCAGGGCAGCAGTGGGAGAAGTGGGCAGGGGTGGGGCAGGCCATGAAGTGGCCAGAGCAGGAGGTCAGACACAGAATTGCAAGCCTGACCAATGGAGTGGAGGGCAAGAAGGTTCCAGCATACGACCCTCTCTCCCGATGAACCCATGCCTTCTCATCACATTAACGGACTCAACAAGGCCCCCTTGACAGATTTGGCCTTATCAGGTTTCTCCAAGAAACTCTGGTTGGCAGTCCTCACTGCTCACTTAGGTACTGCATCATGGTGGAGAGTTTCCTCAAGTTGTGTGAAAAGAGTAGCTCTCATCACTTCCTAACCGAATTTTGGTAACATTTCTCCTGTCAGTTTTACACATCTTTGAAGCAAATAAATGAATGTTTTGCACATGTACAAATATATATGTGTATACAGACAAAAGTGCACATATATATGATTAAATTATGTGTGTGTGTGTGTGTGTGTGTGTGTGTGTGAGAGAGAGAGAGAGAGAGCATGTGTGTGTGTGCGCAAGCACCAAGACCTCAGGAGACGTCGCTCCCTTATAACACAAAGACCAAGTCACCAATATCCATGAATGGAGAAAAGATATTCATGACTGCCCATAATATTTGCATTTGGGGTTGTTTGGCTACGTGTTCTAGCTTATTCACAGATCCTTTAATTAATTAGAACATTGCTTTTCAACCTTAGAAACTGCTTCCAAGTCTCCTCCCTGATAAATTCTCCTCGTAAGAATTTTTTTAAAAAGTGAATTTTATTTTCTGTAATATTTATAAAAACCCTAAACATATTGAATAAAGCTTTCAATATGCCCAGTTGAGATGGAAGCCGGCAGTTAGGTATCAGGGAAGAGTCCACAAATCAGTGGATTATCCTTCTCTCACTCTGACCAGTAACAGCAGGTGCCAGTTGAAATAGCATCCCTACAGTTGGCCCCCATCCTCCAGGAAGTAAATCTAGTAAGTACTTACTGTCTGTCCTGCCCCCAGGCAAGGCAAGGAGTGGAAGGTTCAGAACCTGAAAGCCACAGGCTAAAAAATAGCCCCTCACCCCTGTGAAATTCTGTGAGTCAGCACTGGGGCTAAGTTTCCAGGCATTACAAAACAAATGTCCTTTATTTAGAGCTTTGTCTAGATGCTTTTGAATTTGGATTGGCTTGGTGCTACATGTGCCTCCTTCCTTCTGCAGGGACCTTCCTGCTCCTCCCCGAGGCCCAGCAGGACAACAGTCCGCCCGTGTAAAGACTGCGGCTTTCCCAGTCAGCCTTCCCTTGGAAGACAGCAAGCAGACTCCCAGACTAGGCCAATCTGGCAAAGCACCTTGATGAGGGGGACATCTTTTTTTTTTTTCTTTTTTTATTTAGTTTATTTGGGAGAGAGCAAGCAGAGCAAGTGAGAAAGAACATGAATGGAGGGGGGGAGCAGGGTCCCTGCTGAGCAGGGAGCCTGATGTGGGGCTCGATGCAGGGACCCTGGGATCATGACCTGAGCCGAAGGCAGAGGCTTAATCTCCAGAGCCAGTCAAGTGCCCCAAAGGCAGGAGGACATCTTTAAATGGCAGCAGCCCCTGTGTGCCTTGGCCACACACAGTGCTGGTGGGTTAGACACCTGTGTTCCCATACTTTATGGCAGAGAAACTCGGGCTCTGAGAAGTCAGATGAATGGCCTAAGGTCACAGACTTGACAAGTCCCTCAGGCCTCTGCACAAGAGAAAGAAAAACCTATGTCTACACAAAACTTGCACACAAATGTTTACAGCAGCATTACTCATGAGAGCCAGAGAGTGGAAACAGCCCAAATGACACTCTCCCCGTGAACATATAAACAGAAAGTGGTACATCTGCCCCCTGGCAAGTTACACAGCTGTAAAAAGGAATGGAGGCTTGGTATACACAGCAAGTGGAGGGACCTCGACAGCCTGCGCTCAGAAGCAGCCCGACACAAAAGACCATACCTTTAGGATGCCTTCCTATGAGGTATCCAGTACAGGCAAATGGGACAGAAAGCAGCTTAGTGGGGGCTGCGGCTGGGAGTGGGAATGGGACTAGCCAGGAAAGGGCATGAGGGAGCTCACACGGGGAGGGCATACACATGTTCTACAGCTGGACTAGGGTGATGGCTGTATCCCTCTGAGAATTTCCTCAAAAGCATTACTGTCCATTTAAAGTAGCTGAGTTTTATGGTATGTAAGCTATACCTCAATATTTTAAGTTACCAAATAGGCAACCACATATACAGGAAATAGGAAGACTCTGCTCCAACCACTGCCTCGTTACGTGGTAGTGTAAAAGCCTTCTTTCACAGCCTCGAACCCTGACCTAGCCTTCCCCAGACCACACAGCAGTAGTCCCCCAGTCCAAACCCGCCGTGATCAAAAGCACACAAATGTACTCATCCACCCCCACAGAGACGATCTATGACTTTCACTTGGATACTTGTCATGAAAATGTACTCAGGTGGTAGATCTGTAAGGAAACCAAGTGCCACCTCGGTCCAGTTATGGAAAAGAGGGACTCTGGACGCCCTTTCCCGGCGTCCACTCTCCTCCCAAGTTACAGCCTTGTCCCTGGCACAGCTGTTGTCCTTCCCCTATCTTCAAATTCATTCAGACTTGGCCCAACAGCCCAAGTGGATTAACTACAGACCCATAAGACACACATTATTTGGCTTAAACAAACACACAAAATAAGTATTTTGATGTAGCCCTTGAAGTGGGTATAGGAATAGGGTGATGACCCACCAAAAACAGCCACAGCCTAGGCCATAAAGAACATAATTCTTTTTTTTTTTTTTAAGATTTTATTTATTTGATACAGAGAGAGAGTAGGCAGAGAGGCAGACAGAGAGAGAGAAAGGAGGAAGCAGGCTCCCTGCTGAGCAGAGAGCCTGGATGCGGGGCTCGATCCCAAGACCCTGGGATCATAACCTGAGCCAAAGGCAGAGGCTTTAACCCACTGAGCCACCCAGGCGCCCCAAGAATGCAATTCTTTATATATATATATATATATATATATATATATATTTTTTTTTTTTTTTTTTTTTTTTTTTTTAATTTCATAGAGAGAGCACAACAGGGGGAGTAGCAGGCAGAGAGAAAGGGAGAAGCAGGCTCCCGCTAAGCAGGAATCCTGACTTGGGGCTCCAAAATAGGGGAAGGGCTCCATTCCAGGACCCTGGGATCCTGACCCGAGCCGAAGGCACACACTTAATGACTCAGCCACCCAGTGCCCCAATGAATGTAATTCTTACAAATGGCCCACGTCCCCTCCCACCTGGGCTATAAACATCATAGGAAGGCAATGGAGCCTTCTTTGGGGACCAACACATAACTGATACTCAAAAAAAGGAAGATTTTTGGCTCATGTCTAACCAGTACGACAGGGAGGGATGAAAACATTAAAGCCTCAGGGTATATCTGGTCACCCCAAGATAAGCAAAGGTCCCAGAGTATCACCTCCCCTTCTCTCCCACGTCCCTGGGGCTGGGGGTGGGGGAAAGAAGCCACTTGGAAAATGGCAGTCTCAAGTCCAATGGGACACAAAGGGATGAGGAAGGAAGCTGCTAAGAAAGAAGCAGCATTCAAAGGAAAGGCATCAACTAATAAGAAGCCGTGGTTTCAGGCCAGAAGCAAATGGGTTGACCAAGGCCACCGCTCCTCTTGGTGTAAAGTGCTGGTTTGTCACCACAGCCCCAGGAGCTGGGCTCCGGGACGGTGTGGTGGCAGAGGCTGGCCTGCTACAACAGCAGTCTGTCCAGTCACCCCCAGTGACTGCGTGTGCACTGTGGGTGGGGCAGGGGCAGCACTGCCAAGAGCTCAAACCAGACAATACAGTCTGGTTACATTTCACTGCTCATCACCACCACTCACTACAATGCCAGTGTGACTGTTTTACCGAGTCACTTTCCCTTCCAAGGTGGGCTGAGAGCAGAGCACGGCGGCAAACTCCTGAAGATGCGGGGAAGGAGAAATAAAACACCTACTGAGTATCTACAACATGTCACCTGCTACCCTGGGCATCTCACAACAGACTGGACTATTTCACTTAAAACCCAGCACAGCTCCACAACGTACAAATGATCCCTATTTAACACACCAGGCAGGGAGGGAAGCCAAGTGGTTTGTCCACTGACATAAGCACGAACTCCTGGATGCCATAAACATCCACCCGACCCTAGGCTGGAACACTCAGTTGGTCTCTGGTGTCCTTCCACGACGGCTCACCACGTCCTGGCACTCTGCCAAGTGCTGGACAGCTATTTCTTCCTTCAGTGTTTACATTCATCCCAGGACAGAAGTATTACTGCTGTCCACCCTTTAGAGATGGAGAAACGCCCCCCCCCTCCCTCACAGAGCTATCATGGGAGGGCCTGATTGCCGCGACACAATGGAGAGTTTAACCACGATCTGCTGAGAAAATGCATGAACCTCAAGCAGGTAAGGAACTTGCATAAACGAGCATGACAGAGAGGACCCAGCAGGAAGTGCCAGGAGCTGGACAGCTATTTCTTCCTTCAGTGTTTACATTCATCCCAGGACAGAAGTATTACTGCTGTCCACCCTTTAGAGATGGAGAAACGCCCCCCCCCCTCCCTCACAGAGCTATCATGGGAGGGCCTGATTGCCGCGACACAATGGAGAGTTTAACCACGATCTGCTGAGAAAATGCATGAACCTCAAGCAGGTAAGGAACTTGCATAAACGAGCATGACAGAGAGGACCCAGCAGGAAGTGCCAGGAGAGGCGCTGCTGGAAGCTCAGATACAAGAAGACTGAGGATGACAAGGGGTTGGGGACAGGGGCCAGAAGTGGGCAGAGCAGCAAAGGGACCCCAAAAGAACACAGGCCCTAGACGAGCCTTGCCCTCGACCTGCCCTGGATTAATGCTGGTCCCTGGACCCCAGTCAGAGGACCACCCCAAGCAAAGGACATCGCTGGAGGCCTGCATGGGTGGCCATGGATACCACTAACCAAACCCTAGGCTGGAGGCCAAGGTCATGAACACCAAGAGCAAACAGTGCTGAACCAGTACTGATAAGCTGGGTCAGCTCTTTCCTCCTGTGTGACCTACAGCAGAGAGTCCTACATGGCTTGCTCACATGCTGCCGGCCATCCTGTGTCAACACAGACACCAGGGCGGGACCCTGATGGCGCCTGCTCTGGGGCAGACGTCACAAACACCTCCCATCCAGCACCCTCCACGCAGCCGGCAATTTCCCTCTCAAACTGGAGGAATGTGCCGTTGGTGCTGCCTCTCAGCCTGCACCTTTGAACCAGCTGGAGAATTGGCACAGCCCAGCAGGGTGCCACCATGCACAGAGTCCCCTGGCCGGAGGCTCTCCATCAAACCCTTGCTACGTTCCTACTGTCAACTGGTGTTTTCTCCGACTCTGCTTTTCCAGATGACCGTATCTGGTTAGTGCTCGTCACCTGAAAACTGCCATTTGTGCAAAGCACGGATGGGGCCACTTCCGTCCTGGCCATCAGCAGGGTCCAGCCCTGCTGGACTTCACTCCAGCAGCACTTCACCAGAAGCCCAGCACTCCTAGAACGTCACTCCAGCAGCACTGAGCCCTGCCCCTGACCCCTGCCCACTCTCAGCCCGAGCAGAGGGGACTGCGGCAAACAAGCAGAGGCCTCCTTCAAGAATGACACGCAGCCCAAACCTGCTTTGGGTCAATGCTGTTTCTGTGCTCTTCAAGTCCTCAGTGGCCGGGAGACACAGAACCCAGCCCTGGTCCAGCAGGCACCAGGACTAAGGCTCCTCTGTAGCCCGTGGGCTCAGAAAACCAAAACCTGCTATGAGGGCACCAGGTAAACCCCAGAGAATTCCATATGCTCTTTTCCGATCCTGCCACCTGCCAGGGACGGGGTGAGAAACTTTGCAGTTGGGTAACAGCCCCAAGGAATGTCCAGATGAGAAAAAAAGTTACGAAATCAGGATTCCTTAGGCACTCCCTTGAGAAAGTGGTAGGAATCTGCCATACAGCAAACCACAAGGAAATGACCACAAAATTTCACTCTTCACCAGTGTTTTCCTGGTGCCAGTGCCAGCACCCCGCTCGGCGCGGAGAGCGGGGCACAACCTAGAACTTCACTCCAGCAGCACTGAGGCCTGCCCCCACCCTGATCCCTGCCCATTCTCAGCCCGAGCAGAGGAGACTGCGGCAAACAAGCAGAGGCCTCCTTCAAGAATGCCACGAAGCCCAAACCTGCTTCGGGTCAATGCCGTCTCTGCACTGTTCAAGTCCTCAGTGGCCGGAAGACACAGAACCCAGACATCTCCCAGGAGGACGGCGAGCACCAAGCCCCCCCTCACAGCTGTCTGGTGTGAACAAGCTGCTTCTCTTGGGAGCACCCTCCCCATGAGTTAGAACCATTACATGAGGAGAGGCCAGGAAGGGCCTTCAACTCCATTAGCTTTACGCCTGGGTGTGGTGGAAGGCAGACCCCAGGCAGGATGACGGTGGGGAAACCCAGATCCGGGACAACCCAGGTCAGGGACAACCCAGCTCAGCCTCTGTTGTGCGGACAGCAAATGGGAGGAGCATTTATTTCAAAGGCTGTTTTGAAGGTTAAAGGGGGACATTGGAAGGTGCCTATCACCCCCGCGAGGTGACCGAAGAGAATAAATGTGTCCCAGACCCACAGCTATCAGAGCAATCCAGCACTTCTTTTAGGTCAGTTTACAGGGAAGAAAACCACCTAAACCAGCTCAGAATCCAGGGAACAGTCCAGTCCACATCCTGCACATAATTTCATTACCCAAGAGCACTTCTCTTCCACATACAGGATGTGCTTTCCATCTTGTTTTGCTTTCAAGACACAGGCAGTACGACAGCGCTGGAGAAAAGCAAGAGCCTGTCCAGCAAGTGGCTTGCTCCAGGACACGGGACTGGCTCCAGAAACCAAACCTGTCAAACCAAACCGCCGTCTTCTGATCCATGCCCCAGACTTCCTGCAGCCGGGAGCCAGTCTCATGAATTTCATTTTACAAAGAAAAGGAAGCACACTGGCAATAAATTGTCTTTCTTTGGAGCTCACTGTCTTGAAATTATTGTGAACACTTCACCCCTCCAGGACTCTTGAGCATTTTATTGGAGAAAGGAAGGCAATGGAATGGGAAGGAACAAAAGAGAATTTAAGTCTATGAGAGGAAAATTAAGTCTATGAGATGGCAAATATAGAGCAGTGCCCCCCCCCTTGAATGTGATCTTCAAGTAGGGGACCTGTGTTGGGGGATGCCAAAAAAAGATGTGACCACCTTCAGGTAATCTGTGAGCCGGACCTGGGCACTCAGAGGCTCCCTGTCCCCTCCCTATCCTTGGAATGTGGGTTCTGCTGGCCTTTCCTGCTCCCAGAGGCCATTTCAAGGTTAAAGACTTGAGATGGTAAAGTAGTGTTAAGAACACCTGCACAGTATACGTGACTAAACCCTGTTAAAGCTTCTCTATAAACTAAGGTTTGGCAGGCAGGTGTGGGGACCCACTGTCTTCCAGCTGCCCAAGGCAAGCCTCCTACGGAAGTTCTCTTTGCTTGTAAAACCTGCCACCTACCAATCTGGAGTGGCCTGCCTCCTCCTTCATCTCTAGCTACCCACGGGGGAATGGGGGCGGGTTTCAGATTACACCCAGGAAGCTCTGGAAAGGGTTGCGAACCAACACCCATGGTTATCTATGAAACGTGGCCCAGCACAGGGCAATGTACTTCGGAATCAGCCAGAGGGCATGTTAAAATCCAGTCTGCCGGGCCCCACCCCAGGGTGTCTGGCTCAGCAAGTCCCCACATTCGGGGACAGGGCCCGAGAATGTGCATTTCTAACACAATCCTGGGTGATGCTGATGCTACTGGGCGGGAACCCACTTTGACAGCTGCTAGCACAATGGTTTAAGATTAGAGGGCCCCTGAGCCATTCTACATAGGTTGAAATCACTTACTAGCTCCACGACTCTGGACAAGGTCAAATAAGTTTCCTCTTATAAACTGGTGAAATGGAAATGGTAACAGCGCTTCACCACATATGGTTGTTTTAAGGATGAAATGGACAGACCCATAGAAAGTACTTAGAAAGGTGCCCGGCCCAAGCAGTAAATACAAGACAAACACTGGGTCTCATCACCATCATCAGCTCAAAGTTTTTGCCTTAAGGTTAAAAATACAGATATAGGGGGCGCCTGGGTGGCTCAGTGGGTTAAGCCTCTGCCTTCGGCTCGGGTCATGATCCCAGGGTCCTGGGATCGAGCCCCACATCGGGCTCTCTGCTCAGCGGGGAGCCTGCTTCCTCCTCTCTCTCTGCCTGCCTCTCTGTCTGCTTGTGATCTCTCTCTCTCTGTCAAATAAATAAATAAATTTAAAAAAAAAAAAAAAAAAAAAAAAATACAGATATAGGAAACATTTTCAATACAACATTTTTTCTTCTCTTGCCTAGGCTATAAGACACTGCTCCAGAACCTGATATAGTCTTTAATTTAGAATCGTATGGTTCAATGAGTGGTTTCTAAAATCATCCTGCTCTGCCTTACAGCGACCGCTCATCCCACACTTTAATCCACATGGGAAGCCTTGGAAGATCTTGTTAAAAAGTGGGTTGTGACTCTGTGGGTCTGGGGCCCAAGAATGTGCATTTCTTTTTTTTTTTTTTTTTTTTAAGATTTTTTTCATTCATTTGCCAGAGACAGAGAGAGAGAGTATACACAAGCAGGCAGAGAGGCAGGCAGAGGCAGCGACGAGAGAAGCAGGCTCCCCGCCGAGCAAGGAGCCCAATGCAGGACTCGATCCCAGGACCCTGGAATCATGACCCGAGCCGAAGGCAGCGGCCCAACCGACTGAGCCACCCAGGCGTCCCAAGAATGTGCATTTCTAACCAGGTCCCAGGTGATATGGGCACAGGGACTGCAGGCTACAGTCCCACAGCTGTAAGGGACAGCAGCTGATCCAGGTAAAGCTACAAGAACACACGGATGTCTTTCTCCTGAGTATTTCAGGAACCTGACTCATGTGCAGTCCCCATCGGCCAGACACTTCTCCATCCACCTCCACTATCTCCTCTGTGAAAGGGCCAGGCAGGACACCTAGCCTTAGCACAGAGTCCCCTGGCTCTCTCCTGGCTGTCCCCTTTCCCTTTCTCCAAAGTAATGCTTTTAACTGTCCAGCAGGAGAAATGTTAGTATCTTCAGGACAGAAACCTCAAAAGAGAAACTTTTGCTATATGGCTGATTATAAATAATTTCTAAAGAAAGGTTTTGTTGAGACATGAAAAGAGATCATCACAGAGCATTATTTTGAAAAGGTATTCACACTGATTTTACTCAAGACCTAAGGAACAGACATGCAGTCACCACTGAAACATCCAGGTGCACCATAAAAATCCCTTTCTCTGGGATCTCTCTGGGTTGTAGGCGAAAGTCAAAGAAGGCCAACTAGGAAACTCGCACCAAGCCTTCGGGCCTATCCTTAATTTAACACTCTCCTGCTTGTCCAAAAGCAGCATCCCTCTGATAAAGCCTAAAGGTGGGTTCCCAAGGCGACTTCAACATCAGCCCTTGTACTTTTCTATTTGGAATAATCCTTAGGGGCACGTGGGTGGCTCAGCGAGTTAAAGCATCCGACTCTTGATCTCAGCTCAGGCCTTGACCTCAGGTGTTAAGTTCAGACTCCACGGTGAGCTCCACGCTGGGCATGGAGACTTTAACCACTCTGGGGCACCTGGGTGGCTCAGTTGGTTAAGGACAGACTCTTGATTTCAGCTCAGTTTATTGTCTCAGGGTAATGGCCCCCACTCAGCAGGGAGTCCACTTGAGAGTCTTTCCACCCCTAACTACCCAGCTCCTCCCCCCCACCACTCACACTCTCTCTCAAATAAATAATTCTTTGAAAGAAAGAAAGAGAAAAAAAGAAAGAAGGAATCCTAAGTTGTGGGGGGTTTTTTAAGTCCCTATTGGCGGGGGGATGGGATAACTGGGCGACGGGCATTACGGAGGGCACTTGATGGAAGGAGCACTGGGTGCTGTATGTAACTGATGAATCACTGAATTCTACCCCTGAAACTAATAATACCCTATACCTTAATTAACTGAATTTAAATGTAAAAAGTAATAAGTAAAAATAACGCCGGCACAAAAACATACTTTATTTAATAATGACTCGGTCTCTTGCCCATTAATTTACCAAAACCCAATCAGCTACAAGAAAACGACTAAACCTCTTAAAAAAGAGTACTGGGATGCCACTAAGGGAAAAACAACCAACCAGACAACTACTGATACTTGCAATAACATGTATGAATTGGTTAAGCAACAGAAGCCTGACAAACTAATGCCCAATACTGATTCCATCTACATAGATCAAGAACAAAAGAGCAAACAGATCAAAGATGACAGAAGCCAGGACAGCAGCCTCCCTCCTGGGGTACAAGGGGCCTCCTCAGGTGCTGGACGTGCTGCGTGTGGTTTTACACGGAGATCGTTACAAGCCACTCACCATGTAAGATCTGTATACTGGAAGTTACACGCCAATAGGAAAACAGAAGAGTGCTGTGAGATGAGTGAAACAGCCAGTGAGACACTAACAGGGAAAGGATCAGATTGGAACAAAGTGTAGAATTTACCCTCTTCCAAGAGGTCCAGGCTTTCATGCTGTTCACGGGAGGTTTTCCTCTCTTCATCCTGGTAGTCATACTCAAAGTACTCTTCTTCCCTTCCCACATCTCTCAGGGACATTGCTGAAGTCACCCCAAAGCCCAAACATTGCCCTAACAGGTGGTTCTTGGGGTAGCACCCAGCCGTCTACCCAGAGGAGCCACTGGAGCCCGGACCCCTGGGGCACATGCTGGGCCCTGGACGGGGTAGAGGACATTCCCTGGCTGAGCTGGAGTGGAGGGTGTGCACAGGGAATTAGCCCAGTGTCACTCAGGACAGACCCGGAAGGGGGTGGCTCCCAGGAGCTGGGAGGAGGGACAGTGTGGGGCGGGGCAGGGCAAAAGCACCTGCCAGAATAGGAATGCCCTGCCTGCCCCAGGTAACCCTGGCAGGTGCTGTCGACTCAGAGGGGAGGCCGGCAGGCAGGTGCAGGACTTTAGGTTAAGCTCTCCACCTCCAGATCCTTCTCCCCACTCTTACTCCCCCGGGAAGCAATGAGGAATGGTAGCTCCCTGGAAGTTTCATAGCAACTGCGCCCAGCAATACTAAACAAGCCTGAAGCAGGTACACCTGTCTAAAGGTAGGACTCCAGCAGAGGAGCTGCCCTGATGAGTAACTGCCTAATGCCCTCAGATGAGAGAATTTTGGTGGGTGTGCTCCAGAAGCAGAGACCGACCTGCCTTTTTTTTTCTTTTCCCTAAGATTTTATTTATTTGTTTGAGGGCCAGCAGGAGCAGGGGAGAGGTGAAGAGGGAGAGAGAGAAGCAGACTCCCTGCTAAGCAGGGAGCCCGTTGCGGGGCTGGATCCTAGGACCCTGAGATCATGACCTGAGCCAAGAGCAGAGCCTTAACTGACCAACCCACCCAGGTACCCCCGAGCCCAGTGTGACTTTGGCAACAGCCTGACACAGTGCTGAAAGGAGAAGGGAGTGATCACTGATTTCTAGCATAAGGAAAAAAAGACATGGCAATCACCATTACCTGTTTTAAGCTTCATTCAGTCTCTCTTCAGTAATAATACACGGCCTTTGTTGTTTTTAAATCCGCATTTTATAACCTTCACTGTCATTTTAAATCTGTGTGTTCACAGTCAGATTTACAAATTCTAATTGCTAGGATGAAGGGGGGATGGGAAAAGCATCTAAAACCGAATAATTTACAATGTCGCCTGGAAGAAGAATCCATGGTTTAATTGTGTCTCAGTACCAATTCCTCGGCACTGTCTGATTCTGCCTCTGACAGTGGAAGTGGCAGGTTCTTCCATCAAACCCACCGGAAGGTGGCCCCGAGCGCTGGCAGCTAAGGACTGCAGCACATTCTGCAATTTTCATGCCTCCGCCACCTCCCAGCTACACTGTGGCGGGCGTCCCTGCTCCAAAAAGCAAAAGCAGGAGACCTAAGACCGCTGTCTACCGATTCACCTCCCCCAGGGAACCTCAAGGGCAGCTAGCAGAGCCCTGGCCAGGCCATCACTGCAGAATTCCCTGCCCAGGGGCGGGTGCCTGGTCTCATTTGGCTTTGGATCCGCAGGGCTGAAGATCCCATTTTGGCAGCTAAAGAGGTCTGCTACGTTGAATTGCTACCTCCACAAAAATGAATAGAAGACCATATGAGTGCCTCAAAGAGCAAACCAGAATGCAAGGAAAATGCTATTTAAAAATAAAACCCAGCATTGTCTGGTTAATATTTCGGAAACCTGGAAATGATTACTATGTTGTACAACATTAAAGAGGTATTCTTTATGAAAAGGAGGCTTAGCAGAAATTCAGTGGCAAGGGGTTTAAAATCACATTTTGCATAAGCTTTAAATACAATGTTTAGGAGGACACACACTTCGGGGGTGGGGGGGATGCCATTTAATCTCAATAAATGGCATCAAATTGGGCTTAATTCAATTCAAATGACAGTGAGTCTGAAGCCCTGTTGAGGGAGAAAGGGAAGGAGGATCTCCACCTTGCGCATTATTCATTCAGCAAATATCAGACTGACTGTAAGATGTGTAGGATACTGTACTGGGCCACGGTGTGTACAAATGACAACAAAAGCTGATCTCATGTGTTTGAAAATACTCTCAGGGATGACTCATCACCAAGTTGTTTCTAACTCAGCCTTTAACTCAAATCTAGGCTATCTTTAACAAAAGATGTCCAAGTCTATATATATTACATAATAAACACTGAGGACACAGCATTTTGAACACAAAACCAGACTCTTTGTGTCACCCCGTATTTCTGGATTTAGTCCTTCAGGATATTCCCTGCCTCCCACAGCAAATCTCTCCTCCCCTTCCTCCCCCACCCCGCCCCCACCAGGGATGCCAAGGAGTTCTCAAACCTGAACCACACCTGCATACATTTCAAGATTAAAGGCAGAGATGGACCCAAGAACTTCTCTGACGGAGTAATTTCTTCAAAAACCCAAACAAGAAAGCCCAGCAATCCCTGTGCCAAGTGGGAGATCCTAGACAGACCTCCACATGGAGCTTGGCCCCAGAAAGAATCAAGTAGCAAGGGTGTGTGCGTCCTAAAGGCAAGGACCTGACACTGGGGCCCCGGAGGAGAGGGGCAGGACTGAACTCCGGACGGTGGCTGGGAACACTGGACAGGAAGGTAGAGGGCTTCCTTCTGGGAGGGTCTCTCTCCAGATCCACTCAACATACCATCAGAGACATCACTGTCCCAAAGCTCTACCATGCACTGTCCCAAGAGAGGCCACAAGCCACTGGGGCCATTTACATTCAAATTTAAATTGATTAAAATTAAATAAAATCCAAAATCCAAGTCCTGCTAGCCACATTTCTGGTGCTCCAGAGCCACAGGTGGCTAGCCTACCATCCTGGAAGACACGCACAGAACGTTTCCACTGTCCCAAGTCCCACCGGGCAGCTTCCTTCCAGAGGGTGCCCCTTCCTTTCAAGATGTGAGCTGTACACCTTCTGACCTCCATGGTCTGTGCCTCGCCGACAGCCCCCTGCCCACCTTGACCCCACTGCACCCCCTTGCCGCGAGTGTTCTTCTGTCCTCTCCTCCCATACCATCCACCAGGCAGACTTCTCTCAGTGCTCCAAGCACCCCACCTCCAACTTCTTGGTCCACTGGAGCAGAGCCCCCATTATTGAGGGTCATAGTCCAAGGACCTTGCTATGCCATTAAAAAAAAAAAATAAGAGAAACGTCATGCTCAAAACCTGGGCTCTGGGCTTGCATGGACATCTGAGGGAGGACATCACCACTACTTTCCCAAAGCCAGTGATAAGATCGAGCAGTTACTTTATGCATTTGTACTTAATTCTTTTTTTTTTTTTTAAACTCACTTTTACAGCCATTCAGAAGGGTGCTATGTCTGGAAAGGGAAAAACCATCACCCACTCCCAAAGGTTCATCCCACAATAAGCAAAAGATGAACACATGTGGGCCTGTTTGCGTTGTTTGACACAAAGCGCAGGAACTTTAGAAAATCATCTCGAAACCTAGGAACAGTTTTCCAATGAATGCTTGCAATACCTCTAACAAAACTTTACTCCCAAACAAGCTACCACCCCCGACCTTGGGGTGGCATTGTAGAGGTCACTGCAGTTAAGCGAGGAACAGAGCCCCCATGATGGCTCCCATGTAGTGTCACCAACTTTTCACTATGGAGTAAGAAGCCCAAGGAACAATGTCTTTAGTCATCCACCGGAGCTTCGCTGTGATAAGACAGCATGAGCGAAACCACCCCCAACCCCGACACTCACAACTACAATGTCGTACAGCTGGCAATGAGGGTGCACGGGTACAAGAGAGACTAGCAAGAAACAGGTGGTAAAGATACTACACTTTGGGGCACCTGGGTGGCTCAAGCGGCGAAGCATCTGCCTTCTGTTCAGGTCATGATGCCAGAGTCCTGGGATCGAGCCCTGGAGCCCTCATCGGCTCCCTATTCAGCGGGACATCTGCTTCTCCCTCTGACCATCCCCTTTATCACACTGACTCTCTCTCTTTCAAATAAATAAAATCTTAAAAAAAAAAAAAGAAAGAAAGATACTATACCCTGTTCAATATGCCACTCCCCTTCTGAAAAGGATTTTATT